>NW_028317813.1:0-1477500 GCF_062004578.1 Staurois parvus | reverse complement strand
CTGTCACATAGAATGTAAAACATCCCTTGTGACACAGCAATAGGTCTGTGACAGGTATGTTTATGTAGGGATCTGGGATCAATAAGACCCTAAATCCCTTCAATCACAACAAGATCAGTATGATTACATACTTTTTTTTTTTTTTTTGCGCCATGTATTTCCGAATAAGCCAGAAGTGATGTTAGGTCAAAGAAGCCATCTCAATGTGTCAGTGGTTGATACATCTTTCACGCATGGCAACAATTTTATTTTGCATACAGGTACTATGTTAGCAGAACCACATGTGTGGGGACATTTTTTTTCCCACCACCACACACAGCACTGCATGCAGGGTCTTCTCAAATAAAATTTATATAACAACTCACAATACCCAACAGATCCTGTACACTTACAGAAAGTGTGTATAGACAGTGTCTCCCATAAGCCCGGACATGATGAGATGTTTCTTGGTGATGTCATACACTGGTAACTCCACACCTACTACTATAGCTGCTCTCTGTGCAGTGAGCGACACTCCCTGGAAAATGACACAACAGATTACTCACTCATCTTAACAACAAAAAGCTAGGTCAACTACCATCAATTGCTGACAAATATATGTCACCTTCCACAGTCCTCTGGTCCCTTCCTGCTGGTAAATGCTGATAAAGTTCCCAATCATTCCTCCTTGAATTGTGCTGCCTTGGGCCTGCATTCTTATCTGTGGCAAGAAAAGCAAAACGAGTAAGGTACATTTATAAATCGGAACACTTAAACCAGATTCACATCTGTGCATTGCAGTTAAATACATTTTATACATGGTGATGCATGAACAGGACTGTGGTTTCCATGCACAACATGCAAGTATCTGGTGCGAGAATTGCCCCTTTTAATTCTTCAATGCATTGATTTCTATTGTTTTATACTTAATGTAAAATTGCAAAAATAAAAGGAATACTGAATAGTGGTGTACCAGCCTAAGGCCTGTTTCACACATGCTTCAGCTTGTGAACAGCAAGCTTTGGCAAATTATTTACAGGACTTTCTGCAAGCTTTGTTGAAAAAAAAAACTTTTAATGTACCATTCAGCTTCAGTTTGTAACTGTTGAACCCAGATTGCCACTATTGATTGCCACTTTAAGCAAACTGCTAGCAGGCTTTCAACAAGCTTCAATAAATATTTTCATTAGGATCTGTGGCCTAAGGCTTGGATCACACTCCTGTGACTTAAGATCTGACTTGTGAGACCGAAAGTCGCAGGACATGTGAAATGCCATGTGTCTCTATGAGAGCCCTCCCAATTGACACTACTGAAGTCGCTGCAACTTCAGAAAAGGTTCCCGCACTACTTTGATCTGACGGTCACACAACTTTGATGCCAGGAGAGTGTAAAAGTTGTTTTAAAGTCTCTCCAAAGCGGCACTGAATCTTGCAACTTGGAGTTGGCTAGTGTAAACCGAGCCTAAATAAAATAGCCATACTACAATGCCCATAAAGCTGCAAAACACTTCACTATGAGTGTAACAATATGCACTTCAACAAAGCAGACCTGTATTAATTGGCCCTAAATATATGCAGTTAAAACATTCATATTAACATGCATTAGTCCACATCTATATACATAAAACGGTAAACTTTGTTAATATAGAATTTCAATATGTTAAAAAAATAAAATCTAAAATTAGCTAATTTTCTTGATCTACTAGGCACTACCTGATGCTGAAAGTACAGCACCTTTTGCAAACTACTGAAGTATGAAAGCATGGTAATCAAGAAACAGTATTCCCAGAAAGGAGGAGGTTAATGGACTACACCACATTTATTCCTGTGACCGGCTCCTTTTAATTATGAAGCTCCTGTTGTGCACTTGCCAAACTTATTATGTTGGTCACTTGAAACCATGGGAATAGGAGTTTATGATACAGAACCCCAGCAAGATTTTTTTTTTTTCCCAAAAAAAACCAAAAACAAAAAAGGAAAACAAAATTCAAAAGATGAGGGACTGGCTCACACAGCATATAGCTACCAGTCAGATTTACAAAAACTTTCATTGATTTTTTTTTCCCCAAGCGCGTCCAAGCAGCTTAAGGTTTCTGTAGCATGAAGTGTTCCACTATTTATAGTCCAGCTCAATAGCGGAGCTAGTACAGATTTATTAATAGCCAAAACACGTTACATGCTGTAAAAGACAATTTGTATTTTCAAATGCAATCAGCTATCAGACAAGAGAACAAATATAGATCCCAAAATATTTTTTTTTTTTATTGCAAGTACCAGGAGCCGGGAACAGTACATCGTGTATAGGTTAAGTAGAATAGTCAATATGTCAGTTATTTTAAGAGTACATAAACTCATGTTCTCCCATTTCAGGCAGATTGCCAAGTCCTCACACTATTATAGGAATACGGCCAGCTGAAGCAACCTACTGTATGTTTGTATGAAATGCACATATTCTGTCCACTGTGCTCCTACCTGGGGCTCCCTGAACTCTGCCCTGATTCTAACAGTATACAAACATGAAATGCATGGCACGTCACAGCAGCTCGTGCTCAGGGCCTGTATTGTGAAAAATGTCCTCATCACTCCCACTCCACACATTTGTCACATGCCAAGTGCAAAGTAAATACAGCAATGTCTGTTCTGATTTATCCAGTGCAATCAACCCTTTAAAAAGACAGACAGTCTTGTGACAGCAACTTGTCTACAATTTTTCAACATAATGGCTTTCATGAATTGCCTTATTTAAAGATACAGCTTTTAATATAGCACCACAAGACGGTATTTACAAAACAAGCCTATAAATCAATTATAATTGTTTTTAAGTTTAGGATACAGTGCAGAGGCATGCAAATCATTCCTTTAGGACCCATCCATGCATGTGCGCATGAATGTGCATTAATGTAATGTTGTGCATGGTTTTAAAGCAGCCATCTCAAAATGGGCTGAACACACACAAAAATAGGGCAGCTGTGTGTTGTGCAGACTGCATTCTTTGGGATGCATTTTACAGTGAATGGCGCTGCAGAGCAGCCTCCTTTACATTAGGCAAATTTGAAATTGCAGGCAGAATTGCCACAATTCTGCCCGTGATTCCAAATTGTGGCAAAAAACGCATGATGCGCATTTGTGTGTCATTATTTTTATTGGCACCCCAAAGGTGTTGCAATTCTGTCATGAAAGTTGTGTGGCAAAATGAGCATATAAAAATTTTGCTAAGCTCGTTGCCCAAAAAAGGTGGGGGAGCTTCTTCTGAGCGACAAAAATGCATAGGGTAGCCCAGTGAAGTGAATGGGCTGCCCTTTGGGCGATATGTGGAAACAAGTGTAAAATTGCACTTTTAAAATTGCAAGGGGGAGTGCGCCTTCCCGTAACACAATATCTGAATAGGGCCTTATGCACCTGTGGAAACAAAGTCTACTGGTTTATAACAGATATGGTCTAAATCAATCATATCAGGATGTCTAGCAAGCTTATGGTGAAGCGAGACAAAAGGGGTCCAAAAAGACATTTCAGTGAAGTCCACAAATTAATGCAGCTCTGTATACATGATACACCACAAAAAATAAATAGATGAAATGAGAGTCACTTTGTTGTTTCTGCTTCCTTGTCCAGCCACACACTGGGAGCAGGTCCATGACAGCCTAGGCTTGGAGGAAATTGGGTTTAATGATACTGGGTGTCATTTAACATAGAACTTAGAGCACTTAGGACATCTAGTGGCAAAAAAAAAGCAGCATTGTGGAGAAAAACATTGCATTGAAGGTATTGCAGCAAAAGTAATTTAAAGTCTAACCATTTGTCAACAGCACTATAGCCAAATGATGGCTACAGCGCGGTTTTCCAGTCCTGGGAGGGCATCATATGACGTTCTCTCAGAGCACGCCCTCAGGGGATGCACAGCCACAGCTGATCACGTTATGTGGTAAAAGGCCAATCACATTGGCCTTTTACCATCTAATCAGCTGTGTCCAATGACACATCAGATCACTGGTAAATACAGTTGCTGGTTATCGGCTGTACTTTACTCACGTTGTCACAGTGTGAGAAAAGTACTGCCGATAACCAGCAATTGTCAGAGGACGGATTGGCACCAATCATCAGGGCACGGATGATCAGTGCCCAGCAGTGCCACCCAATCAACACATCAGTGAAGAAGAAAAATGACTGGTTTGCAAAATGTTAATAGAAACAAAAGAAAAACAAAAAATTTTTTTTTTTTAGTTATAGCGCAAAAAATAAAAAACACCCAGCGGCGATGAAATACCACCAAAAGAAAGCTCTATTTGTGTGAAAAAATGATAAAAATTTCTTATGGGTAGTGTTGCATGACCGCGCAATTGTCAAAGTGTGACAGTGCTGAAAGCCGAAAAATGGCCTTGGCAGGAAGGGGGTAAAAGTGCCCGGTAGGCAAGTGGTTAAAGTGGAATTTTAAAATGGGAAAAAACTATTGGCAAACTATTGGCAAAGAGGCAGAATTTTTAATGCAGAAGAGACATAGTATGTCTCTGCTGCATTAAAATTTCTTTAACTGCTTGATTGGCTAAATAACTATGTCATTTTGGCTAAGCCTGAAGATCGGTACCCGGAAGTTGATCCAGCCAAGGATGACGGTGGCTGGTGGGCAGCTCCAGGACACCACAGAACTGGATAGAAGGCGGGTATAGTTCTTTCATGAACTATACATTTTATAGTTTTTTTTCCCCAATTTCTTGCTAGAGCCGGCTTTAACATCTAAAAAGTCTACATACTTGGCTGTCTCAGGCTTCAGTACCACAAGTCATTAAAGATGAAGCCAGAGTGAAATAACAATTCTTGATCTGTATACGTTTTAGGTCAGTAACTCAATATGTTAACTCCAATATGGCAACCAGACAACTAGCATTGTCAGAAAGAAAAAATATTTCCTTCAAAAACAGAAGAGGTATTTACATGTCATCACTGCCAAAATATTAATAATAACCAACATTTTAGGATTGTAGGCAGAGCCATTCACCATGTGTTTAAGTACCTGTGCCACCTGTATATCCAGGCAGATTTATTGCACAGATGTGGGCTACAAACCACAAAAAAGGTGTAACAAGGAGAAAAAACAAAAACAATATTTAAAAAAGAATGACTGCTTGTGCTTTCTGTATAAATATGGGGTCAACAAAGAAAAAAACTAGAGAGAACACAAGGCACTCACCAGCCATACGAGTTTACTCCTGTCAAGTGAATAAACTGTTAAAAAAAAAAAAAAATAGCCTGGACACTAAATACATACACACACGTGTATGTATGTATACACACACACACACACACACACACACACACACACACACACACACACGCCAAGGACACTCAGAAGCTCGGTCCTAACTTCATGGTGTGCACTAAAGCACGCTAAAACATTTTGTGGATACCCATTTTCTGAAAGACAGCATATGCTCAGCATAAGACTAGGCATACTCCACTGCACCCACAAGACAGTACTTGGGCCTCATGATGGGCTGCTCCAGAGTGACACGCTGCATTGTGGGAGGTGGAAAGTGTTCAAGTGTGCTTCATACTTCAAAATTCATGTGCTTAAAAATCCAAATGACGACATCAAGCTACTGACTGTCTTTAATCATATACTCTTTCTGCATACCAATACATTTTACAGTTCCAATAATCTGACTTATAGATACATACTTTAGTTACATGTACATTATTTCATTTGTAAAACTGCAACCAGCCCCACCGATTACTACATTTGCATATAGCAAGTGGCTTTTGTTCACTTCCAAAAAGACACCTAACTGCAATGAGCAGTCCATTGCTTTTGGTTAAAGAAAAATAAGAAATTAGAATAGATTATAATTGTGTCCAATAATAAAAGCCCATGCCAAGCACATTTATTTTTAAGGCTACATGCACAGGGCATATGAATAAATGTTCCAAATATACTACCAGAAGTTGGCAGGAAAAAAAAAAGCCTGTGATGTCAGGTGTTTAAATGCGCAGGGGCATAAACTCATTCTATTGGCTAGACCTGTGGTCGGCAAGCCGCGGCTCGCGAGCCACATGTGGCTCTTTACAAACTTTAATGCGGCTCTTCTGTGTGCCGGGCGCCCGCTCCCCTCCCTCCTCTCGGGCGGCCGCCCCAAAAGTCAGGACTCTGCAGCTAGCCCAGCAATGGGCAAACTACGGCCCGTCGGACCTTTTAATCCGGCCCGCGGAGCGTGGCAAACATTGGCTGTCAGGATGTAGGCGGGGCAGCCAGGATGTAGGTGGGGCAGCGTGACGAACTCCTCTCCACTCACAGTCCGCCCTGAAGACCGGAACGGCGCGGGAACACGGCGAGAGGAACGCGCAGAGCAAAGGTAAGTGAATTGACACAATATGGGGAATGAATTACTATAGGGGGGATGAATTACTATATGGGGGATGTATTTTCAGTTTAAAAAATGTGGCTCTCAAAATAAATTTCAATCGTGGTTTTGGCGAGATTTGGCTCAGTTGAAAAAAAAGGTTGCCCACCACTGGGCTAGAGTATTTGTTTATTTTAGCCACTACAATGATTTTGCGTGCACATGCACCCATCTACGCACATGACCACATAAAATACATTGAAAAACTCCTCTCTGAAGACAGAATTGGGATTTGTTTTTTTTTTTATTCCACTGCTGAATGCCGATCTAAAATACGCTGGTAAAAAACGACACAGTGTGCTTATGAACATTGGATAACCTACAGCTTTTATCAGAGACCCCTCACATTGGCATTTCTGCCTGTGTGCATGAGGACTTAGAGTGCACATAGAACTTGAGAACTTCTAAGATGAAATATTACCTTTAAAACATCTGTAGGGTTGGCAATACATGAGGAAACCACTCCAGACAAAACGCCACAAAAAACATTAAGAACCAACGTCTCATCTATGGGTTGAAAAAAAAATGAAAAAAAAAAATGTTAATTTAGCAAAATTATTGAACATGTATGTTTAAACATGAATTCTTAACAGTGTCTCAGTATGCCTGAATATTAGAACAAATGGTTTTATTTCACTAGCTAAAAAAGAAATGACTTTATATGCGCAGTACAATGTGGAAATCGTAGCTAGTCCCCCAGCATTTTGCGTTACATTCCTAAGCATATTAAATGTATCAGGTGCTGCTGTTAGGCAAGGGAATGAAATATTACAGAACGCAAGCGCACATCATTCAAAACTCAGATCAGCAACATACAATTAAATTTTAGTGCCCTTCTTGGAGGAGATTGAGGACTTCAGCCTTAGGAACCTCCATCATCTTTATGTATGTACAGTTTTTTAATGTACAAGATGCAGGTGATGGCAATCTTTATATTATACAGTATTTATATAGCGCCAAAAGTTTGCTCAATGATGTACATTATAATGGGAGACAGTACATGAGACAATACAGTAACAATACAATGCGATACACAAGGGGTTCGAGGGTCCTGCTCCTTGGAGCTTACAATCTAGGAGGGAGGGGAGAGTGGTACAGGAGGAGATAGCTGTGGGGGATGGAGTGGTTGGAAGAGCGGAGGAGATCAGCAATTAGGTGAGGGCTGGGTAGGCTTCTCTGAAGAGATGGGTTTTCAGGGTGCGCCTAAAGGTGAGGAGGGAAGATGACAGTTTGACGGATTGGGGTAGTGAGTTCAAGAGGATGGGGGAAGCCCTGGAGACGGGCATGGGAGGAGGAGACCAGGGAACTGGAGAGTAGGAGGTCTTGTGAGGAGCGAAGAGTGCGTTTTGGGTGGTAGATGGATATCAGGTCAGTGATTTAGTTTGGGGCAGTGTTATGGATAGCTTTGTACGTCAATGTTAATATTTTGAATTCTATGCGTTGGGCAATCAGAAGCCAGTGGAGGGATTGGCAGAGGGGGGAGGCGGATACGGAGCGGTTGGTGAGGTGGAGGAGTCTGGTTGCAGAATTCAGGATAGACTGAAGCAGGGATAGCCTGTGTTGGGGTAGGCCGGCGAGGGAGTTGCAGTAGTCAAGTCGTGATATGATAAGGGAGTGAATGAGTTGCTTAGTGGTTTCAGGAGTTAGGAACGTGCGTATTTTGGAGATGTTTAGGAGGTGGAGTCTGCATGAATTTGTCAGCGATTGGATCTGGGGCTGGAAAGACAGGTTGGAGTCTAGAATGACACCTAGTACTTTGGCTTGCAGGGTGGGGCTGATGGTGGCGTTGTTGGTCGTGATGGACCACACTACACAAAAAACACACTACACAAGCTATGCAAAGAAAGATAAGATTACAATAAGATTGAGATTGGACAGCATCTCCATAAAGTGCTTGCTTCTATGTTTTTCAGCGTTCAAGTTCTTGCACATGTGTATGAGGAGCTCCTCAGACCTTGCGCATCCAGACATCCCATGAGGTCCTCCATACAGCATCACTTTACTTTCACTTTGTCTATAGTATAGAATCATATCTAAGGCCTAAGTGATAAAGGCATTAATCAAAGGCCTTAAAATTTAAAAAAAAAAGACTTAAGATTTACCATTTTATTACTTTTCTCTTACTTACTTGTGGAAAACACCAACAAATATTTTTCTCAAGTATTTGAGTTCTTATGTAGCATGCCTAGTATCTTACAATAAAATGACTCAAGGAGCTACTTGACAGATCAAACTTTATACACACCTTCAGGGCGATCAACAAACACTCTTTTCAGGCTCTGATAAGTGCCGATTTTAATTGTACCATATGACGCTTGGCGAAGCATTGCTGGTGCAATCCTATGTAGAAAGAAAAAAAAAAAAAAAGTCAGTTATGAAAACTTGACATTGTACTGTGGGAGACCAGATATAGTGAATGCAGGGTCATGGGTTTAGTAACACTTTAAAAGACTTAGCGGAATCCGATCTTGTTCCATTGCTATGCCCTTCCGCAGCAGCTTCCCCCCCCCCCCCCCTTGCTTCTCATAGACTCAGCAGCAGGAGCCAATGGCTCCTACTGCAGCCATCAGTCAAATACAGAAAGGAGGGAGCAGGGGGCGGGGCCAAGCCATGCTGTGTGGGTCTATGAACACACATAGTGCCCCCAAAGCAAGTGATTTAGATTGTGTCAGTAGGTTAAAGCCCGACTCCAGAAAAAATGAAAAAATTTCCTCTGCAGTGGAACCTGAGCCCGCACTGCAGGGGATAACTGCTCATTTAGGTCTAGGAGAGAGAGTAAGAACATTTTATTTACCAGACCCGCTGCTATCCCAGCGAATGGCACGCCTTAGACCACCTGAGTGTAGGGACAAAGACTTCAGGAACTGGTCTAGCAGCATGAAGGACAGGGTAAGTAAATACAATTTACTTTTACACACCTCCAAGACCCATCCCAAGGGGGGGAATTTTAGATACCTGGGAGTTGAGCTTTAGGACAAAATGAGGGAAAATGGGTAAGTTAGTTTATTAACTGTACTGCTAGCGTTGCAGAATTAATTTCCAAATTGAACTGTATTGTAAGATCTCAATAGACAAGCACGTGGATTTAGGTGAAGGTTCAGTCTGGTGTTTGTACATTGCAGACTATTTTGTAATCAGTATACACAGGAGGTAATCTCAGAGAAAAAGAACTTCTAATAACAGTCACCCATCTGGCTACTCACAAACAAAAAAAGTGTTATGAACACAAATACATTTCTTCTTAACTATGGTATTTATATTACAGAAATTAAAAAAAAAAAAAAAAAAAAAAAAAAAAAAAGGAGGAGGAAGAAGAAGGAAGAAGAAGAAGAAGGAAGAAGAAGAAGGAAGAAGAAGAAGAAGGAAGAAGAAGAAGGAAGAAGAAGAAGGAAGAAGAAGAAGAAGGAAGAAGAAGAAGGAAGAAGAAGAAGGAAGAAGAAGAAGGAAGAAGAAGAAGGAAGAAGAAGAAGGAAGAAGAAGGAAGAAGAAGGAAGAAGGAGGAGGAAGAAGGAGGAGGAAGAAGAAGGGGGAAGAATAGACCATTAAAAGAAAGAATAAAAAAACCCCAACATAACCAACTTTTAATACTATACTCACCTGCAACCTAGGAGGATCTGACTGGTTCCTTGGGCTGCTACTCCCTCTCACACTCCAGCCCTGCTGTACAGGGACTGCAAAAGACTGATACCAGGGCAAATTGTATTTTTACTTCTTGCATTTAATGATGTACTAAGTATTACGTTAAATGTATGTCTTTTACACCTGCCTAGAGTAATAGTTTTAAGGAAATGTGTCATGTAAGAAGTATTGAAGCTACCATTGCAGATCTTGCCTTCTAAAAATGCAAGTTAATTGGCTTTCATCCTGGCCCTCTTGCAGCAATACTCTGGGTCACTGTAGGCCAACTATACATTCCCTTTCAAATTTGTATATACTCCCTTCTCTTTAGGGGTTGATTTACTAAAACTGGAGAGCGCACCAATTGGTGCAGCTGTGCATAAAAAACAATCAGCTTCCAGATTTTATTGCCAAAGCTGAATTGAACAAGCTGAGGTTGGAAGCTGATTGGCTACCATGCACAACTGCACTAGATTTTGCACTCTCCATTTTTAGTTAATCTCCCCCAAAGAGTCATAGTTCAGCCAAAATACATACAGTAAATATGAAAGTGTGTTACTTACCCAGAGTACAGCGCTTTAAATCCCTCCTCTTGACCTATTCTGACAAGTGCATGGAGCATTCCTCGGTAGCGGATTTCTTTGTATTTTGCATCATTTGCTTGTCCTTGCACCTGCAGCCGTGTTTTTGTTAAGTCTATAGGAAAAGTGCCTAGGGAAACCAAAAAAAAGTCAGTAAATAAGGGCTTTTGACTTTGACAATGGATTCTGTAACATGACTAATAAGGTTCACATTTACTGATAGAGACCAATTCTCCGATCCTTTAAAACAGTGCTACCTCTAGCATTGGCACAATTCCACATTGCTGCAGATGAACGATTTGCCTAGGAGACAACACTGTTCCCAAGACTTGGACAAAAGCACCTTCCAGTACTGGTCAGGAGCCTGGACTATGCCAGATATCTTGGTCAGTTACTTAAAGGAAAAGAAGTCAACAAGCTAAAAATATCTTTCTGATGGAGTATACCAATGTCAAGAATTACAGATTGTATGATTTTTCCAGAAAAGCGAGGCACCTGGTCAGCATGGCTGCTAGTGACACAACTGCCTTTAAAAATAGTTCACTTAAGCAAAAGAACAACTGGCTTACGAACTGAAAGAGGTAATCCTCCCCTGCAACTGCAGAACATGTAGGAAAGTATCTTTGAAATCCACTGTCAGGAGACTCCCTGTTGGAGACAGGTCACCGCAGACTACACGATTCTATGTGGAACTTTTGCACTCGTAGATAATTTGTTGAGTCTCTGGAGATCCAAGACAGAATGAACATCTCCATTTGGTTTTAGAACCTTGAAAAGATTTGAGTAGAAACTGCAAAACTTTTCATCCTCTGGAAAGGTATTGACCACGCCTTGAGATAGAAGATGATCAAGAGAGTACAAGAATGGCAATCTGCTTTGTGGATTTACAGACACTGTCAAAAAAACTGAAGTCTCACCTAACAGAAAGGGGGGGTTTGGGGATATGCATGGCAGGATACTTTGTCTTTTTTCCAGGTATCCAATGACCTAATATGGATGCTCTATGTTACGCTATGTAGGAAAAAAAAAATTTTTTCCTCCGTTTTCCATTTCTGTGGGTTAGGATTAGTGTATATATTAGTTTGCATTTATGTGTACCTTGGGGTGCAACTAATTACAGGAAGTTTTTCGGTACTGTGGACTGTTCCGTACTGTGGCCGGATATTGGTAATCATTCAAAAGCCATATATTCTTTCAAGGTAATTTTACTTTAGGCAAGTAAAATAATATAACAAACAATTTCTTTTGATAGTTCTTCCAGCTTCAGCATTCTGAACTTTACCACAGTACATATGTTACTAATGAAAAGGTGTTCTTTAGCAAACAAACATGTGGAAAAACAGAGGCTTCAGGGCTTTTGTGTGCAACTCCAGCCAGTACAGCTCACGGCTGAAATTATGAACATGAGCAAGTATAAGGCAAGTTTAAAACTGAACCTTTAGTTTACCCCCTCCCCTGCAAGTACTGAGCAAAGCAGAACCCACAAAATGTAACAAGCAGGCTCTTCCAGGGCTGAAAGTGTGAGCTCCCTGCGAGCTCAAGCACCATCAAGGTGTGTGTGTATTAAAAAAAAAAAAAAAAAAAAAAGTATAATATATATAAAAAAAATTTTTTATTAATAAGTAAATATGAAATACAACATATGAATACTTCAGATTTACATTTTTAAACCAGCAGTTGAAGAATCCTGTCCACGTTAATTTAGGCCATCCTTTTCAGCTTGTCCTACTTTAATAAAAGCTCCCTCCAGCTTTCAACAGAGGAATTAATCTAATGGACTATAGTTCTGCCTTCTAGTAAACACTCACAACTTACCACATTCAGCCGTAATTGATGCTAATCCTCCATATATAAATGGCTTCCAGTTTAAAGCAGACATGTTCACGTCTGGAGTTTCTATTTTGCCTGTAACATTTAGAAGATTATTATTCCAGCTCATGATCAAGACATTACATGAAGAACAAGGCTGCAAATAGACCAAGAAAAAAAAAAAAAAAAAAAAAAAAGAAAGAAAAGTAAAAGAATAAATCTGGCAAACTAAACAAAACATCATGTGAATGATTTAGAATGGTCCATTACTCACAGGATGAAAATAAGATTTAGGCTAGGTTAACACCTATGCACTTTGCATTTGACCCGTTTCTGCATTGCGTTTTGCACCTGCATCTCTTGCCCCATTTTTGCTTTTTTTTTCTTGTTGCTTGGCAGATTTAAAAAACGCAAAAAACTCATCAAAAAACGAAGCAAAAATGCACTACATGAATTTCCCCAGCGCTTCCATTGAAGTCTATAGAACCAAAAACACAACTGTATGCGTTCAAAAAAGTCCGGCACGTTACAAAAAATGCACCGGGTACAAAATGCAGAGATGTGAACGTGTCTCATAGTAAATCATGTTAAATGGACTGTAGTGCATTTCTGAAAAATGCTGTGGAAAAAACGCTTAGGTGTGAACCTAGGATAAAGAAGTTCCTACATGTACATTCCACTTGTCTGCAGCAGATTGCCTGGGTTCCACTTAAATATGCAACATTGTGACATGCCCTCATACCAGGAGAAAAAGCATCATCACAAGGCTGTGTTGCACAAGTCAAAGCTCCAATATTTCTGCACAGATTCTCTTAGGCTCCATGTACACAAGCCTACCCTGACCGCCGGCTGGGGGAAAAATGCAAATCGCTGCAAACTGCGGTTACCGCAATTCTGTGTTTTCCCGCAGTTAGTGGTCAGAACATTCCTATCCTGAACGCGATTCTTCCGCATTCAGGAGAGGGAAATTTAACCTCACCTAAACGCGGCAGCTCCTAAACTCTGCTAAAAGCCTATGTGTACATGCTTTTATGGAGCTGAGTTTAGGAGCTTTTGGCATTTTTTTGCCAAACCTCCTAAACTCCAGGTTTAGGAGCTGCTCGTGTACATGAAGCCTTAAAATGGTACTGCCAGCAAACTACTACGTCTTAAACTTCAAAATGCACATACCAAATTATTATGCAAATGATATTTTTCTCATTTACCTAAATAATTGATGTAAATAACAGTCAGCATAATTCTCATGTTATCAACTATTAAGAGTACAATTCACTTTTTATTGAACAAACCTCCTAATGAGAACAGGATTTTTTTAAAACATAAAAAAAAAACAAAAACAAAAACAAAAACAAAAAAAAAAAAAAAAAAAAACCTTACAATGCACTGTTCCAAATTACTACGCACAGTAAGTTTCAAAACACCTTGTAAAGAACTGAAAATTGTCATTTGTTGTGTTTGCAGCATATTTACTGAAATCAAAAGCTATTTCAAACTTTTAACAACATTTTAAGTTTTTAAACATTTTAACAGGTCACGTTACATTGTAACATAGGACCAGTTATTTGATAGCAGCTTCACAAGTCTTGCATCCATTGAACTTGTGAGTTTTTGGACAGTTTCTGCTTGAATTTGTTTGCAAGATGTCAGAATAGCCTCCCAGAGCTGCTGTTTGGATGTAAACTGCCTCCCACCCTCATAGATCTTTTGGTTGAGGATGCTCCAAAGGTTCTCAATAGGATTGAGGTCAGGGGAGGATGGAGGCCACACCATGACTTTCTCTCCTTTTATCCCCATAGCAGCCATTGATGCAGAGGTATTCTTTGCAGCATGAGATGGTGCATTGTCATGCATGAAGATGATTTTATTACGGAAAGCATAGTTCTTCCTTCTGTACCAGGGAAGAAAGTGGTCAGTCATAAACTCCACATGCGCAAAAACCACTGCACAGAGCAGGCAAGTAAAGACAGTTTTGTTATTTAAAAAGAAAAAAAAAAAAAAAAAAAAAAAAAAAAAAAAACACAAAAAAACACAACACAAACAAAAGATTTAATGTCACAGGTTGAAGGATGGGGGGGGGGGGGGTAAATGTATATACCATATTTTTCGCTCCATAAGACGCACTTTTTTCCCCCTCAAAAAAGGGGGGAAAATGTCAGTGCGTCTTATGGAGCGAATATGGAGCAGCCGGTCCGGTATTTCCACCGCCGCCATGTCAGAATACCGGGCCGGCCGCTCAGCTCTACAGCAGGACCTTACCTGTTCCTCGGTCCATCGCTGCGCAGTCTTCCCGCGCTTCTTTAGTGTGGGCTCTCGGCTTGACAGCCGGGTGCCCAGTGCGCATGTGCGAGTAGCGCTGCACTTTGTGAATGATACGGCATCTTCTGGGACACATGACAGGTCCCAGAAAATGGCAGACCAATCACAAAGCGCAGCGCTTCTCGTGCATGCGCACTGGGCACCCGGCTGTCAGGCCGAGAGCCCACACTAAAGGGAGGACAACTCCGCGGAAGTGGGAGCGGGTACCTGTCAAATTCAGGTACCCGCTCCCCCTCCCTCCCCAAAGGTCAGCAGTCACCCCCTGCACCGTGTCCGCACTCTCCTGGTCACCCCCTGCACCGTGTCCGCACTCTCCTGGTCACCCCCTGCACCGTGTCCGCACTCTCCTGGTCACCCCCTGCACCGTGTCCGCACTCTCCTGGTCACCCCCTGCACCGTGTCCGCACTCTCCTGGTCACCCCCTGCACCGTGTCCGCACTCTCCTGGTCACCCCCTGCACCGTGTCCGCACTCTCCTGGTCACCCCCTGCACCGTGTCCGCACTCTCCTGGTCACCCCCTGCACCGTGTCCGCACTCTCCTGGTCACCCCCTGCACCGTGTCCGCAGTCTCTGGTCACCCCCTGCACCGTGTCCGCAGTCTCTGGTCACCCCCTGCACCGTGTCCGCAGTCTCTGGTCATCCCCTGTACCGTGTCCGCAGTCTCTGGTCATCCCCTGTACTGTGTCCGCAGTCTCTGGTCATCTCCTGTACTGCGTCCGCAGTCCATTGGTTCAGAATATTTTTTTATCTTGTTTTCTGCCTCTAAAACCTAGGTGCGTCTTATGGAGCGAAAAATACGGTATATAAAAAAAAAAAAATAAATATCGGATTTCCACAACACAGAGTTGATGGGAGAATCCCTCCCACTGCGCTATTGTACTCTGACAGCAGGAGGTTTCCCTACTGTTAAAGCACAATGATTACTGCCACCAATGGTAGTAATCATATGAAAAAACCCAACAGGCTGGTTGTACTGAAGTTGGTACATAGATCGACTTCACTAGAACCAACCTGCCCATATATGGATCAAATGTTAATGAGCTACAAGTTGGATAATCATCACACAAGATGCAAACCCATCAGCTGCCACGAGAAAAGAACCCCCGTGCACCGGAAAGGAGGTAATCGTGAAAGCATACTAAACCCTAAATGTGGTTGTAACATTATGCACGGATAAAAGATCACTGCACACCGATAAGGTCCTTAGAGTTCACCTTTACTGTAAAGAAACACCATGAGCACTGCCAGTCCCTGCCCTGGCCCCTCCTCCACTCAATAGACCCGAATGGGTAAAACACATTAGAGGGGGCAGTCCCAGGATAGGGACTGTCATTGCAATGCTCAATGGCTGTTCTATACAATAAACATGGACTCCAGTGTGTCCTTGGAAAAAGGATGGACATGAAGATTTCCTGTCAAGAGCCATTGCCATAGATACAATACAAAGACAACCAAGCTATGTAATTAACTCCATAGTCCTGTATCAGTGCTTACACTGGCATCCTATAGACGACACATACTTCTGGTGACCTGCTAAGAAACATGAGCTCAGTATTTCCGGCAACACTACATAAGCATGTGGAGAGGGCAAAACACTTTGGAACATTCTGTTCCAGACAAATCAAGTAGAATGCCTCTATTAGAATTCCTTCTTATGCAAATTAGGATTTGTGTGATACAGCTGACATTTAACTGTTTATACACTCCACAAATCACGGCTCCTCCAAAGTAGAAACTTATACCAACAAAGAGGGAGTAAGCCAAAGTCATTTTTTTCCTTTGCTAAATTAGCCGCTAATAGCAGCGGCTCACAGGCCCTTTTGCCGTTTTTAGATTTCTCCTCTGAGCTTCCTCCTAATATTGTCCCCTGGCGTCTCCACAGACATATCTGGAGTTGGGCGGTGTGGTCTGGGGTCAGTATTAGGCCTCATTCAATTGGCCGTACTTAAAGCAGAACTTTGGGCAAAAAAAAAAAAAATGTCTTTACATGTCCAGGTAGCAGATTTCCTGCCTTCACTGAATATATCATCCATCTTCTGGTTCACTCAGTTTATCTAAAGTAGCCTGATAAATTTTAAAATGAAACCGTTAAATCCCAGGGGTTTCCTGTTCATAAGACCAGTGGCTGCTATGCCTCCTATTCCTCCAGCCGCTGGTCTTAGCACATCTCTTCTGTAGTTCTAAGCCCACTAAAGGGTGATTTTTGGAGCCTATCCCAGAGTTCAAGTGTACACCTGCCATTCTTTGAATGCACAGGTCTTCATGCATCACTGTTCAGACAGTCCCATTGATGCTAATTTGGATGCAACAGCTGCAATTTTACATTTGTGTGTGTTTCTGAACATAAATAGTGTGCATTTGGGGATATGCACCAGCACCCACACAGATGTCAAATTGGGAGCAGTGGCTGTGTCCATGCAGCTGCTGCGCCCCAACTGACATGATGGTGACTGCCTGCACACAGATGTATGAACACCTGTGCATCCTGCACAGGGAAAAAATGGCCCTCCTACGGGTATATGCTTAAATACGCCCATGCGAATAAGGTCTTAAGAGGGAGCTCAGAGGAGGAAAAAAAAAAATAAGACAGCCAGAGCATGCAAGTTTTAGCCCTCATACACACTGGGGAATTTTACAGCTGCTGTCTTTGGCTTCTGGTGTACTTTTTCTACAGCCAGTAAACACCCCATGAGCGGTTTGTGGCCGTGGGCATTTTCTGCCTTGAAACAAAATCTCCAAAACTAGTTTTCAAGAGGAGTTTTTTTTAGCTGTAAAAACGTTCTAAATGCTGGTAAAACATGGAAAACCGGAGTTTTTGAGCTAAATTTTTTTTGTGTGTGTAAAAAAACAAAAAAAAACAAAACAAAAAACAAAACAAGCTGACATGGAAAAAACGAGGCTAAAACGCCAATGCAAAAAACATAGAAAAACTTGTGTTTTTAACACAACTTTATACAGCTAATAGTGTGCATCAGGCCCCACTATCTCCAACAATGTACTATTCAGGCTTTACAGGACAGTAAGGAAGTACATGCTTGTTTTCTGGAATTTGACAGTCGGGCTCATTTTCCAGAGACCAGAATCATTTTTGTGTAATTGCAGCTTTCCTGTTAAACCACGCCATGGTTTTTTTGTACATTGCTCCGGATCATTGGATAGAGAAAGTAATAAAACAGGTTTTTCTCAGGTAGTGTAGGGATGATTAGCAGATCTACAAGCACAGTCACACAGTTATCATGGGAGGGATTAATAAAAAAAAAAAAAAAAAAAAAAAAAAAAAAAAGTGTGAGACTTTGTCAACTGGATCGCAGACAAGCAGCCATTACATTTTCTAAATGGTTTGGGAAAAATGAAAGCTACACTTGCAGGTTGGCAGGAGCGGATAGTTTGCTGCATTCAGAGGAGGCCAAGGCCCCTTTCACAATGGTGCACTTTTGCCACAATTTTCCAGGATGACAAAAGTGCATGAAAATTATACCTCACAAATTCTTATGCAACTGTTCACACTGCAGGTGAGCTGCACTTTTGAAAATTCCTGCATGCTCTCTCTTTGGTGCAGTTTTTCAAAAGCACACCAAAAAGGCAACTTCCATTGTAAGTCAATGGAAACGCATCAAAAATGCATCAGTGTGAAAGAATCCTAAACAGTCTTTGGACGCAGCAACACGCTGTGCTATAGGCACATATAAACAGGCCAATCAGCTGCAGTCAGTTTGTGTGCAGCCGGAACTGCAGAAAATGCCGACTCTGGATGGACCATCTGTGCCCAAGGTCAATCGAAGGCTTTCCTTGCACATAACTACTTATCTGGACAGCAGAAGCGGTGCCAGCCATTGTTTTGTACAGAATAAAAATCTGACACTTGTCCATGATGTGTTCACACACAGTATGCAGGCAGGGCATGGTACCACTGGCCAGAATCGGATTCTCACCAGAGATCACCCTTGTGCAATTGTGTGCATGTAGGGTACTTGTTACTAAAATAAACAAAAACAAACAAACCAAAACAAAAACACACAAGCAACAGTAAACAGTCCCTTGCATTAAAAAGGTGTGAACCATGAAGGCTCTAGCATTACAATGAGAGACAACACAGGTGTATATTTATAAAACATTGAGAGCTATTCAGCCTGTGCAAATGGGGGCACAAACATGTTTTTAGGCCATTCTCTCTCCAGGTCTGACATTTGTAACTCATACAGAAGTGGATTGAAATCAGGCAAATATCACATTATGGCCAATCAGGGTTTTTTTTTCCCAGCGGGAACACGGGAACGCAGTTTTGGCACCTTCAGTACAGAATGCACGTCATGTGCCGGTGCTCAGTGGAACTTTGACCCCCTCGTGCCGGTGCTCAGTGGAAGCCACTATTGTTTTTTTCTTTTAAGACAAAAGATGTTCATGTATGGGTTGTTTTTTCTAAACTAAAACCTAAGTATTCAGGTTTAATTGCAGTGTTGGCACTTTGCAAAAAATAAGTGGGTTTTGGGTTGCAGTTTGGGTACTCGGTCTCTAAAAGGTTCGCCATCACTGACCTAGAGAATAATCCAGGCCTCGTAAAACAGGTACTTTACATGTAAGCAATGTTGGAAAAAATGTGTGCAGAGAACCCTATTAGTGGAAAACTGTAGCAACATCTCACTGGAAACAATGATTAAAACGTTTGTTTCAAAATAACCTATTGCAACTTTTAGGTGCTTATTATGCCAGTTTTCAGTAATATGTTACATATGCAGACCTGTAGACTCTTCAGTGACTGGCTGCATTTTACAGCATCTCTGATCAACCACAGCAAAGAGAAGATCTCACAGAAGCAGCAAGAGAACCAGTAAAAGCACAATCACTGTATACTACCAAGCAGGATACCTAATGTACAAATAGGACTGCCCCTAAGTACATACTAAATTACAAACTACCTAAAGAAGCTGTTTCAGGGTTCATGTACACGGGACTATAGACAAATCATATACCTCATGTGATTTCCCGATGCTTTCTGGCACCCAAGGAACCACACATGTGCCGTCTACAGCCTTCCAAACAAGTGAATGGCTGTGTGCCACCATGCTCTAGTAAACTTCTTTTACATCTGTGTTACCCATGGTTGCATGTCAAAGAGATCTTCTAAATGTGGAATTTTCACATTCTGAGAATATGTCAGACATGCATGCATGGGTAAAAGTGCATGGCCACATATATCCATTCACTTGTATAGCAAGCCATGTTCAGCTCCCCTGGTGCCAACAAAATTTTGCATGGTGTACAATATGGAGAATACACACACACACACACTACTTGAGTGCCTGAGAGTGTAAAGTCGCACTATATGGACAGAACTGTCATACTTTCCAATTAGAAATAATCATAATAAAAAAAAAAAATAAAAAAAAAAATAATATGCATCAGTCACACCCATCCGAATTTGCATCAAATTCAATGCTTACCTTTTGGCAAAAAAAACAAAAAAGAAAAAAACACCAAAAGCAAACAACGCATCAAAAACACTGTGTCCATTGAAGTCTATTGAACCAAAAACACTCTGTTGAGTTTAAAAATGTCCCTGACCCTTTCAAAAAATGCAGCGGCTGCAAAATGCATAGATGTGAACGTGTTTCATAGCAAATCATGTTAAATGGACTGTAGTGCGTTTCTGTAAAAAAAAAAAAAAAACCCTAGGTGTGAGCCAGGCATAAGTTAGTCAGTGTGCTGAATGAAAAAACAAAAAAAAAAACCCCACACACAACACACACTACCAGATTCATCCATCCATTAAAACAGAGTCGATAGAAGAACTGACCTTCCCCTCACCAGACATTGTATGCTGACAGTGGCACCCACTGCTGTCAGAATACACTGATCAGCAACTGCAGCCGATTGGCTACAACTGCTGAACAAAGAAAAATTTCCACTGAACAAGAAACATTTTTCCGACATGCCCTTTATCAGAACTATGATCAAATGATATATTACTGTAGGAGCAGGGACAGCCACACATTGATGGGAATTCAGCTGGCCCCTACTGAACTGACCAAAAATCGATCAGTGCACAGCCAGCTGTAGACCTACAGTAGAGCTATGTTCAGCCAGGGCCGCGTGTTAAAACACTCCCTTTTCAGTTAGGTGACTTTGCTGGCTGACAAGTCTGCGCACTTCTTTGAAGAATGAACTTTCAATAAACTTCAGTTCTCTCACTAGTTACAAATTAACAAGCGGTTCAACTTTTTGTACAAGCAGTTTAAATGCACTAGAGAAGGAAATCGCACGATTAGCCCTTGATGCCAGAGAGGGTTCTCATTTGGAGGAGAATAAAAGGTAGTGAAGCAGGACATCAAATGCCAGGAAGTACCAGGGAATTGAAGCCTAGTCTCCATGAGGAGTGAGTGTGCTGAATGTACAGCAAGATGCAATAACTCACGCTGCATCAGCTGATGCAAAGCACGCAGACATAAAAGGGGAATGTCACCATCCTCCAGCAAGGTCACAGCATGAAATGTGCCCAGGATCCAGATGGAATGTCCTGTTCTCCAAGATTTAACAGCAGCAAGCTTGTTCTAGTGGACAGATATGTTGTTAATTACAAGGGTGCAGTATATTGGAAGAAACAAGAACTTTTAATGCCTGCTTTAGGTTATATTTTAGTTTGTGGCCTGATAACAGCAGGGTGTGGGACAAAAAAAAATAAAATAAAGGTGAATGTTTTTGGCTGTAAAACAAAGCCTCATACACATGAGAATAATCAAACGATCAGACATTTTATTTGCATGGTAGTCTCATATAAAAACCAATAGGTTACTAAAGCCACCAAAAATACTCAGACAGAATTCAACGTTGGAAGTGATTTATTTATATCAGGTACTTATATAGCGCCATCAATTTACGCAGCGCTTTACACACACATATACATATATATATACACATATATTACATTCACATCAGTCCCTAACCCTCAAGGGGTGTACAATCTAAGGTCCCTAACTTAGATTTATACATGCACATATTAGGGCCAATTTAGACAGGAGCCAATTAATCTACCTGCATGTCTTTGGAGTGTGGGAGGAAACCAGAGTACCCGGAGGAAACCCACGCGGGCACAGGGAGAACATGCAAACTCCAGGCAGGTGGTGCCATGGTTGGGATTTGAACCGGCGACCCTAGTACTGTAATGTATTCATTTCGGAGCATGCGCCGTCTTGGTCGCTCGATTTTTTTTCAAACAAATGCTGTACTGATTAAACAAAAATCGTTTGTTCTATTATCGGATGAGAAAAGTTTTCGGGTTTGTCCCTTCGGATATTTTCACATGAACTGTCATGATTGGCGATTGAAAGCGGAGTACGAACGATCAGATTATCAGACGAACACTTTGAAAGTGGGGTTCTGATTTTCTGATTGTGTGTACTAGGCATTAGTTTGTGGCCTGATAACAGCAGGATGTGACACAATTAAGTGACAAAGTGAAAGTTTTTGGCTGAGAAACCTAAAGGGCTCATTAACAGCAAGGAAGAGATCAGGTGTGCTCAAATCTGAATCTACCTGAGCCATCCCACCAGAAAGGTTGTCACTGGACCACCAATCATAAGCAGCCAAGTCATGCCCCATGTGGCTGCAGGCTGGTAACGCCTTACCTGCTTATGATTGGCAGTCCATAGTGACATCTTCCTCGTGAGATACAGAGGTGTGGAAATTTTTGAAAAAAAACTACTTGTCCAGGGACTAAATCAGGGCCCCAATCTACTTGTCCTTATGAAAAAAAAATAAATACATTTTAACCAAAACTGTATCTAAATCTGAGGTGATTTTAGGAAGGCCTTGGGGCTTTTAAAAACAAAAGGGGCTTTATGGCAACTTAAACGTGTAATAATTTTAACATTATGCGGTTTATATTCTCCTCCTCCCTGCCTCTAGCCCCGCCCCCAGGGACTAGCAGGGAGGGGAGAGACCTTGCAGTGTAATGAGCACCAATTGGCTGTTCGTTAGGAAAGGGGAGTGTCCGGCTTATCCCTTTTCGCTGTCAGACGTTTTTGCATAAGTTTAACCCCTTGAAACGACGTCACACAAATATACGGCTTCACGGAACTGGGCTTTTTTTACGTGGGGCCGCATATTTGCGTACCTGTCTTTGGGCTGGGAGCATGCTACACTGCGAACTCCCAGCACAAAGACCGCAGTGTCACTGAGAGCCCCGGGTCCTGTTCTAACGATCGGGACCCAGGACTCCTGATTCCGGGTCACATGATCACTGTGATAGCCTCTGATTGGCTATCACAGTGATCAGTCACTGCAGCCCAGCCCCTTTGTGTTTTTTTTGGTCTCTCTATGAATGGAGAAGAGAGAGATACACTATCTCTTTAACTCCTGGCCTAGAAAGAAGAAAAAAAAAACAAAAAGAAACAAAATATTAAAAAAATAAAGAAAAAAAAATACTTAGATCAAGGTTTAATCTAGTTCAGTGCCATGCCAGGGTTATTGTGTCGGTCAAAGGTCAAGATTTAAAAAAAAAAAAAAAAAAAAAAAAAAAGGGGGGGAGGGACAAAAACAAAATGCGCACTATTGTTTCTGGGCTGTACTACGGGAGCAAAACAACAAACACACACATAAATGGTATCACTGCAATCGTCAAGAGCTGGGAGTGGGGGAATGTTATGTGCTTGGGTGTAACTTATTTTTTTTACAATTAAAATTTTTTTTCCCCCATGTGATATTTTTGGTGACAGGTTCTCTTTATTGAGACAACCAAGGTCTAAAAAACCCCCAATGTCTCCACTGAACATAATGCAGGGCACATTGCACAGCATTACATTCTTTACCGGCCTCAATGGCAGGGAAATCTTTCAACGTGGACCCGGAAGTGACATCATAACGTCATTTCCAGGTCAGAACAAGAAGGGAAGGGGGAGCGGACATGCCCGCTCTCCTCCCTCCCCTCTAGGTGATGGCAGTGGGGGGGGGGGTGAAAGGTTCACGCGGAGGCTGGCAGTGTGGCAGCAATCGGCGGCATGCTTCCACCTGACAGGTGAGCTAAAGGTAAAACATAAATAAAAATTAAACTACCTGCTGGGCGCCCGGAACTAAATGTTCCGGGCGATATGAATTCAACATCCCTGGGGATAGCCCAGGCAGGTTCAGACCAGTATCCAGACATAGCTAAGCTCATCCCTAAACTCCAGAATGTGTGCATTATGTAAGGGTAATACAATGTGTCATTACATGTGGTGTAGTGCAATGCAGACATGCTGCATTTTTTGCAATGTAACAATGGTTTTCTATGTGCTCTTGCATTGAGCCTGGCTTCATCAATGTAGATCATGAGATATGGTGTGAATGAGCATAAGCAATAAAAAACACTCAATACAGTATATACAGAGTGAAATAGGAGAACACACATTGCTGGCTAAATGCGGAGCTCTGAACCCAATGAACTCAGTCCAGGCACAAGAACTAATAATTCTCTGCTACACTTCACACCACAGTGTGGATTTGCAGCATAAAGTACCAGCTTTAAAGTCCACCCAAGGCACTCCTCAAATATTATTCTCTTAAGCAAAGCCATATTTTTTTTTATTTATATATACATACATCTCTATCTCTTAAAGCTGAACTCCGGGAAAAACACAAAAAAAAAAAAAAAAAAAAAAACACTTTCCTTGCAGTGGGGCTGCCCCTGCACTGCAATGTTTAGAAACTAGTATTCCTAGGGAACCAAGAAAGGCCACTTAAGTCACACTTCATTTTAATGGGCTGCCATGCATACATTTTCTGTGAAAAAAAAAGCAGCCGCAGGATCTTTTTGACAATGCGATTTCCCTGCGGTTCCCACCATCGCAAACACACTGCAGGCCGAGATGCATGAGGGTGCTATTCAGAGTGAATGGCAACCTCGCATGTCTCATAAGAACAGCACAACTTGGTTGCCGGTGCAGGAACAGATGCAATTCCCGCACCTGCAACCAGCCCGCACAGTGTGAACCAGGGCTTACCTGATCCTCTGCTCCTGCAGGCTCCCTCCACGCTGACAGACCAGTCCCTGCATTCTCTTCTACCTATGGCATTTGCAGGTCCTCTGACATAAAAGTACAATTTAGAGCCATAATAGGTTATGACGAGTGGTTGTACCACATCCCCGTATACATAAACAATGACCAGAAAACTTTGGGATTTTTAAAAGGTGCATAACAAAACTCAATTAATTAAAAGTCAATATTTTATTAATGTCATTAAAAATTCATTAATTTTAAAAAGCAATTACAATGGTTTCACCAAATGGATAATGTGCAAAATATAATGTGAATTGGTGCAGTGCTACCCCAACACTACACTACTCCCTGTCTTATCCCAAAAATGGATGAAATAAACAATGTACAAAATGACTAATACAAAACTTTTAAGTGACTAATGAATGCCACCGGTGCAGTTCAGTGAATACAACAAGCCATTCTTTCACAGCTCATAAAGTGAGCTGATCCACTAAGTGATCCATAGTGGAACAAAAATTGAAAAGATAATGTGCAGATAAAGAAACGCCAGTGAAAAAGTCCACGATGACATGCAGCTTGACTGTTTTGACGGTATGTGGATGTACGATTCCAACGTGTTTCGCTCATCCTGGGCTTCTTCAGGGGTTAAAGTATCCACTAACAATCCCTTTTATTCAGCTACCGATAATCTTGAAAAGAAGATGTTAGAGTTCACATTCTAGCCAAACATCCACATCTTCTTTCAAAGAAGATTACTGGCAGCCAAATAAAAAGGAACGGTTAGCAGATACTTTATCCCTGAAGAAGCCCAGGATAGGCGAAACATGTTGGGATCATACATCCACATAGCGCTAAAACAATCAAGCTGCATGTGATCGTGAAGCCATTGTAATTGCTTTTAAAAATGAATTAATTTTTTATTGAGTTTTGTTATGCACCTCAAAAATCCCAAAGTTCTCTGGTCATTGTTTAT
Organism: Staurois parvus; assembly: GCF_062004578.1. NCBI lineage: Eukaryota > Metazoa > Chordata > Amphibia > Anura > Ranidae > Staurois > Staurois parvus. Next base: position 1,451,861 of record NW_028317813.1, on the reverse strand, counting down.
ACAATTTAGAGTGCATAACGCTGCACTAGCTGTGAGAACGTCAAAGGACAGTCCACTGTCACAGCGTAGGGGAAAAGAGAAAAATGCCAGCTACTAGGATCAGACAAGTAAAATTATTTATTGCAGTCCCCTACCAGGGGTAGGCAACCTGCGGCTCTCTAGCTGTTGTGGAACTACATTTCCCATGAGACATTACAAAATTGACAAATGAGCACTTGTTTAGTATGGGCTTGTTCACACCAAATCTGTTGAGCTGCACAGAATAAAAGGTTCAAAGCAAAGGACAAAAAAAAAATTAAATAAAAAAAATGTCTGCCATATTCACACCATAATGTGCGTGGAATAAAAATGTAGCATGTCTGCGCCAACGTATGTCACTGCAGTCTTGAACGAATGAAGTGCGATACTTCTAAAAAAGTTTATTAAAAAAAAAAACAAAAAACACACAAAACAGTTGTAACATCGCATTGCACCTCCCCTCACTGTACACAATGACACTAGTATGCATAAGCCCTTAAAGCCTATCATCAGGGAAGGGAGAACTCAAGAATCAAAACACCGGAATGAGTTAAACCCTTATTATGGGTGAGGAGAACAGAATGTCCTGTTAGGTAGTATTACACTGGAGATAAAAAAAAAAAAAAAAAAAAAAACCACAAGCAGGAAACCTCTGATTTATTTGTTTTAAGCAGTACATGGTGTTTTAAACTGAAAGTGCAGGGTTTTATTACAGTTACAGTCTTGCCTCATTTAACACATTTACAGAAGCAAGTAACAGATGGCGAGAAACATTTAAAAACTGATGACACTGTATTAACAAATACATGTAAAGAACACTGCAAGAAAGGTCTTCTCCAATATATAAAAACTACAATGAAACGAGCTGGGCATCACTTGACTCTCCTTAATGTCTGCAACATCTTTGTGCACATGTAAGTCTAGGTTAAGTCTGGGGTGGCCCCCACGGTCAGAATACAACAGAACAGTAGGAGAGATCCTTGCATCCACATCATTTGTGTCAATATGGGGATCTCCCCCCTTCACCTGGCAAAAAACAAACAAAACAGCAAAAAACCAAAACAACACACACACTTATACCTTGCTTTACTGAGTATGCAGCTTCTTTATCTCTGAGCCTGGGTTCACATATATGCAGTGCGGTATATCACATGCGATTCGCACCACATTCCTCTGCGATTTGTGTGCGGTACAATTGGAGCTATACATTTTGTATGGCTCCAATCACACCGCACCAGAAACGTGCAGGACCCTTTTTTCGCATGGGTATTCACACCTATGCGATCCGATTCTGCATATCGCACAGTGTTTTGCGGATGGCTTTCGGGGTGTTAATTTAACATACACACCCGCAGTGGTTCACATGAACTGGGTGTGATTCTGATGTGGAATTTGCACTGAAAATGCTGCGAATTCCGCACCGCATCAGTGTGAACCAGGGCTCAATCTTTGCCAAGCTGGTGCCATGACCACAGCCCAAGGTTTCCCATTTCATAGTCGCTCCTTTCTCTTGTAGCATCCAATGAATCCACCCTTGCATGCAGGAACTAGAGCTGTGTCTTCCTACACTGTGCATCAATAGAAGCACACAGCCTCAGCCCCATACACTAGGATGGCAAGCACTTCCCAGCTCCTCCTTCAAGCTAACAGACTGGCTGGAGACTTCACTGTTAAGTGTTCGCTCTTTCCTATGAAGCCCAGACATTCAGGGAAGTACTGAGAAAGCAGGAGCCAGCAGCACTGAAAGTTGTAAAATGAAGTACAACGGTAAGACAGGGCTTGGCAAACTTGCTTTGAATCCAGCTAAAAAATTAGGGGCCAGCTTTTTATTTTGTGTAGCGTGGGTTTTCAGCCCCCGGGATTTCACGTGATGAAATTTGTCTTGTGACAATCAAGGCAAAACCACGTTTTAGGCATCATTAAAAATTATAGCACCTGAAAATGCATTTTGCGATCACAGCGATTCTGCTGCGATCACAAAACACCCAGGTGTGAATGGAGCTGCCCTGTTCACATATGCGATTCTGGATTTGTTTTGAAACTCACAGATTCACATGACAGGCTAGATATTTTGTGTTCCTACTGAGGTAGTTCACACAGACGCGATCCACATGCATTGCGGTCTGAGTGCCATTATGAAAAGGGTCGTGTGCGAGTCTGTAACGGTGCATTCCAGACTGGCAAGTGACAGAGTAGAGAGCAGGGGCGGACTGACAACTCATGGGGCCCCCGGGCAATAGGGGATCATGGGGCCCCTGTGTCCTTGCCCTAACTCAAAAAAGCCTATGAAAAAGGTACCAGGGGCATCGCATGGGGCCCCCTACTGACCCAGGGCAGTGCCTGAGTTTCCAAATGATCAGTCTGCCCCTGGTAGAGAGGCATGCGGAGATAAGTGTTCATATAGGATTGTGATTGGGAGGAGTTCTCACCGTCCCCCAAAGTATATGGGAGGCAGTGTGTGAACCCAGACAATTTCTATGTTGCCATGGTGACCTGTGATCTGTCAAGCTCTGTGGTAAGAATAAAAAAAAAAAATCTTAATGCATTTTCTGCATTACAGTGAAAGGCTTCTCACTACTTATCCTACATTATCCCCCCCCCATCCCTACACTTACCTGACCCCTCCGACTGATCCAGCACTGGCCCAGCTGCAGCACTGCTCTCCTTTCTTCCTGGTCTCACAGGGGACACAGAGCAGTGGCAGTCATAGGCTCCTTCTGCTGTCAGTTGAACTCCTGTGAGGAGGGGAGGCTTACTGGCACTGCGTGCGTCTATGGTCACACACAGCCCAAATTGGGAGCATGCAAACACATGGGTGTCACCCTAGCACACAACGACAGCTTGCTAAGGGGGCTCCTTGCAGGAAGGAGGAGGGGAGACCACCAAAGAGGAAGTTTAAGGACTGCACTGTGTAATATGGCTGCACCAAACAGGTAAAGATAATATCTTTACAAACAAAAAAAAAAAAGTAACTGTTAGTATCACAAAAAAAACCCTAAAACTCCTAACTGAGCAACACATAGTTAGTCTGGCTGAAAAATGACAAAAGTCCATCCAGTTCAACCATAAAAAAAAAAAAAAGTTATAATCCTACACCGACAGTTGATCCAGAGGAAGGCAAAGAAACCCAGCAAAGCATGATCCAATTTGCTCCTGCAGGGGGAAAAATTCCTTCCTGATCCCCTAAGAGGCAATCGGATATTCCCTGGATCAACTTTACCTATAAATGTTAGTATCCAGTTATATTCTGTGTATCCAAGAAATAATCCAGGCCTTTTTTAAAGCAATCCACTGAGCTGGCCAGAACCAACTCTTGAGGGAGTCTATTCCACATTTTCACAACTCTCACTGTGAAGAAACCTTTCCATGTTTGGAGATTAAATTTCTTTTCCTCCAGAGTGAGTAAAGAGTCCCCCCTTGTGCTCTGCGATGACCTCAGGGTGAATAGCGCTACACCGAGTTCACTATATGAACCACTGATGTATTTATACATGTTGATCATATCCCCCCTTAATCTCCTCTTCTCAAGAGAGAATAAATTCAGTTCCTCTAATCTTTCCTCATAGCTGGTCTCCTCCATGCCTCTTATCAGTTTAGTTGCCCTTCTCTGTACTTTCTCCAGTTCCCCAATGTTCTTTTTGTGAATTGGTGCCCAAAACTGAACTTCATATTCCCAGATGATGTCTTACTAATGATTTGTACAGGGGTAATATGATCTCTCTCTCTCTCTGGAGTCTATACCTCTTAATACAAGAGAGGATTTTGCTCGCTTTAGAAACCACAGCTTAGCATTGCATGCCATTATTAAACTTGTGATCTACCAGAACCCCCAGATCCTTCACCATTGATTCCCCCAGTTGTACTCCCCCTAGTATGTATGATGCATGCATATTCTTAGCCCCCAAGTGCATAACCTTACATTTATCAACATTAAACCTTAAATACTAAGGCATTTGTTATTTTTAAAACAAAATGCAGCAAATGATGAAAGCATGACCTCTGCTCTCCTCCAGCCTCTTGCCGCCACTTCCTGTCTATTCACACTCACTCCACCAGCTGCACATCATTGCTCTGTGCTGGCTTCACTGATAGTAACATCCTGGGACTAATCCATGCCAGGGGAGCATGTGACAGGGTGACAACACAGGGGTAAGATTAGGAGACAGTTGTCACCCCATAACAGGGGCGGACTGACAACTCATGGGGCCCCCAGGCAATAGGGGATCACGGGGCCCCCGTTTCCTTGCCCTAACTCAGAAAAGCCTATGAAAAAGGTACCAGGGGCATCTAATGGGGCCCCCTACTGACCCCGGGCCCTCGGGCAGTGCCTGAGATTCCAAAAGGTCAGTCCGCCCCTGCCCCATAGGAAGACTTGACCTTTCTGGCAGGTGTTACATTAATGAAGTCATCTTCTGAGATGACAAGAAGGGATTAAAGCTGATGTGGGATTTTAGTGGCTGGCTGTTCACCTACTATAACCAGAATGGGAGGCCAGCCTCATGGCCAGCACTGACAGAGGACACTGGTGACTCCCCAGGGGGAGTCCATGTACTGAGGGGACATCTGCTGGAGGCGTGTCCCTGGAGGAAGGCGGGGTCAGAATGCGTTCTAATAAGGACACATGGACACTATGTACAGAATGGAATGTCAGTCCAGCTGTCATGAGTCACACACAATGAAGGGTCTCCCCCACCACGTGCCCCACTATGATCAGCACACCGGGATAGAAGAGACAAGAATCAGAAAGACAAGAAACCGGCCATCCCAACTCCCCTCCCCCACACATTCCTCCTATGCACACACACCACAGGTACCTGAGGCCTGGACACGGCGCTGCCAGCGCTGGAATGAAGACGCTTCCGATTAGCACTGAAGGGCCCTGAAGACGTGTCTCCGCCCACCGCCTTCCCCACCCACAATCTTACTGGTTCCACCCAGTCCTACCCTGGCAACTCCCACCCTATCGCGAGCCACAAAGCTACCTAAAGCTCGCCTCGCTCCGCCCCCATGCCGGTCACAGCTTGATCCGATTGGTAGACGGACGGGTTATCCGCCGTAGAAAGCACGTGAAGGGAGAATGATCGTGCCAATAGGCGGGGATACCTTTATTTATGGGCGGGGGGTGAGCGTAGTCACTGTGCCGAGTGTAGGCGGAGCTCACATTAAGGGGGGGCTCAATAGTCAAGAGCTCCGGAAAGTCCTTACAGAGGGCAGGTCAGTGTCAATATTTGTCCTTGGCTGCAGGACAACTGATGGCTTCCATGTTCTATTATGTGTAGTCATTGTTCGTGTATCTGCTGAATACCTCCAGCAAAGGGAAGGGCAGGCAGTTGTATCTATGATGGACATAACAGAACCAATTCAGCCCCAAGCCTGTTCTGACATTCCTCTCCTACATGGAAAAATGATTTTTTTGCTAGAAAATTACTGAGAACCCCCAGACATTATATATTTTTAAACAGAGGCCCTAGAGAATAAAATGCAGTTTTTTATGTCAAACGGTATTTGCTCAGCAGTTTTTTCAAACACAATTTAAAATAAATACACTTTATCAACTTTCCTACAGGGCACTTATACCCCCTCCTGCCCAGGCAATTTCCAGCTTTCAGCCCTGTCGCAGGTCGAGTGACAATTGCGTGGTCATGCAACATTGTACCCATATGAAATTTTTATAATTTTTTTTTCACACAAAGAGATTTCTTTTAGTTGTATTTACGATGGGTGTTTTATTTTTTGTGCTATAAACAAAAAAAAAAAAGTTTTTCTTTGTTTCTATTATAACATTTTGCAAACAGGTAATTTTTCTCCTTCACTGATGTGCGTTATTGAGGCTAGATTGATGGGCAGCACTGATGGGCACTGATAGCAGTACTGATGGGTATTGATAGGCGGCACTGATGGGCACTTATAGGCAGCACAGATAGGCAGCATTGATGGGCACTGACTGGCGGCACTGCTGGGTGCTACTGCTGGGCAGCACTGATAAGTGGCACTGATGGGGGGCACTGCTGAGCACAAGTGGGTGGCACTGATGGGCACTGGTGGGTGACACTGGTGGATGGCACTGATGGGCACAGGTGGGTGGCACAGCTTGGCACTTGTGGGCGGCACTGCTGGGCACAGGTGGGTGGCACTGCAGGGCACTGATCATCAGTGCCGATCCGCCTCCAACAATTGCCGGTTAACAGCAGTACTTTCCTTAGGCTGTGACAGCCGATAACCGGCAACTGCATTTACCCGGTGATCTGCTGTGTCTTTGGACACAGCTGATCATGTGGTAAAAGGCCACTGTGATTGGTCTTTTACCACATCACATGATCAGCTGTGTCCGTAGGACACAGCAATCATGGAGATCACTGGGTGCGCACCCCTGGGGGCTCGCAGGAGGACGTCATATGATGCTCTCCCAGAACTGGACAACCACGCTGTAGCCATCATTCGGGCTATAGCGCAGTTGGCAAGTGGTTAAAGTGATATTAAAGGCTTGTTTGTTTTTTTTCAATACAAACATGTTTATACTTACCTGCTGTGTGTAGTGGTTTTGCCCCTGCCAGCACTCCTGGTCCCTTCCTTCTGTCTGGTGCCCCCATAGCAAGCAGCTGGCTATGGGGGCACCCGAGCAGGCACGCTCCTGAGCCGCGGCTCTGCATACCCATTCACACATAGAGCCACTGCTCGGCTCCACCCCCTCCCTCTCCTGATTGGCTCACTGACTGTGATTAGCACTTGCCAATGGCTCCCGCTGCTGCCTCAGCCAATCAGGAGTGAGAGTCCCTGGAGAACCAAGGCTCTCATAGATACCGCTGGATTGGAATGGGGCTCAGGTAAGTGTTGGGGGGGCTGCTGCACCCAGAAGGCTTTTTTTACCTTCATGCATAGAATGCATGAAGGTAAAAAACCTTGAGCCTTTAGAACCAAGAATTGCGTATGGATGCTGCATCTTCAGTGCACCTGAGCTCCCTCACAGACCTCACAAAGACAATGCAGTAGGCAGTGAGTTTTGTAGCTGGATGGGCGGAGCCTGAGAGACCCTAGTTCCCCATCAGCTCCACTCCCCCTGCGATTGACAGCAGGCTGTGGGCAGTTCCATAGCCAATAGACAGTCTGCTTTTGTCTACAGACTCCACCCACTTCCTTACTTCAGGCAGACTTGTTATTTTAAAGTGTCATTAAACTCAGGCTGTGAAAAACTCTCATTACATGTTACATAAGAGTGTGCATACTCACAATGCCACTACTAAAGCATTCATTTTGTGTGGAGTGAAATACACCTAATTGATCCTGCCTTCCGCTGTCTCTCCCATCTTCCCTGTGTCCCCATTGGAGTCTGAGATTGTGTAGACCAGCTGTTGACCTCTACTGATAATGCTCCAGTTTCAGTTCCCTTTTAAACTCTTCATTTTCTCCTTTTTCTTATCTGTGCAGTCCATATGACTAAAGAGTCACACATGTGGGTGTGTACACAGTGGTAAATGTCACACCCCTCCTTCCTTCCTCCATGTACTCCCATTGCTAAACACTATGGGGGCAGGGTATAGTACGCTGATTACATTCACTAAGAAATGTACAAAAAATAATAGGTTTAATATAAATCAGTATTAAACATATCAAAAGTGATTGCTAATACCTAAAAAGTGAAAAAAAGACGCTTGAATGCAGATGCAATCTGAAGAAAATAAATGCCAGTGTAAATAATCTTTGACTCCACCTACACCATAATAATGCACACAAAAATCCACATTTGATGTTCAATAAAGATTTATTGGAAGCTGTAAAACTGTTTTTTTATATTTATATTTCATTGAATTGCTCTTCTGAAGCATTTTTTTTTGTCACGTGATTGGTACAGCACCAATCAGGGCTGGCCAGATACAGACTCGAACTGTAGTAATAGAAGCTCCTCTGAGTTATCTTTCTCTGCAGATGCCAAAGAACAGGGAAAGATCATGTGACCACACAACAGCGCTGCAGGAATAAGGTACTTAGAGGATTTAAAAAAACAAAAACAGAATACAATGTAATGATATATATATCTTATGTGAATGAGTTATGGCAATTAACACTTCTCTGTTTAGTATCACTTTAATTTGTTAGTCAAGGCCAGAGCATCTACAGTACCCTCTCCCAGGGGCGGACTGACCATTTGGAAACTCGGGCACTGCCCGAGGGCCCGGGGTCAGTAGGGGGCCCCATGAGATGCCCCTGGTACCTTTTTCATAGGCTTTTTTGAGTTTGGGCAAGGACACAGGGGCCCTATGATCCCCTATTGCCCGGGGGCCCCATGAGTTGTCAGTCCGCCCCTGCCCTCTCCCCAGATTGACAATGCTGCTGTCCAAAGGTGTCTCCATTGTTTCCAGTGGAGTGAAGACACCCTACAATACCCTAACCTGCATAACCAGGTGAAAATAAAGGAAAAAAAAAATCCTAAAAAAGAAAACAAATGCAGCCACCACATTTAACCAAGGTTCACACTAACCTGCATGGTAAAACAAATAGAATAGTTTGCAGTCCTTTATATGTACTATATAAATCTGTTTCAAAAAGACAACTTGAAAGATAAGAAATATTTGTTCAAATATTTTTAGGTATGCTGTGTGAATGGGAACACATAAAAAACATAGTGGGGCTTTCTTAAATTTGACTGCAAACGTGGAAATACACTTTAAAGGGATGAGCTTGCCAAAACAGCATCAACACACTTCTGGGAGCATTGGGTGTCCAGTTCCTCTCTTCTGTTGTCTAAACAAATTTCCTTGTAATTGAATTGAATAGTTGGAATCTTCAGCATTCCACACTTCTGGGAGTTTCAAATACCAAAGTTCCCTTTCCAAGCCCCATGGTCCCAACCTGACATGGGCCAACACAATGGTAAGGGAAATGTTATCTGGATTTGTTTAGGTGGCTTATGCTTCCTTGATATGTGTCTTTGGAAAACCTGTTTTTTTTACCCCTTAACTGTATGTTGTTTTATTAAGATGAATTAAAAGCAACTTTTAAAAAAGAAAGTTGAATTTAGACTGTTGGGTATGGCTATTCTATCTCAAACTATAGCTGAACAGGTCTCAACTATGACGAAAAGTTCTCATGATAAAGTTCAAACCCTCCAGACCCCCATGCACATAGTAGCTGTGATGCCCTGTGTTGACGGTGTAGTGGTCCACACACTGTACAAGGCAATATACAGCTCCAAAGTGAGTATCCATCATAGTGCTTTCAATGGCAAGCGCTCCTTGTTCAGCACGACCATGCTAACCATTGAGCGCTTGACATTGCAAGCACTATGATGGATACTCATTCCAGAACTGTGAATTGCAGTGTAAGGACCGCTACACCAGCAGTACAGGGTTTCACGGCCATTCAGTGCAGCAGGGTCCAGAAGGGTGGCCAGGATAGTTGGCGTTAGTTGACCTTTTCATTTTTCTTGAAAAGGTGAACTTACCCTTTAAATTTGCATTGTGATTGATGTGATAACTTCATGTCTGGCAATGTATGGAATATATATATATATATATATATATATATATATATATATACACACACACTATATTGACAAACGTATAGGGACACCCATCCAAATTATTGGACTCAAGTGTTCCAATCACCTCCATGGTCACAGGTGTATAAAATCAAGCACCTAGGCTTGCAGACTGCTTCTACAAACATTTGTGAAAGAATGGGTCGCTCTCAGGAGCTCAGTGAAATCAAGTGTGGTACCGTGATAGGTTGTCACCTGTGAAATAAGTCCAACCGTGATATTACCTTACTACTAAATATTCTACGGTCAACTGTTAGTGGTATTTTAACAAAGTGGAAGCTAGATTGTAAGCTCTAACGAGCAGGGCCCTCTGTTTCCTTTTGTACAAAACTGTATTGTAACTGTAATGTCTACCTTTGTTTTGTAAAGCGCTGCGCAAACTGTTGTTGATATATAAATTCTGTATAATAATAATAACTGGGAACAACATCAACTCAGCCAAGAAGTGGTAGGCCACGTAAAATGACAGAGCGGGGTCAGTGCATGCTGAAGAGCACAGTGTGCAGAAGTTGCCAACTGTCTGCAGAGTCAATAGCTAAAGACCTACAAACTTAGTGTGGCCTTCAAATTAGCACAACAACAGTGTGTAGAGAACTTCATGGAATGGGTTTCCATGGCCAAGCAGCGGCATCCAAGCCTTACACCACCAAGTGCAATGGAAAGCGCCAGATGCAGTGGTGTAAAGCATGCCATCACTGGACTCTAGAGCAGTGGAGACGTGTTCTCTGGAGTGACAAATCATGCTTCTCTGTCTGGCAATCCGATGGACATGTCTGGGTTTGGCAGTTGCCAGGAGAACGGTACTTGCTTGACTGCATTGTACCAAGTGTAAAGTATGGTGTGGGGTTGTTTTTCAGGGGTTGGGCTTGGCCCCTTAGTTCCAGTGAAGGGAACTTTTAAGGTGTCAGCATACCAAGACATTATGAACAATTTTATGCTCCCAACTTTGTGGGAACAGTTTCGGGATGGCCCCTTACTGTTCCCACATGACTGAGAAACCAGTGCACAAAGCAAGATCCATAAAGACATGGATGAGCAAGTTTGGGGTGGAGTAACTTGACTGGCCTGCAGAGAGTCCTGACCTCAGCTCGATAGAACACCTTTGGGATGAACTAGAACAGAGACTGTGAGCCAGGCCTTCTCGTCCGACATCAGTGCCTGACCTGAGAAATGCGCTTCTGGAAGAATGGTCAAACATTCCCATAGACACACTCCTAAACCTTGTGGACAGCCTTCCCAGACGTGTTGAAGCTGTTATAGCTGAAAAGGGTGGGCCAACTCAATATATATATGTGTGTGTTTTTTTTTAATTTAAACTCTTTGTGTAGAGGTAAAGACTTTAGTCTACTTTCATTTCCAGGAAAGGGATCTGACAATGAAGATTCTTCAGCCATTGTCTAAAGTTCTTCCTGTGATAGTCCCTGAACAGTTCTGAAGCTGTAAAAGAACATACAGAGAGAATGATCAAGTAGGAGATAGGAAAATAGAGGAGGGGTAGGTTGAGAACGGGGTGGGGGACATTAGAACAAAAAGAAGTAAAAGGAGAAAAGGTCATTTAAAGGAATGAATGAATGAGGGAAGGAAGGAAGGAAAAAAGGAAAGGGAGGGAATGGAATGGAATGGAACAAGCATGTAAACAAAGAGAGAAGAGGACTAAAGTCAGCCAATCATGGATCAGAATTTGTCTGGTTTGGCAGGGACTGGCTGAATTTCGATCCATGTATGGGCTAGCTGGTTCTACACAAGTTGATCTATGGATTGACTTGTTTACAAGCAGCCTGTCAGGTTTTTCCTGAACAATCACTGCTGCCAGCTATAAGGCTCCCCACCTACAGAATACAATAGCATTACAGGAGTAATTCCCTCATCTAATTCCCCCATCCACCTCAAATGTGTGAATGAAGGAATAAGATGATTTTTTTGAACAAAATAAAATGCTTCCTGTATGGCCAACCTAAGGCAGCCCATATATTAGTCTTTTTTTTTTCATTCAACAAGTGGGTTGAACAAAAAAAATATGACTCAATTCCCCCATCCACACACTCCATGGGGGAATTCACTGAGGTATTGTATTCTGACAGTGGGGGGGGGGGCCTTCCCCACCCTTAGTATACACTAATCAGTGCTGCCATCAGAAAACTCTGACAAGGCAGTTGTACAGAAGTTATTTGGTAGATCGACTTCTGTACAACCAGCCTGCCCATACATGGATCAAAATTCCCTGCTAAACCGACTGAATTTCAATCCATGTGGAACTTAAGATATGATATAGAAATGGGCCAGTACGCAGGATTTGCCATGCTTTGTCTCTTCTGCATTAATTACGTATCTGCCTTTCAGCCCCTGTACAGTGAGCCATGCACGTGCAGCTCACTGTAAAAATACACCAATAAAAACGGCCGGAGTTTGATACCCAGAAGCTGGCCACACAAAGATGCCAGCAGCTGACAGGAAGCTCCGGAAATCACATCACTGGAGCCAAGGTAAGTATAGTTCAACTTTAAGGTGCAAGCCTCAGAATGAATTCGGTGGATTCACTTCCCCATCCCTTTTGCCAAACCTTGACATTTTCCCAACAACAAAATGTGAATACAATCTTCTAGGATTGTTGTACTTTTGTATCTAAAGTATAAAAATACACAGCTGTTATTTTATTGCCAATCACTTAAGCACATTACAGTGTCTCCTGAACAGCATTAGTGGATCCTGATAGATTTTACTTCCAATTAGGGCATAGGTAGGTATGGGAAGATCAACAGTCTGCTGATGTGGAGGGGGAACTGAACATGGTGGCATTTTTTTATTTGCTGAAGTTCACCTTTACGCCTCATGCACACTGGATATTGGGCCACCTTTCTTAGCCACCTTTCTTCTTGGCAGCAGTGTTTTGGTAGAAAAAATGTTTAACGCTTGTAAATGCATGTAATGCATTTAGGCACATTTAGGCATGACATGCTAATTCATTTAATTGGCCAGAATAATAGTTGACTCTGCTGACTAAATGAAATTAACTCTCAATCGCTAAACGCGCCTAGAGTGTACATGTGTCAAACATTTTTTTTCTGCTCCTGGGTGCCTGGCAGTGGGGGGTTTTTTCTGCCTTTAACACCTTCCAATCTGCTATAGGGCAGGCAGGACACTTGCCGTTGTGACTAGATGTTATATGATGTCCTGTCAAAAGCAGCCGTTCACGTAGCCGCAGGCCGTGCAGCGGCGCGATCTGTCACCAGCTGTGTCCACGGGACACAGCCAATGACATATCACTACTCCGGCCCGTTGCCAGTGTCACATGACCGCTGTGACCAATCACAGCAGATCACATATCGATTGTATACAAAGGATGGCTTCTTGTCATACAGACAGGGCCAATCACAGCCCATCTGTATCATGTGATGAGTTTTGCACAGTCACAGCTAATCACAGCAAAAGAGTGAATCAATCAGTTTCATTCAGTAACAATGATTGCAAATATCAATGAAAAACATTGGTATTAGCAATCATAATCTGAAAAAAAAAAATCCTGATCACTTGCTCACAGTAGTTCAATGTTACTATGGTAACATTGTATTGCTTTGGTCACAGTGTGCTGAAAAAAAATTGTAAAAAAAATTAAAAAAATTATGTAATAAAAAATAATAGAACATTTTGAAAATAAAAAAAAATGTAATTATTATTTTAATTTTTTTTACATACTGTCACCAGTCAGTGTCTCTGATCACCGCCACACCAGTTATATAATCATGCTGTACTGGACTAGTGACAAAAAAAACAAAGTTGTGAGTTTTTTAATTTTTTAATTTCTACATTTTCCAAAAAACTGTAACAAAAAATTACAACCTCCAAAAAACTCACCATGCCTCTTACTAAATACCTTGGACTGTCTATTTTCCAAAAATGGGTGATTTGGGGGGTAGTTCATTGATCGATTGTCAGATATATATTCCTTGGCTTGTGGACTCTATAACTTTCCTACAGACTAAATAATATACACTAATTTGGGGTATTTTAACCAAATGTAGCTAAATACATTTTGACCTAAATTTATGAAGAAATTTTATTTATTTGCAAACTTTTATAACAAAAACGAAGAAAAAGGAGTTTTTTTTCAAAAGTTTCAGGTTTTTTTTGTTTATTTAGCAAAAAATAAAACACTCAGTGGTGATTAAATACCACCAAAAGAGAGCTCTATTTGTGTGAAAAAAAATTATAATTTTTTTTTATGGGTACAGTGTTGCATGACTGCGCAATTGTCATTCAAAGTGCGACACCACACTGAAAGCTGAAAATTGGCCTGGGCAGGAAGGGGGTAAAAGTGCCCGGTATTGAAGTGGTTAAGCACCTATGTGTGCACGGACACATAGGCTAACATGCAGGGTCATTTATTAACAGAAAAAATGCCAAATGTCCTTACTAGCATCATTACAAATGTCCAGTGTACATGAGGCCCACCCATGGTAAATCAACAAGTACTTTTAAAGGTGGCTCAACCAGCTGCACTTACTTGCCTTTCCTTTCCCACAGGAACAAGAAGGATAAGCCCTCTGTACACACTAATTTACAAATTACCTAAGGGCCGTGGACTCTTTTCCTACCCACTATGTGGTGGCACCAGGGGCGGACTGACCATTTGGAAACTCGGGCACTGCCCGAGGTCCCGGGGTCAGTAGGGGGCCCCATGAGATGCCCCTGCTACCTTTTTCATAGGCTTTTTTGAGTTTGGGCAAGGACACAGGGGCCCCATGATCCCCTATTGCCTGGGGGCCCCATCAGTTGTCAGTCCGCCCCTGGGTGGCACTGAGCACCTTAGTGGCCAATTGCAAATCACCAACATAGTCATATAGGAGGAAATGCAGAGAGTCACACACTCAGGTATACTGGGTTTTTGCCTTTGCTCTCTCTTCTGCTTCCAGAAAGGTGTCCCACTGGCCTAGTTAACATAGCTCATGATTAAGCCGTTATTAAGCCATGGGATGTGTGGCGCTTCTCCTGGAACACCCTCATTGCATCTACTGGTTACCTTTATATCCTCGGGCCAGCATTTGCATTGCTCTACACTTTCCAGCTAATTATTCTTTTTCCCCTACAACACTGATTATGCTAGGTAGTGTGGCATGTGTTTTATAAAGTGCGGCTCAGGGGCAAAATGGGACTTGCCAACCTGTCAAATTTTTCAATACGACATAACTACAGTCTTTATTCAACAACCTTGGGCAGCACAGTGGCTAAATGGTTAGCACTTCGGCCTGGCAGTACTGGGGTCGTTGGTTCAAATGTCAACCACAGCACCACCTGCCTGGAGTTTTCATGTTCTCCCTGTGCCTGCGTGGGTTTCCTCTGGGTACTCCGATTTCCTCCCACACTCCAAAGACATGCTGGTAGGTTTATTGGCTCCTGTCTAAATTGTCCCTAGTATGTGTATGTATGAATGTGAGTTAGGGACTTTAGATTGTACACCCCTTGAGGGTTAGGGACTGATGTGAATGCACAATATATGTATGTAAAGCACTGCGTAAATTGATGGCGATATAAGTACGTGAAATAAATAAATAAATAAACCTTGTCTTTATTTCTAATGCAACGACTTAACACAAAAAGAGTGATAGTTTGCATTGTATTTATAACACAATCGTACAAATCTCCTGTCTGATTTCTACAATTTTGTACTCAGTGAACAAGATTCAGGGTCTGTTCACACCACATGCAGTGCAGTGCTTTTTTTTCCTGCATCAAAAACACATGGAAAGTAAGTTATATGGGTTCCAATGGCATAGCTTACACCAGTGCAGTCAGTTCCAGGGTGTACAACATGTAGCATTTTTCCTGCACAGAACTGTACTGGAACGCGGTAAAATAGATAACAAATGCATCAATCATGCCCTGCACCCCAGTACAGTAGAAAAAAAAATCTGGAATGCAAACATAAACACATACAAAATGCAACAAACACACACCAGGATGCATCAAAAACAGATTAAAAATGTACATGCAGAAACACATCTGGAACAGATCTGGATAAAGTTTTTGTGGCGTGAATGGGCCCTTAAAGTGATTCTAAAGGTTGGAATTTGAAAAAAACAAAAACAAACATGTCATACTTACCTGCTTTGGCGATGGTTTTGCACAGAGCAGCCCCGTTTCTCTTCCTTCAGCTGATGCTTCTGCCCCTTCCCCCTTCTTGAGTGCCCCCAATTGCAAACGTCTTGCTATTGGGGCACTTGAGCAGGCTTGCTCCCAAGCCACGCTCCTGTGAATGGACATTGTCCATTCACACACAGAGCGAAGCTGTTCCCCGCCCGTTCTCTTCTTATTGGTATACTGACTGTGATTGACAGATCCCACTGCTGTGTGAGCCAATGAGGTGAGAAAGACCCAGGAGAGCTGCAGCTCTCATGCACAGATGGGGTTCAGGTAATTATAAGGATGACTGAGGGGGAGCTGCATCCAGAAGTTTTTTTTTACGTTAAAGTGATAGTAAAGCCTTTTTTCTTTTTAAAATAACAAACATGTCATACTTACCTGTTCTGTGGTTTTGCACAGAGCAGCCCCGATGCTCCTCTTCTCGGGTCCCCCGCCTGTGATTCTGGCTCCTCCCCCTGAGCAGTGCCCCCATAGCAAGCCGTTTGCTATGGGGGCACTGGTACATGCTCGTCCCCAAGCCTCCATAAGACACAGTAGAGCAGGACTTGGTCCCGCTTTCTCCTCACAGGCTGTGATTGACAGCAGCAGGAGCCAATGGCTCCCGCTGCTGTGTTTCAGCCAATGAGCAGGGAGAGATCCGGAAAAGCTGAGGCTCCTGTGCATGTCGCTGGACCAAGATCAGGTTTTTACCTTCATGCATACATTGCCTTTAGAACCACTTTAATGCATAAAATGCATTAAGGTAATAAACCATTTGTCATTAGAAGCACTTTAAGATCTATATAACAGCAAAGAAACTAATGACAGTAAAATTACATTCACATTAATTGGTAAAGCAACTGTCACGAACTACGATGAGAATGATCACCAATGGTCAATGCTGGGACCAGGTCATCTAGTGTCCAAGGCAAAAGTGGCAAACCATCCATCCCCCCCCCCAAGTGGGATGATGTCACTGGAAGGAAAGCTTACCCTTTTGCCCCTACGTCCGTGTTGTCACTTACAGTAAAAAGATCCCTGCAATGGTGGTGTCGGTAAAAGAAAAAATGTCACTGTGTTGGTAGTGGCACTTGAAGGACCCCACAGACTCAGCCCTGAGGTGAGGGGCTAGTCCTGGGGGTCTTCCATTGCTTAGGGGTAAGGGATGCTGCAAGAAGAATCAAGGCAAAAGGTAGATTTTACAGAGTACTGCTTAGGCACAATTAACATTTCTAGATGATCCCAATAATATGGAAAAATTCACTTTTTTAATTTAGGTCTTCTTTAACCTCTGTCCGGGCCTCTGTACTAACAGGAAGTGCTGTGACGGTACGTCACTTCTAGTGTAAACATACTGTAAAAAAAGACTTCTGAGCTTCTCCAGCACTATATAACAGAACTGACGGCACAGGTATGGCCATAAATAAGTGTATTAAACCACACCCCCCTACACAAAGAGCCCCTATGACTGTCTATTATATCCATCCACCCTGGAAGTCAGCAATAATATACACAGTATCCGGTCACCCTACATATAACAGTTTCAGTCCCTGTGAATATAAATCAATGTTCAATATGTTGGTTATTATTAGAGGTCCATGCGCCTTATTTAGATCTTCATATAGTCCCCAGTACTTGGTGCTCCTTGAAAACTTTGTGTACAGCAAACCAATTCGTCCTCTTCTATTCAAAATACCTCGAAACAAATAAACTTAACATAGTGCATTATCCTTAAATGTAAGTATAATAGGTGCGTGTTCATTATAATCCATGTCCCTGTGATTCATTCATAAATACTTTCCCTAACCAAAATTAATAAGCAATACTTAATACTCCACACTCCTCATACACAGTGAGTATGTGCCACGCCACACTCTAAATAGTGACTATACAGTGAGTATGTGTCACACCACACTATGAAAAATGATAAAGTGCAATCAATCCGGTGTGTCTCCTGTCAATCCATGTACCTTACTGAATCAACAGGTAGTGTAGGCTAAGTCAATCATATACAGTGCTCCAGGACACTGCTGCCCCTACAAGGTCAGCTATTATTCCTGTGATGTGAACTGGTGCCACGCCAAACCTCAAAAAGTGGTCAATATCCTCCGTGGTTTAATTATTAAAGCACCTGTCAACCGATATACCTTACCAGAAGACAGGTAATGCAAGCTTGACTCAGACCCAATAATCACTCCAGGCTCTTATAACCAATGCTCCAAATCAGAGATGAAAATAGTGCAAAAACTGCTCTTCCAAGGACAGCGTTATGAGTCAAGCTTGCATTACCTGTCTTCTGGTAAGGTGTATCGGTAGACAGGTGCTTATGTAGAAGGTCTCTGCCAAAGAATAGAAATAGCAGGGGAAGCCTCAGCAGTCCTACTCAGTTATTTTAGTAGCCCGGAGGGTGGTGGTGTTTTATTTTCAATCAGGAGGCCTGTGTAGGGCTGCTAAGTATTATTTGTCTGAAAGAACCCCTAACCTAGGGCTACACTGGCAGTTAAATCTCTCTGCTACTGATATTGCTATAAATGAGGTGACTGACAACACGTACTGTAGTTAAAGTGGTTCTAAAGGCAGAAGGTTTTTACCTTAATGCATTAAGGTAAGGAAAACGGAAAATTTAATTCCAATACTTACCGTAATTTGTCTTTCCTGACGAGCTCCATGTCAGCACAGCTGGGTGAGGCCCCTGCCTACCCCCTGCGTGATCAGGACATAACTCAATACATTTTTGATCCACCTTAGCCTAGGCATTCTGTAACTTGTACTACTAAACTGGGTGGGATTTGTGCTGCCATGGAGCTTGTCAGGAAAGGAAAATTACAATAAGTATTTGAATTCAATTTTCCGTTTTCCTGACGGCTCCATGTCAGCACAGCTGGGATTTAACTAGCCACACATGGGAGGGTAATGCAAAAACAATGTAATTTCGCCTGGAAGCAAAGGCTAAGATACTCCTGCCAAAATCAGCAGTAGTCAAAGCCGCAGGTTCTATATAATAACAAGTCATGAAGGTATGAACAGAAGACCATGTAGCCGCTTTGCAGATTGTTTCCAGGGAAACTTGGCCCACTGCTGCCCATGAGGTTGAAACCCCTATAGTGGAATGCGCTGTGACCCCCTCAGGCACAGGCAAGCCTCTCCCTCTGTAAGGTAAAGAGATGGTCTTGACCAACCAAGTAGCAATTACTCTACTAGAAGCCCTCGAGCCTTTCCGTACACCATTAGGGTTGGTGAAAGGATGCTCTGACTTCTTGAGCTCGGACGTAGCGTCCACATAATCTCTCAATGAGCGCCCGACATCCAAAGGACTTGGGTCCTGGGAATTTTCTGAAAGGAGCATCAGGAGTGTAATGTCTTCTGTCATGTAAACATAGAGGCAACTTTGGGTATGAATTCTAGCATCGGTCTAAGCACGACCCTATCAGGAAAGAACAACAGAAAAGGTTCTTTAAACCCTAAGGCTGCCAATTCTGAGACTCTTCTGGCAGATGTTATCACCACGAGAAGCACTGCTTTCAGAGTAAGATGCCATAGTGAAACAGGATGACTAAAGGTGTCTGATGAGAGGAAATCCAACACCAGTGGCAAGTCCCATTCCCAAAGGGTGGGCCAACTCAATATTGAACCCACTCTGCAGTCATGTATACATGGATTTGTGTTGCTTTAGTTTGGGGTTCAAGCATGCAGTGAGGAGGCAAAAAACATCCTCCCCACCTGTCAAATACTCTCTAAAGAGAGACTTGAACAGGGATCGCTCTTCAGAGAGCAACACTAGTGTGAACCAGCACAAAGAACTTAAAAAAAAAGGGCTACCTCCAATCTGTCCACTAGATGGCGCTCCAGGCGGATGACTAGTTCCAGTGTATAGCGCAATCGGGCGGAGCCAGGAGAGCACGCTGCGTCCCTCACTCCAACAGGCGGGCCTCAGGGCTTCTCACTGCGCATGCCCACACAGCGTCATGGGGCCGCGCCGCCCCTATATGAAGCAAGCGAGGCGCTGACTCGTTCCTTTTCACTCCCCACCCTTAGCCGGAGCTGAAGCTCCTTTACGCCTCTCCGGGCCGCCGACTCCCTATTCACAGGCACCATGCGCATCTACAAGTGTGTCCTCTGCGGTAAGTGAACGATCTCCGATAGGTGCTGGCCACCGCTATTGGCTAGGTTACTGTATGGGCAGCTGTTGTGGGGGCTCGAGCTATAGAAGGCGCGCGGCCCATCCCGCACACCTTTCGTTGCTAGAATATTCCATCTGCCGGGGGGGGCGCATGTTGCGTTGTGTCCGCATAGACGATGCTGTGTTCTTTGACGCCCACACACAGGGCCCTATAGGGAGTTAGTGCGGTTCAGCCGCATGGTGGTCACATTTTTATTGGTCCGGCCTGGATCCGCCGCGTGTCGGGCGGAAAACTGCACGCAGCCGACTGCTTTTTGTGCGTCATCCTGGGCGGGAAGCTGCGGCTGCCGGGTGGGGGGAGGGGCGTCACCAGGCAGATTAGGAACGGGGGAGGCGGGACCGTGGAGAACTTTCTGATGACGTAGCAACTAGTCTTAGTTTACTGAACTCCGGTGTGTAAGTTGAGGCAGGGCGGCGTGCTGCTGTACCACGTGATCAGGATACCGGAGCCCTGGCGTAAAGAGTGAAGGGACCGCCCCTACAAGTTAGCAGTCTCGGGAGGCGGTGCTGGCAAACCAGCGGGCGGGACTTCCCCACAGGATGGCATTCAGGGACAAGGCCTGAGCCTGCAGGATGTCGGCATGTCTACTGCAGGCCTGGCAGAGCGTGCACTACTTCCGGTGTGTGGGGCTGGCTGTGTATTTGTAGGTAGTGGAAAGGGTTCCCTATTCCTATCACACGAGGGCCGCTCCACATTTCCTAGCTTCTGTATATCAGGCCTGCCATGGGGGCTGCGAGCAGCACCTGACTTTACAGGGATAGTTCACCTTTACTGCACAAAGCTAGGAGGCACCTGAGTGTAGAAACAAGCCGCAGCTTATGTGAAGCCTGGCTAGAGAACTCCCAGGATGCTCAGAGAAGCCCTTCTGTTCATGTTCCTTCATAGGAATGTGTGTGAACACTGAGCTCAGACTTGCTGCATCAGGGCAGTGGGCATGTGATCAGGAAGTGCTCACCCCTGTGAAGGAGTGGGTATGACTAGTCCTGAGAGGTTTCCAGTCAGGCTTCATGGCCTACACCAATAGAAAGGGCATTCATCTTTGGTTGGAGCTGCACTTTGCTTTTCTACAACCTGCATAGGCAGGTGAGCTATGACCAGTTGCCTGCCTTCAGCGTCCATAAACTCTCCTCCTCTGTATGTCCAGGAGACTGCTTGTAGCTTCCCTGCTCCCTACTGTGCATGGCCTGGTGACTAGATTGGCTCCCACTCCTACAACTGGGAGCCAATCAGAAGTCTTCCTTCATTGAATGATTACTATGACAGACGATCTGTGATCAACATTTTATAAACAAGTAACACACAAGCTCTTACAGTATGAGCCTCCTGTGCTACTAAATGAGCAATGTCATAGAACAGGGGGGCTGCTAGTACCCAACCATATACCTAATGGATACTAAAGTGGACAAATATGTACACCAGTTTATATATATTTGTCCACACAAGCTGTCCGATTGCCGCAGTTTCCTGACACAGCAATCTGAGCGCTGCAGCTAACGCAAGAATGGTTACGAGTTAACTCTTAACCCAACCCAGGCATGTTCTTTAACCTTTATTTTGCTACGTAACCCATTAATTTTGGTAAATTACTATGTATAAGCACTATTAAAGTTTCCACTTTTCCCAGTTAAAATTTTAAGTTTATTGGAAAATATATTCTAAAGCAGGGCTTGACAAATTAGTTGCCAGGATGCCATGGTAACTGGAAATTGCATATTAGAAAAAGATGTCTGCAAAAAAGTGGCATTTTGGATCCAATGCAGAGTAATCAAAGAACATCAATAGTAGATGCAAATTTTCTTATGATTACTAGGATCCTGTGAAATTTGTGCCTGAGTTCACTGTCCCATTGATTTCAGCTCAAAATTGTATCCTGTTGACTTTAATGCAAAAACTTGTCAGCAGCAATCTTCTGTATACACTTGCCTCTACTTGCACAGGACTCTTCAATGTATGAACCAGGGCGGCTCCATTCACACCTGGGCATTTTGGAGTTGCGGCAGAATCGCTGTGATCACAAAATGCAGGCATGGGTTCCATTATTTTCAATGGCACTTAAAATATGGTGAGGTTTTGCTGTAATTGTGTGGCAAATGGCATCGCATGAAGCTAGTCACCCAAAAGTTGCCTTGCCCCAGGCACTGACAACACACTACAGTAAAAACCTGCCTACTAACTTAGCTGGCTCCTAGATTCATAGTATATTCATAAAGCCCTGTTATACATCAGTCTCTTTAAGGGTTTGCTGTTTAAAATAAGTGGTTTAGGGTTAGTTTTATTTTAAATTGGTTATAACTTTACATTTCTGATGCTTTATGAGAAAATGGAAATGTGTGCAAAATGGAAACTCTTTTGTAAACATGCTTTGTACCAAAAATGTAATTTTTAATGTTGCAGTAAACAAAACAAGCAGCAGAATAGAATGTTTCCCCACAGTAATGGTACTTGTGTTCAAAAGAATACTGATCAAACTTGAGAATGTTATACTTTCCTGTTCTGTGTAATGGTTTTGCACACACCAGCTTCAACCCTCTTCTGGGGTCCCCTTTCGGCCCTCCTAGCTTCCCAACCCCTGCCAAGCACCCACTATAGCAGTCTGCTGTCTGTTCCCAAGTTTGCTGTGTATCCATAGATGTAGAGTGCATGACTTGTCCTCGCAGCTTTTCCTCACTGGCAGTTGATAACGGCAGCAGGAGCCAATCCTGTCCTGAGCCTATGAGGGAGAGAGCCACTGGCTCCCATGCACATCACTGGATCACGATTGGGGGGGGGGTCAGCACATATAACCAGGTAAAAAGAACTTCAGCATTAGAACCTTTTTTAAATGTTGTGGGTTAAAGAGGCTTTCTGGTGGCTCCTTTTTTATTAGATCAGTCTGCTGAGTAGAGGGGCACTTGTGTCTTAGTGTTTTGCTTGAGACCATTTCGTACCAGTAGGCGGGTGGCTATACTTTGAATAATGCATGTCTGCTGGTGATTGTTATGTGGGGGTGGTGTGATGCACTGTACATATTGCTCTTTCCATTTTTCCCCATCTTTGTCCCATTGCTGATACCCTTAGATTCTCGCACTTCAGAGACATTTCCTTACTTCCTGTTTTGGCTATAGGATGGGAAGTGATGAAATCCCTTGTCACCAGATCTATTGTCCCCATTGGAAGACTTCATCGCTAATGTGGTTTGATGAAAAACCTGCAACTTTGGGGGAGGAACTAACCCCCCCTCCCCCACATCCCCCCTCAAAGGAAAAAAAAATCCCAGAATGACACCAGAAGAGTAATAAATGGGAAATTTCCCAATGGGAACACTCATTCTGGTGACAAGGGATTTTCTCACTTTCTGTTGGCTATGGGCAGGAAGTGTAAGGGGAAATATCCACAATGACAAAATATCCACATGTGGCAAACTGTCAGGGGCTAGTCATCCTGTATTTTACCCAAGATGGATACATAAACAAAAGCTTTGCAAAGGTGTTATGCTAACCTTGAACAGTCATTACAAGATATGTGGTGTTTATTTTAGGAGATGAAATGTTCTCTGACATCTACCCAACAAAAGAAATCTGCAACGGGCTGTGTATTGAAGTTGATGGAAAGGTGAGTGTTCTGAGAAGGGGCCTGGCTCTGTAAGAGGCTTAAAGCAGAACTTCATGCTCTAAACATTTTTTTTTTTTTTATCTTTATGCTACTGGCTTTAGTAAATGGATAGGAAAGTACATCATATTTCCTTAAACTTGTTTTAAATTCCTTCAGGTACTTCCTATTTTCCAGGCCTAGGCAAATGATGTCATACATCCCAGATGCCTTTAGTAGGGGAGGAGGGGTTTTCTCAGCTAAGCACTCTCCCACTTGCATGCCTGAGCTAAGGCCAGGTGGAGCCCAGGAAGTAAATGCTACATGAATCATCTGCCCTTTTTCAAGATGGCCAGTCAGAAATGCTAACGGGCGTTTTTCATGGTGATTTCTCAGCAAAATAAAGCTTGGAGGCAGATGTATGGGAGTGTGCTTTGAATACAAATTAAATTATGCTCTGTTTTGCTCAGGTGCAGTGTAGCTCCACTTAAATAAACTGGAACAGTCAATTGAGCATACCATGCTACCCGATTTCTAGGCCACATACATGTACAAGGACTTCTCGGTGTGACTATGCTGACTGGAGCAGTTTCCAGGTCATATAAGGCTGCGTTCACACTATTAGTTTTTTTTATTTTTTATTTTTTTGTGGCCAGATTTAGGCACTGACTGCCTATTTGGACTTCTGTACCTGCTAGAAATGTATTTCTAAAATTGCAGTTGCAAGTACTCTGTATATTGCTCTTCATTTCCCAGTATAGGAAACTAGTTGCTGTCTCCAGTGTGTAGTGTCATTAAGAGTTAATGGCACACATGCACATCTGCCAACAGCAGTGCGTTTTGGATGTGGGAAAGTGTCTGAATTAGTCCTGTACATGTGAACCCAGCCTAAGGTGTATTGGCAAGAGTGTCACTGGCAGTATCAATTTTACTTTTGTAGTAATGTAGTGACGTGTTCCAGACTATATTGAGGTAACCTTTTTTTTTTTTTTCTCCCCAGACTGTCACACGAAGAGAAGGTGACATTGATGATGCTCTTATTGGTGGAAATGCATCTGCTGAGTGCCTGGATGAAGGAGCTGACGGTGTGACAGTATCAGGAGTTGATATTGTGATGAATCACAAACTTCAGGAAACTAGCTTTTCAAAGGAAGCATTCAAACGATATATTAAGGACTATATGAAAGCGTAAGTGTATCATTCAGATTGTGGACATCAATGTTTTGGGGTTATAGAAATCTTAAGACCATGAGAAGCAATCTCGTCACCGAAATGACAGTGAAGCTGCTTTAGGCAGTCATGGCCCTCAGAGCCTTAAACCTTTGCAGAATGTTTGCTTGTACTGTGTGGCTTCCATATTTAAGGTGAGCAATGGAGAAAAGTGGTATCGTACATGTGAAAGTTACACTACCCTCTTATTGACAGTGCTGCTGTCTAAAAGGCTTAGTTTCTCATTGCCTGAAGGCCAGATCGCCAGGTGAAAATAAAAGCCTAAAAGGAAACCAATGCACTCACCATTTTTAAAGCAATATTAAACCCAAAAGAACTCTTACCGCAGCTTACCAATTTTTAAGCCTGGTAAACATGGGCCAAATTGTCTGGTTCAACAAACTGGCTGACATTCAGCCCATGTGTACAGCAGCTTGTCCTACAGGAGTCAGATGAACATTCAACTTCTGTAGAACAGGCATGCTAGAAAAACATGCTGATCAGCCTAAGAATTAGAAAAGAAAAACACAAAAAGTGCTGAAGTACATCTAACAACTTGACTGCTGTTTTTTTAATCTGTTTAAACTTTGGTAGTGACAATGATGACTATTGTAAGTCACCTCTTTTGGATGATGTCTTCCTATTAAACAGTATTAAGTATGGTGTGGTTTTTTTTTTTTTTCTGCTATAG
The DNA here is from genome assembly GCF_062004578.1 of Staurois parvus. NCBI lineage: Eukaryota > Metazoa > Chordata > Amphibia > Anura > Ranidae > Staurois > Staurois parvus. The sequence continues at coordinate 1,426,543 of NW_028317813.1, read as the reverse complement.
AATTAAATGTCATCTTGAAAAGAATAATCCTGAAAGGGTGCAGCTTTTTATGACTGGAGCAGCAGAAAAAATCAAATCACTTCTTGCAAACTTCAAGGACTTGCAGGTGTGTGAACAGACTGATATCAACGTTTAGGCTATGTATTGGGCTGTTTTATCAAAATGCTGACTTGGCTGCTCTTCAGTTTTTCACAGGAGAGTCAATGGACCCAGATGGTATGGTGGGCTTTTTGGATTACCGTGAGGATGGTATAACACCCTTCATGACCTTCTTCTTAGATGGCTTGGAAATTGAAAAATGTGTAAGTTGATAAGTTTTATGTTGCATGCTTCACTGTAAAGTGATTATTTTATGAAACTGTTGTTGGGATTGTTCAGAGGGAAAGTAGAGGATTAAGAGTGGAGTCACTTGGCTAAGGGCTTGATTACACATGCCTTCACTTGCAGCCAGGAGTTCTTTACAGAGGTGTGCTGCCATGGATGTTCTAGTGGCAGCGAAGGATACAGACATAGGCTTTTTTTTTTTTTTTTTGTGTGCACACAGGAGTCTGCTGGTCATGTACTGTAGAGGGGATGAACACTGTTACAGGTGGAAAGTTAACATTGTGATGTCTCCACACTTGTGCTCAATTTGGATACAAATGCCTCTGCTGTGGTTGCAGATGGGACTTGTAGTCTTTCCATTCACAGATCCCTGGGATGAGGCTTTGTGGAAAGTGCTACATAGTTGTACTGAATGCAAAACAAAATGGGTGTGTGCAGGGAGAACTTTTCAGGCCAGAGGATGGGGGACATTGAGAGCTTTATTTACTAAAGCTGGAGTGGCTACCATACACATCTGCAGCAGATTTTGCAATCCGCTTCTAATGTCGGTTTGTTCAATTAAGCTTTGGGGAAAAAATAAAACTGGTTTTTATGCGGAGCTGCTCAAGATTTTCCACTCCAGGTTTTAAATTAATTTTTTTTAGTAAATTAACCTGAGTGTTGCACCCTGAATATGGATGAAACCTGGCCAGGAAGGTGACTGTAAACTGTTGAAAAATGGGACTTGTTGAAATTTTAACAGCTCAAATACCAGTGAATAACACTAAATGGTGCAAAGATGTGGTATACTGCCAGAGATTAGGAATATACACTTCCGGTATAGACCTTTTTCAGGAAAATACTGTGTTAACTGTTCTGCAGTGGAAGTTTTTTTTTTAACATTTAGTACCAGTTTACACCACTCTGTTCCAGTCTGTTTTTATGTGTTCCAGTACAGTTGTGTGGTGAGGGTTTTTTAATTGGCACTCTGCTTTAAGACTTGGTTTGCTGACAGTTTCTACAGGTGTCCCAACTTTGATTACTTAAAAGCTTTGTATAAGAGCAGTGTTGAAACACTTAACACCCTCTTAACCCTTTCCTGCCACCACCTTCTGGCCCTTTTTTAGCGCTTTCTAAATGCTGGGGGGCAAGCTTTCCAGTTAACTGCTGTAAATGGCTCACAGCAGTCACATGATCAGCAAGTACCCAATCAAAGGTAGACATCAGGGGCTTTCTGGTCTTTGCCAGTAACTGCTGGGAGCACAGTGTGTGCGCGCTCAGCACAGCAATATTTACTTTTGGGATGCATCTATGTGGCCCTCTTGGTGGTAAAGCTCACCCATAGAAGCTGCATACAGCTGCTGGGAACCGGCTAAGCAATTTGTTTGGATCCTATACTGCAGGCCAAACTGTCAGTGAGTGGCTACTTTTAACAATGTAATCTAAATTTTGCACTCAAGAAAATCAAACCATGATATTTGTCAAACTTCTATGCTTTACTTTCAACCAAAATTTATGCAGTTTAATGTCTTGCTCTAACCTAAAATAGGTGTTCATAAATGGTTTTTGGCCAGCAGTGTGGCTTACACTTCACTTAGAGCTGTCTGGTGTGCAGCTTTCCAGCAGCAATGCTTACACTGGGATGATATTCAAATGCAGATGCTCACTGTTTTGTTTGGAACAGAGAAGCATTTTAGCTGGGCTCTTGGCAAAGATGACTTTGCTACTGCCCAAAGCAGTGTGAGCCAGCCTTACTGGAAAGGGTTTGTGGGAGTGTTCGTCAAGAGGTGAAGGCCTAGCGCAGCCTTTTTCAACAGGATTCAGTTGATCCCCCTGTGAGGCCAGCTAAGGGATGTGAAGGCTACATTAGTGTTTTGAGCTTTCTTTTTATTTCACCTGGTGATCCTGCCAGGAAGTCTGTTTCAACAGTACAAGCTGTGATGCAGATGTAATAGTTGAGACATACCTTTCACTGACAAATGCTGACCATTGTAAGCACCAATGTAAAGCTTTCTCCAAAAGGGGGGAGGTTGTTGTAACCGTATCTAAATCAGCTGGATTCTTCCAGTTAGCACTTTAGACACAAACTGAAGTCGGTCATCCATCCCACCCTCCCACAGAAAGACAGACTGCTGCTGTCCTAAGGTCTCTGTGCTCCTTCATCCAGAGTGTAGGCCCTTTAACTCAGGAGGTGACACTGGCCTGATCACCAGGTGAAAAGAGAAATAATGCAGCCACCAAATATAGGGAATAATATGCTGTAATGTATTTCACTCGCCACTTTTCTAAGAGGCAACTGATTACCAGTGTGAATGAAATTGACTTCCAATGTCAGGAGTTGGATTTTTTGTGTGTATGTGGGGGGTGAGTTTTCCTGGACATTCTTTCATTTTGTTAATGTGTATGTATTTGAGGTGGCTGAAATCAGCTCTGGGTGTCTTACTAAATGGAGTTTGAGAAACTTTCAGAAAAGGTCACTCTAAGCTTGTTTTCAAAAGGGTAGGCAGTATTGTCACCAGGATATATGATCTGTATCAAAGCTCTGGTATATGCCACTTGTGCACATAAATAACAGACCATTTAACCCTTCCCAAATCTGTTCTGCGCATTGGTGGCAGCCACACATTGGCATTTTGGTCAGTCCCTGCTAAGCCAGGTGAATATCCAAATGTTAAGGTCCGCTTAAACAATCAGTTAACGCTTTGAAAGGGAAGGAGCATTGTGCCTAGTGTTTGGCTTTTGAATGAAGCAGTTCAATAGACCATTTTATAACTTGGGCTATTAGCCCTATGCAGTCTAAGAACCTGTGCTCAGTCTATTGGCAGATGCTTAGAGGCTTGTATTCATATTACCGCTTCCTTTAACATAGGATAAGCTTAGTTGCTTACAGGCACTTGACAAAGGCCACTGGCTTTTCTGAAGGATAAAATCATGCATCTATTGATAGACCATAAGCTGCATTCTATTGCCCTATGGTTTGCACTGAGATGCTATAGAAACCTCCTTGCGCTTTCTGTCTGGCAGACTCAGTAGCTTGAGCAGATTGAATAGAGGAGTACACTACACTTTACAAATGTCTATGAAATTTGAGTTCCAAACTTGGGAGCTGCTGTAATTCCTAACAACTTTGTTTTCTCTTTTGTAGTAACTTGGACTGTTTGATGCAACCAACTGCTGCTGATCTCCATTCATACCACACCAGGATTAAAGTCTTGACCAACTCAAACTGGACTTATCAAGCTTCATTTATTTCCACCCTAAATTATTGGAGTGGAGACCTATTTTAAACTTTTTTTTGTCATTTAGTCCAAATAAAATGATCATACTCCACTCTAGTTAATGCTTTGTGCATTCCTTCCTATTTGCATGTCAAACTACAACTGTGCCTGTTGCCACTAGTTTGCACACAAGTGGACTGGTCTGCTACAGTTCTAGGAATGGATTGCAACTAACCTCAGGCTTCCTCATCTAGCTGCTGAATGCTGTAGCTGTACGGCACTCAAGAAGCCAAATCATTATCACTCTGAAGTGCCTACAGCCTATGAAAATAAAATCAACATTATGTGATACGAAAACAGCTATATTTTTATTGGGAAGACTCCACGGGTGTGTTTTTGGGTTTTGTGTTTTTAGGGTAAATGCAACTTAAATAAACTGTATCCCCTGTTACTGTCCAATTGTGAAAGTCATTGGAGACTTTTCAGGGAAGCTGTGTAATATGAACTCTGGCCAGTGTTTTTTGGTCTGAATTTCCATTTTACAATTTGAAGGGGTGTGATCGTGCCCTCCAGGAGGTCGTCAGTTTTGCTAATATGAAATGCCATGTTTGGCAATGCTTAGTGGTTCTCTGCACTGAAGGGTTTTCGTCCTAATCAATTAGGCTGGCCATACATTATACAATTATCTGCAGATTTTCTGCCCAATTTCCTTTAGATTTACCTTCAACTATGTAGTGCAAGGGCCTGCCTAATTGGATACAACTGAAAGTGTTGTTTAGGTTTGTCCTCCTATTGGTTTTTGGTAAATCTAAACCAAAAATCTGCAGATAATTGTATAATGTATGGCCAGCCTTAGGGTAAAAACTGAGTGTAGCTCCCAGCCCCTGTGTACTTGCCTGATCTTGATCTGATGCTATGAATGCAAGCAGGGTCTCTATGCTTGCTCCCTCCTCATAGGCTCAGACAGCAGCAGGAGCCATGAGCTCTCAGTAGCAGCCAGTGAGAAGGTGGGGCAGGGCTGTACTGTACTCTGCATCAATGGACACAGACCATGGCTTGGAAGCAGGCACTTGGCAGGAGGGAGGTGCCAGGAGCAGCAGCTGGGGACCTAGAAGTGGTTCTGGGCTGCATAAAACCAATGCACAGAGCAGGTAAGTATGGCCTGTTAATATGGGTTTACTATACACTTTTAACACATCTCTAAAGCCTAAATTTCAGAAGCAGTGTGGCTATGAAACAGAATCTACTCCACTGCTAGTGCCTTAAAGTGGTTAAACTTATAACAAGTAATATATTGCAGCTTAACACTTCATAGGTGTCACACATTGGAATCCCTGTCTGTGGTAAATGGATTGTCTCAGCCTAACTGATACACCTGCAGAATAGCTTTCTGTTGGAAAAACACTTATTGGCAGGAACACTATTTACTAAACAAGACAATTTTATATTCTTCCCAAAAACTTTACTATTAAACATCCAATAATTCAATTTTAGGCCAAAATGTGTTCTACATGTCTTTGCTGAGAAAATAAATCACTACATGTAAATTGATTTACATGAGAGCCTCTATAAATGGTGTATATATTGGAATTTTTTTATACTGGTAATGGTGGCGATCAGCAAACTACAGCAGGACTTTAGCGGGCATACTGTCACACCCAATGATCAGTGCTAATGGCACTAGGTAGGAATGGGTTAACATCTGGGGCTATCAAAGGGTTAACTGTAAGCATACTACTTTATATGGCTCTGCTATGCAGAGCCATACAAAGCTTGCTGGAACTGATGGGAGAGATTTGCATTGTTTACATGCAGACCTCTCCCTGTTAGTGCTGGTGGGGAATCTCTGGCTGGGACAGCTGTAGCAGCCAATGGAGGTGTGTAGGGCGTGCATGCCCCTACACAGAAATACAAAACGTGGTGTTTTTTTGTGCAGCCCTGTAACAATTGTTCTGCTATAGGACAGTTAAAGCAGAATGTCCCCCCTTTTTGGATGTAGCTCTGCTTTAACCGAGCCTAAAGTAATGTTGCCACATCTAAGAATTGGCAAGTTGCAATAGAACTTGCTTCAGTACTGGGAGAGTAAAAAAAGTGGCTTCTGTTTTGAGAACTCCAGCAGGGGAGTAATTGTTTGAGCTTCAGTGTGCATGAGGTCTAAAACTGCCAAATTCTCCACTTAGAGGGTAACAAACACTGAGTCTCTGTTAAATTGCTCACTCACTAGAGTGACCTTGATGATGAGATTTTGGATGTGATGTCTACAATCTCCAGATGTGTTTACTCCACTAGCTCTTCTCCATCCCATGTAAGTAGGGTATCTGTACTATCAAAAGCTCTTCTCCTTTACATCAACCATCAATTGTCCAGAGTTGACCATCAAAAGCCCAATTTTTCACATGGGCTGTGAAAATACCTCTGGGTTTACCAACTTTTGTTATATAAAAACATGGCCTCAAATATATATTCCCACTATAATTTCCCTGAACCAGCATCTGCAATGTGTGTATGATTTTATTTAATTTCTGCAGTTAAGTTTTTTTTTCATACATACTTGAGATTTATTTAAGGCAGAGGTTTATATGCAGTTTACACAAGTGTCTGCAAAATGTCTAAATTGCATACAAGGCTGTGAGTGGGTGAACCTTGCCTTTTAGTTATAAAAAGCCACAGGAGGCCTAACTATCAGTTATCATAAAGCAGATGTTGGGCACCTGTACAGCTTTTTTTTTTCTCCCCTGCCCCTCTGTCAGCACGGGGTCACATCAGCTGAGGGGGGGGGGGTTAAAAACAGGAATACTAGTCAGTAGCAGTGTGCAAAGGTGTAGTTGCAGCTTTTGCTGCATTATTAAAGTACTATATTACAACCCAATTCCAAAAATGTTTGGGTGCTAATTAAAATTCACAATCATTCCAGTTTTTGTAAATCTGGAGAAATCTGCATAAGACAAGGCTGAAGTTAAATATTGGATGGCTGTCATCTTTGGGTCCTGAGACAATACTGCATTAAAAATGCGAAATTCTGTGAGGCATTGTTGCATGGGCTGTAGAATACTTTGAAAATCACTGAACGCTATTTTGTCATGCCATCCAAAAATGCAAGGTAAAACTCTATCATACAAAGAGACCATATCTGAACATGATCCTGAAACATAATCTCTGGGCCAAAGCTAGTTTACAGATTGTCTTGCAAAATGAATCGACATTCTCTGGCTTCATAGTCTGGGGGTTTTTTTTTTTTTGTTTTTTTTTTCTTGTTTACCACAAAGATAAACCCAGTGGTGATCAACTACCACCGAAAGCTCGCTTTATATTTGTGTGAAAAAAGTTATATAAAATTAATTTGTGTACAATGTTTAATTTTTTTTTCTGTGTATAGATTTGTGGTTGTCCCAACCATGTTTGAAGCCATTTACTATTTACGGACTTCCTACCACCTGCTGGAAGTATATTCAAAGTATCAACTACCTTTTCAGTAAAATGTTTTCTAAGATAATGCAGTTCATACATGGGTTGAATTCTCAACAAATTTTCTTTCAAAAATTAGAAATTTTGCTTGTTTTGTAAACTGATGGTGTCACCATTGATTTTGAAATGCAAGCAACCAAACCGTCAATTTCACTTTTTCGGTTATATTTCTCACTTCGTTCTCCCATAATTGTGTTAGAAATTTTTTCCAAAAATTTCCAGCATGTCCCATTACTCAAATTCAAAGCCACATGAAAATTGGCCGATGCTGCGGCCCACTAATGATGCACACTTTGAATGAAAATTCTTTGTCACGTTGTTTAAAAGAAAATGTGTTTGGAATTTGACTTGTGTATGGCCTGTAGTAGTTTGGAGCCATACCTCCACTGTAGGCACTAGGCTCAAATATGTAGGGAAACATAGGACCTGGGGTGCAGAAATATGGCAGCAGGTGCTTTGGTCTGATGAGTTAAAATTTGAAATATTTATCTGTAGCAGGAAGCAGTTTGTTTGCCAAAGGGCTGGAGAGCAGTACAATGTGTGTCTGCAGGTAACAGTATAGCATGGTGGAGGTTTCTTGCAAGTTTGGGATGGTATTTACGCAAGTGGAGTTGGAGATTTGGTTAGGATCAATGCTGAGAAATACAGGCAGATACAGCCAATGTCATTAAAGCGGAGTTCCACCAATGTTTTAAAGTGCATCTCTACATTGTACCTGCGTTGTAAAGCACCATTTGGAGTTTTTTTTTGTATTATAAAAACCTTTTTTAAATCCATTTTTTAGGACTGCAGTTCTGGTCCCGGCCGCCTAGGCAGATTGGAAGGTCTTCAGGGATGTTGTGTCCTGTATTCCAGGAGTCCTTTTGGGTTCTTAGTGCCTTAATATTGTGGTACTTCGAAACCGGAAATTATGCGAATGGGAGCGGTTTGGTGCCATTTTACTGGAGTCCTGTGTGTGTGGAAGACGTGTGTGTGCTGCGGACTGCGCTGGTCTGTTAGCTGGATTTGCAGTGTGTCAGTACTGGAATAGCCAGCAGCACCAATTCCAGGAAGTAGACCTGCGGGCTTCAGATGCCCACAGCCATCATGGCACCTGCCTGCTTTCAAGATCCAGGTAAAGTTTAACTTACTTGAAAGTAATTACAAGGCTATTACTAATAACTTTATCCAATTGATAATGCTAATGGAAAGGAAATCCGGAGTCTGCTTTTAGAAAAAAAAATTATTCTGGGGACTGGAGCTCCACTTTAAGAACAATCTTCAGTGTAGGAAAAAAAAAAAAAAGTCCTGGAAGTGATGATTTGGCCTCCCACAGAGCCCTGATCTCAACATTGTGGATTCTGTCTGGGATTACATGAAGACAAGGATTTGAGGCAGCCTTACCCACAGAAGAACCTCCCTTCCACATTCCTCCAAAAACTGAGGAAGCGGTTTAAGCTGGGGAAGCTGAAACTGCAGCACACTGAACTCAGTGAATGGCTGTGCAGGGAAGGGTGTGTGAGCAGAAGTCTGATCATTGGAGGACAGAACACACTCTGCTCTCATGTCTAGTGTGGTAAGTTTTTAAAAGAAAAGCGGGGACTGGCGGGAACACCAGGCATTTCACATGAAGCACTACAAAGGGAACGGGATACTTTTTCATTTAAGTACATGGTACGTCAGACTTTTATACCATGAGTATGGAATGTTGAGTTTACATATTCTTTAACTTGGCTTGGTCCCTTTTGCAAATAAGGCATCAAATGTTCACCTATGCCAAAGGCTTCAACATCCAGAAATACAATACCTTGGCTCTTGTGTTTCCAGGCCAAGGTCTGTCCTGTGGAATATTTTGTTGGCTCTTAATCGCTGACCAAATTTGAGGATCCAGCATTAATAAAGGTGAAGCGGGGGCATGGCCAAGCAGGGCATGTAAGCGGCTGTGCTTCACAGAGCTGCTTCTGATCTTCTCACCGATCCTGTACCAGAGAGATTTTTGTGGCTTCTGCAGTGATCCTGACCTGGGACACTTCTACATACTTGGGGTGAGCTTTTTCCTTTAATGATAACCCCTGAAAACTGGGAAGAATTGGCCGGCACGGACCTCCAACATGGCACCGCTACTCCCACAGCCGCAACGTGTTGATAGAGGAGGAAGCGACAAGATGAAGGAGGCTGCTGAAAAGTCTGGTAAGACAAGCCGCCCTGTGGCGGGGGGAAGTGCTCCCGGCACATGCTTTATTACACTCCGAAGATCACAGGGTCCCTAGACAATAAGCCCCCACCCTTTCCCCCCTATGCGGCCTGCTATTCCCCTACAGCTGCAGCCTTTGGGAGAGGAGGAGGACATACAGGCTGAGCAGTGTACAGAAAGGGACACTGATCACACTGAGCAAGAGCAGCCAACTTTAGTGGACATCCTTAAGGATGTGTGGCACTGTACTGCATCGGTACACTCGGTGAAAGAGCAAGTGGGCGGCTTAAGAGATGAGAAAAGACCACAGCTATGGAGAGTCACATAAGTGACCTAGAGGATAAACTTCCCCATTGGTCTCTGATACTCACTCTACGGCACAGTTGGCTAAGACTAACAATGTTAGAATGGATGATCTTGAAAACTGTCTGCAACATAATGTACGTATTGTAGGCCTTCCAGAACGTACTGAGGGAAGAAACCCCACACAATTCATCGTAACCTGGCTAATAGAGATTTTTGGCAAAGAAGCTTTTACTCTGTTTGCAGTAGAACGGACATATCATACCTCTTCTCGCCCCTTGCCTGCTGGACAACCGTCGTGACCTGTTTTGGCACATCTCAATTACAAAGATAGAAAATGCTACGACTAGCTAAGGAGTGCGCCAACATTCAATTCAATGGGGCTAAAGCTTCCTTTTACCTTCTTAGTGGAGGCGCAGCGTAAGAGAGCTACATTTTTTAGGTTAAAGGTCACCTCTGAACACTGCAACTGACGTGATGCTGTACCCTGCTCACCTGAAAATCATTGCCAATAATCAGTCACATTTTTTTGATTCTACTGCCGCAGCCTCGGATTGGGTAGATGTGCAAGAAGCTCAACAGCGACGTTTTCCACGCAATCTGGATGATTGACTCTTGCCGCCATGCCTTCTTTGATAGGCTGGAATGCCTGATATGCCTTGTTCATTCCTCAATGTAGACTGACGCAATACCGAGCTCTACTCACATTTGTTGTAAGATTTGAATAATCGCACTAGTGTTTGAATGGCAGTTAACAATATGTGATTCAATCCATTCGCACCTGGGTGTTGGCAATCTGGCCAAGTGGGTAAGTGAACACTCAGTTTACCAAATGTTTTGTGGATTTGTTTTGTTAGGCACCGTTATGCCACTGTTCAGAATGAACCTTCAAACCTTTTTTCCATTGTTGGCCATCCTAACTACCTTGTTTTTTTGTGAGCAGTGTGGTACGGTGCCCTGCAATATATAGCATAGTCTTTCTGACTGTTTAAAGGGGGCAGTGGAGCCTTTGATATTGAGCTTCTACTTTCCTAGCGGTATCCTAACATTACTACCTCTACTCGATTTATGGAAGCCATTCCTGTGATCTCATGGAACATTAGAGGCCTCAATGATGCACTGAAAAAGATGATATTTACAGTACTACGTAAACATCAGCCTGATATCTGTGGCCTACAGGAGACTCATCTCACCAGGAACACTCTGTCTATGGCACAGGTTTCCTGGGCGGGGTGTGTATCACTCCACACACACCGCCTATTCACGTGGGGTGTGTGTATTGATGCATAAATCCATACCTTACCAGGAGCTGGTGTGTGAAACTGATCCCGAGGACAGATATGTATTCCTGTTGTGTAAGCTATACTCTGTTATCTGTGTTTTAGCAGTTGTGTATATACCTCCACCCTCTTCAACTAATATCTTGAGACAATTGGTAGAGTTTTTGCTTGACAAGCCTAATATGCCATTGTTTATGCTGGGTGACTTTAATGGGTATCTGGATCCCACTTTAGATAAGATAGGTTGCAGCAGGTTACTGGGCTAGAGGGACTGCCCTTGGTCGTTTCCTGTCTGAGGTAGATTGGGTGGATTGCTGGCGTATGCGGTACCCACTTCCCATCAGTTCTGCTTCTCCAAAACCCATAGCACGCTTTCACGCATAGATTTTTGTGTTGGAAATTCATTAGCAGTTTCTCTAATTAAAACGATTACGGGTTGTCTCTCCCTTGGGCTCTGTGGAAACTAAATGCTTTTTGGTTGAATTTGATCCCTTCCCATGACACAGTAGTGCAACAGATCGATGATTTCTTCCATCGTAATGATCTTCAAGTCGACACTTTACTCACTTGGGATACATTTTAAGGCATTCCTTAGGGGAGTATTTGTGTCTGAAATATCTGCGATTTAAAACTAAGACGAGAATGCATGAGGCCCAGGTTACCCAGCAGGCACAACTATTGGAGTGTACGTATATAGATAACCCAACTGAATCTAACAAACAGGCATGGTAATCCATGCAGGAGGTGCTTCTTTGCCTGACCAGTTCGCAGGCAGAGAGGAGGCGTTTCTTTGTTAAACAAACATTCTATGAGGAAGATGAACAGACTGGCCGCTTGTTAGCCAAATTAATTCTGACTCAGTACAACCAATTGGGTCATTGATTTTCTCAATGGGTAGATTGGTAAAGCTAGTTCACCATTTTACAGACCTCTACTCATCAAAACCTATTACAATAGAGGAGCTTTCGAAGGCGACCAGTCTGTTCCCCAATAATAAAGCTCTGGGGGAAGTTGGCCGCCCCATGGAGGTCTATAAGATATATGCTGATTCCATGTTGCCACGACTATTAGCGGTGCTTCAAGCAGCCTATGACAGACGTACTTTACCAGCCTCCATGACCAGGGCCACAGTGTTACTTCTGTTAAAGCAAGACAAGGTGGCCACTGATCCCAATTCCTATACACCTATCTCTTTGTTACAGTCGAATGTGAAGATCTTAGCCAAAGTATTAGCACTTAAAGAAAATCAACACCACAATAGTAAACCCTGATCAGGTAGGTTTTATTCCACAGACAACTACTGTCAATTTACGTAGATTATTTATTGATATGCAAACGCCGGCTGACAACATGAGTTTCAGAGCACTGTTGTCGCTTGATGCAACTTGGGTGTTTGATAGTATAGAATGGGACGATTTGTGGAGGATTCTAGAAAAGTATGGATTCGGTGAGCATTTTATAACCTGGATAAAGCTTTTATATCATTCTCCCTGTGCAGCTATCGGACAAGGCAGAGCAACTTCCCTAACATTTCAACTAGCTAGGGTTACCCGACAGGGATGCCCCCTCTTTCCACTATTGTTTGCATTGGCCATTGAACCTCTAGTGGCGCAAATCTGGGCTAGTGAGGTGGTGGGTTTTCGATATGGTAACATCCATGAGAAAATATTGTTACATGCAGACAACATATTGCTTTTGCTTGGCGATACAGGCTCATCCTTAGGAACAGCCATGCATATAATCTCTCAATTTGGAAAATATTCTGAGCTAATAATTACCTGGTCTAAGTTGGCCCTGCTGCCACTTGATGGGGTCACAGACACAGCAATGTCTACTTTTGTGTCCAGTTATAATAACATCCTCCTTTAAATACCTGGGTATGTTCATTAGTTCCAATTTACTAGACTACTGTTAATTAAATCTATCCTCGTTGTTGACTCGCTTTAAAGACAAGGTGAAGAAACGGTCTAAGTTCTGGTTGTCTTTGGCAGGTAGAGTGAACTTTATAAAAATGATATTTATGCCCCAATTGCTGTATTGCAGAATATTAGAACCATCTTATGATACGAACATTTAATTTACCAACATTGTAGGTGCTCAGGTAAATTTGAGAAACTCTGGGAAGCATGATTGGTCACTCCGGATTTTGCCCCATTGGATTTGATAATGCATAGGCTGTAGTAATTATCCTCATGATGTGCTCTACCTGTTGTGCTGTTCACCTCGATTATCATGTAGGAAGATCTATCTGCTGTATTTTCCACTGGTCCACTGTTGGAGGGGAACATCTACTGCTCTGTCTGTGGGGTTCCGCATGTGTCTTTACCGCATAATAATACCACAATCTTGTTGCACTTTGTTCATTGGACAACTGATAACACTGGAAATTTTCTTTTATTACTTTTGTTCTTTTTGTTCATGGCTGATTCTTTTGTAATGTGTTATATTTGGTACTACATTCTGTACTATGTATACCTTAAACATTAATAAATAATATTGCTGATCTAAAAAAATAAAGGTGAAGCAGTAACCTATATCAACAACTGCCATTAGCATCAGAAAGAGAAATACTGTACTTCTTTTAAACTGAACTATGAATATGCACTGGCTTTAGTGCGAAACATTTTTACCTTTTTGGTTTCCATTTTGGTCTTTGGTCTTTTATCTCCAATAAATTGGATCATTGGTGTGCAGCTGTCCGGATCGTCCTTCCTTTACATTATTTGCTTTTGCTGTTTGGTGCCATTGCTACTCTGATGTGCTTTCCATCGATTGCTCCCAGACAAATAGGAAATATACTGGCAGCACAGTGGCTAAATGGTTAGTACTTCCGCCTGGCAGTGCTAGGGTTGTTTGTTCGAATTCCAGCCACAGCACCTCCTGCCTGGAGTTTGCATGTTCTCCCTGTGCCTGCGTGGGTTTCCTCTGGGTACTCCGGTTTCCTCCTACACTCCAAAGACATGCTGGTAGGTTAATTAGATCCTGTCTAAATTGGCCCTTGTATATGAATGTGAGTTAGGGACCTTAGATTGTACACCCCTTGAGGGTTAGGAACAGATGTGAATGTACAATATATATGTAAAGCGCTGCGTAAATTGACGGCGCTATATAAGTACCTGAAATAAATAAACTGTACATCTCTGCTAAACACATCATCAATTTATTTCCACCTTCTCTTGGTAGGAGTAGGCATCACCATTTTCTGCAACCAGTTTGCCTTACATGTTGACTGTATTTATATTATTATTATACAGGATTTATATAGCGCGAACAGTTTGCTCAGCGCTTTACAATATAAAGGGAGACAATACAGTTCAATACAAGAGGGTTTCGAGGGCCATGCTCCTTGGATCTTACAATCTAGGAGGGAGGGGCTAGTGGTACAGAAAGTAGTAACTGTGGGGGATGGACTGGTTGGAAGAGTAGACAATTTCAGTATTAGCTGAGGGCAGGATAGGCTTCCCTGAAGAGATAGGTTTTCAGAGATCGCCCAAAAGTGAGCAGAGTAGGCAATAGTCTGATAAATTGGGGTAGAGAGTTCCAGAGGGTGGGGGAAGCTCTGGAGAAGTCCTTGAGACGAGTATGAGAGGAGGAGACAAGGGATCTAGAGAGTAGGAGGTCTTGCAAGGAGTGGAGAGTACGGTTTGGGTGATATTTAGAGACAAGATTGGTGATGTAATTTGGGGCAGAGTTATAAATGGCTTTATACGTTATTGTTAGTGTTTTGAATTGTATCCGTTGGGCAATGGGAAGCCAGTGGAGGGATTGGCAGAGATAGGTGGCAGATACAGAACGGTTAGTAATGGTGGATGAGTCTGGCAGCAGCATTCATGATAGGCTGAAGAGGGGATAGCCTGCGATGAGGGAGTTACAATAGTCAAGGCAAGATATAAGGGAGTGAATAAGTTGCTTAGTGGTTTCCGAGGTTAGGAACGGTCGTATCTCGAGATGTTGCAGAGGTGAAGTCTACACGATTTGGACTGATTGGATTTGGTGCTGAAAGGACAGATGGGAGTCTAGGATTACACCTAGTACCCTGGCATGAGGGGAGGGACTGATGATTGTGTTATTGATCTTGATGGAGAAGTCAGGGGAGGGGGCACGGGCTGGAGGGAATACTAAGAGCTCAGTTTTGAAAAGATTGAGTTTGAGGAAGTGGAGTGACATCCATGCCAATATGTCACTTAGTAGGTTAGTAATGCGAGTGGAGACTGAAAGGGTGAGGTGAGGGGTAGAAAGATAGATTTGTGTGTCATCAGCATAGGGATGGTACTTAAAGCCGTGGGAGTTTCTCAAGTGACCAAGGGAGGAGGTGTAGATGGAGAAGAGAAGGGGTCCAAGGACAGAACCTTGAGGGACCCCTACAGAAAGAGGGAATGAAGAGGAGGAGGCAGCGTTATAGGTAACACTGAAGGAGCGCTGCGATAGGTAGGAGGAGAACCAGGAGAGAGCAGAGTCTCTGAGGCCAAGAGAGTGGAGTTTTTTGAGGAGGAAGGGATGGTCAACCATATCAAAAGCCGCGGAGAGGTCAAGTAGTAACAGTACGGAGTAGTGGCCATTGGTTTTAGCAGTTAGTAGATAAACTCACTAATTAAGTAGGGCAGTTTCAGTGGAGTGTAGAGAGCGAAAGCCAGACTGTAAAGGGTCAAAAAGGTTGTTGTCGGTCAGGTGGGAGCTCAGGCGATTGTAGACTAAGCGTTCTAGGAGTTTAGAGGTAAATGGCAGCAGGAGATGGGTCTTAACTTGTTGCCGACCGCAGATAGCCGAATGACGGCTGCACTGCGGCCGGCCAGTTCTGAGTGGACATCATACGACGTCCCCTCAGAACGCGCTCTCCTGCGCGCCCCAGGGGGCGCGCACCCGGCGATCTCCGTGATCGCTGTGTCCTACGGACACAGCTGATCACGTGATGTGGTAAAAGGCCAATCACAGTGGCCTTTTACCACCTGATCAGCGGTGTCCAATGACACGCTGATCAGAGGGAAATGCAAGTGCCGGTTCTCGGCTGCACTTTCCTCACGCTGTCAGATCGTGAGGAAAGTACTGCCGAGAACCGGCAGTTGTCACAGCGGGGATCGGCACCGATCATCAGGGCACTGATGATCAGTGCCCTGATGATCGGTGCCCAGCAGTGCCACCTGTGCCCAGCAGTGCGCCCACTAGCTCCGCCCACCTGTGCCCAGCAGTGCACCCACCTGTGCCACTCTGCAATGTCACACACCTGTGCCCAGAAGTGCCACCAACCTGTGCCCACCAGTGCCACCCACCTGTGCCCACCCACCAGTGCCACCCACCAGTGCAGCCCAGCAGTGCTGCCAGTCAGTGCCGCCAGTCAGTGCCCAGCGGTTGTGCCAGTCAGTGCCACCAGTCAGTGCCCAGCAGTGATGCCAGTCAGTGCCGTCTATCAGTACCCATCATCAGTGTCACCTATCAGTGCCTCCTATCCGTGACACCTCATTAGTGCTGTCTATCAGTGCCGCCTATCCGTGCCACCTCATTAGTACTGCCTATCAGTGCCCTTTAGTGCTGCCTATCAGTGCCGCCTATCAGTGCCCATCAGTGCTGCCTCATCAACGCACATCAGTGAAGGAGAAAAATTACCTGTTTGAAAAATTTATAATAGAAACAAAGAAACTTTTTTTTTTTTTTTCAAATTTTTGGCAATTTTTTATTTATAGCGCAAAAAGTAAAGCGCCCAGTGGCGATTAAATACCACCAAAAGAAAGCTCTATTTGTGAGAAAAAAATGATCAAAATTTCATATGGGTACAATGTTGCATGACCGCGCAATTGTCAATCAAAATGCGGCAGCGCTGAAAGCTGAAAATTGGCCTGGTAAATAAGGGGGTATAAGTGCCTGGTAGGCAAGTGGTTAAGTTGTTCAGGTTGGTGGGGTCCAGGGAGGGCTTTTTAAGTATGGGAGTGATGTGCGCATGCTTTAGAGGGGAGGGGAAGGCACCAGTAGATAGGGAAAGATTGAAGATGTGAGTGAGGGAGCATAGGACGAAAGAAGAGGGTGACCGTAGTAGTTGTGAGGGGACAGGATTCAGGGGGTAGGTAGTGAGACGGGCTTCTGAGAAAACCTTAGTGACCTCTTCGGTAGTAGCAAGGTCAAAAGAGGAAAGTGTTGAGGGAGGTTTAGTATAAGGTATGCTAATTGAGATGGATGTCTGTGCAGTGGCGATGCCCCTACGAATTGCGTCAATCTTGTTTTTGAAATGATTTGCAATCTCGTGAGCAGTGAGTGAGGTACTGGGTGGAGGTGGAGAAAGTAGAGAGTTAAAAGTAGAGAAGAGACGACGAGGACTGGATGAGACGGTATTAATAAGAGTGACAAAGTAGGCTTGTTTGACAGCATGAAGGTAGGAATTGTATGTTAAGAAAGCAGATTTATATCGGGTGAATGCTTGGTGGGATTCGGTTTTACGCCACAATCGCTCCAGCGCACGACTATGTCCTTTAAGATTTCTGGTGTGGTCAGTCTGCCAAGGTTGTAACGGTCGGGGCCTGATGCTTCGTGATGTTAGAGGAGCAAGCGAGTCTAATGCGGATGAAAGCGAACTGTTATAGACAGCAGTGGCCAGGGCAGGACAGGGGAGAGATTCTGTCATAGAGTTGGTCAGTTGCAGAGTGGAAGGGAGCAGGGTTCAAGTTGTGAAGGTTTCTGCGGGTAATTGTTTGCCGCTTGGAGGGATAGGTGTTTGAAGACGAGGAGACCGTGAAGGTGATGAGATTGTGATCAGAGAGAGGAAAGGGGGTGTTTGTGAGGTTGTAGGGAGTGCAAAGATGGGAGAAAACAAAGTCTAATGTATTCCCATCAGAGTGGAGGACTGTATACACTATGCTAATGCAAAAGATGAGGTTATGTAGAAGAGTTGGGATGTAGCCGGGTTGTTGACATTAACCACATGCCGCCCAGCCACTGTAGAAATACGGCGGCAGGGCGGCACGGCTGGGCAAAACCACACTGTAAAACGTGTGTTTTTAAAACAGGTAGGGGGCACACGCGAGGCGCGACGCCGCCCTACCTGTCCCGCTGATCACAGCCGCGGATATCAGTCGCCGGGTCACAGCCGGTCATTACCGGCTATGTCCCGGTGAATCGCTGACAGAGAGCACAGCTGCAGTAGTTGTGCTTTCTGTCAGTTCCCTGACAGCTCCAGGACACGCTGATCGGGACAGAAGAGTTTCTCTCTCCCGATCAGCTGTGCTCCCTGCAGTACTTCCCCCGCCCCCTAGTAAAACACTCCCCTCACACAGTTAACCCTTTCCCTGAATAATAAACTTAACCCCTTCCTCCCCAGTGCCATTGTCAGTGTTTTTTTTTTTTGCACTGATCACTGTATTGGTGTCACTGGGGATGTCAGTGACCCCAAGTCAGTACCCCCCAATGTCAGAATGTCCGCCACAGTCCTGCCATAAGTCACTGATCGCCGCCATAAGTCACTGATCGCCGCCATAAGTCGCTGATCGCCGCCATTATTGGTATAAAAAAAAAATAAAAATCCGAGTATCTTTCCCGCCATTTGTAAACGCTATAACTTTCACGTAAACCAATTAATTTACACGTATTGGGTTTTTTTTTTTAGCAAAGACATGTCGCAGAATGCATTTTGGCAGAAATTTATGATGAAATTTGATTTTTACATTTTTTTTTAACTGGACATGTTTTTTTAGCAGAAAGTCCAAAATATTGTTTTTTTTCCTCAAAATTGTCAGCCTTTTTTTTTATAGCGCAAAAAATAAAAACCGCACAGGCGATCAAATACCACCGAAAGAAAGCTCAATTTGTGGGAAAAAAAGGATGTAAATTTCATTTACAATTGTCCGTTAAACTAGCGCAGCGCTGTATAGCAAAAAAATGGCGTAAATTGCAGTATCTATACCATAGTTTGTAGACGCTATAACTTTACACAAAGCAATCAATATACACTTATTGGGATTTTTTTCACCAAAAACATGTAGCAGAATACATTTTGGCCTAAATTTATAACTAACTTTGAGTTTACTATATATTTTTTATAGCTGAATGTAAAAAATATTGTTTTTCTTCAAAATGTTTGGCCTTTTTTTGTTTATAGCGTGAAAAATAAAAAGCGCACAGGTGATCAAATACCACCGAAAGAAAGCTCTATTTGTGTGAAAAAAGGACGTACATTTCGTTAGGGTGCAGAATTGCATGACCGCGCAATTATCAGTTGAATTAGTGCAGCGCCGAGTAGCAAAAAGAGGCCTGGTCATTAAAGGGGGTAAATCCTCTGGAGGTCAAGTGGTTAATAGGGATGTTAAAATCTCCGAGAATGATAGTGGGTACTTCAGAGGAGAGAAAGTAGGGTAGCCAGGTGGAGAAATCATCAAGAAAGCGGGACACGGGTCCAGGAGGCCGATAGATCACTGCAATCCTCAGAGAAATGGGAGAAAACAGCTGGATGCAGTGAGTCTCGAAAGAAGAGGATAGAGAGGGAGGGTTAGGGAGGACTTGAAAGGTGCTCAGTGGGGATAGAAGCAAACCAACCCCACCACCTTTCCGACCACTGGGTCTGGGTGAGTGAGTCCAGATGAGGCCTCCATAGGAAAGTGCTGCGGGGGAAGCAGAATCTGGTGCTTGGAGCCAGGTTTCTGTAATTGCTAGCAGGTTAAGGGAGCAGGAAACAAAAAGGTCATGGACAGAGGTGAGCTTATTACAGACAGAGCGGACATTCCAGAGCGCACATGAAAAAGGGAGGGTGGTTTTTGGGAGCACGGGGACCGATATTAAATGGAGTGGAGGACCAGGGTTTGGGGAGGTATCCCCAGAGGTTAGGAGAAGAAGAAGGGTGAGGAAAGTAACATGCGAGCAGGATGTACACGAGCACACATGCCTTCCAGTCCTGGTGTTTAGGTCAGCAGGAGGTGATGAGAGCAGTAGTAGGGAGATGGTAGCAGTGAGGGTGAGATGTACAAGTTTTGGGGTGGAGCAGAGGGGTAAAGAAGTGAGATTTTGGAATGCAGGAAAGTAATATGAAAAGGAGGAGTAGAGGGAACATATTAAAAGGTACACGGAGTGGGACTCAGACTTGTAAGAGATGTTTCCCAGGGTGTTTGCTTGCAGTCTGTCCAGCATGCAGTAGAGTTTAGTTCAACTGCTGTGTTTAACTGCTTCTTCGCACTCCATCAACGCAGCACTCATGCAAAAGCAGCACCGCATCAGTGACTGTTCCCCCCCCATCAGTGATCTCCCCCCATAAGCTGGTCTACATTTATAGGGAGATGGTCAAATGAGCACTCTTCTCTGCCCAATTAGAAACTGATAAGAATCACATGAATAGTGGGGGATGTTTCTCAAGCACAGACCAGAAACAGACTACAGTCATAAAACAGGTGCAGCTAGAGGTGAGAACTGGTCAACATATACAAAAATATAAATACACTATTATGTATGATATAATATATGGTAGATTTACCCAAGTGCAATTCAAAATACATGGATGCGTATGAATGACCAGCAGCAAGAAACCTGTACAATTTTTTTAAATTCAATTTTTTTTCAGTAACAACATTAAAAACATGATAGATAAGTGTATATGATAAGAGAACTACAACCACAAAAGCATGAACAAAGGAACGGAAACATCTATGTCCATTCTGGTCAAATGGACTTCCTAAGGCCAGTTATGGAGCTTTGTCAGTAAGTGTGCCTAGACAGGAACTAAATAATGTCTTTTTGATATAGTTTCTAATTGTCATTTGTAACAGAACTGAAGGAAATTTTGACCACAATGACAATGATGAGGAGGAACAACTTGCAGCACCACAGAAGAAATATGCTAAGCACATGTACAGGAAGAAGTGCCTTTGCATGCTATGAGGCAGATGCCACTCGAGGAGGCGTTACCATCTATATCAAGACGGTCCTTAAAACCCCTAACTGTAGCAAGACGACTAATCCTTCGCCCTTCTACCCAAAAGTGCAAACACAATAGGAGATAAGCTGGTAGAGGCCATAAAATTTAGCCTCATGGAGGAGAAAAGCTAGAGAAGGGTGAAAAATGTTACTAAAATAATTCACTTTGTGTCCCTGCTTGAAAAGGATCCAGAGGAGAGCATGGTGTCAATAAGATATAACATGCTTGGCCTCATACCCTAATGCTCCAACAAGGTGCAGACAGGCCAGCATGCCAGCGCCCCCACCACCAATAGCAATACCTTCTAAACAATACCAGCAAACGCCTCATTCCAACAGCCCTATCCTCTCACCAGGGCTCTTTATCCATTTAAAGACCACCCATAGCAGATATACTGCTACAGGGCGGCCGCATATATACATGATCTTGCAACTCCGGGTAGGGGGCGCACTCGCACTGCCCTACCTGCGCTATTATTGGCTCCCGAAGATGTCAATCACCGGGTCCCGCCCAATGATTCATGGCCAGGACTGGTGATCAACAGAGCAGCTGACGGGAGAGATCTGCCAGTGTAAACAACACAGATATCTCCTGTCAGCGGGGACATGCTGCTTTCTATCTCTCTGAAAAGAAGAAATAGCAGCACATCACCTAGTACACCGTTAACCCTTGGGTTGCCCCAAATGTTAACCCCTTCCTGCCCAGTGTCATTAGTACAGTGATCAGTGCTTTTTATTAGCACTGATCACTGTATTAGCGTCACTGGAGATTTCGGTGGCAGTTAGTTCCCACCCAGTGTCAGAATGCCTGCCGCAGTCGTGCAATAAGTCGCTGATTACAAAGAAAAAAATGAATAAAAAGTCCAGTACATACATTGCTATTTGTAGACGCTATAACTTTCATGTAAACCAATTGATATACACTCATTGGGATTTTTTTTACCAAAGGCGTAGCAGAATACAGTGTGTCCTAAATTTATGAACAAATTTAATTTTTTTAAATTGGAAATATTTTATAGCAAAAAGTCAAAAATATAGTCTTTTTTTCAAAATTGTTGGTCTTTTTTTGTTTACAGCACATAAAGTAAAACCCGCAGAGGTGATCAAATAGCAGCGAAAGAAAGC
The DNA here is from genome assembly GCF_062004578.1 of Staurois parvus. Classification (NCBI taxonomy): domain Eukaryota; kingdom Metazoa; phylum Chordata; class Amphibia; order Anura; family Ranidae; genus Staurois; species Staurois parvus. The sequence continues at coordinate 1,404,794 of NW_028317813.1, read as the reverse complement.
TCTATTTGTGGGGAAAAATGTAATAAATTTCATTTATGTACTGTGCTCTATGACCGCGCAATTGTCAGTTAAAGTAATGCAGCGCCATATTGCAAAAAATGGCCTGGTCATGAAGAGGGGGTAAATCTTCGGGAGGGCAAGTGGTTATACTACGTTATAAGTTCACCTACCCAAGGGCCATCATCCACCTACATTCCTCCTCCTCCACCATCATTGCAGTATCAAAAAGAACAAACTATAGAGTGGGAACTATGCTGAACATTCTGGAGAAGATCATAGCAGATCAGACTCTCCATCCTTTGTAGTTCTGTAACATATTTTTGGTTAGTGCCAAATGCCTTTTTGACATGTTCAGTGTGCTTGTTGCCTTTTGAACTTATTTAATGTACCTGTTGACCTTTTCACTCTTTCAAATTTTCATGGCAATTTTATTCTTGCATTATTGAAAAAAAACAATTGGTACAATAAATGCTTACGGTTTGCATTAATTATGTCATCTTTCTCAATTTAATTTATGTTTACATATTGCTTGCAGGTATCTATGGTTATTTACCCCTTCTTCAGGTCAGTCTTGTTTTTTCCAAGTGGGTGGAATCACAGCTTCTGCTGTATTTCCATACACGGCTGGATGTAAGAACTGTTTGTCTAAATACACCTCAGTACTACAGGTATGGTTGCATCTCTGCCTCCCACTCCTCCTGGCCATTCAAAAATCAAGCGCTTTTAGCTTTGTGATTAACCAGGAGAGGGAGAAGGGTATTGTAATGGAACCGACCCAGTCTGCATTTAGGTACTTCCGTTATAATACCGCTTCCCCATCCGAACACCGACCACAGACACCACAGCCGACCAAACAAGACTAGACGACACTAGTCTGTCTGAACATGGAACTCTTTATATGAAACTAGAACTGGCTTTTTATACACTCGGGACAATCCCCCCTCCCTGCATAATGACACAGGGTGGGGCAATCTACACTTAGCAACAAGAGACACACAGGTATTCAAACTACACACCAACAGACAGCCCCATCAGGAGGGTGGGCTGCTGGAGACACCCCCCCCCCCACTAAGCTAATATACATAAACAAATGCATCCCAAAATAGTTTGCTCCCAAGCAAGACACACAATAGAACAATGAGATGCAGCCACATGGCATTAAACCATCAACAACCCCCCACCCCAATATTAGGACAGATCACCCTGTACCTCTAACAGGCACAAGGTGACTTACACATAAGAGGGATATGGGGATATTCTCCAAAGTGAGCTGGATTCTATGGGCCTCCACCCAAAGTGACTCGCGTCACAGGTATGGTCTATTGAATTGGTTGTGCCCAGAAGCATAACTAAACTCCCAGAAATACCTCCTTATTCCAGTGATGTAGCAATTAAATCTGTCCCTGTCCGTTGTCATCTTATCACAGGCTACTTCCAGGTGCTGGGTTTTTGGCTTTTTGATTGACTGGTCAGGGAATTATGTCATCCCAAGCATGCACAAAGGAATCTCTCATCACAGCACAGTCTAGTGTGATGGAAATCCACGCTGAATTACACATATGCAGCTCAGTGTGCATTCACACTGCAAGCTTATTGCGGAAGAGACCTGGTATGGTTCCAGTTTTTTATTACTTAAGTTTATTTCTGCTTGTCCAAACACCATAAATTTCAGCCAATTTCATCTATTTGTCAATTCAGACAGCAACAAGTGTATAACTGTCGGAAAATAATGGCTGTTGGTGGAAATTGTTCCATATAGGCTGTTTAGCATGAACGAGAAAATTGATTTCTCAGGTTCAGCCCACGGTGCTGAACAAGAGAAATCAGTGTATGGCTGGTGGCAGCACAACATGCAACAAACTACTTACATTGTATTAGCTTACCATAGAGCAGTATTTCTCAATCTATTTTCAGTCAAGGCACCCTCTAAGACTATGGACAGTCTTGAGGCACCCTCTAAGATTATGGACAATCTAGAGGCACCCTCTAAGATTATGGACAGTCTTGAGGCACCCTCTAAGATTATGGACAGTCTAGAGGCACCCCATTCAAAAATGTAAAAAACTATTCTAATAGTTTTATATACTGTAGCAACATCCACACAAAGGCACTTTTGCAAACTGGTATTGACTAGTGTTACAGTGTTTCTCTTCTCCCTCAGTTTTTCTCCATCACTTAGCTAATGAGACCCCAGCACTGATGGAGAGGGGCAGCGGAGGGTCAAACAAGGATGTTGTGCAGCCAACTAACATCCTCCTTATCAACTGATGATGTAATTAGTTGTTAGGATGCCGGCGGCTAGAAGGTTCTGATGGTACACAACGAAAACCTCTGGCTTTGTGTAACTAAAAGGAAGACTTGTTCTATCCACTGGCTTGTATACTGTACAAATTTTGGGCAATTTTTACACATTTTGCCATGGCACCCTAAAGAAACCTCAAGGCATCCCAGGGTGCCTGGGCACCCTGGTTGAAAAAGGCTGCCATCAAGTTACTATGAGAGGTTCAGTAGGCGACACTGCCTTCTGGTATGCTGTGTCCTGAAGCTGAAGGTCAGGAGTCAGCAGTTCGAGAAGATGGTCAAAGCTATTAAAAATAGAAGGAAAAAATGGTCAACATGTAAGAAACAGTATACCATTAAACCTAAAATTAAACGTATTCAATTAAACAAATATACTTCTATAGAAAGAATGGAGGGGGGTGGGGATATGTATAATGAAAGACATAGTAGATGAAACAGACATATCTGGGTGAGATGGCAGAAGCTTAAATGGAGTCAAAAGTACGCCTAAGCAGACTGAACTAAAAATGAACGAAGGGAAAAGTGAAAATAGAGAGAAAGAGATTTGTTTATACAATAGAACCGGTGACTCCAAATCCAGTGAAACACATCAGATCATACCCACCCTGCTTAGAAAGAGAAAATCTGCCGTACCTCCCACAAGATCTACAATTGCATGTGGAAGCCCTTCTTTTCCTGGTTTGGGGAATGATATCTGAGTCCCAGAGAATACTCTTTTGCTTTTGTTCAATTTGGTTTTGACCTGCACCTGGCCTTGAGCACCTTTAAAGGACTGGTCTTTACCCTATCCATCATCACTTGCTCCACAGTCCCTAATCAGGACCTCTTTGCAAGGTATGCCCACATAAATCCCCCAATTTGCCCTCCTTTGTCACCTTGAACCTGCTGCTCTCAGTACACTAGAGACTCCACTGAGCCAATTACAAATATCACCTTGGAAGATCTCACATGTTAGTTTGCCTTTTTCATGGCTGGCATGTTTCTGAGCTGCAGCCCTTTCTTAGAAGGAGCACATCTGCTTGTCCCAGTTTGACAGGTGTGGGTGCATGGCCCCGAATGCAGACAGTATGCATTTGAAGACAAGCACCTGCACACCTGTCCAATTGGGACAAGCCACTGTGTTCCAGTGGCCATAAATGGGACTACCTGCAATTGGATGCATGGAACACCTATACATCTCATGTGGGTGAAGACGGTCCTTGGGGTGTTTGGATCGGTAAATGTGTGAATGAGGCTGAAGGGACATCCTGCCTCTCACTGCACCTTTACCAGGTGGATCAGACAACTCATTTCTAGGGCTTATACTAGTAATTCCACTAGGCCTGTTGGTGTCTCTTGAGTTTGTGAGCATCAAGCATCTGCTTCCCAGATTAGCAAGGCCACCACTTTTTCCCTCTGTTCACATGTTCTCTAAGTTATATTAAGTGGATGTCCAGTCCTCAGCTGATGCGAGCTTCAGCCAAAAAATGCTTGTTTTCTTCTGGGCCCATTGGCAGTTTTGCTCTACTTTTGGCCACCCCTCAGGCAATTGCTTAGTGATACAGTATCCCATGGTCTCTGAATACAAGTCCTCTTTCCTATACTGTACAATTAAAGGGAACTTTAACTTACCTGTAAATTCCTTATCTTGGAGTACAGTACAGGACCCCCAACCCTTTCTTCTGTGGTCATTACTTATTGCTTGCCTAAAAAATTGGAGTCTCACTAAGTGGGCAGGGTTATATACAGTAAGCCTAGAGGCAGCCCCAACAAAGTTTATACCAGTGTCCAGTCACCTGAAAGTAGACTGCAAATAATTTATGGTCTATGAATATAAGTAGAGATGAGCGAATTATTCAAAAATTCGATTCGGCCGATTCGCCGAAATTCGATTCGATGCGAATTTATTCGCTACGAAGTTAACTTATAAAAAGGGTTTCTAGGCTTCAGAGAGCCTTTAAATTAGTGCAGAACACTGTACCTTTAATTTAAATGCCCTTGGAGATGAGAAAGGAGAAGGAGAAGGAGAAGGATGAGAAGAAGGAGAAGGAGAAGGATGAGAAGAAGGAGAAGGAGAAGGATGAGAAGAAGGAGAAGGAGAAGGATGAGAAGAAGGAGAAGGATGAGAAGAAGGAGAAGGAGAAGGATGAGAAGAAGGAGAAGGAGAAGGATGAGAAGATGGAGAAGGAGAAGGATGAGAAGAAGGAGAAGGATGAGAAGAAGGAGAAGGAGAAGGATGAGAAGAAGGAGAAGGATGAGAAGATGGAGAAGGAGAAGGATGAGAAGAAGGAGAAGGAGAAGGATGAGAAGGAGAAGGATGAGAATAAGGAGAAGGAGAAGGATGAGAATAAGGAGAAGGAGAAGGATGAGAAGAAGGAGAAGGAGAAGAAGGAGAAGGAGAAGGATGAGAAGAAGGAGAAGGATGAGAAGAAGGAGAAGGATGAGAAGAAGGAGAAGGATGAGAAGAAGGATGAGAAGAAGGAGAAGGATGAGAAGAAGGAGAAGAAGGAGAAGGATGAGAAGAAGGATGAGAAGAAGGAGAAGGATGAGAAGAAGGATGAGAAGAAGGAGAAGGATGAGAAGAAGGATGAGAAGAAGGAGAAGGATGAGAAGAAGGATGAGAAGAAGGAGAAGGATGAGAAGAAGGATGAGAAGAAGGAGAAGGATGAGAAGAAGGAGAAGGATGAGAAGGAGGAGAAGGATGAGAAGAAGGAGAAGGAGAAGGATGAGAAGAAGGAGAAGGAGAAGGATGAGAAGAAGGAGAAGGATGAGAAGAAGGAGAAGGATGAGAAGAAGGAGAAGGAGAAGGATGAGAAGAAGGAGAAGGATGAGAAGAAGGAGAAGGATGAGAAGAAGGATGAGAAGAAGGATGAGAAGAAGGAGAAGGATGAGAAGAAGGATGAGAAGAAGGAGAAGGATGAGAAGAAGGATGAGAAGAAGGAGAAGGATGAGAAGAAGAAGAAGGATGAGAAGAAGGAGAAGGATCAGAAGAAGGAGAAGGATGAGAAGAAGAAGAAGGATGAGAAGAAGAAGAAGGATGAGAAGAAGAAGAAGGATGAGAAGAAGAAGAAGGATGAGAAGAAGAAGAAAGATGAGAAGAAGGAGAATTCCAAGCCGGCAAAAAGTGTATCTACAGAGCTCCGCTATTTCTTAGCGGAGCTCTGCAGATACACTTAGCGGAGCTCTGCAGATACACTTTTTGCCAGCTTGGAATTCTTCTTATTTTCATCCTACTTCTTCTTCATCCTCATCCTCTTCTTCTTCTTCTGAGGATGAGGATGAAGAAGAAGAAGAAGAAGTAGGATGAAAATAAGAAGAATTCCAAGCCGGCAAAAAGTGTATCTGCAGAGCTCCGCTAAGTGTATCTGCAGAGCTCCGCTATTTCTGACAGTTCTGTGACATTTCCTCCATACAGCGGTTGAAACATTGTATCTATTTGTTTCCATAAATGGTTCCATTTATGGAAACAAATAGATACAATGTTTCAACCGCTGTATGGAGTGAATGTCACAGAACTGTCAGAAATAGCCTATTTCTGACAGTTCTGTGACATTCACTCCATACAGCGGTTGAAACCGCTGTATGGAGTGAATGTCACAGAACTGTCAGAAATAGCCTATTTCTGACAGTTCTGTGACATTCACTCCATACAGCGGTTTCAACAACATTCACTCCATACAGCGGTTGAAACATTGTATCTATTTGTTTCCATAAATGGAAACAAATAGATACAATGTTTCAACCGCTGTATGGAGTGAATGTCCCAGAACTGTCAGAAATAGCGGAGCTCTGCAGATACACTTAGCGGAGCTCTGCAGATACACTTTTTGCCGGCTTGGAATTATTCTTATTTTCATCCTACTTCTTCTTCTTCTTCTTCTTCTTCATCCTCATCCTCTTCTTCTTCTTCTGAGGATGAGGATGAAGAAGAAGAAGAAGAAGTAGGATGAAAATAAGAATAATTCCAAGCCGGCAAAAAGTGTATCTGCAGAGCTCCTCTAAGTGTATCTGCAGAATAGAGGAGCTCTGCAGATACACTTTTTGCCGGCTTGGAATTATTCTTATTTTCATCCTACTTCTTCTTCTTCTTCATCCTCATCCTCAGAAGAAGAAGAAGAGGATGAGGATGAAGAGGAAGAAGAAGAAGAAGTAGGATGAAAATAAGAATAATTCCAAGCCGGCAAAAAGTGTATCTGCAGAGCTCCTCTATTCTGCAGATACACTTAGAGGAGCTTTGCAGATACACTTTTTGCCGGCTTGGAATTATTCTTATTTTCATCCTACTTCTTCTTCTTCTTCTTCTTCATCCTCATCCTCTTCTTCTTCTGAGGATGAGGATGAAGAAGAAGAAGTAGGATGAAAATAAGATTAATTCCAAGCCGGCAAAAAGTGTATCTGCAGAGCTCCTCTAAGTGTATCTGCAGAATAGAGGAGCTCTGCAGATACACTTTTTGCCGGCTTGGAATTATTCTTATTTTCATCCTACTTCTTCTTCTTCTTCATCCTCATCCTCAGAAGAAGAAGAGGATGAGGATGAAGAGGAAGAAGAAGAAGAAGAAGTAGGATGAAAATAAGAATAATTCCAAACCGGCAAAAAGTGTATCTGCAGAGTTCCTCTATTTCTGACAGTTCTCTGACAGCTCCTTCACATGTACAGCGGTTGAAACATCTGTTTCCGAATAAAAACATCTGTATCCTAAATGGAAACAAATAGATACAATGTTTCAACCGCTGTACATGTGAAGGAACTGTCAGAGAACTGTCAGAAATAGCGGAGCTCTCTGCAGGGACACTTTTGCCGGCTGATCGGGAAAAATCCGATTCGCGCACCCGAAGTAGGCAAATATTCGGATTCGACGCGAATCGAATTTTTCCTGAAATTCGTATCGAATTCCACTTCGCCTGGTTCGATTCGCTCATCTCTAAATATAAGCACTGTGTCCTGTTCTCAACTCCAAGGTAAAGAATTTACAGGTAAGTAAAAAAGTCATTTGGTGGATGAACACTGGCCAAAAAAGGCATTTATCCCCACCCAGACATAAACCTCAGTTTTGTGCTAGTGTTTGAAGGTGATGAACAAGCTTCCCTGGGTTTCTCTGACAAGCAGTTGCTGAGCTCTGTTCCCATTACTACTGGCCTGTTTCTTAAACCCTTGATGGGGCAGAGGTGGGCCTTATCCAGATCCCTTGCTATGGCTAGCAGGTCAAGACAGACTGTACCCTGATTCCATGCTCAAGACTAGGGGACAGCCTATAATGTCTGCTGGTTGGCACTGGATCCTGTAGGCTGCAATCTCCAATGTACAATATATGTGGTTACTTCACTGGCAGAGTACTCTACAGGTCCAGGGCAGTGATCCCTCTATAATGGGTGAAGCTGGAATGGTGAGAGCCACAGAGATGTTTGGCTTAGGCTGACACTCCTTTCAGCTACATGACCATTCCACTCTGGGGGTCACAGGCCTCAGCAAGCTGTAGCTTCATACAGGTAGAGAGGTGGGAGGAGGAGGACAATGGGTTGGGCCCCCAAACCCCTCATCCCCGTACACAGTTTGCCCTGCATTGGCTTCCCAAAGGATCATTTTAAATCTGAATCCCTGCACATATTGGCTAATTGCACAGTTTCCAGAGCACAATCCTCTTCCTTTGCTTCAAGGGAGGATTTTCTGCAGCCATATTTGGACTGTGTAATCGGCTCTCAGGGGTTTTCACTGCCTCGGAAAGACTGGGACACAAACCTGAGTGCTCTCCTTCCCCTCCTCCCCTTTTACAGGAGATATCGAAGGAAATTCCTTAGGATGTAGAAAAGGTGGAAGCTGTTAAAGTGTTAAACCCAGGACCCTTCATTCAGTATATCTGGTCTCCCACAGTACACACAACATGGAAGTGCACTTATTTTAGTAAATATAAACTGCTAAATACCTTTTCACATCAGCATTTAAAGCAGTCTTGTGATCAGTATCCAAAAGAGCACTGGTTAAAGCCTGTAGGAGGAGTTTTCATTCTGTTCTAGGAGGATGCAGAACCCCTGACCTCTAATTGGCCCTGTGCTGATCACGTGCACTCTCCTAATATAAAAAAACAAAAACCTCTTTAGCAATACACACCAAACTGAGTATGTGCAGCGTGTCTCCACACAATATGTCTTATTAGGAGATAAGAGGGCGACACTGGGAGAAGGGAAGGATCAGAGAAGTCAGGATCAAACAGCGCTTTTACACAATGCAGAGGATTAACCCCTTAAGTTCCACAATGAGTATAACAAGCATGCTTTACTGTATATACAGACTGATTTTACTGTTGCGGGTTTAGTAACACTTTAAGGATCAGGAGTCTCCTCTCAACAAATCCACTCAGGTAGGTTCTCAGGGTCTCAAGACCACAGTGGGCTTCCTGGCGAATGTGGTATGCACTATCCATAGGTTACCACTGCCAGAATCCTCTTCCCAAAAGTCACTGGTTTTGGGTCTTGGCAGCTGCCAAAAATTTCCAAAGGTTTTTCCAGTGCACCCTGACTTACAAGAAGTGATGTATGCCAACTGGGCTCACCAGGAGATGGTGTTTTCACCACCAGCTTAAGCTCCTGCTAAAAAAGTCCACATTCTGTGGACCCTCAGATCCCTTGTTATCAGGCAGGATGTTAACCCCTTCTCCTCCCTTGTGGTAGAGTCAGGTATAGGGAGACTCCTTTAAGGCCACCTTCCCTTCTGTTACTTTTTCCTGTCCTACTTCAGCTCCTTTTTGTGTTGTTATCACGTACCTGGTAGGAGACTGAATTGACGAGGTAGGCCTCTCTTGTATCTCCAGCCCAGACTCAAATGAAGGTGAAACAGATGGCGCCAAAGAACAGGTGGAACACAAGCGGGAGCAGGTGTTGATAGCAGAACTTGCAGCAGGAGATGCAGGCTTGAGAAGTAAGACAGAACATTAGGCCCTGTGATGTGGCAGATGTGATGCATTAGGCAGATGTGATGCATGCTGGACCAGCCAAGGCTAAAGGGGCACTCCGCATGTACTGCAGGTGATGGAAGTGTAGCTTGTTGAAGCTCTCAGCAAGCTTTAGGCAGGAACAAACTGTGATGACTGGAGCAGTTATGAAGGACAGCTGAAGTAGACACTCAGAAGTAGTATGAAGCCAAGCTTGGTCAGGAACAGGTGAGCAGAGATACAGGCGGAATCCAGGATCAGGGGTCAGTAACAAACTGGATCATCAACAGAAATCACATACAGGATACATTCAGGACAAAGGAAATGCTGAAGACCATTCAGCACTGTAAGTGAGCAAGAGCATCCCCTAAATAGCCCGTCTGGCAGCAGAAACTTGGCACGCTCACATGTGCATGCATTCTGGTGCGAATGCGCGAACCTATGCTCATTTCTATTAGCGATGCACCTTTGCTTATTACTATGAGCGACTCTATGTGCATATGTATGTGCCAGTCACCGTACTGGAATTCCCCTACAGTTGTCAAGGGTCTGGGTTCCAAGTAGGTCAACAGGTCTGTCTTTATGGACTAGGTAGTCCTTGGTATAGTACTTCAGGCGACTGTCATGTTTTTTTTCTCCCCATATTCGGAAATTGGAGAACGCCCATGCTCAGTGCTACCATTTGGCTCTTCAGGACAGATAATTTCTTCCATGTCTGGGAATTCTACCATGGACAAGTTTCCTGGTTCAGACCATCTAGATGTTGCAATGCCTTCACAACTGGGCAGAAATAGGAATCTTTCCTTTGACAAGGGAGGTTGTCTAATCCCTATGGCAGGAATTTTTTGCCAGCAACAGAGTATGTCTTGATGACTGTGTGAAACCTGTCCACCTGGGGGATACATCCTCCTTTTTAAATTAATCTGCAGCTCCTTGATGAAGGCCTTTCAGATGTCTTCCCTTATTCTGTCCTCAATCAGGCAAATGCTTCTAGATGTACTAAAATTCCTGTCCCTCATTCCATGCCTGTTGATGCTTTCCTGAATTGGGAGGGTGGCCAGGAGCTTTCCTGGATCCATGGCTTCTGCTCAGGGAAAAAGCAGGTCCAACAGGATCCTTCAGGAGGACCCCAGTGATTCCTTTTGTGTATTAGAATTCCATCTGATGGTACCTATCTGGGGCTAAGGACATCCATTTCCTCCCTAGCCTTGTAGTGATGCCCCCCCCCCATGCACCATACCCTATCACATTGACTTCATGGGATCAAACTCTTGAGTTCATGCAATTTCAGGAGTCACTTCACACTCTTTGTGAGCGGTTATGTTGATAATGAACTATCCCTGGTAAGTTTTGCGTAGCAAGATTCCTTGTTCGGCTAGACAATCTCTTTAGTCATGGAGTTTCCATGCCCTAATTTTCTGTTGACCACATCAGGTTGTGGGACTTTTCTTACCATCAGGGAAATGTATAAATTTACCAGTTTTTGGTTTGATTAATTTGGGCTGCAGAAAGTTCTGTTAAGGGTTGTTATTGTATTGCCCACCCCTCAGTTTTGGACATCCCACTGCTAGCCAAGTGACCTCACCTCCCTGGGGTTGGTCCATGCACCACACATTCCTCTGGAAAAATGTGCAGATTAAATGAGACATGCCACAATATGTGGTAAAGTTTTAAGAATTCCTCAGTTTGAGAAATCATACATGGGCATTATGGACTAAAAGTCAGGCATGTTTTTTCAACATCCAACTACATTTATGTATATAACATACAGGGCAGGAGATGTCCAAGCAAAGCATATTTTCACAAGGAGCACAGGGGGAAAAAGCAAATGCTCCCAGCAAAACACCAGTGATCCCTTTTGGTCTTTTAAATATACCATTAAAATGATAATATGTTTGATAAGTGCAAAATATACATGTTCATTTTGCAAGAAATTTGGTGAGCTAATATCTTCCTGTGCACAAGGAGGGGTTATGGAGATCTGAGGGGTGGGGCTTAATGAGATAAGGTTGTCTGTTTGCCATAAGAAATTAAGCAGGCAGGGCTGACAACACATGCTAAAAAATTCAGAGCTCAAAATATGCTGTTATGTCAAAGAGGAAGGTAGGTGCATGCTATATTTCTGGCACCTCAATATTTTTATTCTATAGTGTGTTTAAGCAGAAAAGCCCATTGTTATTAGGCCTACTGCCCTTTTTAGAAACAATAAAATACTTCGCCCCTGCATCTAGCGGTCTTGAATTCTGACGTCATCAAGCCCAGAGCAGCATCCTTAGCCCTGCTCTGGACGTGAGGACTCCACGAACAGGCCACCACTGGATCATGAGGGAGCACCGTTTGCTGGGAGTTTGGTTCGGGTAAGTATAAGGGCTTCTCTTCTCCCCTAGACAAAAAGAGCACTAAACCCTTGCACTGCGGGCGTGGCCCCACTGCAAGAGAGAATTTTTTTCTGCCTAGAGTTGGGTTTTAAGACCTGTCGGAGGACTTGACCACTGATCAGTTATAACTTGCATTGGTTTAAAGGGATAAAAATGGGAAAATATGCATGTTGGTAGTTTATTTTTTCTGCGTTGATACATGCAGGGATGTCAAACCTCATTCATTGGAGGCCACATCAGCTGTATGGTTGCTCTCAAAGGGCCAGTTGTATCTGTATCTACTCTTTATGAGAGTGCAAGGTTCAGCAAAGTGCTATGTACAGAGCGCAGGGTTCCAGGCTGCCCTGTGCACAGAGTGCAGGATTTAGGGGTGCTCTACATGCAGAGTCCAGGAGTGCGGTACGTGCAGAGTTCAGGGGTGTGCTAAATACAGAGTGCAATCTCTCATTTCCACCCCTCCTCCTGGGTTCTGACCTTTGCATCCACCACTTTCCCTCCCATCCCTGCAAAAATCTGCCTCCACACCTCCAAAGCCCTGTGCTTTAAAGGATCATTTATCCTTGTTTGGGCGTTGAGCAATGTTACGTTAGGCATTTTGGACCTCGATGCATGGAAAAATAGGCCCTGCCTTATTGTTTTGCAAGGCACCAGAATACACATCGTGTGTTACAGTACCTTATCACAAAGTTGTGCTCTGCAGGTGGATTGGGGTGCCATTCAAACTGAATGGAAGTGCAAAGCACCAATGTGTTCATAATAACCTGCGTTATCACAGAGTGGTACTGTGAACTGGCTCCTAAAGCTATATTGCACACAACAAAGACAGTTACCGCATGCATGACACCTTATTACGGTTTGTGGTACTCTGTATGTAACATCAATTGACAAAGTAATGCTATGGATTTTTTTCTCTTAAAAATACTTCTTTTTCTTCCCTTGTCAATAACCCTGCATATTGTGTAGTTTTATTGGTACTCCTTTTTGACAGATGAATATCTCCACTTTAGGCATATCTACCGTCGGTAGTCGTGGTTTACTCCTCTTGACCCTTATTCCATGATCAGTTGCTCCCACCATACTACTTTATTTCTTTAGCATGTTACATGTTTGTTTGTTTTGTATTTCTATTTGGATTACCAACAAGCTTAATGTCAAGGGAGACAGTTATATACATTTGCCCTATCACTTGCTGCCAGGCATACATTTCGCGAAGCGCTCCTGTAGCAATTCTGGGGTGCCTCTCCTTTAGTTCTCCCGGCTACTCCTCACTGACAAGATGGATGTATGCAATGATATTACATTTGGTTTGTATCTTGTAATTTTCTAATACTTTTCTGAAAATTAATAAAAACAATTGAAACGGAAAAATAGTTCTTCTTGCTGATATTAGCAGTAAGTTTCTCTCTAAGTGCTCATGTACACTGCAGCTGATAAACTCACGTTCAGGAGCTTTTCTGTGTTTTTTTTAGCAGCCCCTGAACTCTCCCTTATGTTTTCCTATGTGTCCATCTACACTATGTCATTTACAGGCAGTTGAGTTTACAGTCATTTTTTTGAACGCACCAAACTTGCGTCCAGGAGATTTTATCAGCGCTAAAAACGCGGCTAACCGCGTTTAGAAGAGGTTTTTAACTGTTCTATATCCAGATGCTGTCCAGAGCCTTTTTGCATCATCAGAAATGCATGCAAAGCGTTTTCCATGTATTCAAATGGACCTAGTACACCAGTGCAGTCAGTTCCAGGTTTCACGTGAAAGAAAAAAAATGGTAGAACGTGCCGCATTATGCTCATGATGGGATCTATAGTGAATACAACTAGAAAAGACAGGTCATCCTAACACATACTGCTCTCTCTGCTTCTGCTCTATTTCTCTCAAAATGCTGAAATAGTTAATTTATTTACTGTTTTTCAGTGCATTCTGGGCATTTTGGAAGGTCTCCTGAGGTTATCTTTAAAAAACATTTCTAAACACAAATGCACAGAAATGCAGTATGCAAACGTGGCTAAACAGACGTTTTTTAACCTACGTTTTCCAGCAGTCAGTTTCCATCGTTCAGAAGTGTTTTCCAAACGTCCCGTGTACATGAGCCCTAAGCAGAAAAAGAAGCCATTCCAAAGAGATTCATGATAAGGGTTTTCAGTAGTAAAAATGTTTGTTAGTTTTATATAGAGTAAGGAAGGATAAAAAAAAATCCCTAGCAATTTATTTCATATCTATGTTTTGTGGCAATTGCTTTTCACTTCCTGTCCCAGAGACCCAACAGGACAAAAAACTGAGGGGAATTTGTTACTGGAAAAGGTCTCCCCAAAGGAACATTTCTTCACACCCCTTTTTCTGGTGACAGTAAGAGCCTGAATCGCCAAAGCAGACACACAGCACTAAATTTCACAAGGGTTCTAATCCTTTCCTACTCAATCTTGCCTATACATACACTTTAAATGAACATTTCACAACAACTGCATAAAACACAATTGAGATATGTATTTTTGTGAATTGAACAATTTGAAAATTTTGCGGTTATAAGTCAGACAACTTTATGACTTGAAACATAGTATGCGTGCTTATTGCATTGTATATTGTGCTATGCAAAACCATGTAACTTTCTGTAAGAAGATCAAGTTATACATATTTACCTAGCATACTGATAGACCTGTAATAGAGAGGTGGAGCAGAATTTAGGCGAGGTGAAGGTACAGTTTCAGTACAATTACTGTTCTGTCTTATAGTGCATATACGGTGTAGCTAAAAGAACTCACTGAGGCTCACAAATAATGATACAAAGAGCATTCTGTACCATTCCTGAAAAGACAGTTATACGTGAATACAGTAGGCACAGAGAGGTCTCCTGCAGGACAAGTCTGGAAAATCATTGCTTACCTTCTATGTGTACATTTTAAAAATATGAGATGATTGTCTGCTGTGTGATATAATAAAAAAAACTAAGAATTTTATTAAAAAATAAAGCCAGAACAATTCTTTACACAACAGGCAAAAATGATAACAGAAATCAGACGCATTTAGGAATATTTATTACAAGAGTTTAAAAGCACATTATATTTTTAACATTTGGTCCACATAAACAGAACATATGATGAGTGATATTCAGACATTTCATTGCGTTAGCAGTGGACATGTACATGGATCAAAGCAAACTGAATTTGTAGAGAAATCATGCAGTGGATATAAACATGAGGAGTATTAGAAGGATGACCAGATACTTTATCATGTCAGTTGCCTGTGTATAGCAGGCAGTTGGGATTGTTCACATATTCTGCCTCTGTGTCAAGTTGAGAGATTGAGAGCCTTCATTTTCTATACACTGAAGGATGCACTGTACACAAAGATAACATAAAACTTCAGAGATGGGAAAAGGGGAGAATGATGCTTTTTATTGTTTTCTGCCACACTCATATGCATAATTCACTTGTCAGTGCAGGGAAAGTACAGTTTACAAGCTGTCCTTTCCAGCCCTCCATTTCCACATTTTGTTCTAATATGGGGGAGAGATGAAGCAGCACACATGCATACAAACAAGACCTTCGTTGTTCTGCCTGTTGAAAACTCCCACTGAACATATTTTATGAATAGCCTTGATTATAATCCTTTTTTCAGCATTTATGAAGCATACCAACCAAGTCACTGAGAAATGAATATGGTCTGTGCAAGAACAGAAATTCCATAACTATACACACCAGTGTTGACAACTGTCAGTAAATTTATGAAGTTTGTAAAAATCTATGATTTTTAAACTGTCTGTAAATATCAAGGGCTGATAATTTGTCATGCTGTATTGACTTTTATAACTGTAAACCAGTCAAATTAATTGTTATGGGTATTGCCAGTGTTTCCATATTGTGTTTATACTGTTTAACAGGTTCCCGCCCGTCCTATAGCCAGATGGCGGCCTGCAAAACCCCTCGTCCCTCCGTTTGGACATCATATGGCATCCTTTCAGGCATGTGCAGTTTGCATGTCCGCAGAGCCGCACAATCTGTGACCAATCACAGCAGGTCACATGAAAGTTGTATACAATGGATGGCTTCCTTTCATAAAATCCATTGTATACAAGTGTGTCTAGCTGTGAATGGTCACAGCGATCACATGCACAAGCTAGGCCAATCACAGCCCAGCTGTGTCATGTGATTAGCCCTGGCCAATCGATGTCATTCAGGTAAATGCTTGCTTATAGCAAAGTAATTCTTTGCTATAAGCAAATTGTGTAAAAAAAAAAAAAAAATACTTATCACTTCCCCAAAGTAGTACAACGTTACTATGGTAACATTGTACTAATTTGGTCATAGTGAAATATGAAAAAAAACTCAAAAAAAATTTAATAAAAAATTTAAACTAAAAACAATTATAATTTTTTTTTTCATACTGTCACCAGTCCGTGTCCCTGATCACTGCCATGCCAGTTATATGATGACGCTGTACTGCACTGGTGACAGTATGTAAAAAAAAAATTGTGAAAATAACTTTCATTTTCCGAAAAATTATGACAAAAAAATTACAACTTCAAAAAACTCACCATGCCTTTTATGAAATACGTTGGATTGTCTACTTCGCAAAAAGGGGTAATTTGGGGGATATCTGTACTGTTCTGACATTCTTGGCCCTCAAGAAATTAGATTGGCCGTCAGTACTTCAGGATTGATCAATATTCAGTTTGTGAACTCTATAACTTTCCTACAGACTAAATAATACATCCTACTTTGGGTTATTTTCACCAAAGACATGTAGTAGAATACATCTCGGCCTAAATTTATGAAGAACAATTATTTATTTGCAAACTTTTATAACAGAAACAAATAAAAACGGTCTTTTTTTGTTAATTTAGCAACAAATAAAAACCCCAGTGTTGATTAAATACCACCAAAAGAAAGCTCTAGTTGTGTGAAGAAAATGATAAAAATTTAGTTTAGGTACAGTGTTGTATGACCGCGCAATTGTCAAAGTGTGAGAGCGCTGAAACCTGAAAAATGGCCCAGGCAGGAATGGGGTAAAAGTGCCCTGTATGGAAGCGGTTAAATATTGTGTTAGTTTTTAGTGTAAATTTTCAGGTTGTCAGTAAAAATGTGGCCCGTCAGTACATTTTTTTTCATGTCTTGTCAGTAAAACAAATACTGCAGGAGGTTGGAAACACTGATACACATTGTTAAGCTGGGTACATAGTAGACACAAGCAAAGTGGACGCAGAAATTCCCTCCCACCAGGACTTGGTATTCTGACAGCAGGGACATCAGAATACACTAAGTAGTGCTACAGCCGATCAGCTGCAAGCCCTTGTTTGAAAAAGGTTTTCCAGCAGGTCCGTTTAGCAGAAGCTAACCTAACAATCAGCTTCTGTGAAACATAGAGGGCTACACACAGATTGAAATTCATCAAGTTCCTTCTCAACTGGCAAAATTTCCTTCCATGTGTACCCAGCTTAATCTCACAAGTATTCTTATTTTTCTCTTTGGCTTTAATACTGTCACTGAGCTAGATCACGACAGAATTCCAAATTAGCATGCTTGTTCTAGGTCAATGCATCAAAGTATTGATGGTAGATTGCCAGCACAGCAGCCAGGAAACTAATATTTGGAAAAAAGTAGCCACCATCTAAAGAAAGGCTTGCTTTAAAGGAAAGGGGACCTTTTATGAAAATGGAATGTTCAGCTAAATGACAGCCCGTCACCACCTGTATAAAAAAAGTACAAAAAATGTTACAAAAAAATCCTGTTTGGAAAAATGTAAAAATACTTCCCTTGAAAACTGGCTTTCGATACTTACAGGAGGAGCAGATGATGTCCCCATGCCTTGCCACTACATAACACAGATATATGGTTCCACCTGCAGTTAAAGTGTATCTAAACCCAAAACCAGAAATGTATTATATATGAGCTTACTAGTAGTCCTTAGGTGTGGTGGCTGAATTTATTTTCTTTTTTTCAAGCTTCTATTCCTTTATTTCTTGCAAATAACACACTACCTGTCCCCAGGCGGCTATGTCACTCCTCCACTGTATATATTTGTAGACCATATAAGGACAGCAGCCCATGGTTGTCACCCTAGGCTGCTCTCCTCATATGGGCTACAAATATTCACCTCCATTACATGAGGGGGCAAGGCAATTGGTAGTCTACAGATGGTAGACTACAGTGGCATACGAAGGTTGGTGTGCACTTGGCTGACTTTTTTTTTTTTTTTTTTAATTACATGGCACTCCACTGCTATGTTTCCCACTGCAATGCTGTACAAGTCAAATAAAGAAATGTCAGCTGAGTCCATAGCCGCTGCTTCACTCCAATAGCTGCAACTCACAGTGAGAGGAAGTCTCCTCCGCTCTCTGCTCATATGACAGAGCTGACAGCTGGACTTATATTCATTGAGACCTCCCACTCCGTATGGTGAGTTTATGGAGGGGAGAACTCTACAACGCTGTATACTCAGGGAACTGTCTGTACTGACTCTATATTGGATGGAGAGGACTGTATGTAATGAGAACTTTATATAGAATGTGAGGGGGAGGGGGGTGTAATCTGTATTTAGGACTCTATATGGGATGGGGGGGCTGCCTATACTTAAGGCTCTATATCAGATAAGGGGGAATGTCTATACTGAGGACTCTATATGGGATGGAGGGTGGGGGCAGTCTATAGTGAAGATTCTATATAGGATGGGGGACTATACTGAGGACTCTATTTACAGGCTTCTGTTTGAGGTTTTCATGAGCCCCTTCGAGACAATTCTGGGGCTGGTGTGTTGCCTGGTTGCTTCTTTTGATGGTTTTCCCACCCCTCATTTTTTGGCACTTCTTTGGGGCATCCCTATCTGTTGGATATCAAGAGAAGCGTTGTTGTGTGCGTCAGTGAACGAAAGAGAAAAAGGGGATTTTGTACTCACCATAAAATCCCTTTCTATGAGTTCATTGACGGACACGGCAGAAGTTTTTACTTCTGACACCTCTTTTTTTACTAACTGGTAACCTATGCAGTGAAGTAGTTTTATGCGAGAGAGGACAGCCCATAGTAGGTGGCACTATAAAACCCGATCTGTTCTGGATATTAAGAGAAGAGTCACTGCGTCCATCAATTAACTCACAGTAAGGGATTATACGGTGAGTACAAAAGTCCTGTTAATTACCAGCTGCATATTTCCTGTCATAATATACTATCTGCTTAATAAAAATTATGAACAAGAAAGAAACCTCCTTTACAAACTTTCCTTACAGGTGAGAAAGGGTTTAAATGCTGTTGTATGTTATGCTTGTCGACATACACACGACAATAGAAAAAAGTATTATGAACTTTAGATCCAAAATCGGGAGGAAATTCAAAATTAAAGTGAAACTATAGGCAAAACATTTTGGATGGAGAAAGGCAGGGATAAACAAAAATAAAAGTCAGTGTATGTATATAATTTTTTTGCCATCTGTGTCCCATTGGGTAGAGGAAATTCCTGCAAATAAAGGAAATTTCTTGGGGCTGGCCAGGTCACAAGAACTCGTGTCCCCATTGGAAGATCTTAATCTTCTGTGGACAACCCAACATTTGGGATTTTCTTCCACTTTCAATGATAATAGTAAACAGGACACCTAGGCAGGGTGAATGTCCCTATTGGATACACAGACAGCAATAAAAACCCTCTGCACTCTATCCAAAACTAAAAAAAAAAGTTTTGACTTTAGTTATACTTTAAAGATTAGTTGACATGTAATAACACTCATGTTGTTTAGCTCTTCTTCCTTATCACCAATGCTTCACCTCATGTGTCCTCTAATGCACCCACAACTCTATAACCACTTGAAGTGAAAAGGAAGGTCAACAGTGCTTAATCCCCAGGCTCTAATGCAGCATCCAAATGGTTTGGTAGACTGATATCAATCCCTCTCTCCAGATCGATATCAATTCCTCTCTTCAGACACTTCCAAGCCCAGTGGAACTTATAATTCCCCCTCTGGAAATTAATTCTTTTCTTTTGCGGTCCTGAACAGTTAACCGTTTTTTTCATAATGTCCTGCTTTCTACGGTGTGGTTTTGTCGCAACTGCCGTGCGATAATCATAGTGACCGCATCGCACAAAGCTTGTCGCCCAAAGAAGCTCCTGCTCACACATGTGCCCCCCCAAGTGCACAGCTTGCTATGGGAGCACAAGACAGAAAGGAGGAGCCCAGAACACTGGTGGGGTACTCCAGAAGATGAGGTAAGGGACTGCTCTGTGCAATATCAAAGCAGATAAGTATATTATGTTTATTTTAGGAGAAAACAAATGGAGTCTTTAGTATCACTTTTGGTGATGTGACTAAAGCTGTATGGAATTTTTTAGCTACACTTCAGCTTTAACAAATGGCAGTTATACAGGACACTGAAAATCAAAAAGAAAAATACACGGAATAAACTCTCCTTTTTGTTCTACCTTTGGGAGGGTAAAAGGGAGAATCTGATTGAGGGAACTTGCTGCATTTTTTCAAAGAAGCCAGACACCTGGATATAAGAACATATAAGAAGCTTGCCTTAACCTTGAGATAATCATGCTGTCTGTATTGTGAAGGGAGAAGTGTTTTCTATTTCAATGACTTTTATTTTTGTTTTAACAAGTAATAAACAAGCAGTAGGTCTGCCCACGCAGGGGCTAGCGATGCAATTTGTAATGAGGGAGATGTGTTTTGCAGTGAAGTCCTCACTAGTGATCGTTCACATGAACACAGCCCTTTTTAATCAAGCACCTCACATAAGTACAATGCTGCTAGGGAGAAGGAAAAACTCACAACTCTTTCTAATGAATAAAACAACTTTTATTGCTGGGGAAAATGTCCTGCCCCAATATAAAAATATGTCCATTGCATTACTTTATAACAAACTGTGGGGAACTTTGTTTTCAAAAAACAAAAACATCAAACAGTCTTCCTTACATCCCCATTTAGCTATGCTGATGAAGATGCAAATACAGGTAGGTTGTGACCTGTGTTCCTCTGTCTTTTAGTCATTCTTCTCCTCCCCTTGGTAATGCCTATATTCGGGCCTTAGTTCCCATGTGTTCTTGTGAGTCCCTTTAACATTGTAAGCACCGATGTCTCTCAATATTTCTTTCAGGTACATCTGGAAGGGGGGGGAAGACAAAAAAAAAAAAAAGCATGTTGTCATTTTTACATTTGTAGTCAATACATAAAAAAGCATATCTGAATGTGTTATCCAATTGATTATGTATATATATACACATACATTGAAAAGTGTCAGAATCACCGTATTCATTTTTGCAAAGTAAAATTCCTAATGTTTTCCATTAAAACCAAAATACCATAACCTATGCATAAATTAACCACTTACCTCCCAGGCAGTTTTATAAAGGCATTTCAATTGTATTTCCGTCATTCTACTTAATGTTTGAGATTGGCTCCTCTGGCCACACATGGGTTTAAGGATCGGTTTGGTGCTAGCCTGGGAGCCAGTTCAATCAGCCCTGAAGTTTTCATGCCAGCAACAACGCAGAACCACAGGTTTTCCATTTATGTAGCTGCATGGGAAAACTTTTGTTTTCTTTAATAAAAAGACTCTAAACCTTGCAGGGCAAAGTAACAAGTTTGCAACAGCTCCCTCAGCTGTTGCCTAACCCTTCTTTACCTGCATGAGCCACAGAGGAATCCAGTGTAAGATACAAGTCTGTCTAGGATGAAGCTTACACATGATCCTCCTCCCACTTCATACAACAGTGCTCAGACCTTTTAGATTGGCCACTTAAGTACCCTGCTCTACATCAAAAGATGCAGATATAGTGAATACCTACAGGCAATTCTCACTATAGAATACTAGCCTAATATATTGGATTGTCATTGTATATGCATAATGGTCTGGGGAGACAGGCTTCTTAACGTCTAACTAAAGGCAAACCTTTTTTTGTTTTGGATGGGGTGGAGATGGATTAGACCACCAATTAGGTTATTATTGCAGTCTGTGTCCCCATTCCGGAGATTCACCCTCTCTTTGTCCGGTTTACCATTATCATTGACTGGAAGTAAAAGAAACCCCAAATTTTGGATTTTCCCCAGAAAGGTAATAGAAAGGAAATCTTCCAATGGGTATACTAGTACTGGTGACCTGGGGGTCCCCAAGGAATTCTATTAATTTTCAGTGATTTTCTCTCACTTCCTGTTTTGGCCATGAAACAGGAAGTAAAGTTACATCTCTCCAATGGGACAAAGATGGAAAAAATTATAAACTGACAGGGGTTATAACACTCCCTTACTCTATCCAAAATAAAGTAAAAAAGGTTTGCTTATAGTTCTACTTTAACTTAAGAAGTAGCAGTGAGGTCATTGAGCTCTGGCAGAAAAATAGGGTGTGCTCTCCAATCTAAGAAGTAGCAGTCAGGTCGTGGAGCTCTAGTGAACAAACAGGATATGCCCCCCAATCTAAGGATTAGGAGTTACATGATGAAGCTCTGGAGGACAATCTGTATGCTGCCCAACCTAGGGTGTACCAGTCAAGTCATATGAGCAGTAGAGGGAGGTGAACTCAATTTCTTGACATACGTAGCGCTTATATTGTATATCTAACCAAAATGTTTTAAGTTTTGGATAAAATGGGGGAAGGATTAGAACCTGTGAAGTTTTATTGCTGATTAGAGCTCAGTTTAAAGAGATTTCTCTCAGATGCTACCACAGTGAATACAGGTTCACCAGACAGGAAATTCAAACACAGACAGAATTATTTTATTTGTAATTTTTTTTTTTAAAGGAGTAAGGGAGGGCTAAAACCCCTGTCAGATGTCTATTACTGTCCATGTTCCTATTGCAGATTTACCCTCATTTCCTGTCTGGGGAAATCATTACTGTGACAATGAGGGGGAATTTCTCTAATGGAGCCTCAGACAGCAGTAAAAACCCAACAGGGGTTGAATTCTTCTCCAATCTATCCAAAGCTTAAAAAAATGGCACATAGGTGGGCGACACTGCCACTAGCGATCATGCCATGACATGTCTGTCAAAATCAGCAGTGGCAAGATCAATAAGAGACTGCCTGTTTATCCCTTTAGAATCATTCCTTCTGTAGCTGAGGAAACAAGATGTCACTCCTATCGATAGGGATAGGGATTCAGAAGTGTTCAGGTCAGTGACAGAGTGACATCTCAATGATGTGGCTACATAGGGAGCGAATATAGGGACACACAGGCAGTGATCCTGCCATTTACAGATTTTCTGCCAGCAGCAAAATCGCCTGTATATGATCAGCCTTGGAGTTTTCATTCACTCCAGTGTCAGTTATGAAAGGATCCCAGTAGACGGAGACTGTTGATTAAAATAGTAGATGTTTGCTTCTTTGGGCTCCAGGGTCAGTTTGCGGAAGATCACATCCTTGGTGGATATTAGCTTTTCCAAAGGTCAGCAAACACTAGCGCACCCATGAACCTTGTACTACAAATATTACATCTGTTTGACAAAAGGATCATATTTACAGCAAAACCTGCTATTCAATAGGATCTTATTTACAGCAAAATCTGCTATTCAATAAATTCTAACTCACCAAACATCAACTTTCCTTGAAAATGTAAAAAAACATAAGCCCAGTGACAGCATGTATTTATCGAATACCCTTTTCTCTGCATTATGCCATTTTTTTCATATTCGATATAAACATTTCTACAAGAATAAAATGAGCTAATTTTGCCCTATCACCACTTCTCCCAGCAGATGGCAGCAAATAACCAGTTAAGAAAAATGACGCCAATATTGCTATATCTACCTCAGTAAAGCAATGAAATATTTTAGGAACGTTTTAAACCTATTCTGTTTTTTGGAGATATTCCTAAATGCCTAATTCCCTCCACATAATCCCCACTGCTAATTTCCTCTTTTTATAGAAAATATGGGACCTTCAGCTGTATTAGCAATCAACAGGCAGTGTTTATTTAAGATAACAAAGGTGTGTGTCATGGAATCATCTTTATCTTCATATTTTTATTTTAAAGTGGCTGGTCTGTTACACAGTTTTCTATAAATTTGGGAATATGAGTCAAAAAATACTAAACTTCCTCTAACATAATCTGTAAGAGCATTACATGGGACTTGGCAACAGAAGTGTAGCTTATTTACATCGATGTTTTGGTGGGCCACAGCCTACGCTTCGCATACTCCTGTTTTAAAATATGGAAAAAGAAGCAGTTTGTAAAATGTGATAGTCATTGTCACAAAGGTACTGAACAGGCTACTGCACTTCTGCAGACACTGTCCCTGGAATTCTTAGAGTGTCATAGACACTCTTAGCCTGGATTCACATATGTGCTAGGCCGGTTTGCAGTGCAATTTATAAAAGAGTCGAGTAAAACTTGTTCAGGTGCGATTCCAATGCATATTGTTAAAGTGTATGACATTGGAAATTGAACCTGAACCAGACTTAAAATGGAACAGGACTCTTTTTACAAATCGCACTGAGGTTGGCCCACCCATACAGTATGTGAACCAGCTACATAGAAAAGGCTGCTGGTTCACATATCATGCGAATTGCATGTGGTTCAAACTGCATTCAGTTTGCATATATGTGAACCAGGTCTTAGATACTCTTTAGAATTCAGTCATGCATCTGCATGAAAAAAGGTACATTTCTTCAGCAGATACATGCAACTGTTGGAAACAGGTACATGCATTTGGTGCAGAAGGCATGTTGAGGGCCAAAGTGTCTATACCAAAAATGTTGTTCTTAATGCAGCTTAGAAATGCTAGTTCAGTGTTGCTCCCTGCCTAGCGACTGCTTGTAATGCAGATAGGTTCAGTGGCTGAGGAGCTAAGCTTTTGTGTAGGTGACACCTGATGGGGATGCTGAGAGACTAGTTCTCCATCTGGACCACCTCCCTTGCGGATGGCAGTGGGCGGATTCCAAGTCGATCATAAGGGAGGTGGTCCTGATGGGAAACCCAGAGACTAGACCTCATTGAGCAGCTGGCTGAGAGATTCTCGCCACTGACCAAATATGGCCTTTGCCATTGCTGGGCAATGATGTTAGCCAACATTCCCTGGCCACTCTGTTTACTTTCAGCTGTCAGCTAGGAAATCTCCCAGCCACATCATTGTTTGCTAAGCTGCCGGCACCAGCTGGTGTCCATGACACCCGTTCGCCATTCATGACAGCTTTTTTGCACAAACATGCCCCACATCTGAGCACTGGCATGTCTCTGTACAACTTAAGAGTTGGTCTTAACTCTTATTGAGTTTGTTTCATGTGTTGGAACTCTGGTAAACTGTTGCAAGGCTTTCATAAAATAGGCACAGGATATTTAAAGGGACCATACTGTCAGAAATGTGCTACAAACGCGTTACTGAATCCCCCTATGTATTCTCTCAGAGGTTTATACCTAGTACCTATAGTACAGGTGCTATGAATGGAGCACAAAGTGCAAAAAGTGCGGGCACAGTTGGCACTTTTGACAAGTGCCTTTTTACAGTAGCAGATATTGACCCTCACTGCACTGATTAATCACTGCTGCAGGGGTATCGGGTGCCTGAGGACTGAGGTTTTTACTAAAATTAGCAGCCACCAGCACATTTCATTGCTGGCAAGTGGGAACTGAGTGCAATAAAACATTTGTTTAACTATCTTTCCGCTTTAACTATGCTCTTGACTGTGTCTGCATTGTACTGCAGCAACTGGTTCAGTGACTATGGTTGATTCTGTCACTGGGATTTGCAAACTGCTCCAGATATGAAGTGTAGGAACCCAGATGTGCACAAACTTGCAGCAGCCTCCCAAACCTTTCTGTCAAATGACGGGCAGTTCTGACAGGGAAAACTCTGACACTGAAGCGTTAAAAAAAAAAAAAATGGTTTTCTGTTAATAACCAAGGGGAGGGGGTGGCTAAATGACAGGAGGGTTTCCATGTATGAGAGCTGCAGCTCTCATAGCCACTGCAGGTCAGCAGTGCAGTGCTAGCCATAGTACTCAGAGTAAAGGAAATTATATCATTTATTGTACAGAGCAGTGATATGCTCATTTAGTACACCTGACTAGTTTTTTTTACTTAACACATTATAAAAATGTGCCTGGAGTTTCACTTTAAATGCAACTAGTGTAACAGCCTGGATTTTACTTGAAGTCACAAAGAACTGCAAAATAATTTCTTCAAACTCACCTTATTTATTTCAGCAGCTCCATCTTCAAGCAATGCTACACCAAGAACATTTTATGTAATCATACAATATTTCAGGTCACAAAGAACTCTCTTTACGGCTGCAGGAACAGAATTGTATGAGAAAGGGTTCTTTGTAACCTGAAAGGTAGTGTGAATATGTGGAGTGAAAATAAAGAAGGTGATTTGAAGTTATTTTAAAGTACTCTGTACTGTTTCTAGATCACGTTTATTGTTAATATTTCAGATGTGCCTATTGGGCTGGATCAATACAAAGGGCATTAAGTGATCGAGGAGTGCAGACTTTATACTATTTTGTGTCACGTGTTAACAAGGAACATGCTGACAGGATGAGAAGATAGAGCGAGAGATAACCTCACAGTCTATTGCTGCTGCTTCACTGTCCATTCTCAGGCTGAGGCAGAGAGTCTGGGGTTGGGTTTTAACTTCAGTGTTGTCAAGTTCCTTGCTTTTCAGAATGCAAATTGGTAACTTAGCAACATTTTTTTAAAAAATATGATTTTATTGGGAAAAAAAGCAGCAGAGAATAATGATCCACAAAGGTGAAACAAACCATAACGTTTATCAATATAGAATTAAATATATAAAAAAGTCAGCACAGGGATGTTTTGTAGCAAAGCCTTTGAAAAGTGGATGTCTTGGTTAAATGAAGGCTTTTGCGCAAGAATGCAATAGTCAGCCCATACTCCCCCAAGTTCCATTCTGAGAAAAATGGCCAGGTTGATGTAAGGTACAGATATAGTGCCTTGAAAGAATATTCATACTCCTTGAAATTTTCCATATTTTGTCATGTTACAACAAAAAACGTAAATGTATTTTATGTGATAGACCAACACAAAGTGGCACATAATTGTGAGGTGGAAGGAAAATGATGAATGGTTTTCAACATTTTTTACAAATATATATCTGGAAAGTGTGGCGTGCATTTGTATTCAGCCCCCTTTATTTGATACCCCTAACTAAAATCTAGTGTAGCCAATTGCCTTCAGAAGTCACCTAATTAGTAAATAGAGTTCACCTGTGTGTAATTTAATCTCAGTATAAATACAGCTGTTCTGTGAAGCCCTCGGAGGTTTATAAGAGAACATTAGTGAACAAACAGCATCATGAAGGCCAAGGAACACACTAGACAGGTCAAGGATAAAGTTGTGGATAAGTTTAAAGCAGGATTAGTTTATAGAAAAAATATCCCAAGCTTCAAACATCTCATGGAGCACTGTTCAATCCATCATTTGAAAACAGAAAGAGTATGACACAACTGCAAACCTCCAGTTGAAACAGAATCAAAACCTCCTGCGCTCAAGGACTCAAAACAAGGGTGGAAAGGTGGAAGGATTCCTTGAAACAGTACCACAAATGCATGGAAGGTTGTGCAGCACTAAAACAAGGCTGGGGAAGCCCGACTAAAACTGTGAAGTGAAGCAAAAAGAAAGAACGCACCAACCTTGCATATTACCTCTGTAAACTATGATTTTGTTAAATAAAAAATATATATACCAGTGGTGGCGAACCCGTGGCACGCGTGCCACAGCTGGCACGCCGAGCCTTATCTGTGGGCACGCCAGGAGAATCCAGCGGCGCGCTGTCTTCCCGGCTGTAGTGTGCGTGACAGCCGGGTCCCAAGTGCGCATGCACAAGAAGCAGTGCTCCTTGTGAATGGTAAGGCGGTACCTGGGACACATGACAGATCCCAGAAGCCGCCGGACCAATCACAAAGCGCAGCGCTTCTCGCGCATGCGCACTGGGCATCCGGCTGTCCGACGAGCGCCCACACTACAGAAGCCGGGAAGACAGCGCGCGGCTGATCGAGGAACAGGTAAGATAAAAAAAAAAAACTCTGCGGAAGTAAGAGCGGGTACCTGTCAAATTCAGGTACCCGCTCCCCCTCCCTCCCCAAAGGTCAGCAGTCATCCCTGTGCTGTGTCCCCAGTCTCTGGTCATCCCTGTGCTGTGTCCCCAGTCTCTGGTCATCCCTGTGCTGTGTCCCCAGTCTCTGGTCATCCCTGTGCTGTGTCCCCAGTCTCTGGTCATCCCTGTGCTGTGTCCCCAGTCTCTGGTCATCCCTGTGCTGTGTCCCCAGTCTCTGGTCATCCCTGTGCTGTGTCCCCAGTCTCTGGTCATCCCTGTGCTGTGTCCCCAGTCTCTGGTCATCCCTGTGCTGTGTCCCCAGTCTCTGGTCATCCCTGTGCTGTGTCCCCAGTCTCTGGTCATCCCTGTGCTGTGTCCCCAGTCTCTGGTCATCCCTGTGCTGTGTCCCCAGTCTCTGGTCATCCCTGTGCTGTGTCCCCAGTCTCTGGTCATCCCTGTGCTGTGTCCCCAGTCTCTGGTCATCCCTGTGCTGTGTCCCCAGTCTCTGGTCATCCCTGTGCTGTGTCCCCAGTCTCTGGTCATCCCTGTGCTGTGTCCCCAGTCTCTGGTCATCTCCTGTGCTGTGTCCCCAGTCTCTGGTCATCCCTGTGCTGTGTCCCCAGTCTCTGGTCATCCCTGTGCTGTGTCCCCAGTCTCTGGTCATCCCTGTGCTGTGTCCCCAGTCTCTGGTCATCCCTGTGCTGTGTCCCCAGTCTCTGGTCATCTCCTGTGCTGTGTCCCCAGTCTCTGGTCATCTCCTGTGCTGTGTCCCCAGTCTCTGGTCATCCCTGTGCTGTGTCCCCAGTCTCTGGTCATCCCTGTGCTGTGTCCGCAGTCTCTGGTCATCCCTGTACTGTGTCCGCAGTCTCTGGTCATCCCTGTACTGTGTCCGCAGTCTCTGGTCATCCCTGTACTGTGTCCGCAGTCTCTGGTCATCCCTGTACTGTGTCCGCAGTCTCTGGTCATCTCCTGTACTGTGTCCGCAGCCTCTGGTCATCTCCTGTACTGTGTCCGCAGTCTCTGGTCATCCCTGTACTGTGTCCGCAGTCTCTGGTCATCCCTGTACTGTGTCCGCAGTCTCTGGTCATCCCTGTACTGTGTCCGCAGTCTCTGGTCATCCCTGTACTGTGTCCGCAGTCTCTGGTCATCCCTGTACTGTGTCCGCAGTCTCTGGTCATCCCTGTACTGTGTCCGCAGTCTCTGGTCATCCCTGTACTGTGTCCGCAGTCTCTGGTCATCCCTGTACTGTGTCCGCAGTCTCTGGTCATCCCTGTACTGTGTCCGCAGTCTCTGGTCATCCCTGTACTGTCCGCAGTTCTGGTCATCCCTGTACTGTGTCCGCAGTCTCTGGTCATCCCTGTACTGTGTCCGCAGTCTCTGGTCATCCCTGTACTGTGTCCGCAGTCTCTGGTCATCCCTGTACTGTGTCCGCAGTCTCTGGTCATCCCTGTACTGTTAATTAGTTTGCACTACTGTACGAGTTGTTTTTTCTAAACCAAAAGCTCGATATTCAGGTTTCATTGCAGTGTTGGCACTTTGAAAGAAATAAGTTGGTTTTGGGTTGCAGTTTGGGCACTCGGGCTCAAAAAGGTTCGCCATCACTGATATATACTCACAAACAAGGAAGTATAACAAGCATAAACAGATCCTCAAAGGAAACTGAAGTGTAGAGCCAGTGTGAGTCACATCATGAGGGTAGACTCTCAAAGTGAGGTTAACGCGTTTCGAAGGGGGACCCTTCTTCATCAGAGCTAACAGCACAAATGAGTGCCCTCCACCATATATACCTTGGGACTGAATGTAGGCCCTCCCATCTGGGCAGGGCCATCTCCGGTCAGGAGGAGGAGCATGTGTGTCATCAAAACTTGGCAGCAACACTAATACACATCATTTGATGTAAGAAACAAATATGCGATCATGAAACACGAAAAATTAAAGTGAAAGGAGAACACATGCAAGTCTAAATATAAATATATATATATATATATATATATACACATACACACACACACACAAGTTCTGTTTGCATTTTGCGAGAAGTCATGTGGGGGACACAGCAAACATATGGGAGAATGTGCTCTGGTCAGATGAGACCAAAATTTAACTTTTTGGAGTAAAAGCAAAATGCTATGTGTGGCAGAAAACTAACACTGCACATCACCCTGAACACACCATCCCCACCGTGAAATGTGGTGGCAGCATCATGTTGTAGGGATGCTTTTCTTCAGCAGGGACAGGGAAGCTGGTCAGAATTGATGGGAAGATGGATGGAGCCAAATACTGTGCAATCTTAGAAGAAAACCTGTTAAGAGTCTGCAAAAGACTTGAGACTGTGGTGGTTCACCTTCCAGCAGAACAAGGACCCTAAACATACAGCCAGAGATACAATGGAATAAGTAGTGTACCAAAATGAAAATTCTGGTGCCAAAACCGAAAATTCAAAATGCACTTGGTCAAAATCCAAAATCGAAATGCGCAGTTTTAAAAAATGAATATATATTTTTTGGAAACAAAATACACGCTGAATAAAAAAAGCAAAACAAAAAAAAAATTTATACCCCAATTTTTTTTAAATATGAAAGAGGATGTTACAGCAAGTAAATAGATACCCAACATGTCAAGCAATAAAATTCTGCACGCTCATGGAATGGCGTCAAACTGTGGTACTTAAAAATCTCCATGGGTGATGCTTTTAAAATTTCTACAGGTTAGCAGTGTAACGTTACAGAGGAGGTCTAGTAAATATGTATGCATTCACCACTACGTGCAAGCACAGGAGGGAAAGGGGCACTTTAAACTTTTATTAAAAAATTAATTACATTTTTTTTGTACTGTCCCTTTAAAAAATTTCTTAATCACTTTTATTCCTATCACAAGGAATGCATGCATCCCTTGTGATAGAAAAAATTTGTGACAGGTCATCTTTATGGAGAGATATGGGGTCAATAAGACCCCACATCTCTCCTCTACAATGTAAAGCATTAGATCAAAAAAAGCATTGATCTAGTGCTTTAAAATTAAAAAAAAAAAAAAAAAAGGCCTTGTGTACAAGGCATTGTAACCGAAAGTGACATCCCTCCGGTCCTCCAAGGGCATAGAGATGAGTGGAGGCCATCTTTCCTTCACTAATCTCTATGCCCAGCGCGAGGATCGTTTGATGGTTTCTCATGTAAGGCTGAGAACTACCGAGTGGCAGCCGGTGGCGAGGGGCGGCAGCGGCAAAGGGGCGGGGTTTTGTCAGCACCTGTATCAATGCTTTCTTTCATATCGGCCAACGGCCGATAGGGGTGTTCTTGGCCGAAACGTTTCGGTCACTGAAATTTCGGTGCACCCCTAAATGGAATGGTTTAGATCAAAGTATATTCATGTATTAGAAAGGCCCAGTCAAAGTCCAGACCTAAATCCAATTGAGAATCTGTGGCAAGACTTGAAAATTGCTGTTCACAGACGCCCTCCATCCAATCTGACAGAGCTTGAGCTATTTTGAATGGACAAAAATTTTACTCTCTAGATGTGCAAAGTTGGTAGAGACATACCCAAAAAGACTTGCGGCTGTAATTGCAGCAAAGGTTAGTTCTACAAAGTATTGACTCAGGGGGCGGAATACAAATGCACGCCACACTTTTCACATATTTCTTTGTAAAAAAAATTTGAAAACCATTTATCATTTTCCTTCAGCTTCACAACTATGTGCCACTTTGTGTTGGTATATCACATAACATACCAATAAAATACATGTACGTTTTTGGTTGTAACATGACAAAATGTGGAAAATTTCAAGCTGTATGAATACTTTTTCAAGGCACTGTATACAGACTTCAAACAAATGGATTTAAATATGAAATTCTTAAATAGAAATTGAATACTCGTTTGTACAGTATCCTCCTCCATACCTTCATGAGTCATACTAATAAATGAGAAGGACAATCTACAGAAATGATTCATAGCTCTGATGTGCTGAGAAGGCCATTATTGACAGACATGGGTGGCGGTGGTGAGTGAAACTGTGATGACTAGGTGAACACAATGCTCAGCCTTTTGCTGTATTTCTGATGCAAACTAGTGCAGAATACTCAACTAGGTGAAGGGATTTCTTGTAAGAGTATTCCAGTTTAACAATTCTGCCTGTCACATCTTGTAAATGACTGTGGAACAAGTTGAAGGAAAACTGGTTAAACATGAACACTTTACATTTATTCAGGGATCCCAGTTGAATGGGTGCGATTTTTTCATCCTGGTATTCATGTTTGGCTGTGCTTGTAGCAAAATCCCTAATGCTGTCAGTATCTTCATCTTCTTAGTGGCCCTTAATTAAAAAATGCAAAAATGTATGCTGAGGTTTCATTGGTTCCGGCACAGGGGCGGACTGACAACTCATGGGGCCGCTGGGCAATTGGGGATCATGGGGCCCCTGTGTTCTTGCCCACACTCAAACCACACCCAAAAAAGCCTATAAAAAGGTACCAGGGGCATTTTATGGGACCCCCTACTGACCCCGGGCCCTCGAGCAGTGCCCGAGTGCTCGAATGGTCAGTCCGCCCTTGTTCCAGCACTACACTCTTTAGGATTTGAGAGCATGAGAGGGAGGTTTAGAATGGATGCTGGAAACTATCACTAATTAATTTTACTTGATGCTAAAAAATTATCTTAAGATTTCTATGTTTTTTCAGTTTAAAGAATGGAAAAGCATCAGGACCACCAAAAAAAACAGAAAGCAATAAAAACCTGACCTTCCACCACTTTAACCCAAACTCCTGCACTGTAATCACTGCTGCACCATGAGTCTGGACGCAGAGGATTACAGAAAATTAAGGTACATTTATTAGGTTAAACAAATGCATTTTTGCTGAGTATCATTAGCAGCTTACTGGTTGCTTTTTGTCTGAAACATTCAAAATACTGACACTAAATACAAAAGGGGTTTAGGAAAAAAGGGAAAAAGTAGCCAGAAGATACTGGCTCAATAAATCTATTCCTTAAAATTGGCTCTAAGGGACAACAAAAAAGTTGTTTGAAACTAAAGATCACAGCTCCCCATGTTTTTGGAACTCTGAAGTAATAAGTGATTTATAGAAATAATTCAATTTAAATGAAAGAGGCAGGCCAGGATTAGAAAGGCTGGCGAGGAAATGGCTAGATTATGCTGGCGTTTTTCCAGTCAGAAAACGAGGCAGGCTCTGTATGAGTTTCTGCAGCTTCTAATGCACAATGTGGAAGCACACACTGCAGTGAAATCGGGAAAAGCAGTTTCATTATGGAAGAGAAGGTAAGGCTGGAGTGCAGCTTTACTCAATACTCCAGGCTGTTAACTGCTTAATGACAGTTTTCGAGCATATCTAATAAGCAATCTTTAAAAACAAATCTGTAATATACAGATATACATACTTCATGGAGTACTTAGGACAAAGAGACTCATAACAGGGGTATCACCTGATTTTCTTTAAAGGAGTACACAGGTAATAAACCAGAGAAACACTAATTTAAAGGATAAGTTCATGTTTGGGAACATGTTACATGTTCCACCCAGTTTTAGGGTGGAACATGTAACATGTTCCCACTGCTATAGCCGCTGCCCAATCCTCCCCCCTTCCTGTGACAGCAACACAAAGAGACGTTCCCCTTACAAGCTGTCAATTTTTAAAAAACAGCCGTGCGGGGCTCCACCCACATGGCATCATCATTCATTCACAGACTTCTGAATTACAAGTCCTTAGCGGCTGTCGGCTTGTAGTTCTCAATGAACTATCACAGCACTGTGGAGCGCCGTGGTAGTTCATTAATTCTTCCTCTCAGTATATCTGCTCATCTGTACATCCCATATAAGCAAGCAGATATACTGACAGGTCTGCAAGAGACCTGCATGGCACCAGAGATCTTCTGATCTCTGACGCAATGCTTTACAGGCTCCTGTAACAAAAATAACACATGCACATTTTTTTACCAGCAAAAAATGTGCATTATTGTCACAGGCACAGTCCCCCCTCCCGTCTGGCTGCTACTACCCAGGCCTCCTCAAACCCCTCTGCTGTGGCCTTGTCCTGTTCCTCCTCTCGGCCGAGCTCTGGGCAGTTGGCCCCCTGCTGTACCTACATGTGTATTCACCACGCGCAGGCCTCTCTACTGCCACCACGTGCCCCCTCCTGTCTTCACGGGCACAGTGCGGCCCCGCTTTCCCTCACTCGGCTCTGCCCGCTGGAGACAAAGGCCACGCGTTCCTTGTGCGGGGTCGGCAATGTGCACACACTCCACTGAGGCGTTAAAAGACAGCACAGGACCCAGGGACAGTGTGAGTCCCCTTGCTCACTACTATACCCAATGCCCTGTGAGCTGTGTGTGGTCCTGAGCTTCGGCCAGACCCCACAGCCATCTGTCCCAGAAGCCCAAAACCCTTGTGTGCTGGACCTCTTCTGGTAGGCGGTCTGCCTGTGACGATCTTCCCCTGTCGTGCTGAATTAACCCTTTGCTGCCCAAATACTTTTCCTGTGTGCTGGATTAACTTTTACACACCTGGACGCTGCCTTGTGTGTTGGATTAACCCTATTCTGCCCCGAACCCTTTGCCCTGTGTGCTGGACTTAACCCTATTCTGCCCGCGACCTTCGCTCCAGGACTTAACCCCCTGTGCCCTGCCTAAGCTAAGGACTTACCTCCCTGCTGTGCCCATGCTCTGCCCGGTTTGTCCTGTGGACAATCTGCCCTCTGTTGCCCCATAGGGCTCCCCGAGGATCATTCTTCATTGCTGTGAACTGCGTTGTTCTGTGAGCTAGTTTTTCTATTACCTGTACCCTGAGTTCCCCAATACCCACCTGTCCGTTATGTTTCGTGTGATCTGCCTTCGTGTGCACTCTCTCTGCGCTCATAGTTCGTCACAATTTTTTTGTCAAAAGGTGAACTTATCCTTTAATCAAATTTCACAGCTACAATTGTTCCCAGCATTATTACCTTTGCTATGGTCAAACAGAGCTGTGAGAGCAACCAGAGCTATATTTAGAAGTGTCAGATTTAATACAAGTGAACTTTAAGCAGTGTACGCATCATATAAAAATGAAGCAAAAAATGGGTAATGCTGACACTCTGAGGAGCTGTAAACTCTGCTTCACACACCACAAAAAGAAAGGATTTCATGCACACCTCTTACCATAATTACACTAAACACAAAATGTTTCATGGCTAAAAATATTTCAAGGATGAAGTGCTGTTATCTAATGCCAGATACAAACACTCCAGAATATGTTTATAGAGAAGCACAAAGAAAATACACACTTCTCTGCTAAGACTATGTGAAATATGAGCTACACAAAGCACTGGAGATTTTGAACATACAAGACCAACACTGGCCACACAGTGATCAAAATCCGGCTGGTTTAGCAGGGGCTGGACAAAATTTCGATCAGTGAGTGGCAGGCCCTACTTGACAGAAATCAATCATTTGATCAACTTCTGTCAAAGAGACATGTTAGAAATTGTCTTCAATAAGCAGCTGCAGCCAATGATCAGTGTATTCTAATGGCAGTGGGCTAACCACATGTGTGGATGGAAGAATCTTTTTTTTTAATTTTTCATTCAGCCTGACTAAAGAAAGAAAAAAAAAATGTAACAATATATGGCCACTATGGCCAGCTTAAAGCCCCGCACACATGAGAATATTGGACAAATTATTGTCCGTTTTTTGGGGGGGTTTTTTTGCATACTAGTCTCATATCGAAAGTGAAAAGGTTACGAAAGTTTTGAAAATTCTTGTACAACACAGAAAATTCGGAAGTGATGTAATGTATTTGTTTTGTATTTTCAGATGAAAATTGTACGATCTGGTATCATCTGAGAAACATTTTTGTGCTTGTCCCTTCAAATAATTTCAGACAAAAGCTGTTTACGAACAATCAGATTATCAGACAGTCGCTTCAGAAGTGGCCAGGTGAGGATTCTGACAGACATTAACATGAAGATAAGGAGCAATCATGTTTACAACTCTGGCCACAAAGCCAGTCATACATGGAGTGTGTTTCAACTGGGTTCCTGATAAACCAGTCAAATTTCCCTCTTGTGGGTGTCTCTGTTGACACTCTACCACCCAACGTCCCTCAAAAGAAAAATTAAAGAAGCTGGGTGGAAAATTGTTGGCGGAACAGCAGCTTGATGGAAGAATCTGTTAAGGATGGTAAGTTGGGGGAGCGGGACCGGATGTGAACCGCAGTGGGCGTGTCTGAGAGCAGCTCAAGTCATCCTAACCTAATCTGTGGACATCCGAGCTTTACCGGGTTTGTGAGCACCACCGTTTATCCTGTCTTTATCTCCTCTCTCCGCTCTTATTTCAGATGCCCTCAAAGAGCAGTTCTGCCAAACAAGCTACTACCTCACAGCCATCCCCAGCCCCGACCACGAGGCTGGACACCATCTTGGTTAAGTGGCTCCAGGCATTGCTGGCAAAAATTTATATGGATCCTAGGGACGCTTCATCTGCTTCGGCTCCAGCTCCTGTTCCACAGCCTCAAAATGGCACAGCAGTGATCCTGGCTGCTGTAGAGCACAGCAAATCTTCCCTCCTGGAGCGCATTGATTGACTCACAGAGGAGTATAACCTCATCTGCTCAGATTTAGATAAGATCAGGGGTTGACTCACAGAAACGGACTCCCGGATCTCAGAGAGCAGAAGATCTCACTGCTAGTCATTCCACCTCTATTGCAGATTTACAATGCTCAGTGTCTGTCGTGGTGGCCAAGTCCGACAATGTCAAAAATAGCCTGCACAGCAATAACATCTGGGATTCCCAGAAGGCGCGAAAGGAGACCGTGCAGCTGGCCAGCTAAGACCAGTCCTAGGTTGTTAATATGGTTCACATATATGTGTATACCAAACCTGCCAATAACCTCAGTACAGTGTATATGTACATATGTTAAAGCCAAAAGCAAAATCATTGCTGTAATTTATGTCTTCGATTGTTATATGACATTTATATATTCATTGTGTTAGCAGAAGCAGAAAACGAAAATATGCCTTTAAGAGTTAGTTAAAGATGAGCCAATCACAGACAGCCTCATACTGTACAGAGCCTTAACCAATCCCA
Organism: Staurois parvus; assembly: GCF_062004578.1. Classification (NCBI taxonomy): domain Eukaryota; kingdom Metazoa; phylum Chordata; class Amphibia; order Anura; family Ranidae; genus Staurois; species Staurois parvus. The sequence goes on along the minus strand of NW_028317813.1, from coordinate 1,368,179 downwards.
GCCAGTTTCACATCTATGCCTGTGTAAAACTCCCTGCTAGGATTTTCTAGAGACACATGCTCACCAGACAGAAGAGGAAACAGACAGTTCCAATCAGAAAAGCTTTATGGAGGCAGAGAAGGCCAAATAGGTATTTAATGCACTTGTGTGTTCCTCTATTGTTTGGCAGTGCAGGTGGATCTGTGTGTTGAAACTGTTGTGTGTGTTTTACTTGTAGTTCCACCAAATCGAATCGAATTTACGAATCAAGTCACTGTACAGTAATCATAATCGAATTTAACGAATTAATCTAACAACATAAGCCAACGAATCTAATGAATCTATCGACATAAGCTATTGAATCAACCCAATGTAATACGAATTAAACCATTGTAATATGAAAGAAACAAGCCATTGTAAGCAGTGTTATATGAAGAAGATTGAAGTTATTAAAGAAGTTAACTAAAGTATTCGGTGTGCTCTTTAAACCTACTGCATCCATAGAGCGGCATTGGAGGAATTACAGAGTAAAGTCAGTCTAATCAAACAAAGAAACAGCAATTGCATAATTTTTCTAATGCCACAGCGCACTAGGCACCAAAGGGTGCTGCGCCTGCCACAGTGGAACTATTACCCTCAGAGGTCAAGCAACAGCGCTCCTCAACTTGCACAGTAAAGAGTACACTAGAGAAACAGAGCGCCAGCATATACCGCCACGCGGAGACACCTCAGCGGAACAACAGTACAGGCCATAGCACGTGCGCATTAGTCAGACTGCAGACGACTCTTAAAGTGGCATAACGACAAAGGCAAGACAGTCAGAGAAAGAGCGCCAAACCTCCTGCACCCCTAGAGAGAGAAAGAGATGCATGGGGGGAGGGCCAGAGTCCAGAGCTAGAGTGCCCGCACCGCTATCCATCAAGAGCCCACGTGTTGCATCCAGAGAGTTCACGCAGAGCATCGCAAGTCATCGCAGAGCATTGCAAGTTACTGCAGAGCATAGCAAAGTCACCGCAGAGCATCACAAAGTTACCGCAGAGCATCGCAAAGTCACCGCAGAGCATCGCAAGTCACCGCAGAGCATCGCAAAGTCACCGCAGAGCATCGCAAGTCACCGCAGAGCATCGCAAGTCACCGCTTCAAGAAAAGTCTCCTTTAAGACTGACATTTGTTTCTGCAACCTTCAGATCACGGTATCCTGCTTTCCAATTAAGGTCAGAGCTTTCCTTTATTACTCACTTATGCACATAGGTTTCTGCAAGAGACATTTTTGTGCTCAAGAGAATACAGACTTTTAATAAAAGAGAGACATTTATAGTATATGACTCTGAAGTATTTAAAGTGAAAGTAATTTATTGCCTATGTGTTTTGGTGCTATTACATGTAAAGTGAAAGTCATTTATTCTTGCATTTGTTAGTATTGCATTTAAAGTGACAGGTCCTTATTATTCAAATTAATTGTTATAGCATTCAGAAATGGCTGAGCCTAGCATTGCCACCCCACTGTTAGCGGATGCAATGATAGATATGGTAGAAGGTGAAGAGCAAGAGAACCCGTCTGAATCTGAAAGGTGCAATGAAACGGTAGTCTCGCCCCAAACAAATATAGCTGAAACAGGTGAACTAAGACGTTCATCACGGGACAGAAAACCGACCCAAAAGGTGCTAGAAAATTTGGAGCAAGAGGCAGCACTGAAAGGAAAAAAGTTTGTCCGAATATATGAGAGGTGGAAAGCATACATCAAAGACATTCGCAGAAAGCTAAAACAAGAAAGCATAAAGGAGAATTTGAGTGAAATAATAGAGACGGTAGAAGATTCTGAGTCAGAGCTTATGACAGCATATGTCAACTTGCGGTCGTCCTTGACACCCTCCCAGGATATTGTAAGGAACATGGATACATGTACCGCAGTCACTAGGGATTTGGTGAAGCTTATGAGAGAACTATCATCTGCAGAAAATTATGATGAAGTCAAGGCACGAAAGGGAATGAATGAGCTCTTCATGAAAGACTATGCTAGGTCCTTAGGAGGAACCACAATCTCAAGTCTGACTTCCATCACTAGCAGAAGTGCCAGCCACATAACAGAGTTCTCAAGTACATCAGCCAAAAGAAAGGAATTAGCTGAACAACTCGCCGCCAAAAGAGCAGAAGTTGAGATGGAATCTGCCATTGAGGCTCAGCGTCTACGGATAGCCGAAATGGAGGCTCAGCGCCATAAAATAGAAGCCCAGCGCCATAAAATGGAAGCCGAACTGGAAGCTCAGCGCCATAAAATGGAAAGTCTGGAAAGGCAGAAGGAAGTTAAGATTATAGAAGCCAGACTCAGAGTGCACGAAGAGGATACGAATCAGGGTAGTCATAGATCCAAATCAGTGCTAAGTGGAGAAGCTGACTTCTACGTTCTTCCTTACACCCAAGAAAATGGAAGGAAATCTCCAGCATGTAGTGAAGAAATAAGTCATAGTCCTTTCATCCCTGCTCAGAGAGAAAAGAAGAGAGACTCACCTGATTCAGAACAAAGTGGAAAAAGAGAACCAGATAATTCAACTCCCATATGTCATGGCAGTGGTCACGAGGATGTTACAACTGTTGACCCGGCGAAACCTCAGAGAATATTTCTCACTAGACTTCCTGTTCCAGAACCTACTATATTCTCTGGAGACGTACTGAAGTTTATAGAATGGAAGGCAAGTTTTGAAATGATCATTGAACATAATTGCTCCCGTCCAGTGGACAAGTTATTCTACCTCCAGCGGTATACTAGCGGAGAAGCAAAAAAGGTTCTTGAAGGTAACTTCTATAGGAAAGATTTAGAAGCCTACAAGCAAGCTTGGGAAAAATTAAATGCAAGATATGGTCATCCCTTCTTAGTACAAAGAGCTTTCAGAGAGAAGTTGATAAACTGGCCTAAAATAGGTCCTAAAGAACACTTCAAGCTCCAAGAGTATGGCGACTTCCTGCAAGCATGCAGCAATGCTATCCCACATGTTCAAGGACTAGAAGTATTGAATGACTATCTAGAAAACCACAGGATGCTAGCCAAGCTACCAGAACAAGTGGCTTCTGGATGGAATCGCTATGTGACTAAACAGTTAGATCAAGGCAAAAACTTCCCAAGTTTTAAAGAGTTCTCTGAATTTGTCAATGAGGAAGCACGAATAGCGTGTAATCCAGTAACAGCATCTTATGTCTTAAAACCCTTAGAAGAAAGGCCTACAAGAGAGATAAGACGCTCAAGAGCAACTAGCTTTGCAACCAACACAGCTACTAAAGGTCCAGATGCCCATGAGAGCAAGTTCAATGTCATTACTGGGATCAGTAAAGAGTCAGAACTGACAAGTCTTCAGACTACCTTCAAGTGTATGTTCTGTGAAGAGAATCACTCCATACATAAGTGCCAAAGATTGAAGGAAAGGTCTCCAGACGAAAAGAAGAAGTTTGTGTTTGATAATCAGCTGTGTTTTGGATGTTTAAGAAAAGGCCATATTACTAAAGAATGCAAGAAAAAGGCCACTTGCAGTGTTTGTAAAGGACGTCATCCTACACCACTACATGAAGAACGTCCAAAGAAAGAGAAATCCTTAATGCCCAAGGACACTGAGGAAGAAAATAAAGCAACAGTATTCTCTTGCAGAGTGAGAGAAAGAGAAATCAATGGCACATCAATGGTTGTACCAGTCTGTATTTCAAATCCTAAAAGGAAGAACAAGAAGGTATACGCCTATGCGCTACTGGATGCCCAGAGTGACGTCACCTTCATTGATCAAGAAATCTGCAAGAAATTACAAGTGGCCACAGAACCAGTGAAACTCAAACTCACCACAATGACGGGAAGAGACACATTGGTGAACAGTCAAAGAGTCAAAGGACTGAGAGTTAGAGGACTCCACTCAAACTGCATATTAGATCTACCTCCAGCTTATACAAAAGACGACATACCTCTGGATCGAGATCGCATACCTACCTGTGAAACAGCCAACAAATGGGAACACCTATCTGTCATATCTCATGAAATGTCCCCGCTGAAGGAATTTGGTGTTGGACTGTTGATAGGCTACGACTGTCCCGAGGCGTTGGTGCCACGAAAGATAATCGCAGGAGGAAAGGGTGAACCCTACGCAGTCCAAACTGATCTAGGATGGGGTGTTGTTGGAGGAAAACGACAGATTGCAGATTCAGGACAGGTGACAGGATTGTGTCATAGAATATCTGTCCAAGAGTTACCAACTGTAAGTCCAGCGAAAGTACTCAAAATCCTAGAATCCGACTTTGCAGACGTAAGTTGTAATGAAAAGAGTGTCTCCCAAGAGGACATAAAGTTTGTACAAGTTCTAGAAGATAATATTCAGCAAAATCAACAAGGTTATCTTGAAATGCCCCTACCTTTTAGAGAACGACCTCATCTGCCAAATAACAGAGATCTTGCCCTGGCAAGATTGAAAAGCTTAAAGAAAAGGATGGGAAGAGATCCCAAACTGAAAGACGATTATTTGAAATTCATGAAAGAAATCCTCAAAGAAGGGCACGCAGAGAAAGTTGATGGTCAGCCTAAAAATGGAGAAGTGTGGCACATCCCACATCAAGGTGTCTATCACCCAAAGAAACCGGATAAGATCAGAGTAGTTTTTGATTGCTCAGCAAGGTACAATGATGTTGCATTGAACGATCATCTACTTAAGGGACCAGATCTTACAAACACTGTACCTGGAGTACTCTGTAGATTCAGAAAGTATCCCATAGCAGTCATGTGCGACATTGAAAAGATGTTCCACCAATTTCATGTGAAGGAAGAAGATAGAAACTTCCTGAGGTTCCTATGGTGGGAAGACGAAGATACAGAGCCAGCAGAATACAGGATGAAAGTACACTTGTTTGGAGCAGCATCATCCCCAGGTTGTGCTAATTATGGTATGAAGTATCTGGCCAATCAGAATGAAAAGGATTGTCCATCAGCAGCAAATTATTTGAAGAAAAACTTTTATGTAGATGATGGTCTTATAAGCCTAGAATCCTCAGAATCGGCAATACAATTGGTGAGAGAGAGCCAAGAGTTATGCGCAAAGGCAAACCTGCGTCTTCACAAATTCATCTCAAGCGACAGAGAGGTACTAGAATCTATCAGTGACTCCGAACGTGCATCAACAATGAAGAATGTGAATCTTAACTATGATCCTCTTCCAGTTCAGAATGTACTCGGATTGGGATGGAATGTAGAAAACGACAATTTTTTCTTTGAAATATCCATGGAAGAGAAAGTTCCAACTAGACGTACCATTCTTTCCACAGTAGCCTCAATATATGATCCGTTGGGATTCCTATCACCAGTAATCCTCAGAGCAAAAGAAATACTGCAAGAATTATGCAGACAGAAGTTGGGATGGGACGAACCCATACCTGCAGGCTTGAGGCCAAGGTGGGAGAGCTGGATAAGAGACTTGCAAAATTTGAAAGAAATTCAGATACCCAGATGTTTTGTACCTCCTGATTTCGGAAAGTACAAGAAAATAGAACTTCATCACTTTTCAGATGCCAGTAGTCATGGTTATGGTCAGTGCTCCTACATCAGAGTAATAGGAGAAGAAAAGATACACTGTGCCCTAGTTATGGGAAAGGCCAGAGTAGCACCCAACAATATTCAGACAATACCAAGACTCGAACTAACGGCAGCCGTCGTTTCAGCATCAGTAAGTCAGTTTCTGAGAGAAGAATTGGAATTGAAAATAGATGAAGAGCATTTTGACAGACTCACAAGTTGTCCTAGGTTACATAAACAATGAAGCTCGAACAGAGTTAAAAAAATCCAGAACATTGGCACTATGTTGACACGAAGCAAAACCCGGCAGATCATGCTTCAAGAGGCCTAAATGTAACAGAATTGAAGAATTCTAACTGGTTCACCGGTCCAGAGTTCCTTTGGGAAAGGGAAATCATACCCAGTGAAGGTTATACAGAACTGTCTATGGGTGATCCAGAAGTAAAGGTAGTTCAAACATTGAGCACTGCTGCCAAGTGTCAAGATGACATACTTGAACGACTAGCCAGATGTTCAAAGTGGAATACAGTCATAAACATTGTAGCTCGAATTCAATGCTTAGCAAAAGGAATCAGAAAGAAAGAATCGTTGAATGTAGAGGAAAGCTGAAGAAACGGTTATAAGACTCATTCAGCAAAGATTCTACAGTGAAGAATTGAAGAGACTTAGTCAAGAACCTAAGAGACTTCCAAACAACCACCCATTGTACAAGCTTAATCTTATTCTGCAGGATGGTATACTGAAGGTGGGAGGGAGGCTGGAAAATGCATCGCTACCTAACAGAGTTAAGCATCCAGCAATTCTACCCAAAAATTCTACCTTCACAAGATTGATTAATTCAATTATGATAATTATCAATCACTACCACAACAAATCCTTGCATCAAGGAAGAAGTTTTACTCAAAGCTGTTTGAGAGAAGGTGGTTACTGGATAGTGAAAGGAAGCAAAGTTATAGCGAAGTACATAAGTAAATGTGTAATCTGTAGAAAGACACGTAGACCTACAGAAGAACAAAGAATGGCTGATCTACCAGCTGATCGTGTAAACCCATCACCACCATTTCTTTATAGCGGAATGGATTGCTTCGGCCCATTTATCACCAAACAAAACCGCAAGGAGTACAAGAGATATGGTCTGATATTTACATGTCTAAGCTCCAGAGCAATTCACCTGGAAATGTTGGAAGATATGTCAACCGACGCCTTTATCAACGCCTTAAGATGTTTCATAGCCATTAGAGGTACTGTCAGAGAACTTAGATCTAACCAAGGATCTAATTTTGTTGGAGCAAAGAATGAATTGAACAAGGCTCTAAAAGAGATTGATAAAGAGAAAGTAACTGAGTACTTGTTAGAGAAACAGTGTGATTTTCACATGAATGCTCCACATGCAAGCCATACAGGCGGAGTCTGGGAGAGGCAAATCAGAACTATAAGAAACATACTAAGTTCAGTTTTGAAAAAGAACGCCGGAAGATTAGATGATGCTTCACTTAGGACACTATTCTATGAAGTAATGTCTATTGTTAACAGTCGTCCACTTACAGTCAACAACATCAACGACCCAACAAGTTTGGAACCTCTAACTCCCAACCATCTACTTCACCTTAAGTCTGATTACATACAGCCACCACCTGGCAACTTCACCAAAGAGGATTTATACGCAAGGAAAAGATGGCGAAGAGTTCAATATCTATCAGAGCAGTTTTGGAATAGATGGAGCAAGGAGTACTTAGCTCATCTCATACTAAGAAGTAAATGGCAAACGCCTAGAAGAAATGTTCATGTTGATGACATAGTGTTAGTAAAGGAAGACGACTTACCTAGAAGTCAATGGAAATTGGCCAAAGTCCTAGAAGCTCGAAAGGACAAAGAAGGACTAGTAAGAAGAGTTTTGTTACAAATGGGAGACTCAAAACTGGACAAAAAGGGAAAACGTCTCACAACTCCACTCAAGTTGGAACGTCCAATACAAAAGTTAGTTGTTCTGCTTGAGAGTAACACAGACACTTGAGAGTTGAGAAACTGATGGAAAATTCCTCGAATTCATGTTCAAATCCTATTACTGAGAACATAGAATTATAGGTAATTTTGGTGGGAGTGTAGCTGGCCAGCTAAGACCAGTCCTAGGTTGTTAATATGGTTCACATATATGTGTATACCAAACCTGCCAATAACCTCAGTACAGTGTATATGTACATATGTTAAAGCCAAAAGCAAAATCATTGCTGTAATTTATGTCTTTGATTGTTATATGACATTTATATATTCATTGTGTTAGCAGAAGCAGAAAAGGAAAATGTGCCTTTAAGAGTTAGTTAAAGATGAGCCAATCACAGACAGCCTCATACTGTACAGAGCCTTAACCAATCCCAGCCAGTTTCACAAATATGCCTGTGTAAAACTCCCTGCTAGGATTTTCTAGAGACACATGCTCACCAGACAGAAGAGGAAACAGACAGTTCCAATCAGAAAAGCTTTATGGAGGCAGAGAAGGCCAAATAGGTATTTAATGCACTTGTGTGTTCCTCTATTGTTTGGCAGTGCAGGTGGATCTGTGTGTTGAAACTGTTGTGTGTGTTTTACTTGTAGTTCCACCGAATCGAATCGAATTTACGAATCAAGTCACTGTACAGTAATCATAATCGAATTTAACGAATTAATCTAATAACATAAGCGAACGAATCTAATGAATCTATCGACATAAGCTATTGAATCAACCCAATGTAATACGAATTAAAACATTGTAATATGAAAGAAACAAGCCATTGTGTAAGCAGTGTTATATGAAGAAGATTGAAGTTATTAAAGAAGTTAACTAAAGTATTCGGTGTGCTCTTTAAACCTACTGCATCCATAGAGCGGCATTGGAGGAATTACAGAGTAAAATCAGTCTAATCAAACAAAGAAACAGCAATTGCATAATTTTTCTAATGCCACAGCGCACTAGGCACCAAAGGGTGCTGCGCCTGCCACAGACCGGCCGGCCAAGTTTGCAGAATCTTTCACGGATCTGCTGGCCCCTCTGGCAATCTCGTTGACCTATGTTGTGGAGCGGGCGCACCAGGTGCCCAAGGGGCGCGCCATCCCAGGGAGTAGTCTTTGTTTCTTCCTGGTCCGTTTCCTCAATTACCGGGATAGGGACACCATCCTTCCTAAAGCTAGGAGGCACTCCACATTACAATTTGGTAACTCATCTATCCTTCTATTCTGGAACTTTTCAGCCAAGCTACAAAGGAAGAGGAAGACATTTAATGATGTTCTACAGTGTCTGCGTGACAAAAATATTAAATACAGCATGCTTTACCCCAGCTGTCTCCATGTGGAATGTGAGGGGTCAGTCTGCTTCTATGATTCACCTACTGAAGTTGACACCTGGCTGTTTCTATTGAATGACTTGCTCAAATTTTCTGGATCCTTTATACTGTCGAGAGACCTGATTACTAGTCTCCCATGTTGCCCTCCCATTGTGGCCTCTCAATGTGAGTACCTCTGGCAATGACCTCGGGATGTGGGAGGAAGCTGTTTGGAGCCATCGACTCTCTGTCCTACAGTGCTGCCCTAATGTTTTAGGATGGCTTGGGATCCCCTTTAGAGCACATCTGCTTACTATGTGCTTACATCCTTCATTCAGTTAACCTATGTTATAAGGCCCTAGCCCTTCAGTCCTGCTCTACCCTGAGGAAGTGAAGGACCTTTGCCTTTGGAGACGTCTGGAGTGATCTTTGAAGAGAAGCACTTCTAGTTCTGTTACGGGTATTAAGCTGGCCAGACTGTTTTGTTTGGGTTTATTGGTCAGTAGGGAGTTTACAATGTTCACTGAATTTTGCAACCGCCCATTTATCATGATTCTAGAATGTCACGGTTTGATGTACCTGTCTTCAGTTGGAGGGGGTGGCGACTCTCGTCACTGGCTTAGAAATTCAGCTAGGACTTGTACGCCTCTGTTTCCCATATGCAACCAAGCCCACTTAGTATTATTCTCTTATGCTCTATCCCAACCCACATCCCACTATTGAACTCAAATTAGTCTTATGGAATGTATGGGGATTGAATAATAAATTCAAACGGTCCCTAATGTTCAAGTTCCTTAATTCCCATAAAATGCATGTCCTTTTTCTACAGGAAACCAATCTCTTGGGTAACAAGATATTATCTCTCCGTAGAGCTTGAGTGCAGCAGGCTTTTCATTCCACATACTCTAGCTATGCAAGGGAGGTCACCATACTCTGAAGTAAATTCCTCCATGTGTGCATTGATCCTGGAGGCAGATTTATTATTTTAATTTTGGGAATTAGAAATGTCACATATGCTTTTGTCAATGGATATATACCCCCTCCCTTTTCTCCTGGGGTGTTATATGCAGTACAGGATAAATTGGCACCCTTACAGGTTTCAGAGGTTGTTTGTTGGAGATTTTATTACAGTTCTTAATGTGCCTTTGGATTCCTCTAACCCTCAGAGGGCCTCTGGCCCTGACCTGGACGTTTGGGCTCAGTTGTTTGGTCTTATGGAGCTGTGGAGATTTAAACATCCACAAGATCGTTATTATTCATGTTTTTCAGCTTCTCATAAATCTGCCTTCCGGATAGACCTGGCGTTTGGCTCCTCTCCCTTATTGGGGTTGGTGGGTAAAGTCACCTACTTGACTGCGGGCATCTCGGATCACTCTCCCTTGGAACTCACCCTAGATTTAGGAGATTTAGAAGGAAGGAGGAATCTGGGATGTTGGTGGCTGGATTCCAAATGGCTCCGCAATGGGAAAGTCCAACAGTTACTGTCTGACTCCTTGGCCCAGTTTTGGGAGGTGAATTGATGTATCCCACACCGTAAGGGGAGAGGTGGAATGTTCAAAGCATATACATGAGGTCAGTACATCTCTGCCATAAAGACAGCAAGGGAGGAGTTTCCTGCACGTATCACTACATTGGAGCAATGCGAATCTGCAGCAGCCTCAGATCTTGCAAGTTCTCCTACTGAAACAACCACGTTAAACTGGCACAGGCCCATAGGGATTTGGAGCTCCATTTCACCTCTCTTACCCATTCCAAGGCTGCCACCCAATCTGGAAGACTGTTCGAGTTGGGTGCCAAAAACAGTAGACTACTAGCTATTCTGGTGGCAGATTCTCACCAACAAACTGCAATACCTCAACTGAGGTCTTCCACTGGAGATCTCCTTTCAGAGCCCTCCAATACATTGCAAGAATTCCATTTCTATTTCCAATCTCTCGATCATCTTATCCCCACACCGACATCTTCAACTTTATTGTATACTCTGCGGTGCCTCTCTCTATTGACCTTAATGGAGGAGGTGGTAAGAGCTCTTGACAAAGAAATTTCTGTTTCTGAAATAGAATCTGCTATCCACTTCTTCCCTCCCAATAAAACGCCTGGACCTGACAGGTTACAAGGCGATTCCTATGTCAAAGACGTAGTCCTATAACTCTGTGGCTTTTTTAAAGAAAGTTATGCGCAGCAGGCTCTTCCACCCTCAATGTACCAAGTGCATATCGTGCTGATACCGAAGCCTGGCAAAGATCCCCTGTTCTGTGCCTCCTACAGACCCACATCACTTTTGAATTATGACCTCTAAATTCTGACAAAGGTCTTTGCGATGAGATTAATGAAACTCCTCCCTTCGCTAATTAGTATTGACCAGAATGGGTTTGTTCCAGGGAAATCAACAAATATTAATTTGCGCAGAGTTTTAACACATATTCAACTCCCTTTAACAGAGTCATTGTCAGGGCTCCGGGGTGTGACCAGAGGTATGTGACTGACGCAGGGAAACGCAGGCTTCAGATATGTTATAAACAATAAGACAATTTATTAAAGACTAACAATACAAACAAACGCAGTGCAATACTAAAACATAACACAGTGCAAACGAACCAAACAAAACCACCCACAGATAACAATATATACAATGCAAGCGTCGTCAGGCAGGCCGGGTCAATAACAATCGGGCAGGTAGGAACAGGGGGTCAGGCAGAGAATGGTCGGGGTCACAAGCCAGGGATGAAACAGGAGAAGTCAGCAGAGGTCCGGAATCAGGCAGGGTCAGCAACGAATCAGACAGAGACAGGAACAGGAATGCAGGAACAAGATACAGGGCCCAGGAAAAACACACACACACCAAGGCAGAGACTGCAGGTCTGACCATCACTTAAATACACCTGCATGATCAACTTCAGGTGTTAGGCTGGCTGCAGGGTTGAGTCTCTGATTGCCGGGAGCACCCACTGGCCAGCCTTGGTACTGCAGCCCACAAGGCAGGTGGGTCCCACCATTACTGGAAAGTCCATTCCTGACAGTACCCCCCCCTCAAGGAGCGGCCTCAGGACGCTCCAAACAGTCCTAGCTGGGCAAAATGTTCCACCGCCAGGGTCTGGTAACTGGCGGGATATCAAAGACTGGCACATCGGGCAGGACTCCGGGCGGCGGCACATCGGGCTGGACTCCGGGCAGCGGCACACCGGGCTGGACTCCGGGCAGCTGGACTGCGGGCAGAGGCACACCGGGCAGGACTCCGGGCAGCGGCACATCGGGCTGGACTCCAGGCGGAGGCACATCGGGCAGGACTCCGGGCGGCGGCACACCGGGCTGGACTCCGGGCAGCAGGACTCCGGGCAGCGGCGCAGCGGCACATCGGGCTGGACTCCGGGCAGCGGCACATCGGGCTGGACTCCGGGCAGAGGCACATCGGGCTGGACTCCGGGCAGAGGCACATCGGGCTGGACTCCGGGCAGAGGCACATCGGGCTGGACTCCGGGCAGAGGCACATCGGGCTGGACTCCGGGCAGAGGCACATCGGGCTGGACTCCGGGCAGAGGCACATCGGGCTGGACTCCGGGCAGAGGCACATCGGGCTGGACTCCGGGCAGAGGCACATCGGGCTGGACTCCGGGCAGAGGCACATCGGGCTGGACTCCGGGCAGAGGCACATCGGGCTGGACTCCGGGCAGAGGCACATCGGGCTGGACTCCGGGCAGAGGCACATCGGGCTGGACTCCGGGCAGAGGCACATCGGGCTGGACTCCGGGCAGAGGCACATCGGGCTGGACTCCGGGCAGAGGCACATCGGGCTGGACTCCGGGCAGAGGCACATCGGGCTGGACTCCGGGCAGAGGCACATCGGGCTGGACTCCGGGCAGAGGCACATCGGGCTGGACTCCGGGCAGAGGCACATCGGGCTGGACTCCGGGCAGAGGCACATCGGGCTGGACACCGGATCACCGAGCGGAGCGGCAGGCACCGGGCGGAGCGGCAGGCATCGGGCCTTCAGGCGGGGCGACAGGCATCGGGCCCCCAGGCGGGGTGGCGGGCGCCGGACCCCCAGGCGGAGCGACAGGTCTCGGGCCCCCAGGCGGAGCGGCGGGCGCCGGACCCCCAGGCGGAGCGACAGGTCTCGGGCCCCCAGGCGGAGCGGCGGGCGCCGGACCCCCAGGCGGAACGACAGGTCTCGGGCCCCCAGGCGGAGCGGAGGGCGCCGGACCCCCAGGCGGAACGACAGGTCTCGGGCCCCCAGGCGGAGCGGCGGGCGCCGGACCCCCAGGCGGAGCGACAGGTCTCGGGCCCCCAGGCGGAGCGGCGGGCGCCGGACCCCCAGGCGGAGCGACAGGTCTCGGGCCCCCAGGCGGAGCGGCGGGCGCCGGACCCCCAGGCGGAACGACAGGTCTCGGGCCCCCAGGCGGAGCGGCGGGCGCCGGACCCCCAGGCGGAGCGACAGGTCTCGGGCCCCCAGGCGGAGCGACAGGTCTCGGGCGCCCAGGCGGAGCGGCGGGCGCCCGACCCCCAGGCGGAGCGGCAGGTCTCGGGCCCCCAGGCGGAGCGGCGGGCGCCGGACCCCCAGGCCGAGCGCCAGGTCTCGGGCCCCCAGGCGGAGCGGCGGGCGCCGCTCCCCCAGGCAGAGCGACAGGTGCCGGGCCCCCAGGCGGGGCGACAGGCATCGGGCCCCTAGGCGGGGCGACAGGCATCAGGCCCCCAGGCGGAGTGGCAGGCACCGGGCCCCCAGGCACGACAACGGGCATCGGGTCACCAGGCATCAGGTCATTTGGCTCGCCAGTGGGCACCGCGTCATCTGGCAAGGCAGTGGGCACCGAGTCACCAGGCACGACAGTGGGCTCTGAGTCAACTGGCATGATCGCGGGCACTGGGTCAGACATTGGATCGTCTGGCCCGACAGCGGGCATCGGGTCACCAGGCATGACAACGGGCACTGGGTCATCAGGCATGGGATTGTCTGGCTTGACAGCAGGCATCGGGTCACCAGGTATGACAGCGGGCACTGGGTCACCAGGCATCAGGTCATTTGGCTCGCCAGCAGGCACCACGTCATCTGGCAAGGCAGTGGGCACCGAGTCACCAGGCACAACAGTGGACTCTGAGTCAATTGGCACGACAGCGGGCACCGGGTCATCTGGCGCTGAATCGTCTGGCTCGACAGCGGGCATCGGGTCACCAGGCATGACAGCAGGCACTGGGTCATCAGGTACCGGATCATCTGTATCGACAGCGGGCACGGGGTCATCAGGCGTGATAGGATCATCAGGCTGGATCAGTTCATCAGGCTGGGTACAGACATCAGGCTGGGTACAGACATCAGGCTGGGTACAGACATCAGGCTGGGTACAGACATCAGGCTGGGTACAGACATCAGGCTGGGTCAGTTCATCAGGCTGGGTCAGTTCATCAGGCTGGGTACAGACATCAGGCTGGGTACAGACATCAGGCTGGGTACAGACATCAGGCTGGGTACAGACATCAGGCTGGGTACAGACATCAGGCTGGGTACAGACATCAGGCTGGGTACAGACATCAGGCTGAAGTGCGGGTGCCGAGGCACCAGGCTGAACCACGAAAGGCAGGTTCTCAGACGGCAGGCTCACCGGTTTGGATACTGGCAGGATGGTACTGGTTGGAAAGAATTTCCACTTTTTTCTGGTTTTAACTACTGGGGCACTGCAAGTAAACGCAGGTCTGCAAACGAATGGAGCAGCTGAGGACAGAGAAGAGCTGGAAGATGGAACAGAGGAGGGAGCAGTTGCTACAGAGGGCTTCTTTACAGGGTTAAAGGCAGGATAGGTGCAGCGAGTGGGAACAGGGTACTGACATGCGGTAGATAGCAGGGCAGGAGGAGCTGTTGGAAATGCAGGAATAGAGCTTTGAAGAAATAGATTTGAAGCAGGACTGGGTTTTTGCAAGCTGACTGAGGCTGGGTGCAACAAGTCTGACCATGTCTGCAGTATGGGTTGAACAAAGCCTGTCTGGTCAATGACTGCACTGCGTTTATACAATCTCTTAGTACCTGTTGTGAACATGCAGAATAACGCTCCAGAAAGTAATCCACATCATCCTCCAATAACCATACCAGGGACTCTACCTGGTCTGCACTAAATGGGGGCAAAAATTCATCCCTGCATTTGGGGGTACCAGATGAAACCAACTCAGCACAAACCTGAATCAATGGCTGCACCTCAGAGAATTCTGTGCCCTGATCTACTAGAACATGAGCGATCCGTATACATTCTAGCAGTTCATCCCTGGGATACTCCTTCAGAGTTTGATAAGCATACTCCCTGTCATCAAACACTAGCAGAGATAAATACACAACCTCATCAATATCCATCCTTCCCAGCAATAAGCCAAGATGGCTTCCCTGTGCAGCCACTTCTGGTCAGGATTGGCCTTGGTGTAATGTCAGGGCTCCGGGGTGTGACCAGAGGTATGTGACTGACGCAGGGAAACGCAGGCTTCAGATATGTTATAAACAATAAGACAATTTATTAAAGACTAACAATACAAACATAAACGCAGTGCAATACTAAAACATAACACAGTGCAAACGAACCAAACCACCCACAGATAACAATATATACAATGCAAGCGTCGTCAGGCAGGCCGGGTCAATAACAATCGGGCAGGTAGGAACAGGGGGTCAGGCAGAGAATGGTCGGGGTCACAAGCCAGGGAAGAAACAGGAGAAGTCAGCAGAAGTCCGGAATCAGGCAGGGTCAGCAACGAATCAGACAGAGACAGGAACAGGAACGCAGGAACAAGATACAGGGCCCAGGAAAAACACACACACCAAGGCAGAGACTGCAGGTCTGGCCATCACTTAAATACACCTGCATGATCAACTTCAGGTGTTAGGCTGGCTGCAGGGTTGAGTCTCTGATTGCCGGGAGCACTCACTGGCCAGCCTTGGTACTGCAGCCCACAAGGCAGGTGGGTCCCACCATTACTGGAAAGTCCATTCCTGACAGTCATCCTTACATATCTTGGTAATGTTGGATGCTGAAAAAGCATTTGACTCTGTTCACTGGACCTACATGTCTTCAGTACTAGAGGTGATGGGAGTAGGAGTGTATTTTTGTACCTGGATAAACATTCTGCATAATACACGATTGGTGCAAATAAAACTGGGGGCGGGGGTGCGACCTCTCCGAGTCCTTTCCTATAGGTAGGGGGACGAGACAAGGGTGCCCACTCTCCCCTGGCCAATTTACACTGGTAAGGGAACCCTTGGCACAGGCTATACGCCAGACCTCCAGTATTAGAGGAATACAGGTGGGCCCTATCACTGAAACAGTGGCACTATCTGCTGATGACCTAGTCCAGTTTCTTCATGATCTGGGCCCATCCCTTAAGGAGGCCCTGAACTTGATTTCCACCTTTTCCCCACTCTCAGGTTTGAAAGTCAGTTGGGATAAGTCTCAGATCTTACCAATGGATGCAGAAGCTACAGCAGTAGCTGATCCCGACATCCCCTTGCAATGGACCTCAGCAGTGAAATACTTGGGAGTAATGGTCTCTTCAAATGCCTCAGAATTCTGTACGCTTTATCTCCTACCCCTATTGCTGAAAGTGAAGCAATGCATGTTCGCATGGGCCAACCTCCCTCTTTCACTAGTAGGTAAAATCAATCTTATAAAAATGAAATTTCTCCCCTCCCTGTTGAATATACTCTGTGATGGTTTCTTTCCTGTGGGGCTCACGGCAGTCTAGATTTAAATTAACAGTACTGCAGAGACCCAGGACCCAAGGGGGATGGCTTGTCCAGATTTATATGCCTACTACAGTGGGGATTGAAAGTTTGGGCACCCTAGCTAAAAATTTGTATTAATGTGCATAAAGAAGCCAAGGAAAGATGGAAAAATCTCCAAATGGCATCAAATTACAAATTAGACATTCTTATAATATGTCAACAAAAGTTAGATTTTATTTCCATCATTTACACTTTCAAAATAACAGAAAACAAAAAAATGGCATCTGCAAAAGTTTGGGCACCCTGCAGAGTTATTATCTTGTACTGCCCCCTTTGGCAAGTATCACAGCTTGTAAACGCTTTTTGTAGCCAGCCAAGAGTCTTTCAATTCTTGTTTGAGGTGTCTTTGCCCATTCTTCCTTACAAAAGTCTTCCAGTTCTTTGAGATTTCTGGGCTGTCTGTCACGCACTGCTCTTTTAAGGTCTATCCATAGATTTTCAATTATGTTGAGGTCAGGAGATTGTGAAGGCCATGGCAAAACCTTCAGTTTACGCCTCTTGATGTAATCCCCCGTGGATTTCGAGGTGTGTTTAGGATCATTATCCATTTGTAGAAGCCATCCTCTCTTTAACTTCAGCTTTTTCACAGATGGCATCAAGTTACCATCCAAAATTTGCTGAAATTTTATTGAATCCATTTTTCCTTCTACTCGTGACATGTTCCCTGTGCCACTGGCTGCAATACAACCCCAAAGCATGATTGATCCAACCCCATGCTTAACAGTTGGACAGAGGTTCTTTTCATTAAATTCTGTGCCCCTTCTTCTCCAAACGTACCTTTGCTCATTCCGGCCAAAAAGTTCAATTTTAACCTCATCAGTCCACAGAACTTGTTTCCAAAATGCATCAGGCTTGTCTATATGTTCATTTGCAAAGTTCAAACGATGATTTTTGTGGTGAGGACGTAGAAGAGGTTTTCTTCTGATGACTCTTCCATGAAGACCATATTTATACAAGTATCTCTTTATAGTGGAATAGTGTACCACAACTCCAGTGTCTGCCAGATCTTTCTGGAGGGATCGTGCAGTCAAACGTGGGTTGTGAATTGTTTTTCTCACAATCCTGCGAGCTGTTCTGTCTGATATTTTTCTTGGTCTTCCAGATCTTGCTTTAACTTCCACTGTTCCTGATGACTGCCATTTCTTAATTACATTTCGAACAGAGGATATTGACATCTGAAAACGCTTTGCTATCTTCTTATAGCCTTCTCCAGCTTTTTAGCGTCAACTATTTTCAGTTTCAGTTTTCTAGACAACTGCTTAGAAGAACCCATGGTGCTGATTGTTGGGGTAAGGTCAGATGAGTCTGGGCATTTAAAACCTTTGAGATTGACATCACCTGGTCTTCCCAGACGATGATTGAGAACAATCCATGACACAGGCAGGTCTCAGCTTGGCAAAGGGGGCAGTGCATGCTATAAATTCTGCAGGGTGCCCAAACTTTTGCAGACGCCATTTTTTTGTTTTCTGTTATTTTGAAAGTGTAAATGATGGAAATAAAATCTAACTTTTGTTGACATTATAAGAATGTCTAATCTGTAATTTGATGCCTTTTGGAGATTTTTCCATCTTTCCTTGGCTTCTTTATGCACATTAATACAAATTTTTAGCTGGGGTGCCCAAACTTTCGATCCCCACTGTATATTGCAGCATTACTCTCTCATGCTCACAATTTGGTAAGGGCAGATGAGACTAATGCTGCTGTGGTTCTGGAAGCAGCCTTTTTGGGTTCTTATGAAGCGCTGCCAAACCTGCTATACAGAGGGGCTTCAGCCCCCTTCTCCATTACATTGTCTATGAGGGTGCACATTAAAGCCTGGTGCCTGCAGTTCCCCCAGTCAACCCATATCTGGTCCCCGCGCACACCTCTATGATTGAATCCCTCCCTACCAGAGTTTTTCCTTTTCCCGGGGCCTACAATTTGGGCTTCCAAGGGAATTAGGTATTTACAGCAGATTTGTGATGGAGCTAATCTTAGAAATTTTCACTCCTTGAATGCTCAGTATGCCCTCCCTCATTCCTATCTGTTCCGGTACCTCCAATTGCGCCATGCCTTTCAACAACAGTTTCATGGTCAACTCCTTCGATTTGTAGAAACAGGATTTGAATCCCTATTGAGAAACACCTCCCTTACCAAACCTCTCTCTTCTATATATGAGGCCCTACGATCTTCAGTTCACGAAGGCCTTGACAGGCTGCTGTGTTCCTGGTGTTGGGAGGTGCCAGAACTCGATTCGGAAGACCGGGAAGAAATATGGAATATTCAGTGCAACAATTGGTCTCTACCCACAATCGTCTGATACAATTCAAAATCCTGTATAGAGTTTATTTCACCCTCCAGAGGTTGCATAGGATATTTCCAATGCTCCCCTCTAAATGCTGGTGTTGTCCGGAAGACCTGGCTACATTCCTACATGTCTTCTGGATTTGCCCTGTCATTCAGAAGTTGTTAGCAGTATATATTCCACTACCAATATCTCTGTGCTGTCAACTATTGATGTTTATCTTTTGGGATTAGTCCATCTC
Source organism: Staurois parvus (assembly GCF_062004578.1). Lineage (NCBI taxonomy): Eukaryota > Metazoa > Chordata > Amphibia > Anura > Ranidae > Staurois > Staurois parvus. The sequence continues at coordinate 1,349,089 of NW_028317813.1, read as the reverse complement.
CTGACGGTTTCTTGAGCCATGAGAACTTTACTTGGATTGCTACTTTTTTTATACGTGCAAGGCCATACTCCTAAAACGGAAGTCTCCTCAGGCTCACACCTCTGATTTTTTGATCAGATATACTGCTAACAACTTCTGATGGAAGAAATCCCCTCCCCCGCTGTGTCATCATATTCTGACAGCAGGACTCCCCCACCATCCGAATACACTGATCAGCACATTGGCTGCATGTGCTGAACGAGCAAAAATACACAGAGAAGCCAGTTCATTAAAAGGTGATCGACTTCTCATGAACGGGAATACATGGATCAAAATTTTAATCCACGAATGGCCAGCTTTAGATTTCTTTTGTTAAGCCTGGAGGCTGAATGAAAAAAAACTAGTATGCAAGGCCAGTGAAGTATACAAGGGATTCAAAAGACTTCCTCTACTTCAAGTGGAACTTTGTTCAGAATACAATACCCTGGCAGGGGGGATTCATCTATCTGTGCCATTAGTGTGGATGGAAAAATCTGTTCAATTCCTGTTTTTCAGCCTGCAAGCTAAACAAAGGAAATCCATATATATATGGTCAGTTTTACTTTAAACTTGTCATTGCACTCACATATTATGCTGTCAGTTTTGGATTAATGATAGAAAGGGTATAATCTGTCCACTATTAATTGCTATATCTCCAGTTAGATTTCTTCTTGTTTGTTTTCAAAATAGGAAGTGAGGGGAAATACCTTCTACAGGAACACAAGCAAATATTAAAAACTAATATCCTAGTACAGTGAGGGAATAATACTAGCACCTCTGTCATATGTTATTGATGCCTATGTACCCTTGAAATAGATTTTTTTCTCTCACTTACTATCCAGCTGGCAGGTTTCAGAAATCTCCTTTATAGGGACCCAGATAGCATTTAAAAATCTGACAGAAAAAAATAAAATTTCAATTCCTTCTCCATTGCATAAAAAAATAAGAAAACTAGCTTTGTCAAGAATTGATGTTTTAAGTATGTAAAACCTAACTGAATGACACGGAGGGCTCGTTTACACTATCAGATGCACTCCGTGTTGCGATGAATTTTAGTGTTACGCAAAAATTCAACATGTCCTTTTTTTTTTTTTTCCAATGTACACCTATGCGGCTTTATTTGTATGAACTTAACATAAGGCAAATTACTTGTCTATGCGATTGGATTGCATTGGGCAACAAGCTCCTAATTAAAGGCCCCCCTTTTCCATTATAAATATGGCAACAGCATTCAAATCGAACAGTCCAAATTGTCAACTTACATACACCATTGTCCTGTATTTCATTTGCTGTGTCCCATTTCCCTCTTCTCTTGCCCTCCTGCTCCAGTGTTGCCATTTTAAAGATTGCCAATTGCAGATGGCTTATTTTTCTGGGTTCCCTTTACCAACCCTCTAATGATGTATGCATAAAATCTTGGCATGAGCAGTAATCTTATTTTTGTGTGTGTGTGCGCATGCGTGTCTACGTTGTGTATGTAATGTGAGCAGGAGGCATAAAAATAAATACGAATGACTTAAAGAAATCTCACAGGATTTCATTAATTCACACATTACAAATGAACAGCCCCTTAGCCCTTACATTACGTGACACATCACCTCTGGGGAAATAAGTTTCCTAGTAATCATGCGATTTTTAGCAAAATCTTGCAGCTTTCAAACAAGGTTTTCAAGGAAGAGAGTGGTGAAATGCCTTTCCAGGGAACATCTGTGTGGCCAGTGCTACATCACCACTGCGAATCCAGAACTGCGTTTCGGGAAAAAAAATTGCAAAAATGTACATCTTTAAAAAAAAGAAAAAATTATGATTGGTTTTCATATTGTAGAATCCTTTGGCGACTTTACACATAATTGTTGTCTATCTGGAGAATTTTTGGTAGGCTGATTACTCCCGAGAGGACAAGTCCAACAACTTGTCACTTGGAGATCATGGTACTCACTGTGGTCTGGTGGAGTCCCAAAGCCTTCTACATGACTTTGCAGCCATTTCTGGACTGATAACTTTTTTTTTCTTATTGTTTCAAGAATTTCCACCAATTATGGCACCAGGTTTACTGCTTTTGGCAACTCTTGATAGCACAGGTCAAATTAAGCCAAGCTTATACTGAGCATGGCAACCCATACTGAGATCAATCAGCTAACTTGTGTTATCCTGTTTATTAGGATGATTTCATCAGGGGAACTTTTTCAAAGCTGAACAAAAGGTCCTGCAACAGTATCCTGTCCATATGTAATGCCAAGGCTCATAACACAAATTTACAAACTGTGGGCTATCTAATTTCAAAATCAGAAAGAGGAAATAAGAATCAAACAATAACTTGTAGGCAAACAAACAAAAGACATGTTAATTTGAGGTTTGCTCCATAAGTAAAAGATATACTTCCAAGGCAAGCATATTGTAAATTTGCAAACAAATTCAAAAAGGTCAACCTACATGCTAAATGTTATCTTTAAATTTAAAATTGCTTGTATAGGTTCTTGTTTGGATGTCTCTGCAATGGCAGTTTTAAATGAAAATCCATAAAAAGTGAAATGTATTCCTTTGCTATTGGGATCAGACACATTGCATTACATAACAGGCAGAGAAAACACATTGGGGAATTTTGATGGCAAGTCCCTAGAGCCATCAAATCCAGCATTTGTGAGCATCTGCAGCAGAAGAAAACAAGGAGCTCTGTAAGCTGAATACAAATCAAATGGCAGTAAGTAATGTATGCCAAGCACATGTTTATATATGAGAGAGGAAAATGCCAGGATCAAAGAGAATTGCTGGTAAATCAAATTAGGAAGAAATATTTAAAGAGACCATCTGTATCTGGATTTTAATGTACTATCAAATATGTAACAAGATTGGAATACATATGATTATTACACATTCTAATGGCTCAGGAGGTATTAATATACCAACTTAAAACATTAGCATACTTTTCTGGAGACTCTACTAAGCTGTAATGTAAATTGCTCTAATGAAAGTCCATTCACAAAAGCAGCATTTTTAGGGATAAGATTCCTTTCTCTTTCTCAAATGAAAAAGAAACCAAATGCGAGGTGTGTCCAGAAAGTAAATAGAATGATATTTTAACCACTTCAATACAGGGCACTTTTACCCCCTTCCTGTCCAGGCCAATTTTCAGATTTCAGTGTTGTCACACTTTGAATGACAATTATGTGGTCATGCAACAGTGTACACATAAAAAATGTTTTATCATTTTTTTTCACACAAATAGAGCTTTTTTTTTTGGTGGTATTTAATCACCACTGAGTTTTTTTATTTTTCGCTAAACAAGAAAACCTTGAAATTTTGAAAAAAAACCAAACCTGTGTTTTTCTGTTTCTGTTATAAAATTTTGCAAATAAATAAAATGTTTTCATCAATTTAGGTCAAAATGTATTCTGCTACAATTCTTTGGAGAAAATACCCCAAATGAGTGTATATTATTTAGTCTGTAGTAAAGTTATAGAGTTCATATACAGTATATACAGTGGATATAAAAAGTCTACACGCCCGTTAAAATGTCAGGTTTCTGTGATGTAAAAAAATGAGACAAAGATAAATCTTTTCAGAACTTTTTCCACCTTTAATGTGACCTATAACTGTACAACTCAATAGAAAAACAAACGGAAATCTTTGGGGGGAGTAAACATAAAAAACTAAAATAATGTGGTTGCATAAGTGTGCACACCCTCTTATAACTGGGGATGTAGCTGTGTTCAGAATTAAGCAATCACATTCAAATTCATGTTAAATAGGAGTCTATACACACCTGCCATCATTTAAAGTGCCTTTGATTAACCCCAAATAAAGTTCAGCTGTTCTAGTAGGCCTTTCCTGACATTTGCTTAGTCACATCCTATAACAAAAGCCACAGTCCGCAAAGAGCTTCCAAAGCATCAAAGGGATCTCATTGTTAAAAGGTATCAGTTAGGAGAAGGGTACAAAAGAATTTCCAAGGCATTAGATATACCATGGAACACAGTGAAGACAGCCACTATCAACTGGAGAAAATATGGCACAATAGTGACATTACCAAGAACTGGACGTCCCTCCAAAATTGATGAAAAGACAAGAAGAAAACTGGTCTGGGAGGCTGCCAAGAGGCCTACAGCAACATTAAAGGAGCTGCAGGAATATCTGGCAAGTACTGGCTGCGTGGTACATGTGACAGCAATCTCCTGTATTCTTCATATGTCTGGGCTATGGGGTAGAGTGGCAAGACAGAAGCCTTTTCTTATGAAGAAAAACATCCAAGCCCTGCTACATTTTGCAAAAACACATCTGAAGTTTACCAAAAGCATGTGGGAAAATGTGTTATGGTCTGATGAAACCAAGGTTGAATTTTCTGGCCATAATTCCAAAAGATATGTTTGGCGCAAAGACAACACTGCACATCACCAAAAGAACACCATACCCACAATGAAGCATGGTGGTGGTGGCAGCATCATGCTTTGGGGCTGTTTTTCTTCAGCTGGAACTGTGGCCTTAGTCAAGGTAGAGGGAATTATGAACAGTTCCAAATACCAGTCAATACGGGCTCAAAACATTTAGGCTTCTGCTAGAAAGCAGAACCTGAAGAGGACCTTCATCTTTCAGCATGACAACGACTCAGAGCATACATTCAAATCAACAAAGGAATGGCTTCACCAGAAGAAGATTAACGTTTTGGAATTGCCCAGCCAGAGCCCAGACCTGAATCCGATCGAAAATCTGTGAGGTAATCTGTGAGGTGATCTGAAGAGGGCTGTGCACAGGAGATGCCCTCACAATCAGACAGATTTGGAGTGTTTTTGCAAGTAAGAGTGGGCAAATATTGCCAAGTTAAGATGTTGCATGCTGATAGACTCATACCCAAAAAGACTGAGTGCTGGAATCAAATCAAAAGGTGCTTCAACAAAGTATTCGTTTAAGGGTGTGCACACTTATGCAGCTATAGTATTTTTGTTTTTTAATTTTTACTTCCATCCACTTAAAAGATTTCAGTTTGTTGCTCAACTGAGTTGTACAATTTATAGGTTACATTAAAGGTGGAAAACATTCTGAAATTATCCATCTTTGTCTAATTTTTTTTACATCACAGAAACCTGACATTTTAACAGGGGTGTGTAGACTTTTTATATCCACTGTATATCTGACAATCGATCAGTCCTAATGTACCGGCCAATCTAATCTCTTGTGGCCCGAAAACGCCAGGATAGTGCAAATACCCCCCAAATTACCCATTTTTGGAAAACAGACAGTCCAAGGTGTTTAGTAAGAGGCATGGTGAGTTTCTTTGGAGGTTGTAATTTTTTGTTAAATTTTTTTGGAAAATGTAGAAATTAAAAAGAAAAAAAAATGATGATCAGTGTGCCCTGATGATCAATGTAGCACCAGCAGTGCCACCAGTCAGTGTCCATCAATGCCAGCTGTCAGTGCTCATCAATGCCAGCTGTCAGTGCTCATCAATGCCAGCTGTCAGTGCTCATCAATGTCAGCTGTCAGTGCTCATCAATGTCAGCTGTCAGTGCTCATCAATGTCAGCTGTCAGTGCTCATCAATGCCACCTGCCAGTGCCCATCAGTGCCTTATCAATGCCACATATCAGTGCCTACCAGTGCACATCAATGCCACATATCAGTGCCCAGCTGAGCTGCCTTTCAGTGGCACCTATCAGTGCCAGTCAGTGCCACCTATCAATGCCAGTCAGTGCCGCCTATCAGTGCCACCAATAAGTACAAGTCAGTGACACCAATCAGTGCCATATATGAGTGCTGCCTTTCAGTGCCCATCAGTGATGCCTGTCAATGCCCATCAGTGATGCCTGTCAATGCCCATCAGTGCCACCTACCAGTGCCACCTATCAATGCCCATCAGTGCAGCCTATCAGTGCCCATCAGTGCAGCCTCATTAGCGCACATGAGTGAAGGAGAAAAATCACTTATTTACAAAATTTTATAGCAAAAACTAAGAAAAAACTTTTTTCTTCAAAATTTTCAATTGTTTTTGGTTTGTTTAACAAAAAAATAAAAAACCCAGAGGTGATTAAATACCACCAAAAGAAAGCTCTGTCTCAAAAAAAGTATAAAAATATCATATGGGTACAGTGTTGCATGACCGCGCAATTGTCATTCAAAGTACGACAGCGCTGAAAGCTGAAAATTGGTCTGGACAGGAAGAGGGTATAAGTGCCCTGTAGGCAAGTGGTTAAATGCTAATGAAAACAGATAAAATAATAATATACTAGCATAAAAAAGGCAACAAATGGATTCATTTCTAGCCTTAGAACAGAAAACTCTAATTTGAATATTCACAGGAAATCTGTGATTCAGAGTTAAAAAACAAACAAAAAAAAACACAACAGCAGGCATCTGTACTCTCCATGCACTGCCTCTGCATTGTACCTGACATTTAAAATAAAAACGTGCCACTTAAAAATAGGATGTTGTCACACAGCCCTTCAGGTGCATAACTGAGTGGCTTGGAAATTAAGTCACAGTTTAATCAATGTACCCCACACACAACCACAAACAGAAAGTGTTCTAGAGAAGGAAGAGTAATTAACTTATAGTCACTTGTATTATCACATTGTTGCTGCTGTCTTTATCTTTTGTATAATATGAGCAGAGATAAAAGTCTTTGTATTTTGGGTTCCTGAATAGAACTCACCATATTTGGCACACAGGGATGTAGACAGACATACCCAGCTGACTGTATAATTTAAAGGGCATACCTAAACATTGAGATCTTTGGGGTGGAATTAACATTTATTTAATTCATTTTGTTGAAGATCACTGTTCACTTCACCTATCACTCATTTACTCAACAGTTGTACAGCAGATATCAAAAAGAATTACCCCCTCCCCCCTTTAATGTAATCACATTGTGTTGCTTTGCGTCACCTTGGATGGTCATGTCATTCTTCTCTTCACTGTCTCTTTTGGTAACGGTGAGGTATTTCTACTTTAGCTTGTTTTGCAAAATTTTGGTTTATATCCGTATTTTGTACTGCAATAAATGTTTTGTAATTTTCTATTTAGAAGCCGCAGTTTGTCCTCATTTGGACCTCTTAAACCATGGGTTCTTTACCCTTGGTTTTTGTCCAATAGTATCACTTAGGTCCCGAGGACACCACATATGTGTATCTATGTGAGTCGGCCTTAGATATTGGGGTCACCATTATCCATGTATGGTTTATATTTTTGTACCCCTTCTTTTCCTCTTTTTTGATTAATTTTTCAATTTAGTCCGCTGCCGTGTGAGTCCCGGTTTATTTTATTCTTTCATATGCTCTTGCACACTGAAGCTCGAAAGAGTTTTTTTTTACTGATCTAAAATGCAGATTATTTACAATGTGCCTGTACAAACAGGCGTAAAAACAAGCACTGTGTATTCTTGAGTACTTGAGTAAAAAAAAATAATATAGAAAAATCTGCGTTCCTGATCAGTGTTTTGCATAAATATGTGCATATGAGCATAAAGGCTATTGGATTTCGCATAGGGGTGTATTGCACATGTAAATGTGCATGCACTCAAATACACACAAAACAAACGTCTGAAATTACGTCCAGAAATGCTGATGCTCAAACATCAGTACAGTTTGCAAGAGGCCTAATGAAGGGTTATAATTCCTGTCAAGTCCCATTGTTTTTGGAACTTGGATACTGACTGCAATAAAAACTGAGCACTTCTAGCCATTTCCCATTCTTTAACCGCCTGCCATATAAGGAAATGATGGGTGGGCAGTGGCTCTCTCTTTTTGGGAGGACGTCATATGATGTCCTCCCACTCTAACTGTGCATGCCTGCCCCTGGGGGCACACAGAGATCGGTGGTGCGCTGTGTATCTGGGAACATAAACTAATTTCTCTTCATACATTTAGGCCAAAATGTATTCTGCTACATTTCAGTAGTACACACTAACCCAAATCCGTGTATGTTTAGTCTAAGTGGATGAATACCCCCAAAGGACCCCATTTTGGAAAGTGGACAGTCCAAGATATTTAGTAAGAGACACGGTGAGCTTTTTTGAAGTTGTAGTTTTTTGTCACAATTTTTTGAAAAATGGAAAAATTAAATAACTTTTTTTTTTTACAATTTTTTTTCATATACGGTCACAGAGCTATGCAGCTTTGTCATTCATTATTTTCAATTTTTTTTTACATACTTTGACCAGAGCAGTGCTGTCTTACCATAGTGCTACTGTTCTGCTCTGGGGAGATAATCGGGATTCCCAAGGAGACGTGGGAGACTTAAAAAGTGGAAACGTATAGGTTACACCTCGAACAAATGTATGAATCAATTAATGAAAAGTGATTGATATCTGGAAGAAAAAACTGCCAGAGCCAATATCTGGACTTTAAATGGTACTTAAAGCCAACTTAATTTCCATCCCCACTTGGAAGAAAGCCAAAACATGCCCAATCATATATTTTTGGGGATGAAATTTCCTGGTTTCACACCAGGACACACAGGACTTCCAAGGCCGATAATAAATCCTTCTGGACGAATGTTCCCTGGCCTTTAGTAAAGTAGAGATGACTGCAACCGAGACCCTTTGATCCTTCAGCACTTAATAACCAGGCTATCAAACCCAGCGTTTGTGAAGCATGGTGCAATATTGGTCCCTGAGACAGAAGGTATGGATAGGCCAGAAGTGCCCAAGAACTATCCACTGCCAGATTCACTATGTCAGTGTAGCATGTTCTTCTGGGCCAGGCTGGAGCCAGCAAGATTACAGGCATTAATTCCTCCTGGATAACGTGTAACAGACGTGGAAGCAGCTGAACTGGTGGGAAGGCATAAATCAGAGAAAAATGGTCCTAAGGTGGTACTAGGGTGTCCACCCCTATTCCATGTGGATCCCTTCTCCTGTATTCAAACCTATCTAGCTTTGCATTGAATATAGCACAAGGAGATCCACATCTGTAAAATGTCAAGTCAGAATATGATCCACCTCCTCTTGGGCAGCCAGACTCCTGGTGCCGCCTTGCTGATTGATATATGCCACCACCATGGCATTGTCCGCCTGCACTCTGACTTCAATTCCCTGCAACTGGACCGTCCAGTGATCCAGTGGAAACCGAACAGCCCGAAGCTCTAAATAGTGCATGGCCAAAATTACTTCCTGTGTAGACCATGCCCCCTGTACTCAAGAAGATCCTAGAATGGCTCCCCATCCTGACAGACTGGAATTGGCAGTCACAACCCTTCAAACTACTGGAAGTAACAACTTTCCCCTCTCCAGGTTTTGAGGAACTATTCACCAGTTCAATGCCTGCCACACAATGGGAGCGAAGGACACACAGCAATCCAGACACTGATCTCTCCTGTTCCATGCTGACATGACTTTGTAACGGTCTGGAATGAAACTGTGTGTGGGGAACAGACTCGAATGTGGTAACCATCTTCCCCAGCAGCCTCATGCAAAGGTGGATTGAACCTAGATTTCTCAGAGAAAGGCTAATTTTCTAGCAACAAAAACACTCTCACCTGAACAGTGTCCATGATTAGACCCAGATATTCTAGACTGGCATCAAAGCTGATTTCTCTAGATTGAACACCCAGCCGAGCCATTCCAGTGTACAAATCACAAGAGTCATGTTCTGCCCTAAAGGCATCACCGACCGATCCCTGAGCAACAGGTTGTCCAGATACCCCGGGATAGATACTCCGAGTCCTCAACAAGCCCAGTATTGGGGATAAGACTTTTGTGAATACCGAGGAGCTGTGGCCAGTCCAAAAACAGCCTAAAACAAGGAAGCTTTCTTTTGCTGATTTACGGTTAAAACAGCCTGCCCCCTATCTGCACAAGTGGGGGTGTCCCTTCACAGTGAAGAGAACTTGGACTCTGATTTAGATGACTGAGTGGACTAGGGCTTCTCCTGCCCCTGGCTCTGTGTTTTCCTCCTGAACCCAATTGCCTGTGGGTGCCGAAAGGACTGCCTGGATGATGAGGCACTGCCTACCGGGTCAGAAGAGCCCCTTTAAGCCAGATCCTTGCCCTTCCTTTAAAGTGGATAAAGGGAACTCTTCCTGCCAGACATGTTTTAGACATATTTATCCAAATCTTTACCAAACAGGCATTCTCCATAAAAGGAAAAACCAATACATATATATTGTTTTTTCTACAGAGCAGCTCAGCAGACCAGCTTTTCAAACATAGAACCCTACATGTACGAACTGAAACCAGACGGGCGGTGATTAACATTTAACATAGTCTGTATACACAGGTGCCAGCACTATAGGCACTTCACAATGTGAGTGTGCTATAATAAGCTGATCATTAGAAGAAGGATCTGAAACTTACTCCTTGACCAAAAGCACCTTTGGGAGATCATACGCTGTTTGACCTACCTGTGAAAAGGGCTCAAAATCCTCTGGTGAGTGTGCACTTTTTTATGAACACAAGTGGTATAGAGTCTGGGAGCTTGGATTGATCCTGCATCCAGTGAAAGACTTACATCATAGTGTGGTGTTGGGTTATACACTCTGGTGGACTTTTATTTTATTTCAAGTTGATAATTTTGCACAGACATGTGTACATGATGTATTAAGAATTTAGCAAGCAACTATCTTTATATATACCATTTTTTTTTCACATACTGTCATCAGTCAGTATACCTGATCATCACCACAGCAGCCATAGGATGACATTGTACTGCACTGTTGACAGTATATACTCAATGCAGTTAAGCTCCACCCCCTGCCACTGCAGCTATGATGTGGAGTAAAAAAAAAAAAATTACTCGGTTCAGTTAAGCTCCACCCCCCGGCCCCCCACCACTGCAGCTATGATGCGGAGTAAAAAAAAAATTTGAGTTTAAAAAAACAATGCCTTTTACTAAATACCTCAGACTGTCTACTTTCCAAAAAGGGGTCATTTGCGGTGTATTTTTACGGTCTTGGCATTTTAGGGCTTTAAGAAATGAGAGGCCGTCAGTACACCAGGACTTAACAATTTTCAAATATATACCATAGTTTGTAGACACAATATAATTAATATACACTTATTGGGATAACACATGTAGCAGAATAAATTTTGGTCTAAATTTATGAAGCAATTTGATGTTAAAATGTTTTAATTGGATATGTTTTGTAACAGAAAGTAGAAAATATTGTTTTTTGTTTTTCAAAAATGTCAGTCTTTTTTGTTTATATAAAAAAAGTCAGTGGTGATAAAATACCTCCACAAGAAAGCATTATTTGTGTGAAAAAATATAAATTTCACTTGGGTACAGTGTTGCATGACCGCACAATTGCTAGTTAAAATACTGCAGTGCAAAATAGCAAAAAAATACCCTGGTCATGAAGGGAGTAAAACTTTCCGGAACTGTAGTGGTTAAAACTGAAGCAGACATTATCTTGAACAGCTGTGCATAGAATCAGCTCCTATCTTTCATTTTCAACTGAACAAGCTGAAGATAGAAGTGGGCTGGTTTACACAGCTGCACCAAATTCTGTCTTCCCCAGTCTTAATAAAGTCCTCCCACTATACTTTCCCGTTTCAGTGAAATCTAGGATTTTGTGTTCAGCAAAATAATAGAACTAGTCTAGTGCCTAAGCATGTTTGCATGGTAGTGTGTGTTTGTATATATTTTAGAAATGCACACTACAGTATATATTCTTTGTTAAAATAGGTCTAAAGCAACAAAGGAAAGTGATCATACCACCATGGAAAGTTTACTACAAGATATCAGTTAATGTATTCTCTAGACTTCATACATTATCAGGTACTCACCACAGGCTGTTTTGTAATATCCACTAGATCTTTAAGGTTGTAATACTGATGCTTCTCAAAAGCAGAGAACAGCATATCGAGAACCTGCTGCTTGTCCGCACGGGCACGTTTGCCATCATCTTTTTTCTTCTTCTCATAATCAATCTGTATATACAGGAAGATATATAAATTTTACAGACAAGAGTTCAATACAAGTTAATAGAAAATAGACAGACATATACAAATATTGCCATACACATTACATACGGTAATTATAAATAAATGCATAATATCAGAAATATAGTTGTCAGACCAGTGTAAGATACATGGCAGGCAACAGAGCATGAAAAAAGTCACGTTATGACAATATCACATTTCATAAGTATTCAAGTTAAGGTAACTTATAAGGAAGACCGTTAGAGAACAGAATTCTGATTAAACAGAACTTTATGTCTAGGGAAGGGAATGACAGGGAATGACAGGGAAGTCCAACTTTTTGACCTTCCTAGGACACATTATAAGAAGAGAAATAGTCTTGGGCCGCACATAAAAATATACTAACAATAAGGATAGCTGATGTGCCTAGCAGTGATCACCGCAGGTAATTGTTGGCTGTGTAGAGAACAGCGAATAGGTGCAGCTGCTGGAAAACGGCTATTATAATGAACGGGGCTAGCAGCCGCACCTACCAGCTGAGAGGTGCAGGAGGAACTGTGGCTACAATTTGCACCAGCCCTAACTACCAGTGAGAATGAAGCCTATGTACGTGTTGTGTGGGGAGGTTGGGGGGGGGGGGGGTTGTGGGCAGGGGCACTCCCCTAGATCCAACCATGCAGCCTTTACTTACCTAGCGCACCTGTATTCCCCTCTGCCGATGCTATTGCAAACATGGCATCCCTCCGGACGTGCATTTGCCTGCCTGGTCAATGTAGGCTGCCGCGGCTGCTATGTCTGCATGGCATTTCTGGAGTCCATACAGCCGTGCATAAGCCAAGCATATCTGTGTCGGTGGCGTAGCTGCTGTGCTTGCTTGCACAGCATCCCTCCAGATGGGCCCGGGCAGCATCCTAAACTCTCTGAGGTTGCGGGTTAGACACCCCTATTTTAGGATAACATGACCAGCAAGTGAAGTATATAGGATAGCCAATGAAAAAATGAAAGGATGAAGTGGCTACAAGGCAGAAAAGAAAAACAGAAAAGGCGAGAAAGCAAGAAAAATAAGCAATGAACGCTCTTTCAATGTTTTACCAAACTGAGTTGTTTTCTAAGGCACAGGGGGACGATAATTCCACTGGAACATTTTTCCCATAATACAAGGAATGCATTAAGGTAAAAAATGTTCTGTCTTTAGAACCACTTTAAAGACTTACTAAAACCAGGACCCTGCATTCACTATATCTGGTCTCCACAGTACACACAACATGGAAATGCAATTATTTTAGTAAATATAAACTGCTATATATCTTTTCTCATCAGCAGTTAGAGCAGTCTTTCACTTCAGCAGAACACTGGTTAAAGCTTGTAGGAGTTTTATTTCTGCTCTAGGAGAATGCAAAACCCCTGACCCTCTGTCTGGACAGTGCTGATTGGCCCTGTGCTGATCACATGCACTCTCCCAAGAAAAAAATAAGCAATACACAACTAACTGAGCAAGTGCATGTGACTATGGGTTCAGTCTGTCTTATCAGGTGGACAGTGGAAGAAGAGGAGGGGCAGAGAAAACAGGACCAAACAGACTTTTTATACAATGCAGAGGATTAACCCCTTAGGTTCCACAGTGAGTATAACAAGCATGCTTTACTGCATATACAGACTAAAGTGTTACTAAACCCACAACAGTAAAATCAAAGACTAAGCATCAGCACACCAATCAAGAAACTAACATTCTCAAAACACAAAAATCAAAAACAAAAAAAACACAAACATTTCCATCCAAGTCAACTGACTCTGAGTCCAACAAGGGTGTCCAATTAATGCCATTTTAATATAAGTGACAAGAAACTTTAATGGTGATCAGTCTTTAAAGCAGAAATTAAAAAGCCATATGTGCACTTTATATAAGCATTTGTTTACTGTTTTACTTGCCAAATGTGTTGTAGCTCTGCACAGCCAGTCTTGTGATTTACATATCTATTCAACATGGTAAAACCATTACTAGAGCGGATTTTCATAAAACTTTACTGACACTTTTCTGTTAGTATGCTTCCGTTAAAATGGTTTAAATTCTGCAGCTTTACTGACATATGCATCAGATTCAGGTAGTTCTTACAAAGTGCCACTATTGTTGCACCAAATTCAAAAAGAATTAACTTCAATTTGTAGATAATAAAACTGGATCTAATTAAAGTGATATTAAACCTCAATGCAAACATTATCTTGCAGCTTACCAATGGTGGCTTCATTTGTTTTCTTTTGTAGGATTTCTTTCCCATATTTTTACCTGGTGATCCAGCCAGTAAGCCTGTTGGTTTTCAAAACAACAAGCTCTCTTGCAGATGCAGCAGTTAGAGGAATAAAACACACTATTTACCACTGACAAGGATGCTTACAATGATCAGCTTTTATTTATGTAAAACCTTTACCACAAAAGAAAAAAAAAACAATTGTGTTTACTGCTTATACAGTGAGGAACAGAAGTATTTGAACACCCTGCGATTTTGCAAGTTCTCCCACTTAGAAATCATGGATGGGTCTGAAATTCACATTGTAGGTGCATTCCCACTCTGAGAGACAGAATTTAAAAAAAAATTCAGGAAACCACATTGTATGATTTTTAAAGAATTTATTTGTCTTGCACTGCTGAACATAAGTATTTGAGAGCCAGAATTCTTGCTGTTTCTTAGTTGTTCAAAGACCTGTTACTGTGCATTTAAAAAGTCCACCTCTACTCCACTCAGTAATCTAACTTAGTAGCACCTGTCTGAGCTCTTTAAAGACACCTGTCCACCCCACAGTCAATCAGACACCAACTACTACCATGGGCAAGAGCTGTCAAAAGACACCAGAGACAAAATTGTGGACCTCCACAAGGGCTACGGGGCAATTGCCAAGCAGCTTGGTGAAAATAGATCAACTGTTGGAGCAATTGTTAGAAAATGGAAGAGGCTAAAGACGACTGTCAGTCTCCCTCGGACTGGGGCTCCATGCAAGATCTCACCTCGTGGGGTATCACTGATGATAAGAAAGGTGAGGAATCAGCCCAGAACTACAAGGGAGGAGCTGGTCAATGACATGAAGAGAGCTGGGACCACATTTTCAAAGGTCACTGTCGGTAGAACACTACGCCGTCATGGGTTCAAATCATGCATTGCACGGAAGGTTCCCCTGCTCAAGTCATCACATGTCCAGGCCCGTCTGAAATTTGCCAATGACCATCTGGATGATCCAGAGGAGGCATGGGAGAAAGTCATGTGGTCAGATGAGACCATAGTAGAACTTTTTGGTCTAACCTTCACTCGTCGTGTTTGGAGGAAAAAGAAGGATGAGTTGCATCCCAAGAACACCATCCCTACTGTGAAGCATGGGGGTGGTAACATCATGCTTTGGGGGTGCTTTTCTGCGAAGGGGACAGGACGACTGCACTGTATTAAGGAGAGGATGAATGGGGCCATGTATTGTGAGATTTTGAGCAACAATCTCCTTCACTCAGTCAGAGCAATGAAGATGGACCTTGGCTGGGTCTTCCAACATAACAACGACCCGAAGCACACAGCCAGGATAGCCAAGGAGTGGCTCCGTAAGACATATATCAAGGTTCTGGAGTGGCCTAGCCAGTCTCCAGACCTAAATCCAATAGAACATCTTTGGAGGGAGCTGAAACTCCGTGTTGCTCAGCGACAGGCCCAAAATTTGACAGATCTAGAGGAGATCTGTGAGGAGGAGTGGGCCAAAATCCCTGTTGCAGTGTGTGCAAACCTGGTCAAGAACTACAGGAAACGTTTGACCTCTGTAATTGCAAACAAAGGCTTCTGTACCAAATATTAACACTGATTTTCTCAGGTGTTCAAATACTTATGTTCAGCAGTGCAAGACAAATTAATTCTTTAAAAATCATACAATGTGATTTCCTGAATTTTTTTTTAAATTCTGTCTCTCGGAGTGGGAATGCACCTACAATGTGAATTTCAGACCCCTCCATGATTTCTAAGTGGCAGAACTTGCAAAATCGCAGGGTGTTCAAATACTTCTGTTCCTCACTGAAAGCGTGAGCTGGAGTTTGGCTTCAGTTTGTTAGTGTATCTAAATCGATGAGTACATCTAACACTACGCTTCCCACATTAACAAGACTGCTGTTCAAAGGTGCTCCTGTGCTCCTTTATCCAGAGAGGGGGCACTCTAATACAGGAGGTGTGTTACTGGCAAGATCACCAGGTAAAAACACAGAGGGAAAACAAATAGAGCTGACACATCTAATGATTGGTAAGCTGCAATATATTACATTTTTGATTTCGGGTTTAATACCGCTTTAAGACCAACTTAGACTTGGCGTACAGAGATGGGCAGAGTGTTTGTCTCTGTATTTTGTGCAGCAGAACAGCATGTTTTCAGCTACCACCCCCTCCCCACCTGTAACTGGTTGTCAAGGACGCTGTAAAAGTGGTGTGGAGTCTAATGGGAAAAGCTGAGGACCTAGATCCCAATCAGGAGTGTGCTCTTCTTGTGATTAGCCAAAGACAGTGGGTGGGTTCTATAGACAATAGCAAGCTGTCTACCACAAGGGGAGTGGATCAGATGGGAAACTAGTGTCTCTGAATCCCAACTAGTCTCCACTCACCCAGCTACTCCAATGTCTGTGTCATAGCTGCAGTGGCGAGTGGGAGTACAAACTGTCCATGTAGATCTAAAATAATGACAAGCAGCAGTTGCTTGGTCCAATAATTCAGAATTTATTAAAACCTCAATGACACCTCTGCTTTAAAAATGTACACTTTTTAACACCGTCTTCTACGATTAATGAACTGTGGTGTGTTAACCCATAACATAGCTTAAAATACTTAAAATGCATTTTTAAATATAACAAATTACGGGGAGAGTAAGTGCAGCCAAAACTGTCATTTTAATGTATTGCCATTTGTCCTCTGATATTTATTGCTTTCTCATAAATTCCTCTAAACTCTTTATTAAATCGAATGTTTGTTATACTGTGAAAATATCTGTAATTAAACATGATTACTGTTTTGACATTTTGGCTCATAAAGTTAGGTTTGAATTGAATTTGCTGAAAGCTATGTAACTCAAGAGATGTGGCTCAGACAATGTGGGATAAGGACATTGTCTATTAAAATGAATACAATTTTTCCCACGTGTATTCATATAATTAGTTTGAAAACCAGGCAAGAGAATGCTCGGCATTGAACAGCCTTACAGAAGGATCCAGCTTATTGCTGACACTGTACTGACAGAACACTAGGCACAGAGGGCATTTACAAATTGTAGGTTCCTAAAAGAGATGGGTATTTGTGAAATTGCTCAATAAAGCAGAGATCCAACTGTAAAAAAAAAAAAACAAAAAAAAAAAAAACGAAAAGTCAGCAGCTACAAAAACTGTAGCTGCTGACTTTTAAAATACAACCACTTACCTACTTCTCAGTCCAGCGGTGTCCTCACCACCGCTGGTTTCACCAGCCGTCTTCTCTCCCTGGTGCCGGCATCTTCAGTGTGGGCACCCAGCTGCGACAGCTTGCAACTTCACAGCAGGGTGCCCACTGCGCATGCGGGAGAAGCGATGCGCTTTGTGAATAGCCCGTAGTCTTCTGGGTCCTGTCATGTGCCCAAGAAGACTACGGGGAGGGAGGGGGGAGGACAACTTGCGCTTCTGATCCCCTTAAGAGATCGCAGCGAAAGTAGGAGCAAGTACCTGTCAAATTCGGGTACCCACTCCCCCCTCGCTCCCCAAAGGTGCCAATCATTAATGGGGAGTGGGGGACAAAGACTTAAGGTGAAACTTCCTCTTTTGGGTGGAGCTCCGCTTTAATGCAAGAAGGATTGCTATAAAAGACTGTATATACAGTGAGGAACAGAAGTATTTGAACATCCTGCGATTTTGCAAGTTCTCCCACTTAGAAACCATGGAGGGGTCTGAAATTCACATTGTAGGTGCATTCCCACTCTGAAAGACAGAATTAAAAAAAAAATTCAGGAAATCACATTGTATGATTTTTAAAGAATTTATTTGTGTTGCACTGCTAAACATAAGTATTTGAACACCTGAGAAAATCAGTGTTAATATTTGGTACAGAAGCCTTTGTTTGCAATTACAGAGATCAAACGTTTCCTGTAGTTCTTGACCAGGTTTGCACACACTGCAACAGGGATTTTGGCCCACTCCTCCACACAGATCTCCTCTAGATCTGTCAGGTTTCAGGGCTGTCGCTGAGCAAAACGGAGTTTCAGCTCCCTCCAAAGATGTTCTATTGGATTTAGGTCTGCAGACTGGCTAGGCCACTCCAGAACCTTGATATGCTTCTTATGGAGCCACTCCTTGGTTATCCCGGCTGTGTGCTTCAGGTCGTTGTCATGTTGGAAGACCCAGCCACGACCCATCTTCAATGCTCTGACTGAGGGAAGCAGGTTGTTGCTCAAAATCTCACAATAAATGGCCCCATTCATCCTCTCCTTAATACAGAGCAGTCGTCCTGTCCTCTTCGCAGAAAAGCACCCCCACAGCATGATGTTACCACCCCCATGCTTCACAGTAGGGATGGTGTTCTTGGGATGCAACGCATCCTTTTTCCTCCAAACACGAGTGAAGTTTAGACTAAAAAGTTCTACTTTGGTCTCATCTGACCACATGACTTTCTCCAATGCCTCCTCTGGATCATCCAGATGGTCATTGGCAAACTTCAAACGGGCCTGGACATGTGATGACTTGAGCAGGGGAACCTTCCGTGCAATGCATGATTTGAACCCATGACAGCGTAGTGTTCTACCAAGAGTGACCTTTCAAACTGTGGTTCCAGCTCTCTTCATGTCATTGACCAGCTCCTCCCTTGTAGTTCTGGTCTTATTCCTCACCTTTCTTACCATCAGTGATACCCCACGAGGTGAGATCTTGCATGGAGCCCCAGTCCGAGGGAGACTGACAGTCGTCTTTAGCCTCTTCCATTTTCTAACAATTGCTCCAATAGTTGACCTATTTTCACCAAGCTGCTTGGCAATTGCCCCGTAGGCCTTTCCAGCCTTGTGGAGGTCCACAATTTTGTCTCTGGTGTCTTTTGACAGCTCTTTAGTCTTGCCCATGGTAGTAGTTGGCGTCTGACTGTGGGGTGGACAGGTGTCTTTAAAGAGCTCAGACAGGTGCTAAGTTAGATTAATGAGTGGAGTAGAGGTGGACTTTTTAAAGGCACAGTAACAGGTCTTTGAGAGCCAGAATTCTTGCTGTTTCTTAGGTGTTCAAATACTTATGTTCAGCAGTGCAAGACAAATAAATTCTTTAAAAATCATACAATGTGATTTCCTGAATTTTTTTTTAAATTCTGTCTTTCAGAGTGGGAATGCACCTACAATGTGAATTTCAGACCCCTCCATGATTTCTAAGTGGGAGAACTTGCAAAATCGCAGGGTGTTCAAAATACGTCTGTTCCTAACTGTACATCTAGCTGATATACATCCAAAATAATAGTTTCTTCTAGTGGTACCAACCATTTACCATCCACAGAGCCTTGAACTCATATTAGATTTATTTTTAAGCTAAGTCCACCCAAATGGACTTAGGTGCCTGCCATCTTGCCATCACCACCTACTGTTATGAAAAGTGCCTTGAAAAAATATTCATACCCCTTAAAATTTTTAACATTTTGTCATGTTACAACCAAAATCATAAATTTATTTTATTGGGATTTTATGTGATAGACCAACACAAAGTGGTACATAATTGTCAAGTGGAAGGAAAATGATAAATGATTTTTACAATTGTTGACAAATATGTGAAAAAAGTGTGGAGTGCACTTGTATTCAGCCCCTTACTCTGATACCCCTAACTAAAATCTAGTGGAACCAATTGCCTTCAGAAGTCACTTAATTAGTAAATAGAGTCCACCTGTGTGTAATTTAATCCCAGAATAAATAAAGCTGTTCTGTGAAGCCCTCAGGTTTGTTAGAGAACAATAGTGAACAAACAGCATAATGAAGGCCAAGGAACACACCAGACAGGTCAGGAATAAAGTTGAAGTTTAAAAGTGTCTCTAAACCCACAACAGTAAAATCAGTCTGGATATGCAGTAAAGCATGCTTGGTATACTCACTGTGGAACTGAAGGGGTGAATCCTCTGTGTAAAAATGATGTTTGATTCTGACTTCTCTGATCCTCCCCTTCTTCCAGTGTCTACTAAATATCTCCTGATAGAACAGAGGCTCTGGGGCAAGCTACACATGCACAGTTTTTTTTTTATTTCTTGGGAGAGTGCATGTGATCAGCACAGGGCCAATCAGCACACTCCAGACAGAGGTCAGGGGTTATGCATAATCCTACAGGAGAATAAAAACTCTCTGCACTGTTCAATCCATCATCTGAAAATGGAAAGAGTATGGCACAACTGCAAACCTATTAAGAAATGGCCGTCCATCTAAACTGACAGGCAGGGCAAGGAAAGCATTAATCAGAAAAGCAGCTAAGAGGCCCATAACAAGTCCCATTTGAAGTTTGCAGGAAGCCATGTGGGGGACACAGCAAATGTGGAAGAAGGTGCTCTGGTCAGATGAGACCAAAATTGAACTTTTTGGCTTAAAAGCAAAACGCTACGTGTGGCAGAAAAATAACACTGCACAACACCCTGAACACACCATCCCCACTGTGAAACATGGTGGTGGCAGCATCATATTGTGGGGATGCTTTTCTTCAGCCGGGACAGGGAAGCTGATCAGAGTTGATGGGAAGATGGATGGAGCCAAATACAGGGCAATCTTACAAGAAAACCTGGTAGAGTTTGCAAGAGACTTGAGACTGGGGCAGAGGTTCACCTTCCAGCAGGACAACACAGCTAAACATACAGCCAGAGCTACAATGAAATGATTTAGATCAAAGCATATTCATGTGTTAGAATGGCCCAGTCAAAGTCCAGACCTGAATCCAATTGAGAATCTGTAGCAAGACTTGAAAATTGCTGTTCAGAGATGCTCTCCATCCAATCTGACAGAGCTTGAGGTATTTTGCAAAGAAGAATGGACAAAAATTTCACTCTCTAGAGAGCAAAGTTGGTAGAGACATCCCAAAAAGACTTGCAGCTGTAATTGCAGTGAAAGGTGGTTCTACAAAGTATTGACTCAGGGGGACTGAATACAAAGGAACGCCACACATTTCAGATATTTATTTGCAAAAAAATTTGAAAACCGTTTATCATTTTCCTTCCACTTCACAATTATGTGCCACTTTGTGTTTGTCCATTACATAAAATCCCAATAAAATACATTTATGTTTTTGATTGTAACATGACAAAATGTGGAAAATTTCAAGGGGTATGAATACTTTTTCAAGGCACTGTATTCTTCATGGCCAATGGATATTTCCACTAGAAGTCTAAATATTAAACATTAAATTAGTATCAGTTAAGACTGGGGGGGGGGCTACTCACATATTAAGCTAACCTCCAAGGACAACATTCACCCAATAATAGAAATACGGTAGACTGAGCCCTAACAGTAAACATGATTTGCAAGAGAACACTTTAGATGCTGTGTTCTGTCTCTAACTAGTGTAGGTTATGTTGTTACTCTTCCTTATTCTAGTTCCTATCCTTGTGAAAGTAGACAAGTAGTAAGATTAAACCTCCCTAGGGAGCACACAAATGCCAAAAAAACCTTGCAGGGGTTCTAATGCTTTTCCATGCTGCCACAAATTATTGACCTGGATACTAGAAGGGTGAGAGGATTTAAGTACCCCACATAATGCAAAGATGTAAACATCTGGTGGACACTGAACCCCGTCATACCCCATCCAAAATTGAAATAGACATTTATCCGTGATATGCTGCTGCATGGAAGCAATGTTTATGTTTATATGATATGCCTGTTTGAAAAAAATGAAGTGAAACATATTAACCAATGCATCATTTAAGATGTAAGCGCAGCAGACCACGCTGTTTATTGTAAATTTACCTTTCATACTAATCTACAGGATATTTGCATTGCTCAGCGGCACTGTTATTATTAAATTACAGAGCAGATGGCCCGGATAAAACAAATACAGCCGATAATTGTAGAAACTGGCAACCACTGCCTCGTAGCCAGAAGCAAAGGGAACATCAGATGAGCAAGACTTCAAGTATGAAAATATAACTGCAGCAAAATGCCTACTAGAAGAAACACTTTAAATCACAATGTGATGATGTAAGTAAATAATAGTTTCTCAGAAAAATGCTTTTACGAAGAAAGATGACAGAATATTGGTATCGGGCATATAATTGTACCAGTGCTTCATACAGTGATCTTGTTGAATGATGAATACATTTGTGAGCACTCTAAAATGCTCCATGCAACGTTACTTTGTGTTAATCAGATTCAAAGTATACATCAATTTGTTGCAAGCAGTCACAGAAGGTGCTTCACATCTAATTTGCAGTGCAAGCTTACAAATAACATTCTGCTTAAATAGTACTGCAAGTCAGGCTACTAAAAGTTATTAGACAATTGTCAGGTTGAGTAAA
This sequence comes from Staurois parvus, assembly GCF_062004578.1. Taxonomy (NCBI): domain Eukaryota; kingdom Metazoa; phylum Chordata; class Amphibia; order Anura; family Ranidae; genus Staurois; species Staurois parvus. Next base: position 1,326,740 of record NW_028317813.1, on the reverse strand, counting down.
GTTAATCTCCCACCAATGTCCATGCCAGCGCAGCTTTTAGAACTAATACTACAGCAGCCAGACAATTTAGAGAGACAACTCTATTAATCAAAGTAAAACATTTAGACTAACTTGTACAGCTTAATTGTATTCCTATTGATCTAAAGAGAAAATATGCCATCCAAACAGTTCTAAATATGTATCACAGAAGGAGAAACAAACCTCAAAACTATTACTAGCACATACTATAAATCCTAGTATAATTATAGAGACCCTGTCATCATGTGGTACTCCTTAAACTAAAGGAATGTGGGAAATCTGTGCTGACAGTACTTATGGGAACCCTGCCTGCTCAGCAATGCTCCCCCGAAATAGCAGAGATATCTGTACAGTAATTCTACAGAAAAATCAACATTTCTGGGCGTGTTGGTAAGAGAGCAGCTACATAGGTAATAAGTAACTAGCGCATTTGGAGTAAATGGCAAATTCGGTAGTGAGACTTTTTTTTTTTTTAAATTGATAATTTTCTTAATTTACTAATGTAATCAAAGTTAGCTTTTAGGACTTTACTGTCTACTGCTTACATTTCTGCTATGCACCGACACACACCTGTTATGCTGCTCATTAAGGTATCTGAATGAGCTTCCAAATGTACCAAGAAAAGTGCATGCAATATTTTTAAAAACAGAGTACATCAGAACACATGGTAGAGTGTTACCATGCTTTGTGGTGTGCATAACGTGTGTTGCAGTATGGTTTAGTAACAAACATATCACAATGCAACTGTGTGAATCAGGCCTAAGCCAAAATTGGCATAATCTAGTGCGTTTTTGATGCATTCCAGGTCATTTTTCTCCCCTCTTTTTTTCTTCAATTTAGATGGGGACATGTATGTTTCGGTATGTTTTTGATGCGTTTTGCCGCGTTCCAGTGCAGTTCTATGCAGAGGAGATGCAGCGTGTTCTGCTTTTTACCTGCGGCTGGAGCACACTGGAACTGCAAGCACTGATGTGGACTATGACATTGACAACCATGTAGCCTATTTTCTCAGCATTTTGGATGCAGATGAAAAGTAACTGAAAGGCATGTGGTGTGAACTGGCCCTCAATCTGCTTCCTTTCTGTTCTTTTCTTCTTCAGAGCTCATCTCTGCAACCCTGCGTACCCATTGGCTTGTGTGGCACGGGCGTCATGTGTTTCCATGACACCGGCGACCTGCCTCCACTTCGTCCTGCCCGGCGCCAACGTCATGGGTTTCCATGATAACAGCGGCTGGTGCAGGAATAACATTGAGCGCATGCGTTAGTAGTAAACTCGCATGGTGCATGCAGGTGACATGCGTTGCCTTGACACTGTGGGCCACTGCACCAAAATGACCACTGTAGGTGTGTCCTCATTGCAGCTCACTTGACAATAGGAGACACCCCCCCCCCCCCCACATCTCTGGGCAACAGCTTTTGGGCTCATGTACACTGCAGCTGTTAAACTCACGTTCAGGAGCTTTTCTGCATTTTTTTTTAGCAGCCCCTGTACTCCCTAATGTTTTCCTATGTGTCCATGTACACTATGTCATCTACAGTCGGTTTTTTTAACACACCAAACTTGCGCTCAGGAGTAGATTTTATCAGCGTTTCAAACGCCAAATGCTTGAAAACGCATGTAAATGTGGCTAACCGCGTTTATAAGCGTTTGCGTTTAGAAGCGTTTTTTCACTGTTCCATATCCAGAACCTTTTTTCATCATCAAAAATGCATGCAAAGCGTTTTCCATGTATTCAAAACGGACCCGGTACACCAGCACAGTCAATTCCAGGTTTTGCGTGAAGGAAAAATTGGTAGAACGTGCCGCATTATGCTCATGATGGGATCTATAGTGAATACAACTAGAAAAGACAGGTCATCTCAACACATACTGCTCTGTCTGCTTCTGCTTTCTCTATTTCTCTCAAAATGTCTGAAATAGTTAATTTTTTTATGTTTTTCAGTGCATTCTGGGCATTTTGAAAGGTCTCCTGAGGTTATCTTAAAAAAACGCTTCTAAACGCAAATGTGCATAAATGCAGTATGCAAACGTGGCTAAACAGACGTTTTTTAACCTATGTTTTCCAGCAGTCAGTTTCCATTGTTCAGAAGAGTTTTCCAAATGTCCCGTGTACATGAGCCCTTAATCTTCTGTCAGGGACATATATGCTGCTGATCGTTGTTTCCATAATACAACGCTGCTTTCAGCTGACACTTTATTACAATCCGGGGAGTACTATGATACACATGTGACCACAATGTTTATATCCCCGGGAATGCAGTTTATGCACATCTAATTCTTGTTTTATGGTTAATTTATTTTAGCAGTTTATAATGTTTGTTTACATTGATTTTAATGCATTTTTGGAGGGGACATGACATTATGGGGTGGGGCCAGGCTCATTTTACTTCACTTTGATCGGTTGATTGTTTTCTTAAATAGTTCTCCAGTTTCTGTCAGAATTTGCCACATGCCTGCGAGACTCCCAAACGTTGCCTTGCTGTAACTATGTAATCGTTCATTAAAACGTTTGAACCCATAATGGTGATCCTCGGTGTGCTGGTGACATCCTCCCTTGTTGGACCCTAAGGTGTTACCTGTGCATCCACCCCTATTGCCACTGGGACTCTCGACATGGACACAACCTGTATAACCTGTTGTAGAACCTGGAAGTCAGTAGATACGCATCCAGAGTTCCCCAACGCTGGCAGATTGCCAAGAATGTCTCCAGATGCAGGGACCATTCTCCCAGTATCAGCCGCTGTCCTCTTGGGGAAAAAACCTCCTGCCAGTTTTCTATACCTGGAATAGGTACTGCTGACAGAGAGCACATGCTGTTTTTCCCCAGACAGAATGTGGTTCACCTTTTCCTGAAACGCATGACTCCTGGTGCTGCATTGGTGGTTGATATACGCCACTGCCATGGCATTGTCGGACTGAACCTTGATCACAACCTGTGCAATGGGTTCATCCAATAATCCAGTGCAAGGCGTATTGCCTGAAGTTCCAAACATTGATGGGCAGTGTTCCCTCCTGTGGAGAAAAAAGTCCCCTGAACTGTAGCCACCTTTAAATCAGCCCATCAACCAGGGACACTGGCATCAATGGTTGCTGTCTTCCATATTACTGGAAGGAAAATTACCCCTTCTCCAGATACCGAACAACCACCAATTCAGACTCTGCAATACCCGAGGGACAAAGTCCTTTGGAGACATATAGAATGTTCCAATACAAAAGACCTGGAGTGGAACCGCACAAAGCAAACCGCTTCAATGTAGATATTATTTCCTCATGCAGAGGTGTACTGAAGGATACCTATTGCTTCTTACATTTCGCTTTAAACTTGAAATCAACTGCTCCCTGAGCAAAGGAACCATAAGGTACTATGAGACTGACACCACCCTGTGTCCTCAGTAAGCCCAGCAACAGGGTTAGGAGCTTTGCAAACACTCGGAGGGCTGTGGCTAGTCCAAAGGGCAGTGCCCCAAAACAATAAAATGGCGATTCTCTATTGCAATCACAGAACCCCTGATGAGCCTAACAAATTTTCACAGGAAGATATGAATCATTAAGAACTATGGAGAACCCGAACTCTAACTCTTGCAGAGAAGCCACCTCTAATTGAACTGATCCCATCTGAAACAGAAGGATGTCTAGACTTAAGTCTAGTGCCTTGAGATCCAAGACAGACCTCACACCCGTTTGGTTTAGGGCCTGGGAACCCATGAAGTGTCTCAAATCACCTCAGAGACTGCCCTAGCATCCTCTGCCCGAGATACTTCTCAAAACACAGCCGTCTCAGAGTCTGGAGGGGAAAAGCTTACAACACCTGGTATACTCAGGCAGTCTACCCTCCATGTAGTAACCAGGGTTTGACCCTGATTAGATTCTGAGTTCAGATGAGATCAGGCGCATACAGGGTAATGCGGCCGTAGACTCTCTCTGCCACCAGGAACAGTTGCAATACAAGACAAACACAGTGGCCCAGATACCCCTGACACCACTGGTTTATCGTGAAATGCGACCACCAGATTACCCCTACCACTGGACCCGAGGGCGGTGTATCTGCCTCTCTGCTGGCTACCTCTTTTGGGACCTTTTAAGAAAAAAAAGGCAGCAACTATATTGTCACCTCACTATGCAGTCCCGCAAGGGATATATGTCCACAGCCATCTTAGTCTATAGTTTTGTGATACAGTTATACAGGCAAGCAAGCCTGCAGCTATGCAGGCACATAGGCATGTACAGTACCTTGCAAAAGTATTCATACCCCTTGATATTTTCCACAGTTTGGCATGATACAACAAAAAATGTAAATGTGTTTTATTGGAATTTTATGTGATAGACCAACACAAAGTGGCACATAATTGTGAAGTGGAAGGAAAATGATAAATGATTTTCAAAATTTTTAACAAATATATATCTGAAAAGTGTGGCGTGCATTTGTATTCAGCCCCCTTTACTCTGATACCACTAACTAAAATCTATTGGAACCAATTGTCTTCAGAAGTCACCTAATTAATAGAGTCCACCTGTGTGTAATTTAATCTCAGTATAAATACAGTTGTTCTGTGAAGCCCTCAGAGGTTTGTTAGAGAACATTAGTGAACAAACAGCATAATAAAGGCCAAGGAACACACCAGATAGGTCAGGGATAAAGGTGCGGAGAAGTCTAAAGCAGAGTTAGGGTATGAAAAAATGTCCCAAGCTTTGAACAGCTCACGGAGCACTGTTCAATCCATCATCCAAAAACAGAAAGAGTATGGCACAACTGCAAACCTACTAAGACATGGCTGACCACCTAAACTGACAGGCCGAGCAAGGAAAGCATTATTCAGAGAAGCAGCCAAGAGGCCCAATGGTAACTCTGGAGGAGCTGCAGAGATCCTCAACTCAGGTGGGAGAATCTGTCCACAGGACAACTATTAGTCGTGTACTCTACAAATCTGGCCTTTATGGAAGAGTAGCAAGAAGAAAGCCATCGTTGAAAGAAAGCCATAAGAAGTCCCATTTGTAGATTGCGATAAGCCATGTGGGGGACACAGGAATTATGTGGAACAAGGTGCTCTGGTCAGATGAGACCAAAATTTAACTTTTTGGCCTAAAAGCTAAATGCTATGTGTGACAGAAAAATAATACTGCACCTTGAACACGCTATCCCCACCATGAAACATGGTGGTGGAAGCATCATGTTGTGGGGATGCCTTTCTTCAGCAGGGACAGGGAAGCTGGTCAGAGTTGATTGGAAGATGGATGGAGCCAAATACAGGGCAATCTTAGAAGAAAACCTGTTAGAGTCTGCAAAAGACTTGAAACTGGACGGAGGTTCACCTTCCAGCAGGACAACAACCCTAAACATACAGCCAGAGCTATAATGGAATGGTTTACATCAAAGCATATTCATGTGTTAGAATGGCCCAAAGTCCAGACCTAAATCTAATTGAGAATCTGTGGCAAAACACACACAGACGCTCTGCATCTAATCTGACAGAACTTGAGGTATTTTGCAAAGAAGAATGGGCAAACATTTCACTCTCTGGATGTGAAAAGCTAGTAGAGACATACCCAAAAAGACTTGCAGCTGTAATTGCAGCGAAAGGTGGTTCTACAAAGTATTGACTCAGGGGGCCTGAATACAAATGCACGCAACACTTTTCAGATATTTGTAAAAAATGTTGAAAACCATTTATTATTTTTCTTCCACTTCACAATTATGTGACACTTTGTGTTGGTCTATCACATTAAAAATCCCAATAAAATACATTTATGTTCTTGGTTCTAACATGACAAAATGTGGGAAATTTCAACGGGTATAAATACTTTTTCAAGGCACTGTAAGTATGCAAATTATACCAGTACCCAGTTCACACAAGTATGCATGTAAGTATGCAATTTATGCAGCTCATGCAAGTGTAGATATGAAGTCTATGTTCGTATGCATTTAAGTATACATGCAGCCTAAGCATCAGGCACGTATGCACAGATGCAGCCTAAGCATCAGGTACACAAGCGGCCCAGGCATCAGGTAGGCACGTACGCATGTGGCCCAGGCATCAGATAGGCAGGCACGCATGCGGCCCAGGCATCAGATAGGCAGGCACGCATGCGTCCCAGGCATCAGGTAGGCACGTACGCATGCGGCCCAGGCATCAGGTAGGCACGTACGCATGCGTCCCAGGCATCATATAGGCAGGCACGCAGGCGGCCCAGGCATCAGATAGGCAGGCACGCAGGCGGCCCAGGCATCAGGCACGCAGGCGGCCCAGGCATCAGATAGGCAGGCACGCAGGCGGCCCAGGCATCAGGCACGCAGGCGGCCCAGGCATCAGGCACCCATGCACGCACATATGGATAAGACCTAAGCATCAGTTATGCATGTAAAGATGCAGCCTAAGCATCAGCCATGCATGAATGCGGCCCATGCATCAAGAACATATGTATGAATGAGGCCTATGCATCAAGTATGCACGTACAAATGCGGCCTATGCATTAAGCACGCATGAATGCATGTACACATGCAGTTTATTCAATATACAGTTCACAAAAACTATGCAAGTATGCATGCAATAATGTAATACAATACTGCCACTGTTCCACTTTCTATAAGCGTATTGTTTCAAAGAACTGTGTCAAAACTAAATGCACTTGGTTCCAGGCTAGGCAAATACATATGTATCAAATACAGCCTGAATGCAGCCTCCATGCTGCATTAGTGCAGCTAAAATGTAAGCTCCTGCATGTCAAATGCAAGATACTCTGGAGACAACTCCTTTAAGTGCACTGATACCCCTGCAGAGATATATAAAAAAAATTTTGTACAAGCCAACCAGGATTATGCAGGCTAATACAGTGTATAATCATGTCCCGTGTGGTCATGCAACTCCCCCAAAGGAAATACTCTCACACCATCATCCAGCCATAGATTGCTCTGTGTTTCTGCTACCTTTCAGGAGCCTCACAAACTGCTAGCCACATGGGACTACAAAAACAAGGTAGAATGGCTGTCCATCTACTTCCTGCCTCCACTGCACCAGTGTAGGCTATAGAGAGCGGACCCATAACCTCTAGTGAATGGAGATGAAAACTGCAGCCCAATACTCCTTCAGCCCTGGTTCACACTGATGTGGTGCGGAATTTGCAGCGTTTTCTTTGCGAATTCCGCACCGCATCAGAATTGCACCCCGTTCAATCGCTGTGGGTGTGTATGTTAAGTTAACAACACCCCGAAAGTGGTCCACAAAACTCGGTGCGATGTGCAGAATCAGATCGCATAGATGTGAACACCCATGCGATTTGATTCTAGCGCGGACCAAAAAAAAAAGGGTCCTGCATGTTTTAGGTGAAGGTGTGGTGCGAATAGAGCCATACATAATGTATGGCTCCAATCGCACCGCACACAAATTGGATGTGATTTGCACAGGAATGCATCCGATTACAGCCCCTGATTCTCTGATGGAACCGTTCTGGACCTTCAGGTATGCTCCTAAAGCACATGCAGCACTTTGATGACCGTCCATCTTACAGACTCTGGTGAAAAAACTGAAGTACTTCCTGTGTAGGTGGGGAGGACTTCCTCTCTGATTGGTCGGCCAGTATCCATTCACCTATAGGTGGCATATAACCCACATAGTCATAAATAGCCTGCTCTGTTTCCCGTGATGTACGATAAAGAAAATGTATTTATAATTGTTTTTTTTACATGTATTCACAAATATTCTGCCTTTCATTTCTATTTTTAAGTTAATGGGTTATTTTACAAGGTGAGGGTTTACATATACTATAACTATTTGTAATTCTTATACTGCTAGCATTGGTACATAGATAAATGGTATTTTTATTTACTTGTTTTAGTCTTTTTTTTTTTTTTTACATTTTCTCCTTTTATCTGCGGGTTGGACTTTGTCAGCTAAGCACATGCTCCTGCGTTCATGTTTGACCTACAGGCAGATGGATTCCAGGAAGTACAAGTGAAACTCAAAAAATTCGAATATTGTGCAAAAGTTCATTTATTTCAGTAATGCAACTTAAAAGGTGAAACTAATATATGAGATGGACTCATTACATGCAAAGCAAGATAGTTTAAGCCGTGATTTGTCATAATTGTGATGATTATGGCTTACAGCTCATAAAAACACCAAATCCACAATCTCAGAAAATTAGAATATTACATGCAATCAATAAAACAAGGATTGCACATAGAACAATATCAAACTTCTGAAAAGTATAAGCATGCATATGTACTCAGTACTTGGTTTGGGCCCCTTTTGTAGCAATTGCTGCCTCAATGCGGCATGGCATGGAAGCTATCAGCATGTGGCACTGCTGAGGTGTTATGGAAGACCAGGATGCTTCAATAGCGGCCTTCAGCTCTTCTGTATTGTTCGGTCTCATGTCTCTCATCTTTCTCTTGGCAATGCCCCATAGATTCTCTATGAGGTTCAGGTCAGTCGAGTTTGCTGGCCAATCAAGCATAGTAATCCCATGGTCGTTGAACCAGGTTTTGGTGCTTTTGGAAGTGTGGGCAGGTGCCAAGTCCTGCTGGAAAATTAAGTCAGCATCCCCATAAAGCTCGTCTGCGGAAGGAAGCATGAAGTGCTCCAAAATCTCCTGGTAGACGGCTTTGTTGACCCTGGACTTAATGAAGCACAGAGGACCAACACCAGCAGATGACATGGCTCCCCAAATCAACACAGACTTCACACTGGACTTCAAGCATCTTGCAGTGGGTGCCTCTCCATTCTTCCTCCATACTCTGGGTCCTTGGTTTCCAAATGAAATGCAAAAGTTGCTCTCACCAGAAAAGAGGACTTTGGACCACTGAGCAACAGACCAGGTCTGTTTTCCTTTAGCCCAGGTAAGACGCTTCTGACGTTGTTTGTTGTTCAGGAGCGGCTTGACAAGAGGAATACAACATTTGAAGCCCATGTCCAGGATCCGTCTGTGTGTGGTGGCTCTTGATGCACTGACTCCAGCATCAGTCCACACCTTGTGAAAGTCCCCAACACTTTTGAATAGCCTTTTCCTGACTATCCTCTCCAGGCTGCAGTCATCCCTGCTGCTTGTGCTCCTTTTTCTTCCACACTTTTCCCTTCCACATAACTTTCTATTAATGTGCTTTGATACAGCACTTTTGGAACATCCAACTTCTTTTGCAATTATCTTTTGAGGCTTTCCCTCCTTATGGAGGGTGTCAATGATGGTTTTCTGCACAACTGTCAGGTCAGCAGTCTTTCCCATGATTGTGATTCCTACTGAACCAGACTGAGAGACCATTTAAAGGCTCAGGAACCCTTTGCAGGTGTTATGCCTTAATTAGCTGATTAGACTGGGACACTTTGAGCCTAGAATATTGCACCTTTTCACAATATTCTAATTTTCTGAGATTGTGGATTTGGGGTTTTCATGAGCTGTAAGCCATAATCATCACAATTATGACAAATCATGGCTCGAACTATCTTGCTTTGCATGTAATGAGTCTATCTCATATATTAGTTTCACCTTTTAAGTTGCATTACTGAAATAAATGAACTTTTGCACGATATTCTAATTTTTTGAGTTTCACCTGTAAATACTACATCAGGCATGTCCAAAGTCCGGCCCGCGGGCCATTTACGGCCCGAGGGTCGGTTTAATACGGCCCTCCATGTCAGTGTGTCTTATGGAGCGAATATGGAGCGGCCGGTCCGGTATTTCCACCGCGGCCGTGTCAGAATACCGGGCCGGCCGCTCAGCTCTGCAGCGGGACCTTACCTGTTCCTCTATCCAGCGGCGCGCTGTCTTCCCGGCTTCTGTAGTGTGGGCGCTGGGCATGACAGCCGGGTGCCAAGTGCGCATGCGCAAGAAGCGGTGCTTTTTGTGAATGGTAAGGCGGTACCTGGGACACATGACAGATCCCAGAAGCCGCCGAACCAATCACAAAGCGCAAGTGCTTCTCGCTCATGCGCACTGGGCACCCGGCTGTCATGCCGAGCGCCATTACAGAAGCCGGGAAGACAGCGCGCGGCTGGATCGAGGAACAGGTAAGATCAAACAAAAACTCTGCGGAAGTAAGAGCGGGTACCTGTCAAATTCAGGTACCCGCTCCCCAAAGGTCAGCAGTCATCTGTACTGTCCGCAGTCTCTGGTCATCCCTGTGCTGTCCGCAGTCTCTGGTCATCCCTGTGCTGTCCGCAGTCTCTGGTCATCCCTGTGCTGTCCGCAGTCTCTGGTCATCCCTGTGCTGTCCGCAGTCTCTGGTCATCTCCTGTACTGTGTCTGCAGTCCATTAGTTCAGAATTTTTTTTTTCTCCTGTTTTCTGCCTCTAAAACCTAGGTGTGTCTTATGGTCAGGTGCGTCTTATACGGCGAAAAAATACGGTAATTTGGCATAAAATAATTTATTTGCATTTAATTGTAATGGTTCAAAGAATGTTTGGAAAAATGTTCGGCCCTCCACCATGTTCACTTCATCCAATCTGGCCCTCTTTGAAAAAAGTTTGGACACCCCTGTACTACATGAATCATCTGGCCTCTGTTAGAAAAGCTTTGAGACATGGATGGATGGGTGAATTTGCTTTGAATATTACAAAAGAATTAAATGATGTTTTCAATTTGTGGTACTCAGATACTGTTCTACTTTAAGTAACAAGCATGGCATGCATTACTTAAAAAAGGATTCCAACCAAAACTCATTTGATCCCCAAAGAACATAGGTAGCAGCACTGTCAAAATATACAATATACTCCATTCTATATACAGTCCGGTCCATAAATATTGGGACATCTACACAATTCTAACATTTTTGGCTCTATACACCACCACAATGGATTTGAAATGAAACGAACAAGATGTGCTTTAACTGCAGACTGTCAGCTTTAATTTGAGGATATTTACATCCAAATCAGGTGAACGGTGTAGGAATTACAATAGTTTGCATATGTGCCTCCCACTGTTAAGGGACCAAAAGTAATGGGACAGAATAATAATCATAAATCAAACTTTCACTTTTTAATACTTGGTTGCAAATCCTTTGCAGTCAATTACAGCCTGAAGTCTGGAACGCATAGACATCACCAGACGCTGGGTTTCATCCCTGGTGATGCTCTGCCAGGCCTCTACTGCAACTGTCTTCAGTTCCTGCTTGTTCTTGGGGCATTTTCCCTTCAGTTTTGTCTTCAGCAAGTGAAATGCATGCTCAATCGGATTCAGGTCAGGTGATTGACTTGGCCATTGCATAACATTCCACTTCTTTCCCTTAAAAAAACTCTTTGGTTGCTTTTGCAGTATGCTTTGGGTCATTGTCCATCTGCACTGTGAAGCGGCGCCCAATGAGTTCCATTGGCAGCCATACATGCCCACGCCATGACACTACCACCACCATTCTTCACTGATGAGGTGGTATGCTTAGGATCATGAGCAGTTCCTTTCCTTCTCCATACTCTTCTCTTCCCATCACTCTGGTACAAGTTGATCTTGGTCTCATCTGTCCATAGTATGTTGTTTCAGAACTGTGAAGGCTTTTAGATGTCGTTTGGCAAACTCTAATCTGGCCTTCCTGTTTTTGAGGCTCACCAATGGTTTACATCTTGTGATGAACCCTCTGTATTCATTCTGGTGAAGTCTTCTCTTGATTGTTGACTTTGACACACATACACCTACCTCCTGGAGAGTGTTCTTGATCTGGCCAACTGTTGTGAAGGGTATTTTCTTCACCAGGGAAAGAATTCTTCGGTCATCCACCACAGTTGTTTTCCGTGGTCTTCCGGGTCTTTTGGTGTTGCTGAGCTCACCGGTGCATTCCTTCTTTTTAAGAATGTTCCAAACAGTTTTGGCCACACCTAATGTTTTTGCTATCTCTCTGATGGGTTTGTTTTTTCAGCCTAATGATGGCTTGCTTCACTGATAGTGACAGCTCTTTGGATCTCATTTTGAGAGTTGACAGCAACAGATTCCAAATGCAAATAGCACACTTGAAATTAACTCTGGACCTTTTATCTGCTCATTGTAATTGGGATAATGAGGGAATAACACACACCTGGCCATGGAACAGCTGAAAAGCCAATTGTCCCATTACTTTTGGTCCCTTAACAAGTGGGAGGCACATATGCAAACTGTTGTAATTCCTACACCGTTCACCTGATTTGGATGTAAATACCCTCAAATTAAAGCTGACAGTCTGCAGTTGAAGCACATCTTGTTCGTTTCATTTCAAATCCATTGTGGTTGTGTATAGAGCCAAAAATGTTAGAATTGTGTCGATGTCCCAATATTTATGAACCTGATTGTAGTTATATTTTCATTGATATTCAGGACATTCTTTCTTCTGTCTGCATCAGACTTTCACAGACTAATCTATCCTGCAAGGGAAGCATTTCTATTCCCTTTATATTTGGCCACTCAGTGCTTTATAATGTCTTTCTATAGTACCTGATGTCAACACAGAAATGGCAGTACCTTCACGGTAGGAGAGAGCATGAGGCATTCATTTTCAATACATCTCTGCACACAAGGCTCTGCAGCTACACTTTAAAATGAAAGTTATGTCTCTGGAAAGACATACAGTATATTATTATACAGGATTTATATAGCGCCAACAGTTTGCACAGCACTTTACAATATAATATGTCAGAAAAGGAATTGTTAAAACCACTAAATGCAAACAGTCCTTCATGCAAAACAAAAATGTAAATGTAAGGGCTAACACAATACAAAGGGTACAAAGACCCCCTCTCAGGTACCCACTTGCTACACAGTATTAGCATGGCTCACTGGTTAATAAAGCTTACACAACAAACTGACCAACAAAAAAGAACTGTTGAAAACAGAGACCAGGCCGCATTGACCCTCCAAGGTATAATTCCACTGCAGAGTTAATTGCAGATTTATAAACAAAATATACTTCATTGAAAAATAAATGTTGCAATAATACAAATTTTGGATTATTGCAACATTTAATTTTCAATAAATGTGCCCTGGTCTCTGGATCAAAAGTTCTTATTTGTTGATCAATTTGTTGCGAAAACAAAAAGCTAGCTAGCAGGACTTCCAACTAGGCAGCCGCCTAGGGTGCACTGCCACCTAGGGGAGCCTGGGCACAGCACAGGCCATCACTTTCTCTGTTTGAGATGCTGCCACATCATGAATGATCCTTCAGCTGAGGCTAAGGGCAGCAGAGGGGAGGAAGAAAGGACAGAGGAAGATGCCGGGTGTCTGGGGCCAGTGTAGCAGCCTTCCTCTCAGACTCTTCCCTTACTGCAAGCTGGCTGGCAGCTGCTGATCACTGTGGAGTTCAAGCCCGTCTCTTCCCATTCATCAACAGAGGCGGAGCTGCACCTGCGGAGGAAGGTAATGTCTGACTCTGTCTCGTGTCTGTGTGAGTGTGACCCAGCTGACCGTCCAGCCATCCATCAACGTGCAACGTGTCAGTGAGTGATGACATCATCACGATCCCACAGCCTGCTCTTCTAGTGTCTGATGATCTGTGACAGTGTTGATGGTGGTGTGTTGTATCGGATCTGTCACTGTGTGGGATTGCTCAGCTTACGTGTTCTCTCTGTGTGTGTGGACTGGGCTGCCACAGCGTTTTACCTCCCCCCATTGCCTGGAGAATTCCAGCCTGGGATCTGTCCGAGTGTGGATCCATCATCCTCCACTCACTGCGACTGTTACCCTGCTACTGCCAGCCACAGATACAGTCCATTTGTGACACTAATTCTTGTCTTTAACTGCTTCCTGTCCGCCCTATAACAGAAGTACTGCTACAGGGCGGCACGGGTGCACAGAATCACACACACGTGATTTTGCATTTCCGGGTAGGGAGTGAGCACCCTATCCGAGCTGCCATTTGCGGCCGCAGCTGTCAATCACCAGGTCCTGGCCGGTGATTACTCGCCTGTGCCCAGTGATTGCCGGGCATCTCCGATGGGGGGAGGGAACTATTTGTAAACAACACAGTTCTATCCCCTGTCCGTTCCTGCACACTGCTTTGCATGGCTGTGCACAGCCATGCAAAGCAGTGTGCTTACAGTGAAGCACAAACACACAGACCCACAGTAAAACACACATCTCACACATTTATCCCTTTGATCGTCCCAGATGTTAACCCCTTCCTGCCCAGTGCCATTAGTACAGTGTCAGTGCTTTTTATTAGCACTGATCACTGTATTGGTGTCACTGGGGATGTCAGTGACATCAAGTCAGTTTCCCCACAGTGTCATGAATGCCCGCTGCAGTCCCACTATGAGTCGCTGATCACCACCATTACTAGTTTACTTTTTTAGCAAGGTCATGTAGCAGAATACATTTTGGCTTAAATTTATTACGAAATTTGATTTTTAAAATTTCTTTTACTGGACATGTTTAATAGCAAAAAGTCAAAAATATAGTTTTTTTCTCAAAATTGTCGTGTTTTTTTTTATAGAGCAAAAAATAAAAACTGCACAGGTGATCAAATACCACAGAAAGAAAGCTCAATTAGTGGGGGGAAAAAAAGGACATAAATTTAATTTGGGTGCAGCGTTGCTTGACTGCACAATTGTCAAGTTACAGTAACGCAGTGACGTAACATAAAAAATGGCCTGGTCAGGAAGGGGGGGTAAATCGTCAGGAGGGCAAGTGGTTAATAGTGGTGCTGGTGGCATCTTATGGCACTAATTTTTGCAATTTAAAAGAATTTTAGCAGTTTCACGTTTTGTTAATTTAATATTTTCTACTGTTTTTAAAAATATTTTTTTTTTTTGGAAAGGGGGGGCGCAAGTCGTTGGTCTTGCTTAGGGCGCAAAATAGTCTAGCACCGGTCCTGCTAGCTAGTAATAAATATGTACAGTGAAAGGTTATTTACCCATGTCTACCTTTCACATGGATCCATTTCCACTATTGAAAAGAAAAATAGTGAGAAGAAAAACGGAAACCTTTTAGCTCGTAGAAGGGAACAAAAACCTCATCTCAGACAAAATCACGCTTATGCATATTCTAGAAATATGGCTGTAATTAGGCACGATTCACTTTTAACCAACAATGACACGTAGTTTAAATAAAGTACTGTCACAAAAGTTTCTAGGGATTTTAAAGAACATCTGATTCAAAACAAAACTCTACCGATGATAGTAACGAACCACTCTATAAAAACATTATAAAAAAAAAAGGTGGGGAACGTAGCCCTAGTGGTATATGTGACACTGAGAAGGGATTTTCGCATTGAACTGCCTTGTGGGGGAAGATGGTCAGCCTAGTGCTGACTACAAGTGGCACACACTAGTAAAGTCCACAAACACCATGGCCATTAAAATAAAGTGTGGGTGTACGGTAGAGGAGGTACCAAATTCCAAGCATTAAGATGAAGCCAGCACAACAGCAATATTAACCTCCCTGGCGGTATGATTATTTCAGATTTTTGGTGCTGAAAGCGGTACCATTATTTTGCATGGAAATTTGGTGTTTTATATTGTAGGCCTTTAATTTTTAGGAATAACTCACTGAAATCTGTCCGAGCAAGAGTCTAGTAAACATCCCGGGTATGTTAAAATTTGAAACGCGAAATCATAAATTATAATTTAATAAATAATCATAAAAAATAATATAATAATACATTTAATTCAATAATATAATCAAACCAAAAACACTGAAATTTGAAATATAGCGCCAAGTTCGCACATCACTGAGCAAAGTCACAAAATCGTTTTCAGTGTCTGATGACGAATTTCCCCACGAATCATTATCACTCAATTCTGCAAGTGGTTCCAATTTACTATCGCTGTTCTCTAGCTGGTCTAAAACCGCTTTTGACCTAAAAGGGACACTTTTTGGACGACATGGACGTTTCTCAGTTTCCAGGCAGAAAGAACAGTAAAAATGCAGGCAGGGCACAGGACAAAGCACTCAGGACAAAATGTATGTGAAATGCTTTGATACAGTAATGTTTTACTATGTGATTTTAGTGAATGTCACTTTTTGTCATTTTCAAATTTCCCGCCGTTCCATCCCGACGCTCGCAGGGGACGGAACACAGATGACAGATGCCGGCATCCGCCGAATTACATTGCCGGGGACACTGCAGGAGGGACATCGCGGGAGCGCAAGACAAGGTAAGTGCTGGAGGGATCCCGGAGCAGCGCCGCATGGTAAGCCCGAGTGTAGCTCGGGGTTACCGCTTGTGGTACTGAAACTTTACCCCGAGCTACACTCGAGAATACCGCCAGGGAGGTTAAGAATATGGACTTCTTTATCAAGATGACCAAAATTATTTGGTACAATGCCATTTAAGTAAATTAAAGCTTTTTACTCAATATCACTGGTCTGCTGGCTCTACCAGGGACATGTAGTGCAAGGAACAAATTGGTTAGTGTGGAAATCCCAACACCGACGTACCCCTACACAGGATCAATTTGCAGTAGTTGGAAGATTGAATAATGAAAGTAATGGAACCTGTTAAGTGTTCTCTCATCAACTGTAACCAAAACGTAAAACATCAAATGGAATTCACCACACTCAACCCAGGTGTTTACTGGATATGTGAGGAGGATCGATGCTGCAGCTGGGACTCCCATAAGCCTTACATATATCTTGTAAAAGAAGCCGGCACTCAACTATGGAACTGTATGGAACACTTTATTGCAAACCAGTGTAAAACATAAGTGTAGTCCGCTTACATGTTTCTGCCCTAAAGGCCTTAATCATAGCATCATTAAGGCCCTTTGCGGGCAGAAATGCGCAAGTGGACTGCACTTGTGATGTTTTAGCCTGGTCTGTAATAAAAATGTAAAAAAAAAAACCTAAAAGCCTACATTATTTTTAACAAAAACCATAAAAATATGTAAAGCTTATTTTTCCTCACAAATCTTAATTGAATTTGTACTGTATTATGTGGACAGAATGACCTCATGAGAATAAATGCATTAAATATTAGCTCCTTCTAAATGTTTTCTATGCTCTCATGGCACACTTCCAAACAGCTTCAGAAGAAAATAAGATTTCATATTATCTTGCATACTCGAACTGTACATTATGTTCTTCAGCTCTAGACTTTTCTCTATTCAATTGTCTCTTCCTCTGCTTCTTTTTTTGGTAGTTTAGAAAACAGCTTAAAGAATGAATAATGAATTTCACATTGTTATTTCTAAGTCGGAGGAGGATGACAGTTAATACACAGGCTTATCAGGCTCAAGTAAAGCAAACTATATGTTTTTTTAAGTCAATAAAAGAAATGTATAGGGAGATATTTTATATATATATATATATATATATATATATATATATATATACACACATACACACACACATATATTTTTTTAATTATTATTATTATTATTAGAGATGAGCGAATCGAACTTGGCGAAGTGGAATTCGTTTTGAATATTAGGAAAAATTCGATTCGCATCGAATCCGAATTTTAGCAAACTTTGGATGCACGAATCGAATTTTCCCCGATCAGCCGGCAAAAGTGTCACTGCAGAGAGCTCTGCTATTTCTGACAGTTCTCTGACAGTTTTGACAGTTCATTTACAGCGGTTGAAACATTGTATCTATTTGTTTCCATTTAGGATACAGATGTTTTTATTCGGAAATAAATAGATACAATGTTTCAACCGCTGTAAATGTGAAGGAACTGTCAGAGAACTGTCAGAAATAGCGGAGCTCTCTGCAGATACACTTTTTGCTGTACTGGAATTCTTCTTCTTTTCATTCTTCTTCTTCTTCTTTTCATTCTTCTTCTTCTTCTTCTTTTCATTCTTCTTCTTCTTCTTTTCATTCTTCTTCTTCTTCTTTTCCTTCTTCTTCTTCTTTTCCTTCTTCTTTTCATTCTTCTTTTCATTCTTCTTTTCATTCTTCTTTTCATTCTTCTTCTTCTTCTTTTCATTCTTCTTTTCATTCTTCTTCTTCTTCTTTTCATTCTTCTTCTTCTTCTTTTCATTCTTCTTCTTCTTCTTCTTCTTCTTTTCATTCTTCTTCTTCTTCTTCTTCTTCTTTTCATTCTTCTTCTTCTTCTTTTCATTCTTCTTCTTCTTCTTCTTCTTTTCATTCTTCTTCTTCTTCTTCTTCTTCTTCTTCTTTTCATTCTTCTTCTTATTTTCATTCTTCTCATTCTTCTCATTCTTCTCATTCTTCTCATTCTTCTCATTCTTCTTTTCATTCTTCTCATTTTCATTCTTCTCATTCTTCTCATTCTTCTTTTCATTCTTCTCATTCTTCTTCTTTTCATTCTTCTTCTTCTTTTCATTCTTCTTCTTTTCATTCTTCTTCTTCTTCTTCTTCTTCTTCTTTTCATTCTTCTTCTTCTTCTTCTTTTCATTCTTCTTTTCATTCTTCTTCTCATTCTTCTTTTCATTCTTCTTCTTTTCATTCTTCTTCTTTTCATTCTTCTTCTTCTTCTTCTTCTTTTCATTCTTCTTCTCATTCTTCTTCTTCTCATTCTTCTTCTTCTTTTCATTCTTCTTCTTTTCATTCTTCTTCTTTTCATTCTTCTTCTTTTCATTCTTCTTCTTTTCATTCTTCTTCTTTTCATTCTTCTTCTTTTCATTCTTCTTCTTTTCATTCTTCTTCTTCTTTTCATTCTTCTTCTTCTTTTCATTCTTCTTCTTCTTTTCATTCTTCTTCTTCTTTTCATTCTTCTTCTTCTTTTCATTCTTCTTCTTCTTTTCATTCTTCTTCTTCTTTTCATTCTTCTTCTTTTCATTCTTCTTCTTTTCATTCTTCTTCTTTTCATTCTTCTTCTTTTCATTCTTCTTCTTTTCATTCTTCTTCTTTTCATTCTTCTTCTTTTCATTCTTCTTCTTTTCATTCTTCTTCTTTTCATTCTTCTTCTTTTCATTCTTCTTCTTTTCATTCTTCTTCTTTTCATTCTTCTTCTTTTCATTCTTCTTCTTTTCATTCTTCTTCTTTTCATTCTTCTTCTTTTCATTCTTCTTCTTTTCATTCTTCTTCTTTTCATTCTTCTTCTTCTCATTCTTCTTCTTCTCATTCTTCTTCTTCTCATTCTTCTTCTTCTCATTCTTCTTCTTCTCATTCTTCTTCTTCTCATTCTTCTTCTTTTCATTCTTCTTCTTTTCATTCTTCTTCTTTTCATTCTTCTTCTTTTCATTCTGCTTCTTCTTCTTTTCATTCTTCTTCTTCTTCTTCTTTTCATTCTTCTTCTTCTTCTTTTCATTCTTCTTCTTCTTCTTTTCATTCTTCTTCTTCTTCTTTTCATTCTTCTTCTTCTTTTCCTTCTTCTTCTTCTTTTCCTTCTTCTTTTCATTCTTCTTTTCATTCTTCTTCTTCTTCTTTTCATTCTTCTTTTCATTCTTCTTTTCATTCTTCTTCTTCTTCTTTTCATTCTTCTTTTCATTCTTCTTTTCATTCTTCTTCTTCTTCTTTTCATTCTTCTTCTTCTTCTTCTTCTTCTTTTCATTCTTCTTCTTCTTCTTCTTCTTCTTTTCATTCTTCTTCTTCTTCTTCTTCTTCTTTTCATTCTTCTTCTTCTTCTTTTTATTCTTCTTCTTTTCATTCTTCTTCTTATTTTCATTCTTCTCATTCTTCTTCTTCTTCTTCTTTTCATTCTTCTCATTCTTCTCATTCTTCTTCTTCTTCTTCTTTTCATTCTTCTCATTCTTCTCATTCTTCTCATTCTTCTTTTCATTCTTCTCATTTTCATTCTTCTCATTCTTCTTTTCATTCTTCTCATTCTTCTTCTTTTCATTCTTCTTCTTCTTTTCATTCTTCTTCTTTTCATTCTTCTTCTTCTTCTTCTTCTTCTTCTTCTTCTTCTTCTTCTTTTCATTCTTCTTTTCATTCTTCTTCTTTTCATTCTTCTTCTTTTCATTCTTCTTCTTTTCATTCTTCTTTTCATTCTTCTTCTTCTCATTCTTCTTCTTCTCATTCTTCTTCTCATTCTTCTTCTTTTCATTCTTCTTCTTTTCATTCTTCTTCTTCTTCTTTTCATTCTTCTTCTTCTTCTTCTTTTCATTCTTCTTCTTCTCATTCTTCTTTTCATTCTTCTTCTTTTCATTCTTCTTCTTCTTCTTCTTCTTTTCATTCTTCTTCTTCTTCTTCTTCTTTTCATTCTTCTTCTTCTTCTTCTTCTTTTCATTCTTCTTCTTCTTCTTTTCATTCTTCTTCTTCTTCTTTTCATTCTTCTTCTTCTTCTTCTTCTTTTCATTCTTCTTTTCATTCTTCGCATTCTTCTTCTTCTTCTTCTTTTCATCCTTTTTCTTCTTCTTTTCATCCTTCTTCTTTTCATCCTTCTTCTTCTTTTCATTCTTCTTCTTCTTCTTTTCATTCTTCTTCTTCTTCTTTTCATTCTTCTTCTTCTCATTCTTCTTCTTCTTCTTTTCATTCTTCTTCTTCTTCTTTTCATTCTTCTTCTTCTCATTCTTCTTCTTCTCATTCTTCTTCTTCTCATTCTTCTTCTTTTCATTCTTCTCCTTCTTTTCATTCTTCTCCTTCTTTTCATTCTTCTCCTTTTCATTCTTCTCATTCTCCTTTTCATTCTTCTCCTTTTCATTCTTCTCCTTTTCATTCTTCTCCTTTTCATTCTTCTCCTTTTCATTCTTCTCCTTTTCATTCTTCTCCTTTTCATTCTTCTCCTTTTCATTCTTCTCCTTTTCATTCTTCTCCTTTTCATTCTTTTCATTCTTCTTTTCATTCTTCTTCTTCTTTTCATTCTTCTTCTTTTCATTCTTCTTCTTCTTCTTTTCATTCTTCTTCTTCTTCTTTTCATTCTTCTTCTTCTTTTTCTTCTTCGTCGTGCCCCGTGACTGCCCAAATGAGTGAAGTGTGCGGTGATTCTAAGATCGACGGCACTCATCTGCATGTCATACTGACTGACAGTATTATTTCTCTTCCCCAGCAGACTCCAAGGGCATTTAAATTAAAGGTACAGTGTTCTGCACTAATATAAAGGCTCTCTGAAGCCTAGAAACCCTTTTAATAAGTTAAATTTGCGGCGAATAAATTCGCATCGAATCGAATTTCTCCCGCAAATTCGGCGAATCAGCCGAATCGAATTTTTGAATAATTCGCTCATCTCTAATTATTATGTTTTTAAAGGTCAGCAACATGACAAAGGTTTTATTACCCCTTTACAATTTTTCATTTTTAAATAACCATTTTTTATTTGGTTATTGATTAGCTGCATAAGATGATGAAGTCATCAAAAAAAGTTAGAAGCATTATGTTCATATTTATGAATAAAGTAGAGAAGTACAGTTTTGTCCAACACATGGTGGATGTAATCACAGTAGGTCAAGAAACTGGTAGACAAACACAAGGGTGCAAATTAAGAATGTAATTTACTTTTAAAGGAACTCTAGGCAAACAGCTAAATATACAGATGACATACAGTGCCTTTAAAAAGTATTCATCCCCCTTGAAATTTTCCACATTTTGTCATGTTACAACCAAAAACGTAAATGTATTTTATTGGGGTTTTATGTGATAGACCAACACAAAGTGGCACATAACTGTGAAATGGAAGAAAATGATAAATGGTTTTCACATTTTTTTTTTTACAAATAAATATCTGAAAAAAGTGTGGCGTGCATTTGTATTCAGTCCCCGAGTCAATACTTTGTAGAACCACCTTTCGCTGCAATTACAGCTGCAATTCTTTTTGGGGAGGTCTCAACCAGCTGTGCACATCTAAAGAGTGAAATGTTTGCCCATTCTTTGCAAAATAGCTCAAGCTCTATCAGATTGGATGGAGAGCGTCTGTGAACAGCAATTTTCAAGTCTTGCCACAGATTCTCAAATGGATTTAGGTCTGGACTTTGACTGGGCCATTCTAACACATGAATATTCTTTGATCTAAACCATTCCATTGAAGCTCTGGCTGTATGTTTAAGGTGGTTGTTCTGCTGGAAGGTGAACCTACACCCCAGTCTCAAGTCTTCTGCAGACTCTACCAGGTTTTCTTCTAAGATTGCCCTGTATTTGGCTCCATCCATCTTCCCATCAACTCTGACCAGCTTCCCTGTCCCTGCTGAAGAAAAGCATCCCCACAACATGGGTGCCACCATGCTTCAGGGTGGGGATGGTGTGTTCAGGGTGATGTGCAGTATTAGTTTGCTTTTTGCAGAGTTTTGCTTTTAGGTCAAAAAGTTAAATTTTAGTCTCATCTGACCAGAGCACCTTCTTTCACATGTATTGTGTCCCCTACATGGCTTCTTGCAAACTACAAACAGGATTTCTTATGGATTTCTTTCAACATTGACTTTCTTCTTGCCACTCTTCCATAAAGGCCATATTTATAAAGCAGATTTCTTTGTTCCTTTTTCATTTCCACCATTTTATTTTCTAAGGCCTGTATCTCTTGAGCCTGTTTGTTTGTTTTTTCTTCCATCTCCTCCACTCTAGAAAGAACATGCCCCAAATCTTTGTGTAGCTTTCACATCTCTTTTTTTATAGATATTTCCAGACCTTTAAACATTTCTGCTATTTCTATTTTAGTCGGTAAATATGAATCTTGATCTTCCAAGTTATCCAAAGCATTTATCTTTTCTGTATCTGCTTCTTCAAAGTTTCGACTAATATTGGACATTCCCAGGAATCTTCTGGGGCTCCCACCACTACTGTTCTCTATCACACTTTTTTCACAGATTCCACTTTGCCTTTCAGGGGCCTGTTTATCCTGCCCGGGGATATATTTCTTAATTGAAATTGATATGGGGTTTTTTTACCCACTACCTTTTGTTCTTCATTTTACTATATTTCAAATATCCAGTAGGTTTAATAATCTCCTCTTTTTTATATAGATCTTCTCCTTCTTTCCCCCTCTCTCCCTCGTGGGCCCCCTGTAGGAGCAAACGTTCTTTATTTGTTTGAATATAAAAATATAAGACCCTCTATAGTCTTTGTCGTGACCCCTGTATGCAACCCCCACTCCTTTAACATTCCATATTTACTTCATTTTCCTTTTTAACACATAACATATATTACATTCTGTTTCTTCTGCCACTCTCACACATCCTTTAGGCTTTCCCTTCTCCACATCTGGGGGGTGGGGGTGGCTTCTGTCGATCTCCTCGGCAGGGGGGTTGCAAAAGAGGGCCCCTCCAATTCAGCAGTCTATCTGGCATGTAATACCCCGAAAAGCATTTACTTCTTTATCTCCTTCACAGGCTCCAGCTTCCATTGTAGTCCCGAGTTATAATCATTCAATGGGGGTGAGGGGGACAGGGAGAGAGGAGAGATGAGGTCCACGTGCACTCCCCTATGGCGGCCGGCATCTCTCTCCTCCCTAGGCTTCCCCGCTGTCTGTCACGTGACCACCCGGCATCCTCCGTGACTTAGTTCACAGGGCTTTCCACCCTACAGCTCAGCCTCCTCCTGCACATTCCCACAGTCCTCCCTGTACAGGGACTGCAAAGGGCCAATACCAAGTCAAATTCAGGTACTTTTACTATTAGAAAATAGAGCTACATTCATCTGTATCATTTAGATCTGCATGGAGTTCATGTTAAAATATAGCTGGATTTTTGTTTTCCTCTGTTTATGAGGATAAAAAACAGGAGAGTGTACATGTCACCAGAAGAGACTATGACTGATAGAGAATATGACTTTACTGTTCAAGGGCACTTATCAGTGAACAATGAAAACACAGAAAACACAGAAAAGGAAAATGACTAAGCATGCTGTATTCTCGCCAGTAACTAGCCGATACCGATCATGGGGAAAACAAAGGCAAGGCAAATGGTTATACTAAAGTGGGTCTAAAGCCTAAATTTTCTCTTTCAATGGGGACACCCGTTCCAGTAACATCCATCTAAAAAGGATAATCCCTTCACTTTGTAGAGATTTCTTCTTACTGCCTGTTGTGTCACTGGAACAGGAGGCAAAGTAATATATCCTCAACAGGACACAAACAGTATAAAAAAAACCGCCAAAAAATTATTTTTTTGCTGAAATTTTGGAAAAGTTCCGGGACGTTATTGGTTCAATAGACTACAACGGATACACTGCAGAAAAGCATGTAGTGCATTTGACACATTTTTGATGCATTTTTGCATTTACTTTTAATCTGCCCAACAGCAAACTGGACAAAAAAAGACATGAAAAACACATCAAAAACGTGCAAAACCGCACCGTAAAATCTAGACCAAAAGCAAACTGCATAGGTGTGAACCAGGCCTTAGGCTGTGGTTGAAACTGGAAGACTATCTTACTGTTTATATATAATTTACTCTGCTGTATTGTATTCACCATAGCTATCTTTTACTTTTTTGAAGGACAAACATTTGTGAATTATGGCATCAGTGCGAATCCCCATTACATTTTTGTCCAGCCCATTTTGGTCTGATAAATTACATTTTCATTTCATCCACTTTCCCTTAGCATTCTCTGTATTCCTCATTCGGTCATAATAAGTGTATGACTTTTTAAAAATAATTAAATTTTTATCCAATTTTATTTTATCTTCATTGTTATCTAACAGTTTAGAGATATTACTATTTATATATGCACCTATTTTTTACACCTAGTTATGTACTTGTTATCCAGCATTGTTGTTATTGTTCTTCCGATTCCCTTTCTCTGTTTTAATGTACACATTTTATATACAGATTTTCATGTGGTCAGCCCATGCCACACATACTTGGGACTTCTCTTCACCCCCTCCACCATCACCATTCATTATACACGTTTTCTTTTACCAACATCCTTTTTACATCCTATCTGTATAAATTACATTTTCAGTATCATTACTATTTATTTGTCTCTGGCCACTGAACATTCCCTTCCTTCTGTTTGGAAGCTGTGATATGCTTCCTTTGCCCATTTTCATGGTGCACTTCCGCCCTACAGATGATGCACTTCCTGTGGGTGCGTTTGAGATGGTGCATGCGCTCTGCACTATTCCCAGTGGTAAGCATGCGCAGTTAACGGAGCTACGTCCAGTGCCATCACAGTGTGCGCTCCATGCTGCACATGTCTCCACACACTCCGGATTCTATGAGGTTGCTCAGTCATCTACACCTCTTCTCCTTTTAAGGGACATCATACCACATACAGTAAGTCTTTCATATAATTAATGCTTGCGGCATAGAAATCACTGTTTGCACACATCTTTGTACAAGCACCATTTATTTTATTTTATTTATTTTATGGAAGTGACACACACCAGAAAATAGCTTTAGGACCCGGCGGTGGGGCCATTTTCCATGGAATTGGTGTGGTGACGATTTCAATGAGTTATTCTCCCTATATATGGGGCATGGGCATTCTCTACCATCTTAGCTTTGGGAGTTCAACTCCTGAAATGCATCAGCTTTTTCCCTCCGGGAACCATCATCACAGGACTCCAGTCATGTGACACTGACCCATTTGGCTTCATGTTCGCACAAAGAGAGTGCGCCCTTTTGTGTTTTTCATTTGCTAGTATCAAGACTCCCCTATCTTTAGAGGGCTGCACCTCACCAAGTGACAGATACCGTTTTACATGTGGAGCATAGAGATTAGAACGCTGGTGTTTGTTTCCTTTGGACACACTTTAATTTACATTATTCCTTCACTTTATGTGTGTGGATTATGGCACTGTATTTATTTGAATTCTTTTTAAAAAATTTACAACACCAAAGTACCTTTTTTCGCAATTGATATACAGCTGTCATGTGACCAGCCTTTCTGCAAGAAAACAGCAGCGGGAGGAGCTTCTAGTTCTCTGCTGCTGGTCACATGTTCAAAAAAAAAAAAAACCCAATAAAACAGTCTTCAATATACAAAGGAAAATACATAATTCATATAAAATAAAGGTTTTAAATTGTCGTGCAAATATGTATTTGAACTCAAATGTTTATTATTTTTGTGCAAAAACACAGTTTGGGCTATCTAGAGAAAGATTCTGCCAATCGCAGCCTGTTTCACATTCCTCCAGGCTGTGTCTATTTTTTGTATGGGCTTAAATTACAAGTAGGTAAAGCCTCCATTAGTCTGTGCATGTAATATCTTGCTCCCATTGTGTTTAGTGGGAAGGGAGGAGGAGGAGGTTAGGAGTGGACTTTCATTTATCTGGAGTGTATACACCCACATGTGACTATAGTCATGTGGGTTGCACAGAAAATAAAAAGTTGGAAATGAACAGCTTAGAAGGGAACTGAAACTGAAGCTTGCTTAGTAGATGTGGCAACAGCTGGTTTACACCATCTCAGGCTGCAGTGTGGACAGAGACAAGGAGGGAGGGACAGTGAACAGCAGGATCAACCACTTTTTACAGAATACAGTGACTGAGTATGAACAGCACGTAAGACAGCATGTACTGCCAGGTTTTAATGATATGGGTTCAATGAGCTAAAGAGCGAGACAAGTCGCACTGTTTTTGTGCCTATGGAACCATTCAAATCAGTGTGACTCAGACTTAGCAGTGCAGCACTATTTTTGACAATTTTATGTGCAACTTGCATAGACATGTGTGCATGAAGTCACACAGATGTCAGGCAAGCTGCACATGAAATAGCACTGACCAGCGGCTTTGAAATCAGGCTACTTCAAGTGAAGTAGACCAAATTCAAAGCCACATTCAGTGTGAGCCAGGGCTTAAACTTATTTTAAATGATTTTTCAATTGCATTAGATTGTAATGAAAATTAAATACATCTGTCCCATATTGGCTTCCCACAGTTGGCAGCGTGATATACCACACAAAAAATATAGTATCTTTTTTTTTTCACTGCAGCACACCACATTGCATGGCATTCTCATTGTAGTGTGCTGCAAACAGTGAGTTGCCCACAAATGTAACAATGCACTGGGGAAGGGGGGGCATTACAGAGCATTTTATATCACATTACCGCAACAGTGTGAATGGGCCTTATGCCATTGGTTGAGAGTGCTGATTGGGAGCCAATCGGCAGACCTTTTTCTGTCATGCTCCTTTGACAGAAGCCAGCCAAAGGGCCGGCTTCTCTTGGACTAGTTGCCCTACACAGGCCACATGTTGGCCAGTTTCTATTGAACCGGCTAATGCAGCCCGTGTGTACTAGGCTTAAATTTAAGTAGTGAATGTGACTTTAAAAAACAAACCTGACAGTCAGTAGTTTGAATGGCAGGAGTTTTAACATAAGAAGATTTTTATCTATAAAAATTAATTTAGTAACCGAAAGAAACAGAAAAGGGGAATGATGGTTTTAAATGACTACAGTCAATCTTCATTAGAATTTCCACATGCTGCTGTAATCTTATGGGATTTACAAATTAACCTTCACACATCCCTTTCACACAAAATAAGAATAAATATTAATGAGCAATGGCCAAGTACTATGATTAAACTAAAGCATATTTACTATAAGGCAAATGCCTGTGCTGCGAAATGGCGACCAACTGTGCACACATTCCCTTAGAAACTGCATAATGACAAGTGTACCCAAAATTCAAACATATTATTCTAGCAAAAAGAAATATGATTTCTTTT
This sequence comes from Staurois parvus, assembly GCF_062004578.1. Classification (NCBI taxonomy): domain Eukaryota; kingdom Metazoa; phylum Chordata; class Amphibia; order Anura; family Ranidae; genus Staurois; species Staurois parvus. Next base: position 1,299,390 of record NW_028317813.1, on the reverse strand, counting down.
TCCAGCTTACAACTGCATCCGGTTTTTCCTCCTAATCAGGGAAATTAACTAAGCTTCCTGCAATGTTGTAATGCTTCAGGAAACTATCAAGTGGTGTGCACTGCATTACCTAAGCTGAAATAGGTCTATCTATACCACCTGCTCTAGTTTCTATTTCAGAGTGAAAAATAACCTTGCATGGCTCTGTATCTGGTAAAAGAAGGAATATGGCAGTTTTCCACATTGAAAACTGTCATTGATTCCTGCCAAGTGTGACCCTCTCGTACAGGATGTGAGCCGATAGCTGATGAATGGTAAGTTTGCATCTTTCCTTCCTACATGGGAGATATAGCACACCTGTAACATGCCTGTAGTCCCAAATTATATTACTGCAACCATGCCTCCAGCCAACCTTTCACAGACTAACAGCAGCTCCTGCCCGAAGTCATGCTGAGCAGCTGGTACACATTTAACTTATCACATACCACTTCCAAAAATAAATCTGGTTATACTGTACATTTATCTGTCAGGTTCAATTATTACTGGCCATTTTTTTACAATATAAATCTGGGAAGAGAACTAAAGCTGATCATGTGACCACCAATAAAAAGCAAGAAAAAAAGGTATTTTCCTTGCTCTTTTAGAAATAGATACGTCACAACCTGATTCGTGTAAGTATAAGGTTTGAAATTGTAATTTTATTTGTTGTGACTTTACAGATATTTTAACCTGCAAAAAATGTAAAATCATCTAAAATCTACCAGTTTAATAGGTCTACTGTGTACAAGAATACCGGAGTATGATTTATTTTGTTACAGAGTAGGAAAGCCCCAAAACTGATCTTTTTGTGTAAATGGTTCACATGGGGTTGAAAGCGAGCCTTTAACGATTAGGTTTATGCAGAAAGCTAATTATTTCAGTCTTACTCCTCTATCTTTACTTGTTACTCGGATGATGGGAGTTCATGTGTGAGGTACAGTAGCAGCAGGGCCGGTACTACCACTAGGCAGCCATCAAGGGCGCAATACTGCCTAGGGCGCTACCACAGCCGCTGGTTTCCCTACTCTCCATGATGGCTGAATTTAGGGGGGTGCTGAGGTTGGCTATGTCCCTCAGATTTTTTTTTTTTGGGGGGGGGGGTGCAAGTAGCTGGTCCTGCCTAGGGTGCAAAATAGTCTAGCACCGGCCCTGAGTAGCAGACAGGGCAATAAACCCCAGACCTCAAGTGGCCTCTAACCCTCTGATTCGAGCAGCAACACCAATTCTACATGCCTCTCTCTAATCTGACTGTAAGCAAGGTACTGCCAAGAAAAGATTATGATTGTCGCTGCTAGCCTCCGAAAGAAACAAAAGGAATTTTTTGGCTTGCAGAATGCCAACCTTCTGGATCCAATACTTTGTTTCACTGGCCCAGAACAAGTTCAGATCAGGATATTGCAGCAGAGTTAGGTTTTCCTTTTGCATACTTATTTGGGTCAGTCAGCAACTCAAAATACTGAAGCCATTCACCTCTGTATGTTTCTGTCAGGACAGGCTTCTTTAACGTGCACTTTATCTTGAGCAGCAATAACTGTCACAAAATTAATCCATAGCTATTTCACAATTTTTTATCTTTAATTTGCAACAACATAGATTTTTTTCAGTCTTGGCAAACCTTCATTAGACAGCTGGAGTGAAATTCTCTATCAAAGCAAAGATCAAATCAGGGGAAGGCTAATCTGCAGCAAAAGGAATGTTTTAAAACATGCTGCACAATGTCACCTCTACAGCCCAGCAGACATAGCTACAGATGTACACATTGCTACAGAATCCTCTACCTTACAAACCCAGTTATTCACCTCATTTCCACACTGCTGGACGGTGACCAACAATACTTGCAATACTTCTTTGAACAGTTATGTGGTACCCAGCTACAGTATCTCACAGAAGTGAGTACACCCCTCGCATTTTTGTAAATATTTTATTCTATCTTTTCATGTGACAACACTGAAGAAATGACACTTTGCCACAATGTAAAGCAGTGAGTGTACAGCTTGTATAACAGTGTAAATTTGCTGTCCCCTCAAAATAACTCAACACAGTCATTAATGTCTAAACCACAGGCAACAAAAGTGAGTACACCCCTAAGTGAAAATGTCCAAACTGGGCCCAAAGTGTTATTTTGTGTGGCCACCATTATTTTCCAGCACTGCCTTAACCCTCCTCGGCATGGAGTTCACCAGAGCTTCACAGGATGCCACTGGATTCCTCTTCCACTCCTCCATGACGACATCACGGAGCTGGTGGATGTTAGAGACCTTGCGCTCCTCCACCTTCTGTTTGAGAATGTCCCACAGATGCTCAATAGGGTTTAGGTCTGGAGACATGCTTGGCCAGTCCATCACCTTTACCCTCAGCTTCTTTAGCAAGGCAGTGGTCATCTTAGAGGTGTGTTTGGGGACATTATGTTGGAATACTGCCCTGCGGCAGTCTTCGAAGGGAGGGGATCATGCGCTGCTTCATTATGTCACAGTACATGTTGGCATTCATGGTTCACTCAATGAACTGTAGCTCCCCAGCACTCATGCAGCCCCAGACCATGACACTCCCACCACCATGCATGACTGTAGGAAAGACACACTTGTCTTTGTACTCTTCACCTGGTTGCCGCCACACACGCTTGACACCATCTGAACCAAATAAGCTTATGTTGGTGTCATCAGACCACAGGACATGGTTCCAGTAATCCATGTCCTTAGTCTGCTTGTCTTCAGCAAACTATTTGCGAGCTTTCTTGTGCATCATCTTTAGAAGAGGCTTCCTTCTGGGACGACAGCCATGCAGACTAATTTGATACAGTGTGTGGCGTATTGTCTGAGCACTGACAGGCTACCCCCCACCCCTTCAACCTCTGCAGCAATGCTGGCAGCACTCATACATCTATTTCCCAAAGACAACCTCTGGATATGACGCTGAGCACGTGCCCTCAACTTCTTTGGTAGACCATGGCGAGGCCTATTCTAAGTGGAAGCTGTCCTGTTAAACCACTGTATGGTCTTGGCCACCGTGCTGCAGCTCAGTTTCAGGGTCTTGGAAACCTTCTTATAGCCTAGGCCATCTTTATGAAGAGCAACAATTCTTTTTTTCAGATCCTTAGAGAGTTCTTTGCCATGAGGTGCCATGTTGAACTTCCAGTGACCAATATGAGAGAGTGAGAGCGACAACACCAAATTTAACACACCTGCTCCCCATTCACACCTGAGAACTTGTAACACTAACGAGTCACATGACACCGGGGAGGGAAAATGGCTAATTTTTGGGCATTTTCACTTAGGAGTGTACTCACTTTTGTTGCCAGCTGTTTAGACATTAATGGCTTTGTGTTGAGTTATTTTGAGGGGACAGCAAATTTACACTGTTATACAAGCTGTACACTCACTACTTTACATTGTAGCAAAGTGTCATTTCTTCAGTGTTGTCACATGAAAAGGTATAATAAAAAATTTACAAAAAATGTGAGGAAAGTACTGTGAGATACGGTATGTTGATATTTAAGTTATGCTCAGTCAGAAGGAAATTAAATTGGCAAAACATTTTGCAGGTAAAAATTGTTCAGTAACCCAGTGGTACAGAGATCAGAAATGTTGAAATTCAATTCCAAAACACTTACCCTCCTGGGGATTTACCCCCCTTCCTGACCAGGCAATTTTTGTGTTACAGTGCTGCGTTATATAGCTGACAATTGTGTGGTCAAGAAACGCTAAAATTAAATTTAAGTCCTTTTTTTCCCCCAAGAATTAAGCTTTCGGTGGTATTTGATCACCTGTACTATTTTTATTTTTTGCTCTATAAAAAAAAAATAAAAAGACAATTTTGAGAAAAAAAACCCCCAAATTTTTGACATTTTGATATTAGACATGTCCAGGTAAAAAAATGTAAAAAATCTAATTTCGTCATAAATTTAGGCCAAAATGTATTCTGCTACGTCTTTGCTTAAAAAAAAAAAAAAAAAAAAATCCTAATACATGTAAATTAATTGGTTATGTGAAAGTTACAGCGTTTACAAATGGTGGTAAATATACTAGCGACTTATAGCGGGACTGCGGCGGGCATTCTGACACTGGTAGGAACTGACTTGGTGTCACTGACATCCCCAGTGACACCAATACAGTGATCAGTGCTAAAAAAAAAAAAAAAAAAACCACTGACACTGTACTAATGGCACTGGGCAGGGGTTAACATGAGGCGCGATCAAAGGGTTAACTGTGTGCATGGAGTGTTTTACTGGGGGGCGGTGTCTATGTGCTTCACTGTAAGCACAGCGCTTTGGATGGCACAGCCATCCAAAGCAACATGCCCGAGCTGACAGGGAGGAGAACTGTAAACAAAACAGCTTTCCTCTCCAGAGATCCTCGGAAATCACTGGCCGGGACCTGGTGATTGGCAGCCGCGTGCGCGCGCCCCCTACCCGGAAATGCAAATTCACGTGTATATATACACGTGGTTTTGCGCACCCATGCTGCCCTGTAGCAGTATATCTGCTATAGGGCAGCTGGGAATCAGTTAAATGCAAACTTTACATATACACTGAACTCGTTTTTATCTTACTTTTATGTAAAATAAAGGAGTCAGTCTAACCGGATATCGTATGTACTCTCCAGCGCCTCAGGAAATGACAGCCAAAAGGGAAGCCAAGGGAACCAGGAAAGCGACAACCAAAGGAAATGCTTCAGGGGTGCAGCCCTCCTCAGACAGGGAGATCAGCCAGTACATAGAGAATAAACAGGTGGCGCACACACCTAGTGCATTATCCAAGGTTTATTCAAAGGTATGAAAAGTAAAAACATACTCACAGACGAAGCATGTATCTAAAAAGCATTTGCATAATGACGATGGCCACAACGGCAAGCAAGGTGTTCCAACTGTCAGTGCAGTCAATTAATTCTTTAAAAATCATACAATGTGATTTCCTGAATTTTTTTTTTAATTCTGTCTCTCAGAGTGGGAATGCACCTACAATGTGAATTTCAGACCCCTCCATGATTTCTAAGTGGGAGAACTTGCAAAATCACAGGGTGTTCAAATACTTCTGTTCCTCACTGTAAGCATAGAAACACATCAAAATAACAGGTGTTTTACCCAGCAGCCAACCTCCTGTTATTTGTTGGGTTTGAAAGTTTGGATTGGTGCAATATGTGAGGCATCATGCACACATCCCAGAAATCCAGCGACTACATTTCTGAATCAGATTGGTATCACATACCAGTTGGATTAAATGAGTGGTAACCTTTCCTGTTGCAGTAGATATGCTCCTTAAAAGATGGTGCAAAAAAGTACCGTGTATACAGTCAATTGCACCAAGCACATTTGGGATTCCGGCAATCCAAAAAAAAAATATGTTTTAATTTGAATCCACTCCTGAGATTCTGGAAAGTTAATATGTTTGGATGTAATTACATGGAAACCGAGTATTTAGCAATGTGTGCTCCTTAAAGCATCTTTCCTTTAAAATTACCACTCTTGATCTGCTCCTCTTCTGCATTACTTTAAATTCCAGAAGATTGCATTCAAAGGACTCCATCGTCTGTGCTATGCAGTCTGCCAGCCTCCAGAGACAACTCCTGAGTGAAACCTAGTTGCCACCTGGTCTAGCTTGCACTTTGAAACCTATTTTTTTAAACCAATTCTGGACCCCCTAAACTGGGTCTGACATTTGCCTTACTTATTGCATGCTTATTGCAAGCGTGGACCACTACTTAATTATCGCATGTAATTATTTCCTTCTGTGAATTGATTTTAACACCTTTTGATGTGGTATTTACAGAGTATTTTGACATTGACATTTTCAGTATCGCATGCGATATGCAGTTACATTACCAGCACAACACATATGATAAGCTTTAGTGAATTGGCCCCATTGATACAGATCTTCTAATACTCCTGAATGTTAGTTACTACCCTATTATATCCAATTGTGAATTACCCTACTGTTAAAGCCAATTACAATTATGCTAGTAAACAAAAGGGACTTAAAGAAAAGTAATATACGTTAGCACAGCAGTTCTTCAATGTGATGGCTGCTTAGTATTTCTTTTTCAGGCTTTATTATGGTAACCCTGCAAATAACGCATGACCTGTTCTAGAGTGGCTACGCTGACACCGCCAATTTACTTTAGGGAGCCATAGTTTTCATTCTAGGACAGGTCTTCCTCTCCATTTACATTACACGGGGGTAGGAAGATAAATAGCTTCCAGAAGACAGTTTGCTAGGAACATTGCATTATTGGTGCTTTAAGTTCAGCTCACAAGAAGCTGCATTTCTGGCAAGATCAGCAGGTATTTTCTCTAATTGCTGAAAATGATTTAGCCTGAAAAATTAAAACAAATATAGCCACATCTAAGGACTGTAAGCTGCAATATATACTTTTTTTGCTCTTGGGTTTCGATAAGTTATTTGTCCATCCAAATTTTTAAATCTAAAATTACCAAATCTAATTATGATATAGAAAGCAGATATCAATCTGAAAATAAGGTTAAAGATCAAGTAGTTAATACTATATCCTTGCAGCAATAACTCCCTAGGTTGATTTCTCCACCACAAAGCACACCTACAGTATATGAACTTTACATGTTTTCCAGCTGTTTCCATACATTTCCTCCCACAAACCAAAACATAACGGTAGTGTATGTATGATTATAACAAGGATATTAGACTGCAAGCTCTAAGGACTGACATAAATGGTTTGTGCACTCTATAAAGCACAGCATATTATAAAGGATGCCATCTGCCAACAGCTAGGGAATACACGATTGTTGTGTTTTTTTCAACACACGTCTTATCTAATGCAGCATTTAATATTAACATACAATTGACTGGATACCATGTGAACACCGAGTTTTACTTAAGCCTATGCAATCTTTGAAGAAATCTTAGTCTAGTTTCTCATGCCAAAATATCATTATATAAGTGATAGATCCTTTAAGCACTGTGGTACCAAGTGAAGCCATTAACCACGCAGCCACAGAGCTCATTGTTAACTTCAGAAAAGTCCTGGAGCTGCTGGAACACACTCCAGTGTATTGAGGCCACTGTCTGTCTGATCTCATTATGCTCATTCTGTATAAACTAATTTTAAGGCAAACATGAGGCAGTTTTTGCAGCCTCTGGGGCAATATGTGACTATCTGTACTGTCGAAATCTATTATTGTCATCAAAAAGCACACTCACATTATCTTTAAAGCAGGGAACAGAGGTCTCTAATAAATAGCACAGAAAAGTTTTTTTTTTGTCAGCAATCACAAATACGAAGCTTGATCCCTTTACAGGCTTGTTGTTAGGTTAAAGAGATGATGGCACAAGATTTTACAGCCTTAGCAGCAATTATTGAGAAGGAGGGACTACCTCTCACGATCACCATTTAGACCTAACCTCAGTGCTTACTATGCTTTTCACACTGTCTATCTCAGTAATTTACAGCTCAGCTTTATGGGCTGTGGAGGAACTTGGAAATAAGTTAGTTGAACAGTATGGTGCGGGTTTATCCCCTTACACATATCAATAGTCATTTTGTAACAAAGGATTAAAAAAAGGTGAACTTTAATATTGTACAAGATATTCTTGTTTGAATTTATCTGTGAAGTAGCAGAAAACTGATGAAAGGCTCACACTCTTTAGTGTATTGGCATAGACTGTCAAGTGTATGAGCCGGAACCTCCTCATCACAAAGCACCTGTCAAGGTCCTACCTTTTCCCAGAGGTTATGTTACTCCATGTGCTGGCATCCATCTTGGATTTCTGCTGAGCATGGTGGGAAGCTTTTATGCCTTCAGGTCTCTGAGGTCCATCCCCCAGAGGGGAGTGGCTGAGTACATATAAGCCTGTGATCCGCACATGCTCTTTGCACTTGTGTCTTGTGTCTTTGTCTTGCTACAGCTCTGTGTATATGCTCGTGACACTTCTGGTATTCTGACTCGGCTTGTGACTAAGACCATTCTCTGTGTTTTCCTTCGATCTGACCTTCCGTTGCTTGCTGAACCCGGCCCGTGACCTGTGATTCTCTGTCTACTGTTCTGTACTGTTTTGTCCTGTTGTTGTCGACTCGGCTTGCCTGGCTACGCTATTGTCATTCTCACCAGCTACACGCCATTGGCGGCGGCCATTACCGCAGCCGGGGTGTCTCGGGGGCCGAGACCTGGTTCCTGGCTGCGTCAAGTCCATCCCCACCATCAGGGACCCTGGTGAAGGGCAGCCTGGGACTTAGACTCCGCGCCCTGAGGGACTTCGGTCTGTTGGTGGTGGTTGTCGTCAGCCAGTGCCTTACCCTGCCACTAGGCCTACCTGTCCGTTCCACAGCCCTGCCCTGACAGCACCACAGGTAAAATTGATCAGCAGGCTGGAATATGATTGTAGTAAAAAAACAATACTTTTTCAGCACCAAGTGCTAAAGTCTATGGAACGTTTGCACAACATGTACTAAACATGATAAGAAAATAATAGCTGGGGAAGATACACCACCAGCATTACTATCAACAATGTCTTCACATGTATAATACCCAAAAGTCCAGATAAACTGATATGCAAGAAGCAAAAGGAAAAAACACACACCCCAATACTAATCTAAAGAGATGGCATTATTTCCTTAGAAATGAGATACAGAAAGCGTTACTTACATTATTCTGATGATTGGACACTGGTTTGTAATTAGTTGTTATAGCTTTCTCAATTTGCTGTGATTGTCTCTTTGGTTTTGAAGATTCTTCAATTTGTCGTCTAAAAGAAAACATTTTGTCAGCTCACAAAAATCACAAACTAATTCTTCAGATTAATCATAATTTGAAATGTCATCTAAAAATGAGCAAGTAGATAATGAGCTGCTATTGGGTATTCCTATTATGTGACTCTGTGAATTAGAGTGTATGTCAGCTACTTTGGGAAAAAGCATACTCAAAAGCACAGCTGCATTATTAATAGATCACTAAAAATGATATTACCTCTGGATGTTTGAGTGGTTTCAGTTCCTATAAAAAGTATTCACCCCCTTGGAAGTTTCATGTTTTATTGTCATAGAACATTAAATCACAGTAGATTTTTTACATCAATGATGAGAAATAGATTATCATGTCAAAGTGAAAACACTATCACTACACAACCACAGCAAATTTATTTTTAAGAAATGTACATCCTAACAGAATGAACTTTAGCTTGCTAAAGTACTGTGTATGATAGGCAATTGCTATTTTTTCGATACGAGGTATACATTTAATTCCTGGAATGCCCACAGTGTAGCACTGTGGTGGCGAGTCACACAGCCGTTAGCACTCGAGCGTGTTCTGGCATGTTCTAACTTGCACTCGTCCGAGTTGGAGACCAGTTGACTCTTTGTGGAGTAGTAGAAATAACACTTGTATGTTGTGCTGTTGGTGGAAAAATTTTCACATCAAATTTTGTGTGAAAATTGGCAAAAGCGTGAGTGAAACTTTAGTTCTGTTACAATGGGCTTGTGGTGAACATTCCATGAAGAAATCAGCATAGGCGGTTTAAGGAGGGGTGGGAAGATGTCCCTGTTGACTCAGTGGGCAGCCAAAACCGCAAAAGATGGATGCAAATGTGGAGAGAGCGATTTGGGATCGATGGCTACAAACTCCAGAAACGTGTGTTTAACAGCTCGTCCCTCCAGGTGGATGCCCGCAGGGCCGCACAGCAGCGCGATCTGTCACTGGCCGTGTACCTCGGACACGGCCAATGACAGCTCTGTGTACCGGCCCCATTGCCAGTACCATGTGACCTGCTGTGACCAATCACAGCAGGTCACATGACAGTTGTATACAATGGATGGCTTCCTTTCATGCCATCCATTGTATACAAGTGTGTCTAGCTGTGAATGGTCACAGAGATCACATGCACAAGCTAGGCCAATCAGAGACCAGCTGTGTCATGTGATTAGCTGTGGCCAAATCACAGCTAAGCACAAAAAAAACCCTGAATGAATCGATTTCATTCAGGTAAATGCTTGCTTATAGCAAAGAAATTCTTTGCTATAAGCAAATTGTGTAAAAAAAAAATAAATATTGGTCACTTCTCCAAAGTAGTACAATGTTACTATGGTAACATTATACTACTTTGGTCATAGTGAAATATGAAAAAAAAAATTAAAAAAAGAGAAAAAAAATGTAATAAAAAAAGTTTAAAAAAATTATCAATTTTTTTTTTCGTACTGTCACCAGTCAGTGTCCCTGATCACCACCATGCCAGTTATATGATGACACTGTACTGCACTGGTGACAATATGTAAAAAAAAAAAAAAAGAAATGAAAATCATTTTTTTAAATTCTGAAAAATGATGACAAAAAAATTACAACTTCAAAAAACTCGCCATGCCTCTTATGAAATACGTCGGACTGTCTACTTTGCAAAAAGGGGTCATTTGGGGGATATCTGTACTGTTCTGACATTCTTAGACCTCAAGAAATTAGATTGGCCATCAGTACTTCAGGATTGATCAATTTTCAGATATATCCCATAGTTTGTGAACTCTATAACTTTCCTACAGACTAAATAATACATCCTAATTTGGGTTATTTTCACCAAAGACATGTAGTAGAATACAGTTTGGCCTAAATTTATGAAGAACAAATATTTATTTGCAAACTTTTATAACAGAATCAAAGAAAAACGTGGGTTTTTTCAAAATTTGTCTTTTTTTGTTAATTTAGCAAAAAATAAAAACCTCAGCGGTGATTAAATATCACCAAAAGAAAGCTCTAGTTGTGTGAAGAAAATGATAACATTTTAGTTTGGGTACAATGTTGTATGATTGCGCAATTGTCATTCAAAGTGTGAGAGCGCTGAAACCTGAAAAATGGCCTGGGCAGGAAGGGGGGTAAAAGTGCCCGGTATGTAAGCGGTTAACTGTTTTGGGGGTTTTCCGTTAATCCACCTGCTATAGTCTGTACGCTGCTGTTATAGTGTGTTTCGATGTATTATGCCTCTTTGTTTCAATTACAAACCCAATCTCTGTGATTTCATTTCATTGTATTCACGCATTATTATTGATTACCATCAAACTTTCTGGAGTGTCCCTTGGCCCTTTTGTGTCTCCAAGATACATCTGTACCTTCTCCTTTTCGAGTGAATTAGAGCATTGGGTATAACAAATATTATGACACTCATACCATTGTGAATTTACACGCATTCACATTTATGTATTTTCTATCCTTATAGTGGTATCCTTCAGTATTAAAATTTCCTGTAAATCTCCTAAAGAAGCCATGAATGGCAAAACATGTTGAGAGAATAAAAAAAAAAAAATCATGACACATATGGATACCTGGATTTGTATTTTGTGTTTTTAATTTTTGCAATACATTGCTGCTTTTATTGTGATGTCAATAAGCTTGTATTTTAATATACATTGGTTTAGATTTATTTGACTGTGGCACCTTAAAAATCCCTTATTTTTGGTATTGTTAAACTGTTTATAGTAGGTGGGATGTAATGCCCTTGAACTCCAGCCCTCTTGTGGATTTCACTTGTATAGATATAACATTGGGTAGTGAATTTCAACATGGCATTTGACATTGTACTGTTTTTGGATGAGGTCATAAGCAATTCATGTGACTTGTACACTCATTGTACACTCAGATCATAGATTAAGTGTGCAAATGATGGCAGAAGAATTGAACATGAACAGGGGCCAAGTGTAGCAGATTCTAAAGGAGGATTTGGGAATGAGAAAGATGTTTGTAAAACTTGACAAGAAGATAAGAAAGAATGTCGTCTTCACATTTCAGCTGATCTTTTGAAGAGCACAGAGGTGTTTGATATATATTTTTTACAGTTCATTCCAGGAATTAAATTGTCACACCTTGTTACACTGTTCTCACTTTTTCATGCTATTGCATTTTAGTGCTGCTGATCCAGTCTGTTAGCAAGCATTTCCTTCATACATGCACATTGGCAATGGCTTTTTCAGGGCAGGTTTCCTGATAGTGACAACAAAATAACAATGCATGTGTAATGTGCGTACAAATGACCACTTATATTCTTAAGTGAAAGCCAGGGTTGCAGGTGGCAATGCAAGAGCACAAATGGGAGACAGAGACAGAAAAGTGTCACCCTATAACAGAAAGTACCTGAGCAAGGACCTTCATAGCAGGCTCATCAGTTAATTTTATATTGAAAGCTGCAGATTTAACATATTGAAAAGGACTTTTAAAATACTAACATGTGAAAGCCTTTGTGAGATTTTAGTAAGTGAATTTACATTTACTTGAAATTAATATAAATGGAAAAACACAAATAATTGAATACAACCCATTTCAAGTCATTATCTGTTGAGTCTTTTGTGGATAGGCTTTTATTAGTTTTGTAATTCTGGACATCGCAGTAACTCAAAGTAATAAGGCAAGAGAATCGGCTAAATATCCAAGAAACTAAGATTTTCAAAAGGAGAGTTCATAGTCATTTAAACAGTACAGGAAAAGCTGTTCTAAGCTGTGGTCACATTACCTCAATAAATGATGTTATAAGCTTCGGTAATATCAGCCAAATACTGTATATGCATTAACATACAATAAATCTTTTCAAAATGATAACTTGTTTCTTACAAGAAGTATTCTTGAAGACAAAAACACAGTTGATTTATTATTATATGCCACTTCCAAAGAGAAAAAAAGCAATAATGCTCACAAACAACAACAGACTGCAGGAACATGCTTTCCTCCTCCATCATGCATACAGAAAAGATTTGGTATCTCCTGCCAATTCACAGATGTCAACCTTTCCTTGCTGACCTTATAACATGTCTGTGAGATTTTTGTAATCTACCATAGCAGCCAGATTCACTTCAATTCTCCCAAGACTATAAATAAAAGGAAATTCTAAGTGGTGTGATCAGAGGAACAGTTTTTTTTTTCGACACTGCCGAGTATGGCCCTGTGTTACTACTACTGATCACCCCCCCACACCAACAGCCATTATATACTGAACAAAGCTAGACCCGAGTTAGACAACACATACTTCCTGGGGTAAATATTGGTTACAATAACCTTTTAAAGCTGCAGATTTCAAAACATGTAATAAACGTAACTACAGTGGGTCATTAATTGATGGCGCTATATAAGTACCTGAAATAAATTAAAAAACCTCAATGGAGGTGCTGGGTCCCCTGATGTCAGTTATAACGAACCATGTAGGATGGGGCATACAATCTGACAGCATCCACACATGCTCAATAAGTGGCATGATAGAAGGTATATGAGGTTTCATTACACACCTTTTTGAGTATATGGTTTGCTGAATAAACTTGGCTTGTATTTGATATGGTATTTTGCTCTGTGTGGTTAGTCATTGTTCCACAATGAGCCATGATTTATATTGATGGTTTGAAGCCATTTTGAGGAGCAGAGTATTCTTTGGGGACTCTATTACATTGGCGCTTTATAAATACTGTATAATAATAATAATAATACACCACACTTCATCCTGTGAATCATATTGATGTCCTGGAGGCATTCTGAGATGCAGTGAGTCTTTCTTTTGGTAATCCATTATACACCATACTTTACCTTGTGACGAGAGGCAAGCGCATTTGACCTCCTATAGTTAAGGGGTCTCAACCACTGGTAAGTGACGCATGACCTAATGTGGTAGTGGATACGTTTGTTATCTTGTTGCATGGAAGCAGTTTTTTTTCTCACAATTTATGTTGGACTATGTATGTAAGCAGGACGCCGCATTCACTATTTCTGGTCTCCCACAGTACACAGAACATGGAAATGCAATTATTTTAGTAAATATAAACGGCTAAATACCTTTTCTTAGCAGTATATGGCAGTCTTGTAACTTCTATCAGTGTCTGGCCGAGCACTGGTTAAAGGCACGTTTTCATTCTTCTCTGACTGCCCTATGTGGCTGCAGGACCCCTGAATCTCTGTCTAGGCAGTGCTGATTGGCCCTGTGCCGATCACATGCACCCTCCCAAGAAAAAAACAAAAACACACTCTAGCAATACACACCAAACTGAGCATGTGTAGAGTGCCTTCTAGGGCTGTGTACTATCTGCAGATGGATTGGGGACTGTGGAAGAAGGGGAGGATAAGAGAAGACAGGATCAAACTGCCTTTTTACACAATGCAGAGGATTAACCCCTTAGGTTGCACTGTGAGTATAACAAGCATACTTTACTGCATATACAGACTGTTATTGTTGTGGGTTTAGTGACACTTTAATTGTACTATGTTCCACATTTTTTTGTTTTAACTATTTCCTAAATGGCTAGTTTTGTACAATCTGACGTACAATACAGTGGATCATTAAACAATGCTCCCCCCATCCAAACAAACCTATTTTGGCAACCCTTTACGTTAAAAAGCCAATTTGTGCAGCATTTCAACTGTTAATATCTCTCAACTTACAAAGATCTTAAAAGACATTTATTTCAGGTACTTATATAGCGCTATCAATTTACACAGCGCTTTTACATATATATTGTACATTCACATCAGTCCCTAACCCTCAAGGGGCGTACAATCTAAGGTCCCTAACTCACATTCATATACAAGGGCCAATTTAGACAGGATCCAATTAACCTACCAGCATGTCTTTGGAGTGTGGGAGGAAACTAGAGTACCCGGAGGAACCCCATGCAGGCACAGGGAGAACATGCAAACTCCAGGTAGGAGGTGCTGTGGCTGGGATTTGAACCAACGACCCTAGTACTGCCAGGCGGAAGTGCTAACCATTCAGCCACTGTGCTGCCCATCCCTGCAGGCTTATGTTCTAGGCCTTTTGGATTACTACAAACTGCATAAAACATATTACAGAGTAGTCTGGGGCATATAGTATGCCAAGCATATTACAGTGTAGCAGGGGCATTGATTGTGAAAAGCAATTACAGCATTTCGGCGTTATGTAGTCAGGAAGACAATTTTCAACTACACAAATAAATAATAATTATAGAATAGGGGAAAAAAAATAGGGTTAGATTTACTGATCCAGAAATAGTATATGACATGAGTGAGGAAATGGTTAAATTTATCAGTTACTTCTCACACAAGCAAAGCAAGTCAATTTAAATTTAAATATACTATTTTATGTACTGCATAGTACAGCTCTGCACAGAGAGGAGACTACAGCAACAAAACACTGTGATATAAAAGAGGCAAAGCCTGGCCAAAACAGGTTGCAGCCTAAGAGCAAACATGAACTGGTGGTTCTGTTGCATACCATTATATTGGATTCATTAGCTAAGTTTATATTTGTGTTCTACAAGGTGCCCCCTAGAGCACAATATCAGTATACCATAACTGTACCATTAATACAGTCAAACTTGTGATCTTGAAAACCTCTTGCATGACTTTCAGTAGGCTTTATCTTATGGCATAATTCTTTTAATGTAATATGTCCTTCAGAAAGCGCATATAAACGATTTATGAGAAGCAGCTGGACATTGCTACTATCATTAACTGCTACTTGATCGAAAAATGGGATGTAGTCATTATAGCTGGAGGATCAAATCTGCACTCGGCAGGAAACCATAACCCATACAAAAAAGGATGCATAAAATAGTGGGGAAAACAGAGGAGCAGGCAATATGCTTCATGAAAAGAAAAATCAAAATAAAGATTTATCGAATAAACATGCACATAAATAAGCTTGTGAGCTGAAATTCACAGTGAGAGAAATAAAGGCGAAAGACTGTCAAGGAAATAAATGTTATCTATTAATTTGTGGCTGCTAATGGTAGGCGGTCTGTATTTGCACAGAGCTCTTCATAAGAATGCAGGTAAGCATAGAATACAATAAAGGTAAATTAATAGAGACAAATTAACTTGCGTTTAGAATAATGGATTTCACATTTGGCATTCTAATCAACACACTCTTTATAATTATAGTCATGCTAAAGTGGAATAAAGATGGTTTGTTACAAGGTGAAATATTTTGGAACATTCAAAATAATAAAACTAAAAAACAAAAAGACAAAATAAATATACACTATATATGCTTGCTTTGCGTACACTCTTGCGTGCTCAGCCGCCTGTGTGTCTATCAGACAATCTCTGCCCCCTCCTCAATGGCTGTGATTGACAGCAGTGGGAGCCAATGGCTCCTGCTGCTGTGTCTCAGCCAATGAGGAGGAAGAGACCCTGGATAGCTTCTGCTCTTGTGCACATCGCTGAATTGGAATCAGGCTCAGATGAGCATAGGGGAGGGACTGAGGGGGGAGCAGCACACTAAAGGTTTTTACCTTCATGCATAAAATGCATGAATGTAAAAAAGAACCATTAGGCTTTGGAACCACTTTAAAGCTGAACTAAGGGCAAAACAACAAATGACATATGATGAGCATCATTTGCAGTAACACATCACCCTTGCTTTGTAAAATGTATTACCTGTTGATCCTGATACTAGATCCATTATTTTTTTTATCTTTCTGTAATTGTGACAATACTTTTCATTTTGCGTAAAACTGCAGTGTGACAGGGTAGTCTAAGGTGGACATTTTAGGTAGATATTTAGTTTTACATGGAATTTAAAACCAAACTGAACTCTCACTCCTTATGACTATACTTCTTTACTGCTATGTGCTGTAAGAAGGGTTAAAATAACATGTGCTTGCAGCACACAGGACAATCAAACTGCTGTTCTCACTTAGGCCCTTAAAGAGTGCCTCACAGATGTGTCCAGACTCATGAGCTTCCTTTTTCTTTTTTTGCAGCATTTGATGCCCAGGTTCTTAGCACTTGCCAGATACCTGGTGTCCTCTAGAACAGCGTTTTTCAACTAGAGTGCCTACAGAGTTTTCCAGAGATGCTTGGATAAGATGCCTATAAAATTGCCCCAAATTGCCAACAAACCAGCCAGTGTCAAGCCACAGGTTTTTATTGTACAGCATTAAAACTTTGAGCACCATGTGGGCCAACCATTGCCATCCTAACAACCAATGATGTCACTGGTTGATAGGAAGGAGATTGGGTGTCTGCATCCTCGTTACCCCTCCCCTGCCTCTCTGTCAGCACTGGAGGAGTCATGTTAGTGGAGTGAGGGACAGAAACTGAGGGAGAGGAGAAATGCAGGAATACTAGTCAGTATTACTGTGCTAAGGTGTACTTGCTTTGTAAGCATAAATCGCCTCTAAAATCGGGTGTCCTACATGTGTGGATGCTGCTGCAATTTGTAAAACTATTAGTTTACTTTTTTTTAACATTTTAGAATAGGGTACCTTGAGTATTTGAAAGGGTGCTTTAACTGAAAAAAGTTGAGAAACACTGCTCTAGAAAGCCAATTCTCTCTGTCGGTGTTTGATTCTAGTTCTTTCAGATCTAAAAGTATCTCACACATTACACACAACCTTGAGCACTGCAAAAATAAATGCCCATGAGTATGAGCACTTTGAGATGTCACTTGAGAGGTAAAACAGGATTTTTTTCAACTTACTGTAAGATCCTTTTCTTGAATTTCATTAGAGAACAGAAAAATAATTCTGAGACAAGAGGGTTAAATTGCTGCCCAAAGGAGACTGAACACAAATAAGCTGTAGGTCAGCCAGATATAACCCCTCGCACATTCATCAAGCTCCAATTTTGTTAAAAAGCAGTATTGGGAGTGTATCAAAGACAAAGGGGTGGGACTTGTGACTCATTATTATTATTCACTTGGAGACAGGATAAATTCAAGAGGAATGTCCAAACGCAGTCCAAATGAGAGATGGGCAAACACAGCAAACAAAAAACTAGCAAGCCCTAGGAAAACGTGTACAACTGGGGTCATTTGCAGCTCAAAGAGTTGTCTGAAAGACCATATGTACAAAGCTGTCATCAGGAAGTCTGAATCATCATCCTGGTAGAAGTTCGTGAACAAGAAACCAGGTGGCAGCCTTGCAAATTTGAGAAATAGATGCTGAAAAGCCCAAGGTAAACTCACTAATCAAGTGAAGTGTGCCTTGACAGGAAAAGGTAGAACCTTAGTCCTTATGTATATAGGCTTGAATGATGATCTGTGTATTAAAGATAGTTATTAAGAGGTTGTCAAATGAATTATCATGTCACCCAATATTTGGTCTCCATTCAGTAGCCAAAAGAGGCATTCAAAAAAAGGGGATTTGTGAAAAGAAATTCACAGAGAAAGCGGCTACATTATGAACAGAACGTGACACTCAGAAAAATTTCCAAAAATTATGCTTTATTACACATATATAAATATGACATATGGGCGTTCGCCCTGGTTTACCATCACCTCAGTATGAGACAATACACACAGACCTAAAACCATATAAAATGACACCAAGACCGGTCTAAATGCATGTGCAACAGAAAAAATGACTGCAGGAGTCTAATGTCCCTGTAGCACAGACACATAGGTGAACACTTCCCAATAGAGGTGTATCCAAAAATTATACCATAGGCATACCATAATGTTGAATATTATATGTAGAACAATACCATTATGGTGAATCCCAATCAGGGAATCCAAAAATTGTACTATGGAAAAGTATCACATGTATACAATGCAGCAAGCACAATAGGCGTCAAGAAGAGAACAAACCTATGTGTCTGTGCTACAGGGACATTAGACTCCTGCAGTCATTTTTTCTGTTGCACATGCATTTAGACCGGTCTTGGTGTCATTTTATATGGTTTTAGGTCTGTGTGTATTGTCTCATACTGAGGTGATGGTAAACCAGGGCGAACGCCCATATGTCATATTTATATATGTGTAATAAAGCATAATTTTTGGAAATTTTTCTGAGTGTCACGTTCTGTTCATAATGTAGCCGCTTTCTCTGTGAATTTCTTTTCACAAATCCCCTTTTTTTGAATGATGATCTGCCTAATTCACCTAGCAAGAGTGAAGTGAAAGGTAGGTTGCCCTTGTGGGGACCCTGGTGAATGACCAAAAAGGAGTCAGTCTCTTGGGGGAAAGCCGTAGCTGAGAGAAACCTGAGCATCTTGTGCCACGTCCAAACAGTTGAAGGAATCTCATTTTGAGAATGCCAAATGCTGTTCGAGAGTAGACAAGAGAAATGCCAGGATGTGTCCCACACATGGGACACATTTCTGGGATGGAAATTTCTTGTCTAGCACAGTGCAAAGTATGCCTTCCTGGTGTGACGGTAAAACTTGGGAAAGAAGTATTGCCTAAATCTTAGGAGTATAATAAACAGAATCAAATAGGCCCTTACATTTTAGGACCAGGACTTCAATAACGCAATGGCGTTAAAGCAAGTGACCATGCAACAGAGTCAAACAGCTTTAGACACTAGCAAAAAACTGGAGCCTGAAGGGAGTGGGAGAGATTATATCTAACAGCTTTTGATGCTAGTGTCCAACCTCCTGCGAGCAACCACGGCTCCACCTACTTGGAGTTTGAATGTTCTCCCTGTGCCTGCATGGGTTTCCTCCGAGTACTCCTATTTCCTCCCACATTCCAAAGACATGCTGGTAGGTTATTTGGATCCTGTCTAAATTGGCCCTAGTATGTGTATGTATGAATGTAAGTTAGGGACCATAGATAGTACGCCCCTTGAGGGTTAGGGGCTGATGTGAATGTACAATATATATATGTAAAAGCGCTGTGTAAATTGACAGTGCTATACAAGTACCTGATATAAATAAATATCTTATTCTCAACTTCCGTATTGTAGGAGATGACAATTCAGCACAGTGAAGAGTCATCTTCTTGTGTTGTAGGCATAGGCACCATAGGCAAAAGACAAAAGTAAAGTAAGTTTACAAACAAGTTAGAACTACAATTTTTTTTTACATTTTAGTACTATTATTTGACACAGGGGAGGGGGCCCTTAGTAAATAAGCAGGTCTTGCATTTTTAGTGCTAGGTATGCTTTAACTTGATTCGCCCCAGGGAGGGAGAAAGGTAGGTAGGAAGGCAAAATGAAAAGGAAGAAGGAATGTAAATACAAAGGGGTTGATTTATCAAAGCTGGAGAGTGCAAAATCTGGTGCAGCTTTGCATAGAAACCAATCAGCTTCCAGGTTTTTTTAGTCAAAGCTTTGCCAAGCGAATATATCTATACAGTGAGGAACAGAAGTATTTGAACACCCTGCGATTTTGCAAGTTCTCCCACCCACCTCCAATCATGGAGGGGCCTGAAATTCATGTTGTAGGTGCATTCCCACTCAGAGACAGAATTTAAAAAAAAAATTCAGGAAATCACATTGTATGATTTTTAAAGAATTTATTTGTCTTGCACTGCTGAACATAAGTATTTGAACACCTAAGAAACAGCAAGAATTCTGGCTCTCAAAGACCTGTTACTGTGCCTTTAAAAAGTCCACCTCTACTCCACTCATTGATCTAACTTAGTAGCACCTGTCTGAGCTCTTTAAAGACACCTGTCTACCCCACAGTCAGACGCCAACTACTACCATGGGCAAGACCAAAGAGCTGTCAAAAGACACCAGAGACAAAATTGTGGACCTCCACAAGGCTGGAAAGGGCTACGGGGCAATTACCAAGCAGCTTGGTGAAAATAGATCAAATGTTGGAGCAATTGTTAGAAAATGGAAGAGGCTAAAGACGACTGTCAGTCTCTCTCGGACTGGGGCTCCATGCAAGATCTCACCTCGTGGGGTATCACTGATGATAAGAAAGGTGAGGAATCAGCCCAGAACTACAAGGGAGGATCTGGTCAATCACATGAAGAGAGCTGGGACCACAGTTTCAAAGGTCACTGTCGGTAGAACACAACGCCGTCATTTTTTCAAATCATGCATTGCACGGAAGGTTCCCCTGCTCAAGTCATCACATGTCCAGGCCCGTCTGAAGTTTGCCAATGACCATCTGAATGATCCACAGGAGGCATGGGAGAAAGTCATGTGGTCAGATGAGACCAAAGTAGAACTTTTTGGTCTAAACTTCACTCGTCGTGTTTGGAGGAAAAAGAAGGATGAGTTGCAGCCCAAGAACACCATCCCTACTGTGAAGCATGGGGGTGGTAACATCATGCCTTGGGGGTGCTTTTCTGTGAAGG
This sequence comes from Staurois parvus, assembly GCF_062004578.1. Classification (NCBI taxonomy): domain Eukaryota; kingdom Metazoa; phylum Chordata; class Amphibia; order Anura; family Ranidae; genus Staurois; species Staurois parvus. The sequence continues at coordinate 1,278,443 of NW_028317813.1, read as the reverse complement.
GGACAGGACGACTGCACTTTATTAAGGAGAGGATGAATGGGGCTATTTATTGTGAGATTTTGAGCAACAACCTCCTTCCCTCAGTCAGAGCATTGAAGATGGGTCGTGGCTGGGTCTTCCAACATGAAAACGACCCGAAGCACACATCCATGATAACCAAGGAGTGGCTCCGTAAGAAGCATATCAAGGTTCTGGAGTGGCCTAGCCAGTCTCCAGACCTAAATCCAATAGAACATCTTTGGAGGGAGCTGAAACTCCGTGTTGCTCAGCGACAGCCCCGAAACCTGACAGATCTAGAGGAGATCTGTGTGGAGCAGTGGGCCAAAATCCCTGTTGCAGTGTGTGCAAACCTGGTCAAGAACTACAGGAAACGTTTGACCTCTGTAATTGCAAACAAAGGCTTCTGTACCAAATATTAACACTGATTTTCTCAGGTGTTCAAATACTTATGTTCAGCACTGCAAGACAAATACATTCTTTAAAAATTATACAATGTGATTTCCTGAATTTTTTTTTAATTCTGTCTCTCAGAGTGGGAATGCACCTATAATGTGAATTTCAGACCCCTCCATGATTTCTAAGTAGGAGAACTTACAAAATCGCAGGGTGTTCAAATACTTCTGTTCCTCACTGTGTGTGTGTGTATATATATATATATATCTATATATATATATCTATATATATATCTATATATATATCTATATCTATATATATATCTATATATATATAAATATATCTATCTATATATATATATATATATATATATATATATATATATATATATATACACACACACACACCGTATTTTCCGCTCCATAAGACGCACTTTTCCCCCCCCAAAAAAGGGGGGGAAATGGCAGTGCGTCTTATGGAGCAAATATAAAGCGGCCGGTCCGGTATTTCCGCCACCACCATGTCAGAATACCGGGCCGGCCGCTCAGCTGTTCTCTGCAGCAGGAACTCATCTGTTTCTCGGTCCAGCGCTGCAGTCTTCCCGCGCCGGATTCTTCCCGCCCTGGCATCTGTGACAGCCGGGTGCCCACTGCGCATGCGCGAGAAGCGCTGCGCTTTGTGAATGGCCTGGTGTCTTCTGGGACACATGACAGGTCCCAAAAGACGCCGGGCCACTCACAAAGCGCAGCGCTTCTTGCGCATGCAAAGTGGGCACCCGGCTGTCAAAGTTGGGTGCCCACAGTATAGGGAGGAGAACTCCGCGGAAGTAGGAGCGGGTACCTGTCAAATTCAGGTACGTGCTCCCCCTCCCTCCCTAAAGGTCCGCAGTGTCTGGTCATGCCCTGTACTGTCTGCAGTCTCTGGTCATCTGTACTGTCCGCAGTCTCTGGTCATCTCCTGTACTGCCCGCAGTCTCTGGTCATCTCCTGTACTGTCCGCAGTCTCTGGTCATCCCCTGTCCTGTCAGCAGTCTCTGGTCATCCCCTGTCCTGTCAGCAGTCTCTGGTCATCCCCTGTCCTGTCCGCAGTCTCTGGTCATCCCCTGTCCTGTCCGCAGTCTCTGGTCATCCCCTGTACTGTCCGCAGTCTCTGGTCATCCCCTGTACTGTGTCCGCAGTCTCTGGTCATCCCCTGTACTGTGTCCGCAGTCTCTGGTCATCCCCTGTACTGTGTCCGCAGTCTCTGGTCATCCCCTGTACTGTGTCCGCAGTCTCTGGTCATCCCCTGTACTGTGTCCGCAGTCTCTGGTCATCCCCTGTACTGTGTCCGCAGTCTCTGGTCATCCCCTGTACTGTGTCCGCAGTCTCTGGTCATCCCCTGTACTGTGTCCGCAGTCTCTGGTCATCCCCTGTACTGTGTCCGCAGTCTCTGGTCATCCCCTGTACTGTGTCCGCAGTCTCTGGTCATCTCCTGTACTGTGTCCGCAGTCTCTGATCCATCTCCTGTACTGTGTCCGCAGTCTCTGATCCATCTCCTGTACTGTGTCCGCAGTCTCTGGTCATCTCCTGTACTGTGTCCGCAGTCTCTGGTCCATCTCCTGTACTGTGTCCGCAGTCTCTGGTCCATCTCCTGTACTGTGTCCGCAGTCTCTGGTCCATCTCCTGTACTGTGTCCGCAGTCTCTGGTCCATCTCCTGTACTGTGTCCGCAGTCTCTGGTCCATCTCCTGTACTGTGTCCGCAGTCTCTGGTCATCACCTGTACTGTCCGCAGTCTCTGGTCATCCCCTGTACTGTGTCCGCAGTCTCTGGTCATCCCCTGTACGGTGTCCGCAGTCTCTGGTCATCTCCTGTACTATGTCCCCAGTCTCTGGTCATCTCCTGTACTGTGTCCGCAATCTCTGGTCGTCTCCTGTACTATGTCAGCAGTCTCTGGTCATCTCCTGTACTATGTCCCCAGTCTCTGGTCATCTCCTGTACTGTGTTCGCAGTCTCTGATCCATCTCCTGTACTGTGTCCGCAGTCTCTGGTCATCTCCTGTACTGTGTCCGCAGTCTCTGGTCCATCTCCTGTACTGTGTCCGCAGTCTCTGGTCCATCTCCTGTACTGTGTCCGCAGTCTCTGGTCCATCTCCTGTACTGTGTCCGCAGTCTCTGGTCCATCTCCTGTACTGTGTCCGCAGTCTCTGGTCCATCTCCTGTACTGTGTCCGCAGTCTCTGGTCATCACCTGTACTGTCCGCAGTCTCTGGTCATCCCCTGTACTGTGTCCGCAGTCTCTGGTCATCCCCTGTACGGTGTCCGCAGTCTCTGGTCATCCCCTGTACGGTGTCCGCAGTCTCTGGTCATCCCCTGTACGGTGTCCGCAGTCTCTGGTCATCTCCTGTACTATGTCCCCAGTCTCTGGTCATCTCCTGTACTATGTCCGCAATCTCTGGTCGTCTCCTGTACTATGTCAGCAGTCTCTGGTCATCTCCTGTACTATGTCCCCAGTCTCTGGTCATCTCCTGTACTATGTCCGCAGTCTCTGGTCTATCTCCTGTACTGTGTCCGCAGTCTCTGGTCATCTCCTATACTGTGTCCGCAGTCTCTGGTCATCTCCTATACTGTGTCCGCAGTCTCTGGTCATCTCCTGTACTGTGTCCGCAGTCTTTGGTCATCTCCTGTACTGTGTCCGCAGTCTCTGGTCATCTCCTGTACTACGTCCCCAGTCTCTGGTCATCTCCTGTACTATGTCTGCAGTCTCTGGTCCTTCTCCTGTACTGTGTCCGCTGTCTTTGGTCATCTCTTATACGGTCTGCAGTCTCTGGTCATCTCCTGTACTGTGTCTGCAGTGTCTGGTCACTTCCTAAACTATGTCTGCAGTCCATTGGTTCAGAATATTTTTTTTCTTGTTTTTCTCCTCTAAAACCTAGGCGCGTCTTATGGTTAGGTGCGTATTATGGATCGAAAAATACGGTATATATATATATATATATATATATATACACATACATATACACACGTATACCCACACACAGTATCTTGTTACATGTAAGCAATCCCCTATAAGCACTAAATTCAATAGTCATTTAAAAAAATATAAAATATGTGATTCGTGTATTACCCACAGTAGTAAGGGCACACTTTTCAAAGGCTAGAAAAAAATAAATACTAGCGCCTAAAAAATAATTTAGGACTAGCTAAACATATAGCTATGACGTGTGATGTCACCGTGCATCGCCATGGACCGTGGCCATGTTGTTGGTTTGAAACACTATTCATATCAGCAGATTTCTACTCATGCTGTTGTAAGTGCATTACTTAAATAAATTACATCTTTTGTTCAATTACTACACTATGAGCGGTTATACTTTTTTCCAGGTGGTGTTCACTATATGGAGAGGTATTTTCCATCCTAGACCACATTGTTCAGTGAGAAGTTCCTAATTCACCCTGGTATCTGGGGAGATCCTTCTCGGAATCCTGGACTTATCTGTTGGGCTTGATATCTGCTTTGTTTGACCAGTCCCTTCGGGGGGGGTCAAGCTTTCCGGTAAGAGGCCAAAATGATTGAGTGAAAGATGAAGGATTCTCTTTTTCTTGTTTTAGTTTCACTCGGCACCATTATTACTGGATCAGAAGAATATTTTTTTTAGAGACTTTATTTTATGTGTTATATTGTTTCACCGTTATCCTTTTCTTGTGGTGATTTGGACATTATTACTCTTTATTTGTTAATCACAAGCGCTACACTAATTGTTTTTTGTTTTTTTTTGCCTATATATTGTCAGCTGCTAATTTTATTTGCAAATTACCAAGCGCAGGATTTTTATTCTATTATAAAGCAAATACTGCTACTTAGGACCAGCTCTGCTTACAAACGCCTCACGTTTTTTTTTTTTTTTATATGTATGCAAATCCCTGATGGCACAAGCAGCGCTTACCAGGCAGCTGCTGCTTTCTCAGCAACATTTTCCTCTTTGGAAAAGATTTACTATGCTTTAGAATCCAGGCAGTCAAAATTATATAGGGAACATTGACATTAAAATAGTAATAAACCCACCTCAATAAAAGTTATTTCCCTTTAGAAACACAGTTTAGGCTGCACAATCTGTTTTATTTTTTAATTAAAATTGCTTCCAAAAAAAAAAAGGTATTTACCTTTTTTTAGAGCTACGCCCACAGCTGTTGCTCATTCAAAGCACTTCCCTGAACTTCCAGTCAGGGAGCACACACTTAGGGATCACTTAATCCCCTGATGTCTGGACTTCATGTTTCTGGAAAAGCAAACATCAACACTCTGATGACATCAAGCCTCCTCATCCAATTTCACTGAACTGAACACAAACTGCAGCTCCACATAGGAAAGACTGCAGTGTGCTGTGTCTGATTTAATAAAGATGGCTGAGAAGAGTACAGCGAGTACAGAGTATGACCCCCTGTGGTTACTATGTAAGAGCAGCCACTTGGGGGCAGAACACTCCACTGTAGTAAAGGTGACTACTACAGAGATTTGCAGCTTAGATAGGGATAGGGATTGGTCAGGTGTGAGATGTGCATGCTTACATTGGTCCAGTGTAACTATGCAGTAAAAACCATATCTAAGCTTTGGAGTGCCATTAAACCCACATCATAAAAAGCTATCAATAAATTCTGTATTACATGCTGTTCATACTCACTCATTCACTATGGGATTCTTTTTCTGTATTCTGCAAAAACCTGTTTGATCTTGCTGTTCACTATCTTTCCCTTAGAATCATGTACCCAATGCAGCTGGGGATTTTACAGAGCAGTGTAGACAGCTACTGCACATGTTAATTTTTCAGTAAGTTTCTAAGTTGAGCATTTCCTCCCTATAACATCTAAGCAGCCCATGTGACTATGAAATCACACATGTGGGCGTATACACAGTGGTAAATAACAGACCACTCTCTCCCTCCTCCTTTATGCCCGCTAACCAGCTGAAAACAATGGGGGTGGGATATTACATCTTGATTGATAGAGACTTCACCTCCCTCTTATTCTAAGACACAGGCTGGAGGGCAGTGACACTGCCTATGACTGGTAGAAATCCGCCCACACCGTGTTATTGCCAAAAATAATAAAGATTTGATTTCAAATATATATATTTGCATGACAATATGAAACAGTTTATTGCTAATAGTTATTTATCTTTACTCTGTATCCGAAAGGCTTTTTTTTTTTTTTATTTAAATATGTGACCAGCAGCAGAGGATTGGAAGCTCCTCCTGCTTATGTTTCCCTGCAGACAGGCTGGAAAAGAGCTGGGTCTTGTGACAGCTCTACGTCGATTAGGAAAAAAGGTACTTAGGATTTTTTTTTTTTCGTTTAATAATATAATTACAGTGTCATCATTCACAAAAAGAAAGAGAAGGGATAATGTAAATTAAGCAGTGTGTGTTTACATAGTCTGGCTGAAAAAAAGACAAAAGTCCATCCAGTTCAACCATAATGTTTAGCACAACTTCAATAACACTAACTTTAAAGCACAGGTGGGAGATCCAGTTCAAGGGAAGAAATGTTTTGCAATTTGTTGCTGTAATGAGCTCAGATTACCTGACTGCTATTACACAGCATTGTGCACTAGATCTGCTCACATTTATTTACATACTGTATAGTAAAGGCAAGATTAGTCTCTCTCCTGGGCTGGGGCTGTTCACAGTATGTTGCACAGCTTCTATGTTTCAAGGGTTAGCTGAGGCTACACAGAAATTCCTCCTGTCACTTCACCCAGAAGTTTGACATGCTGTATCTGAGTAAAGTGGCTTAAGGAATTTTTATCTGCAGCTCAGGGTAAACCTTCATATAGATGGGGTAGTTAAGTGGAATTAAATTCTCCTATCCTTTACAGCCAAAGAAGATGCCATCTTAACCTCTGTTTATTCTGTAGTTTCCATGGTGATGCACATGTGAACACTTATGATACCAGCCCTTTGATGGTTTGACAGTTCGGTTGCGAGCACTGTGAAAGTTATCATTTACATGCCCAGAATGTAACCGTTTGGGAAATGGTTAAATTGATGGGTTTAAGCTGTTCAAAAAAACTGTGAATAGCCCAAGAACAGGAGAGGGACCTAAAGTGTAATTAGACTCTGCAATTTCTTTTTTTTTTATTAAGAATGTGCCCTCAAAAGCTGTTACTCATAGTACTGGCATGCACTGCAGATTACCACATTATGACAAACTTACCTGTCAAACAATCCTCACCAGTGCTGTGCTGTCAGTACTCGTCAATATTTCCACTGATCATGAGCACATCCATCTTCTCTTGGCCTTCCTTCAAGGTTCAGACTATTCAGAACTTAATTGGCAAGCCCACGGTGACATCACTCCCATGAGTGTACATTAAAGCTAACAGGCCTTGGAGAAGAGCTTATGACAGAAAAGACCAATAGGGTCCCTTTTGTCATACAAATACTACCCGACATCTTTTTTTCCAGGTGCAGTTCTAGTTTATTCCTGGCATTCAGCTACTATCTAGTGTGTCTGTTGTTTTCACGTGGAGTGTGGAAAAGGCATGAGAGATACTACTGGCAAGTGAGTGTGTATGATGACAGGGGATTTCTCTGCTACTCTGTCACTGCCTACAGTACATCTTCCTATCCCAAGAGCTATCCTACAGCTTTTGAATAAGCAAACAACTCTTGACATACAGTAAGTGGTACTGCAAAAAATGAACAAAGATTTTGTGGAGCCCTGTGATGTCACAGGCAGGAGAAACATATCACTTTTCAGGAAAAAGAGAAGTTAAAAGCTTTCAGCGGGGAAGGGATGTTTGTGGCTGTAAGTTAGCATGTGCCTGGAGGATAGTCTGTACCTGTATACCTTTTTTCATATACAGTGGATATAAAAAGTTTACCCACCCCTGTTAAAATGTCGGGTTTCTGTGATGAAAAAAAAAATTAGACAAAGCTAAATCATTTCAGAACTTTTTCCACCTTTAATGTAACCTATAAACTGTACAACTCAACGAAAATAATATGGCTGCATAGGGTGTTGAAGCACCTTGGAATTTGATTTCAGCACTCGGTCTTTTTGGGTATGAGTCTATCAGCGTGGCACATCTTGATATGGCAATATTTGCCCACTCTTCCTTGCAGAAACACTCCAAATCTGTCAGATTGTGAGGGCACCTCCTGTGCACAGCCCTCTTCAGATCACCTCACAGATTTTCGATCGGATTCAGGTCTGGGCTCTGGCTGGGCCATTCCAAAACTTTAATCTTCTTCTGGTGAAGCCATTCCTTTGTTGATTTTGATGTATGCTTTGGGTCGTTGTCATGCTGAAAGATGAAGGTCCTCTTCATGTTCAGTTTTCTTGCAGAAGCCTGAAGGTTTTGTGCCAATATTGACTGCTATTTGGAACTGTTCATAATTCCCTCTACCTTGACTAAGGCCCCAGTTCCAGCTGAAGAAAAACAGCCCCAAAGCATGATGCTGCCACCACCATGCTTCACTGAGGGTATGGTTTTCTTTTGGTGATATGCAGGGTTGTTTTTGTGCCAAACATATCTTTTGGAATTACAGCCAAAAAGTTCAACCTTGGTTTCATCAGACCATAACACATTTTCCCACACGCTTTTGGGAGACTTCAGATGTGTTTTTGCTAAATTTAGCAGGGCTTGGATGTTTTTCTTCGTAAGAAAAGGCTTCCGTCTTGCCACTCTACCCCATAGCCCAGATATATGAAGAATATGAGAGATTGTTGTCACATATACCACACAGCAAGTACTTGCCAGATATTCCTGCAGCTCCTTTAATGTTGCTGTAGGCCTCTTGGCAGCCTCCCAGACCAGTTTTCTTCTCATCTTTTCATCAATTTTGGAGGAATGTCCAGTTCTTGGTAATGTCACTGTTGCACCATATTTTCTCCACTTGATGTCTGTCTTCACTGTGTTCCATGGTATATCTAATGCCTTGGAAATTCTTTTGCACCCTTCTCCTAACTGATACCTTTTAACAATGAGATCCCTCTGATGCTTTGGACGCTCTTTGCGGACCATGGCTTTTGCTGTAGGATGTGACTAAGCAAATGTCAGGAAAGACCTACTAGAACAGCTGAAATTTGGGGTTAATAAGAGGCACTTTAAATCATGGCAAGTGTGTACTGACTCTTAACATGATTTTGAATGCGATTGCTTAATTCTGAACACAGCTACATCCCAAGTTATAAGAGGGTGTACACACTTATGCAACCACATTATTTTAGTTTTTTATGTTTACTTCTCCCCTAAAAGATTTCAGTCTGTTTTTCAATTGCGTTATACAGTTTATAGGTCACGTTAAAGGTGGAAAAACGTCTCAAATGATTTAACTGTCTCTTTTTTTTTATATCACCTGACATTTTCACAGGGGTGTGTAGACTTTTTATATCCACTGTATATACACTGCAATACCTGTTTTATAAATAAACATTTAATACATGGCAAAATATTCCTAAAACACTATGGGCTAGCTAAAGAAAAAAAACACAATGGCAGCTTGTTTTGAGGCTCAGTTTGTCTGACTGAAACTTTGGATTAAACAGTCATAAGGACAAGTATCTGTTGTCTAAACAGCAGTCTTTTTTTTAAAGTAGAATATCACATTTACTGTGACTTTAAAAAGCTGACCCACACAAACAATTTCCACTACTAATTGATGCAGCCCCTGTGAGCACTGTACTATACTGTTGTAGCATCATCTAAATGCAGCAAGTGGCGCTGTGTTCAACAGCAATATGGTCGACTTCCTGTCTGCTGCTGGATCTAAGCAGAGTTGGAACGAGTTGTATTTTTACCAGTGGAAATAAAGCTCTCTTAGATTGGCCAAGGTGGAAATCGTGAGGTCATCTGCCTGTCTCTCCATTTTGGCCAATCAATGGAAGCCTTGTACTCATTGATTAACATACAAGGCTTCTCCTGAATGAGTAAACGTAGAGCTATAACATTGTACAAAAATAATACAGGATTAATTTATGGCTTATGTGGCTTTCACATATATTTGAGTGGATTCTAGTGTGCATTTCTTTGTATGTTTCTCTATATATTTCATATATTTGGGGTAATTTTTAATCATGTATGATACAGCAAACATGATTTTTGGGAAGAACCTATCATGCAGACTTTATCTTTTAAACACAAGTAATCATATGTTTTTACATATGTTAAAAAAAAAAAAAAAGAAAGAAAAAGGAGGGGGAAAAAAAAAGAACTTATATATCTATAGACACACACACACACACATATATATGTGTGTATGTATGTATGTGTGTGTGTGTGTGTGTCTATAGATATATAAAATCTTTTGTTTCCCTCTTTTTCTTTCTTTTTTTTATTTATATTATTTATATATATATATATATATATATATATATATATATATATATATATATAAATATACACACACACACACTGCCTTGAAAAAGTATTCATACCCTTTGAAATTTTCCACATTTTGTCACGTTACAACCAAAAACGTAAATATATTTTATTTTGATTTTATGTGATAGACCGACACAGAGTGGTAAATAATTGTGAAGTGATAGGAAAACGATAAACAGTTTTCAAAATTTTTGACAAATATCTGAAAAGTGTGGCGTGCAATTGTATTCAGCCCTCTTTACTTTGATACCCCTAACTAAACTCCAGTGGAACCAATTGCCTTCAGAAGTCACCTAATTAGTAAAAAGAGTCCACCTGTGTGTAATTTAATCTCAGTATAAATACAGTTGTTCTGTGAAGCCCTCAGAGGTTTATTAGAACATTAGTGAACAAACAGAATCATGAAAACCAAGGAACATACCAGACCAGTCAGGGATAAAGCTGTGGAAATGTTTAAGACAGGGTTAGGTTATAAAAAAAATATCCCAAGCTTTGAACATCTCACGGAGCACTGCTCAATTCATCATCCGAAAATGGAAAGAGCATGGCACAACTGCAAACCTACCAAAACATGACTGTCCACCTGACAGGCCGGCAAGGAGAGCATTAATTAAACAAGCAGCCAAGGGGCCCATGCTAACCCTGGAGGATCTATAGAGATCCACAGCTCATGTGGGAGAATCTGTCCACAGGACAACTATTAGTCGTGCATTCCACAAATCTGGCCTTTATGGAAGAGTGGTGAGAAGAAAGCCATTATAATTCCAGTTTGCAAGAAGCCATGTGGGGGACAAAGCAAACATGTGGACAAAGCAAACAAGAAGGTGCTCTGGTCAGATGAGACCAAAATTGAACTTTTTGGCAATACAATACAGTCAGGCAAGTACCGTTTTTCTGGCAACCGCCAAACCCAGACATGTTCACCAGACTGCCAGACACAGAAACATGATTTGTCACTCCAGAGAACACGTCTCCACTGTTCTAGAGTCCAGTGGAGGCGTGCTTTACACCACTGCATCTGACGCTTTGCATTGTACTTTGTTATGTAAGCATTGGATGCAGCTGCTTGGCCATGGAAACCCATTCCATGAAGCTCTCTCTTGTGTTAATCTGAAGGCCACACGAAGTTTGAAGGTCTTTAGCTATTGACTTCTGCACACTGTGCTTTAGCATGCACTGACCCCGCTCTGTCATTTTGCATGGCCTACCATTTCATGGCTGAGTTGCTGTTGTTCCCAGCTGCTTCCACTTTGTTAGAATACCACTAACAACTGACCGTGTAATATTTAGTAGCAAGGAAATTAAAAGCACGGTACCACGCTTGAATTCATGAGCTCCTGAGAGTGACTCATTTCACAAATGTTTGTAGAAGCAGTCTGCATGCCTAGGTACTTGGTTTTATACACCTGTGGCCATGGAGGTGATTGGAACACCTGAGTGTGAGTGTGTGAGTTTTAAACATCACACGGTATAAGAGGAATGAAAACCTGGGTTTTTTTTTTTTAAAATCTGTTTATGTATTGTGGCACTGACTGGTGACTGCCGCTTCTACCTATTCAAAATGGCTGCATGAGGAGATGTGGGCCCAGGGTTTTTTAAATGAGATGTGAGTCAGTGCAGCTAGCCCCTGAGTACATCCCATAGGATGAAATATACCGGAAGAAGTTAGTGTACTGATACTAGGGGCAAACGTTTACTGTCAGTTTTATTCTTCTATATTTTAGGTATGATTTTAATAAATTATGCTAACTATATAACTCCAGTGGAGTGCTTTTTATTTTCTTTAAATGAGATCGGCATCATTTGCTTCTTGGAGGCAGTGGAGGGTTCAAAAACACTGGAGCCCCATATCTACTCTCTGTGGTTTTAAATGTATATTGACTTTATAATGCAGTAAGGTCCTACTATCTGATGAGTATTCACTGAGTGGTGATGGATTGTGGTCTGTATGCATCAATTTTCCTGTACATCGATATCTCTACACACTGATAATCTGAATGGTTTGAACCTATGGCTGGAGATTGGTTGATCCCTATTGTGGATATGAACACTGGGTGTGGAGTGTACAATCTGCAATTCGACAGTATAATTTTTAGTACTGGTAATTATGTGTGAAATTTTAAAAGGTTCTATATTGTTCTTTTTGTCAACTGCTTCTACATTTGCATGGACTGTATTTAAGTTTTAATTAGGAAATAAAGAAGCTTGCAAGTTTACGTCTGATTTCAATAAAAGCCTTAAATGGAATGTGAGTGACAGTAAAACAAAAGTAGCAAAAGGATTTATTAAATGGAACACTTGTGTCGCAAATGAATGAAATAGTTATAGGCAACTATTTCTAAATAATCCAAGCTTCATGCAGCTACAACAGTATGAAAAACACTTTTTCAATGAGTCACACTAACATCTTAAGACTAACTTTGGGAAAAGATAAATTTTAATTTCACAGCAAAATGTACATTTGAAAGAACATAAAGCTGTTGAGCAGTTTACTCAAACATCCATTAGCTCTAGTGGTTTAATTCAATGCAGGTGAAAGCACACTGGCTATCTCTCAAAAGAAAGTGCTTTGTGAGAAAATTAGTAGATAAAGAGACTGAAAAAAATTACAAAGTGTACATCACTGAAAAATACAAATATGTTGTGGGTGGAAATAAAAGCTGATTTTACTAACATACAGTTTTTTTTTTTAATTGTTTTTAAGAATTTAAAGTGTTATATTCTATTGACTTTCTAAATGTATTTTCTATTGGAGCTGCTCACAAATCAAGTGAGAAAATAAAGGAAAAGGTTATAAATAATTATTAAAAGTTTCATGTTTTCTGTGGAAAGTCACCTTATAAAAAATATGTCAAGGATTGCTTGCTATGATAGATCATGCTGGGTAGGCATTAACCACCTGATTGCGTGCACTTCTATATTTAAAGTGTTACTAAACCCAGGACCTTGCATTCACTATATCTGGTCTCCTAACATACACACAACATGGAAATGCAACTATTTTAGTAAATATAAACTGCGAAATACCCTTTTTTCTTCAGCAGTATATAGCAGTCTTGTGACTTCTATAAGGGCTCGTTCACACTAGGCTGTTTTGCCAACGCTTGCCAAACGCCCCTATAGCGTTTGGCAAGCGTTGGTCCGGTGTTTGCGGAGCGTTTTTAACGCTCGGCAAACGCTCCGCAAACGCCGCATGCGCGGTTTAGCGGCGGTTGCTAGGCGTTTGCCAAGCGTTAATAACGCCCCACAAACGCCTATAATGCATTTGAGTGGTGTTACCGCTCCGCAAACGCCCCGCAACCGCGTCGCAACCGCACCGCAAACGCCGGCCGGGCGTTTGCGGAGCAGCACCATAGACGAGAATAGGAGGCTTCAAAGCCTCCTGACTCGACCAGAGGCGTCTGTTTTGACGCAACGCGACGCAAACGCTCCTGTTAGAACAGCACCATGTGCTGTAATGTGCAGAATTGGCAGAGGCGTTTGGGAAGCGGTAAAAACGCTTCCCAAACGCCTCTCTGCCGCCTGCACACAAGGCTAGTGTGAACGTAGCCTTAGTGTCCAGCTGAGTACTGGCTAAAGCTTGTAGGAGGAGTTTTCATTCTGTTCTGACTGTCCTATGAGGCTGCATTACCCTTGACACTCTGTCTGGACAATGCTTTGACCCTGTGCTGATCACATGCACCCTCCCAAAGAGAAAAAAAATCTCTGGCCATATACACTAAGCTGAGCATGTGCAGAGTGACTCCTAGAGCTCTGTACTATCAGCAGATGGATTGAGGACAGTAGTAGAAGGAGAGGATCAGAGAAGACAGGATCAAACAGCCTTTTTACACAATGCAGAGGATTAACCCCTTAGGTTCCACAGTGAGTATAACAAGCATGCTTTACTGCATATACAGACTGATTTTACTGTTGTGGGTTTAGTAAAATTATCTACTGGGCACAGAACATTTCTGTTACAACATAATATGCAAAGCCAAGAGCTGATTGTTCTTTTTTTTGTGACATAAAGGAACAAATTTTTCATGAAATGTCTGCCCCCATGGCCTTCATGTTTATTGGATACAGAAGCCAAGACATCACCCGGTTTTCAATACACCATAAAAAAATATTGCTGAAATCAAGGCAATCAGCTAAATACACAGATGAAATATATTTATGAGAGCTGTTTTACATGCTAAAAATATTTGTATTTCTGTCCATCTATAGCTCTGCAACACAGCATCATCACAGGCATTCTCTGTTTGAAAGTGGTGGAGATCGTGACATCATTGCCCCTCCTCTCCACCTTGGACAGGACCTGGAAGATAATGGCGATTACTGTCTTATCGCCAGCTACTCCTGCACATATGCGTTATGGGAAATGCAGCAATCCCTTGCGTTTTCTGCACTGTTTCGCAAACGCATTGTGTTCTGTGATCTGCTGCAGGAGTCAGGTTAAAGTTAACACCCCAAAAGAAGGTCGCAAACACAGTGCGGTTGCCGGAACCGGATCACATTGGTATAAACAGCCATGCATTCCAGTTCCAGTGCAGCTAAAAAAAAAAAAAAAAAAGAGCCTGTACTTTTTTGGCAAAGATGCGATTTCAGCCATTCAAAAAGAGTGATTTCAAATTGGACTATACAGAATCGCATGTGAATTGCACAGGAATGCAGTGTGGTTCCTTTGCGATTCACATGTGACCTCTAGTGTGAACCTGGGATAATTGTCAGCTTCCACAGTGATCCCTCAGGTATGAGATATGAACACTGTACTAGACCAGACCGGGACAGGGGCTTTTGGAGGGGACTGCAGATCAGCCTAGCTTAACCTTGCGCCTAAGCTAGTGTAGTCTAGTTTTTGGGTGCAATGCCCAGCTATAACACCTTGTTCCTGTGTTCCAGCGGTGAGGAAGCAGTTCTCTGGTGGAGGCACTCAAGCGGAGTGCCCGGCGGTCTGTCATACATACTTACATTTATCCAAGCTGGTATGCAATTAAGATCATGCCAGGAGTTCAACAGTAACTTTAATTACTAGGTTCCCACCGGCACCCTGGACAGTGAAAGCAAAATCACCACACTGATGAGATCATCTCTCACTTTCACTTTGCTCTCTTATCTAATTATCATGCTTCTTGCACTGCAATGCATCCCGTTTACTTCTATATTTGGGCAATCTGGAACTTACAATGCGGAATCCGCATGAGCTTAAAGTATGGTGGCTGTGGTGCAGGTCAGTGCTCCTCTGAAGTGAGAAATGGAGGGTTTGTGATTAGTATAGAATGAAAAGCGGAGCCTTGCACCCATTATATGTCCTGTGAACACTCTTATTTATCACTCTGAGCACAGGACTTAAGAGGATGGAAAGGAAAGCTGCATGACATTAATAACAGTAGCGTGAGGTTACTGAACAGCAGGTAACCAGAATTACTCCCATTGGGATGATAGTAATAACAAAAACATTAACAGAAGTACTTCTGTTTACTTGTTGTCCAGTAAACCCCCATAGAGGAATCCTCACAGTTGCATTATTATTATCATCCTGCTCTCCTATCTACCCTTTTAAACTTGTGCTGGGACTTATAGGTACAGTAAGTGTGTACAATGGATAATGGGTGCAGACCTCTCCGTTTCATTATATAGTAATCACAAACCCCACAAAATATCAAATTATCACATACTGTAAATATATGGGGCCTGAGATCTCTATTATTTACCACCTGTATTTATTTAGTACTGACATTATCCGCATGGCAGTACAGAGTATTTGAAAACCTATGTCAATGTAATTTTGCCAATTAAATGTTTGTGCAGCAGAAAAAGTTAGTTTCTCATTAAAAACACAGTATAAACTTAGTTGTTCCTATATTAGTTATACTAGTTGTGCTGCATATGTGAAAATGATTTCCGGGGTTCCACAAGACCTTATTTTTTACCAAGGTTTTTTCGGGGTTAAAAAGGTTGAGAAAGGCTGTTCTAGACATATTAAGATGCCACTGCTTGGACAAGAAGAAACATGAATACCATATATTACATGTTACCAGTTCAAAAAAAAACAAAAAAAGTGTTTTTTTAGTCAATACATGAATGTAGCCTAGAAGACCCTTTCTTCACTGAAAAAAATTGGATGTGTGAGATAAAATAGACAGCTTCTGGAAAACATGACAAAACAGAGAAAGACCCTTATCTGTTTTTGTAAAACCTAAAAGCCACAGATGGTCCAGTATATCTGTGCATAAAAAGAGGCATGAACTATGGAAAAAAAAAAAACCTATGAAAAAAGAAAAAAAAAAAAAAACTGTCCTGGCTTTTGTGTTAAAATGAAGATGGATTGATAGAGAGGCATGCTATCACCACCATACTTCACATTGAGGATGGTGCATTTATGATGTGCAGCGCTTGGATTATACCATATAGAACCTTCTTCCAGATACCTTCAGAGTCTCCCAGATGTCTTTTGACAGCCTGTAGGTGAGATGTCGTGCAACTTTTATTTAATATTAGCTTAATTTTATCACTCTCCAATAAAGTGGAAACAGGTGATGCACCCGTGCAACAGCTGCCTTTGCCTAGTCTCTATAGCAAGAGTGTCCAATTTTGTGTAGCAATTCTACAATTTGCCTAAACCAAAGGCTAAGGGGATTACTCTATTTTATAACATTTTTCAAGACAAAGAAGTGTTCACAAAAACACCTTTATTTAAAATGAAAGACAGATCTCAACTCTTCCTATACCCCCAGGCAATGACTTTGTGTCTTTAAGTCAGTATTTATGGCATCTAGTTGTACCAACCATCGAGAACTAATGTAGAAATGAACCTTGAGATGATATTTAACTCCCTATTGATTGACCAAATGTTCTCAAAGCCAATCAATGCGAGCTGTTCCGTCTGATATTTTTCTTGGTCTTCCAGATCTTGCTTTAACTTCCACTGTTCCTGATGACTGCCATTTCTTAATTACATTCCGAACAGAGGATATTGACATCTGAAAACGCTTTGCTATCTTCTAATAGCCTTCTCCAGCTTTGTGAGCGTCAACTATTTTCAGTTTCAGTTTTCTAGACAACTGCTTAGAAGAACCCATGGTGCTGATTGTTGGGGCAAGGTCAGATGAGTCTGGGCATTTAAAACCTTTGAAATTGACATCACCTGGTCTTCCCAGATGATGATTGAGAACAATCCATGACACTGGCAGGTCTCAGCTTGGCAAAGGGGGCAGTGCATGCTATAAATTCTGCAGGCCCAAACTTTTGCAGACGCCATTTTTTTGTTTTCTGTTATTTTGAAAGTGTAAATGATGGAAATAAAATCTAACTTTTGTTGACATATTATAAGAATGTCTAATCTGTAATTTGATGCCTTTTGGAGATTTTTCCATCTTTCCTTGGCTTCTTTATGCACATAAATACAAATTTTTAGCTGGGGTGCCCAAACTTTCGATCCCCACTGTACTTAATAATTTCCTTTTGTGATGTCATTTTAAGCTGGCTTTGTCTTATCTCATTGATGTATGGAGTGATACCTTAACCCCTTCACTCCTAAGGGTAAAACAAATCTAAATGCCTAAGCACAATTTTGCAACGTTGACATGTGTTAGTAAAACTGTACATATCATCACAACAACTTCCGCCTCTAAAACCTAGGTGCGTCTTATGGTCAGGTGTGTCTTATGGAGCGCGAAATACGGTATACCTTGTTTTTTTTTCCAGGACAAAGTGGGCTTTCATTTGGTGGTAAATGGTAATGGATATCTCCTGATTTTTTTTTATTATCAAAAGGAAAACTGGTCCAAAATAGTAAAAAAAATAATTTTTTTTATTTAGCTGTGTGTTTCTTGTTACTACCATAACCTACCATCAAAGAACAACCCAAAATAAACATTACAGCTCTTGACGATTGCAGCAATACCATATATGTGCATGTTATTTGTTGTTTGTACTCTTAGTGCAGCCCAAAACTATAGTACACATTTTGTTTTTTTTTACCTAAAACACACTGACACTAAATTTTTTTTAAAATCCTGACCTTTTAAGCTTGACTTTTGACCCTGACCTTGACCCAAACACTGAACTAGATCAAACCTTGATCTAGGTATTTTTTCTTTTTTTCTTTATTTGTTCTTTTATTTATCTTTTTTTTTTTCAAACATTTTTTCCCCCTCTATGCCAGGAGTTCGAAAGATACAATGTATGTCTCTGCTCCATTCATAGAGAGAGAAAAAAAAACAAAAAACACAAGGCGGCTGGGCTGTACAGTGACTGATCACTGTGATAGAAAATCACAGGCTATCACAGCGATCATGTGACCTGGAATCAGGAGTCCCAGGTCCCGATCGTTAGAATACAGTGGTCTTTGTGCTGCGAGCACACTGTGCGGCGCGCTCCCAGCAGAAAAACAGGTACGCAAATATGCAGCCCCACGGAAAAAAGCCCAGTTCTGTGAGGCCGCGTATTTGTGTTACGTCGGCATCAAGGGGTTAAACATAACACTCAAATTAGCAAACCAGAAAAGCTCTAGTAACACAGTTTTATTTACTTCATATGTATAGTAAATGTATTTTCTCTAACAACTGTTAATCTTTGAAAAAAAAAAAAAGGACTAATGGAAAAAATTATATTCTGTTGATCAAAACAAACCCAAATGCACTCTGAATACTATAATAAAACAAGAACATTTCCAAAAAACACTTCATACTGGCACTGTAAATATATATCAGCTGCCTACACAAATATTTTTTTTTTTTTTTGGGAAGTTATACAGCAAACAGGTACAGAATTTGGCATGCGCTAATAAATACTCCTGTCCTATAACAGTGACAATAAAAAATGATGCATAATGAATGGTTTCATTAAAAGGCCATTTCATCAACTGCTGCTTTGGAATAAAAAATGAGAAAGACTGCATGACTTATTCCACAATTTCTTGGTGACATGTGTCAACTTGATCTGATCAAGAGAGCATGGGTATGAAGAAAAGACAACTAGGAGGCACTAACGTTAGCCGACCACTTTTAGAAAAACCTCTCTGAACATGACTATCTTCTTTTTGACAAATTGATTACACAGAGATGATTTACCTAGCTAAACAAAAACTATAATGGGAGTTCTGACACCCTGCAATTTTCTTAATATAAAAGAACAGCATGCCCCATCACTGACAAGAAGCATTAGTTCTGGATTAACTCAGAAGTAGATTTCTCTTCCCAATCATACAAGTGTGCCAAAAATATTCCACATATTCCATCATATATTTCTGTAAGTGACTCAATTTCCCCCACTGCCATTTTACTGAACGGATTAATAAACAAGAGGTTTTCAGCTGTTCTATACTTTTCTGGTGTCACACTCTCTATAAGTGGGTATGAAGAAACTTCCAAGTAAACCAGTGGTTTTGTCTTTTGCAACCAAGCACCTCAGGTAAAAATGTGTCCATGCGTTGTCTTCGATAAGGCACCTCTAGTAACAGTAGTAGAGCTATTTATGTCCTTTGTAACATGCCTCCACAGGTAACAGGGCATTATTTCTTCCTTTTGTGTTTTTGGCAATGCAGCTAGTATGGCATTACAGGCAGTCCCTGGGTTACAAACATGATAGATTCTGAAGGTTTGTTCTTAAGTCGGATTTGTTAATAAGTTGGAACAGGTACATTTTTTTTTTAAGTGCAACTCTGGCTGAAAAATTCTTTTTAAGTTTTGGATAGCATAGGGAAGGGTAACTGACCATGCAGTGATGTGGGATTGCTGACAGGTTCATCAGACAGTGGGTGGCAGGATGCGATGAGCAGCAAGGTGGGCTGGGTGGTTTCCAGAACGAGCGTGATGTCTTGCTACCTCCATTCTTAAGTATGAGACGTATGTAAGTTAGAGGTTTGTAACTCGGGGACTGCCTGTGTTCTTTATATTAAAACACAGAATGATTCCGTTCTTAAAAGTATATTACCTACTTACATGAAATGGGCCTGACTCTTTGTAAGATGAGGGATTGTGCTTGCCGTCTTGAATTCAGCTCAAAGAAGCATATCTCTACTGCACACATTGGTTTTCCTCAAGTAAGATACCACCCCTAGCACACAAATTAGTCTTTGATATTCCACCATATCGCATACATTGATCTTTCCTCTGTATCCTTCCTCCAGCACATAATTCCCTGCCAAAGACTCCTCATTCTGAAACTCACACTCCCGCCACACAAATTGTATACTGATCACTATCCATGTCCTCCCCATAGGCATTTCGCATATTGCCCAGACACACAGGGTGGAATTAATAAAAAGTGTCTGAGATAAGTTCTATATCAACTGGTACCATTGCTCATAGCACTTCCCAGAAAATGTCTTCTGTGTTTAAATAAACAAAATGGAAGCAGTTTGTGTGACTGTAGCCCCTTGTGCAGGAGTGAGAACACTTCAGTGCCCAGTACATGTGCATTAACTTTTCAGCACCCAGCCTCCAGTGCAAATATGTTAATGGATGACATTTTTCAGTGCACCACATCGAATATCAGTCTCACCTCCACTGATCCTGGTCCAATAGTAACCTTAGCTCTACTTCCCCATTCCTGCTTAAATAATTCCTGGCAACAAAGCCCTGCCCCTTAGCACCAGCTCCATTGTTTGTGGACATTATGACACTCTGCTAAAAAAAAACAATATTATTGTCAAAAAGTATGGACTTTTATACTCACCTAGGTGAATGCAGCATCAATCCAATGTGGCATCTGTCACCCCATCGGCTCTGCAGTGAAAACTAAGCGACCAAACACCGCTGATCGCTCAGTTCTCCCACTCTGCTCTGAGCAGAAAGCCATGACTGTCAGTCAGTCTCCAGCGCAATGCGCTGACCCTCCAGTGCTCACTGGAGTGCAGAGCTGTGAGGGGCTGGCTCAGGTTCTTGGCAGATCGCTGACAGGCTGAGCCAGCTGCCAGTCCAGGCTTCTGGGTGGATCCCGACTATATGGTCGGGATGTTTTCAGAATATGGACCAGCTCTGTGACATCAGCCAACGATGGGCTTTAGCAGGTCACAGGAGTGCAGATCAAACTGCACTCCTGTGACCTACAGGAGAAGTACAGCCAAAATAGCTTTGGCTATATTTCTCCTTTAACTCATTTTGGCCTGACATAACCTAAAATTTTTCTCCATCTGTCCTATTGACATGTACTAATAAGGAATACGTTAAACCATTCTATAAATACAAAATATGACACTTAACCTATAGTTTAACTTTGGAGGGAAATAATGCCAAGATTTTCCCATAGTTACACAAACAACACATGTATGATATGTTTTGTCAGTAGAAAATAAAACTCTAAAACAGCCTATGGCTCTTCAGCACTTACTAGGTCCACTATGAAGAAGTCCATCTGCAGGGTGTTACAGTGGGGATCGAAAGTTTGGGCACCCCAGCTAAAAATTTGTATTAATGTGCATAAAGAAGCCAAGAAAAGATGGAAAAATCTCCAAAAGGCATCAAATTACAGATTAGACATTCTTATAATATGTCAACAAAAGTTAGATTTTATTTCCATCATTTACACTTTCAAAATAACAGAAAACAAAAAAATGGTGTCTGCAAAAGTTTGGGCACCCTGCAGAATTTATAGCATGCACTGCCCCCTTTGCAAAGCTGAGACCTGCCAGTGTCATGGATTGTTCTCAATCATTGTCTGGGAAGACCAGGTGATGTCAAGCTCAAAGGTTTTAAATGCCCAGACTCATCTGACCTTGCCCCAACAATCAGCACCATGGGTTCTTCTAAGCAGTTGTCTAGAAAACTGAAACTGAAAATAGTTGACGCTCACAAAGCTGGAGAAGGCTATTAGAAGATAGCAAAGCGTTTTCAGATGTCAATATCCTCGGTTTGGAATGTAATTAAGAAATGGCAGTCATCAGGAACAGTGGAAGTTAAAGCAAGATCTGGAAGACCAAGAAAAATATCAGACGGAACAGCTCGCAGGATTGTGAGAAAAACAATTCAAAACCCACGTTTGACTGCACGATCCCTCCAGAAAGATCTGGCAGACACTGGAGTTGTGGTACACTATTCCACTATAAAGAGATACTTGTACAAATATGGTCTTCATGGAAGAGTCATCAGAAGAAAACCTCTTCTACGTCCTCACCACAAAAATCATCGTTTGAACTTTGCAAATGAACATATAGACAAGCCTGATGCATTTTGGAAACAAGTTCTGTGGACCGATGAGGTTAAAATTGAACTTTTTGGCCGGAATGAGCAAAGGTACGTTTGGAGAAGAAGGGGCACAGAATTTAATGAAAAGAACCTCTGTCCAACTGTTAAGCATGGGGTTGGATCAATCATGCTTTGGGGTTGTGTTGCAGCCAGTGGCACAGGGAACATCTCACGAGTAGAAGGAAAAATGGATTCCATAAAATTTCAGCAAATTTTGGATGGTAACTTGATGCCATCTGTGAAAAAGCTGAAGTTAAAGAGAGGATGGCTTCTACAAATGGATAATGATCCTAAACACACCTCGAAATCCACGGGGGATTACATCAAGAGGCATAAACTGAAGGTTTTGCCATGGCCTTCACAATCTCCTGACCTCAACATAATTGAAAATCTATGGATAGACCTTAAAAGAGCAGTGCGTGACAGACAGCCCAGAAATCTCAAAGAACTGGAAGACTTTTGTAAGGAAGAATGGGCAAAGATACCTCAAACAAGAATTGAAAGACTCTTGGCTGGCTACAAAAAGTGTTTACAAGCTGTGATACTTGCCAAAGGGGGCAGTACAAGATATTAACTCTGCAGGGTGCCCAAACTTTTGCAGACGCCATTTTTTTGTTTTCTGTTATTTTGAAAGTGTAAATGATGGAAATAAAATCTAACTTTTGTTGACATATTATAAGAATGTCTAATCTGTAATTTGATGCCTTTTGGAGATTTTTCCATCTTTCCTTGGCTTCTTTGTGCACATTAATACAAATTTTTAGCTGGGGTGCCCAAACTTTCGATCCCCACTGTACATGTAAAGGAGTTGGATCTGCGATTTTAACAACACCATCATGCTAATGGGTGCTCAGGATCTATGAGAGCAGTTGTGAACTTTGCAATTGGTGCCATCCATTTGGTTCACAGATATTGGCTCTGTTTACCATGTGATTTAACTACTCTGCTTGTGTTTTTAATCCTTATTATTGTTAAATAAAGCAGAGAACACTATGAGAGTTTTTTCGCTTTCGTATGGATGCATATATGGCGATGCATATTATGGAGAAAAATTCTTGCTTTGGAAGACCTAAAAACAACTCAATCTGGATGACTGAGCAGTATTTCATCCCTGTGGGGAAAGAAGCATGTTAGACCTCATTTCCTTGTAGAGGTCATATTATGAAGGTGAGCAGGCCACAGTGACACTGGTGGTAGGGCTGCATTTCACAGTGTGTAATTTAAAGGAGTATGCACAGCTCGCAAGACTCACCTGAATTGAGACTTTATTATTTTGTATGGATTGGACTTGTTGTTCCAAAACATTCCACACATGCTCGATTGGATTGAGATCCGGAGATTTTGGAGGCCACGTCAACACCTCAAACTTGTTGTTTTCCTTGAACCATTTTTGTAATGTAGCAGAATGTATTATCCTGCTGAAAAAGACCATTGCCATCAGGGAATACCGTCTCCATGAAGACATGTAATTGGTCAGAAAAAATGTTTAGGTAGGTGGTACGTGTCAAGTAACATTATTGGCAAAACCTATGGTTTTCCCAGCAGAACACTGTCCAAAGAATCACACTGCCATGCCTTCTTCCCACAGTGCATACTGGTGCCATCTCTTCCCCAAGCAAGCAATTCATGTAAACCTGGCCATCTACAAAATGTAAAATAAAATGTGATTTATCAGATCAAGCCAATTTTATTCACTTAACCGGTCACTGGTCATAAAGATATGACTGATAGGTGTATGTCTGCTCTGCTTTTCTTCCTTATGCTGACCAGCACAGTGTTCTCTTACATACCTGTCCTGCTCATTCTCCTTGATACTTGCTGTCAAGGTGGCCCTACTATGTGTGAATCTTCCCTCTTTTTCCCCAGTGTTCATCACTGTAAAAGGAAAAATCAGCTGTAAAGTTCACAGCTGCTACTGAGCTTGTGTATAGCCTCTCTTACTGTCCAGCTGTAACTATTACAGCGTTAGCAGTAAAGTTTGAATGACCTGAAAATTTATAAAGACTTTTGATACTTCTGGTTGGCTTACTTATTAGGGTGTCACATGAAGCCAGACAACTAGAATTTTTAGGAGGCCAACAATGGAAGCCTATCTATTCCTCTCATCACATATTTGCTTTGAGGAGGAGCTGAATTCTGGAAGCTGTCCCCATAAAAACAATAATAGGACAAACAACTAGTCATCAATAATGTCTCCATGCAGCTAATCTTTCCCCATTACTTACAATGCCGTGTTCTGCACTGTGTTTCTGTGTGGTCTTCCTTATGCCAGAGCCTCCAACAGTGAGCAGTACAGTACATCACCAAAACTCAATCCAAATCACCTTAGACTAGCAGTCAGTGACCGCAGTGACTTAGCTCTCTAACTACAGATCTACAACAATGAGGTTGTAGGCACAGGAGTGTCTTGATACACTCATATCAGAAAGTGCACAATTTTTAGGAGGAATTTGTGACAAAAGGTAAGTCTTTCAAGATGCCACTCAAGCAGATTTCAAAGTTCTATACAGTATATTCCCTATAAGATAACCAATCTTCACTTTTTGAATTCTGGCACATTTTTAGGGGTGATGAAGGTGAGAACTGAAAGCAAAGGAGACACATTTTGTACAGAGATTGGAATTCAGGAAACATTCAAGACCAATTTGTTTTGATGTAGCAGAGATATGTTCTTCTCCTGACTCATGATTGCATTCTGAACACTATCTCCTTAATAATACGTACTATGAGCAAAAAGTTTCAAAACTGCTAAATTGTTTGACTAATTGTCAATTTCCATTGCTTTATTGAATTCAGTATCACTTTTTAACTTCTCATATGCTCTGTATTTATAACAGATATTAAACTACATTGTATCACTCCCAAAAACCACACATTTCAAAGACAGCAATGTCCTAATCCAGAAGCAGATAAAGAGTGCAGAGGAAAGCACATTTAAGAGGAATTAAGTCACAGCATGAGAAAAGCTAATATATTATCCCACAGATTTTAACACCCTCCATGACATTTATTTATTATTTTATTTATCTATTTATTACAGATACTTATAAAGTGCCGTCAATTTACGCAGCACTTTACATTTATATTGTACATTCACATCAGTCCCTGCCCTTAAGGGGTGTACAATCTAAGGTCCCTAACTCCCATTCATACATACACGTACTAGGGCCAATTTAGACAGGATCCAATTAACCTACCAGCATGTCTTTGGAGTGTGGGAGGAAACAGGAGTACCCGGAGGAAACCCATGCAGGCACAGGGAGAACATGCAAAGTCTAGGCAGGTGGAGCCATGGTTGGGATTTGAACCGACAACCCTAGTACTGCCTGGCAGTAGTGCTAACCATTTAGCCATTGTGACATTTCTTGAAACAAACTGTTTTTAGTTATGTCTTTTAACCAAACACCCACAGGCTAATGCAGCAATGGCTAGAAGACAGAAAATCTAAAAAAAAGCGGACACACTACATGCTGTCTTTCAGTGGAAAGCCCCACGTTAAGCAGACCTACTTATAAGGCATATATCGATGTCCGTGCTGGCCCAGAATTCTATGCAACCTAGCCAAAAATCAATAGCTCAGTTAATGTGCTTTGATCTGACTCTACTGTCTGTCCACACATGATCTTCTTGATTACCCCAGATGTCTGAAGCTAAATTAGTAATTACTCACCATGGGCAACAATTCAAATGTTTTAGATCTAGGACATATGTTACTAATTGGCAAGTTTAATTCTATCAACATCTTTAGAAATAATGAGCAAACTAACAAAAACAGTTTTACAGTTGAGCTACCTGGTTGGATTGTTATTCAAATTGCATTTAAAGACTCAATTTCCAACTGACAAGAAATCTCAAGTATATGAGAGCTGAATGTCAGGGCAACATTTAGCACTCAGTGAAATGCATGCATCTTGGCTAATCTATATTTTTAAATTAAAGATCTAAAGTTTACAATCCAAAACTAAAATTGTTAGCACCACACTAAAACAGCTTAGACCCTAGCTTATTCAAAAAAAGCAAAGGTCAATTTACTGAAGAATTGGTTTTCTCTCAACATGTGAACTGCAAAATGATATTTTATTTTCTTGATGTCCAGCCGAGTTTTACACCCAGGTTCACTATATGTAAAAAGTTAGGCCCAACATAAATGTTGTTATATTAATATTAGGAATTACCAAGAAGTTGTGTAAACATATAGACACTTTTATGCATACATAAATATTACTAAGGTGCATTTTTATCTCATGGCGTGGACCCATAGCCTTAGGGCAGGGGTGGGCAACTGCGGCCCTCCAGCTGCTGTTGAAGTACATGTCCCATGAGGCACTGCAAGACTGACAGTTTAAATCATGACTCCCAGAGGCATAAGAATGGTGGGACTTGTAGTTCTGCAACAGTTGGAGGGCCACAGATGCCCATCCCTGCCTTAGGGTCCTTGCACGATTTCTGTATCTGGTTCGTTAAGCAGGGGATCTGTAAACAGATTCCTTGCTGAATAGGAGCAGAACAGGACAGATTCAAAATTTTCTACATTTTGACACTGTACCTTTGCAAACCAATGCTCAATCTATGGGAAGCCAAATGAAAATGGACTTACATCTATTTACAGCAAGCTACCTGCTATCAGCCATGTTTAGGTCCTGAAAAAACAGAAAAGAACACAGTTCTTTTCAATCTTTTTCTAGACTTCTATTTACATCTGCCTGCCCATAGACTTACGAGTTTCTGATCAGGTCTGTCTGAAAAACTGACAGGCAGACCTGATCAGAAAGCCCATGTAACAGGACCCTTAGTTGGTGCCAGTGTCATAGGAATGCAATATAGGACAATTTCTCCCCTGACTTATTCCAGTGCCCTCCCTGCCAGGCGCTGCTTCAAAGTTCACACCTGTAAGGACAGGAGAACTCCCAAAACAGTACAGAAACCTTAAGCAAACTATAAATACAACTAAATGCTCTTTTATGAAAGTCTAAGTGCCAAATCCAGTTACTATATAAAGCACAAGCCTCAAAATTAACAAAAGAAATTGGAATTTTAACTTGCCAGTAAATTCCATATCTTGGAGTACAGTACAGAAGACAGGCTGAATATTCATTGATTGTGTTTTAGGTTGGTACCTTTAGGTGACTGGACACGGGCAAAGCTTTGCTGGACAACCCCCCTCCTATCCAGGTTGTACCCCTATAACTCTACCCCATGCCATGAGTGCTTAGTATTTTAGCAAGCAATGCAGAGTAACACAGGAACAGAGGGGAGTGTGTCCTGTACTGTAGTCCAAGATTTGGAATTTACAGGCGACTCAAACTTCCTCTTACTGTAATTGTACAATATAGGACACAGGAAAAATATTTAGAGACCATGGGACGTCTCAAAGCAATAAATAACAAAACTGAGCAACAACAAACTGAACTTTGCCAACAGACCCAACAATAACAAGGGTCAACAAAAACCCAACATTGAGTGGTGTTCAAGACTCTTGCGGCTGAAAGCTTGGACGTCCACCTGGTAGAACTTGGAGAAGGTATTAACTGAAGACCAGGTGGTGGTCTTACAAAGCTGGACAACACTGGCTTGATGTCAGAACACACAGGAAACACTGACTGACCTGGTGGAGTAAGTACATAAGAGTGATGGAGGTGCCTTATCCTTTAGAGAGTGGTTACTTGAAATGAGTTGTCTTATTCACAGGGAAAGAGTGGATTTTGAAGCAGGAAGTCCTTTGCAAGTACCTGATGACAGGACAAAGAGAATCCATCTTTTTTATAGAAACTTTGGCTTTTAGATACACTTTGACCACTGTGACAACACCCAGACAACAGTGATCAATCTGTTTAGCATGCTTAGCATCAGTGCACAAAGAAGGAAGAAGTAAAGTATCTCTATTGTCTTAATTAAATGTCTTAATTAAGTGTCTTTAATGTCTTTATTAAATTGAATTTGGATACCACCTTAGACAAACAGGTCTTGGGCCAAGACAACTTGTCTTTGTGAAGGATCAGAAATTTCTCCTTACATGTGAGCTGCCAGTTTGCAGATATGTTTCATAGATGTGATAGTCAATAAGAAGGCCACTTTGCAGGAAAGATCATCCAAACAGTTTCCTGATGGATTCAAAGGGTGGTTTCTGCAGGGCAGAGAGAACAAAATTAAAATCCCAAGGAAGCACAAAGTGTTGTAAGGGAAATTCTGAGAAACACGTTAAATAAAGGTTTATACAAGGGAAAAAGAAGCCGAACATTTCTGGAACAAAATAGACAACGAGGAAACATGCATCTTAAGATTACTTAAGGCCAAATTCTGGTCAAGTTCACACCAGGCAAGGATTTCCAGGTGCGACAGTAAAGGTGACTTTTCTGGCTTTGAGCAATGTAGAAATGATAGACTAAGAGACATACCTGTTTTGTGTTTCAACAGCTATGCCATCAAAGCTAGTGACTGAGAACCAGGATGGACCAGGGGCCCTGTGATAGAAGGTCTGGGATTGTCTCCTACACATTTGAGTATGTTTGTGTGCTAGGCTATTCTGTGCCATTTTAGTGCAGTAATAGTCACCAGTTTCTTCTCTTGCTTATTTTGCAGAGCATTCAAGGCAGAATTCACACTGGAGAAAAGGTATATATGAACTAGAACGGGGTCTTCAGTGCCAGTGCTAGAGAATCCTTGGTCGTGGTTACAAACAGGGATACCTTCTTGTTGTACATGGAGGCAAGGATGCTCACATGTGGCGTTCCCCATTTCTGACATAGGACATTAAAGATGTGAGTTAGACTGAAGATGTCAGCCCATTCCCGTAGAGCACCTTGTGGGTAACTACACTTGTTGCACAAAGTACCAAGGTGAGTGCCCAAGCACGATCGAAGCAACACTGTGTTCCCACAGCATGGAGTCCAGGTATAGCTTCCAAGGTTATAACAAGGTTGCTATTCTTAGATTAGAAGACAGTAAGGAGTTCATTGGAGAATCTAAAGTAAAATAATAAACTAATGAAAAACATAATTTCTGCATAAGAAAAAAGAGATCCTTCAGAACAGTAGCAAAAAACTTAGCGTTCACGGAGCGGGGTACAGTTATAGAGGTGAACCCAGCAAAGCTTTGCCAGTGACCAATTCCTTGAAGGTACCAGCCTATAACCTGTGGTCTAATAATATCCAGTCTGTGCCCTGTACTGCATGCTTAAGGCAGTCCTTTCACCTTCCCTGATTGAGCCAAATTCATTTGTGTCTCACATGTCCCCCTCTCAGACACTCTGGCTGACTATAGGGGGGGGATTGGGAATGAGTCTAACAGAGGCAGTGCTTTTGAAACAGAAAAGCAGTAGGTAGTAGGACTAGGGATTGCCAAGCTACAGTTTTGTGGATCAGCAGTGACAATGGTGATAGCCATGCATCCTGCAACACACTTCTGTCTTCCCACTTTGGTGCAAGGCACAGACTAAATGAGAATAGAAGCTCTGCTCTGAATTCAGGGGCAGCTTTGGTGCAACACCATTACAGGAAGATGCATTAGGTGAATTTTATGGGCAGGCTCCACTCTGCCCACTATGGATATCCTGGATAGCAGAGACTGGGACACATGGAAGTGGGGAGGATGGTATTTTGCTGCACCTACAGAAGTGATTTCCACAAGAAGATTGACAGTTGGCTGAAGGAATGTTGCAGCATTAAGCATACCTAAATGCCACTGCTGCCGCTGACACAGGCCTTAAAACTGGTGGCAGTGAAATGGTTAAAGAAAAACTGCTCCTTTATTTTAAAAGTTGATATTGTTACAAGCTCATCTCATTTATTAAGTCAGCATTATAAATGCTATACCTTTTTCCACAAACTAGGATTTTGCCATTGTTTGCCCAACTTAACTTCAAGTCAAGTTTACATCATCACTAACTGTTTCCTTTGAGCAAGGAGTACACAGGAAGTACTATTTTGTGCCCTATAGCCCCCAGCATTCAATTTTAGCAACATAGGTAAGTTAGGCAGACCATGCTAAAACCTTAGTCATTTTAAACTCGGCTTTGGACACATAAAAACTTTCATTTAAATACAATATATTCCTTCATAGCCACAGAGGATATAAATATACTCTGTGTACACTAAATACCTTGGAAACATAGATATCACTTTGTAAAAATAATGGTGACTTCATGCCTGTGCCAATAGCTGAGTTGCGGAAGGGACCCAGCAAAACTATCCACTACTACAGGAGGGCAGAAATAAGACCAGCACCTTGCACAGGTAGAGAAAGCAGCAGTGACCATTCTTTATTACAAAACATTCCTGCACAAAAGCAAACTGCAGAGTTCTTCATGCAAGAGTACCATACAGATCTGGAAGAAACACAGAAAGGACTATAACATTTAAGTAAGAAGTTTAAAGCCTGGCATGATAGGTATCAATTTACTCAGAGTAACATCGTTTAAATGGAAAAAGGGTATTATATTGTGTTTGTGTGCACTAAATTTCATTAAGGTGTATTTTCCTGAAAATTTGCATTTTAAAAATTACTGTGCAAATATTATGAGACAACAAATTGCAAAAATCACCATTTTAATCACTGCATTCAAAAATATATGGTGGTTAGGGTTCGAAGTAATTTTCTAGCCCAATAATGCAAACAAAACTGCAGATAAATATTTAGATGTATGTGAGAAGATTCAGAATTGCCCTGGCAGTTAAGGGGTTAAAACAGATCTTTCATGAAAATATCATTGAAGGTTTATCTCATCTTCAATACCTCCACACACTATCCAAAACAAAAACAGAAAAAAGTTTGGATTGTATGTATTCTTTAACAAGTCTCTGAAAAGTGAAGTACAAATAAAGCAGAATATAAAAATAAAAACTCTTCTTAGCTACTTGGTTACTCCTCTTTGGGCACTTCTCTCGATGTAAGAGACCTCTACTAGAACTGCTTAGTATTAGACTTAAATAAAATCCTTAAAGCGGAGTTCCACCCAAAAGGGGAAGTTTTGCTTTAAGCCTTTGTCCCCCGCTCCCTATTAAGGATTGGCACCTTTGGGGAGCGGGTACCTGAATTTGAAAGGTACCCGCTCCCACTTCCGCTGCGATGTACGCATCAGGTTACACTAAGGGCAGATACAAGTTCACCTAATAGCATGGGATGTTCTAAGCGGGACCCCAAATAATCACAAAGTGCAGAAAGTTTTAGATTGAGATGGGAACAAACAACAACAGAAGTTGTCTAAGTAATTATTTAATCAAAAGAAAGGGAACAGTAAGATTCGCAAGGCAGTATCTTAAGATGGCCATGTCTGAGGTTTTCAACAATGGAGACCAAAGTTTGGTTAAACATCCTTTGCTGTTATATGCAGTTTTATATAGTGAAAAAACAGAATTAATCAGTGATATCTATTTATCCAAACAGAGGGGGGATCTTGGGCTTTCCAATGAAGCACAATTGGTTTTCTGGAAATAGCAGTAGGCCAATTAGTGTCCTGGTCCCTTCTCTAACAGCCAGAGGTTCCACCAGGCCCAAACTACAGGCCCCTGGATCCAAAGGAACCATAATGTTGGTCAACTTAGAAATATATTTCAGATGCGTAGACCAGTATATGGCAAATGTACCACAGGACCAAAAATATGAATGAAATCCACAGATGTGGAGGAGCATCTCCAGCATACACTTGAGTAATTAGTGAATATCTTTCCTAATCTTGCTGGTGTGAGATAGCCCCAATGTGCAGTTTTCAATTCTATAGTCTATCTCTGGCTGAAAACAGCTGTTGGAATGTAAAGTTCCAGAGGTCATCCCAATAGTCATCATCTAAATTTGCAACATCTTGTGATCTTGTATTGTGATGCCTTACAAATATTTGAATCAGATTTATGTAAACATCACAAAAGGGACTCAGGTCTAGTAGTAGACAAGCTGGTTCTTGTCAAGTCAAACTGAGAACTACAATCACGATGAAGTTGAATATAACAAAACAAATACCAATCTGGGAGTGAATACTGATCTTTCACTGCAGTGAACAAAAGACGTTTATTATGTACAAACAAGTCTCCCAAAATGCCCCTTGACGCCCATATAACTGGCTCTGGGATTTACACTAGATGGGGAAGACTAGGAATATTCCATAATGGGAGTCCTATCCCATGCTC
The DNA here is from genome assembly GCF_062004578.1 of Staurois parvus. Taxonomy (NCBI): domain Eukaryota; kingdom Metazoa; phylum Chordata; class Amphibia; order Anura; family Ranidae; genus Staurois; species Staurois parvus. Next base: position 1,246,403 of record NW_028317813.1, on the reverse strand, counting down.
TAAATGTAGTTCTCATGGCACGAGTAAGATATGAAGCGCAGCAGTCCCTATACAAAAAAGATTGCAGGGTTTTATACAAACCCAGAGCAACAGCTACTAGCACTGCCAAGGTATTGTCTTGACTACAAACAAGCCGATAGTGGACACGTGAAAGTTGGGCTGCTAGGAAATATTGGCAGACATTTGGAAGGGTCAGCACTCCAGATAGAAGAGGTTGTTTCAGAATAGTTACTAAACTTGGAAGGTCTCCACTGACACTAATCTGTGGAGACTATTTGCCCTTCTACAGATTGTACATGCCATTCAAGGGACATGGGTGGTTAGCTATGGAGAAAGCCTTCGACTGGCACTATATGGCCTCGGTGCTTTCTCATATGGGTTTTGGTCCTAGATTCATGGCCTGGATATTGTTATACAATTTTCCTAAAGCAGCTCTTAGGATAGGAAATGGGGTCTCTCCCTTTTTTGTAGTAGGTTGTGGAACCCAACAGGGGTGTCCACTCTCACCCTTTTTTGCACTCATGATGGAGCTTATATCCATTGCCCTATGGACTCTAAGGTGGGAGCCCAATTGGCGGGGGAAATTTGTTATTGTGCAGCCCTATATGCAGATGATCTCCTCCTTAGTCTGCAAGACCCAGAGCCTTCTCTGCAAGCGACCTTAAAGACTTTGAATACTTTTGCCACATTTTCAGGCCTCGGAGTCAATTGGGAGAAATCTAGTGTCCTACCGATAGATGAGGGGGCTCGAGCCCATATCGCTCCTGCCATTCCTTTTCTATGTGTCTCTCACATTAAGTATCTTGGAATTGTAGTCTCAGCTAAAGTGACTGAATATATGGCATTAAATTTCCAGCCCTTAGTTCCTGCCTTTAAAGAACATTGGAGGCGTGGCGACATCTACCTTTATCGCTACTTGGTAGGAACAATTTACTCAAAAATGAATACCTTACCTGTTACACTTTAATTCCTGCATAACTCTCCAGTGTAGGTCCCACACTTTTTTTTTTTTTTAAAGGAAACTAGAAGGCCTCTTTAGTTCTTTTTTCCTTCATTCCATCCTAGGATAGGGCTGCGGGCATTTCAGGAGCCATTAGGCCAGGGTCGCCTTGCTTTACCAGATCTACACAAATATTTTTTAGCTGGCCAAATGGTTTTCGCACACTGTTGGCTGGTGAAAGAAGATAGAGATGCAGCTACACTACTCGAGGCAGCCCTAGTGGGCTTCTACGAAGACATACAGTCAGGTCCATAAATATTGGGACATCGACACAATTCTAACATTTTTCGCTCTATACACCACCACAATGGATTTGAAATGAAACGAACAAGATGTGCTTTAACTGCAGACTGTCAGCTTTAATTTGAGGGTATTTACATCCAAATCAGGTGAACGGTGTAGGAAGTACAACAGTTTGCATATGTGCCTCCCACTTATTAAGGAACCAAAAGTAATGGGACAGAATAATAATCATAAATCAAACTTTCACTTTTTAATACTTGGTTGCAAATCCTTTGCAGTCAATTACAGCCTGAAGTCTGGAACGCATAGACATCACCAGACGCTGGGTTTCATCCCTGGTGATGCTCTGCCAGGCCTCTACTGCAACTGTCTTCAGTTCCTGCTTGTTCTTGGGGCATTTTCCCTTCAGTTTTGTCTTCAGCAAGTGAAATGCATGCTCAATCGGATTCAGGTCAGGTGATTGACTTGGCCATTGCATAATATTCCACTTCTTTCCCTTAAAAAACTCTTTGGTTGCTTTTGCAGTATGCTTTGGGTCATTGTCCATCTGCACTGTGAAGCGGCGTCCAATGAGTTCTGAAGCATTTGGCTGAATATGAGCAGATAATATTGCCCGAAACACTTCAGAATTCATCCTGCTGCTTTTGTCAGCAGTCACATCATCAATAAATAGAAGAGAACCAGTTCCATTGGCAGCCATACATGCCCACGCCATGACACTACCACCACCATGCTTCACTGATGAGGTGGTATGCTTAGGATCATGAGCAGTTCCTTTCCTTCTCCATACTCTCTCTTCCCATCACTCTGGTACAAGTTGATCTTGGTCTCATCTGTCCATAGGATGTTGTTCCAGAACTTTGAAGGCTTTTTTAGATGTCGTTTGGCAAACTCTAATCTGGCCTTCCTGTTTTTGAGGCTCACCAATGGTTTACATCTTGTGGTGAACCTTCTGTATTCACTCTGGTGAAGTCTTCTCTTGATTATTGACTTTGACACACATACACCTACCTCCTGGAGAGTGTTCTTGATCTGGCCAACTGTTGTGAAGGGTGTTTTCTTCACCAGGGAAAGAATTCTTCGGTCATCCACCACAGTTGTTTTTTGTGGTCTTCCGGGTCTTTTGGTGTTGCTGAGCTCACCGATGCGTTCCTTCTTTTTAAGAATGTTCCAAACAGTTGTTTTGGCCACGCCTAATGTTTTTGCTATCTCTCTGATGGGTTTGTTTTGTTTTTTCAGCCTAATGATGGCTTGCTTCACTGATAGTGACAGCTCTTTGGATCTCATCTTGAGAGTTGACAGCAACAGATTCCAAATGCAAATAGCACACTTGAAATGAACTCTGGACCTTGTATCTGCTCACTGTAATTAGGATAATGAGAAAATAACACACACCTGGCCATGGAACGGCTGAGAAGCCAATTGTCCCATTACTTTTGGTCCCTTAACAAGTAGGAGGCACATATGCGAACTGTTGTAATTCCTACACCGTTCACCTGATTTGGATGTAAATACCCTCAAATTAAAGCTGACAGTCTGCAGTTAAAGCACATCTTGTTTGTTTCATTTCAAATCCATTGTGGTGGTGTATAGAGCCACAAATGTTAGAATTGTGTCGATGTCCCAATATTTATGGACCTGACTGTACATCATCTGCTGTCCAGGGGTCCCCAGGGATGTGTCCCCCTGACAGGCTCCATAAAGTTCACTCTCCGAGCGTGGGATAAGGTCCAGTGCATCATGCAGCCGGAGGCGTTGGGGTGCTCACCCTCTACTCCACTGTGGTATAACCCGTCTGCCACCTTTTGGTACAATCCCTGATCCTATAGTGTGGGCCAATAGGGGGATCAAGCAAATTAAAGATATTATAGGGGCGAGCAGGTTGCTTACATTTGATTAACTGAAATCTAAGTTTCAACTCCCCAATAAGTACCTTATTTGATACTTTCATTACGCCATGCCTTCATATCCCAATTTGGTACGAACCTCCTACAAACTCAATCCTCTGATCTAGAGAGGTTGTTGTGGTCAGACCTGCTTAAAAAAAAAAAACAAATGTCTGGGGTTTACAAAGGAGCCTTTTGATAGTCAAGCCTAAGCTCCTTGAAAAGTGTAGGGATTGGTGGATGCCAGTGGTACCTAATTTCCAGAGCGATGACATATGGGATTACCCCTTTCGCTGCCTGGCGTTGGACAGGAACCACCTAATTAAATACAAAATTACACAGTCTGGCTGAAAAAAGACAAATGTCCACCGAGTTCAACCATTAAAGAAAAAAAAAAGTTATAATCCTACACCCACAGTTAATCCAGAGGAAAGCAAAAAAAAACCCCAGCAAAGCATGATCCAATTTGCTCCTGCAGGGGAAAAGATTCCTTCCCCATTCCCCAAGAAGCAAATCAGATATTCCCTGGATCAACTTTACCTATAAATGTTAGTATCCACTTATATTCTGTGTATCCAAAAAAGAATCCAGGCCTTTTTTAAAGCAATCCACTGAGCTGGCCACAACCAACTCTTGAGGGAGTCTATTCCACATTTTCACAGCTCTCGCTGTGAAGAAACCCTTCCATGTTTGGAGATTCAAATTCCTTTCCTCCAGACATAAGGAGTGCCCCTTGTCCTCTGATGACCTCAGGGTGAATAACTCTACACCGAGTTCACTATACGAACCACTGATGTATTTATACATGTTGATCATATCCCCCCTTAATCTCCTCTTCTCAAGAGAGGATAAAGATCCTGAAATCTTTCCTCATAGCGGAGCTCCTTGATGCCTCTTATCAGTTTGGTTGCCCTTCTCTGCACTTTCTCCAGTTCCCCAATGTTCTTTTTGTGAATTGGTGCCCAAAACTGAACTGCATATTCCAGATGAGGCATTACTAATGATTTGTACAGGGGTAAAATTATATCTCTCTCTCTCTGGAGGAGTCTATACCTCTTTTAATACAAGAGAGGATTTTTCTCGCTTGCTTTAGAAACCGCAATTATTAAGCTTGTGATCTACCAGAACTCCCAGATCCTTCTCCACCATGGATTCCCCCAGTTGTACCCCCCCCCAGTATGTTTGATGCATTTTAGCCCCCAAGTGCATAACCTTACATTTAGCAGCATTAAACCTTATTTGCCACATAGTTGCCCAATTAAACAGTGCAACAGTGCAAATTCTACATAGCATTCTTAACACCCCTGCCAGACTGGCTATACGTTATAGCTGATTTGGTGGCCTGTTAGCTTTGTAGGTACTTTTTTTTACCATATTTTCTGGAGATGCATACTTATACCAGATTTCTGGCAAGGGGTGGTCCGAACCCTTGAAAACCTTACCACTCTTCAGATACCAATGACCATCTCTGTGTGTCTACTTGAATTGGTAGAGGAGTTGGTGAATCTTAGGGCACAGAGAAATTTTCTTACGATAACCTTATCCTGTGCTTGCAAGGCAATTTTATTGCATTGGAAAAAGACAGAGGCCCCCTGTCTTACTTTTTGGAATACTTTATTTAATAAAGCTTTGCCTCTGTATAAAGCTACCTATTTGAATAGAGGCTGTCCTAAGAAATTTGAAAATATTTGGCATAGTTGGGTCTCAGATACCTCTGTCCTTCCATGAGGTGGTTCTGGTCTGACCTTTGGCTCAGTTGGAAACTATCTCTGGTGTGGCTTAAAAGATTACTCCTATTGCTCTCTCCCTTGGGGTTATAGCTTTGGTCCGATTGATCCCATTGTGCGGTTGATATCACATTGTACTTGACTACTTAATACCTGGGCATAAATCCTTTTTGGTGTATATTTTGTGGGAGAAATTGCACTGGGGAAGGGGTGATCAAGGGACGTTTGGAAGGCTTACTGTTCCAAAGAATGGACCTTGACAGGGGCATTTCTAGTACATAGAAGAAGAGAGGAACAGGGTGAGTAATTTCATCCTAATTAGACTGATCTTGCTAGTGATAAGGGTAATGACTTCCAGATTTCAAATTTGGATTTAGCAAGACTTTAGAGGCATACAATATCAGCCACATTACCAGACATCTGTATACCCAAATATTTGATCTGCGTTATCCACTGAAGAGTCCTATCTTACGCTGAACCTAGAATAGGGTCAATCGAAAGTATTTTCAATTTTAACCAATTTATTTTAAGACAAGAAAAAAAATCCTGTAAATATTTTAACAAAATTCTAAAAAGAATTACATGTCATGTACTGTATATATTGTGGATATACATATATATACCCCAATCAGCCATAACATTATTACGACTGACAGGTAAAATGAATAACATTGATTATCTTGTTAAAACGGCATCTGAAAGTTGGCGGATATATTAGGCAGGAAGTGAAAATGTTGTCCCTGAAGTTGATGTGTTTAAAGCAGAAAACATGGGCATGCGTAAGTATAAGAGAAACTCTGAAAAAGGGCCAAGTTATAGTGGTTAGACCCATGCTGACCAGCGCCCACAGCCAAAATGGACTACAATGGGCACATGAGAATCAGAACTGGACCACAGAGCAATGGAAGGTGGCCTGGTCTGATGAATCCTGTTTTCGTTTACATCATGTGGATGACTGGGTGCATGTGCATCGCTTACCTGGGTAAGAGATGGCAACAGGATGCACTATGGGAAGAAGGCAAGCCAGCAGAAGCAGTGTAATGCTTTGTGCAATGTTCTGCTGGGAAACCTTGGGTCCTGCCATTTATGTGGCTGTTAGTTTGACACATACCACCTACCTAAACATTGTTGCTGACCAAGTAAACCCCTTAATGGAAAAGGTATTCCTTGATAGCAGTGGCCTCTTTCAGTGGGATAATTCCGCACTGCAAAAATGGTTCAAGAATGGTTTGAGAAACACAAAGAGGTGTTGACTTGGACTAAGATCTGGAGAAATTGGAAGCCAATTGAGCATATTAGAGATGTGCTGGAAAAATCAAGTCCGATCCATGGAGGCCCCACTTCGCAACTTACAGGAGTTAAAGCGCTAGCAAACTCCACTGTAAAATTTTCTTTTTAGGGCCCCTAGGTGGGTTATGCCATAATGTGCTAGAATGCATGGCATATTAAAACATTTTAGCAGACTTACCTGTCAAACGGTGCCCTCCAGTGCTGAGGTGGGATTGATTTGGAGACCCTCAGGCACTTCCATCTTTATGCGATCTTTCTTCCGGGTCTCGTGCCTTCCGCCTTGCGATAGGCCAGGCTACAATGACATCAGTCCTGAGAATGCGCATGGGAGTCACATTTGCTCTGGCACGGATCGGGGCCATAAATGCTCACTGAGCTGCGCATGCGCGGCTCAGTGAACATGACAGCTGACAAGTAGGAGGATGCATTTATGGCAGAAGAGACCATAAATACCCTTCTTGTCATCAACCTTTTAAAAATTACTTTACTTACACTTTAAAGGATCTGCTACTGAAGGCCTGGTGCTAGATACCACAGCATAACTGTACAAGTCTAGTGGAATCCATGCCCTAATGGGTCAGGGCTGTTTTGGTGGCAAAAAGGAGGACCTACTCAACATTAGGTCATAAAGTTACGGCTGATCATTGTGTGTGTGTATCTTTCTATATATATAGTAAGCCACTTGCTGTGGGTGCATTAGCGAAGACTCGATTCCAAGCCACACTGTGTTTATCCATAGGCGCACACACAGCACGGCTCAGCTCCCACTCTCTCCTCACGGGCTGTGAATGACAGAAGCAGGAGCCAATGCCTCCCAGTGCTGCCTCCATGTCCAGTGAACAGAGAGAGCTTCTGCTCTCAGGCAAAGCACTGGCTCAAGAATGGGCTCAGTGGCTTCTTTCAGTGGGATAATTCCACAGCGCAAAAAATGGTTCAGGAATGGTTTAAGGAACAAAATGAGCTTGAGGTGTTGACATGGCCTCCAACTTCTCCAGATCTCAATCGATCCCAAGACATCCTGTGTTTGTCCATAGGCATACAAAGTTCGGCTTGGCCCTGGCCCCCACTCTCTCCTCACGGGCTGTGATTGACAGGAGCCAAAGCCTCCCACCGCTGCCTCCATGCCCAGTGAACAGAGAGAAAGAGCGAAGGAGAGCAGACAGAGATGCTGCTCTCAGTTAAAGCACTGGCTCGAGATTGGGCTCAGGTAAGTATTAAGGGGGTCTGCAAGGGATCCTGTGCATGTTTTTTTTTTTTGTTTGGTGCAGAGAATGCATTAAGGTTTAAAAAAACAAAACAAAAAAACAAAAACACCTTCTGCCATTATATCCACTTTAAATTCTTTTCTCACACTGTTACAATTTACATGGTTCCCTAGCAAAGAAAAGAAAAACTATAACCTTCTATATGATTTCTATATATGGATCAATCAGTGATTAGATGGCCACAATGTAATTGTACAAGTGCCAGGGGAAACCACTGCTTGGCTTCTACAGCCATGCGTCTTTCACTCCACAAGGAAGGCATTCATATAGACATCAGTGATCTGAACTGACTGCTGATATCCCTGCTATTCTCAAGGGATGGATACTGATGTCCATGTTTGGTGTCCCCAGCATCTACACCGTGACAGTGCACGGATGACCCTAACAGTAAGAGAAGTGCAACGGGCTTTATTTCCTAGGCTGGTGGATGTGAATAGCAGTGGTTTGGCATAAAAACTACAGCCAGCCTTTTTGCAAACATTCAGAGGTTTGAATCTATAAACCCATAGTTGTTTTTGCAATTACTGAGTCCAGTATTAAAAATGCAGGATTTCCAAAAGGAGAGAGTTTATATTTACCCGCCTCACTGCCTGTTCCTCTGATCTTCTCAGTACAGCAACTGCTGCATATTCAACACACCTTCAAGTGTGTGGGATGCCTGGTTCCCTGCTGCGTCATCGTCCCTTTCACCAGCCTATCACTACAGGACACAGCAGTCATTTAGAAGTCTGTATCACACAGCATGAGAACACAGGCATCAAATACTCCAGAAAGTGTCAACCATGAGGATCCTTTAGGTGGCTGTAGCTCCAAAACAAAATGAAAAACACACAGAAGCAGTGGCACAGGAGAGTATAAACCCTCTTTAGTAGTTCCTGCTTTTTATAGTTTTTTTTTTAAACCTAGCAAATGTTACAACAGTGCTGTAATGTTGTAATTGTAAGTAATAGAGATGTTGGTGTATGTGTATTTTTTCAGACATACTTGAATGTATTTTAAATGGTACTCCAGTCTTCGTACTAGTTTTCTGGATATTCCCTGCACATCAGCATTCATAATGGTTGACAAAGGAACAGCCCTGCACAGAAATCAAGCTGTACTACATTACACAGTCTAACAAATGGAGCCTGCTGATTGGAGAAGAAATCAGATTACCTTATCAGTGAGCTGTTGTTCCTTCATTATCTAGATTTGTCATTTAAAGTGACTGGGATAGCTCTTAAGGCGGCCCATAGATGGATAAAATCTTGGCTAGTTCAGCAGGGACTGGCTGAGATTTGATCCATCATGCAGGCTCCTTGAGAGAACGCAGTAGCTCCGCGGGAGGGATTTCACCATCATCACTGACTGTGTTGATGGGGGAAGAAAGCGATTGGTTGTGCCTGCAGGAAGGAGAAATTGCATAATCTATGGCCTGTCTTAATACTGTATAAGGATTGCAGTACAAAATTAGTTCTATGAGAGATTTCAGAAGCAATCGTAACATTTTCCAACACAAAACGCATCAAGTACCGTATTTTCCGGCGTATAAGACGACTTTTTAACCCCTGGAAATCTTCTACAAAGTCGGGGGTCGTCTTATACGCCGGGTGTTGTGCTGAAACCTTACCTGTACTTCCGAGCTGACGCTTCTGCGCATGTCTTCGGCAGCAGTAGACGATCGCTGATCACCATTCCTCGCAGAACTGCATGAGACGTCGGATGCAGCCGTTCAGTGCTCGATTGAGCTTGACTGAAACTGTGACATGTGCAGAAGCGTCTTCTTGCCGCTACCCGATGTGTATCCCTTCTCTGCATATCACAGTTTCAGTCAAGCTCAATCGAGCACTGAACGGCTGCATCCGACGTCTCATGCAGTTCTGTGAGGAATGGTGATCAGCGATCGTCTACTGCTGCCGAAGACATGTGCAGAAGCGTCAGCTAGGCAGTACCTTGCAGGAAATACGGTAATTAACATTAATTATTATATATTAATAACTGTGGCAGTTCTCAGACCATCTTGGAGACAGGGAGGGCTGGGCAGGCAGGGAGAGCTGACCCACCCAATCCAAGCAGGCTTTGTATGCAGTGTGCACAGAAAATACTGGTACATCGCTTGCCGTGATTGGTTGGTAGAGGGGGGTAGTCTTATACGGCGAGTATAGCCCAAAGCCTATATTTTAACAGGAAAAGTAGGGGGGTCGTCTTATACGCCCAGTCGTCTTATACGCCGGAAAATACGGTACTAGTTGTTATTGTTGACCTTTTTACATTTTAAAACAATACACTGCACAACTAACACAACTAGATTTATATGAAAAAACATTCTTTTATTACCGACTGAGCAAGTATTCAGCCAACTAAACTTTTTGCTTGTAATTTCAAATTTAACCACTTGAGCTCCTGAGCATTTACCCCCCTTAATGACCAGATAGAGAGAAAACAGGTGGCGCACACACCTAGTGCATTATCCAAGGTTTATTGTAGGAGTGAAAGAATAATATAAAACATACTCACAGACGAAGCATGTATCTAAAAAGCATAGAAAAATGACAATGACCACAACGGCAGGCAAGGTGTTCTCACTGTCAGTGCGGTCAAATTGCTGACGCGTTTCGGGGACAAATCCCTTTCCTCAGAGCTGATGACCAATGCATCAACAGCAAGGCTCTTACTTTCCATTCATCATACATCAGCATCAGAGGTTGGTCATCAGCTCTGAGGAAAGGGATTCGTCCCCGAAACGCGTCAGCCATTTGACCACACTGACAGTGAGAACACCTTGCCTGCCGTTGTGGCCATTGTCATTTTTCTATGCTTTTTAGATACATGCTTCGTCTGTGAGTATGTTTTTATTATTCTTTCACTCCTACAATAAACCTTGGATAATGCACTAGGTGTGTGCGCCACCTGTTTTCTCTCTATCCAGTAGCTGATTTCCCCGTCTGAGGAGGGCTGCACCCCTGGAGCATTTCCTTTGGTTGTCGCTGTCCTGGTACCCTTGGCTTCCCTTTTGGCTGTGCATATCCTGAGGCGCTGGAGAGTACATACGATACCCCTTAATGACCAGGCCTCTTTTTGCTACTCGGTGCTGCACTAATTCATCTGATAATTGTGCGGTCATGCAATGCTGCACCTAAATGAAATTTACGTCCTTTTTTTCACACAAATAGAGCTTTATTTTGGTGGTATTTGATCACCTGTGCGCTTTTTATTTTTCACGCTATAAACAAAAAAAGACCAAATATTTTGAAGAAAAACAATATTTTTTACTTTCAGCTAAAAAAAAATATATAGTAAACTCAAAGTTAGTTATAAATTTAGGTCAAAATGTATTCTGCTACATGTTTTTGGTAAAATAAATCCCAATAAGTGTATATTGATTGCTTTGTGTGAAAGTTATAGCATCTACAAACTATGGTATAGATACTGCAATTTACGACATTTTTTTGCTATACAGCGCTGCGCTAGTTTAATGGACAATTGCGCGGTCATGCAATACGGTACATAAATGAAATTTATGTCCTTTTTTTAACACAAATAGAGCATTCTATTGGTCATAAAAAATAGCTAAAAAAACTAAAATTTTGTCATAAATTTAGGCCAAAATGTATTCTGCTACATGTTTTTGGTTAAAAAAATCCCAATAAGTGTATATTGATTGCTTTTTGTGAAAGTTATAGCATCTACAAACTATGGTATAGATAATGGAATTTACATAGCTGTTACTTTCTGACTGCCCATCAAATAACCCCTTTTCGGAAATTAGACACCCTAAGCTACCTGCTGAGAGGCATATTGAGTCCATGGAAGATTTATTTTTTTTCCACAAGTTTCTGGAAAATGACAAAAACTTTTTTTTTTTCTTACACGAAGTTGTCATTTAAATGATTTATTTCTCTCACAAGCCATGGGTATATGTGGAATTACACCCCAAAATACATTCTGCTACTTCTACTGAGTATGGGGATACCACATGTGTGAGACTTTTTGGGAACCTAGCCACATACAGGAGCCTGAAATCCAATGGCCACTTTGAAAGCCTGAAGGTGCGTAACTTCCTCATTACACTTCCTCACTACCTATCACAGTTTCGAAGGCCCTGACATGCCAGGATAGCCCCAAACCCCCCCCCAAATGACCCCTTTCTGGAACGTAGACACCCAAAGGAATTTAAAAAGAGGCATGGTGAGTATTTTGTAGATCTCATTTTTTCTCGCAAGGTTTTGAAATATAAAAAAAATAGAGAAAATATGTTTTTGTTTTTTTTCTTCATTTTCCAAAAACTTGTGGCAACAAATGAGATCTGCAAAATACTTACCGTGCTTTTTATCAAATTCCTTGGGGCGTCTACTTTCCAAAAAGGGGTAATTTGGAGGGGGTTAGGTGCTATCCTGGCATTTCAGGGCCTCCGAAACTGTGATAGGTAGTCTGGAAGTGTAAATGAGGAAATAAAGCCCTTTAAAAGCCTGAAGGTGCTTATTGGATTTTGGGGTCCTGTACTTGGCTAGACTGCCAAAAAGTCTCTCACATGTGGTACCCCCATACTCGGGAGAAGTAGCAAAATGTATTTTGGGGAGTAATTCCACATATAACCATGGCATGTGTGAGCAGTAAATCATTTAAGTGACAATTTTGTGTACAAAAAAAATATATATATATTTGCCACAAGTATTTTCCAAAAACTTGTGGTAAAAAAATAAATTCTTCTATTGATTCAACATTCCTCTCAGCAAATAGTTCGGGGTGACTACTTTCCAAAAAGGGGTAATTTTGGGGGGTGGGGGCGTTTTATGCCCAGCATTAGAAGTTTATGCCACACATCATTCACTCTTCTAACCACCTGAAGACCAAGCCTTTTTGTTCACTTGAAAAAAATCAGTATTTTTTGCTAGGAAATTTATTTAAACCCCCAAACATTATATATTTTTTTAAAGCAGACACCGTAGTGAATAAAATGGTGGGTACTACAATTTTTTATGGCACATAGTACTCACGCAGCGATTTTTCAAAAACAATTTTTGGGGTCTATCAGACTCTAGATATCTCCTCTGCCCTTACATTATCTAATCAAACCATAATCGGTGTGATCAGATGCTTTCCCAATTTACAAATGGCGCTGTTTATATCCTGCGAAACTGAAGTGATGAAATGCTTGTAGCTTCCGAATTCTTAGACTATAGAGACGATTGGCACCATTCTGGTCTCCAATCAGCTCTATGGTCAGCTGGCAGAAACACCGGCTGCATTCTCAGGTTCCCCTGATGGCACGGGACTGCCCGAGAAGGCCGTGGAAGGCAGCGGGGGAGGGGGACATCATCTCCCACTGCTTGTAAAAGCAATCTTGCAGCTAATTAGCCACTAGGATTGCTTTTACATGAAAGCCGTTCACCGGCTGAAAAAAACGATACCAGGATGATGCCTGCAGCTGTAGGCATCATCCTGGTATAACCATTCAAATCCAGTGATGTACCTGTACATCACTGGTCCTTGTTGGTTATATATGCTATGTTCTTTTTTTTTTTTTGTATGCAGCCAGTGGACTGAATGAAAAAATGAGAAGAAAGCTCTGCCAGAAAAATTATGTGGTATGTCCACCATTAGAATATACCGCCCTGCATCCACCCACTTCTAATGGTGGGCACGCATTAGGTCACAGTTTGCCACAAATGCCAGTTCCAAGATTGAATAAATGTCTAAATAGTGGCACGCTTGAATAAAAATTGTCCACGTATAAGTGGTACCCCATATGGAGAAATGATGATACCAAGTCCCAAACTATCTTGCCACTGCTCCCCATGTAGTCTGGGCATCCGGGGGCTCCACGTGACTATCTTTTCCCTCGTAAATCCGAAACTTATAAGTATAGCCTGTTGTCCTCTCACAGGTCTTCTACATCTTGACCCCATATCTGGCACGCTTGCTGGGGAGAAATTGTTTGAATGCAAGGCGGCCAGAAAAATTAATAAGGGACTCCTCAACGCAGATGTTTTGCTGGGGAGTATAGACATCTGCAAATTTTAGGTTACGGTGATTTGCAAGGGGCTGAATTTTGTGGAGCCGGTCAAATTCAGGGTTACCCCGAGGATGACAGAGTGTATTGTCGCTGAAATGCATAAAACACATTATACTCTCATATCTATGCCTGGCCATGGCAGCAGAAAACACGGCATATGATGAATCGGGTCTGCGGACCAATACAACCGCATTTCATTTCTTTTAGTAATGCCCATGTTGAGGGTTAAGTCCCAAAAAAATGTAAATTTGAAAACCGTAATGAGTTTCCATGCGAATGGTCTGGCAAAGGTTTGAATTTGGGTTGGCAGCAACAAATTGTTGTGCATATAAACTGCTTTGATCCACAATCAATGCATACAGATATTCCGTGAAAAACAGCTCCAAAAATCAATGAGGTATGTGAAAGACCAGGATGTACTAGACCGCTGGTACTCGCCAGTTCACCAAAAGGTAGAGCGGCACTAGTACTGGCACTCTGCTGCATATGAGAGTCATCAAAATTTACAGGCAAGTGCTAACAGAGATCAGGCCTGATTCTGCGAACACTGCGGTTTTGTGTGCAATGAATCAAGTGACAGTGACCTACTGACACTGCACTTGCTGGGGGAGAAGGGGGGGGTAAGCGTAGGGGCTAAACGCAGGTGTTGGCAGGTGTCGGGGCTGATCCCGCTAACGCTGCATTTTTGGGGACGCTATACTAATGTGAACGCTGGTATAGTGCTGACCTGATCAAAGATATTGACCCGTTCAGACACTATACTAGCAATGGAGGTTTATTGTACATGAGCGTGCTCCTGGCAATCTGAGGGGTGTGAAAACCACTTATATATATATCAGGAAGCGGTTACAGAAGAGGTTTGTGTTACGGCGCTGCCTTACTTTAACTGACAATTGCGTGGTCATGCAACACTGCATCCAAATTAAATTTACATCCTTTTTTTCCCACAAATTGAGCTTTCTTTCGGTGGTATTTGATCGCCTGTGCGTTTTTAATTTTTTGCGCTATAAAAAAAAAGCCTGACAATTTTGAGGAAAAAAAATAATATTTTGGACTTTTTGCTATAAAACATGTCCAGTAAAAATTTTTTTAAAAAAATCTAATTTTGTCACAAATTTCATCCAAAATGCATTCTGCGACATGTCTCTGCTAAAAAAAATCCCAATACGTGTAAATTAATTGGTTTACATGAAAGTTATAGCGTTTACAAATGGCGGGAAAGATACTGGGATTTTAAAATTTTTTTATACTAATAATGGCGGCGATCAGCGACATATGGCGGCGATCAGCGACTAATGGCAGGACTGTGGCAGACATTTTGACACTGGGGGGGAACTGACTTGGGGTCACTGACATCCCCAGTGACACCAATACAGTGATCAGTGAAAAAAAAACCCACTGACACTACTAATGGCACTGGGGAAGAAGGGGTTAACATTTTTTAGGGTTAACTTTGTGAGGGGAGTGTTTTACTAGGGGGCGGGGGTGTGTGCTGGACGGGGACAGGCTGATCGGGAGAGAGAAACTCTTCTCTCCCTCTTCAGCTTGTCAGGAGCTGACAGGCAACTGACAGAGAGCAGGGCTGTGTGTAAACAATGCAGCCCTGCTCTCTGTCAGCGATCACCGCTAATCACGGGGAAACGGCTGGTAATGACCGGCCGTGACCCGGCAGCTGAGACCCGCTGCTGACACCCGCGGGACAGGTAGGATGGGCGCGCGCCTCACACGCGCCCCCTGTTTTGCAAAACCACGTTTTAAAACGTGGTTTTGCGCAGCCATGCCGCCCTGCAAACGTTTTCATGCAGTGGCTGGGGCTGAAGAAGTTAAAGAAAAAAAGATGCTTTTGAGGGAACAATAAACATCTTGTTATGAATAAATTGTTCTGTCAAACACAAATCCACTTTCAGCTCTATGAATATTTTTTAGATCTCAAGACAGTTATGCAGCAAAAACTGAAGTTTGTGTTTCCAGGTCCTGCAAAACAGACTTTCCCACTTTCTGCAGAACTTGTTAGAAAAAGAAATCTCTGGAGATTTATTAGCAATACTTCAAAACGATTTTGCATTACTGTGCTCACGCACTGCAATGCTGCCTCGCCAGATAAAGACTTTAAATAGAAATAGAGATAGCAAAATCATAGAGACATAGTTACTGGTTGGCTTTAAAAGTCCAGAAAATGGTCCAGAAAATATTAACCATCCTGCAAGAAGGCTGAGTGATGTCATCCTCAATAATGCAATTGCTCCAGTTGTCTGGGTCTGCAGTATCATTTTGCTTTTTAAATTTTTAAAGATCTACTGCGGCCAGGCTATGTACATTTAAAGTGGTTGTAAACCCTTATCCAGCTAAGTGACTGGCCTCAGGTGATACACAGAGATGAAAACAATTATCCTACATAGGTTGTCACTGTTTATCTACAGTATTCTCTTCTCTACATCCAAAGTCCAGAATTTATAAAGCTTGTCTGAAAGTTCATAAAAAAGGGAGCAGAGAACTAGAATTATACTCTGCAGAGCTCAGTGAGGAGAGCTCTGAGAGCTGATTCAAGGGAAAAGACAACCCTCCCCCCCAACAACACACACAGCTCACAGCAACAGAGCTGAGGCTGTCAATCTACTGAAGGTCCCTCCCGTCACCTTTTTTCTCTTGGTGTCAGAAAAAACTGTCAGAAGTGATTCATGCTGATAGCAGAAGAACGAAACAGCAGACAGAAATGACTCCTAGTTCTCTGGATTGAGACAAGTACACACTATAGAGGGATTGCTTATATTTCATGTCTGAGGTTTACAGCCACTTTAAATATTAAAAAGTGGATATTGAGCTTTAAAATGATACCTCACAGACCTCTGTATTTATAGCTACTCTGAAGCAAGTCATCCTTAAGGTTCAAAATTGTGACTGTTGTGCTCCAACCCAACTGTCAGTTTCAGCATCATTACCTTATTGAACCCTTGCTAATGCTCCCAATAATGTTTCTGCCCACACCTTAGCTTTAAAGGAAAATGATAAAACCATGAAATAACTTTAGCTCTATAACCCTGAAGAAGCATTCCGGTATCTTAAAAATGCAGAAATGTATCTTGTATGGCAAGCAGGATGGCAAATTAAAAAATAACCAAAAATATGAATATGTTTGAACTAGGTATAGGAAAAATACAAAACACACACACTGCCTGCTTCCGAAATGTGATAGGCTTGGGAGAACTCTATATCCTGACAATTCTATTCAGAAAACTTTGCTTTCCATCAGGGTTGTACACAGGTTCTTCCAAACATGTATGCTGCTTTCTCTAGCTGTTAAAACATTGCTAGTCACCTTACCCACTGTTTTAGGTCCCATTCACATTTGCAAATGTGGTTACATGCAGAAACCCCAGTGTGTGTTTCTGGCAATTAGCTACCAGAGGAATCCCCATTAAAAGCAATGGGAAGCTGACAGCTCCTGCAGCTAATCACGGCTGCTCGAATGTAATCGCTCAACCAGCGATTGCCTTCGAACAATCGGCCCTGAATTCAGACTCTCTGCGTCCACGGCTGGTTATCCGCACTTAACTGCTACTTGAACAATTACATGCGAGTGGCAGCAATCAGCTGCAGGAGCTGTCACCCTCCTAATTATTTTTAATGAGACTCCCTCCGCTAACTAAATTGCCAGGAACCACCGCTCGGGATAGCACATGTAATCACCCACATCCCATTCACAAGTGTGAATGGGGCCTTAGTGCAGACATATACAATAACAGGCTCACTTTGCCTCTTTGAATTAAAGCGTACTTTATTCAAAAGGAACAAATGATATGTTTTATATTTAATATCCTAACAAAAATGGACAGTGAATACACACAAAACTTATACATGGTTACAATAGATATACATGCACAAAAAACAGATGCTTATATTTTGTTGATTTGTGGGAAGCAGGGTACCTGTTCTTTAGTTTTCTTTGGATTATAACTAGTTTTGGTGACTCTGGTGAAGGGATTCCCTCACTTTGGAGGGATTCCCTCTCACTGCCTGATTTGGCTATAGGACAGGAAGTGATATCTTCCCATTGAGGCACAGATGGCAGGGAAAAAAAAAAAACTGACAGGGATAATAACCTTCCCTATCCAAAATGAAAAATACGTATTGCCTTTAGTTCCACTTAAAAAAAAAAAAAAAAAAAAAAAAAGATGAAAAATAAATGCAGAATGATCAACAAAGTACTCTTCTGTCCCAGAATAAAAGAGAAAAAATAGAGGAGCATATCCTCAGTTAGAAACTGGACCCTAAAAATTTGGAAAAAAAACTACTGCCAAACGTTAGACCTTCAACAATATCTGTTTTAAGATCAAAAGATTACTTCTCTCCAATCATACGTTAAGGGTCAGTGGCGGGGTGCTAAGCTAATACACAAAGACATTTAACGAAAAGCTTTAAAACATAGAGCTTGCAAACACATAATAGAAGCTTTAGGCAGGGTTCATGGTAAAACATGGTAATACGCATTTATTATGATATTATGAATAGAACCCATGCACTAAAGTCACGCATTTGTACTGCAGCGCACCACAACAAACTACAACACACGTCTGTGAATTGTGTTCCCAAATAAGAGTAAAGTGCATCAGCAGCCAATTCAAAATGTACCAGTTGCCTTATAGTGGTTCTAAAAACCTAACGGTTTTTTTTTTTACACTAATGCATTCAATGCACCAAGACAAATGAGAACCTGGCCTTATGGTCCAAGAGAAATCCACATCCCAGAGCATGCCAGAGATGTTTACACTTTTTATGAATACATTTATTATAACTATTTAATGCAAAGTAAATAAATTATGATTAACTTTTCTAGAACCAAGATCTTATATTGTACATTTTAATAGACAAGATGCAAGAACCTCTTCAATGACAAAAGTCTATCAGAAGAGTGATGGAACCAGCACATTTCACAGTGTCTGATTCAGCCACTGAAAAGACAAGGAGATCTCAAACTGAATTTAGCTGGTTATAAAAAAAAAAGGAGGTATCCATATTGTAAACATGTGGGTAATAGAAAAGAGGTGTAGTTATGTAGTACAGGGAAAAGATTTATGACAAAAATGATATTAAAGGGCAACACTTTGTGCATACATGTTAGCATGCTCAAGGCCAAATTCAGCATTTGGAGAGGACCACAAGCAGGCTGTGTGCTAGAATTTGAGATTACGCATTATAAAAGGGGAAAGAAACACACATTTAGCTAAAGAGTTTATTAAGGAAAATTATTTAGAGGTTATATCACTTAAAAACAAACAAAACAAAACAAGCAACCTTATGTTTTTTCACTCCCCCTCCTTTTTTCTGTTTTCTGTGGGGTATACTAGAAAACAGAATGCTAGGAAAAATAGTTTTGTAGGCAAAAAGTGCCTACAATGAGCATTAGAAATGGAACACAGAGCAATGGAAGGAGGTAGCCTGGTCTGATGAATCATGTTTTCTTTGACATCATGTGGATGGACCGGGTGTATGTGTCTCACTTACCTGGGAAAGAGATGACACAAGATGCAGTATGGGAAGAAGGCAAGCCAATGAAGGCAGTGTAATGCTTTGGGTATTGTTCTGCTGGGAAACCCTAGGTCCTGTCATACATGTGGGTGTTAATTTGATTTGTACAGCCTACCTAAACATTATTGCTGACCAAATGCACCCTTTCATGGAAACGATATTACCTGATGGCAGTAGTTATTACGCCCTACCACACTGCAAAAATGGTTCAAGAATGGTTTAAGAACACAACAAGGAGTTTGAGGTGTTGACTTGGAGTCCAAATTCTCCAGATCTCAATATACTGAGCATCTTTGAGGTGTGCTGAAAAAATAAGTTATAGGACTTTAAGAATATGCTACTGATGGCTTGGTGCCAAATACCACAGCATACCTTCAGAGGTCTACTGGCGTCCATGCCTCGAGGAGTTAGGGCTGTTTTGTCAGCAAAAGGGGGACCTACTCCAAATTAGGTAGGTTATCATACAGTTATGGCTGATCAAATAAATATTTATTTACATATACAGTGCCTTAAAAAAGTGATCGATCTGGCGGGTCCCGGACACTTGCATCTTCGTCCCTTCAGGGATCGGTGCCTTTGGCCGCTTGAACAGCAATGTAGCTATGATGTGAATCTAGCATATGCGCATGGCAGTCACAACACAGCGGCACAGATCGGGCCCATAAATGTTCACTGAGCTGTGCATTCATGTCTCAGGGTAGATGAAGGCTTACAGGCAGCAGGAAGCATTTATGATGGAAGAGACCAATAGGGTCTCTTCTGTCATAAATATCCTGTCTGTCAGCAATTTTTAAAAAAGTTTACGACCACTTTAAGAGAAGATCATTTCTACTGTAATACTGGATACCCTAAAGGCCTCATGCACACTATGCATTTAGCCCCAGTGAATAAGATACCAAAATTTTGATTCGGTGCAAGGCACAGGCCTGTATTCTGGGCATTTCTCCCTCGGTGCATACTGCCCTAAATGTTAATACCACTTGGTGCACCTCCCAACCACACCAGCTTTTGGCCTCTCACAGAATTTTACAACTGCTGACAGCAGGGCTGAACAGTGCATGCCAAAACACCAGAATCTAAAAGTATTTTGTCTATGCTCACCCCTTCCAGATACTATGCCTGACAGCATAGCTTTAACAAAGCAAAACATGGAAAGCCTCCATGAGGATTGTGCTTTTCTTTCAGCTTCAGATATGCTCTGCAACAGCTTGCTGAGTGGGGTATATGGCAATGCTCATACATTAATTTTATGAGCTCCTCCACATTTACTCTAAACTTCAGTCAAACAAATAATGATATTGTGGCAATACATACATTAATATGGTTTTACTTGCAACCCAGATAGATAATGTAGTAAAATCGCAACTTCCATTGCACTAGCTACACAGCTTGGTTATAAAGCTGCAGGAGCACTAAGGTTGTTATTGCTCTGCTCTTGCTTCCTGTCAACTGATTCACTGTTAGCACACAGAAAATGCAGAAGAGCAAAGTGTCCGCAATCACTGCCTAAGTGCTATTGTAGAAGGAAATAAAGGTAGAGATCATGAAAAAATAAGGTACTTGGTGCTATGTGCATTCAAGGCCACTCTGTCAGAGTGGAAAATGTTCCAACAATACCTCGCAAAAAAAGACGATTTATGCTTACCTCTCCAGTGGGTGATGAGTAAAATCTTCATTCTCTTGAAGAGCAAGGGCTGCTACTGCCTGATACTTATGGGTGTGTAGCATAGAATGTCCCCCATAGGCCACTGCAGTTCCTCCTGCTGACTTTTAGGTCTTTACAAGACACAGTAGTGACATAAGGGTTGGCGAGAGGAACATGGTGACCAGTGAGGTCATGCTATCTAACAGATCAGATAGTAGTGGCACCTGGAACCCTTCAATAGAGTGAAGATTGCACACACTATGTGCTGGAGAGGAAGGTATGAACGTTTTCCTTTCACAGGGTACTGCTGTTAAAATATTTCCCACCCCCTTACAGAGTTGCTTTAACTATGCATGTAATCATTTTATTAAACATATATCTGAAATAATGTTTTGTTTTTGTTTTTTTTTTAATCACACCGCAGTGCACTACTTTGGTACCATGCATTTGGGCACATGCATTAGCAAAGTGCATTGGGGTGCCAGTAAGAATTAATAGCACCACTGTGCCTGCAAAAGGGATGCATGTCTTCTGTGCATTGTGGAAATCAACGGTATTTTGCTCTAGCAATGCACAAATTTGAACACACACACCTACCTCAGCATAAATAAGTATGCCCCTTTTGAAAAGTAAGATTTTTATCAATATCTCAATGAACACAAGACCAATTTCCAACATTCTGACAAGAGTTTTATAGAACATTTGTTTAGCTCATTACATGAAAGTAAGGTTAATATTATCACTTAGATTACAAAATCTTCAGTTTTACTCAAATTAGTTTACGCAAAAATGAATGCATCCCACAACAAAAACTACTACATCTAGTATTTTGTATGACCGCCATGATTTGTAAGGACAGTACCAAGTCTAGGCATGGAATGCACAAGTTGGCAACATATTGCAACATCTATCTTTTTCCATTCTTCAAGAACGACATCTTTTAGAGTCTGGATGGAGAGTGATGGTCAGCTTGTCTCTTCAGAATTCCCCATAGGTGTTCGATTGGGTTCAAATCAGAAGAGATACTTGGCCACTGAATCACTTTCACCCTGTTCTTTTTCAGAAATGCAACAGTGGCCTTGGAAGTGTGTTTTGGATCATTGTCGTGTTGGAAAAGTGCACAACGACAACGACCAGGGGCACAGAAAGATAGTACCATCTCCTCTTTCAACAGTACATCAGTACATCTGTGAATTCATGATATCATCAATGAAATGCAGCTCCCCAACACCAGCAGCACTCATGCAGCCCCACAGAAGGACACTGCCACCACCATGTTTCACTGCAGGAACCATGCATTTTTCTTTGTACTCCTCCCCTTTGCTACGCCATACAGTTTTGAAGCCATCAGTTCCAAAAACATTTGGTCTCATCTTTCTCATCTCATTCTTGGTCTCATCACTCCAGTACAAAGTCCCAGTAGTCTTCTTCTCTTTCACCATGGGCCCTGGAAGATTCTAGGCGGGCTTTTTTGTGCATGGGCTTTAGGAGAGGCTTCCTTCGTGGAAGACACTCATGTATGCCATTCCTCTGCAGTGTACGCTGTATTGTGTCATGGGACACAATCACCCCAGTTTGGCTTTTTACTTCTTTAGCTAACTGTAGTAGACTTAAATGGAGATTTTCTTCAACTATTCTCGTCAGTAGACGCTCCTGTCAAGGTGTTAACCTCTGTGGATGGCCTGGACGTCTCTGTGAGATGGTTGCAATTCCATCTTTGTTTCACTATTGCTACAGTATTCTGACGGATAAGTAAAGCTTTGCTGACCTTCTTCTAGCCTTCACCTTGTAGCCAAAAATATTTTCTCTCTCAGGCCTTGTGACATTTCTCTTCTATATGGTGCCATTGCTGAAAGCATGAAATGGGAAGGGGTTTTCTTTAAGGAATGCCCTTTTATAAATCAACGGTCTGCTGGACTTCTGTTTAATGAATCACTAGACTCACCTGTAGTTGAATTCTTGCTAATTAGGATTTTGTTTTCTAAAATCTAAGTTAGCTTTGCTCCTAAGGCTGGCCATACATTATACAATTTTCTGTACAATTTCATTTAGATTTACCTTGAACTATTTAGTGCAAGGGCTTGCAAAATTGGATACAATTGAAAGAGTTCTTTAGGTTTAATTTGGTAAATCTAAAGGTAAATTGTACAAGAAAATTGTATAATGTATAGCCAGCCTTAGACTTTCATTGGGGTGTTAATTTTTGCAACATGGTCTTGAATTAATTTTTCTATGTGCAAATCCACAAATGCTGGCCATTGATTGCAAGCCAGATTTGTTAGAGTATTTTGTAGTATAGTGTCCCATATAAAATGTTGATTCTGAAAGAAAAGTAAAGGTTTTCTGACAAATCTGTTGAGGTGTACTCATTTATGCTGGGCACTGTGTGTGTGTATACACAAACATACACACACACAATCTTTATTTTACAAATAAACATTAAACATGTATGCTGCAGTGACAAGGAGGTCAAGGCAGCAGAGCTGTGGGGGCCAGGGAGATTGATACTTCAAGAAATGTTGATTTCCAAGTAGATTTCAGCAGAATATATCTCCGGATCCGAATGGCATTGGCAGCAGGAAAAGCAAGTTTTTTTTACATGTATGGCTTTTTTTCAATGGTTACTATACCAACAGGTTTGCTTTAATTATCACAAACACCTGTAAGAAGCCATGGCTTACCTCTTCATCTGCATGTAGTGTTCACTGGCTGCTGGCCTGCATTCGGCACGCTGCACCACTATACCTTCCATAGCAAGTTTGTCTACAGGGGGAATAATAAAAAAGCAGGTCAAGATCATGTCTCAAAAAGCAAAACAAGCAGGGCAAATACAGTAAAGCAAAGATCACAGTTAAGCCAAAAGGTCAACAGAAATTATCTGCAAAACCATAACTTGCATTTCTTATTATTTTAAAGTCTCAAATTGGATCTGCTTCAAAACGCATCTGAAAATCTTCCCATGTCACTAGAAAACCACACTCCTTCAATTTAAAACAATACCCATTCATGAAAAGAAAAGCAATTGAACAAATCAAATTGTTGTACATCGGAAACTTCCCATTGCAATTATGCAACCATCTCAAACTCAATGGGATGAAGCACTAAAACGGCACTGTAAAGTTCAAGCTCCATTTATATTTCTTTCCTACTGATAAAAATAGCAAAGAGGGTAACGTTGGCCATGCACAAAATGGTTTTCAGGCCATTCAATCACTTTTAATCAGCTTTCAATCATAGACAAAAACATCATGAACACTCTTGCGTGTTTAACACTTCAGTAGAATAATTTGGTTGTATGTTGCCTTGATCTGTTCAATCTTTTACATTTAAACCTGAATTCCCTTCCAGTGAAAGTATATACTGGTTGTGGAATGAATCCGCTGAAAATCAGAAGCGGCCCATTTACAAACAGAGAAGATGGCCAGAAATGTTTCGTGTTTGGCCATACAAAGCCATTGGGAATGATTTCATTGTTTCACACTCCTTCCGAACTTCTGGATCTTGGAAGACAAAGTAAATGGCACAAGACACCCAAAACTTAGGCCAGAGATAAGTATTGTGTTGCTGAACTTGCCTTAACACCCCTGTGATAACCATGACGAACAGGATGGAAAGTCATGTTCTACCTCCCACACAAAGGGTCATTGATAATTCAGCTGCCAAGAAAAGTTATTTGTGACTTCATTTGATTGCTCTTTAAGAGTAGAAGATTTTAAATGCAGTAAAAAAATTAAAGCTGAACTCTAGCTAATATTTATAAATCATTTACAGCAGTTTTTCCCTTTTAGAATAAAGACTTTATGCTACTACTGTTCATTCATTGTACCAGTCAATGTAACCATCCTATATTGCCTAAAATCTAATAAAGATACAAAGTGAAAAAAAAGAATAAAGATTTTACATAACTAAATAAAATCTGATAATCTTAAGCACCCCTGCAAATGTTAGATGGTCTGTCACATCCCTGTAACTGCTAGAGTGTTTTTCCTTTGAAAAACAACAATCAATGGCCAGATCACCTGAAAACAAAAAAGATTAAAATCGGAAACTAATGCAGCTATGGTCAGATCACCTGAAAACAAAAAAGACTAAAATAGGAAACTAATGCAGCTATCATATCTATGAATTGGTAAGAATTCTTAGCAGGCACCATAACATGACTGCAAGGGCAGTTACAATCTTAAAAGTGCCTCCGGGTGTGATTTGAGAACCCAGAACAGTTGCATGTCAGTTTTTTTTTTTTTTTTTTTGCAGAAAGCTAAAAAATGGACATATAAGCACACTCCCATCTAAACTGGTTGCCAGACCACTTGCATTGCATTGTGGGATGCAACATTTCCAGAAACCACTCGGAAACATCAGGAGGCTTTTAGGAGCAGATTACAAACAGCATATGTTTATGTCAATTTTCGATACGCAAGTTTGCTTTAATAGAATAATCCAGAATCCTCATTGTTTGGGTACCTTAAGTTGTACCATTAGAAATGCTCCAAGAAATGAAAAGTGTGGCGGTATGGCCAGACTCTTTGTTCTTCATAACTCTACGACAATGAAAATGTTTAGAATTCGGAAAAACCAGGTACTAGGTAGTCAATAAAATTGTAGGAATTATCACCACATATTTTACAGAAGACAAAATAAAAAAGAAATTAATAAAATCACTATCAATGTGATCATCAGTAAAAGGCAATCTGAAAATAACACCTTTTGAACTGTGTCATTAATGTAGTAACAATACTGGGCTTGAGAACTGCCAGACTCAGCCCGAGGAATTTCAAGCCAATTGCTAACCGCCATATAAGGCCAAATGGGACACATGCTTAATTATATCCACCTTAAAGCAGATTAAACCCCAAAACAAAAATGTATTAAATTGCAGCTTACCAACTCTTAGATTTTGTGGTGGCATTTGTTTTCTTTTTTTTAGGCTTTCTTCCTTTATTTTCACCTGCTTATGCAGCCAGTAAATCTGTCACTTTTCAACTTCCTTTAAGACCAAGCTGTCCAACATAGCAGTTAAAGGGATGAGACAAACCATTTAATACTGGCAGGGGTAGTTACAATTGTGACGATCGCGGCGTCAGACCCCAGCCCTTCTCACCAGACTCGTGACCGAAGGACTAGCCAATCTAAAACCATGCTGTCACATGCGTAACAACTCTTTAGAGGCAATATCAGCAATAACACTATGATGTTTGAATAATCGTTTGTATACACACCGCAGACAAATGTATGTAGACGTTTTAAAACACACAGTAGCGCTCTTCAGAGACAGGGGTTCTTAGTTTGCATTGAAGAGCTTTAGAAACAGTTCAACACTTTCAGAAAGTAAGTTTTATTACTAAAAGGTCAAAAGGGTGCAATAAAAACATTTACAGAAAAAGATGTAGCCAATATATATATATAAATATACAGAGAGCAATAACACAGCAAAGAGATAACAGAAAAGAACAGAAAAGAATTTAGAGAGATAAAGTACTTGCCAAAAGTCCTGGTTTAAGCAGATCAAGTTTCCTGAGCCAAAAGGGTGCCTTATCTCCCAAAGTTAGTTCCGATGTTAAAAGGGAGAATCTTCAACTTAGCTCAATTCAGCTAAGCTTCAAGCACAACAGCCTTTTTCTAGGAACTCAGCAGGGTGTCTCCTTAAAGCAGAGAACCAATCGCCTCATTTGGGGAGGGGTGGTGTAGGCAGGGCGCTCAGGCTATGACCAAATCCCTCCCAAATTATACTATGGTCAATAACTTTTCCTAGGTACATGTAACATTCTATCCACGGGAAGATTAATACGCAGAATCATCTGCGGAACGTCTAGATATGAAATATGACATACCTGCTGGGACGGTTAAGGAGATATCATTTTCTGCTCTCCTGTTTGTGTCAGCTAGGGGGTGTAATATATCAGACGACTTGCATTAAAGTGACCGGTCTGAATACATGCCTGGTTTTTATGTAAGTCTTTCATATTCCAAGATATGTAATCATAGGGGAAAGTGGATTTTGAATGTGATGTCTGCTTTATGGCTTATCTGGAATGTCTTTGAAGCTCAGCGAGGGACTGGTTTATGGTTTTCCAATCCTTTTCCAAGCAGAGTTTCGTAGACATATGGGGGCCAGGCTAATTGGGGTTTATAGCTATGAACTCTCCCACTGGGCCTTGATGCCTTTTTGAACTCAGCATCCAGGGACCACGTGTCACTCAACAGAGAGGGAGGGGGATGTGGAGGGGAGAGAGAGAGAGATACAAGATGGAGGATCCTTAGCAAAACGCGTGACCGCGTCCATCTCTGTATGCACAATTGCTACAACAATGGTAAGCTTATTTGTGCAAAACCTTTACCCCAAAAGGGGGGAAAAAAATAACTTATTTGCTATGGCTGTTTATAAACTGTTAGCTGGCGTTCACCTTCAATTTGTTAGTCAAGTCATTCTAAATCTGCTAGTGTAACACTACCCTCTCCCTAGACTGACGATGCAGCTGTCCAAATGTGTCTGCTTTTCATCTAGAATGCAGATACTCTAAGACATGCATCTCCAAACTATCTAAACAAAGGGCAAGTTTACTGTCCTTCAGACTTTAGAAGGGCCATACTGTGGCCATTGGGAGTGGAAAAGGTCCCAACGTCAGTTGGGAAAAACCATTGCTCCAATATTGGTGTCAGTGGGATGAATTGGGCCCCATCGTTGGTGACAGTGGGAGGAACTGCCCCATCGTTGGTGACAGTGAGAGGAATTGTGTCCCATCATTGGTGTCATTGGGCCCCATTGTTGGTGTCTCCCCGTACTATCGGGGAGAAGTCTCCCCGTACTGTCAGATTTGAAAATGGACTTCTGTGAATGAATGAACTGCAAGTCATGACAACCTCAGCGGCTGTGGGCTTGTAGTTTTCAATTAACTACCACAGCGCTGTAGAGCACCATGGTAGTTCACTGAAGTTTCCTGTCAGACTACCTGCTTGCTTGTACATTCCATATGGCAAATAGATATTCTGACAGGTCTGCAGGAGACATGCATGGCATCAGCGATCTAGTGATCGCTGGTGCAATGTTTTCCAGGCTCCTTTGGACAAAAACAATAAATGCACATTTTTTTTACCTGCAAAAAAATGTGCATTTATTATTTTTGTCCAAAAGGTGAACTTATCCTTTAAGTCTGAAATAATAAATATATTATCAGCAAAGTAGACAATTTAGTAAGATTCCCAGGGAAATTTCAAAGATGTATTAGTTAACATGGACACTGTAAGCATATCAGAATATACAGACTTGAATAAGATATTTTAGGTGTTAAATCACAGCAGAGACTTTATTTTGAACACTTAAACATAACACTGTTAATCTGGTCAAAGAAATAAATATTTCAAAATTTAGACATAGTCCATTTGTTAAAGAACAGCAATATGTTATTGCAGATCTCTTCACT
Organism: Staurois parvus; assembly: GCF_062004578.1. Taxonomy (NCBI): domain Eukaryota; kingdom Metazoa; phylum Chordata; class Amphibia; order Anura; family Ranidae; genus Staurois; species Staurois parvus. The sequence continues at coordinate 1,218,405 of NW_028317813.1, read as the reverse complement.
GATTTCTGGTGGAAAAGTTTCTGAATTATAGGATTAGCCAGTACTGTAACCATACTGACAGAGGAAATAGATTAGAAATAATAAAATCAGAGAAAGCAGATTACATTATAAAACTGCAAAAGCAGTTTGCATGGCTCTGTAGAAGTGTTTCTTCTGTTAAAAAGTTTATCTTTCTTCGCCTTCAAAAATTAAAGCCTAAGCACATCAAAAATCACAAAGAAAAATTAACACAAGGGACATAATGTACAGACTGTAGGATGTGCCCCTTGTGCTGAATCCACTGCTGTTATTGAAAATCTTCCTCCATCCTGCAGTAGTATGCCTTCTATGAATGGAGAAGTTGGGCAGAGAGCAGTCATAGTCAAGCTTCTCTTGACAAGAACCCGTGACAACCCCTTAGTTTTATTAACCCCTGCCGCATGGGAAGACTAAGTCAGCAGAGGTTGGGTGAAGGGTGGAGTTGGTCCAAGAAAATTAAGATTTTCATTAACAGAAGAGGAATTGGCATATGGAACACATCCTACGGGCTGTATATGTGTATGTATATATATATGTGTGTGTGTGTGTGTGTATATGCATGCATCATAGATGGGGGTTGCTCTAAATTTTCTGTAATTTTTTACTTTTTTTTTTTTTTTACTCGAGTTTACTTATATCACAACGGGGCCCCATATGTAATAGTAATGTGCTGGTGAGAGGTACTGTTTTTGAGACATCAAGGGTCTATTAGACCAGAGATGCCTCTCCTACGTTCAGTCCAAACAGATCGGGGATAGATGGACAAGATCCCGTCTACATGAAAGAGCATGACCAGCACTACAACTTTTGAACAAGTTTATAGTTGCAACTGATCCCAAGGGGTCACCAAAGCGCCCAGTACAAATGCCCAAGATTCCTGTACCTAGCAACCTTTGTAGCATGTTGTTAAATCTTGATACCAAAATAACCGACTCCTTTTGTGAGACATGGCTTCTGGTGCCTCCTTTATAGTTGATGCAGACCACAAGCATGGCATTCTCTAACTGGACTCTCATCAGGTGCCCTTAAAAATGAGGGATCCAGTGTTGAATAGACAACTGAATCTCCAGGAACTCTAGAATGTTGATGGGATGACCAATTCCCCTGCACTGAGAGGGCATCCAGGCCTGTGCCCAGTCTGACAAGCTGGCATCCATCATGAGAACTTTCCATGTCTTTATAGGAAAGGGCCTTCTTGACCCCAGCACTGGGGTTAGAATCCACAATGCCACACTAGGGAGAGTCTTGCCTTGGGGGTCAGACACTGGGTAGTCCAAAGACAAGGTCTGTTTGCCCTTGCAGCCATACTGTTGAGTTGCAATAGTATGACACAGCCTCTAAGGCCCTCAAACAGTAACAAAGCAAATATTCTGCATCTGATGTGTATAGCATCATACTCCAATCTGTGAAATGAGTTTCAATGGAAGTACTGCAGAGTCTGCATTGTCTGTGAGATGTTGGCTAACAGGAAACCATCCAGGTAGCCCACAACATGAATACCCTGAGTACAAAGCAGACATAAAACCAGGGCAAACATCTTGGTGAGAACCCAGGGGGGATGTGGACTCTGTTGAGCTGTGTATGCAAAGCAACAGCAAAAGGCCATTGATAATACAGTGGATCTAAAATGTCTACACACCCCTGTGAAGCTACCATGTTTTTGAGATATAAAAAATTTAGACCAATATCCTTTAAGGGTGTGCATATTTATGCAACCACAGTATTGTAAAATTTCATAAGTAATTTATCTTGTCTGATTTATTAACATCTCAAAAAAACTAGCATTTTTACAGGGGTGTGTAGACTTTTTATATCCACTGTCGGTCTAAATGACTATGGACTGAGGCATCCATTAAGACGGAAGTGGGATCTCGGGTCATGCATCCTGCCCAGACAACATGGACTACACCACAGAAGCAATGCATTTAGACTGAATATGTAGGGGTTAGATCCTATGTTATTAGCAGTCCTAGTCAGGAAGAACTCACTTCAACTATTTCTAACAAGTGTCAGTCAGACAAAATAGTGAAGGAGATCTGCCCAAGAAGCACAGCAAACACAGCAAATATCCCACAATAAAAGAGTGGTAGGAGTGTTAAATGCTTAGAAAAATAAGTGTATATAACTTGCGAGCCAAAAACAATAAGCTTCTATGGATCGCTAACATTTAACACATACTCCAACTGTGCAATTAATCCATATATCAGTAAATGTTGCGCTCCCAACTACCAAGAAAAATATATGAGTGACTACAATCAAAAACTAATTAATCAGAATAAATATTGACAGATAATTAAGTACAAATTGTGTGATCGTGATTTAAAAAAGAAGAATCAAAATAATAGTCCCATTATTCAAATAATAGTCCAATAATAGTGATGAAGTGATCAAAAACATCAAATAGTGACTTTACGTGAATCCTTCAATCAATAATGTACGTTCACCTCCTTCTATGCCTATTAAATAGGCTTGATACACTTTTGGTTCACATATCCTGGAACCTGCCAAAATTGCTGCAGTGTAGGATGGATGTAGGGTACTTCCTATAGACATGATATGTGAACCAAAAGTGTATCAAGTCTGTTTATTAGACATAGAAGGAGGTGAGAGTACATCTTAATTGATTGAAGGATTCACGTAAAGTCACTATTTGATGTTTTTGATCACTTCATCACTATTATTGGACTATTATTTGAATAATGGGACTATTATTTTGATTCTTCTTTTTTAAATCACGATCACGCAATTTGCATTTAATTATCTGTCAATATTTATTCTGATTAATTAGTTTTTGATTGTAGTCACTCATTATAAATTTTATCTTGGTAGTTGGGAGCGCAACATTTACTGATATAAGTGTTAAATGCTTGCATCCCCTTCCATGCACTAAATGAAGGAGGTGAAGATTCTGCAGGTGGCTGATGCTCTTCAAAAGAACAAAGACTCCCAGGACGGTCAGTGAAACAGGCGAGTATATTAATCTTCTATTGCAGTGAAATTCTTATTAGTTTTCTAATTTAAGGCAACAGATGCTTTAATCATTGCAACAGCTTATAAAACCCTGTAGGAATGCCAATCTTTTATATGTAGTATCCAGTCAACAGCGTTCCTACCCAAGTATTATAAAAGATTGTCCAGTATGTGTCCGATCTCTTTAACTCTTGTGTTTTTAAGACAACATTAAATGCATCCAAGAATAAATTAAGTATTTGTAATGAAAACAATCTCTTTAATACAGTGTGAAAAGATTCAGCCACCTGAGAGATTAACACTGCTATATTCACAAATACAATTCAGCATTCTGAATCTTACCATTAAAGAATCCCATTAACATTTTATGAACAGAGATGCAGAATGAAGTTACTGTTTTATGCTGTTTTTAAAAATAAGAAGACTTTGAACAGCGTAAAGGACGAGTCTCCTGTTTTGCTAACTCACAGCACAAACACAATGCTCTGATACTGCCATCATATCAAAAAAGGGGAAAGCTGTATTTAAATATCATGCTCTAAAAAGCTTGCATAAAAGCGAGATAATCTTTTACGAGAGAGAGCGTGAGAGAGGAAGAAAGAAAATCACAGTTCTGCAGGAGCAGAATATTAGACATTAGGACTAGTTAAATCTGATTTAAAGTGTACCTATGGTCAAAATGTAAAATCATTCATTACAATATGTCACATAATAAATAAGGTTTAAAAAAGACACAGGTCCATCAACATTCTCAGCTAGTACCACTTTTTGGGGGAGGGAGTTCCACATTTTTACTGTGCTAACAAAAGAAAAGCTTTTTGAAATGTATGTTTATTCCCACACTGCACACAGCGGGAGCCCATCAGCAAGTCCTGGCCAATAATTCACGACCGGGACCTGCTGATCATCTGTGCGCAATCAAAGCCCAGAGCTCTGTGTTGGTAAACAATACATAGCTCTGAACCAAGGGAGAGATCTGAGAGATCAGCTAGTAAAAGCAGCACATTTTACACATAGTTAGACACATATTTTGAATTTGGGGTGTTGCGGTTTTTAATTTTTAATCTATATCATCAGTTCGGGTACTCTATGAGAGCTGAAAAACCTCCCTATTTTTTAGATTTAAACACTGTATTTCCAAACAAAAGATTAAAGCAAAGTTAAACCAAAAATTTTAAATAATGAGGTTTCCTTTTTTTTTTTTTTTTAAGGCTTTTTTCTTTGTTATGTGGTGATCTAGCTATAACCTTAACAGACCAAGCTGTCCAGCAAAAGTGGCAGTTAGAGGGTTGAGACAAACAATTTACCACTGACAAGGTGCTTACAATGATTAGCTTTTATTCATTTATGCAAAACCTTTTACCCAAAAAGGAAAAAAATTGTTGATTGTAAATGCTTAAAGCGGAACTAAAGTCTCCATACTTATCTGTTCAACAGTCCTGCGCCGGCATCCTCTTCTCAGTGCAGGTCTTTGGTACTCTTCATTGGTCAGTTGGGGATGAAGTCACTCCTACGTATGATCAGGAGGCCATCATCCCAGCACTTAGAGACCAGCCTCGGCACTGTGAGCTGAGCTGTTCATGTGAAGCTCAGTTTAGAGTGTCGGAAGCGATGGTGAGCAGGCAGGTAAGGGCATTTTATTGCTGTAGTGACAGTGCATGTCTCTTTTGCAATAAAAGCCTGTCTCGCCTGCACATCTGGACATTAACCCCTTCATCTCCATTCTGCCTTTGCATGTGACCAGTACTTCAACCCTTTCACTGCCAACTTCCCCTGTGTTTGACTTAATAATGTATCTAGTGCACCATCCTCAATCTCAGTGTTTAACCCTCTCAATACCAGCATGACTTTTCATTTTGTGGCTAAAATTATACACAAACTGGATTATTTTGGGGGTTTTTTTACTATTCTGGCATTTGAATTTTTAACAGAAAGTAAAGGATATTGATGTTTTTCCTTTTGGTCTCAAATAAATGATATAGAATTGATTTGGACACAGTGTTGCATGACAGACTTAAGTCAGACTATCACAGCACTGAAAACTAAAAAAAATGACTTTGTATTGAAGGGTAATTGCAGTCCTGTACTCAAGTGGTTAACCACCTTAAAACCAGCATGTTATACCCCCTTCCTTTCCAGGCGCTCTTTTTCAATGCTCAGATAAATTGACAATTAAATGGTCATGCAAAAAAGTGTACCCAAATGGATCCTTTAATTATCATGTTAATTTTTGAGACAACTGGAACTTTATAGGTGGTATTTAATAACTACAGTTCTTTTTCACTATATAAAAGGACCCAAACTTTTGACATAAAAAATGTTATGATTGCCTAACACATATTTGAGGCCCTAAAATGCCAGGATGGTACAAACACCCCCCAGAGTGATCCCTTTCTGGAACAGGATCAGATCAGTGTAGTAGTACCTTAGGTAAACTCAGTCTCTCATACTACTGACTTTGTTTCTTTAACCATTTGCCAACCAGCCGCAGTACATCTATGTAATTTTTCCTGCTCTGGATCAGAGGCACGCTGCGTGCCTTTCCCCTAAATATCAGCAAAGTGGTTAAAAGTGGTTACCATGGTGACACTGAACTACTCTGATGAAAGTACAGAAAAAAATAAAAAAAAAAAATGGAAAAAAACAAGTTTAAAAAAAATAAATAAAAAATGTTTACAGAAATTGAATAAAATAACGCTTTAATTTTTTTTCCAATACATACTGTCACCAGTCAGTGTCATTGATCACAGCCACGCCAGTCATATTAAGACGCGGTACTGCGCTGGTGACAGTATGTTAAAAGAAAATGCAAAAAAAAGTTTTTATTCAATTTCTTCAAAAAATTGTGACAAAAAATTAAATTACAACTTCAAAAAACTCACCATGCCTCTTACCTTACATTCCAAACAGGGATAATTCGAAGGGGGGGGGGGGGGAGAGAGATTTTATACTGTCCGGGCATTTTAGGGTCACAAGAAATGAGAAGCTGTCAGTACATCAGAACTGATCAATTTTCAAATACATATACTACAGTTTGTAGTCGCTAAACTTTCATGCAAACCAAATAATAATATACACTTGTTGGATTTTTTTATTTTTTTTTTTTAACAGACACATGTAGCAGAATAAATTTTGGGCTACATTTTTGATGAATTTTGATTTTATTGGATATGTTTTAAAACAGACAGTAGAAATTTATTTCATTTATGTTTTCCATATTTTCAGTCTCTTTTTGTTTAGATAACAGAAAAAAACAAAACAAAAAAAAACAATGGTGATCAAATACCACCCAAAAAGCTCTATTTGTGCGAAAAAATGATAAAAATTTAATTTGCGTACAGTACTGCATGACTGCACAATTGCCAATTAAAATACAGCAGTACTGAATAGCAAAAAATGGCCTGGTCATGAAGAAGGTAAAATCTTGTGAAGCGCAAGTGGTTTACAGGAATGAGGCCTTAAAAGGTAAGAATAAAAAAACAAACATTTTTAACTATGCTGTTTGAATGGGAAAACAAAATAGTGGGTTTTGATTCTAAAAGTGGAAATACACTTTAGGCCTTACAGGATGGAACAGGTACAGGCTCTGCTGGGGAGGATTACACTTATGAAAGGCCAACTGAAGGTCCAGAAAGTCTATAATTACCATGTTGCCTTAGATGTAGCCTCCATCATTAGAATTAAGTGATCCAGATTCCATTCTTTCCTTCCCACACACAAGACTGAAGAAATGGAAGAATAAAGCCCCATCAATTTTAGCAGGTCAAACACTGTCGGTTACAGGGGCGGACTGACCATTTGGAAACTCAGGCACTGCCCGAGGGCCCTGGGTCAGTAGGGGGCCCCATGAGGTGCCCCTGGTACCTTTTTCATAGGCTTTTTTGAGTTTGGACAAGGACACACGGGCCCCATGATCCCCTATTGCCCGGGGGCCCCATGAGTTGTCAGTCCGCCCCTGGTCGGTTAGATTCATAAATGGGCAAATTGTCAAAACTAAACAATACGTGTTAAACTATGATCAAATTGAATGATGTAGTGTGCTTGTAAAGTTTAACACTTTGTTACAGTGACCAAACTTGTTTTTACTTTATTTTCTAGGAAATTAAAACAACTGGATAACATAAGCTAGTTCTCTACTTTTGTAGATGTTTTATTTTTCTCTAGTATATATAAATCTGAGTATCTACACTGACTAATACTGTTTCTTGATGCATCACTAAGCACAGTCTGTCCTTGATGCCTGTTAAAGTTCTGATATCCACCTTAGAATTGAATGCCTATAATGGGATTAAACACTGCAAAGGCAATTGCATTTTAGGCACTAAAATGAAGAACTGAAAATCCCCTTTAATATGTATGAGTTGTCAACAAAAAAGCAGCGTTCAACACATAGGAAAAACAAATAACTAACTTTGTTTAACCACTAGCCTACCGGGCACTTATAGCCCCTTCCTGCCCAGGCCAATTTCCAGCTTTATGCGCTGTCACACTTTGAATGACAATTGCGCAGTCATGCAACACTGTACCCATATGAAATTTTTATCATTTTATTTGTGACAGAGCTTTATTTTGGTGGTATTTAATCACCTCTGGGCTTTTTATTTTTTCTTAAACAAACTAAAAACCACTGAACATTTTGAAAAAAAAATGTTTTTTTCTTAGTTTTTGTTGTAAAAGTTTGTAAATAAGTGATTTTTCTCCTTCACTGATGTGCGCTAATGAGGCTGTAGTGATGGGCACCGATAGGCTGCACTGACAGGTGGCACTGATGAGGAGGCACTGATGGGCACTGAAAGGCATCACTGATGGGCACTGAAAGGCAGCACTCATATATGGCACTAATAGGTGGCACTGACAGGTGGCACCGACTGGCACTGTTAGGTGATACTGATAGGCAGCACTGACGGGCACTGATAGGTGGCACTGACAGGTGACACTGAAAGGCAGCTCAGATGGGCACGGATATGTGGCATTGATGTGCACTGTTAGGCATTGAAATGTGGCAATGATGTGGCACTGGCAGGTGGGATGGATGAGCACTGAAACATGGCACTGATGGACACTGACAGCTGGCACTGCTGGGGCTGCACTGATCATCAGGGCACACTGATCATCAGTCCCCTAATGATCAGTGTACATGTCCCCTCCGAGGCATGCCGATTACCGTCTCTCCTCTCCTCTCAAACTGTCAGCAATACAGCTCGTGAGGAGAGAAATGCCGATAACCAGCATTTCCCTGTTTACATGTGATCAGCTGTGACTGGACACAGTTGATCACATGACCGAGCTGACATCTTCGGCTCTTTCCATGGATCGGTGATCCACTGTGTCCGAGGGACACAGCACACCACTGATCGCCGCACTGCGCACTCCCAGAGCCGCGCATACGCGGTAAGAATGGGAGGATGTCATATGACGTCCTCCCAGAACGAGAGAACCGTCTTGCGCCTGTCATTGTACTATATGGCAGGCGGGAGGCGGTTAAAGTGGTTGTAAAGGTTCAATGTTTTTTACCTAATGCATTCTATGCATGAAGGTAAAAACCTTCTGTGTGCAACAGCCCACCCAGCACTTACCTGAGCCCCATCACGATCCAGCGTTGTGCATGAGAGCTCCCTGAGGACTCTCCCCCTTCATTGACTGAAACAGCAGTGGAAGTCATTGGCTCCCGCTGCTGTCAATCACAGCCAGTGAGCCAACAGAGGGAGAGGGGGGACAGGGCAGAGCCTCGTTTCTGTGTGTGAATGGACACGCAGAGGAGCAGCTCGGGAGTGAGCCTGTTTGAGTACCGCCACGGCAAGCTGCTTGCTTTGGGGGCACTTGGAAGGAGGGAGGGGCCATGAGTGCCGCCGGGGGAACCCAGTAAGAGGTGGTTAGGAGCTGCTCTGTGCAAAACCATTGCACAGAGCAGATAAGTATAACATGGTAATTCTTTTTTTTTTTTTAATTGCCTTTAATATCATTTAAATGTTTATGTTATTTATAAATGAAACACTACAGTATAGTAAAGGAAACTTTATTCTGGCTTAATGTAACCCTATAGTCAAAGAATTCTTCTCTAAACAACTTCGAGAAACAGGGTATATCAACGTAGTCTATAAATCCATAATGTGGTACAAAAGCAAAAATCAAAAATGTAATATATTGCATCTTATCAATTATTAGATGTGGCTGCATTAGTTTTTTTTAGGCTTTTTCCTTCTGTTATCACCTGTGATCTGGCCAGTAACACACCTCCTGTATTAGAGAGCCCCCACTCCATATGAAGAAGCAAGTAGGGAACAGAAGACAGCAGTATTGTTAATCTGAGGGGAGTTTTCGATGGACTAGCAGATTTAGATACCCCAACAAATTGAAGCCAAACTCCAGCTCGCACTACAGTTACACAAGCAGTTACAGCAACAGTTTTTTTTTTCTTTTGGGATTTTTACATGAATTTATTTCAGGTACTTATATATGTGATACATATGTGACATGGGTGTATAGAATGTATGTGTGAAGGATGATTGACACTCAATTGCCATAATTTTAGTAGGATATATCAGTGGAGGGGTAACTAGAGTTTAGAATAATAAGACAAGGACATTAAGATCTATCAAGGCTAGATCTATGATTCATAGTTACCAGATGTGCAGTTGCAATCAGTCAAGGATTTATAGTTATAAGATATATAGTCTAACAAGTCAAGGTTCATAGTCACAATAGTTACACAAATAGAGTCTACTGCGCATGGCAGTAAACAAGGACACTGCAAATTATGTATATAAAAGACGGGGGATTCTAGGGGAATTTGGGACTCATTGAAGACGCGGCAGACGTGCCTTGCGGTGATTTCCCGGATTTCCCCTTTGCTGATTGCTGAGAGTCCCCCAATCGTTGGGCAACGGGTGATGCTACAATATCCGGTGATGTATTGATGCTTTATTCTTGCTATAATATGATCTAAATATGATTTGCAATTCTGACAATTCTTATGTTATTATACTAACAGAACCTATTCAATAAATCATGTTTTGCTTTAATATTTATTAAGCCTAATCCGTGTATTAGTGAGCGATTGTAGTAGTGTTAAAAACACTTTGTTTTGAGGCAAAACAATATAGCATTGTCAATTTACGCAGCTCTGTATACACACACACACACATATATATTGTGCATTCACATCAGTCCCTAACCCTCAAGGGGCGTACTACCTAGAGGTCCCTAATTTGCATTCATATATACTAAGGCTAATTTAAACAGAATCCAATTAACCTGCCAGCATGTCTTTGGAGTGTGGGAGGAAACCCACGCAGGCACAGGGAGAACATGCAAACTCCAGGCAGGTGGTGCCGTGGTTGGGATTCAAACCAACGACCCTAGTACTGCCCGGCAATATAAAAGCTTCTCATTGAAGGCACCCCTGTCTGTGGTAAATGTTTTGTCTCAACACTATTAACTGATACATTTACAGAACACCCTGTTCTGTTGAAAAATAACAGACTTATTGGCCAGATCACCAGGTAAAATAAATAAAGCCTAAAATAGAAAATGAATGCAGCCATCACAGCTAAGAACTGGTAAGCTGCAATATACCAAAATGTTTGCTTTTGGGTTTAATACCACTTTACAGCTGAACTCTATGAAAAACAGTGTAAACTAAACGTTCTAACTTGTAGTGAGGCTGCCCTGCACTTCAAGGGTTAAATGTTTTTGATTCTAAGGGATGGTAAGAGCACTTTTATGTACCTGATCTCCCCCTGCCCTGTACACTGTATTTGCCAAGTTTTCCCTGGCAGACTTGATGAGAACCTATTTGAATCATCCTCCTTTATTTCCTACACAAATGTATGTTTTTGTTTTTTTTTAACCATTCTACCAAGTCTCCCAAATGGGCACACTCAGTCTCCAACTAGATCAGCAGTCTTTTCTCAATCCACCCTCAAAAGTTGTCACTAAAATCCCTTCCTTAAAAGTACAGTACTGCACCTCATGATGCAGAAACTCATTAGCAAAAATTCAGCAGTCATCTTCCATTACTGTGACTTCTTTAAACTAATACAACGGGAAATTTGATTGGTTGGTGGTCTAGTTTACTCATTTTGCACATCATTGCTCTTTGCATTGCCTCAATAAACAAGTCTTTGTGTCTAATCCACAGGAGTACATGAGAAATCTGCAACTTACAAGCAGAGAAAACTTTGGGAAGCAAAGACCAAGAGAGCTGCACAGAATGCAACAAGGTTGCAAGAGATATTACATACTACATTCACCTCAGCCCTATCTAATGTAAGCCATTTAGTTAATTTGTTCTTGAACAGTTTCAGTACATTTTATTATGCATACTACTTTTCAAACTTATATTTTATTATTTTGTCACTAGAACCTCCAACATGTTGATGTGATTAAAAATAAAAATGCAGCATTCGTCAAAATACCCGATGATCCAGCAACGAAGATCCTTTTCACTTTTAATTTTAAGGTATATGATGGCAAACATTTCCAATTGTGCCCCTGGGTTGTCACCATGTCAACTATGTTACTGTTTGGGACTACAAGTGGCAATGCCAACATTGTGCAGGCAAGGCCCATCACTGGAAAAATGAAAACAGAAAAGAAAATGAAAACAGTATTTTATGAAAAAGAAACTGCTTATGATACACAGTGCTATAGAAAATTATCATCCAATTAGGGTTTACCTTAAACTTGAACTTAATATTGGCAGCTAAATTTAGAAAAAACATAATGAATTTGGACCAGCTCTTAACAGAGAATAAACCTATCCTTTCCTCAGCACTGTCCTATTTTTTTTACTACCAAATTACCAATTCATTACATCTATAAAATCCATTAAGCAGGCAATCTCTACTTAATATGCAATTTATTCATTGATATATTTGTATATTAACAGTTAATTTTCTTTTCTATGTGTGAATTATTCATTTTTTTTTTTTTTTTTTTTAAACTTCCATGACATTTCTACGAACCATACATTTTCCAAGATACCAAGTTTCGTTTCTGACATCACTTGTTCTGATTGTATAACACTGTCAGATTTCCGAAGTTTGGTTAAACTTAATTTTACTGGGAAAGGAGGTGCTGAATATTTCAAAACACTGTGCATCATTGTCCAATCAAAACAGTATTTTTTTTGGGATAAAATGGGCAGGGGGCAGATCACTGATGCATTTTTGTTTTTCAGGTCAGAAAGATGTAAATGCACTTTCTGTCCTGGTGACAATGTTTTACCAGACAAGAAGTGGATCTAAATCTCCAACAGCATCTGAGACAATAAAAACAGATAGGGGATTATAAACCCAAATGATATTATAACCCTTTTCCACTTATCCAAAGAGCCCACTTTGTCCTAATCTTAGGCCTGGTTCACACTATTGAGGTGGTTGAGGTGTGGGAATCGCAACAAATGCGGGAACTGATTTTCCCATGAATTTCTTGGCCGCTGTGTTGGCTGGAAGAACCTTTTTCCAGCGTGAAATGCAATCACAGTAGCCCATTCAAATGAATGGACTGCCGTGCCCATGCAGACACGGGCTGCAAACCCGCAATAGTGTGAACCAGGCCTAAAACCTAAATTGCAAGTGTGGATTTTAAAGCATAGTTACATTGGTAAATCTGCTTGGCATGGGACCCTGAAAACAGCAGTGATCATTGTAAGGGCTCGTTCACACTTGACTAATTTCTAACTCTTGCCAAACACCCCTATAGCGTTTGACATGCGTTAGGGAAGAGTTTTTAACGCTCCTCAAATGCTCCACAAAAGCCCTATGCGCGTTTTTAAGGCGTTTGCCAAGCGTTAAAAATGCACCACAAAAACCTATAATGAAGTTTGATGGTATTAATGCTCCGCAACCACCTCGCAAACGCCTGCTAGGTCTTTGAGGAGCGTCATCATAGACTTGAATGGGAGGCTTCAACCCCTCCTGACTGGACATGAGGCGTCAATTTTGCTGCAACGCTAATGCTTCAGTGTGAACAGCACTGTGTGCAGCCATGTGTAATATTTTCATAAGAATTTGAGGAGTGTTAAAAACGCTTCCGAAACACCTGTCTAACGCCTGCTAACAAAGCTAGTGTGAACTTAGCCTAAGAGTGGAGACTACTTCCTTTCAAGCTTCCAAAGGATCTCACATGAATGGCAAATGCATAATTACAAGCTAGATCAAAGTAATTATGCTATAAAATCTATACCTGGAATTCAGCTAAAAAAAAAAAACAAGTTTGCCTTTTGTTCTAAAACAACATACAGGAAGGTTAACATTGTTAGAACAATCTAAGGGTCAAAGCAATAATTTTAGGGCCAAATCAATATAAAACTATAGGAAACCATTTAATATAACAGCAATTGCCAAGTTATTGTATCCTAAACTGATACTAATACATTAATGCACAAAATAAATACCTCTGCCCCAGATGATGACCATAATTTTTAGCACATAAGCTTAGTTTAATATTTGATTGTAAATACTTCTCTAAAGAGCATAAGCTTCAGCAACCTTTTGGACACATCTGACAATGTGCCAGCTGTTGAAGCCCTTAAAGGAAACTAGTAGTGAAACAAATACAGCAACTACCACTGGTATCTAAGGAACACAGACTACTTTGCTTCTCTGACTTTTAACACTTGGAAGCAATGGCCCAGAACTAGATGCACTCGGGCGATTTCCAAACTTATCTAACCCGAATTTCCACTTTTTTGTACTCCCATGAGCAGAAAGCTGAGTGATTCCCTCCAGGTCTATGGCCAACACAGGCCACAGTACCACATCTGCAATGGTAAACATAGTGCAGGCGACAGATTTTGCCTTATGGTCCGCAGGATCCTTAAAGGATAAGCTCACCTTTAGAAAAAAAGTAATAAATGCATATTTTTCTCCAGGTTAAAAAAATTAGCATTTTATATTTTTTGTTGCAGGAGCCTGTAAAGCACTGATGCCATGCAGGTCTCCTGCAGACCTGTCAGTATATCTGCTTGCCCGTACGGGATGTACGAGCAAGCAGATATACTAACAGAAAGAATCAAAGAACTACCACTGTGCTCCACAGTGCCATGGTAGTTCACTGAGCTGACACCCTAAAAACATGTTCCCAAAAGTGAACTTATCCTTTAAAAAGGAAGGATACTCCTCTACCAGTATCATGGCCGCTTTGTTCAACCTAGAGATGGGGGGAACCAACACAGGAGGAAAGGTCCACTTTATCAGATTGGCATCTTCAAAAATGTAACGTACCGAAAAACATTTCAGAACCATGAGAGGGTCATCAATTTTAAATGTCTTTTGCACAGAGGTAATCAGTGTGGCCACCGGCACCTTTTCATGCACGGCAATAGAAGCAGAGAATACATCCTCACTATCCAAGGAATCGTTGACCTTGTCCTTCAGAGCCTGTGGCAACAGAGCCCAACTTGGGCTCAGAAACATCAGAAGAGAAGAGAGATGGTGGGTGATGCTTCTTGTTTCCCTTATGCCTGAACACAACCTCCACCCGGGAGACAAACTACTCAAGGCTGGCCGAGAGGGCGTATAAAGGGATGGAAGACACTGAGGAATGTGAAATCCCAGCCAGGCAAGGCACCATGGGGGCGGAATGACCATCCCCAGGTTGACTGCAGCAGACAGAGAGAAGTACCCCAGAATGGACTCACTAACACACAAACACTTGACTGCTAGATGCACTGCTGTAAGCCACCCTAGGAGAGACCACATGGAAGAGTGTGCCTGCCAGTCCTGAGACCAAGGGATCTGCCTCTATATCACAAGAAATAACACTAGGAGAGAGAATATTGCTGCCATTCGATTCCCAGTCCGGCTGCCATGTACCACCATGGGTCCAGGAAAATAGCCCCTGAACACACTGTAGACTGATGGCAGCCACAGCGATCACCACATGTGGACTACTGGATCGAGATGATGATCTAGATTATCCAGCCTATCAGGGCTATTTACTAAATATTTATATAGAGAAAAAGGTTGAAAAGAAAACTATGGAGCCACAGGTACTAGCAGGGAACTAAGTCCTTACCCCTTAAACATTATGCAGAAAAAACTAGTTTGCCTATAGCAGAGAGGGGGTTTATAACAGCTAGGACCAGGGGCGGACTGACAACTCATGGGGCCCCCGGGCAAGAGGGGATCATGGGGCCCCTGTGTCCTTGCCCAAACTCAAAAAAGCCTATGAAAAAGGTACCAGGGGCATCTCATGGGGCCCCCTACTGACCTCAGTCCCTCGGGCAGCGCCCGAGTTTCCAAATGGTCAGTCCGCCCCTGGCTAGGACTGTGCAGTTGGTGCCGTTACTTTTTGACTGGTGTTCTTCTGCTGTGGGGTAAGCTAACGGGTTTCCAGAGATGCACGCCCTTCTTCAGAGCTCTGAAAAAGGGAGTGTCTCCCGAAACGCGTTAGCTTACCCCATCAAGGGTCTATCGTCACTTTGGACTGATATTATGGACTTTTCTTCTCTGTTTTTATTCCTTTTTGGTTTGTGAGTATACATCAAATGCTTTTAAATAAATTTGTGTTTCACCACAGTAATGCACGAAGAGAGTGCGCCCTGTTTTGCTTTTGTTTATGTTAATCGGCTATTTAACTATAAAACTAAACAGTGACAATGAAATACTACATATGAATAACATCTGATAAATTCCTAAGTGACAGATTAACTACTCCCATAAAAAGGAAAACTTACAGATGTTTTCCTGCTGGTCATAAATGCTTTCCTGAGGGAAAATTCTAGTATTCTAGGCAAAGCCGTTTAGCTGAGAAAAATTGGTCTTATCTTTACATTAACTACCACCATTAATTTCAACGGAAAGCATGTTTAAAACTTTTTTTGGTTATTTACAAAGTAAATTAAACTTTGACATGCCACTAAATATGAGAGTGAAGGAACATACAAATCCACCATTGCTTTTACAACACAATGATAATGCAAGTCCATGACAATCAGAATTGTATTTTCCCTTTAATTAATATGCTGTGTGCAGTTCAACTTTTAGTTACAAACCTAAACTAAACTGACAACTACAGACAAGTACACAATTATAAGGAGAGGATAATAATTGTGAAGCCTTCTGACATAACAGTTCACAGCCACTGGCACACATACATCACAAGCAAGGAGGTGAGAAATAATCAACACAAGCAGATAGAAATGGTAAAATAATCAACTTGGGAGAGAATGGTTGTTGGAAACATGTAAATTTGGTGACCAGTAAATTTACAAACCTGATTTTCATATACAAAATAAGATTGACATACATTTAATGCATTTTTTTTACAAAAAAATCAAAGCAAAGCAAACTGATATTCTAAGGCAGTTCTTCCTAGGCCGCTGACTTGTATTATGTAATATATGATCAGCATATACTAATCAGCAGTCACAGCTGTGCTGAAAATGCATACACTAATTGACCTATTCTATTCCAGTTTTACCATTGCACTAATCCTAACTACATATTTATGATGTAGAAGATACAATTAGCATTATATATAAACAAAAAAAAAGTGTATTAAAAAAAAAAAAATAAGGTTTTGATTTTCATTTCTGCACACTGAAGTGACCACCAATAAATCTGTAAACCAAAAGAAGGCATGTTTAAAAACCAAGGAAATATTGCAGCTGTCCAGTCCATAGCAACAAAAGTTACTTGTTTCATTTGCTAACCTGCATATTATATGGGGACCAAGTGGCTAGTTGGACCAGCACATTTTCCCTCCTTTTCAGTTTCATAAATCAGACCTGTAACAAATATGACTGGTTGATATGGGCAATATTTCCACTTATCCTCTGATGCAGCTGCTATCAATGATTAATGCATTATTTTTTTTGACAAAAAAAATCAAAGCAAACTGATATTCTAAGGCAGTTCCCTCTTGGCCGCTGACTTGTATTATTATGTAATATATCAGCATATACTAATCAGCAATAATAATGCATACACTAATTTACTTATTCCATTCCAGTTTTACTTTTGCACTAATCCTAACTACATATTTATGACATACAGGATACAATTAGCAAAATATATATATAAAAAAAAAAGGGTATTAACAAAAAAGGAAAAGGTTTTGATTTTCATTTCTGCACACTGAAGTGACCATCAATAAATCTGTAATCCAAAGAGGGCAAACCGAGGAAATATTGCAGCTGTCCATAGCAACTAAAGTTACTTGTTTCATTTGCTAACCTGCATATTATATCTGGAACAAGTGGCTAGTCGGGCCAGCACATTTCCCCCTCCCCCCTTTTCAGTTTCATAAATCAGACCTGTAACAAATATGACTGGTTGATATGGGCAATATTTCCACTTATTCTCTGATGCAGCTGCTATCAGTGGTTCCTAGTAGCAATTTTAAATCGGCCTTAAATCAGATCACAAACAGCATAATGTCTTCTATTCTCAACTGCTTGAAGTGAATCCACTAAACACTAATATGGTTAATCCTGCAATCAATAACAAACGAGTTCTGACATGGTATTTTAATCTCATTTTTTCACATATAATGAAACTCACTACTGCATACTAAATGAATGCTGAGATTCTGTGTAATTCCAGGGTTTCACCCGGCAGCCTGGAATCAAAATGAAATAACCTGGACAAATAGACTGGGGGTGCACAAAAGGAAGGACTGTCAGTGACTGAGCACTAAGATGTTGCTGGCTGCCATGGCAACAGCTATTGAACTTGTCTGTGAGACATTAAACTTCCCTTTTTAGTTACATTTAATGAGAATTAGCTTCAAACTGGCTACATAGGTTTGATTTTGTATCTGAGCAAAAATAAAAAAAATAATTATTATTATACAGTATTTATAAAGTGCCAATAGTTCGCTCAGCGCTGTACATTACAAAGGGGGACAGAACATGTGACAGAACAATACCAATACATTGCAAAACATGAGGGGATCGAGGGCCCTGCTCTTTCGAGCTTACAATCTAGGAGGGAGGGGATAGTGGTACAGGAGGAGATAGCTGTGGGGGATGGAGTGGTAGGAAGAGTGGAGGAGGTCGGCAAGTTAGCAGGGGGTGGGGTAGGCTTCCCTGAAGAGATGGGTTTTCAGGGTGCGCCTAAAGGAGAGGAGAGTAGGTGATAATCTGATGGGTTGGGGCAGGGAGTTCCAGAGAATGGGTGACACCCTGGAGAATTCCTGGAGGCGGGCATGGGAGGGGGAGAACAGGGAACTAGAGAGAAGGAGGTCTTGTGAGGAGCGGAGTGTGCGTGGATTTATAGTCCTAACTGATAAGTTTAACAAAATTATGGGTGTCAAAAGATTTAATGTTGCCAAAAGAAAATGATTTAACGCAAAACTACCACTAAGCATAAGCTTTTATCTTCCACTAAGGAATACATGAGCAACATCAAACACAAAATCTTCTGATAATTCTTATCATGCGAGTCACCTACATTTTACATATTAGAGGGAAGGATAACTTTAAGACAGCCCCTCGAGTAACTGGGGTTTTTTTTTTTTTTTTTTTTATTATTATTATTATTATTTTTAATTGGTTAAAACCTAAAGTAAACCACCTATTTCTTCAACAGAAATAGTTAAAAAGAATTACAAAAAGAATTACAAAGTTTTGTCTATATCCCTTTAAATAAAACCGATCAGGCATTATAAAAGAGTTTGTGTACTATAAAAAAATGGTTTGTAATAAGAATATTACTGGCAGCTAGAGTGAAACAACTGCAGAGTAAGGACACACTGACAGGTGGTAAAACGTGCATTCACACACCATACATGCGTTGGTGCCATTTATTTTGAAGGACACCCCAACAAACCTGCACAAAGCACCATTCATGCAGCGTGCTGCAACAGCCCTCAACATACAAAACTAAATATAAAAAACCACCAGATGCAGTTTCATGATACTGGGATAAACTGACATTTAAAATGACTGCGTTAAAGTAGCATGCTTGCGTTAACACATTACAGAGACGTGAAGCCAGGCTCAGACAGTATTTGAGAGACATCAATGTCTGAAAAGGAGCTACTTGTGTTCTGTCTTTTCAGCTATATCTCATTGCTCTGGAAATTGTCATGTATTAAGGGTTTACTCATTGAACAAATAATGTGTTTGTGTATGTTTATACATAAATACTGTATAATATATACACTATATATTATACACGTGTGAAATAAGTCCATTCGTGAAATTTCCTTGCTACTAAATATTCCACGGTCAACTGTTAGAGGTATTAGAACATAATGGAAGTAATTGGGAAAAACCGCAACTCGGCAACAAATTGGTAGGCCACGTAAAATGACAGAGCGGGGTCAGTGCATACTAAAGTGCACAGTGCACAGAAATTGCCGACTTTCTGCAGAGTTAAAGACTTCCAAACTTCATGTGGCCTTCAGATTAACACAACAACAGTGAGTAGAGAGGGAGGATTATGGCGTAAGGTTGGTTTTCAGGGGTTGGGCTTGGCCCCTTAGTTCCAGTGAAGGGAACTCCTAAGGCGTTAGCATACCAAGGCATTTTGGACAATTTCATGCTCCCCACATTGTGGGAAGAGTTTGGGGATGGCCCCTTCCTGTTCCAACATGACTGCACACCAGTGCACAAAGCAAGGTCCATAAAGACATGGATGAGCGAGTTTAGGGTGGAGGAACTTGACTGGCCTGCACAGAGTCCTGAACTGATAGAACACCTTTGGGATGAATTAGAGCGGACCTGTGAGCCAGGCCTTCTCATCTGACATCAGTGCCTGACCTCACAAATGCACCATAGACACTCTTAAACCTTGTGGACAGCTTTCCCAGAAGAGTTGAAGCTGTTAGCAAAGGGTGGTCCAACTCAATATTGAACTTTAGGTACTAAAACTGGGATACCATTAAAGTTCATGTGTGTGTAAAAAGGCAGGTGTCCCAATAAATATATATATATATATATATTATTTTTTTTTTCCTTTACAGGGGTTGGACAAAAAAATACGATCACACTACATGATTTGCGGATGTGAAATTGGCAATGGTTAGATTTGAAGGCAGAAGCGATATAACAAACTTTGCTTCTGCTGTTTGATGAGACACCTAGCTAACAGGTGGGAAGCCTCACTTTCACCATTCACTGTGTACGCTGCTAGTAATACAGAGTCACATCAGAGTTTCAAAGAGGGCAAATTGTTGGTGTCTGCTTAGCACATGCTGTGATTAATGCGGTGCTCTACCCTTCTCACCAACTGGTGACAAAGGACCAGGCAATCTCACACCATGCTGTCAGTTGCGTAACATTGTCACCCTCAGCTGCACCCGGAACAGAGATTTTCCAGCTTGCGGGGCCACAATCTAGGTGCCAGCAGCCTGAGGGTTATTGTCACTGGGTTAGGTTAACTAGCAATTAACCGTTCAAACTCCAAACTGCCACCAGATAAGCTTTGGGCTTATTAACCCTTAAATGTGAATAAACACCTGTAACACACACTGTCACCACAAACAGGTATATTCAGAGGATTATTATATACAGTAGCACTCTTCCAAGAGACCAGGATTCTTTAGTTTGCATTAATGCCTTAGAAATAGTTTTAACACTTTTCAAAATAGGGTTTATTAATGAAAAGGTCAAATGGTGCAATTAAAATATTTACAGACAAGATGTTACAAAGAAATAAAGAGAACAATAATGGAACAGAGAAATAAAAGAAATGAGTTAAGAAGGCAGAATACTTTCAAAATCCTTGGTTTTAGCAGAGTCCAATTTTCCAAGCAAAAATGTTGCCGTGGCTCTCTTGGGTGTTCCTTGGTTGATGTTAAAACAAAAGCTACCTTAACAGGTCCGGTAATCCCCTTTTCTGTGATATCAAAGGGGTGTGGACAGAGACCCTCTGACCAATCATCCATTTTAAAGGAAGTCTCAAATGTAGTTTTATACTAATATTAATATCTTCCAGCATGTGCAAGTTGTATTCTAGAAACTGGCAGATTATTATTCACAATTCTATTTTGTATCCAGGGATACCAAACACTGCGTACCTTGGAGGAATTTGTCACCCATGAGGCAGGAGATTGCTTTCTCCCCTTTTGTATGTGCTAACGTAGTCCTGTATGACCTTGATTTACAGTATGAAATTCCCTCAAATATATACCTAATATTAATGTGTCCTGTTTCTGTTGGATTTTAGGAATTGTGTATGGTTTGAAAAGTTGTGGAATAGACATTTTATGGCATGCTATACATCCCTAGAGCTTTAATGGCCTTATAGGTCATGTGTGACAGGCTTGACTGAGTTATTATGGTTTTACGATAGGGCAGAGAGAAGTTTTTTTCATAGTTTCTGGAAACAGGCATCCTGGCAAGACTAATTAGCTGTTCACAGCTGGCATCCAGGCCTGGACTCTGGAGTGTGTATTAGCCCTGGTTCACCACCCGCACAGAGTAATACGGACCCGCGGGCAGGTGCCTTTAGTTCTAATGACATGCCGCCTGCACTGGAAAATGCAAGGTTCACAGGTGGGCTGCGTTTTCAGAAAAAGTGCAGGGACTTCTTCCCTGTGTGTCACGGGCATGGAAGTCCATTCAAATGAATGGGCTCTCATGCCCGCACAGCCGCATATATGTGAACCAGGGGTTATTGGAGATTTATTTATTTATTTCAGGTACTTATATAGCGCCGTCCATTTACGCAGCGCGTTACACACACACACACACACATATATATATATATATATATATATATATATATATATATATATATATATATATATATATATATATATATATATATATATATATATATATTTTGTGCATTCACATCAGTCCCTAACCCTCAAGGGCCGTACAATCTAAGGTCCCTAACTTACATTCATACATATACTACTAGGGCCAATTTAGACAGGAGCCAATTAACCTACCAGCATGTCTTTGGAGTGTGGGAGGAAACCCACACAGGCACAGGGAGAACATGCAAACTCCAGGCAGGTGGTGCTATGGCTGGGACTCGAACCGACGACCCTAGTACTGCCAGGCGGAAGTGCTAACCATTTAGCCACTGAGATGAGGCTCTTTTGAAGTTTGTTAAAAGGTTATAGCTACAAATTCCATAGTTTGCAGGAGGAGGGAGGGAATATGATCACTGCTCATAAAAACAAAATGGCTGAGACCTTAACAAGATGGCTGTCACCTACAGCTTCCATATCCCTATTGAGCGCAATCATTACACGTGCCTCTGTGACTGAAGTTGCCAATTTATTTGCCGTGTCACGAGGTACGGTATCAAACATTATGACGGCATATACAGTTTCCAGGAAACCGTCGTCTGACAAGCATAAGTGCGTTTGACATAGTCAACTGACTGAAAAAGACAAGAGGACATTGAGCAGGATTTTAACCCAGAAGAAAACTCCTGCTGAAAAAGTGACTGCAGAGCTCAATCTCAGTCTTCCAATGCCCATGTCCACAAAAACTGTGCAGAGGAAACTCCATAAGCAAAACATTCATGGGTGAGCTGCAATTGCCAAACCACTAGTGACCGATATTAATGCTCAGAAGAGGAGAGAATGGTGCAACACCCATGAATCATGGACTATCGATCAATAGAAGACTGTAATATGGTCCAATGAATGGAGCTTCACACTGTTCCCAACCACCGGATGTGTTTACATGTGGAGAATAGCCTCCTAAACTTATGACCAGGACTGTCTTGTGCCAGCGGTAAAGCATGGTGGTTGTGAAATAATGGTTTGGGCAACCATATTGTGGTACTCTGCAGGACCATCTTCAACTTGAAAGGTAGAGTCACTGCCAGAGACTATGTAGAAATTTTGACTGGGCATGTGCAGACATTGTTTCCTGGAGACAGCACCAGCAGACAGAGCATTTACCAAGATAAAGCTACGATTCACACTGCTGGTGTTGTCAAATAGTGGGTTGACGAGCATGTAGATGAAGTCTCGCACCTTCCCTGGGTGCCACAGTCGCCGGACCTCAATATCACAGAGCCACTTTGGTCAATTTTGGAGAACAAGGCTCAGGCTGGCTTTCCACCTCCGGCATCTCTGCAAGAACTGGAACGATTTTTGTATAAAGAGCGGTATCAGATTCCATTATCCACCATCTAAGACTTATATTTGTCAATTCCCAGAACTCAGGCCATCTTAAAACGCCAAAAGCAGCCCAACACCATATTAGGTAACACTTTCGTCTTCTACCTGGTGTTTTCATAATTCTGTCCAACGATAGATAGATAGATAGATAGATAGATAGATAGGGCAAAATGATGGAAACGCCAAATAAAAGAATGAAATGATTATCTAATACGGTGTTGGACTGCTTTTGGTATCCAAGATGGCCTAAATTCTTCTGGGAATTGAAAAATACTGTTGGCATATTGTATATCACACATATCCAGGAGAGTTGATATACTGTAAATCACACATATCCAAGAGAAAATCAGCATGGGTGCTCAGCAAAGCATGAGATACATTTAATGCAAAAGATAAGGTGCAACCCACGGGGCATGAAAGGTGAACAGGTGAACATGAAGTAATTATGACCTGAGAAAGATAAGCTTGTACCTTGTGTTCTGATGGCAGGACTCTTCTTGCCATCAGAACACAATAGCACAGGGGGAATGATTCCCCCACCCACCTTGAATGTGTGAATAGGAGAATCAGATCATATTTTTCCGTTCAAACCGCTGGTTGAATAAAAAAAATGATTCATGTATTGCCAGCTTAAAGCGGTTCTAAAGGCTAAAGGTTTTTTACCTTCATGCATTCTATGCATAAAGGTAAAATACCTTCTGTGTGCAGCAATCCCCCCAGCCCCCTAATACTCACCTATGCCTCCTCTCGATCCAGCAATGTGCACTGGAGTCTCGACTATCTCAGGACTCCCTCTTCTCATTGGCTGAGACAGAAACGAGCCACTGGCTCCCACTGCCGTCAATCACAGCCACTGAGCCAATGAGAAGACAGAGGGGGCAGGGTCATGCTGCGCCTCCGTGTGTGAATGGACACACGGAGCAGTGGGTTCCCCATAGCAAGCTGCTTGCTGTGAGGGCATCTGACAGGAGGCAGGGGCCAGGAGAGCCTGCAAGGGACTCGAGACGAGGAGGATGCAGACTGCTCTGTGTAAAACCACTGCACACAGCAGGTAAGTATAGACATGTTTGTTATTTTTCTTAAAAGAAAAAAAAACAAGCCTTTAGAATCACTTTAAGATTAAAATAGAAGGTGAAAGGGAAGGAAATTGCTTTCTAAAAGGTGAGTAGTCTTCTGGATTCACAAATCAAATACACTGCATCCATTTGGTTGCAATCATGATGTTGATTTAGATTTATTTTTATAACAGGACTACTACGTGTTTGTGTATATATATATATATTTTTTTTTTTTTTGTGTGTGTGTGTGTGTGTGTTTTGATGCTTATAAACCTAAGAGCAGGGATCACCAAAGTAGTGGTAGATCTCTTCCTTTACAAAGATTTTGATTTTATAGTCTATGGCAGTGTTTCATAACCTTTTTCAGTCAATGCACTCCATTCTAAAATGTAAAAAACTAAATAGTTTTACAGAATGAAGCAACATCCACAAACATAGGACATCAACCTTAGAGGTGATTTATTCTTACAAAACAAACACACAATTGCACACTGGTACTGACTAGTATTCCAGTATTTATCTTCTCTATCATTAAGCTAATGTGACCCCAGTGCTGCTGGAGAGGGGCAAACAAGGATGCTGTGCAGGCACCCAACATCCTTCTTATCAACCAACAGCATAACTGGTTGTTACGATGCCAGCAGCTAGAAGGTTGTGGTGTACAACGAAAACTTGTGGCTTTGTGTAACTAAAAGGCAGCCTTCACCCACCCACTGGCTTGTATACAATTTTTGGGCAATCTGAATGCATTTTGCCAAGGCACCACTGAAGAAACCTGAAGGTACACTGGTTGAAAAGGGTTGGTCTATGGTAACACAGCTGCACTGAATTGACTAAATGATATAAGTGATTGAAGCTAATTATTGCTGTTCTTACTAGTATATATGTGAGTATGCCATATTTTAAACTGATCGAGGAATTGTGGTATAGGTGGGAATATTTGGGTCATAAAATGTGGCTTCAGCAATATGGTGCTCCACCTCTCTTTGCTATTGTTGTGACAGAAACAATTGAATACTGACGTGATACTTTTTTTATTTGCACTAACATACAAGTTTGAGGACAAGCTTTCGGGGTATGTCCCCTTCTTCAAGGTCCAGGCAATACTACTACAAAGTTTTAGCAGAATGTTAGGAGAGATGTTGAAAGGGGGAGGAAAAAAAAAAACAGAAAGAAACACAAGATGTACACAGAAATGTTTAAAAGACTAGGATTAGACTAGAGATAAGACACAGCAAAAGCAAAGCTGGGGGGGACACTCACAGAGGGAGTCATAAAACTGTTGGATAATGAGTGAGGAATCCCATGTCCAAATTAAGGCCCTTATCTCGTGTCAAATAGAATTATCATTCTTAGTTCAAAGGTTTTCCTTTCCTGAATAGATTTGAAATTTCCTTTAAGAACTAAAATATTGAGGTCTTCCATAGTTTGGTCTGGTTGTGCAAAATTATGTCCCACAGGTGTGCAAAAGTCATCTTCTTTATGTTCCTTGATGGTATGTCTGTGCAAATTCATCCTTGTTTGCAACTTCTGTCCTGTTTCGCCAACATAAGATCCTTTGCTATATTTCCTGCATTGGATATATAGTTGTGAGAAATCTAAATGAAACTTTTTCAAACAGGTGAATGACAGGAGTCCTCCTAGGTCTCCAGGCCTAATACCACTCAATTTTTTATTTTTTCTCTGGCATTATCTTATGTCAGCAGTCTGTCGGAATAAGCCCAGAACAATTGTTGCACTAAAGAAAGAAATCATCTCTTCATGCAACAATAGTTCTGCTACACTAAGAAATGTTCAGCGTTCTAATATTCAGCATATGTGCAAGTGTTGCAAAGTCCAAGGATGTAATTTTGAGCATTTACTATAATAAATGTTTTAAATATAAAGTTGTTGTTTTTTTTGTTTTTTTTAAGAGATTTACAAAATTAATGTCAAAGTAGCCAGAAGAGCAGCCAGCAACACAACTCTTATTTCTCTTAACTGTATTCTGCCTGCAGGCCCTACGCCTGCACACTTGATTTTTATGTTTTGTTTTTAAAGTAAGTTGTCTTGAACCTTGTTTATTTACAATTTCCTAGTTCAGTTGAGCATATTTGACCATATTTATGAAAATGGCCTGCATGCACAAAAACAGCATTACAATATTCATACAATTGACACAGGATGATGCATTCCCATTGTGCACATACTGTATGTACCCCCCTTTGGATGTCTTATGGCAAAGAGAACTTACATAGAAGGGTCTAAAAATATTGGCTCTAGGGGACAAGAAGCATAATTCCTCCCACTTAATTCTACCCACTATCCTTCTAGACCAGTGGTTCTTAACCTGGGTTCAATCGAACCCCAGGGGTTCGGTGAGTCAGTCTCGGGGGTTCGGCGGAGGTGACCCACACCCGACTCATATGATTTGTGATGACATGCCCCGCTTGTCCATCATTGGCTGCAGGTGGTCACGCAACATCGCTTAGCCCAGTGGTCGGCAAGCCGCGGCTCGTGTGCCGGGCGCCCGCTCCCCTCCCTCCTCTCGGGCGGCAGGGACTCAAATGCAATGATTGGCCAGTCTCGCTGCCACTCACATCCTGATAGCCAGTGATTGGCTGTCAGGATGTGTGTAGGCGGGGCAGCGTGACGACCGTGAGAGGAGCTAGGCTCCTCTCACAGTCCGCCCTGAAGACCGGAACGGCGCGGGAATACAGCGAGAGGAACACGCAGAGCAAAGGTAAGTGAATTGACACGGGGGACTTGGGGACTTAATATGGGGGATGAATTAATATGGGGGATGAATATGGGGAATGAATTACTATAGGGGGGATGAATTACTATATGGGGGATGAATTATTATATGGGGGATGTATTACTATATGGGGGATGAATTACTATATGGGGGATGTATTACTATGGGGGATGAATTACTATATGGGGGATGAATTACTATATGGGGGATGAATTATTATATGGGGGATGTAGTACTATATGGGGGATGAATTACTATATGGGGGATGAATTACTATATGGGGGGATGAATTACTATGGGGGATGAATTACTATATGGGGGATGAATTACTATATGGGGGATGAATTACTATATGGGGGATGAATTACTATGGGGGATGAATTACTATATGGGGGATGAATTACTATGGGGGATGAATTTTCATACCGTTTGTTACAACATATCTTTGCGAGCAATCCTTTTTGAGGATGCTGGACATAAAGACGAAGAAAAGGAACAGACTTTGTTGCGAAAGTGACATGAGAGTGGCACTTGCCAAGGTAATGCCGCGCATTTCTGAACTGGCCTCTGAAAGACAACAGCAGAAGTCACACTGATTTGCGGTAAATATTCATTATTTTGTTTTTGTGTGAAAATCATGTTTTAATGGTTTTGTTCTTTGTTCTTAATGGTTTTGTTCATTTTGTGCACCTATGTATAAATATATACCTATGTTTTGAATTTTAAAAATCATATTTTATTTTTCCAATTAAGAAGGGTTCGGTGAATGCGCATATGAAACTGGTGGGGTTCAGTACCTCCAAAAAGGTTAAGAACCACTGTTCTAGACTGTAAACTCACACGGGATCCTCTCCTACTGCTACTTGCTGTTATTCTACTTTCCTAAACAACTAAACTTACTAGACTGTTATGTTGTGGTTAGTATACCCTATACTGCCCTCCTTTGTTACATAAAGTACTTTGTACATTGCCACTGGAGAGGATGGTGGTAGATATTATTGCTTGTAATACCAACCTAACCTTCACATGTGAGCGTCATGATTGTTTTACTGCTTCTTAACCAATGTTAAGGCCTCATAATGCACACAGGACTTTTTTTTGTTAACTCTTTAGAGCCAGCAGTGTTTTTGCTGGAAAAAAAGCCTGACACTTGTAAAAATGTCTAACACTTTTCCAAGTGTTTAGGCACATTTACAATCGTCAAGCACTTAGGCGTTAATTTCATTGACCAGAACTAACTTATTCTGGCCATTGAAACAAATTAATGCTCAAGTGCAAAATGCGCCTAATGCTTAGGTGCATTTACATGCGTTTAAGTGCATCAAGCTTTTTTTTTTTAACCATAATGCCGCTGCCCCAGGACACCCTGGCAATGTTTTTTCTTCTACCACTAAACTCTCCTACCACAATACACTGCAAAAAGCCTGTGTGTGCATGGACACATAGGACAACATGCAGGGGAGATTTAGAGGCATATAAAAGAAAAAAAAAAGCCTGACGCCCCTAACAGTAGTATCAAGAAAGTGTCCAAGGTCTGAAAGGGCAAGGATATTTCTAGGAAATGCTTACTGTTGCATGATAGTTTCCATATTTGTAATTACTTAAATGCTTTTGACAAATTCAGGAGCTTATGGGTGATTCAAAGAGAACAAAGATTAAGACACCTAATATTAGCACTTTTTTTTTTTTACAGGAACACTAATATATCTATATTTTTTACAGGCTATAAACAGGATTCAGACAGTAAAGCCCTGCAGAATTATATTCAAAGTGTATGTATACTAGCACATTATGTGAAACATACCTTAAAACAAAGTCCACCAGCAGCGATGACAGGGCTTCCACCTGCACCAGGTCCTTCTTCCCGCAGCTTGAATGGCTGAGCCATGATAACGTCACACCCACGTGCACTTTTTATGGCGCACAGCTCTGAAGGAACGGCACAGACATGCCGTACCTTCAGAGCACGAGAGAGAGAACATACACTGGCTGGCAGAGGGCAGCAAATTTTCCTCAAGAATTTGGCAGTTTTGCCCCATCCATTTTACCTCCTGTCCTGACAAGTGCTCCAATCCCTGGATTTCCGCCAGACATATTGTTTTGTGTTGAGGCCAAATAATTACATTCTCATCTGACAATAAAACCTTTTTCCATGTGGCCTCAGAATCTTCAAGGTGCGTTTTGGCAAAGCTCAGTCGTGACTGCATGTAGGAGGAGTGGCTTTTTTCTTGCAACCTTCCCATACAAGCCACATTTTGATATTGTCACATGCACACAATGACCACTCTATGTCATACATTCCTGCAACCACTTCAGAGTTGCCGTAGGCCTCTCTGACCAGTTTCCTCCTGGCTCTTTCATTCAGTTTCGAGTGACGTCCTGATCCAGGGAGGGTCTTTGTTTCACTAAATACCTTCCACTCATTATAAATTTCAGAGTGCTTATGGGCATTCATAAAGCCTTTGATTTTGTTTTGTTTTTTTATCCATCCCTTGACTTGTGCCTGTCCACAATTTTATCCCAGAGATCTTCTGACAGTGCCTTGCCACCCATAGTTGATTGCTTGCTCCAGTTGCACTACCAGGGACTGAAATGCTCCAGGAAACTGTTCATGCTCCGTTAATCACAATGACTACAGCTGATCCCAGTTGAAAGTCAAATGGCTTGTGTGCCATAGAGAAGGTGATTAGCTGCACCTGATTGAATTTAAAAGTCATTTTTAGGAGAGGGGTGATGTTTGTTTTCCAACTCAGTGATTTTGTTTTTTTTTTCTGACATGTTGGTGTTATATCTTTCACTTGGATGTTATAAATTGCACTAAGTAAATACAGCTGGATAAAACAAAAACTGTGTCCTTCATTGCAGCTTGCAAAGCAACAAAATGTGATTAGTTTAAAGGGGGTGATTCTTTTCTATACCCACTGTATACACACACACACACACACACACAGTACTGTGCAAACGTTTTAGGCATGTGTGAAAAAATGCTGGAAAGTAAGAATGCTTTCAAAAGTATATCATTTAACTATTTTAGCAATTTACAAAATGCAAAGTGAGCTAATAGAAGAAAAATCTAAATCAAATCAATAGTTGGTGTGACTATCCTTCAGCTTTAAACCAGCATCATTTCTTACATTTGCACACTTACACAAATCAATAAATTTTGTAGGATTAGAGTCAGGTGTATGATTAACAAATACATTTTGAAGGATTAGAGTCAGGTGTATGATTAACCAATTATACTAAGGAGGTGCTAATGGTCATCAATTTTATATGTAAGCTGAAACACAGTCATTAGCTAAAACAGAAAAAGCTGTGTAGAAGGCTTAAAACTGGGCGAGGAACAGCCATACTCTGCTACTAAGGTGAGGTTGTGGAAACAGTTTCACGTCACAGGTCATACACCATGGCAAGATTGAGCACAGCAACAAGACACAAGGTAGTTATACTGCATCAGCAAGGTCTGTCCCAAGCAAAGATTTCAAAGCAGACTGGGGTTTAATGATGCGCTGTTAAAGCTCTTTTCAAAAACCTCAAAGCAATGGGCAGCACTGAGGACCACAGACACAGTGGTTGGCCAAAGAAACTTCACGAGTCTGATGAAAGACACATCAAGCTTACTTTCCTGCGACATCGAAAGATGACCAGCAGCACACTCATTTATTGTCTGGCCAGAAGTGGTCTTCATGGAAGAATTGTGACCAAAAAGTCAAACCTCCAATGTGCAAACAAAGCTAAGCAACTCAACTATGCATAGGAACTGGGGTGCAGAAAAATATCAGCAAGTATTCTGGAACAATGAGTCAAAATTCTAAACAGTTGGCTGTATCAGGAGGCAGTTTGTTTGCTGAAATGCTGAGAGCGGTACAATGAGTGTCTGTAGACAACAGTGAAGCATTGCGGAGGTTCTTTGCAAGTTTGGGAGTGTATTTCTGCAAACTGAGTTGTAAATTTGGTCTGTATTAATTGCGTTTTCAATGCTGAGAAAAACAGCCAGACATATATCCATCATGCCATACCATCAGGGAGGCCTGTGATTGGCTCCCAATTTATGTTGCAACAGGACATACAGTCAATGTCTTTAAGAACGATCTTCAGCCTAGAAAACAAGGAGTCCAGGCCCTGATGGTTTGGCCCCCACAAAGCCCTGATCTTAACATCAAGTCTGTCTGGGATTACATGAAAAGACTGAAGGATTTGAGGGAGCCTATGTCCACAGAAGATCCGTAGGTTAGTTCTCCAAGATGTCTGAATAACCTACCTGCTGAGTTCCTTTAAAAACTGTGTGCAAGTGTACCTAGAAAAATGGATGCTGTTTTGAAGGCAAAAGGTGGTCACACCAAATATTAATTTGATTTAGATTTCTCTTCTGTTTATTTACTTTCCATTTTGTTCATTGATAAAATTAAACTATTAACACTTCTATTTCTGAAAAAAAATCTTCATTTACAGCATTTTTTCACACTCACCTAAAACTTTTGCACAGTAGTGTGTATACACACACGTTTTTCCTTGCGTTTCTATTTTAAACTGAATAGGCCATTTTGCAAAGTAAGGGTTCACATACACTTTCATTTTGCAACCCCAGAACCTTTTAAATAACACATGTACTGATGTTACCACTGCTAAGCTCTTCGCACAAAAATGCTAATTATTTGGCTGTCTCTGGCTTCCATACTTTGACTTTCACTAATCTAGAACCAGTAAGCTGCAGGGAAAGTCTGAGCAAAATCAAAACTTAAAAAAAAAAAAAAATTTCCCCTGCAAAATAATGTCATAATGTACTAGTATGAGTCGAATACTATCACATTATGAAAGACTTACCTTAGAACGAAGTCCTCCAGCAGCACACTGTCACCGCTGACAGGGCTTCCATCTTCACCCGGTCTTCCTTCCGGGTTCGTGGACTCTGGCCACTTGGTTGGCCAAGCCATGATGGCGTCGCTCCTGCACATGTGTGGGAGTCTCGGCTGCGCCACAGAGCTGTGAAGGAACGGCATGGGGATGCCGTTCCTTCAAAGCGCATGCGTCATCGGCTGCAAGGACAGTGAATATCTCTTAAATAGTGCATGTTTAGGAGATATTCCTTGTACCTACAAGGTAAGCTTTATTATACATTTAGCTGTAGGTACAAGTGTCCAGTGGAAGATTACTTCTGTTTTAAGATTTGCATACTTGTTCCAGTGTACTGACACAAAACTATTAAAGCCAAGCAACTACCGTTGTTAGAGAGGTTATCAATGACAGATTACTTTAAAAAGGCCAGTACTGCAGGAGAAGCAAAACAGTTTTGCCTCTTATAAACTGTAAACTCAAATTACAGGATTTAAAAAACTTGTTACTAAAGAATGTTGTGCAAAAATACATAGGATATGTTGTCCTTCAAGAACATCTAAGAAGCCAAAAAAATGTTCTTCGCTCATATTGACCTTTTGCAGCCCTTCTCAGCTTTCGCACATACATGCCCACAGTCTACAACTTGAGTCTTTTCAGCTACTGTAAACAATAGACATGTGTCACTGTGCAAACACAAAATTACTACCACACATAGGTCAAATACTTGTTAGTATGCCACGCTTTAAACCAAGGCAAGTTACCTGTAGCTTTACAGTTACTGCAGGATTACAAGTTCCAACATAGCCTCAATGCTTTGCCAGTAAATGATGGAATGGCTAAAGGGAAGCTGCCTTCCACTGATCAAAATACTTTGGTATCTATGGGACAGCCTTACACATTTCTATCAATAACTTGTTACGTTTTCTTTAAAAAAAAAAAAAAAAAAACAGTGGGGGGGAGGACAATTTTGCACAAGGGAAGCAAGAGTCCACACTGAGCATGTTTCCCTTACACAGTTAAATGCAAATGCTCCTTTTCCAAGCTGTATTACTGGTATCTTGCTGTTTGCATAGCTCATACGCCACCTACTGCAAAAGAGAGCTGACAGCTCATGCAATGCTGGCAGCATTTTCATTCCATCATCGTGGCAGAACCGAATACGACTCTTTATTATTTTGCTTTGAAACCAAACAAGAGCAAGGCCAGCTTGCTCTTGCAACACACTGTTGCTCAGGATGGAGCGCAGAACCAACAGACGGGAGAAGGAGTGTGATGACAAATGCCACAATGCAGAGGACGGAGAGCAGAGCTTAAATTGCAAGACGGCTCTTGTCACACTTAATGTTGGTGGATATCTTTATATCACACAAAAGCAGACCTTGTCCAAGTACCCAGACTCTTACCTTGAGGGAGTTGTGAACAGAAAAATTTTCTGCCCCATTGACGCAGATGGACACTACTTCATAGACAGGGATGGGCTACTGTTTAGGCATGTGCTAAACTTTCTCCGGAATGGGGAACTCTTGTTACCTGAAGGCTTCCAAGAAAACCAGCTTCTGGCACAGGAGGCAGACTTCTTCAAGCTGAAAGCACTGAATGAAGCTGTGAAATCCAGGTGGGAGAAGGAACAGCAGGCAGCCAGGGAGACCACTTTCCTTGAAATAACAGATAATCACGACCGGTCTCAAGGGCTGCGTATTTTCTGCAATGCCCCTGACTTCATATCCAAAATCAAAGCTCGTATTATCCTTGTTTCAAAAAGTAGGCTGGATGGGTTTCCTGAAGAGTTCTGCATTTCCTCTAATGTTATACAGTTTAAATATTTCATCAAGTCAGAAAACGGGACACGGCTGGTGCTCAAGGAAGACAACACCTTTGTCTGCACCTTAGAAACCCTCAAGTTTGAAGCCATTATGATGGCACTCAAATGTGGCTTCAGACTGCTGACAAGCCTAGACTGCTCTAAAGGGTCAATTGTGCAAAGTGATGCCCTTCATTTTATCAAGTAAATGCTCTTATCGCTAAACAAAGGGAGTTTAGTGTGCAGCCAAGCTTCATTAAACGGCAGCAGCAGTCTGGCTAGACAAAGCGTAACTATCTAGCAAACGGAGACCTGCTGTCAATCAAAATAAAAGCTATCAGGGTATGTATGTTTTACCTAAAAACCAAGATCTCCTGATTTTCTCTTCCAGCACTGATATATCTTCCTTATGCGCGAGTCATAGACTCGGGTTGCAAAGAACATGGCCACTGTACAGATAAGTGTTAAATTATCTGTCCTTCCCTCCTGTCATTCACCCAGACAGTGTTGCTGAAATGTTTTGTGTACTTATCTGAGTGAGAGCTGTACACATTTCTTTTTTTCTGGCTGAGATACATTCAGAGTGTCTCTGTTTCTGGATATCAAGCTTTTCAGCTTCAGCACAATAAACAGGATTTGGTCGAAACCATCATTCTTCCCTCCCAGCTACAATTAGTAGTATTATTTAATGCCACATGTGTTTGACAAATCGGATAATGAACATGTATTTGACATATGATTGCTTTCAAATGCTTTTCTTTTTCAAAATATGCCATTGTTAATATGCATTTTTTTTTTGTTTTTTTAGAGAATTTGTAGAAATTATTTTTCTGTGCATGATTTTTTCTGGGACTTGGACTGTAACTACTCCACTGTATATTTAAATGTAGCCAGCAAAAGGTTACTTAAGGTAAAAAAAACAGCAGGTTTTAGCATGAAATATTGTATGTAGAAGAGACAACTGAATTATGATTGCTTAGAATACAGATTAGTAATTCCACAGGTAGTATATGTTATCAGCTGTTACTGTTAAGACAGACATTGCACCACACAGCTCTGGAGAAACTGTAGAGTCCCAATGTGGCACATCACCTGAGGCTATTGCAGATTTGTAACTGCTAGAGAGCCATCTCTCATACAGGACTGTTGTATACTTATTGAGGGTTATGTAATATTAACCAGATTTTACATTCATACACATAGCATTCATTTCTATTAACCCCCGTTTTATGTTTAAAGAAGCAAGTTAGGAAGTCATACATATAACACATGCAGTGAATATCAGCTTTTAACTGAGATAAAGGGTCAGAATCCCAAAGGAAAATATGGGTGGTATAGTGTAACAAGGACATGCCCAATTTTTTCCGCAAAACATATAATTAAATGCATGGGCTTTCAAGCAGAGAGATAATCTTAAGGATATTAGATTGTGGAGTATGTGCTCATTCAGCCGAATAAAAGCATTTATGAGTTCAGGAACTGATGTTTACCCCAATAATTTGAGCTCCTCCACACCAAACAATGTCTGACTTGGACTTGTCAATCTGAACTCAATCATTTGAGTGGTGTCCACATAATTTTAACCATTTAGTGTATTTAAAGTAAAAGTACTAAAATTTTCTGTCCAGAGTAGTCTAGGATTCACCTTGTGTGCCATTTGGGGGGACTCCGGATTCCCCATTACAACAAGTATTGGTCAAAAAAGATAATTCAACAACCTTTACATAGCTATAGCCCATCAAAAAACACAAAATGCATAAAGTAAACGCACAACCTCTGGAACTGTGTATATGTAAACGTTGCTATATTTGTAAAGAAATGTAGTTATTTGTCATGTATATTAGTTTACTGTGTAAGTTATGCTTTCCTGCAGCTTCCTACTGAGCCATCACTATGAAGTGCTTCCTCACTAGAGATGGTAGAGTCAGAGGAGTGCAAAAGCTTTTACACTACAAGGAAAGGTTAGCATTTTCATATTACACTTCCCTAGGTTTTAGGGCCTCTGGGGTGCTTTTAAGGCTCCACAGAGGAATATGCAAGCATCTGATGAAGCCTGTTTTAACTGGGCTAGTTTAGGCACTTGTACAGCATGGCAGAAATACTTTAATGTGAACCTTTACTTTGCCCATGCAGCTCCCCTTTAATTGCAGGCTGACAGACTGTACAGCATATGTTCCCTTTGTATCCCCACAACTCTGTTCAGCTGTCAGAAGCAAAGAGGAAACCTGTAAAACCTCAAAGTTGCAAACTGACATAGGACTATTGACACTGTCCTTTCCCAGGTGTTACAGCAATCAATTGCCCAGCAAAAGTACTGTCTCACAGGAGAAGGACCGTGAATCACATGCTCCGCAATATCTAGAAGTAGCAGATAATATTCTTCATTACTGGCAAGAGAGCTATAAAAAAGTGAATATGTGCTGCTGATAAGGCCACTACAAAAGTGAACCTGTGGTTTCCACTTCATGGGCAAAGCACAGGTTTTCACCAGCACTTTATGAATAATGTGATGCAGTCTTTATAAGAATTACAGGTGACAAAGATACATTTCTTTAGCATGATCAGCCCTGCATGGAGGATAAATCATATGGAAGTTAAAGTGTAAAACCAAACATACTTTATCCTTGCTGACAGAATTTTGTAAAACTGCAGACACATTACCTTAAAGTGGAGGGAAAGTGAAAACCTAAACTTAAATCTACTCCCAGTCCCATTCTAAGTCTTTTCTAGCTACCCTGTAAAAGGAAAGGTGCCTGTACTTCCTTTAGTGTACAGGAGGGAAAACCGACAACAGATGCCCCATAGTAAATCTATGGGTGATGTCATCGCATAGGCTCTTCAGCCATTGTCAGCGATCTCTCCTCTACACTGAAGTTGGCACTGGAGAGATCATATGACCGGACCAGAGAGACTTCAGAATAGGTAAGTACAGGCATTTTTCCTTTTACAAGGTAGCTAGAACAGACATAGAATGGGGGTAGGAGTAGATTTAAGCTTAGTTAGGTTATGACTTGCCTTTCACTTTAATACGTAGACTGAAGAGAACACAAGTCTTAATTAACCACATTTCCGCCACCCTATAGTAGATATACTGCTACAGGGCATCAAAGGTGCGCAAAAATCACGTATATATATATATATATATATATATATGTTATTTTGTATCTCTGGGTAGGGGCCGCGACTGTCAATCACCGGGTCCCAGCCAGTGGTTACCCACCGGTGCCTGGTCATTACCAAGGATTTCCGACGGGGAAGAGGGCTGCTTTCTTTACTAATAGTCCTCGTCCCTGTTGGCTCGGGCACACTGCTCTGGATGGCTGTGCACAGCACAACCATCCAGAGCAGTGTGCTTACAGTGAAGCACCAACACACCGCCCACCAGTAACACAATCCCTGCACACAATTAACCCTTTGATCGCCCCTCATGTTAACCTCTTCCTCCCCAGTGCCATAAGTACAGCGTCAGTGCTTTTTTTTTTTAGCACTGATCACTGTGTTGGTGTCACTAGGGATGTCATGACACCAAGTCAGTTCCCCCCAGTGTCAGAATGCCCGCCGCAGTCCTGACACAAGTCTCTGATCACATTAGTAAAAAATAAATAAATTAATAAAAAAAATTCCAGTATCTATACCGCCATTTGTAAAGACTATAACTTTAACGTAAACCAATTCATTTACACGTATTGGAATTTTTTTTTACCAAAGATATGTAGCTGAATACATTTTGATCTAAATTTATCATGAAATTCGATTTTTTTTTTAATTTTTTTACTGGACGTTTATTAGCAAAAAGTCAAAAATATTGTTTGTTTGTTTTCTCAAAATTGTCAGACTTTTTTTTCTATAGAGCAAAAAATAAAACCCTCACAGGCAATAAAATACCACAGAAAGAAAGCTCAATTAGTGGGAAAAAAAGGACGCAAATTTCATTTGGGCGCAGCGTTGCATAACTGCGCAATTGTCAGATAAAGTAACGTAGCGCAGTAACGCAAAAAATGGCCTGGCCAGGAAGGGTAAATCCTCAGGAGGGCAAGTGGTTAAAGCAGACACATGTAAGGCAGGTACCTAAACAAAGAACACATGTGAGAATAATATGCACTGAATAAATGAGTCCAGGAAATCATTAAACTGTGTCAGATGGTACAACGCTATACTCTGCATATTACATTATCTGATCATAGAGTACACAACAAATTTCTCATAAGCTGCCAGGTAAACTGATGAAACACAGCAATGTTGCCACTAGCGATCCCATTGCAGACCATATGTCAAAATTAGAAGCAGCAGGATAGTTAAAAAGGCTGCCTGTTTGTTAGTATTGGCTTGCTTCCTGTATAGCTGAGGCAGCAAGATAACACTCCTATGGCTGGTGAGATTTAGCATCATCTGGATAGCAACAGAGCAACATCTTGCAGTGTGTGGTTATAGAGGGAGTGCTTCCATAGCGACACACAGGAAGACTTTTTACCGATCCTACCACTGGTGATTTTTCAATAAAATCTAATTGTCATCAGCTTTAATTAGCAATCTTATATCTATCAGATACACTGCTCTGAGGGCAAGTAAAATATTACACTATACAGTTAGGAAAACACAGAACCCGCAGAAATTCATTTCTCAGTTACACGGTTTGCCGCTTTACGAAGTGAAAAAAATCACACCAACTCTGTCTGTGAAGGCAGAGCAGCCTCAAATCATCCTATGCTGTGAGGCAAGAAATCACAATAATGAAATGAAACAAATCTAAAGCACATGGAGCAAGGTTTACTTATAGCAATAAGGTGGCTAAAAGCAGCAGTTCCCACAAGATTGAGGCATGACAACTAAACATGCACTCTTTCTGCACTTTATTCTCTTGCTCTGTTAGTTCAATAAATGGCATTCAATTTCTAGTACAGCCTTTTCCGACCCGGGTGCCTTCAGGTTTCTTTAGCAGTACCTTGGCATCATGTCTAACAGATGCCCCAAAACTGTATACAAGACAGCGGGTGGATCAAGACTGCCATTTAGTTACACAAATCCACAGATTTTCATTGTGCACTATTACAATCTTCCAGCCACCAGTAACATAACAAGGAAGGTGTCAGACGCCTGCACAGCATCCTGTCCCTCTCTGTCAGCACTGAGAGCACATTAGCTGATTGAAGGAGAGAAACTAAGGGAGAAGAGAAACACTGGAATACTAGTCAGTACCAGTGTGCAAAGGTGTATTTGCTTTGGAAGGCTAAATAACCTCTAACATTGGGTGTCCTACATGTGTTGATGCTGCTGCGTTATGTAAAACTATTTGTTTAGGTTTTTTTACATTTTAGAATAGGGTGCCTTGAGGTTGTGCATAGTTTTTAAGGGTGTCTTGACTGAAAAAAGGCTGAAAAACACGGTTCAAGAATCACAAGACTGCTTCTTCTAGCAAAAAAGAACAATGAAACTGTGCTAAATGTTTACTAAACCATGCACATAGCAATTCATTCAAAACTCCAAACCCAAGCTTAAAAACAAAAATTAAAACCACCCAATTCTGTAGAAGTACCAGAGGTATGATTGATTACATTGGAAAATAGCCAATATTGTTCCACATACAGATTCACAGTTGCATCCAGGTTGTGGCCACCACATTACAGAGAACAAACTGCCACTGATGGTTAAAGGCCTGTTCTTATCCTATCTACTCAGCGGCACAGATCTACAACTAGCATCATGTAGTCAAGTCTGAATTGTACAAACTCCCAGCCTGCATCATTGATTCAGGTCAGTAGTGAAGGTAGAGTTAAGCATGAAAGCCTGACATTTAAGAATGGCAACTCCTATATGTATTCCTATTCTAAACATCACCAGTGTCCGAAAATGATCACCACATTAACATTACTGTATCCAGGACCTGTCTGCTATAATAACCTCGAAAGAGCAGGGCCCTCAAACCCCTCATGTATTGTTTTGTTACTGTATTGTCCCCCACTATAATGTACAGCGCTGAGCTAACCTTTCTGGCGCTATATAAATACTGTATAATAAAAATAACCACCACTACATGCAGGAAGTGACCATGGCAAAGTTGTCAAAAGTGCTATGCTCACTCATTAGGCCATACACTTTGGTATAAGCCATAACACCTAGCAAGTCACATTTACTCCGCTGTTTACCAAGTGAGGTGCTACACAAACATTTTGCCCAACTATTACCTTTTGGCACTGCTTC
The DNA here is from genome assembly GCF_062004578.1 of Staurois parvus. Lineage (NCBI taxonomy): Eukaryota > Metazoa > Chordata > Amphibia > Anura > Ranidae > Staurois > Staurois parvus. The sequence continues at coordinate 1,178,744 of NW_028317813.1, read as the reverse complement.
CTAGATTTACAACAAATCTGTCAGGCCCTGATTATATGGATATTTTTTCCCCCCAGAGCAAGTGTTTTGATTCTGTGCAGTGAGCACAAATGGTATAGTGCGTCTTGCTTATACAGTATCTTCAGTGCTGTGTATAAATATCTGAGGCCACCACAGAGATTAATATTGGCTTGCAGTGGTTGCAGAATTTATTGCCGGTGAAGGCAGCTATACTCTGCCTATCAGAATCCAACACTCACTTATGCACACCCTAAATATTATTGTAAATTAACATGGAAAGGAAAGTATCAAGAAAACAATTGCATTCCCATTCCCTAACCTATGGTCCTATATCACTAGTACCATCATTAGGGTGTAAGGTATTCTTTAGTCCAACACCTTAGTTGCTTTATATTTTCTATGGCTCTGATTTACTGCTTAGAGACTGTGCAATATTGTAATAATCAATGTAAAATAGCTTGGATAATGTGTAGAAGAATAAGCATTTTGTTTATAAAAGTTTACTCCCCTAAAGTTGATATTTGAGCTTCCTGAAAGACAACTAGCTAAATCACATATCAATTTCATTGAACTTTCAGGAATTAAAAGGGTTACTAAACCCAGGACCTTGCATTCACTATATGTGGTCTTCCACAGTACACAAAACACGGAAATAAAATTATTTTAGTAAATATAAACTGGTAAATACCTTTTCTCATCAGCAGTATATAGCAGTCTTGTTACTTCTATCAGTGTCTGGTCGAGCACTAGTTAAAGCTTGAATGAGGAATTTTCATTCTCCTCTGACTGTCCTATGAGGCTGCATGACCCTTGATCCTTTGTCTGGACAGTGCTGACTGACCCTGTGCCTATCACATGCACCCTCCAAAAAAAAAAAAAACACTCTCTAGCAATACAACCAAACTGAGCATGTGCAGAGTACCTCCTAGGGCTCTCTACTATCAGCAGATGAACTAGGGACTGTGGAAGAAGGGGGAGGATCAGAGAAGAGAGCTAATCCTCCACATTTTACACAATGTGGAGGATTAGCCCCTTACAGTGAGTATGACAAGCATGCTTTACTGCATATACAGACTAATTTTACCAACACTTTAAAATTCCTAGGTGCATTTGAATTTATGTTTACATTGTAGCAAAAGTATCTGAAGAAGTTAAGATTCATTGTATTGCAGCAGACAAGTTTTAAAAAGCAAGGAAAACCCAGCAGAGAGATATAGCTGCTGGAGTCCACTAGTAAAATAATATCCAGTTTATAAAATACCAGTTTTGGGTTAACTGACCCTATAGGCAGCTTTATATCATCTAATTACAAGACAACTCATAATCAATAAAATGCAGGATAAAAGATCCTAAATGAATGTTTTAGCCGCATACTAAGGCAGTCTCTGACAATCAGAGTTCCATGGAATTCTAGGCTTCATACAGAGGTAGCTAGGGTTTCCTTGAACAATCAGCAAATTTAAGCTGTAAGGGTGGCATTTGGCCAGCACTGTAACGGGGCCCTCCTTCACCAATCTAAGAGGGACCTTCCTCGCTGACCACTAACTTCATGGACCACTTTGCTGACCACCAATATAAGGCCACTATTATTTTATTTATAATTATTACTGTATATATCCAAACCTTGCTGTTCATACTAAAGTGCCATTGGTAGCAAATAACAATTCTAATCAGGGGCTACCTAAGACTTTAAAAGTTATTTCAAGGGTTCCTTTATGTTAAAAAGCTTTAGAAAGGCTATGCTAAAGGGTCAATAAGTTTACATACAGCTGTGAAAAAGGATATGTTGTCTCAGAAAAGCACTTTATTGTACCAATTATACTGTATTTAATGGTAAATATGTATTACTATTAGCATTATCTGAGCACTACAAGCACAAGCTAGACAAACATGGCAAATGGGATTTGTAAATCATCAGTCAAAATGAAAGGTTAACTGCATACAACCCTGAGAATGTGGAGAACTGTGTAATAAAACATGAAGGAAGTTACTTATATCTGTCAGGTTTGACATTTAATTCATGTTTGTCTTTCAATGATAAAGGGATTATGTACTGATGTACGCACTTATCTGAAAGATACCATTGGACTTGAAGACTTGCACTGGGTACAGGACCTTTTCAACAGACCTTGTTCTGGATAAGTGATGGAGACACCATCAAACACAAATGTCAGCCAACTAACCCGAGATCTAAACTAAACTAAAAGACATCAAAATAAGGTCGACACGCTTCCATGGTAATGAGTCAAAGCAATTGGGGAGGATTGAGCTGGGCTGATGTGCCAAAAGCACTATGTAACAAGTTCTCAAGTGGAATTAAAATGCAAATAAATTGTAGCAATGAACTTCCAAACACAGTATTGATTCATATCTGTCTTTTTTATGTGGGGCATTTGTACATAGATCATTGGCTTCCCAGGCAGCAGTAAAGCTAGTATGAAGGAAACAAGAAAATCAGTAAATTATATTTAGAAGAGAATTTGAATGTATGAACATTATCTTATGGGTAAAACGATTACCCTGGTTAAAAGGAATAGGACGCTTGCTTAAAGCAATAGTAAATCTTCAGCCCTTTGGTGAAAGAACTGACCAAGGTTTCTGTTTTAGGGTGGCTCTTTTCTCTTACAGCATCCTATGGAACCACCCTTGCATGTGGTGACTAGAGCTGTGTCTCCCTTCAATGTGTGCATCAACAAAAAACACACACAGCCCCACAGCCTAGGCAAGGATCTCCCTTGTTCCTCGTAGCTGACTGACTGACTCCAGACTGCACTGTCCATTGTTGAATACTGGAAGTTCAGGGAAACAGCATTAAGAGAGCAGGGGTCAATCACACTGTTGTAAACTGCCAGTGCTGGGGTAAAAATCTCACCAAATAGTGTACTGGGGAATGTTTATTTTATTGTGCTCAATGTACACTGCTCAAAAAAATTAAAGGAACACTTTTTAATCAGAGTATAGCATCAAGTCAGTTTAACTTCCTGGGATATTGATCTGGTCAGTTAAGTAGCAGAGGGGGTTGATAATCAGTTTCAGATGCTTTGCTGTTAATGAAATGAACAACAGGTGCACTAGATAGGAAACGATGAGACAACCCCCAAAACAGGAATGGTTTTACAGGTGGAGGCCACTGACATTTTTTTCCCTACTCATCTTTTCTATTTTTCACTAGTTTTTCATTTGGCTAGGGTCAGTGTCACTACTGGTAGCATGAGGCGATACCTGGACCCTACAGAGGTTGCGCAGGCACTCCAACTTCTCCAGGATGGCACATCAATACATGCCATTGCCAGGTTTGCTGTTTCTTCCAGCACAATCTCAAGAGCATGTAGGAGATTCCAGGAGACAGATCGTTACTTTAGGAGAGCTGGACAGGGCCGTAAAAGGTCCTTTACCCTTCAGCAGGACTGGTATCTGTTCCTTTGCGCAAGGAGGAACAGGATGAGCACTGCCAGAGCCCTACAAAATGACCTCCAGCAGGCCACTGGTGTGGATGTCTCTGACCAAACAATCAGAAACAAACTTTATGAGGGTGGCCTGAGAGCCCAACGTCCTCTAGTGGGCACTGTGCTCACAGCCCGGCACCATAGAGCTCAATTGGCATTTGCCATTGAACACCAGAACTGGCAGGTCTGCCACTGTGCTTTTCACAGATGAAAGCAGGTTCACCCTAAGCACGTGACAGATGTGGAAGGGTCTGGAGAAGCCGTGGAGAATGTTATGCTGCCGATAATCAATCAGCATGACTGTTTTGGTGGTGGGTCAGTGATGGTCTGGGGAGGCATCCATGGAGGGACGCATAGACCTCTACAGGCTAGACAATGGCACTCTGACTGCCATTAGGTATCTGAATGAAATCCTTGGACTCGTTGTCAGACCCTACGCTGGCACAATGGGTCCTGGGTTCCTCCTGGTGCACGAAAATGCCTGACCTCATTTGGCTAGAGTATGCAGGCAGTTCCTGGAGGATGAAGGAATTGATACCATTGAATGGCCCCCACACTTGCCTGACCTAAATCCATAAAACACTTCTGGGATATCATGTTTCGGTCCATCCAACACCACCAGGTTGCACCTCAGACTGTCTAGGAGCTCAGTGATGCCCTGGTCCAGATTTGGGAGGAAATACCCCAGGACACCATCTGTCGTCTCATTAGAAGCATGCCCCAATTTTTTAGCATGCATACAAGCACCTGGAGGCCATACAAACTACTGAGTACCATTTTGAGTTGCTGCAATGAATGTCAGCAAAATGGACTAGCCTGCTGCATCATTTTTCACTCTGATTTTTGGGGTGTCTTTGAATTCAGTCCTCTGTAAGTTGATAATTTTCATTTCCATCAAACGGTGGGGCATCCTTACGTTCCTAACACATTACCCAGTCCACATCAGTATAGATATCCAGCATGATATGATGTGTTTTCAAAGTGTTCCTTTAATTTTTTTGAGCAGTGTACTAATCTATAAAATGCTGATGGTTTAATACTACTTTAAGCCATCTACCTTCAGATCCACTAACAAATAAAAGTTGGATAGCTAAGAGCCACTCTAATTACACAGCTGTTCATTTTTCAGCAGGATAGAAAGAAAAAGCACTTAATTGAAAATTAACAAAACCACTTTTCTTGAGAAACTATATTTGCACTATTCGGGGGTGATTGATAAAATTAAAATAGAGCAAATAGTACCAATAGCAACCAATAAATTAGTATCAGTCATGTCTACCATGTACTAGAGCATAACAGGTGTACATTGCATTTTTCCTTTCCAGAAGCATTTAGAACTTTATGTTTAAAGCATGTCAAGACAAACTCAGACATATACAAAATATCCAAAGTACAAAATGAAGCTATTTGGAGACAAAGTGGTTGTAAACCTCAGACATGAAATATGAACAAAGCATATTGCCCTATAGTGTGTATTTGATCCAAACCAGAGCACTAAGTGTAATTTCTGTCTGCTACCTTGTTCCTCTGCCATCTGCACGAGTCACTTCTGACAAGTTTTCCTGAAACCAAGAGAAAAAAGGTGACAAAGGGAAGGACCTCCAGCACAGGAGGACCCATAGCCTGTGATTGACAGCCTCAGATCTGTTCCTGTATGCTGTGTGAAGGGAGATGAGTGTCACTTCCCTCCAATCATCTCTCAGAGCTCTTTTCATTGAGATCTTCAGTGTGTAATTTCAGATCTCTGCCCCCTATTTTCTGAAAGCTCAGTCAAGCTTCATACATTCTGCACTTTGAACGGATTTAGAGAAGAGAAGACTGCAATTAAACAGATACATCTTAGGCTAGTCACTTAACTGGGCATATGTAAGAGTTCACTGCCATTCTAACAAATCACTACAAAAGACAATAGCTTAATGAACTACATCAGGCTGCAAAGTAAAATGGTGGCTTTCTAGGTACAAAGGGTCAAAAACAGGATTTTTCTGTATATAGGAATGTTCCTCTAATGCAAACCTGTCAAGAAAAAAAAAAAAGAGGCGTTTTCACTGGTAAATTTCATCTAAAAATGCAATTTGATGCCATCCTAACCCTGATGCAGTGAAAAGCGCACAAATTAGGATAAACTGAATGTTAGCAGTTCTTTTCTGCATACCCTTTTCCAGGTCAGTGACTCAAAGAACACATATATAAAAAGGGTCAGCATTGCAGTCAGGGCACTAGAATTTAGGGGGAAATAATTCCGCAATGCTAGGACCCATATTTCACTTATGGCTGTTTTCTATCTAACTCTTAACAATAAACCTCTCTTATTTGCTCCATTTTGGTCTGTAAAATATACAATTGAAAGTATTTTAAGTCTGTTCAAAAATTGCCAAAAATACCCATTCTAGCCAAAAACCCAGCAAGCTGAAAAATTGCTGTGCTCTTTCCCTCTGCTGCACTGTTATCAGTCACCAATAATCCCAGCTATCTCTGTGTGAGATACATAACACCCACCATGTTATGAAAAAGAGGTGGGGGGGCCTGTTTTGTAGTCATAGCACAATTCCTGTTCTAGCGTAACAGCACTGCTCCTCCATAGATACAGTATGAGTATTGTAACCCTAGGGCAGGAAGCGTGTCACTGTCACAACCAGTAGGTAACAAAGGGCAATGCATAAAAAAGAAAAATACTACATCTACAAAATCTAAAGGACTGATAAGCTGCAAAATGTCAATATTGTGTCTGGGGATTTAGATACGATTTAAGCTCTATGGTAACTGGGTATGCTTTTTTTTATACATTCTTTATTTTCCAGAAGAAAAAGGTTTTTTACATATTTTCCAAAACATCCATCACAGAATTATAACTGCAAGGGTCATACTACAAAAACAACCATCTTCAAAACAGGACCTTACGTCTCATCACAGAATAGGACATTTATGCGGTAAACATTCAGTAAGAAGGGTATTGAGACGGGCCTTCTACCACAGTGGGAAGCAGCGTAGGAGACTCCATCAGTACAGCATTAAATTGGCCATTTCTCTGGACTTTGCCAGTCAAAAACAAAGTATCAAGGGGATAAAAACTGGGTATGTTTACGTCCATAATACAGACAATACTGACTGCTGAATTGATCAAAAGATTGGTGTCACAGCTACAAAGTTAAAAAAAAAAAATGCTAAGAAGTATTAAAATACTAAATGTACAGTTTGACCTAGATAGACTATACCAGGAGCAGAAAGCAGCCTGCTTCGTGCAGGGAAAATTTAGGCCTCATTCACACAGGCGTACTTAAGTATACACCCATGTGAGGGCTGTGTTTACCCATGCAGGATGCAAAGGCAGACCCATTCACATCAAGTGAGATGCAGCAGCTGCACCGACAGTTGTTGCTCCCAATATGATAGCCATGCAGGTACGTGCCTCTAAAAGCACACTGTCTGCGTTCAGGGACACGCACCCGTACTTCACGCGGCTGTCAAACTGGCAGAAGTGACTGTATCTGTGCAGCCACTGCGTCCCAATTGACATCAATGGGACTGCCTGCACAGGGAAACACAGTATACTTGTGCCTCCCTATGCAAGCAAAACAAACAAACAAAAACTCACAAGGATGAATGCTTAAGTAGACCCATATGAATGAGGCATTAGTTGATAGAAAGGCTATTTTAGTAGAAAATGTATTTGCATACTTTCCGGTTGGACCTGATCTGCCATGGTACCTTGAACAGGGCACATTATTCTAAGCATGTTGCACTTTAGGATATGGGAAGATGGGAAACAAAAGTTAAAGAGCATCTTGTGAGCCTTTGGTTTGTAAACACTTTCCTCTGAGAGAACCTGAACTTCACCTTCACACTCAGTGAACAGTCTGTGAGATATCCAGTGTAATTGGTATTAACCTTGTGTAAGGCATACCCAAAATAAGTCTTTCCTTCACTACAGTCTGCTAGTTACTGAATAAAGACCTGTGCAACAGAGCATGAAATTTCAGATTTATCCCAACTTTGGCCAATTTAACTCTATGGCAAATTAATACTGAAAACAATATAGAAGCCAAAAGCAAAACAAGCAGCTAAAACAAACAGAAATTTGTTTCACTTTAAAACTTGCCATGGGAAGTGTCATGTCTTCTGAAAAAACCTTCCTGCTTTGCTGTTACACTGGCCCAATGGCATTAAGGGGTTCATTTATAATTGAGAGTGAATATTGCCATGTGCTTTCCATTAGTTTCTGCTAATGTGGTATACACAAACTTGCAGCCTGTATTTTATAGCCCATTAATAAATAGCAGGCCACAGTGTTTAACCTACATTGCTCCATGGAGCTCTGCTTAAGGCGTCGGAAAGGGCCATTAATTTCTGCTGCGCTCCACCAGCTTCAGACTCCCTAAGCAAGTGGAGCACAATGTACATATAACTGCACTCTATAAATGTGTGGCCATACTGCTGCTTTTTAGATATAACCCTAAATCTTTGAGCCTTTCACCCAGAACCAGTATAGACATTAAAAAAAAAAAAAAAAAAAGATAAATCATTATCTCCATGCTTGTTTCAGGTTAGTGACAAGCTAGTGTCTGCTTTTCTTAGAAAGTTAGGAAACAGAAAAGCGATCCTTAATTACCAATACTGCTTCTCAGTAAGTATTTTCTCAAAATGCAATTCACATACTGAGAATCAAATAGTTTAATATTCCAAACAGGTAGATACTACATTTCACATTCAAATCGCTGGGTTTTAGACAAGCGAAAGGGAACATTTAAACACAACTTAATGTCTGTCTGCAGGATTTAAGTCTTGCTGCTGGGTGACTTCCAAAGGCAATCTAGATTGATATGGATATCCTCAGCTGCAAATGCCCACCCAACGCTTTCTACAATAAAAGCAGGCCTTTCAAGTAAAGAGATATTTCTAACATCCAAGCAGTGAAAAATCATTAAAACCTCTCTTCTTGTAAAGAAAAGACCTTGCTGCACAGGGGAACAGCTGACCCCTTTAAACCAGGTCATTACATCCATACCAAAGCTGGTAGAAAAACAACTGTTTATGCTACACATCAAGAAACAACTTCTTATTCTTTTTCTCCAGACAAACATAGACAAAGTGTTGTCATGGCACTGAAATAACAGATGCCTAACATTACTACGTACATATCACGAAGCTTGTTAAAGCTTCACAGGTTGGAAAACATAAATGACATAATGGGGCTGCCTTCAAGCATTGGAGAAATGGGGCAGTGGCCCATAGCAACTGATCAAGCTTCAATCTTTCCCTCTGTAACATGGTGAGGGGGCAAAAAAAGTATTAGTGTTGCTATGGCAACCTCTACAGGTTTCCTTTTCACACATACATTACTTCCAGTATATCTAGGGAAGGTGCTCAACAAGCAATACTTCTCATCAATAAAAGACATGCTGGTAGGTTAACTGGATTCTGTCCAAATTGGCCCTAGTATGTATGGGAATACGAGTTAGAGACCTTAGATTGTAAGATCCTTAAGGGCAGGAACTGATGTGAATGTACAATATATATGTGAAGTGCTGCGTAAATTGACGTCTCTCTCTGATTAAAAACCCCCTCTGCTACTTAACTGACCAGATCAATATCCCAGGAGTTTAATTGACTTAATGCCATACTCTGATTAAAAAGTGTTCCTTTAATTTTTTGACACACACACATTAAAGGAACACTTTTTATTCAGAATATAGCATCAAGTCAATTAAACTCCTGGGATATTGATCTGGTCAATTAAGTAGCAGAGGAGGTTGTTAATCAGTTTCAGCTGCTTTGCTCTAAATGAAATTAACAGGTGCACTAGATGGGCAACAATGAGACGACCCCCAAAACAGGAATGGTTTTACAAGTGGAAGCCACTGACATTTTTCCCATACTCATCTTTTCTGACCGTTTGTCACTAGTTTTGCATTTGGCTAGAATCAGTGTCACTACTGGTAGCATGAGGCGATACCTGGACCCTACAGAGGTTGCGCAGGCAGTCCAACTGCTCCAGGATGGCACATCAACACATGCTGTTGCCATAAGGTTTGCTGTGTCTCCCAGCACATTCTCAAGAGCACGGAGGAGATTCCAGGAGACAGGCAGTTACTCTAGGAGAGCTGGACAGAAGGTCATTGACCCTTCAGCAGGACCAGTATTCTGCTACTATGTGCAAGGAGGAACAGGATAAGCACTGCCAGAGCCCTAAAAAATGATCTCCAGCAGGCCACTGGTTTAAATGTCTCTGACCAGACAATCAGAAACAGATTTCATTAGGGTGGCCTGAGGGCCGATGTCCTCTAGTGGGTTCTGTGCTCACTGCCTGGCACCATAGAGCTCAATTGGCATTTGCCATTGAGCACCAGAATTTACAGGTCTGCCACTGGTGCCCTGTGCTTTTTACAGATGAGAGCAGGTTTACCCTGAACACATGTGAAAGGGTCTGGAAAAGCCGCGGAGAACGTTATGGTGCCTGTAACATTGTTTAGCATGACCGTTTTGGTGCTGGGTCAGTGATGGTTTGGTGAGGCATATCCATGGAGGGACGCACAGGGCTCTACAGGCTAGACAATGGCACCCTGACTGCCATTAGATATTGGGATGAAATCCTTGGACCCATTGTCAGACCCTACGCTGGTGCAGTGGGTCCTGTGTTCCTCCTGGTGCACGACAATGCCCGGCCTCATGTGGCAAGAGTATGCAGGCAGTTCCTGGAGGATGAAAAAATTGATACCATTGAATGGCCCCCATGCTCACCTGACCTAAATCCAAAAGAACACCTCTGGGATATCATGTTTCGGTCCATCCAATGCACAACCAGGTTGCACCTCAGACTGTCCAGGAGCTCAGTGATGCCCTTGTCCAGATCTGGGAAGAAATACTCCAGGAAATCATCCATTTTCTCATTAGGAGCATGACCTGACGTTGTCAGGCATGTATACAAGCACGTGGGGGCCATACAAACTACTGAGTACCATTTTGAGTTGCTGCTATGAAATTTTAGCAAAATGGACTAGCCTGCTGCATCATTTTTTCACTTTGATTTTTGATAATAAATACAAAATACAGGTTACTAGATACATTATTGTACAAATCTGAAGCCAATCATTCAAGTCTACTATCCAGCAAAGAGCTTACATTCCTGTGATAATAGAAAGGACTCCAAAAATAATTCAGGCACCAGATATAATTTGTAATGAGTACCAATCCACTGGGATTTGGCCAGCCTTTTGGGATTTTGCCTTTTAGCAAAGCTTCTTTATTACACTCTCTAATGATGACCATCCAACAAACATCTAGTTCATTAAAAATAAAGAAAACATTACTTTCGAGAAAGTTTTGTAATATTACTATTAATCTTGCCATTGTAGACATGCATGAAGATTGTAGAATGTGGGTGGAATCTAATAATGAAATTAAGAATGTAAATAGGTCAGCATGAGAAGTGTGGTAAACAGGCAGCAAAAAATATCACCAGGCAACAAAACATATTGCAGAAAATTAGTACCGTATGGAAGAACACACGTTTCAATACACGAAGAGCAATAATTTACTTGGCATACCCAAGACTGAAAAGAGACAGTACTATCATCGAATGGAAGGCACCTCCAGGATGCTGGCCTAACGTAGCACCAGGATGCTCTAATATGTACATTTGGATCCACTCAGTCAGTAATCTGGCCTCGCCCTACCTGTCTCCTTTGCTTCACTATTTGGTGGTGAGGCCATCCATTACAGCTTCAGGTGACACACAGAGATAAAACAAATCCTCCTACATATGTTAATGTACAAATAAAGAAAAGCGCCAAATAAACCCAATTAAAGCTGCAAACATAAACCACAGAAGGTATGTGTGCAAATATATAGAAAAATAGGAATGCGCTAATTCAATAACAAATAAATCTATAGGTAGAAAATTATATGAGTGAAAAATAATAATTAATCCACAAAAACCATAGTGTCCATATATTCAGTGTCAAGTCCAAAACACCATAGAAAAAAACTTTTGAATGCTGAAAATATTGTGTTCAACCAATAACACCGTGATAAAATCCACCACCAAATGAAATGAGTTTATTCATTTCATTTGGTGGTGGATTTTTACCAGATACTTTTACCCCCTTCCTGCCAAGGCCAACTTTCAGATTTGATTGACAATTACTCAATCATGCAACACTACCCAAATTAACTTTTTTGTTTTTTGTTAGAGAGATAGATCTTTCTTTTGGTGGTATTTATTAACCACTGAGGTTTTTATTTTTAAAAATATATTAAAATATTAAAAAAAAAAAAAAAAAATCGGAATTTTGAACAAAAGTGTTTTTGTTTATTTCTGTTATAAATTTTGCAAATACGTGTTTGCCTTCTCACTGATGTGAGCTGATGAGGCCGCACTGATGTGCAATGATGGGTACTGATGGGGCTGCATTGATCAGTGTAAATACTGTACTATACTCACTGTGCCCACATGTGGGAGGACGTCCAGAGATATCCTCCCAGAACTGGAGAGCCAGGCTGTAGGCGAAAATCAGCTATAGCGCGGTGCTAAAGTGGTTAATACTAAAAGCCAATATCTTATTGTTTGTGTAAGGCTTACAGAACATTATTAAAAGTTAAGCACCATCATTTATTAAAACTAACGAAAAAAAGCACATATTTAAGTGCTACAGAAACCATATTTTATCCACATAAATGTAGAAGATTTATAGAAGCAGACAATCAATAAGAGATAATTTACATTCTACAAGCTATCCCAACCAAAGCTCTAGCATTAAGCAAGCAAAGGTGAAATGTCCAGCAGACATGTAAAACCAAATATAATGTTAACGATGAAATAAAGGCAAACTGGTAAGCACATCGATATATATATATATATATATATATATATATATATAGATAGATAGATAGATAGATACATACATACATACATACACATTGAATCAGTGGATATAAAAAGTCTACACACCCCTGTTAAAATATCAGGTTTCTGTATTGTAAAAAAAAGAAAAAGATAAATCTTTTCAGAACTTATTTATTTTGACCTATAAGCTACAAGTCAATTGAAAAACCAACTAAAATCTTTTTTTTTTGGGGGGGGGGGGGAGAGTAAACACAACAATATAAAAATAATGTGGAATAAAAATATAGTGTTGCGCTCCCAAACCTCCAATCAATATATTATTATTTAAATCACTAAATCTCTATTATAAAGAACACAATAATTAAGAATGATGTGTGTAATTGATCATAAATTCTAATACTCATATACTTAGAATCAATTCAGATAAACCATGTGTATAAATCAAACAAATATCAAATAATAATAATAATAATCATATAAAAAATGAAAAATATAAAAATAAAAATAAAAAAAGTGAAAATAATGTCCCAAAAAGTGATCAAATCCCCCTGATGAAGCCACGTGACCAGTGGCGTAACGCGTAGGGGTGGGACTGTAACGTCACTCGGAGGAAGTCAGTTCGTTTGCCGGACCACGGGTACACAGCTCCGACAGTCAGCGGTATTTTTGGATCGTATTTGTGCTACCACTATCCGTACACATTACATGTGAGTGCCATACCCTAAGCAAATAAAGTCAATCTTTATAAAAGATAAAGCACCATGTCGAGATCTTTTTTGTATGTGGAGAACTGCAAGGAGATGAATATATAAAGGAATTGCACCCTCTGGAGAGGAGGTTCACCCCATAGCATATGTCGTATACCAAGGATATCTTAAAGCAGGAGTTCTAAACAAGCAGGTTCCAAAGGAGGAGAACCGCAAGCTTATATAGCCTAATTGCAGGCTTCATATGAGGTGAGCGCACATCTTCACTTGAGGGAGGATTCACAAGCAGTCACCGATTTATGATCATTATAGATTGAAGATTTTTCAGCACAAAGTCACTTTTTGGGACATTATTTTCACTTTTTTTATTTTTATTTTTATATTTTTCATTTTTTATATTATTATTATTATTATTATTATTTGATATTTGTTTGATTTATACACATGGTTTATCTGAATTGATTCTAAGTATATGAGTATTAGAATTTATGATCAATTACACACATCATTCTTAATTATTGGAGCGCAACACTATATTTTTATTCCGCGTTTTGCCACATTGGTAGTTATGTGCTAGAGGTTTGCGATCCTACTTTAAAGTGTATAAATAAGGAGTTTTTGTCTGCTTTCTGGCTCGCAAGATATTTCAAATATTCATAAAAATAATGTGGTTGCGTAAGTGTGCACACCCTCTTATAACTGGGGATGTGGCTGTGTTCAGAATTCAACAATCACATTGAAAATCATGTTAAATAGGAGTCAGTACACACCTGCCATCATTTAAAGTGCCTCTGATTAACCCCAAATTTCAGCTGTTCTAGTAGGTCTTAACTGACATTTGCTTAGTCGAATTCTACAGCAAAAGCCATGGTCCGCAGAGAGCTTCCAAAGCATCAGAGGGATCTCACTGTTAGAAAGTATCAGTCAGGAGAAGGGTACAAAAGAATTTCCAAGGCATTAGATATACCATGGAACACAGTGAAGACAGTCATTATCAAGTGGAGAAATTATGGTGCAACAGTGACATTACCAAGAACTGGACGTCCCTCCAAAACCGATGAAAAGATGAGAAGAAAACTGGTCTGGGAGGCTGCCAAAAGGCCTACAGCAACATTAAAGGAGTTGCAGGAATATCTGGCAAGTGCTGGCTGTGTGGTACATGTGACAACAATCTCCCGTATTCTTCATGTCTTGGCTATGGGGTAGAGTGGCAAGTGAAGCATGGTGGTGGCAGCATCATGCTTTGGGGCTGTTTTTCTTCATCTGGAACTGGGGCCTTAGTCAAGGTAGAGGGAATTATGAACAGTTCCAAATAGCAGTCAATATTGGCACAAAACCTTCAGGCTTCTGCTATAAAACTGAACACGAAGAGGAACTTCATCTTTCACCATGCCAACGACCCAAAGCATACATCCAAATCAACAAAGGAATGGCCTCACCAGAAGAAGATGAAAGTGTTTGAGTGGCCCAGCCAGAGCCCAGACCTGAATTCGATCGAAAATCTGTGGGGTGATCTTAAGAAGGCTGTGCACAGGAGACGCCCTTACAACATGACAGATTTTGAGTGTTTTTGCATATGAACTATTTTACTTGCTAATTTTTTTTTACAATAATCACCTCATGAACCAATGATGAATACAAGCAGCACAAAACAATTTATATATATATATATATATATATATATATTTATATATATATAGAAACACTAGCAGAGTGAAAATATGACACAAAATATAATACTGTAAATATACACAAATATTTAAATTATTTGACACAAGTCCATCAACTGAAAAATGAAAATTGTGATGATGTGCAAAGTCCAAAATCACCATGTGAATAACATAACGATAATTGATTGAGTAAAGTGCACTCAGATATCACCACGTGCTCCAAAGGAAAACCTCCCCCAATTCAGTAACACTCACCAGATATCGTGGCCCATCCAAACCTGATAGGCAATAGCGCTTATGGCGAGTGTCAGCGTAGTACAGATCATCAATTGATGATTGATTGATGATCTGTTGATGGACTTATGTCAAATATTTGTGTATATTTACAGTGCTATATTTTGTATCATTTTTTCACTCTGCTAGTGTTTTATATATATATATATATATATATATATATATATAAATAAAACATTTTTGCGCTGCTTTTATTTATCATTGGTTTGAGGCGATTATTGCATTATTCACTATTAGGGCAGCTGCATGAGTGATTTATGTATTTTTTCAGGTGTTAGATTTTTTTTTTCTCGTCTCATTTGCACGGTGAATATACGGTTTATATATTGATTTTGAAGAATTTTTTTGTTGTTGTTGTTGTTTAGCCAACCTTATGATTTAACCAGACACTACAGCATGACCCTAGAGACCTCCAAAGCAGGTAAGCATAAAAAGGTCCAGGGCCCCACTCTGGAACCTGCTGATTGGACAATGAAGGAGCAGCAGAATCTTGATAAGGTCAATTCTTCGCTCTCTCCTTCTGTATGCATGTTTATGTTGCTGAACCAGGACCAAGTGATAGTGTTTCTGGAAAGGGCCCCCAGCCCCCACATCAACATTATTTGCACTCACTCACAGTTTCTAGCACCTCTGAAACCGGCGAGAAAACCAGGATCTTTCAGTTATAACGGACATTGCTGAGACCGAGCAGGCAATTGCTAATATCAAACTCTGTCACATGGGCAGTGGGGTAACATTACTGCTTCCCTGGGTTGCCAACACAGTCAATCCCAGCAGTGAAGGAGCACAGAACGGTGGGAGAATGTAGTTTTGGTTAGAATATGAAAGTCAGATATGTCAGATTTCCAGAAAAAATATTTTTATCAATGCATAGGATGTGTTATTTTAACACACTAATCAACCCCAATTTAGAAACGTTAGTCTCCATGCACACTGGGATTTTGATACCGCTGGTAATGTTAGCTGTGTAAAGTCATGTTAAAAACAAGATTTTTTTTTTCAGCTTTTTTGCATTAGCGTTTAGTGGCGTTTCCCCGCGTTAGCATTTTTTTACCCCCCCAAAAAAAGTCTAAAAATGTTGGTTTGTGGTGTTTTACCGCGTTTTTCAGCATTAGAGCATTCTTACAGCCAAAAAACGTTGATTACAGTCTATGTATGCATGGACACATAGGATAACATGCTGGGGGATTTACTAGCTGTAGAAAAAAACATCAAAAGCCAAAAACAGCAGCTGTAAAAACATCCAGTGTGCATGAGGACTTAAATACAGTCCATAACAGGAACGCTAGTTGTTATTTAAACATCTGCTATGCAGAGTTTATCAAATAGTGTTACAGCTTTACCATTATGATGTCTTTTTTTTTTTACATTCTCCAAAGGGAGTCAAATGGTACTTCAAGAACACTGCTTAAAGGATAAGTTTACCTTTAGGAGCATGTTACACCAATATTTAGGGTGTAACATGCTCCTACACACCCACCTCCCACCATCATCCACGTCATTCATCCACAGTTTCCTGTGAATGAATAGACTACAAGTATCATCTTCCATTGGGGCAGACTGCTGGTAGTTCTCAAAGAGCTGCAAGGGCACTGGTGAGTGCACTCATAGTTCATTGCTTCTTCCTGCCATTCAGTAACTGCCTGCCTGTATCGGAGGTACAGGCAGACAACTGAAAGTCTGCAGGATCCAGGCACTGTACCCACAATCTGCTGAAGGTGTTGACAACAATGAAGCATGAAGCACCATTCCAACCTCTGCTAGCAATGATGGGGAACTAGACCCTCCAGTGACACCAATGTTGGGGCATTATTCCTTTCTGCACTGGCCACAGTGTTTTTTTAAACTCACACAGACCAACAAACTAGCACATTTTGAAATCTCACTGACCACCAAGCCTGAGACATTGATTACACCCACCGACAACTGGCATTTTCTACACCCACTGGCCACAGTCTGGCACCACTAAACCCCTGACTTAAATTGAAGTAAACCAACTGATCACAATAACTTGCCTTATTCATGTAATAGAGAGCTGTTAGATGATAAACTTATGAAAGAGAACTCACTATTACCATAACTACAAAAGGCCCATGGGGCAACTCCCATACAGAAAAGCAGATGAGAACCAAATTTTGAGACTACAGAGTAGCACTGTTGACTCAACAGATGCAAGCTGAATAGTGAAACTATAATATACAGTATACAAAGCATGGGCGGAGATCAATAGATATGAAACATGCTACTTTTTAGGAATATATAGATCTAATGAATAAATAAAATGGCTTCATTATTCAGTTTATTAATGAAAGTAATTAACCACTTGCCGCCCAGCCACTGTAGATATACGGCGGCAGGGCGGCACTCGCAGGCAAAACCACGTTTTAAAACGTGTGTTTTGTAAACAAATAGGGGGGGGGGCGCGCGAGGCGCACCGCCGCCCTATCTGTCCCGCCGATCCTTAGCGGCTGTTTCCCAGCGATCGGCGGCAAACAGTGACAGACAGCACAGCTGCAGTAGCTGTGCTGTCTGTCACTTCCCTGGTAGCTCGAGGATGAGCTGATCGAGAAAGAACAGTTTCTCTTTCTCGATCAGCCTTGTCCTGTCCAGTACACACCCCCGCCCCCTAGTAAAACACTCCCCTCACTCCTATAACCCTTCCCTGCAAAATAAAGTTAACCCCTTCCTCCCCATTGCCATTAGTACAGTGTCAGTGTTTTTTTTTTTGCACTGATCACTCTATTCGTGTTTTTTGGGATGTCAGTGACCCCAAGTCAGTACCCCCCAATGTCAGAATGTCCGCCGCAGTCCTGCCATAAGTCCCTGGTCGCTGCCATAAGTCCCTGATCACCGCCATTATTCGCTGATCGCCGCCATAATTAGTATAAAAAAAAACCTAAAAATCCCAGTATCTTTCCCGCCATTTGTAAACGCTATAACTTTCACGTAAACCAATTAATTTACACGTATTGTTTTTTTTTTTTTTTTTAGCAAAGACATGTCACAGAATGCCTTTTGGCAGAAATTTGTGACTAAATTTGATTTTTGCATTTTTTTTTTACTGGACATGTTTTATAGCAAAAAGTCCAAAATATTGTTTTTTTTTCCCTCAAAATTGTCAGCCTTTTTTTTATAGCGCAAAAAATAAAAACCTCACAGGCGATCAAATACCACCGAAAGAAAGCTCAATTTGTGGGGGAAAAAAAGGATGTAAATTTCATTGCACGACCGCGCAATTGTCCATTAAACTAGAGCAGCGCTGTATAGCAGAAAAATGGCGTAAATTGCAGTACTTATACCATAGTTTGTAGACGCTATAACTTCCACACAAAGCAATCAATATACACTTATTGGGATTTGTTTTACCAAAAACATGTAGCAGAATACATTTTGGCCTAAATTTATAACCAACTTTGAGTTTACTATATATTTTTTATAGCTGAAAGTAAAAAATATTGTTTTTCTTCCAAATTTTTGGCCTTTTTTTGTTTATAGCATGAAAAATAAAAAGCACACAGGTGATCAAATTACACCGAAAGAAAGCTCTATTTGTGTGAAAAAAAAGGACGTAAATTTCGTTTGGGTGCAGAATTGCATGACCGCGCAATTATCAGTTGAATTAGTGCAGCGCCGAGTAGCAAAAAGAGGCCTGGTCATTAAGGGGGGTAAATCCTCTGGAGCTCAAGTGGTTAAAATGATAAAGCAGGACTAAATTATGCTTTCCAATTAAGTCTCTTGGGCAGGTAGGATAAACTGTAAAGGAATTTATTTCAGAAATGGTGCAATAATGATTCTGCATTTGGGAAGTGATAATGTATTCCTATCAATTAAAGTGCCATAAAATAAGGTCTGAAGATGATGTGAAATGATTTGAGTGTGTCCACAGACAGTAATGAAGAATTTAAATCAGCAAGGCAAATGAAATTATGATGGAAGATGTTCATAAAAGAAAGGATTACAATGATGGCATTTTTACAAGCAACATTACAAATGCAGCTTGACAGTTAATTATTTCATCATAAGTAGCAGTCCAGTTGTGTACAATGTTAGAGCCCAATGATGGCCACAAAGCTAAAATAGTGGTTGGAAATGTCAGAATCAATCAAACTCTGACTGAATCTAATTCTGACATGACCAAGGAGGTCATGTGCACACAGACATGCTTGACCACATGGCTATATTTACCTTTTTTTTTACTGGATATTTGACAGAATTGAAGAAAAGAAAGTATTTGAGAAGATGGAAAGCAATTAGATTATTTTGAAAATGGTATCAAAACATTAGTTTAAAAAAGTTCACCTTTAATTATAAAATAAAAAATTAACATTTTTACAGTAAATGTGCATTTACTGTTTTTTTTTTCTTTTACAATGGATTTTATTCTAGAAAAGACAACATCAGAAAAACATTCATAAACAAGATCACTGACCAACAAAAATGAGACATATAAGTTTTTTGATGAATAGTACCATGAATGCACTGAAGTGGAAATAAGGATACAAGCTGAGTACACAAGCGCAGTACATGAGGAGGTAAAATAAAACATGTTAATCTGAAAAAACGGCAGGTACTGTATTTTTCGCTCCATAAGACGCACCTGACCATAAGACGCACCTAGGTTTTAGAGGCGAAAAACAAGAAAAAAAAATATTCTGAACCAATGGACTGCAGACATAGTACAGGGAATGACCAGAGACTGCGGACACAGTACAGGAGATGACCAGAGACTGCGGACACAGTACAGGAGATGACCAGAGACTGCGGACACAGTACAGGGAATGACCAGAGACTGCGGAAACAGTACAGGGAATGACTAGAGACTGCGGACACAGTACAGGAGATGACCAGAGACTGCGGACACAGTACAGGAGATGACCAGAGACTGCGGACACAGTACAGGAGATGACCAGAGACTGCGGACACAGTACAGGAGATGACCAGAGACTGCAGACACAGTACAGGAGATGACCAGAGACTGCGGACACACTACAGGAGATGACCAGAGACTGCGGACATACTACAGGAGATGACCAGAGACTGCGGACATACTACAGGGGGTGACCAGAGACTGCAGACATACTACAGGGGATGACCAGAGACTGCGGACACAGTACAGGAGATGACCAGAGACTGCGGACACACTACAGGAGATGACCAGAGACTGCGGACATACTACAGGAGATGACCAGAGACTGCGGACATACTACAGGAGATGACCAGAGACTGCGGACACAGTACAGGAGATGATCAGAGACTGCGGACACAGTACAGGAGATGACCAGAGATTGCGGACATATTACAGGAGATGACCAGAGACTGTGGACATAGTACAGGGAAAATACCAGTATAAATCAGAAGATGCAGCGCTAAAAAGAGAAATACTGTAAATGAATAAATAAATAAATAAATGAAACAGTTCATGTGGTGATATCAAGGTGACTTCAAGTGCTCTCATCTATTCATATCCTCCTGATAATAAGGTGCTGTGCGGTATAGTGCTGAAGAAATGCACACTCACCAGAACGCACAGTTTAATGGGCGTTTATAAATATAAATTTCCCTTGGGTTCATCAGCTGGTCAAGGTAAGGTCTGCAATGCGATAGCCTCCCTCCAGTGCTCCTGGATATTACTGTTGGGACATCAGGGTGATCCCTTGGATGGTGGCCTGTGGACTGCTCCTTAATGATTGTATACGTTCCTTCCCCAGCAGTGAGATGAGTGACTGTGAATTGATACTCCACAGGGGAGTCAAAACAGAGACATCTCCATAGTATAGTAGTTAAGTAATTTATTCCAGGTAAAACGAAGATAATAAAAACAGCAGTATGCGAGAAAATTCATGGACTAACCGTCCAATGTTAAAGATGGCCGCCGGAGCTCCACGATGCTCCACTCCTCCTACGCGTTTCGTGCACACGCACGCCGTCTGGGGGGATTTGCCAATAACGCCGAGCCGTGTGACGCCAATTTATATGCTAGGCGCATGCGCATTAAGGAGGCGCCATGTTTTGGAAGTTTTATGCATAGACGTCCGGACACTTGTACGGGCGCCATTTTCCGTTGGACTATTGTGAATACACACTGTGACAGCTACAGTATATCTAACCGCCCGGCACTCATTATCGAATTAGCATAATGAGAGCACGCATCGTCCTTTGTCTATATTTAAAACTAAGGAGCTGCTCAGTGTGTAGTTTTTTTGGTAGTATAAGATAAACGAAATGGATTTAAAATTATATAATAAAATCTTTCTCAATCAGCCTAATCATAATGCAAATTGGTTCCAAATATAATAAAATATAAAATATAAAAATATATATATGGCAATAGCATATAAACTATTCCATAGAGAAATATGTGTAAGGCTTATCATGACATAAGATACACTCGAAAATATCCATAACAAGGTTATAATCAAGATACAGATACAATTGAAATTATAGACATTTATAAATATTTACAAACATATATAAACAGCGCATATAAAGTTCCATCTAAATATACTTTATTTAACTGGTGTCAATGAGTAGCAATAGAATATTATAGATAACATAAAATAGAGTAAAATGAATAGAATGGGGAGATGATAGAGATAGCGCCATCTTATTTCCCATTCTATTCTCTTAAGATTGCGACTGATATATATGGCCCAAAGATATTAACTGTTATTAATGAAACAATTTAAATCTATATCTATGTTATGGCCTTTTGGATGCAGGGTCTGGAGCTCATGTATCCAGCGTGTTTCGAGTTGTGAGACTACCCGCAGTTTATTGACCCCCCTCCAATGGGGTTGTACTACATCTACTCCAACAAATTGTAAGGATGATGGATCATTATTATGTTACCGTTTGAAGTGGTAGGACAAGGAGTGATCCTTATATCCCTTTTTAATATTATTAATGTGTTCTCTCAATCTATCGCGTAAACGTCTAGTAGTACGTCCCACGTACTGGAGTTTGCATGAACATTCGAGGAGGTATACTACGTTTTTACTATAGCATGTTATACATTTATCTATGTTGTATGTTCTTCCTGTAGTACATGAGGTGAAAGAATATTGTTTATGTTTTCGTACATTGTTAGTTGTGCATATGACGCACTTATTGCAAGGAAAGAATCCTTTAATATTTGGTGCAAAAGAGATCTTCTCTGGGGGGTTGATGACATTTGGTGCTAATCGATGTCTCAAAGCCATGGCCTTTTTATATATAACTTCTGGTTTATCTGGTAGATAATACCAGGGACACAGTACAGATGACCAGAGACTGCAGACAGTGCAGGGAATAACCAGAGACTGCAGACAGTATAGGGGATGACTAGAGACTGCAGACAGTGCAGGGGATGACCAGAGACTGCTGACCTTTGGGGAGGGAGGGGGAGCGGGTACCTGAATTTGACAGGTACCCACTCCCACGGCATTGTCTTTCCCTCTTCTAACCGCACCGGCTTCTGTGACAGCCGGGTGCCCACTGCGCATGCGCGAGAAGCTCTGCACTTTGTGAATGGCCCGGCGCCTCCTGGGACCTGTCATGTGTCCCAGAAAACACTGGACCATTCACAAAGCGCAGCGCATGCGCACTGGGCACCCAGCTGTCAGAGAAGCCAGCGCGGGAAGACTGTGCAGCGCTGGAGCGAGGAACAGGTAAGGCCTTGCAGGAGAGAACAGCTGAGCGGCCGGCCCGGTATTCTGACATGGTGGCGGAAAAAAAACCAGACCGGCCGCTTTATATTCGCTCCATAAGACGCACTGACGTTTTCCCCCCTTTTTTGGGGGAAAAAAAGTGCGTCTTATGGAGCGAAAAATACGGTAATTTGAAACCAATGAATTAGTAAACATAGAGCCAAGATTATCACAAAGTCTACAAACATAGGGCAAGAGTAAAAAAAAAAAAAAAAACACAGTCTCACTGAGTGTACATTGGTATTCCGTGTACAGGACTCCCAAGGAAGACGGACAGGTAGACACAATATTGCTGGTAGTGTTCTTAGAGAAAAAAGTCACAATCACCGTGTATATCATGAAATGTGGCAGAACAGAGAAGAGAAAAGGAGGAATAAAAGAAAGAAAAGACAAAAGACAAAGAAAGGGCTCCAGGGGATCGCGACGGAAGAAAAAAAAAAATCCACTTATATATCTTATATCCACAAAAGGGACTGGTCAAACCTAGACAGTTGGGCTATATCAAGCCAGGGGCACCAGATCTTCAGAAACTTTGTGTGAGTGTCTAACAGCATAGCCGTCAGTTTCTTATTAACCATTATAAAATTCATCCGATTTTTGACTGCTTTAAAGCTGAGGAGGGGGGGTCTTCCAAGCCCTCGTGATCGTTAATTTGGTAGCCATGAATAGATGTGATGCCAGCTGCCGCTCAGGACGAAGCAGACCCAATAATGGTTTAAATAATAGCTCCTCATATGGATTGCGCTTAATGTTTGTGTGAAACAGTGCGAAGAAGGGCATAGACCCTAATCCATAATCTGCAAACCTTAGGGCAAGACCACCAAATATGGGCCATGGTGCCTATTTGTTGGCAACCCCGAAAGCAAGTCAGGGGGTATGCAGGAATAAAACGAGCTAGACGGGCAGGCCTGTAATACCATCTATAAAAGGACCTTATAGGCATTTTCTAAAATAACATTCCTTGAACATTTAGACAATGCCTGGGTCATGATCTGCCAGTCTTGCTGATCCAGACTTTCTCCGAGCTCCGTTTTTTTTTTCTAATGAGCCTTCAGAGCACTGCACCCATGATCAGTAGATAGTGGGGACAATGTCAGGCTCTTGAAGACACTGCCTCCAGCATCCCTGCCTGTACTTCCATATGAGCAGACAAAGATCTGGAGCGAGTCTCCAACTATGAGAGCACTCCTCAGGGCCCTTGCAATTCATGGAGAACTACAAGCCGTTGGCCGCAGACTGCTGTGAATGAATGATACGTCCACATGGATAGAGCCCTGCACAGATGTGCTGTTTTTGAAAAGTGATGGCTCACCTATAGGATTGATGAGCCATAACCATTACAATATTGTGAGCTTTTTTTTTTTACTTTGTGTCCTTAAGAGATAATATGATAAACCATAATCATAATGATTATTATACAATCGAGTCTGCAATGCATAAGCTCTTTTATTTGCTTCAGAGTGAAAAAAATAGTGACATTTTAGGAACATTAGCATTACTTTTTTTTTTTAAACTGATAAGAGGAAAATGCTGATATCTTACAAAAGAGGGTGCTCATCTACAGAATATGGAAAAATATCATAATAAAATATTTGACCCTCAAAGTGACAAAGTAAATAATCGAAACAAACATAAGTACAAAATGGCTGTCAGACTACCTGCTTTTTGGTGGCTTAAGGTAGAACTAAAGGCATAATTTTCATTCTCAAGTCGGACTGACTAAGAGAAGGTTATAATCCTTGTCATTTTCTTTTTATATTTGGCGTGGCATGGTGTGTGTCCCATTGGGGAGATTTCCCTTCACTTCCTGTCCCATAGCCAAAACAGGAAGTGAAAGGATAATCCCTCCAAAGTGAGGGAATCTCTGTGTGTCACCAATTTCACAGGAACTACTACTATCCTGTTTTGGGGACAACCCATAATTTAGGATTTTCTTTCACTTTCACGTTTGGTGGTAATTGTAAACAGCACAAAAGGAGAGGGTGAGTCCCCCAAATGAGGACACAGACACCAATTAAATAAAAAAAATCATGACAGGTGTTCTAGGTCCTCTCTATTCTGTCCAAAACTAAAAAGCTTTTCCTTTAGTTATCCTTTAAATCACAAAAAAACCTGAGCCTTTCTTCACATTATGTAAGCAGTATTACAGATGATGGTTACCAAGGCAACTAATACAGTGATATACAGCTAATGCACTTGAATTTTATTGTTTTACTTTTTAAACTAGTCTGCCAAGAACATCAGTCAAAGTACCAAAGTTCCTTGTTTGCTTTTTAAAACAGATTCATGGCAACAATAGCTCTTGCCACTGCTTAACCTTCCAACCTTCCAGACACTCAAAAGTTTCAATTGCAGTCATGGCTTTCCTACTCAACAGTTAATTTGTAAGCCCTGCTAGCATGAGAGATTTGAGAAACAAATACATAAAATGACATTGTCGCCTCTCCTTGCTTCGGCTCTGCTGATGCATTGGCTTTAAAGAACTAAGCCCTAATAATAAAATAAAAAAAAAAAAAAAGAAGAAGGCAGAAGATACTGCATGTTTCTTCTACAAAGAAAAAAAGAAAAAAAATTCTCACTTTTCTTTTAGCATTTTGTGTTTGTGTATGTGCAGTGTAGTACACCCCCAGCATACTCTAGGATGCTACAATGATGCAACTCCATGCAGGTGCATAGGAATTGCATCATCAGTGGACAAACAGAGAAAAGGCTTGGCTGGAAGAAATGGAGGAGAAGATAACAGCAGAGACAGGAAGGAGTGCACACTCATATAGGTAAGTCTACTATGCTGTGCATACTTACATACCTCCCCAACACTCCGCTCCTTCAGCCTTGCCACTACTGAGGAGGTCACCATGGTCTTCTCAGAAACCCACCTCACCACTTGCCCCCTTGACCCTGTCCCCACACAACTCCGGGCACCCTCCTCCTCCATCCTACGCTCCCTCACCCACATCTTCAATCTCTCCCTCTCTACTGGCGCATTCCCCTCCCCCCCTAAAGCACGCGACATCACCCCCATATTCAAAAAACCCTCCCTGGACCCCACCGACCTGAGCAACCTTAGACCAGACCCATCTCCCTACTGCCATTTACTTCCAAGCTCCTTGAGTGCTTAGTCTACAATCGCCTAAGCGCCCACCTCACTGACAACAACCTCCTTGATCCACTACAGTCTGGCTTCCGTCCCCTACACTCCACCAAAACCGCCCTACTCAAAATCACTACTGACCTGCTAACCGCCAAAGCTAATGGCCACTATTCAGTCCTTTTACTACTCGACCTCTCCGCGGCCTTCGACACAGTTGACCACCCCCTCCTCCTTAATAAACTACACTCCCTCGGCATCAGAGACTTCGCTCTCTCCTGGCTCTCCTCCTACCTATCCCAACGCTCCTTCAGCATTACCTATAACGCTACCACCTCCCCCTCTCTGTTGGGGTCCCCCAAGGCTCTGTCCTCGGGCCCCTTCTCTTTTCCATCTCCTCCCTCGGCAAACTGATACACTCCCACAGCTTCAGCTATCACCTCTACGCCGATGACACGCAAATTTACCTCTCCACCCCTCACCTCACCCCTTCAGTCTCCACCCATATCACCCACCTGCTGAACGACATATCTGACTGGATGTTGCTCCATTTCCTCAAATTGAACCTTTCCAAAACCGAGCTCCTAATCTTCCCACCAGCCCACCCCCCCCCACCCCCTCCATCACGACCAACAATGCCACCATCAGTCCCACCCCGCAAACCAAAGTCCTAGGTGTCACTATATTATTATTATTATTATTCAGTATTTATAAAGCGCCAATAGTTCGCTCAGCGCTGTACATTACAAAGGGGGACAGAACATGTGACAGAACAATACCAATACAATGCAAAACATGAGGGGATCGAGGGCCCTGCTCTTTCAAGCTTACAATCTAGGAGGGAGGGGATGGTGGCACAGGAGGAGATAGCTGTGGGGGATGGAGTGGTAGGAAGAGTGGAGGAGGTCGGCAAGTTAGCAGGGGGCGGGGTAGGCTTCCCTGAAGAGATGGGTTTTCAGGGTGCGCCTAAAGGAGAGGAGAGTAGGTGATAATCTGATGGGTTGGGGCAGGGAGTTCCAGAGGATGGGTGACACCCTGGAGAAGTCCTGGAGGCGGGCATGGGAGGAGGAGACCAGGGAACTAGAGAGAAGGAGGTCTTGTGAGGAGCGGAGTGTGCGTGCTGGGCGGTACTTGGATATTAGGTCAGTGATGTAGTTCGGGGCAGTATGGTGGACAGCTTTGTACGTCAGTGTTAGGATTTTGAATTTGATCCGTTGCGCAATCGGAAGCCAGTGGAGGGATTGGCAGAGGGGGGTGGCGGAGACGGAGCGGTTGGAAAGGTGAATGAGTCTGGCAGCCGTATTCAGGATGGACTGAAGCGGGGATAGCCAGCGGCGAGGCAGGCCAGTGAGGAGGGAGTTGCAGTAGTCGAGTCGCGATATGATGAGGGAGTGGATGAGCTGTTTAGTGGTTTCTGGAGTTAGGAACGTGCGGATTTTGGCGATGTTGCGGAGGTGGAGTCTGCATGAGTTTGTTAAAGAGTGGACTTGGGGCTGGAAGGATAGGTTGGAGTCCAAAATGACACCAAGTACTCTGGCCTGCGGGGCGGGTTTGATGGTGGCGTTGTTGGACATGATGGAGAAGTCAATGGGGGGTGGTGTCCGGGCTGGAGGGAAGACAAGAAACTCGGTTTTGGAGAGGTTCAGTTTAAGGAAGTGGAGCGACATCCAGTCTGATATGTCGCTCAACAGGTGTGTGATTCGGGCGGAGACCGAGGGGGTGAGGTGGGGGGTTGAGAGATAGATTTGTGTGTCGTCGGCATAGAGGTGGTAGTTGAAGCCGTGAGAGTGTATGAGTTGGCCAAGGGAGGAGGTGTAGATGGAGAAGAGAAGGGGCCCGAGGACAGAGCCTTGGGGGACCCCAACAGAGAGGGGGAGTGAGAGGGAGGTGGTGGCATTATAGGTAACGCTGAAAGAGCGTTGTGACAGGTAGGATGAGAGCCAGGAGAGAGCAGAATCGCTGAGGCCGAGGGAGTGTAGTTTTTTGAGGAGGAGGGGGTGGTCGACTGTGTCAAAGGCCGCAGAGAGGTCAAGGAGTAGGAGCACTGAATAGTGGCCATTAGCTTTGGCGGTTAGCAGGTCGTTGGAGAGTTTGAGTAAGGCAGTTTCGGTGGAGTGTAGGGGACGGAAGCCGGACTGTAGGGGATCGAGGAGGTTGTTGTCGTTGAGGTGAGAGCATAGGCGGGCGTAGACTAGGCGCTCGAGGAGTTTAGATGTAAATGGGAGCAGGGAGATGGGTCTGAGGTTGTTCGGGTCATTGGGGTCCAGGGAGGGCTTTTTAAGTATGGGGGTGATGTGTGCATGTTTCAGAGGGGAAGGGAAAGTGCCGGAGGAGAGGGAGAGATTGAAGATGTGGGTGAGGGAGCGTAGGATGGAGGGGGAGGGAGGTTGTAGGAGTTGTGTGGGGATAGGGTCAAGGGGGCAGGTGGTGAGGCGGGCATCAGAGAGGATCTTGGAGACTTCTTCGATGGTAGTAAGGTCAAAGGTGCGGAGTGTTGGGGGAGCTTCAGTATGAGGAATGTAGGGTGGGGTGGGAGAGGAGGTCAGAGCAGTGGTGGGGCCGTGGGAGAGGGGTGTAGAGGGGGTAGCTGAGTGAGGGGGAAGGGGGTTGGAGGGAGTTTGAGCAGCGACGAAGTCCCTGTGGGTTATGTCGAGGGGGAGGGGGGATGAGGGGGTAGCTGTGTGAGAGGAGACGGGTTGAGAAGGCGTGCGAGTTGCGGCAATGTCCTTGCGAATTGTGTCAATCTTGTTTTTGAAGTGATTGGCAATCTCAAGGGCAGTGAGTGAGGTGCTGGGTGGAGGTGGGGGTGGCGAGAGTAGAGAGTTGAAGGTGGAGAAGAGTCGGCGAGGATTGGAGGAGAGGGCCTTGATGAGGGTCAGGAAGTAGGCTTGTTTGGCAGTATGGAGGAAGGAGGTGTAGGTGTGGAAGGCAGATTTGTATCGGGTGAAGGCTTGTTGGGATTTGGTTTTGCGCCATAGTCGCTCCAGGGCACGACTGTGTCGTTTGAGGGTTTTGGTGTGATCAGTCTGCCAGGGCTGGAGCGGTCGGGGTCTGATGTTGCGTGTGGTTAAAGGCGCTAGTGAGTCAAGGGCTGTTGACAGCGCATTGTTGTAGGCGGTCATAGCCAAGTCGGGGCAGGACAGGGGGAGGATGCTGTCATGGAGTTGATCAACTGCGGAGTGGAGGGAGGCAGGGTTAAGGTTGCGGAGGTTACGGCTGGTAGTAGTGTGACATTTGGAGGGGTAGGTGTTGGAGGATGAGGAGATAGAGAAGGTGATCAAGTTGTGGTCAGAGAGAGGGAAGGGGGTGTTAGTGAGGTTGTGGGGAGCGCAGCGGTTGGAGAAGACAAGATCAAGGATATTACCGTCGGAGTGGGTGGTGGATTGTATGCACTGTGCAAGTGCAAAGGAGGAGGTTAAGTGGAGGAGACGGGCTGTGTCCGGGTTGTCGAGGTTGACAGGGATGTTGAAATCCCCAAGGATGATAGTGGGTAGCTCAGAGGAGAGGAAGAAGGGTAGCCAGGAGGAGAAGTCTTCCAGGAAGCGGGGTATGGATCCAGGAGGCCGGTATATCACAGCAATCTTCAGGGGGGTTGGGGAGAATAGTCGGACGCAGTGGGCCTCGAAGGAGGAGAAGGATAGGGAGGGGGGGTTTGGGAGGACTCGGAAGGTGCTCAGCGGTGATAGGAGCAGGCCAACCCCACCACCTTTACGACCGTTGGGCCTGGGTGAGTGGGTCCAGGTGAGACCGCCGTAGGAGAGTGCAGCAGGGGAGGTAGAGTCAGTGGGCTGGATCCAGGTTTCCGTAATCGCCAGGAGGTTGAGGGAGCGGGAAACAAAGAGGTCGTGGATGGCGGTAAGCTTGTTGCACACCGATCGGGCGTTCAGGAGTGCACATGAAAACGGGGGGGAGATTTTAGGGAGCAGGGGGACAGATACTAAGTTGCGGGAGTTGTGGCAGGACGTGGAGGTGGGAGGGTTTTGTGCGGGTGAGGGAGGTGGTGGAGGGCCAGGATTCGGGGAGATGTCCCCCGCGGTTATGAGGAGGAGAAGGGTGAGAAAGGTGGCATGGGAGCGGGATGTGCAGGAGCGTGAGAAACTACTAGTGGAGGTGTTGGGGTCAGTGGGAGAGTGGAGTAATAGGAGGAGGTGGTGGGTGCCATAAATGGGTGAGGGAAGCAGTGAGGGCACAATATACAAATGTTTGGGAGGAGCAGAGGGATATAGTGAATGGATTTTGGGAACAGAGGAGAGGAAAATGAGAAGGAGGAGTGGAAGAGGCATTTTGGGGAGGTGATGAAAGCAATAGTAGGGAGATGATAGCAATGAGGGGGAGATGTACAAGTTTTGGGGTGGAGCAGAGGGGTAAAGAAATGAGATTTGTGAACAGAGGATAGTAATATGAAGAGCAGAAGAGGGGTGTATTATATAAAGGTACACGGAGTGGGACTCAGGTGTGTAAGAGATGTTTCCCAGGGTGTTTCCTTGCAGTCTGTCCAGCATGCAGTAGAGTTTCTTGCTGTTGTTGTGTCTTCCTGCTGCTTAAGTTCTCCTGCTTTAGTTCAACTGCTGTGTTTAACTGCTCTGCACTCATTCAAAGCCGCACTCCATCATAAGCAGCACCCCCATCAGAGACTGTGCCCCCCATCAGAGATCTCCCCCATGAGCTGAACTAAATTTATAGGGAGATGCTCAAATGAGCATTCAACTCCGCCCCAATTAGAAGCTGATAAGGCTCACATGAATAGGGGGGATGATTCTTAGGAACCAGGCCACAGTCATAAACCTGAGTGCGCCTAGAGGTGAGGACAAGTCAACAGATACACAGATATAATTACAACATTTGGTGAGAATTTAACAGGAGTCAATGCGTTTGTCTGGTTAAGAGTGGAGGTAGCAGATAAATGCAGTTACCCAAAGAAGAACAGCAGGAGTCAATGCGTTTGTCTGGTTAAGAGTGGAGGTAGCAGATAAATGCAGTTACCCAAAGAAGAACAGCAGGAGTCAATGCGTTTGTCTGGTTAAGAGTGGAGGTAGCAGATAAATGCAGTTACCCAAAGAAGAACAGCAGGAGTCAATGCGTTTGTCTGGTTAAGAGTGGAGGTAGCAGATAAATGCAGTTACCCAAAGAAGAACAGCAGGAGTCAATGCGTTTGTCTGGTTAAGAGTGGAGGTAGCAGATAAATGCAGTTACCCAAAGAAGAACAGCAGGAGTCAATGCGTTTGTCTGGTTAAGAGTGGAGGTAGCAGATAAATGCAGTTACCCAAAGAAGAACAGCAGGAGTCAATGCGTTTGTCTGGTTAAGAGTGGAGGTAGCAGATAAATGCAGTTACCCAAAGAAGAACAGCAGGAGTCAATGCGTTTGTCTGGTTAAGAGTGGAGGTAGCAGATAAATGCAGTTACCCAAAGAAGAACAGCAGGAGTCAATGCGTTTGTCTGGTTAAGAGTGGAGGTAGCAGATAAATGCAGTTACCCAAAGAAGAACAGCAGGAGTCAATGCGTTTGTCTGGTTAAGAGTGGAGGTAGCAGATAAATGCAGTTACCCAAAGAAGAACAGCAGGAGTCAATGCGTTTGTCTGGTTAAGAGTGGAGGTAGCAGATAAATGCAGTTACCCAAAGAAGAACAGCAGGAGTCAATGCGTTTGTCTGGTTAAGAGTGGAGGTAGCAGATAAATGCAGTTACCCAAAGAAGAACAGCAGGAGTCAATGCGTTTGTCTGGTTAAGAGTGGAGGTAGCAGATAAATGCAGTTACCCAAAGAAGAACAGCAGGAGTCAATGCGTTTGTCTGGTTAAGAGTGGAGGTAGCAGATAAATGCAGTTACCCAAAGAAGAACAGCAGGAGTCAATGCGTTTGTCTGGTTAAGAGTGGAGGTAGCAGATAAATGCAGTTACCCAAAGAAGAACAGCAGGAGTCAATGCGTTTGTCTGGTTAAGAGTGGAGGTAGCAGATAAATGCAGTTACCCAAAGAAGAACAGCAGGAGTCAATGCGTTTGTCTGGTTAAGAGTGGAGGTAGCAGATAAATGCAGTTACCCAAAGAAGAACAGCAGGAGTCAATGCGTTTGTCTGGTTAAGAGTGGAGGTAGCAGATAAATGCAGTTACCCAAAGAAGAACAGCAGGAGTCAATGCGTTTGTCTGGTTAAGAGTGGAGGTAGCAGATAAATGCAGTTACCCAAAGAAGAACAGCAGGAGTCAATGCGTTTGTCTGGTTAAGAGTAGACTCAAACCTGTCCATCAAACCCCATGTCCAATTGTTGGCAAACTCATGCAGGCTCCACCTCCGCAACATCTGCAAAATACGTTCGTTCCTAACCCCAGACACTACTAAACTACTCGTTCACTCCCTTATTATCTCACGTCTGGACTACTGCAACTCCCTTTTCACCGGCCTACCTCATCACAGACTAACCCCCAATTCAGTCTATCCTGAACTCAGCGGCCAGACTCATCCACCTTACCAACTGCTCCTCTACAGCCACCCCCCTCTGTCATTCCCTCCACTGGCTCCCGATTGCCCAACGCATTAAAATCAAACTACTAACACTGACATACAAAGCCATTCACGACGCTGCCCCAAACTACCTCACCGACCTGATACCCAAATATCACCCAACCTGTACTCTTCGCTCCTCACAAGACCTCCTACTTTCTAGCTCCCTGGTCTCCACCTCCCACGTCCGACTGCAGGACTTCTCCAGGACTTCCCCCATCCTCTGGAACTCACTACCCCAATCCATCAGACTGTCACCTACCCTCCTCACCTTTAGGCGCACCCTGAAAACCCATCTCTTCAGGGAAGCCTACCCCACTCTCACCTAACAGCCAATCTCCTCCACTCCTCCTACCACTGCATCCCCCACAGCCACTTCCTCCTGTACCACTATCCCCTCCCTCCCTCCTAGATTGTAAGCTTCGGAAGAGCAGGGCCCTCGAACCCCTCGTGTATTGTTTTGTTACTGTATTGTCTCATGTTCTGTCCCCCACTATAATGTACAGCGCTGAGCAAACCTTTCTGGCGCTATATAAATACTGTATAATAATAATAATAATGGAAAGCACACAAATCCTTTGCCACACTAAAGTCTATTTTAATACATTCAGAGCCAATGACCCACAACAAGGGGTTCCATATTAAATTGCAGCACACTTGTTCTGGACTAGTAAATTAAAATATTGAAGACGGAGAGAGCCTTTTTAAGAAGAAGTCACTAAAACAGGTTTCACGTGTTTTATTTAAAGACAAAAAAAAAAGCAACATACAGTATTCACCTGATAAATTAGGGATTCAAACAACCCCAACACCGGGTTCTCTCTTCTTTTGCCTGTATGTGGAGATTTCCTTAGACAAATGTATTCTTGGTTATTTGTTACCATCCCACAAGTCTGCTATGCATGGTGTTATTCAACTGTGTAGAATATTTTTTCCTTCTTACAGAAGTGTGACCTATTTAAACACAGGCCAAATATTATACAAGAATATTTTTAGTCATGTTGCCAGCGATACATTTAATTTTGCTATTCTGTTTGTGGAGTTCTTCGTAATAGCTTGGCTTTGCTATATCAACAACCACACTGCATGAACCAGCAGGTATCCTTGTTATAACTGAATTCAAACACTTCACTAAGGCACTAAGGTAACTTAATTATTCCAAACTAAGGGTCCATTCACAACAGGCTCTGCATTACAAAGCAGTGTGCGGTGCAATCCAGCTGAAAAACTACAGTGCTGATGAGCCAATTGACAAGCATCGCACTGTTTTTTTGTTTTTTTTATTAAGCAAACTTTACTGAAATGTCACACAGTGATATTTCATTAAGTTCTATTGGCTGCCGTGTGGTGCGAAGTGCTGGATTGCCTCACACTGTGCTGAAAAACAGTATTGCTAGCCATACTTTTCTTCAACACGCACCACCGCAATGTGGTGGAGTCAACCAGGCATATAGGAGAGAAGGCATTTTGGCTCGTCTAGTGATGGGACTGTGCTGTAATATCCGTCCAACGCAGTCCCACCTCATCTGGTGTGAATGGATCCTAAGGCTACCTTCACACTGCTCCATTCCAAAAACGTGGTAAAACCGCATTTGTACTTTGCTGTGTTTTTTACCACGTTTTTACCACATTTCTGGTGTGTTTTGCACCTGCGAAAAAAAAAGGACATGTGACTCAAAAAATGCACCAAAAACGTAACTGCGTGCATATTTGCCACGTTTTCCATTAATTTCAATAGGGAGATGCGTTTTTGGTGCATTTTGTTACCGCCCCAACTATGCACCAAAATGCAACAACCAAGACTTTGAAAAACACAATGGACCCACAACTGACCAGTGTGAAGAGTTCCATAGGATTTAATGGTCATGCATTGTTTTTCGCTTTTTTAAGGCAAAAACAGAAAAAAAACTGATCAGTGTGAAAGCAGACTAAATGAGTACATAAAGCTGGCAACTCTATTTAAAGGCAAGAGCAACTACAAAGACAAGCTCCTAACAAGTATATTTAAGTGTACCAAAAAATGTATGTTACAAGCAGGGTGGATAAAAATCAATGATTTTAAAAAAAAAAAAAAAAAAAAAAAAAAAAAACGGATTTTTTTTTATTTAAATCGGATTTTTTTTTATTTAAATCGGATTGTTTTGAATAAAATTATTTTTGAGGAAAATATATTACCATCCAAAGGTTATTCCATCATGAAATAAAGATTAGTTTTTTAATTATGTAGAATAAGGCTGTATATGTTTAATTTTTTTGGAAAATAAATTCCATTAATCCATTCACAATGTCATGCTCTTCCAGAGGTTTTTGTAAGATTATTGGGCAGTTCCTCTGCCTACAAGATATTATCACAGATGCATGGTTTACTTTTGCAGTTCTCAAAACTGAATTTGACTCCAGCGGAGATCACATGCCTCTTCTTCACAGCAAAAATGTTATAACATGAACAGAGTTAAGAAAAAGACCTTAATCCTAACTTCTACAAACCTATGAATACAGAATCAACCCCTTCAGTGCTAAGTTTCAAGACGTTCAGTGAATAGAATAGAAACAATATTTTTCTGATTGTTTGGAGTGGAATAGATCTGCACAAGAAGAAAGTGAAACTAAGTGCGAGGAGGAAGTAGCTGACAGTCTAAGTTTCTTAAAATATATATATTTTGTTTAGCCAAATTAGTTAACAAACATGGATGTTTAAGCAAATAACATATGCTAGAATGTTATTGTTTCAGATGAATAAATCTATTTAAATTGTTATTATTAAGGTAATGATTATTTTTCTCCTTCCTAAGTACAACAGAAAAGTTGTCCAAATATGAATTATTAACCTATTAAACCAGGGATAAAAAACTAATATGAAAAGTTGTTATTCTAAAAATCTTCATATACGTGCATATTAAAGTTATACCAGCAAGAATTAGTCTATGTAGAAAACTATGATTTAAATCAAGCCTTACTGACTAGTGATTTAAATGAGTTTGATTTAAATCAAATCCACCCTGGTTACAAGCCTCCCAAAGGGCAGAATATAAATACTGAAGGTCAAACTATCAATTCAGCTGTGCAAAACAGAGTCAAGTCAAAACGTTTTTTGTTTTTTTTTTCGTTACGAATTGAGTAAGGAAAGGTTAAAACAACAGCAAGCATCACAGATGCGCTATACAGCGCAGATGGAGAAATCTGTTAGGTTAATGAAAAAAAATCTATCAGTGTATGGCTAGCCTTAATCTTCCAATGAGAACACTTGGTCTGGAGACAACAATCTAAGAGGGGATTTCCTCTGACTTGGGAGAGATTTACTCTCACCTCCTATTGCAGGACAAAAGATGAAGGGGTACATCATAAAACATTGCTAGTTCTCATTAGATGCAATCCAGTGCGCTTTTTTTCTGCATCAAAAATGCATGCACAGTGTTTTCCATGTAGTCTAATGGCCCTAGTTCACACCAGTGCAGTCAGTTCCAGGTGCGGAAAAAAAAAGGAGAAGATGCTGCATTTTTTCTGCACAGAAGTGTACTGGAACATAGCAAACTGCATCAAAACTGCACCGGAACGTAGAGTGGTGTGAACTATGAGCAAAAACATATCTGGAATGCATCCAGAATGAGTTTAGAAATGTTATTTGCAACTAACCAAAACCCTATGAGAACAAATTAAATGGCATCTCAGCCAAAGGAATATGTATGTAACCTTAGCATGCTGTAATTACTATTTAGCACTTCTTAGCGTAGCTTCAATCAAAGCTAAAAAAAAAATAAATGTCAGCAACTACAAAAGCTGTAGCTGCTGACTTTTAAAAAACAGCCACTCACCTGTCCCATGATCCAGTGGTGTACTCACCGCAGCTGGTCTCACTGGCCATCCTTGCTCCCCAGCGCCGGCATCTTAAGTGTGGGCACCCGGCTGTGACAGCTTGTGGCTTCACAGCCAGGTGCCCACTGTGCATGCAGAAGCAACGCTGCGCCTTGTGAATGGTCCTGTTGCCTTCTGGGACCTGTCACGTGTACCAGAGAGACTATGGGGAGGGAGGAGGGGAAGACAACTTCTGCTTCTGATCACCTAGGCAGTCGCAGCGGAAGTGGGAGAGGGTACCTGTCAAAATTGGGTTCCCATTCTCAAAGGTGCCAATTCCTCACAAGAAGAGCGAGACCAGTACTTAACACAGAAATTCCCTTTTTGGGTGGAGCTCCGTTTTAAATGATGTAGCTTAATGAATCAGGGACTATGAATTTTATTTAACAACTTACCGCAATAGCACATATCCATACATCCTCAGGTTTCAGTGCTTCTGCCAGTATCAAGGCTGTGGCTTTGATCCTGGAATAATTTTTTTTTTTTTTTTTTGAGTCAGCATAGCTCTTTAAAGTGTTACTAAACCCAGGACCCTGCATTCACTATATCTGGTTTCACACACTACACAGAACATGGAAATGCAATTAGTTTAGTAAATATAAACTGCTGAATACCTTTTCTCATCAGCAGTTAGAGCAGTCTTGTGACATTTATCAGTGTCCAGCAGGGCACTGGTTAAAGCTTGTAGGAGTAGTTTTCATTCTCCCACATCAGGCTGCAAGACCCCTGACCCTCTGTCTGGACAACACTCATTGGTCCTGTGCTGATCACAAGCACACTCTCCTAAGGAAAAAAAAAATCTCTAGCAATACACACCAAACTGAGCATGCGCAGCTTGCTTCCAAACCACTGTTATATCCGGAGATATATTGAGGAAAGTAGAAGAATCTAAGCCGATCAGAAGGGGGACACCCTGAATCGATGTGGGCATTCTGGTCATCTTACCATAGAGATGAAGGAGGGACTCTTTGGTGTATGAAACCAGAAGCAACAAAGATTTTGTCACTACCGTTTTCGGTTTGTTGTTGATTATACAGGATTTATATAGCGCCAATTACAATACAATTTACTACAGTAAGAAACAGAGAGCCCTGCTTGTTGGAGCTTACAAGCCATTACCAGTTTGTAAAGCATCTGATCAAGCCAATCTTAGTTTGATCATATTCTTTTGAGGGCAGAGGAGAGATTGGGGGTTTATCAGACAACTGATCTCTCAGTAAATAGTTCCTGTCACTGCTCACGCTATCACAAGGGATGTTGTTCATCCGTTGTAAAAGCAATAAGGTTGATTTTAAAAAAATTAAAACGACTGTAAAAAAATACTTTTGAATAAAATATTTAAAACAAAAATTAAAGTGCCCCGTCACCCCTTGATCATGTGCACATGTAGGTCCTACACTGTAGTTTGTCACCATTTCAAGGCGTGCAGAAGTTTAAAACATTACATGTTAGGTATCTATTTACTCGGTGTAACATCATCTTTAGCATTTTACCAAAACTGGGTATTAAATTGAGTTTGTGTGCACTGAAAGTCATAAAGCATATTTTTTCCTGAAAAGTTGCATTTGATAAACCACTGTGTAAAGATCGTGTAACATAAAAAATTGCGACACCACCATATTTTTCTCCAAGGCCTCTGCTTTTAGAAAATATACATGTTTTGGGGTTCTAAGTAATTTTCTAGAAAAAAAAAAAAGCAGATTTTTACATGTAATTGAGAAGTGTCAGAATTAGCTTGGGCAGTTAATATAAAGGGTTTATAAATTCCCACTTCTGCTGTTAAACAAAACAAAACACTGCACCAACATGAAACATGGTCTTCACTGAGTGGACAGCTGAAGTACTGACTTAGTAGAGTGTCGGTTCTCTGTAGGGATCATTGCTCTCACACAGAGCACTGTGGTCTTCCTCTGCAACAATCTGTCAAGCCTAGGAGTTTCATGCTGGGGCATCGTTACAAAAAGAACAAGCTGTATGAACATTATCACCTGTTATTTTGAGCTACATTAATTTGAATTATTTCATTTTAGATAACTCAGCCTTTACCTGCCACCCAGCTGTCATACTTTGCTTCTAGTTCCACCGCTACTCTGACTACCAGGAATGAACCATCACAACGTGAAGCTTATACAAGCTAAGGATTCTCTTCCTTCTCCCTGCATGACAGGGCTGTGTTCCTTAGTGGTTTATCATCCGACACCAGTGATACCACATGGGTTGAAGGTAACAGTCCACAACATCTCCAAAACTGAAAATGTCTCAAACTTGAACTGGAAAGGGAAGCAGAATATGTACAATTAAGGAAGGTTATATTTAAAGTTTATGTATTGTACACCATAAACATTAACTTCTCTTATTTGCTCCTGTTTGTCCTGTCAATTAGGCACACAGAATGTTTGTCCAGCTCTCCTAAACACCTTTCATCCTAGCTACAAAAATTTTAATTAAAAAAGAATTTAAAAAAACGCCTTTTCTCTTGAAAGCATTTTAGCAGAAAAAAGTGCTTGATGTGTGTGTTAATTCATTTCATTGGCAAAATGTATTTTGGCCACTGAAATGAATTAACGATCAAGTGCTTGATGTGCCTATTGTTAACACGCATTTAGATGTGTTTACACATATCAAGCGGTTTTTTTTCTGGCAAAACGCTGCTGTTCCTGGACACACTGGTGTAGCAAACTTGCTTATCAGAGTTGGACGCGGAGTTCCCCTTTTTTCTATTCCTCAGCCCTCATTCCCTATCCCCCTCCCTTCCTGAGAGGCAAACATTATCTCCTGACAGATGGTGTGGGTCAACCAGGTTAGGCATCCCTGGTTTGGTGCCAGCATTCTGGGGAAAATGTAACCTTTCTCACCTACGTTTTGAGAAGACTTGAAAGTTAATTGAACATTCCTCAGATCAACTGTGTGTTTCATATCATGGGGTATGAAGCTGTTAGTTTTAACTGAGAGTCCACTGACATTCTACCCAACATATTGTATTGGGCAGACTCAAGGCCACCCCCCTTTCAGAGGGATTTTTAAAAAAGAACAGGCTGCAAGCCTGAAAGCTAGTTCTTTGTAGAGAGGTCTCCCAGTTAACATCGTAACAAAAGGAGATAAAGAATCATCCTGCTCTGCAACTTGGATCTGCAAACCCAGGCTAA
Organism: Staurois parvus; assembly: GCF_062004578.1. NCBI lineage: Eukaryota > Metazoa > Chordata > Amphibia > Anura > Ranidae > Staurois > Staurois parvus. Next base: position 1,139,523 of record NW_028317813.1, on the reverse strand, counting down.
GGCAAGTAACTTAACCCTGCAATTTCCTCCCTATTACATCTCTGCTGTGTCTTTATATACATATATATATATATATATTTGTGCCATCTCTTTGTAAATATTTTATTGCACCTGTTTGACTCTTTTAGTAATAAATCTTTCTTTCTGAAAGTGTTAAACTGTTTTTAAGCGCTTACCTGCAATTCACGAATTCCTGCCTTTTGAAGAGACGCTACTGTGTTTGTTTACTCCCTGCCCAATTGACCATATTGGACAGGTGACTTTTCAATCATTATAGTGTATTTCTGACAGAGTCTGTCTTCTCTGTACATTTCAAGACGGTGGTGGCAGTGTGAAGGGTTAGTGGCATAATTAACCTGACCCGGTAACAAGCGCATTCAGGCTGCAGGCACCGATTGTAGCCCATTAGCTGGACAATCGCTGTGCAGGTGCAGCTGGGTGGGGCCTTGTTACACGCGTCACACCGCGGTTTTAGATCGGCCGGTCCTTCGGTCACGAGTTTGGTGAGAAGGTCTGGGGTCTGACGCCGTGGGCGTGACATATTACTGTTAGTCGCGGTTCTGCGATTGTCGCATGTTGGTGGCGGCGACTGTGGATCCGTGACAGCTGGCAGTGGAGTTTTTTCCTGCCTCTAAATGCCTATGCATGCATGGACACATGGGCTATTACGAAGGGGCATTTATCGGCAGAAAAAAAAAAAGCCAGATACCCCTAAAAGCAGCATTAATGATCAGTATGCATGAGGCCTTAGCCTGAGTTCATACTGGATTTGACTTTAAAGGTGGTAGAAATCTGTGCAACTTCATGCACAGATGTCTATGCATGTCTCACCTGCAATTGTAAAAGTTGTGCAGGAACTACTTTCAAAATCAGTGCGACTCCGACAGAGTTGGAGTCACATCAATTTGAACAGTTTCACTGCGTAAATTAGGGTGCGACTTGTCATGCGGTTTGAAATTGCATGACAAGTTGTACTGGTGTGAACCGGGGCTTTTACTGTATACTCAAAATCTCTTGAGCTGCTTTCTGTACATGTGCCTGTGCCTGTGTCTTATTAGGTGGCTTTTTTTCCCAGCTCTCTACTCTGAAGCAGAACGACACTTTTTTTTTTTACTGTTACAAGTTGTAGTAGTTTACTACGCGAAGAAAAAAAAACAACGCTTCACCGGCTATTTCTTTACAACAAACCCGTGGAACAGATAAAACCAATAATCTACCATATGTACCATATAACTGGTAGCTCATACATTTAGAATTATAATTTGTCAGTATAGAACTGCCTGGACCTCCCTTAACACCAACATGTCATTGTCCCTTCCTGAAGTGGAAAGCAGGCTTGTATATTATACTGCATTATCCAGTTCCTCAAAAGCCAATAAGCAGACACAGCCATTGTTATGCAAGGATGCAATGAGAAAGTCACTATATGCACATCTGTTTAGGGAAAGTGCTACTACAAATACTTTAATCAAAGTGTATCTGTAGTCAAAAACCTTTCTGTTATTGTTCTGGATAGAGTAGGAAAGGGTTAGAACCCCTCTCAGGTTTTATGGCTATCTGGGACAGAGATTTTCACTCACTTTCTGTTTTAGGGACAACCTTTTACTAACAGGAAGTGAGGGAAATCTGCCACAGGGAACAGACAATAAAAAGCTAACAGCAGATCTAGCATCACCCCACTGAACCTAAAAATAAAAAAAAAACATTTTTCTTCAGTCTGTATTGTTGGAGAGTTCTTCTCACTTCCTGTCTGGGGAAAAAAGTTGTACTCAGGGTAGTAATGAGAAATCTCTCCAACAGAGCCCTAGACAGCAGTAAAATCTGGCAGGGATTCTAACCCTTCCCTGCTCTATTCAATACTAAATAAAGATTACTTTGCCATAGGAACGCCATAAGGCAAGGTTCATATTATATGTGGGTGAATGAATACATGTAACTGCAACATTTCCTGCACCTGCATCAAAAACGCACTACTGATGACAGACGTGCAACAGTGCCATTTATTCTTAATAGCACCCTCACACACTGGAAGCCACAGTGCGTTTTCACATACTGGGTACCATATAGCACTATGCCATTTACCTGTGGATGTGATTTGGTGAAAAAGGTGCAGGGACCTTCTCCCTGCATTTTCTGTAGGTACAGCAGCCTATTCAAACGCATGAGCTGCCAGGAAAATGGCATAGTGTGAATCAGACTAAATGTATAGTATCACTTAAAATTAGCTTTCTGGGCTCCAATTACAGAGAAAAACAATAAAAAAAAAAAGGAAATGTGCATGTTTTACCAGTACCAATCATATTTGCCCAAATGCATGGCAGTGCAAAAGTGTTTCAGACACATTCTCTACCTGTGTGGATGTTTTTGAGGGACTCAAGGTTAGGTTTCTTTAAACTTACTCTGACAAAGTATAGTGACAGTCTAGTAAGAAAAAGTGGATCATTACACAACAAACCGCTGAACTCAAACTTAATACCAGGTTACCCAATTAGCTGTGAATAAAAGGTGTTTCTCTCTCTCTCTCTCTCTCAACGTCAGAAAAATGTCACCACTTTATGGCATTTTCTTAATTGAGTTCAGGCAATAACCATGTAACTAACATGCCATTGGCCAGCACAAGATAGCAAAAGCAAGGCAAAAGAGAATATATTGTTAAATTCACAATTTTAATTTGAAGCTTGCTGTGCTCACACAAGTTATGATTTTGCCTGAAAAATGTGCATGCTAACAGCGAAGGCTATGGTGTCTCTTCACAAAATGCATAAAAGGGTACATGTATTATGTTCTGGAGTAGGGAGTTTGACTGTTTTGTCTCTGAATGTTCTGTAAACAAAATAGAACAGCCAGGACCAAAGCAAGGCAGCCAAAATATCTTAAGAACCCGACTATATAAAATGAGATCCAGCCCTGGATGCACATATTTTCTTGCAACACGTTATAGGCAGTGTGGGGAAGCTAAAATCAGGATGTAACCTCCTACTATGTAGTATGAACAATTTCCAATATGGCAGCTCCAGAATATTATAAAGATTAGACAACAGCACCAGCAATTCTAAAATGTATTGCATATAGATAGTATTTTCATATTAGTCCCTGCCCTCTAGCTTATCAACACACAGAATCAGCTCGGGAATGGGCCATCGCACGAGTGGACCCATAACAAGCAGCTTGCTATGGTGGAGGAGTGGCCAGAAGGGCCAGAAGCACCAGAGGGGGACCCGAGAAAAGGAGGATCAGGGCTGCTCTGTGCAAAACCACTGCACAGAGCAGGTAAGTATGACATGTTTGCTATTTAAAAAAAAAACCTGAAAGTTTAGAATCATTTTAAGGCATCCATTATCTATCTCACATGCACATTCTACGGCCAATCTGAACAGAAGCCAATTTACCTACCAGCATGTTTGTTAATTCGTTACTCATGTGGGAAAAACTCACGTACCAACATCGCAATGCTTATTGTAAGTTCCAGCAGGTATGGCAGCATTGGCTGGATACACCTGGGCTCGCCCGTCCTCAATTAATAGCGGACCGACTTTTGCAGGTGTGACATTCTATATCAGGTGTGTGGCTCCACTTCTCCCTTTAGGGGAGATCATGTGCAGCTCCCATTTTCTCTGATGAGATGTCTCAGGTGAACCAGATGATGATGATGTTTTTTTTTTTATTTTTTGAAGGCCTGTTTTGGGCTTTGTTCCTTTCCCCCCATTTATGTTTACATCTGGACGGGAAGGAATAAAAGGTAAAAAGGAAAAAGCAAGGTATTGCCAAGAAGGCTTTGGATCCTTGTGGTCTCTGTTTTGTTTGATTACTATTTCTGTTATTCTGTCCACTGCGGTATCTGCGGATCCACATTGTTCTATTTATGCGTAATCCTGTTGATGCAGTAATGTCATTGTGGATTCTGTAAGTACTGCTCCATTTTCTTTATTATCTTGACAATAAAAGTTGTTTGGATTTAAAAAAAAAACCTACCAGCATGGTCTTTGGAGTGTGGGAGGAAACCCACATAGACACAAGAAGCACATGCACACTCCATGCAGGTAGCACATCGTGGTTGGGACCCTTGGGATTTCCCTTTACTCACTGTCTCACGATCTTGTAAAAGGTATCCCCAGAACAGAAGAAGAGGGGAAATATCTAACTGAGCCTTGAATATCAGTAAAATCCGATAAGAATTCTAACCCTTCCCTACTCTATTAAAAAAAAAGATTTTAGATTCACTTTAAAGCAGGCCTTCACTCCACTGGCTGCACTGTTTTCCTCTTCCCTCCCAATTGGATCTTTTCTTTTCTCATTCTTTTAAACACCTCTCTTGGATAACCCAGCTCACAATTCCAGGTTTCTCCCTGAGGCGAAAAGGATATCCCCAACCTACCTGTTCCTCTTGCACGCCAAGCATCCAAGGCGGCTTTGGGGCAATCTACTGCACAATTGTGCAAGTTCTCCCACTTAAAAAAGATGAGAGAGGCCTGTAATTGGCATCATAGGTAGACCTCAACTATGAGAGACAAAATGAGAAAAAAAAATCCAGACAGTCACATTGGCTGATTTGGAAAGAATTTATTTGCGAATTATGGTGGAAAATAAGTATTTGGTCACCTACAAACAAGCATGATTTCTGGCTCTCACAGACCTGTACCTTCTTCTTTAAGAGGCTCCTCTGTCCTGCACTCATTACCTGTATCAATGGCACCTGTTTGAACTTGTTATCAGTATAAAAGACACCTGTCCACAACCTCAAACAGTCACACTCCAAACTCCACTATAGTGACGATCAAAGAGCTGTCGAAGGACACCAAAAACAAAATTGTAGACCTGCACCAGGCTGGGAAGACTGAATCTGCAATAGGCAAGCAGCTTGCTGTGAACAAATCAACTGTGGGAGCAATAATTAGAAAATGGAAGACATACAAGACCACTGATAATCTCTCTCGATCTGGGGCTCCACGCAAGATCTCACCCTGTGCGGTCAAAATGATCACAAGAACGGTGAGCAAATATCCCAGGACCACACGGGGGGACCTAGTGAATGACCTGCAGAGAGCTGGGACCAACGTAACAAAGGCTACCATCAGTAACACACTACGCCCCCAGGGACTTAGATCCTGCAGTGCCAGACGTGTCCCCCTGCTTAAGCCAGTACATGTCCGGGTCCGTCTGAAGTTTCCTAGAGAGCATTTGGATGATCCAGAAGAGGATTGGGAGAATGTCATATGGTCAGATGAAACCAAAATAGAACTGTTTGGTAGAAACACAACTCGTCGTGTTTGGAGGAGAGAGAATGCCGAGTTGCATCCAAAGAACACCATACCTACTGTGAAGCATGGGGGTGGCAACATCATGCTTTGGGGACCAGGACGGCTGATCCATGTACAGGACACAATGAATGGGGCCATGTATCGTGAGATTGTGAGTGCAAACCTCCTTTCATCAGCAAGGGCATTGAAGATGAAACGTGGCTGGGTCTTCCAACATGACAATGATCCCAAACATACCGCCCGGGCAACGAAGGAGTGGCTTCGTAAGAAGCATTTCAAGGTCCTGGAGTGGCCTAGCCAGTCTCCAGATCTCAACCCCATAGAAAACCTTTGGAGGGAGTTGAAAGTCCGTGTTGCCCAGCGACAGCCCCAAAACATCACTGCTCTAGGGGAGATCTGCATGGAGGAATGGGCCAACATACCAGCAACAGTGTGTGCCAACCTTGTGAAGACTTACAGGAAATGTTTGACCTCTGTCATTGCCAACAAAGGATACATAACAAAGTATTGAGATTTTTGATATTGACCAAATACTTATTTTCCACCATAATTTGCAAATAAATTCTTTCCAAATCATCCAATGTGATTGTCCGGATTTTTTTTCTCATTTTGTCTCACATAGTTGAGGTCTACCTATAATGCAAATTACAGGCCTCTCTCATCTTTTTAAGTGGGAGAACTTGCACAATTGGTGGCTGACTAAATACTTTTTTGCCCCACTGTATGTCCAAGCTGAAACAAAATGAATAGGTTTTATTAACATATCTAACCAGTTCTATTTGCATATCTAAATAGTTCTATTTGCATATCTAAAAAGTTCTGTAGTTATAAAGTTTGGTTTAGAGTTTTCTTTAGGTGCTCTCAATCCTGTATTAAAATAAGTGTTATTTTAGAGTATTTAACCGCTTTCCCACCGCCCTATAGCAGATATACTGCTACAGGGCGGCAGGGGTGCACAAAATCACGTATATATACGTGATTTTGCATTTCAGGGTAGGGGGTGCAAGCGAGCACTTCCTGCACCGCCATTCGCTGTCCCAGCCGGTGACTACCCGCCTGCACCCGGTGATTACCGAGTATCTCCGACAGGGAGGAGGACTGTTTTATTTGTTAACAGTGCTCCTCCTTGTCATCTTGGGCAAACTGCTCTAGATGGCTGTGCACAGCACAGCCATCCAGAGAAGTGTGCTTACAGCGAAGCACACAGACACCGCCCTCCAGTAAAACACTCCCTGCACCCAGTTAACCCTTTGATCGCCCCTCATGTTAACCCCACCCTGCCAAATGCCATTAGTACAGTGTCAGTGCTTTGTTTTAGCACTGATCACTGGATTGGTGTCACTGGGGATGTCAGTGACAAGTCAGTTCCCCCCACTGTCAGAATGTCCGCCACAGTCCCGCACTTCCGCTATAAGTCACTAATCGCCGCCATTGCTAGTAATAAAAATTAAAATTCCAGTATCTATACCGCCATTTGTAAACGCTATAACTTTCACGTAAACCAAATAATTTACACGTAGTGGGATTTTTTTTTTTTAGCAAAGACATGTAGCAGAATACATTTTGGCCTAAATTTATGATGAAATTTGACTTTTTAAATTTTTTTACCGTACATGTTTAATAGCAAAAAGTCAAAAATATTGTTTTTTTCCTCAAAATTGTCTTTTTTTATAGTGCAAAAAATAAAAACCGCACAGGCAATCAAATACCACCGAAAGCTCAATTCGTGGGGAAAAAAAAAGACATAAATTAAATTTGGGTTACATGACCGCGCGTTACATGGCGAAGCGGTATAACGCAAAAAAAAGCCTGGTCAGGAAGGGGGATAAATCTTCAGAAGGGCAAGTGGTTAATATACAAAGGTAAGTAAGGAACACATGCCATAACTAAAACAGCTCATAACTGTTGGAAAGCAAGGGTTTAACTAACATTGCCAAAATGCCAAAACTCCTCCTATGCAAGAATGAATTTATTTTTCTAAAAACGTATACAGACACAACAACATTTCAATTTATGTTGGATTATTTTTTTTTCCCCTGAGCATCAATATTTTTTTGAAGAAGGTTTAGATAAGTGGCTCAGATGAGAAGAAAACAGCCTAGAAAAAATAAAGTTGTAATGAGCCTGCTTTCATCTGCAAGTGAAGCCTCATGCACACAGACATTTATTAGCCCCTTTGTCCTCAAGCATAGAATCTCCATCTCTTTCCTGCACCTAGGGAGCCACAGTTGGCACATACAGCCGCCAATACAAGTGAATGGCTGTAAGTGGCCACACTCGAATCTGCACCAATTGCTTCTGCATCGGCGTTTACCTGTGCATGTGTGTATGGTGTATTTCTCCAAATGCGCCACTCTTTAGTATTCCAACTGTACACTGGCAGAGAAGTTTGCCCTTCAGAAAACAATAAAAGCTGCACAGAAAGTCGTGGGCTGCAGGTTAGTTTCTTAAAATTTAATTTACAAGTCCTGTTGTGTCAGCAGGGCAGGCAAAATAGTAAGTGACCTGTCCCACTCTGGAAACTATCTTTTTCAAATACTGCCATCTGGCAGGAGGTTCAGAAATATAAAAGGTAAGGACAGACCGATTCAAGGAAAGTTTCTTTCCAAGAGCTATCAAGGCCCTAAATACCAATTCTGAGTAATATTATCTAGCTCAAGGTGACTTGACTTGTTGTTGTGGTAGGGGTTCTTTTTAGGGTTTTATATGGGGGGCGCGTAATGTTCACTTGTGTATGTTGAGGTTGTTATACATTTCAAATATGCGTGGAGTTTATTTTTTTACCGAATTTCATTGTAATTTGCAATGACAAAGTATTATCTATCTATCTTGTATGGTTGAGAAAATAGGCCGTATGCTGATCCAGAATCAGTGCTGATCCAGAATCAATCAGCGTTTACACAAGTACGGCCACATACAGCCCTTCACTTGTATTGTCGGCTGTAAACAGCATAGGAAACCGAAAGGGATTTTACCAAAAGAGAAAATAAACGCCCATGTGAATGAGGTCTTAGGCGCGCAGCCTGTAATCTATTTTCTGCTAAGGAGAATAATGAAAGCACAGGAAAGATTGAAATATATTTTGAGGGCCATCCTTGCAAATGTAGGACTTTAATGTATTAAAAGGGAAAATTTAACACATTCGGTTTACCATAACAAGTCAAATGTTTATATTACTTTTTGTAGACGGCACTATTATTGTCAGTACCCTTTTTAATCCTTTAAATAACAGATCTACAGTTCTCCCAATTTCTGTATTGTAAGCTAAGCACCTAAAAACATTATTAGTGCATGCATATCCATGTGCTGCTTTAGCGAGTTGGTTTGTTCAGTGGGCAAGATGCTAAATATGAGGCCAGGCAATAAAACCCCAATGTTGGCTACAAATGATAAAAAGACAAGACACCTGTGACTAGGAAGTTTTGTCAGGATGTAAATTAAATCAACCTTCTAAACTTGAAAAAAAAAATGCCTAAAAAGAACCTCAGTCTGCATATAGCGAAAATACATATAGCTTTTTTATATAGTTTTATGGCTATACAAACCAGAAAAGAAGCAAACAACATGCACACAATACCTAAAAGGTACATTAAATAAAAGAACCATACAAAAACAAACAATGTTTTTCTGTAGTATTACAGTAGTAAATACACTTTTATAAGGGCTATGTTCATAATAAAATAAAAAGACATTAATGCATTTCTTCCAGCCATTACCTGTTCATAAAGCCTGATAAAGTATTCTTCCAATTAAATTGCCAGGCTACACAGCTCACCCAGAAAGAACCTGCTATATAGTTACAGTGTTTTAAAGTAAATCTTTTACAAATCTAGATCATTCAAAATGAACATATGACAAAACTTATCAGGCCAGGCTGTCACTGACATCTGTTACCCACTTTCAATCAGGAACCAATCAGTGTGGTTTCAGATCACATAATCACCATGGCAGTGTAGACATGGTGATCATGTGGTCTGATAGTAAACAAACTTCTCCCAGCTCTAGCTGTCAATAAAAAATAAAAGCCTTTTATGTCCTTTAAAAAACAAACAAAAAAACAAATACGTGCAATAAATGTAGGCAGACAAATTTGTTATCGTTATTATCATACCGACCAATGCATACTTGCACTGCTAAAACCGGTCTGGGTATATACCTGTGGTCATGAAGGGGGTGAGCAAACACAACTAAACTTTATCAATCAACTGCAAATCTTAAAAAAAAAAAAAAAAAAAAAAAAAAAAAAAAAAAAGGATAGAATCTCAACCAGACTCACAGTTAAAAGTATGACGCAATAAACCCACCCCTTCATGCACCTCAATGTACAGATGTGAATGCAAAGTCCATTGTGGTGAGCTGAATGCAAAATGAACGGCCTTCAACATACAAAAAAAGAACATAACAGGCATCTCAAGAAAGTACTTGGTAATATCAGTCCCAGTATTTCTCTATCACAAGAGAGGGTTAGGTTAAAGTAAACCTAAACGAAGAGTAATGTAACCCCTGTAAGCCTACACTTGCCTTCTCAGGTAGAAAAACCTGCTTCTTTAATTCCAAGATCTCAAATCAGAACATCTGTTTTATAACTATGACAAGCAACCATCACTGAAGACATCATTAGAATATGCACGGTTTCTTAATATTGTCAGTTTGAGCTGCGCATGTTTAGAGAGGGTTAATAAGACACTTACCAGCTGTCCTATTTTCAGATTTATCATCAGATTGACCTGCAGAAAAGAAACACACAAATGACATGAGATGAAGCACAGAGAAAGTCATAAATCAAGTGATAATTAATAATCTATTCATTGATATGAAGCAGCATACAACATATGGGCTAAAGGCGCATTCCTAGCAAAACTTGTTTTTTTTTCTGGTTGGGAATTACACTCTCTGCCGGGTTTTTATTGCTCTTGGCAGGTTCTAACCTATCCATCAGAATACCCAAACAGTGACTGCAGCAATTAATGCAAAGCGTTCTCTGACTGGATGAGGTGGAGAGGCAGGGCGGTGATGTCATGCTCTCAACCTCATCCAATCAGAGCATGCTTTGCATTAATTGGAAAAGAAAAGAAAAAGCATTCTCTGAACAGCACACCTGTATAGAGCAGCCAAGATTCTGTGTTCAGAATACAGCAAGGCAAGCTGCTCGGTATGGGACCCTGAAGTAGTGGAGATCACTGGAGTAGTGGTTTCTACTGTAGTGATTTCCAGCTTCTGGAGATATGGCACATGCATAGTTACATTAGTTTATGCTGGACTAATGTAACTATGTAAACAATGCCATACCTGGAATTCCTATTTAAATGCAGCAAAGTTACAGTAGATTGCCAAGATGGCCACAGTTGTAGAATTGTGTGCCTTTACTTTACTTACTAAAAATACAGAAGCTGTGAATCTCAACAAAGCAGGACCTATGGGCACAGGATAATGCCGACTATCAACGGATAAGGTTATTGTGTTTTATGTCAGGAAATGTTTATCATACAGATGCCCCTAACTCTACAGGGTGGTTGGATGTGCAGGAACAGTCCAACTGCCATCAGATAGCAGTATTGACTGGCCATCACATAAGGGAGGCGTCACACTGCCCCGCTGCACTTTGTGTGCAGTGCAGGTGCAGAACAATGTATCCAGTTTGCTATGGACTATGCTGCGCTTTGTTATAGACTGCTATTATTTCCCTTGGTTTTGGTGCATTTTCTGAAAACTAAAGGGTACGTTGTACTTTAGCCATGTGCAGCAACTCAGTGTGAAGCCACGCTAAAGTAACTGATTTTAGTCAAGTTTTGATGCCTACATAGAAGGAATGTGAAAGGCAATCTAAAGCACCATTATGGAAAAAGAGGACAGAGTAGAACACTAGCCTGTTTATACTTTGTGCAAATAGATTTACTATAAAGAAAAGGAACACACATTTTGCAGCAGATTGCCAGTTGCTTTTGGCCTAGGTGGCAACAGATCTGAAAGTCTATACTATGGCTGTACGCATTTTCCCGAGAGGATTATGAGGAATAGTTCAGAAGCAGCAACCACAACTGTTCTGCAGTTTTATCCACATACTTAGAGTCATGTCGCTATTCCTTTTCTAGAAATCTGTTAAACAATTGTATGGGTGTTTATAAACTGAAGTGCACACAGAACAAACCTGAATATGCTGGAACAAAAATAACAAACAGACCTCATGCCTTTGGGCATGTATGCATTCTCACATTTGTCAGGTCCATTCTGAATATTATAATAATGCAATTCATCACTGTATTTATATATACAGCCACTTTTTAATTGTTACAAGAGGACAAACAAATTCTATTGAAAGATTGCACTTTTTATGTCATAAGACATTACCCATAAAGAAGGGAGGATTGTACTACACCATTTCTTTAATCATGTAATAAAGCCACGATTTTAGCTGTATTTTGCACATAAAGCCAATTTGTCTTCTTCATTAAATAATATGATGTTTCACTTTCTCTTACAAAAAAAAAGGCCAAAAATAATTCACATATACGCATTAATGCAATTTTAAAAGTTGTTTAAATATTTTTAAACCTGAAGCATTTATTAAAATAATACCTGGTGATTTAGCCACATAGACCCTTGCTCAGGAATTTCCTACTTTGGGGTCACAACTACAACTAATATCATCCAATATGTCGATACTTTTCCAAGATTTTGCTCAACTTCTAGCTACAGTGAAGTTCCACCCTTTTTATCACTGTGGTACATGAAATTTAGGACTACAAAAGACATACATTTTTGCGGTCTGTGTCCCCATTAGGGAGATTCCCCGTTTATTTGTCATGCTTACCCATTATATTTGAAAGTGTAAGAGAAATGGGGGGGGTGGGGAATTTCCCTTCACTTCCTATCCTATAGCCACAACAGGAAGCAATAGAAAATCCCTCCAAAGTGAGGGAATCCCTGGTTGTAACCAGAAATAGTTTAGCCGCTGGAAGATTTCCCTTTTATTAGCACTGTTCTGGGGATAAGAACAAAGGGAAGGGACCTGTGTCTTGTACTGTACTCCAAGAAACAGATTTTACTGACAAGTCAATACTCCAATTTTCTTAGTCAGATGGTATGGGTCACAAGATTTTAAGCAAATACCACTGTGAAGTCCAAAAGCAGTCCAACTGAGGTTTTGGAAAAAAGGAACAGGCCCACAAAACAGTGGATCGAAAAAGGTTTACAGAGCCAGAGTGCAGCTTTTAGAACCTTATGCTGAAATATGGCATCAGAAAAGGCCTGAACATCTACTTGACAGAACTTGGCAAAGGACAAAAGCCCAGATGGCAATTCTGAGAAATATATGCCTTGTGTTTAAAAGCCCATGAAGAACTAACAGATCTTGTAGTGTGCACCTTAACAGAGAAGGAAGCAGTCCTATCCTTGAATGATAACTTGTCAGAACCACCTAGCAATGGTTGGTGGAGAAGCAGAAAGGCCTTTGCAGGAACCCTAGGGTTGTACAACCCTAATTCCAAAAAGGTTGGGACACTGTGTAAAATCTACATAAAAACAGAAAGCAATGATTTGCAAATCTCATAAACCTATAGTTTATTCATAGTAAAAAGCAGGAAAAACATCAAATGTTTAAACTGAGAAAATTTACCATTTTCAGAAAAGAAAATAAGGTAACTTTGAAATTGATGGCAGCAACACATCTCAAAAAAGCTGGGACAGTTTACTACTGTGTAACATTCCCACTTCGTTTAACACTACTCTGTAAATGTCTTGGAACAGAGACCAGCTGATGGGAGTTCTGGGAGATGAATGCTGTCTCATTTGTGCCTGATACAGGCTTCTAACTGCTCGAAAGTCCTGGTGTTCTTTGTCATATTTTTCATTTCAAGATGAACCAAATATTTCTAATTATTGCAAAGGCGGAATCCAATATGCAGTAGCTGAGAGGAAGAGACTTATATCACATACCACTTCAAGACCGTGGAAAGAAATTTTCCTGGAATGTTTCAGAGCAGGACACAAGGAAAGAAGGACCATATTCTAGTTGAAGTGAAAGGAAGACTACCTTAGGGAGGAAGAAGGCTTTTGGCCTCAACACAACCTTGTCCTTGTGTAACATTAGGAAAGGTTCTTTACAGGGAAATGCCACCTTCCATGCAGAGGTGATAGCAACGAAAAAGGCAACCTTGCAATTGAGGTAAAACAAGGCAATATCCTTTTTAGGTTCAAAAGACAGTTTCTGAAGAGCCAACAAGACAAAAACAAAACAAGAGAGCATAAAGAAGGTGATCAGGAGATATGGGTTAGACATTATGAACCAAAGGCCTTAAAGCAGAACTATACTCACCTTTATCCCAGCACTGCAGTGCCCCGATGTTCCACACTGGCTTCTGTAGTCTTCAGCCAGTCTGCTTCTGTTTCACGATCTTTAGTGGTCTTCATTGGCCAGGCCAAAGAGGCTCAGTGTACAGAATGGACAGGCAGGTAAGAAACTTTATTGCAGAAGAGACATAGTATGTCTTTCTGCATTAAAAATCCTGCCTGTTCGCAAATTTTATTTTTTCTAAAGTTCCACTTTAACTAGGGAGTGAGAGGCCAAAGGTCTGCAAAGGCTGAGATTAGACTGGAGAGAGGACAGAATACGCCCCTTGGAGAACTTTCAAAGTTCCTCGACTTGCACCAATTGAAGGAGGCATTCCAGGTGTGATGATAAACCTTTCAATAAGTTGATTTTCTGGCCTTCAAGAGGGCAGGATTGACTGAGTCAGAGACCCGACTTTCATGACCATGGTTTCAAAATCATACTGTTAAATCTAGCGACAAAGAGGAATGGAACAATGGTCAGAGATATATTCTCATTGCTGCTACAACTGGCTCACTGCCTTTCCTAACAGTCTGGAAAACAGTTAAACGTATGCTATATGCAACCTGTTGCAAAAATATACTATTATTCTTCATGTTGATAGATTCCACAAAAGCAGCGCAGCTCAAAACTTTACTGCTCTCTCCCTCCAGTCAAAGGTAAAGCAGGTACAGGCTCAAAGCGACCATCTCCAGACAGCAAAGTTTTTGGCTGGAAAATTTTAAGGTTACATTTCCATGGGACGCTTATAAATAGTGGTGCATGTTTAAACAGGTGGCTAGGGTGCAATGTTTCTTACTATGAGGGGCGTTCAAGTCAAACTGGAGTTTGAGTTTATATAATAAAAGAACAAATTTTCAATGCATTTATTTTTCAACATACTCCTCTGCTACATTTAAACTTTTATCCCAGTGTTTAACCTCTTGGCGCCGGACGAACGCAAATGTGCAGCCTCCTGGCGTCTGGGCCTAGACGCCGAGCAGCCGCACATTTGCGTTCTATTAAAAAAGACATATGTGCTGAGAGCACGCGCCCTGCCCGCTCCCAGCACATATGTCCGGTACTCACAGAAAGATCCCAAACTCCTCTTTCGAGGAGCGTGCAGGGCGCGCGCTCTCAGCACACATGTCCGGTACTCACGGAAAGGTAACGATCTCCTCTTTCGATCGGACCTTTCCCGATCATGTGACCGCCGTGACGTCGTGTCCCGGTGGTCACATGACTCTAAACCCCGCCTCCCAGCTTCTGAAACTTATAAAGGGCCAGGAGGCAGTGGAACCAAGGGGTTAACTAATGCCTGGTAAGCTTTGGCATAGAAAGATTTGTCAATACGCCTGAACCATCCTAGGACAGCCTGCTTCACTGCGTCATCGTTGTGTTCATTGTTCTCACAGAAAGATTCGTCTCGTGCAATTTCATGACAGGATATGTGTGATTAGGCGTTCCACTTGCTGAATGTTCATAGGAATGACTGCTGTGGGCTGGGAACCACCACGGCCAGGATCATCACTGATGGACTAATGATCTAATTACTTCGATAATTTAGAAGTAACTAACACAGTAATAATTAAGTTACTATTGATTGCGAATGACTTCAAATACTTCAACCATTGTTTCAACATGACAATTTGGTACTTGGCATTTTAATTATGAGAGGGTAACAATCGTAACCTCCCCATATTTCTTAGTATGTTTCCTTTAAAGGAGAAGGTCTAAGCTATTCTGGCCATACTTCTCTTTTGGGTCACAAAAGTGCACTTAATTCTGCTCTCTTGTGATCCAGATTCAGTTGAGGTCACAGAGCCAGTCCAGACTCCGCAAGGATCCTGTCAATGTCAGGATCCACCCAAATGCCTGACCAGCAGTTGGCTCAGCCTGTCACCGCACTGCTGAGAGCCTTAGCCAGCTGCTCCAACCCCCTCAACAACCTGGCACTCCAGGAAGCGCTGGAGGGGAAGAGCAGAGAGCTGGAAATTGACAGTCACCACTCTCTTCTCAGCGGAGACCTAGAACTGAGCGATCAGTGGTTACTCAGTTCTCCATCTTAGAGCCAGTGGGGGACAGCTGCAGCATTTGACCAAGCGAGTATGTTTGTTTTGATATCCCGCACTTCTCCTTTAAAAGAAATCTATCTTGCCAGAAGCATCAGGGATGTGGTCATAAACCTCTCTGAAAATGCTACTTGCGTGCTGTTAAAGAGGACCTAAACTGTGGAAGATGTGCCCAAAAGAGGCAAGCAGAATGCAAAAGACTACAGTATTGTCTGTAGGCTTCCAGCATCTTACTAAGCCTTTCCCCAGGACTGACCTAACCATGCCTTGTTCTGCACAGTGCCTTTTCGTGGAGTTGGCCATCTCAGAACTGCCCCCCACCCATGACTGGTGAGGTAATATTTGAGAATCAGCAAAATATGTGGAAACATTGAGATCTAAATAATTATTGAAGCAGAAACAGGGAGATGCATGCAGTGCAGGCCCTCAGGTAGAACAAGCAGCACAAAAGTGACAACTCTAAATCTCACACCGAACTTTGTGAAAAATGTAAGCAAACAGTGGCTCTCACACTGCAAACTCAGTCACATGCCAAAAAGCGCACTATTTTTCAGGAATATATGAAGACTAAAATTGATTTTTCAGGATACTGCTTAGGTACAATTGTCAGTTCTAGATGTTCCCTATAACAAAGTAAATTTTAACATTTTGCGTTTAGGTCTACTTTAAATTACAAGGTCACATTCAATTAAAAAAAAAATCCCTCCCCTTCAGTACAGTCATCTATGCCACCTTCAACCCCATCCTGTATGTCCTTACCTATGTTCCCCAAAACCCAGAGAGAAAGGCTGGGGAGTTTGTTGATTAAACGCAAGCTAATACTTTACTATTTACATTCTGGCTTTAAACCTTTCAGTCACTGACCCAGAACAAGTATACAGGATAAGGAATTATGACTTGTCTGAATTTCCTTTAATGCATACCTATTCCAGATCACTGAATCAGAAAACTCCTGTTCCCAATGTTGACTCAAGTCAAATGCTTCTCCCTTTCTTATTTTAGCTTATTTTCTGTCGTTCAAGAACAATTCACCACAATATGTCCTATGTACAAGCAATATCATTAATCCATCTCTAAATAAACCTCTTCCCCTCAAAATGTGGACTAGTAAGCAAGGACCATGTTGTTTTTTACAATGGGAAATAATAAACTTATTTTTTGACAGCCTACAGTATTTTAGTAAATGAAAATGGGCACTTTAGCAATCAATGCTACATAGTCATCTGTGTTTAGAAGGCTTCAATTCTCTGCTGCTTAGCAGACATCCTCCTCACAGCAAGAGGAGACTATTTACCATTTCTTTTTCAAGACAATCAGCAGGGGGAGAAGGAAGCAGTTTTAAAACATGCCAATTCCCATTATAAAACCAGTAATCTAAAAATGTGATCACAAAAAGCCTAACAAAAATCTTAAGTGGCAAATTTATATTCTACGTTTAAAAAGCTAGATTATCACAGTCCCCTTTTCTCACCCATCTATTAAGTACAAATGAATATTTAATTATTCCTATTAATAAAGGAATTAAACATTTTCATAATTAATTTCATAATTACTGTGTACATAGTGTTAACAATAACAAATGTGTTAAAGTCAAACTATATATGCACCGATTAGCCATAACTATCACCACTGACAGGTTAAAAGTGGAAAAACACTGTTATTACCTCTTAATTTCAAGGAATCTTTCAGGACAGCTGACATGAGAGAAGCATATCCCTCCAGAAAACACATGATCCTCTTCTGTTATTTAAAAAACAAACAAAAAAAAACATAGGCCCCAGGCTAGAATAAAAATTTGAATTATAACTGAAGGCCTAGAAATGAACATACAACAGTACAGCATAAATGTACACCAAAGCACTCCATAGATTACAACTTAACCTACACATTGTTCAAAATCGGGAGGGAACTGCACTGTTTTGTTGCCTTGAGTGCTTATCTCGGTCCCTTGAACAGAACGAATAGGCTGAATAAAATTCTCAACACCTTCATTCGCTCAATGTAAGTTATAAGGCATCTCCTGACATTAATTTTGCTATACTCCCTGAATTTCCACAAAAGTAGGAGATAACTATTTCCTCTGTTCTGAGAAAGTTCATAGACACTTTTGAAAGAAATGCAGGATCCAAAGTTAAGATAATTTTGTCCATGAGAATATTGAAATAGTGTTCTCGAGCACAAGTAGTTCGCTGATCCTTCTAGTGAAAACCAATGCAACTAAAAGAACCATCTTAAAAAAAAGTAAGATATTTTAGTGAGCATTCCTCTAAAAGGTTTGAAGGGCTCTTTAAGAAAACTCCTGAGAACTGTTCTTAAATCCCAAGAGGGGAATTTGCTCTAAATTAGAATTTTTCATCTTGAAACAGCCCCTAAAGACCTCTTTTGCAGAGGATCCTCTGCTAGTTTTAGTTCCCAAAAATTTGACAGGGTTGCCACCTGGACTTTCAAAGTGTTAACCGACAGCCTCTTGCCTCTTGTCTGCACCCGCCTGGAGAAACTCCAGAATCCTGTTAACTATTTGGACATCTGTCATTTCATTTTTCTGCTTCCAGTGGGAGAACTTTTTCCAAATCTTGTAGATAGCATTTTCAGAACATTTACAGCTATTTAGGATTGTATTTATTCCTGAAATGTATTGTAATTGTACTGTCTCCCTTATATTGTAAAGCGTTGCGCAAACTGTTGGCGCTATATAAATGCTGTATTATTATAATAATAATAATTACTTTCTCTTTGATTAATTGGTCTTTTTCAAAATCCACGCTACTAGGGCTAATTTCTATACTTGTGGGCGGTATACTTTTCCTTGAAACAAGGGTTCCTGACATGCTGGTATAATCCAGGGGTCAGCTGCACACCGTCTGAGCAAGGCTGAGACCCACGCTCTCTTCAGCCAAAAAGGTGTGATCAGGATTATCTTTGCTCTTGTGCTCTAAAGCTTTTGAATTACCCAAGATATCAGACAAAAAGGTGAAAATGCATAAAGACGTTCCCACTTCCAGGGCTGATAGGTAATTCTTGCCTAGGCTCTGAGGGTCTTCCTAAATCAAAAAGTAAAGATTTGCTTCACATTGTTCCTGCTGGCAAAAAGGTCCATTTCCAGTGTCCACCATTTTGCACAAATCTGTGTGAAGACAACCGGGCTCAGGCACCATTCCGTCTGCACTAGTTCCCTGAGGCTTAGACTGTCAACTGGTTCAGGCACCCTTTTAGGTGTATTACCATTAACAAACAGCGGCTCTTCTCCACCAAACTCAGTAACTGTTCTGCCACCTTCATGAGCTTGTGCAACTTTGTCCCACCTTGCCTGTTTAAATAAGCTACCGCAGTGATATTGTCAAACAAAACTTGGACTTCTATTCCCTTGATTTTTTCCTGAAACATGAGGAGAGCTTTTCCCATGGCCTCCAGCTCCCTTAGATTGCAATTCTTCTAGCAAGGTTTAGTACACTTCCGCTTTTACTTGGTCTTGGATAAGAGTTGTAGCAAAGATTCTTCACAGAGGGAGATCTGTAAATTCTATTCTGTAGCGGTTTCTTATAATGTGCAATATGAAGAGGTTTTGGGTGACTTTTGCCACTGCAAAAGTAAGGCCCCCTATCTTCCCCCCACATGGCAGCTCGAGTTACTGGGAATGAGACTTTTCTTTGTCTTTGTTGGGCTTAAAAAGCAATCCTCCTTTTTCCCTTCCTTTGAGACCAGGTCTCCTTGCCACGCCTTTAACCATATCACGCTTAGTTAAGGAGTGTGGTAGCTCTTGCTGTGAATTTAAAGGCCTCTGTGGATGCATCTGCAATGAATGTCACCTCTTTCGCAAAAACTGGAAGCCACTGAAGAATTTTATCCATGGGAGTGCCTTGTTCCAGATGTGTACAAAGTTGGCCCAATCAGATGTCTAGAGTGCGGGTGATGCATGTCGCTGCTATGGTTGGTTTGAAATTTATGGCACTAGCCTCCAAGGTGTGTTTCAGAAAGGTTTCCGCTTTTCAGTCCATAGGATCTTAGAGAGCTCCACCTTTTTTCAAAGGAAAGGTCTGTCCTTTTAAAGATTTTAGATAAAGGGGCGTCCAGTTTAGGACAGCTTCCCCACAGGGAAGCATCTTCCTTCTTGAATGGAAATCTCCTTATTAGGTTATTTGGTATAAATGCCTTCCTTTCTGGGTCTTACCATTCCCTCTTTATGGTGTAGCATAGAATGAACCAGGAAGGTATGCAGGTATTTTTTCTGTAACCTCACATAAAGTTAGTCATGGAGCGACAAATCATGTTGCTCTTCCTCAAACTCCAGCGTATCAGGATTGCTTTCAGGAGCTCATCTCTCGAAAACAAAAATCTTTGTGATTTAGGCACTTTCTCATAAATTTTCCCTTCTTCTGAATCTGATGCAGTAGTGGACTCTTCCTCTAATTTATCACAGACCCTTGTTCCTCCATCATCTTCTTACTAACTGAGACTGAGTGAGCACTGGTACTAGAAGTGGCAGGAAGTCTATCACTGTTAACGGATTCCAGCAACTGGTTCCTGAAGGAATGAAAAGTGCTGGTCATCTCCTCTTGGATACACTGCATGAAATCCTTAAATAAAGAACCTGATTCTCTTTTCACTAGTTTGTCAATACATTCCTGACAGAATAGTCCAGGAGCTGGACAACTTTCTTTTGCAAGAAACGCATTTCTTTTTTGCCTCAAAAGTCCCCTCTTTCTCCCTGGGCCTCCGTCTGGAGAGAAAAAAAAGAGAGAATATGTTTCTAGCAACCATGATGCAACTGCAGGCAATACCATCCCAGAGTAAGATAGACAGGATCCCCTTGCAGAGTGACCAGCCAGAAGTGTGCACCTGAGTCCCACCATCCTAAGGCTACCACACACCACACCAGAAAGTCGGGTAACAAAGCAGCACCAGAGCAAAAACATGCTGGCCATACTAGCCCCTACCTTACTGCTGCCCTTCCCCAGCTCTGACAGATCTGGCCCCATCATGGCCACTTCCGGCCTCCTGCTGCACCTGGCTTGCTTTGCCTAAATAGCTTCAGGGAGTATTGGTACCCTGCCCAATCCTCTGTGTCCCACTTGTGGCTCCATGAAGCTGCATGGATCTGTACACCTTCCTATGGGAAGAGCACCTCCATTCTTCTGTAGCTGGCTAGTGTTCAAAAGTAAAATGGCTGCCGTCGACTTCATTTTCCACCAGAAGTGACAATTGGCCCCGCATGGACTGGAAATTATGTCATTCCTCCACCCCAGCGATGCCCTTAGACATTGATACCAACGTTCTGCCAGAAGCATGGCTGCCGACTTGCAGAGAAACACAGCACAGTTTCCCTAAGCAGGTACAACCACGCATGGTTCTGTTCCCTTGGGATATAGACCCTCTGGTCCTTAGCCACAGGCAGCAACCCATCGCCCCTGAGTGAGTTGGTGGACAGCTTACTGGGAGACCACACAAGCCAAACCAAATTATAATACTCAAGATTCTGGAGAGCATGCGTGGAGACCATACCCCAAGACCCTGGTCTTGTAAAAGTGATGACTGCAGTAGATTTGTTAAAAGCAGAAAAAATGGGCATCACAGTTTGTTGTGTATGGGGCTGTGTAGCCGCAGACCGATCACAGTGCCTATTCTGACCAGATTCCACACCCAAATGTGCCTACAATGGGCACATAAGCATCAGTACTGGACCATGGAGCAATGGAAAAGGTGACCTGGTGTGATGAATTACGTTTTCTTTTAAATCTTGTGAATGGCAGCATATGTCACCTACCAGGGGAAGAAATGGCACCAGGATGTACCACGGGAGGAAATAAGCCAGTGGGAACAGTGTGATGCTTTGGGCAATGTTCTACTGGAAAACCTTGGGCCCTGCCATTCATGTGGATGTTAACTGACATTAACCACCAACCTAAACATTGTTGCTGACCAAGTAATCCCCTTCAATAAAACAGTATTCCCTAATGGCAGTGTCATTGTGTCCAGCATTTCCCCTGGTCGGATAGGGGGGGTGTACACTCGGGTTAAACCATTAACCTTTTCTTAGGACATAGAGAGCTCAAATCTAGTTAAAATTGATCATGATGATCTGCCTGCACAGTACATATATACAACTAAAACGGTAAAAATAATGGCTCTTCAGGAAATATCTGTATAAGTGCATGTGGGGTATAAGACCACAAAACTGATTGTGCAGCTGAAGGTCAGACAGGGGACCGGAAAAAGTCCATTATGTTACAGTCAATGAAAGCAGCTTTAGTCTAGCGCATAAGATTGAATTGTGAAAATTAATTCATAAAGTGTCATATTGCCACTTACAAGAAGGAGGGAATCAGGAGTTCAATCCATCAAGTCCATGTGTAAGACCTTAGTTCTCCAAAGCTGCAAGCAGAGTTAAAAAAAAAACTGGGGGGGGGGGGAGGGCGTCGCTAATAAAGACCAGCAGGGAGAGATGTGTTGGTGCTGCACGAAATGGAAGTAGTAGCCAACAGCCAGTCATATCCATGCTGTGAACTGGTGCAGCTGAGAAACAATCCTTCGAGGTAGAATGGTGAGGGGATTTCCTCCCATGCGAGCAGATCTCTGCCCACCAGTCTTTTTTTTTTTTTAAGCAAACCCCCTGGCTATTTAAATTTTACTTGCAGCTTTGGAGTGCTCAGGCATGTACTGAACCCCTTCTGATTCCTTCCCAATTGTAAGTGGCAACCTAACAGTTTCTGAATGAATTCTGACACACTGATCTTATGTGCTATGCCATAGTTGCTTTTTAGAACTGCACAGTGCAGATCGTGTTAATTATGGCAAACACAGCCGCCCAGCCCCCTCAAAGAAAAACTAGTAGGAAATTTGCCTTGCTGCAGGGTCCAAAATGCAGCATCTAAAAATGATAAGCTGCAATTTTTAAACTTTTTTTTTTTTTAAGATATGCTGTGCGAAAGGAAACACGCAACAAAAATAAGTAGATGCTATCCGAAATAGGCTGCAAAAGTGGAAATACACTTTAAAGGAGATTTTTAAACAGAAAAATGTCCCCTCTATTCCTGTTCTAGCATTAACTGGAAATTCTGGATTATTCCTCACTTTTAGACCAGGTAGAAGCGGCCACTAGGACAAAAAGGGTGAATTTTCCTAGCAGTGACAGACTGCAACTAAAACTAGAGACAGGTTCTAACCCTTCATCATTCACAAACTAGAAAAAAAAACACTTGTCCTCTGATACATTTTTTATTCTTGGTATTTTATAATCTTAACATATTTATATTATAAACACAGGAAATACAGAAACAAAACGGACCTCTAACCAATTTTATTTGACACTACGTGAATGTTTTGTAATTATGGGGAACTTTCTTGTATGCTTTAAAATTTTTAAAGTCAGAAGTGCAAACAATACCAGTCCTAGACAATGGAAAAGAAGTGTAGCACATATTGAAATGTCAAACAAAACCATTCATTATGAGGCCTTGAATTCTGAAGTAACAATGCATGACAAAAAAGCCAAGTCCACCTCTGAGTGCAACAGAACAAATAATAAAACATTTAGAATAGTGCTGTTAACTATACATTCTGGATTACCATGTTTTTGCTCATGTGAAATCTACGCAGAAGTATAAATAAAGCTTTGCGAAGATGTTTTATATTAGCAAATGCTAAATAAAAAAACTACAGAGCTGTTAACATTTTGACAAGAAAAGGCTTAAAGAGCATAAACTATAAGAAGATAAAGTGTTGAGACCGGTTACAAAGTCTTGTCTACAGAAACAATTGAGTACTGTCCGTGATACTTTTTTTATTTGCACTAACATACAATTTTGAGGACAAGATTTCGGGGTATGTCCCCTTCTTCCTCAAGCAAAGTCTTGTCTAGAAACTTTGGTTTTTGGGGTGAGAGAGGGTCAGAGATGTCTGTTCCCTTCTCCATTTAGTTAATTGCCTGGCAAACCTAAGCAAATATACTATGACCAAAATCAGTGGTCAGAACAGAAGAATAGATGAATCATGTCTGCAAATCTGACAATCCCCTTAATGGAACCCTGTTCTTAAAAAAAACGGGAGGCTGCCATTGCTTGAAAATGTGAGCTGCCTGACACTCATGCTAATCCAATGGCTTTATTGTTTTCTGTTTCATTGCCCTGAAAAAGAATGCTGATCAGATTGTCTGACCTTTGCTCTGACACTCGTCCAGGTCAGAGACCATCAAAGTACTGTAGACAGAGGCTGCTAGAAAACTAGCATTTATAGAAAAAGGTTAAACATGGCAATTTCCACATGTGTCTCAAGTACAGGTTTCCCAACAAATTACTTAAACTGAAAATTGTACTTGAAAAAAGCTACGAGAGAAGGAACAGATTAATTAGAATGGGATATTCACAATTTTTCAAATTCCTGGAGTCTAGTGCCCCATACACACTATAAGAAAATCGAACGACCGTATTCGTCCGACGAGCAATCGTGCAATTTTCTGACGGCCGACTGCGATCTTACGAAAGACAATTAACGATGGTGCAAACATCTAAATTTTTGACGATCAGGAACAGAACGAACGATTTTCGTTTAATATGTACTGTTTTCGTACGAGAAGAATTGGATACAAAAGACGCGCATAATCGGAAGCTGCTTAAGACCCGGAAGAACCTGAAGAAAATAATCAAAGAATATTCATAAGCATTACAGCCATTACTGTCCGTAAACAGTTGTCTTCAACCCACCCCCAAAAAACAAACATTACATATGCCACTGCATCACAATGAATGTGTGTTTGCATGTTGTTGTAAAAATAAAACCAGAATTCCAAAACCCATAATGGCAACTACAGTATTTTCAGAACATTCGGATACAGCATCCATGACTATTTCAAAAATTTGTCACGAAAGATCCGTTGATGGGGGATAACAAATATGGCACCGAAAGGTGTAGCTACAGGGTCACACGTGCATTACATCACTTCCACAGCTACGCTATGACGTTCGTACGCAATACCTTTATCGCACAATATTTTTCTCATGCATAAAAGCACATCGCTTTCGACCAGCTGTGTACAATCGATGATAATCTCTGATGCCCGCCTCACCACCTGCCCCCTCGACCCTATCCCCTCACAACTCCTACAACCTCCCTCCCCCTCCATCCTACGCTCCCTCACCCACATCTTCAATCTCTCCCTCTCCTCCGACACTTTCCCTTCCCCTCTGAAACATGCACACATCACCCCCACACTTAAAAAGCCCTCCCTGGACCCCAATGACCCGAACAACCTCAGACCCATCTCCCTGCTCCCATTTACATCTAAACTCCTCGAGCGCCTAGTCTACGCCCGCCTATGCTCTCACCTCAACGACAACAACCTCCTCGATCCCCTACAGTCCGGCTTCCGTCCCCTACACTCCACCGAAACTGCCTTACTCAAACTCTCCAACGACCTGCTAACCGCCAAAGCTAATGGCCACTATTCAGTGCTCCTACTCCTTGACCTCTCTGCGGCCTTTGACACAGTCGACCACCCCCTCCTCCTCAAAAAACTACACTCCCTCGGCCTCAGAGATTCTGCTCTCTCCTGGCTCTCATCCTACCTGTCACAACGCTCTTTCAGCATTACCTATAATGCCACCACCTCCCTCTCACTCCCCCTCTCTGTTGGGGTCCCTCAAGGCTCTGTCCTCGGGCCCCTTCTCTTCTCCATCTACACCTCCTCCCTTGGCCAACTCATACACTCTCACGGCTTCAACTACCACCTCTATGCCGACGACACACAAATCTATCTCTCAACCCCCCACCTCACCCCCTCGGTCTCCGCCCGAATCACACACCTGTTGAGCGACATAGACTGGATGTCGCTCCACTTCCTTAAACTGAACCTCTCCAAAACCGAGTTTCTTGTCTTCCCTCCAGCCCGGACACCACCCCCCATTGACTTCTCCATCATGTCCAACAACGCCACCATCAAACCCGCCCCGCAGGCCAGAATACTTGGTGTCATTTTGGACTCCAACCTATCCTTCCAGCCCCAAGTCCACTCTTTAACAAACTCGTGCAGACTCCACCTCCGCAACATCGCCAAAATCCGCACATTCCTAACTCCAGAAACCACTAAACAGCTCATCCACTCCCTCATCATATCACGACTCGACTACTGCAACTCCCTCCTCACTGGCCTGCCTCGCCGCTGGCTATCCCCGCTTCAGTCCATCCTGAATACGGCTGCCAGACTCATTCACCTTTCCAACCGCTCCGTTTCCACCACCCCCCTCTGCCAATCCCTCCACTGGCTTCAGATTGCGCAACGGATCGAATTCAAAATCCTAACGCTGACGTACAAAGCTGTCCACCATACTGCCCCGAACTACATCACTGACCTAATATCCAAGTACCGTCCAGCACGCACACTCCGCTCCTCACAAGACCTCCTTCTCTCTAGTTCCCTGGTCTCCTCCTCCCATGCCCGCCTCCAGGACTTCTCCAGGGTGTCACCCATCCTCTGGAACTCCCTGCCCCAACCCATCAGATTATCACCTACTCTCCTCTCCTTTAGGCGCACCCTGAAAACCCATCTCTTCAGAGAAGCCTACCCCGCCCCCTGCTAACTTGCCAACCTCCTCCACTCTTCCTACCACTCCATCCCCCACAGCTATCTCCTCCTGTGCCACCATCCCCTCCCTCCTAGATTGTAAGCTCGAAAGAGCAGGGCCCGTGATCCCCTCATGTTTTGCATTGTATTGGTATTGTTCTGTCACATGTTCTGTTCCCCTCTGTAATGTACAGCGCTGAGCGAACCATTGGCGCTTTATAAATACTGTATAATAATAATAATAATAATAATAATAATTGGACGATCGTTCGTCCGATTTTCTTATAGTGTGTACGGGGCATAACACATGACCCCACCTTAGGCTAACAGCAGGACACTGATCAATGGATGAGGATATTCACAGCACTGAACTGAAGTTTTAAAAAACTGTCTACTAATCTGTTTTTCTGTTAAAGCTGAACTCGAGGGCAGATATAAAGGGCACAAAAGAATACAAATTACTCGTTAAAGTGGTTCTAGAGGGTCATGTTTTTTTACTTTCATGCATTCTATGCATGAAGGTAAAAAACTCTTTGTGCAGCATACCCCCCCCCCAGCCCCCCTAATACTTACCTCTCACTAATAAGCCCCCTCTAGATCCAGCGATGTGCACTGGATTCTCAGCTATCCCAGGACTGCCTCTCTTCATTGGCTGAGACAGAAGCGGGAGCCATTGGCTCCCATTGTCAATCACAGACAGTGAGCCAATGAGAAGAGATGGGGTGGGGCCAAGCCGTGGTTCCATGTGTGAATGGATACATAGAGCATCGGGTGCCTCCCATAGGCAACCTGCTTGCTGTGGAGGCACGCGACAGGAGAAGGGGGCCAGGAGCGTCGGCGGGGGACCCAAGAAGAGGAGTATCTGCTGCTCTGTGCAAAACCTCTGCACACAGCAGGTAAGTATAGACATGTTTGTTAAGTGTTCTTGCATGGCAAGACCACTTATTATAGCCAAATTTAGCACCCTAACTCCTCCCACAGTTTTTACACTACATAGACAAGTAATATACCGAAATGTGCGGATTGTTCCCGATTGGTGTGCGATTACTTTGTGGAACGTTTCGCCAAATGGTTTACGAAATATCGCCATTTTTGTGGTGAAAATGGTCCCATAGGAATGAATGGCGCAATGTTCAAAACTAGAGTGGGAGCTGACAAAAGCTGGAGTGTGAGATGGAAAATCAGGACATGATTTCTAAACTGCCATCACTCCCTCATTTTCAAGCCCACCTACACAAATCTTATATCAAAATGTTCAGCTATCCCTGCTGCCACTAAAAATGTCCACGACTAAGCCATAGTCCTGATAGTTTTCACAATATGACCATTTGTTTGCAACTCACGCCGCCCATTGACATTCATTGAAACTCCACTCTAGACACCTGAAATTTGAAGGGCAATTTCTAAACTGCGACTGTGCTTTCATTTTTAATATTTCAGAGACATACTATGCACCAAAATGTAGGTCTGGGTCTTGTGATTCTCACAATATAAAGCTCTTCGGTTTTAAAGTTTTAAAACTACAACCGTTTGAAGATGGCAACTGCCAGTGAAGTGAGCAATTTGGAGTAGTTTGTTTTTAACCGCTCCTCTGCCCTTGCTGTAGAGTGAGCTGCCATAGGAACCCAGGTGTGTGAGCAGCCAGCAGAGTGACAAAAGCTACTCCGCCCACTGCAGTTGTAGATTACTGGTGGAGGCAAGAACACTTCACACAATTTCCCCAGAAATTGTAGATTTTCTAGTTATATTATACAGGATTTATATAGCACCAACAGTTTGCTCAACGCTTTACAATATAACGGGAGACAATACAGCAACAATACAGTTCAATACAAAAGGATTAGGAGGGCCTGATCCTGGGAGCTTACAATCTAAGAGAAAAAAAGACAAAATAATTAAGCATTTAGGATCACTTTAAAGCAGAAATCTGGGTAAAAATGTTTGCATGGGCTAACTGCTCGTTTTTGTCTAGGGTGATAAAGATATACTTACTGAATCCGCCAATCCTCGGAGCGCAAGACTAGTCCCTGCCACTTCTGCCCCCCCTCCTGCACGCTAGAGGTCTTGTGAATGAACTGCTCCTGACATCACCACATCTATCAACCGGCTCCAGGCGTGAAGACGCTAAGAACACCAGGATATGTTAAGTATAGCTCTTCCCTGAACCCTAGACAAAACAAGCAGTTTTCCCATGCAGTGTGGGTAAAGCCCCGCTGCATGGGAAAATATAAAAGTTCTGCTTTAAAGTGATTGCAAAGGATCAACTGTTAAAAGGTATACTTACCTGTTCTGTGCAGTGGTTTTGCACTGAAAAGCCCTGATCTTCCTCTTCTCGGTTCCCTTGCTCCAGGATCCTCCCCCATTGCAAGCTACTTAATATGGGAGCACTCGTGCCTGCTCGCTCCAAAGCCCTAAACTTTGTTAACATGTTTGAGGTAAGCACACTCTAATGGTACTAAAAGGGACCATTTTAATTACATGGAATTTTTTGGCTATTACCTTATTTGCATCTCATTAAAACAGGTGAAATAAGCTGATATCATTAAAGAATCAGTGGGGCATTAGTAAAAAAAAAAAAAAACTACCTGTGTAATTTAGCCCTAATGCAATACAATGAATGTACAAGCTGAAAAAAAAAGGTATGCACTTTCAGCAGCAGTGTGATCTATGGATGCTTCCTAAATGTTACTATACATACTTGCAGTTCAAATTCTATGCTTGACAGCAGGGAGTAGCGCAGTGGTGGGCAATGACTAAACACAATTTTAGAATAATGTCATTAATCTCACTTTATCCAGGTAAATATTAAATAATGAAAGTGAATATATACATTTACCACCATATTTGAAAAGGCCACAGGAATGATACATCCCAATTCCTCTTTCTCCTAACAAAGATAAGCCATCTACATTTCACATCTGCAACAAGTCCACATGAGGTGCTTATGAAGCCCAGCATGCAATGCAAACAGGATAAAGGAATCATCCTTCACTAAAGGTTTATAAGATACAGTTTATATCTACAGTATGTGTTCTAATGTAGTTTTTTTTACTTTTTGGTGCTATTTCCAGCAAGTGTAACTTCTAAAGGTATTAATAAATGAAGAAATGAAAATGCAGTGTCTGTTTAAAAGATTTTAGGATACAACAGAAACAAATGACATAAACCTCAGATATTAAAATTTCAGTAAAAGTGGACTATGGACCATTAGATTTTAATAAAGCAGACCTTTCTTATCCTTTAGAGTACCACCTACCAATTTAAAAAACACAGAGTTAAACATAAAAAAAAAACAATCACACACATTATGAGATTATATTTTCTAGTGATATTTGGGATGCTTATCTTTTCCAAGATCCCACTAGAAGGCTAGCAATTGCAGGTGAAAGCCAGGGTACTTTTTATTTGTTTACCTTGCATTTTTAAATGTGGGGTGGTGGGGTGTAAAGGATAAGCAGACTTTGCATTTTGAAGCAAGCCCTACTTTAACTGATCTGCATGGCAGTAGAGTGCTAACAAGCCCACTGCACCAAAAAAAAAAAAGTTAGATTCACCAGTAACTCATTTACTATAAGTCTTCCAGGACAACCCTTTGAGACACTGAGCTTCCCCCACCGGGACAGGAAACACATAAGCCCAGAACCTTAACAGGCAGACCTCCAGGCCTCCCTCTTCAGTTTTCCCAAGAACCACAGGAAGGCACTAAAATACATAACCATTTATGAACATACATTACCGTACAATACTAGGGTGGGAAATCCTGGCTGACCTGGAAGACTTAAAGAAAATGAGTTACCAGTAAGTCTAACTCTGGTTTTCTCAAAAACGTCTTCCAGGACAGTCCAGAGACGATAATCAAGAACTTATCCACTAGGGGGTGTGGCCAGGATGTGAGCTGGGAAGGGCGTGCAGGCTTAGAGCTCCAAGACCATCCATCTTTTTTATCCTGGTGTGCAGGTTAGAGTGTTTTACAGCCACAGCCAGACCCCTCTGCTTGTCAGGACCACCTGGAGATACTCTCCATGGCATCCAAGGGTAGGGGACGGACTCCCAAGGACCCGAAGCTGTCGCGGCAGCTCCAGAGGCTGGTCACATGTTTGGTCGGCACCATCTTACTGCCTCCCTCAAGGCTGCACAGGGATCGCGACAGATGGAGAATGCGGACTCCTCTCCGCAGCCTGCGGCCCCCCCCTCTCTCGGCATTGACTCCCACTTCTCCTGAGGCGATGAACAAAGGGTCTGAATTGATCACTAAGCCGATCCTTGATGCCACAGAGGGATGTAAAGCGACGCTAGTGCTCAGAATAGAACACCTAGCTACTGAGTGCACACTGAGCCACCATGATCTTAACAAAATTAGGGGGAGACTCACTGAGACAGAGGATTTAATTGGCTCGGCGGAGGACACACTGCACGAACATACTGCTCAACTTATCTCTCTGCAATCCCAAGTTGCTGCCCTGTCTAGTAAGGTGGAAGATGCTGAAAACAGGCAGAGGCACAACAATGTCAGGGTGGTGGCCCTACCCGAAGGAGTAGAGGGTTCTAATTCAGCTACTTTTGCAGAATCATTTTTCAAACAGCTACTCAATATCCCTGATCTCCCTCCTACTTATGTGGTTAAGCGAGCTCACAGGGTGCCTACGGCAATCAACCAGCTGTAACACCTCCTCATCCATTTTTGGTGATCAGAATTGTCTTTTGAGAATACTAGAGTGATTCTGTTTCCAGATTTCTCTGTGGAAACTCAAAAAATGCACAGATCCTTTATGATGTCCAACGACATTTAAGAGAAAAAAATATTTCCTACAGTATGCTTTATCCTAGCAGGCTCCGAGTATCACATCGTGGAGGGGTGAAATTCTGATACTGCCCTGAAGGCCAGTGTGTGGCTTGATACCATCTGAGTGAGCACTAACCTTTTGTTCCTGACATACGCTCCGCTGGGGCATTTGCTGCGGTGTGGCCCACACCTGTTCCATTCCCTGCATTTGGGATGGGCCTACATTACTTGCACTTTGTCTGGTTGGACTCTTGCTCCTGCACTGAGGGAAAGATGTTGGAAGAAGAGGGGGATATTTCCCGGTTTTCTCTCTCCTTGTCCCTGGATACCTGACCATGCCATATATACTGAGGCTGGAGCTCAGGCTGTCACACGGAGTTAGACTACGTGAACTTAACTAGGTGAAGCCACACCTCTTCTAGTGGTTTTCCAGGTTCTTGGGTATAAGCTGCGTGGGCTCGTTGTCTATGGGCCAGTTGTTTGTTCTTTTTTTATGGTACAGGGACGTTTTTTTTTTCTTTGCAGTGCCATATGTATATTTCATCATGTACAGTTCTCCTTTTATTTTACTCGGTGGTCCTGGGCTTTCCCTTGCGGATTCGGGGGAGGTGCATGGAGGTTGAGTCTGGAGTGGTTGGATGTGGAGATGGTGTCCTCCCAGGTAGCTCCTGTGCTTGATAACTGCTGGGTGGATAATCTTTCCTCAACAACACTCCCTGTGGTGTGGGATGCTTTTAAGACTTGTGTACGGGGGCAGTATATCTCAGCCATTAAGACAGCTAGACAGGATTATAATTCCACTTTGCGATGGCTACAAGAGGAGGAACAAGCGTGTGAACTAGCGCACGCTTCGGATCCTTCTCCTGTCACATTTAAGAAATTACTGGAGGTCAGATGCCTATTAGCTCTCCATCTGCCTGAACTTACTCAAACATCCTGGTCCAAGAAGGCGAACACTTTTTGAGCAGGATGATAAAAATGCAAGCTTTTGGCCATGTTGATGGCAGAGCAGATTATCCAGACAAATATCCCTTGTATTAGAACACTGAGTGGTGAATTGACAACTGATCCTGCGATAATTTTAGATACGTTTGTTAACTACTATAGTACGTTATATGCCCCCATCTCGGCCTATGATGATGAAGCGCTGGAGGCCTTTCTGAAAGATATGCCTATCCCTACCTTGGAGGTGGCTACAGCCAAACTCCTGGATAGGGACATTACAGTGGAAGAAATTGAATTGGCGATCAAATTCTTCACACCTCATTAATTGCAGGGCCCTGAAGGGTTCCCGGCTGAATGGTACAGACAGTTTATTGGGCAGATAGAACCTTGGTTGCACTACTGTCAGGATAACTCTATTTTACCTGCTTCCATGTCTGAAGCCCATGTGGTCCTCTTGCCCGAACTGGGTAAGGACCCTATGGAATGCTACTCTTATAGACCGATTGCGTTACTCAATATGGACCTTAAAATATTGACTAAGATATTAGCTAAGAGGCTCTTCCGGGTCATCACTGATTTAGTGGATGTAGATCAAACTGGATTTATTCCTACTAAATCCACAGACACTAATCTGAGAAGGTTGTTTACACATTTGCAGATTGACCATGCTAATGGTGGTACACGGGTAGTGGTGTCATTGGATATGGAGAAGGCCTTCAACTCTGTGAATTGGCATTATATGCATTCTGTCCTGCGCCGCATGGGTTTTGAGACCAAATTCCTCACATGGATTTCCCTGTTATACAGTCACTCCACGCCTGCACTTAAGATTGGTAATGGGACTTCACCTTTTTTCCCTGTGAATAGGGGTACTAGGCAGGGATGTCTGCTGTCCCCATCCCTTTTTGCACTGATTATGGAACCAATAGTTATTGCCCTATGGACGTCTCCTGAGGTGAATGCACTAGAAGTGGGGAGTATTCGGGAGTGTACGGCATTATATGCGGATGATCTCCTACTCTTTTTTAAAGGACCCAGGGCCATCTCTGCGAGCTGCATTCTGGATCTTGAATGCTTATAGCACATACTCAGGTCTTAAAGTCAATTGGGTAAAGTCCAGTGTGCTGCCCTTAGATGATGCTGCTCGTGTTTGGATGGATCCTCAGATTCCTATTTCTTGGGTGTCTAAGAGGACTTATTTGGGAATACTTACAGTTGCAAGAAAAAGTATGTGAACCCCTTGGGATTATGTGGAGTTTTGCATGAATTGGGCATAAAATGTGCTCTGAACGTCATCTAAGTCACAACAATAGAAGAACACAGTCTGCTGAACATAATAATACACAAACATTAGATGTTGCCATGGTTTAATTGCACATAACATGTAAACATTCACAGTGCAGGGAGGAAAAAGTATGTGAGGCCCTAGCTTAATGACTTCTCCCAGAGCTAATTGGAGCCAGGAGTGAGCCAACCTTGACTCCAATCAGTGTGATGATATTGGATGTGTTGCTGACAGCTGTCCTGCCCTTAAAAAACACTCACCTGTTTTGGGTTTACTGGTTTCAAGAAGCACTGTCTGATGTGAACCATGCCTCGCAGAAAAGAGCTCTCAGAAGACCTACCATCAAGAATTGTTGACTTGCATGAAGCTGGAAAGGGTTACAAAAGTATCTCCAAAAGCCTTGATGTTCATGTGTCCACGGTAAGACAGACTGTCTACAAATGGAGAAAGTTTAGCACTGTTGCTACTCTCCTTAGGCGTGGTCCTCCTGTAAAAATGACTGCAACAGCAGAGCGCACAATGCTGCATGAGGTAAAGAAGAATCCCAGAGTGTCACCTACAGAAATCTCTGGCACATGCTAA
This sequence comes from Staurois parvus, assembly GCF_062004578.1. Classification (NCBI taxonomy): domain Eukaryota; kingdom Metazoa; phylum Chordata; class Amphibia; order Anura; family Ranidae; genus Staurois; species Staurois parvus. The sequence goes on along the minus strand of NW_028317813.1, from coordinate 1,105,738 downwards.
CATTTTTGTTGACACATCTACAATAAGGAAAACATTAAACAAGAATGGAGTACATGGGAGGACACCACGGAGGAAGCCATTGCTGTCCAAAAAGAATATTGCAGCACGTTTGAAGTTTGCAAAAGAGTACCTGGATGTTCCACAGCACTACTGGCAAAATATACTGTGGACAGATGAAACCAAGATTGAGGTGTTTGGGAAGAACACACAACACTATGTGTGGAGAAAAAAAGGCACAGCACACCAACATCAAAACCTCAACCCCACTGTGAAACATGGCGGAGGGAGCATCATGGTTTGGGGCTGCTTTGCTGCCTCAGGGCCTGGACGGATTGTTGTCATTGATGGGAAAATGAATTCCAGAGTTTATCAAGACATTTTGCAGGAAAATGTACGACCATCTGTCTGCCAACTGAAGCTCCGCTGAGGATGGGTGATGCAACAGGACAATGACCCAAAGCATACAAGTAATTCAACAAAACAATGGCTGCAACAGCACAGAATACGCCTTCTGGAGTGGCCCAGTCAGAGTCCTGACCTCAACCCGATTGAAATGCTGTGGCATGACCTTAAGAGAGCGATTCACACCAGACATCCCAAGAATATTGCTACACTGAAACAGTTTTGTGAAGAGGAGTGGTCCAAAATGACTCCAGATCGTTGTGCAGGTCTGATCTGCAACTACAGGAAACGTTTGGTTGAGGTTATTGCTGCCAAAGGAGGGTCAACCAGTTATTAAGTCCAAAGGTTCACATACTTTTTCCTCCCTGCACTGTGAATGTTTACATGTTATGTGCAATTAAACCATGGCAACATCTAATGTTTGTGTAGTATTATGTTCAGCAGACTGTGTTCTTCTATTGTTGTGACTTAGATGACGTTCAGAGCACATTTTATGCCCAATTCATGCAAAACTCCACATAATCCCAAGGGGTTCACATACTTTTTCTTGCAACTGTATATCTTCAAAGGTGACTGATTTTTTTTTTAAATTAATCTGCTGCCCTTAGTTACAACAGTGAGGAGGAGGCTAGAGGCTTGAAAACATCTGCCCCTATTGTTGATTGGCAGGGTCAATCTGCTTAAAATTAAAATTTTGCCTATTTTTCTTTATCTTCTACGCAACACCCCAGTTTGGATCCCCCGCTCCTATTTCAGGAAAATTGAAGGTCTTTTTAGTACATTCCTATAATCTTCCTCCCATCCACGGTTGGGGATCCGGGCACTCCATGACCTGCTGGGACAGGGTGGCCTTGCATTACCCGATTTATATAAATATTTTCTGGCTAGTCAGATGGTATTTGCCCGTCGTCGGCTTCTGAGAGACAAGGAAGATGCTGCTACTGTTCTGGAGGCAGCATTAATGGGCTTGTATGAGGGGCAACACAATTTGCTTTTCAGGGGTTCCCAGGTTTCTGCCCCCATTACAGGCTCCATGGAGGTCACCTTGTGAGCGTGGCACAGGGTTAATCATCTTATTCAACCAGATGGGATCGGATACTCCCCTGCCTCCCCGCAATGGTTTAATACCCACCAGCCGCATTTCAACACTATTCTTGATACTGCAGTTTGGGCTACTAAGGGAATTAGGCAGTTGAAAGATATACTGGAGAACAATGGGCTTCTTTCCTTTAACAAACGTAAAATCAGGTTTCACCTATCCAACTGGTATTTTTTTTTTTTCTAGATATCTTCAACTCCATCATGCTTTCGTAGGGCAGTTTGGGGGTACGACTCTAGTTGCCAGATCCTCAGAGCTGGAGCAGTTGCTTAGCTCTGATACTCTTAAGAAAACCTTATCTGTAGTATATAAAGAGCTTTTTGTTACCAGAAATAAGTCTTTAGAAAAATGTCGGGCGCAATGGATCGCTGTGGTCCCAGATTTGCAGGGAGATGACTGGGTTGACATGTGGGACTGTCCCTTCCGCAACTTGGTGTTGGCCAGGGATTGACTCATCCAATTTAAACTGGTCCATAGGATATACTACACGCCTGCTAGGCTGGTATGTATATATGCCTCAGCTTCAGTGGATTTCTGGCGTTGTACGTCTTCCTTGGCAGACTTTGATCATATTTTTTGGTCCTGTCCGAAGATTCAAGATTTTTAGAGTGGGGTGGTTCGGTCTCTGGTCGATGTCACAACATTGCAAATTTCGCAAACTATATTGGTGTGCCTTCTTAGATTGGTGGAGTTGGCGCCTATGCACGCACAACGAACCCTCCTCTCAGTGAGCCCGTTCTATGCTCCTAAGGCTCTCTTGCTCCATTGGAAGAGACCTGCAGCTCCCACTATCTCGTATTATAAGTCCTTGATTACTAAGATGTTACCATTATATAAAGCGACCTTCTTGAGCAGAGGTTCACCAAAAAAGTTCAACAAGGTCTGGCATTGTTGGGTTTCTGCCTCCTCTACTCTTGTATATATGAATATTTAAGAGGGGTTTAATGATGGGCTTGCTACTATGTTGGTTCTTGGTATCTTGAAATTAGCTTAGATACATTGATTGTTTATAGTTACCCTGCTTGCGGTTCTCCAGGTATGTTCGATGAGAAATTTATATTTTGAATGGTTGAGGCACCTTCCCTGCACTTTGACTCTGTTTAATTGAAGGTACTGAACTATTGTCGGGAAGGGGGGGGAATTTTTTGTAATCTTGTTTTACCGGCTGTTCTGGTTAATGTTATGTTAAAATAAAATTAATAAAAAGAATTATAAAAAAAAAACAACAAAAATTTACCCACTAGGGCTAGACTACTGCCTGGAGGACTTTGCACCCAAAACGCCTGATCCTCACTAGAAAAAAAATGCAGGCGATAATGTTTCTCGAGGGTAGAAAGACTGGACCAAGTGGCTGCCTTACAAATCTGTTCTGGCAAGGCAATAGCCATTCTAATCCATCTAGCTATGGTGGATTTGGATGCACTGAAACCCTTACACGCTCCCGTGAAAAGAACAAAAAGAGAACCTGATTTTCTGAGTTCTCTGGACCTACTAAGATAGGCCAAAAGGCTCCTTCCAACATCTAACAAACTAATCTTTCTTCCTCCTTGCTTGCGGGAGCAGAACAGAAGGTCGGCAAATTTATGTCTTGGGACCTGTGAAAGGAGGAGGAAACTTTGGGAAGAAACCCAGGATCCATTTTGAGAAGAAACCTATCCTCAAAAACTGACAAAAACAGCTCCGTAATGGAAAGCGCCTGCAATTCACTAACCTTACGAGCTAATGTGATTGCTACCAAAAATACAGAGTTAAAAACTTTATTGAAGACTTCTCCCAAGGTTCAAAGGGACAAAGGACCAAAGCTTTAAGACCTAAAGACAAATCCCAAACTGGACAGGACCTCACCACCACCGGCCTGGACTTGTAAAAGGCCCTGAAAAAATGCACTACAAAAGGGATCCCTAAGGGCCGAGGCCTGCACCTTTAACCAATTCAATACCGGGCAATTTTACACCTTCCTGCCCAGGCCAGTTTTCAGCGCTCTGACACTTTGAATGACAATTGCGCTGTCATACAACATTGTACCCAAACTAAAATTTTATCATTTTCTTCACACAACTAGAGCTTTGTTTTGGTGGTATTTAATCACCGCTGGGGTTTTAATTTTTTGCTAAATTAACAAAAAAAGACCTAAAATTTTGAAAACAAACACACGTTCTTTGTTTCTGTTATATAAGTTTGCAAATAAATAATTGTTCTTCATAAATTTAGGCCAAGATGTATTCTGCTACATGTCTTTGGTGAGAATAACCCATATTAGGATGTATTTTTTAGTTTGTAGGAAAGTTATAGAGTTCACAAACTATGGTATAGATCTGAATATTGATCAATCCTGAAATACTGACAGCCAATCTAATTTCTTGAGGTCCAAGAATGTCAGAACAGTACAGATATCCCCCAAATGACCCCTTTTTGCAAAGTAGACAGTCCGACGTACTTCATAAGAGGCATGGTGAGTTTTTTGAAGTTGTATTTTTTTGGTCATATTTTTTCGGAAAATGAAAAAATGAAAAAAATCAGTTTCACTATTTTTTTTTTTTACATATTGTCACCAGTACAGTACAGCGTCATCATATAACTGGCATGGCAGTGATCAGGGACACTGACTGGTGACAGTATGAAAAAAAAATATAATTTTTTTTTATTATTTTTTATTAAATTTTTTCTTTTTTTAAGATTTTTTTTTTCATATTTCACTATGACCAAAGTAGTACAATGTTACCATAGTAACATTGTACTACTTTGGGGAAGTGATCAGTATTTTTTTTTTTTTTCTTAATTTGCTTATAGCAAAGAATTACTCTGCTATAAGCAAGCATTTACCTGAATGACATCGATTCATTCAGGGGTTTTTTGTTTTTTTTTTGTGCTTAACTGTGATTTGGCCACAGCTAATCACATGACATGTGCATGTGATTAGCTGTGACCATTCACAGCTAGACACTAGTATACAATGGATGGCATGAATGAAGCCATCCATTGTATACAACGGTCATGTGACCTGCTGTGATTGGTAACAGCAGGTCATATGGTACCGGCAACGGTACCGGTAACGGTGACAGATCGCGCCGCTGCGCAGCTCTGCAGGAGCGCAATCTGCGCATGTGCGGGAGGACGCCATATAGCGTCCACCCGGAACGCTGATGACATTTGCCGGCCGCCATTCGGCCATAGCACGGGCAGCAAATGGTTAAAGTAGCTGAAAGGCCCTGATCTGCCCTATCCTGGAAGAAATCTAATACCCCCAGGATATCCGGAGGGCTCCAACCCTTATCCGATAACCAAGAGTTTAATTTTTTCCAGACCTTAGTATAAATAGCTTAGTATAAATAGGTTACTGGCAGCTCACCAAAGTCATCACTACCCTGTCCGAAAACCCCTGAGCTTTCAGGAGTTGTTCTTCAGTAGACACGCCATCTACTTCAAAGTTTTTACCTGAGGGTGCAGCACTTATCCCTGAGAGACCAAATCCTCCCTCTCTAGGAGAGGGAATGGAGGAACCGAGGCAAGACTCCACAGCAGAGAGAACAATGGCCTCTTCGGCCAAAACGGGCCACCAGAATGAGGTTTGTCCCTTCCGACAAAAATTTTTGCAGGACTGCTGGGATCAGCCTCACTGGAGGGAACACATAACAGAAACTGTCTTGTCCTGGGCTTTAACCTACAATAAGCAGAAACACAATTCAGAATACAATCAGCCCGGTCTTCCCATTCCAAACACCACTGTGCTGGGGGAGAAACCAGAAGTTTGCCCCACTGTCACCTGATACTCAGAGACTGGGAGAAAAAGACCCCACCCAGGAGTCAGCAAGAAGGAGCCAGCAAGTGCCCAAGCCTACCTGAGAGGAGTCGGCACCGTCCATTATGTTCCTTATGGTGTGGTAGCCACAGCCTCTGCTGGGTCTCTTCACCCTGCACCAGCCGCCCGAGCAATGCTGCCTGCGCCGTCCGTGGAGACCAGAACGATGTGTCTCCCAGCGCACACCGATGACGTCACTTCCGGGTAACCAGCTTGGAATGCAGCCGCTGCCCCTTGCGGAAGTCGTGGCCGCCCGCCTGGCGGTTAGGATGAGGATTCTGCCAGTCCCTACTGGCGGTGGTGCTGGACATCCTCGGTGGTCCTCCTCTTCTGAGAGGACTGGAAGGCAACAGGAGCACAGCCCCACTCCTCTCTGAAATGGAGGGTTTGCGTCAGGCAAGGAGGAGGTACTTACCTAGACAGGAGCCACCAACACCACCCTTGAGCCTAGGGCTCCTATACAGGTTCCTAAAAGTGAAACCTATCCTTCCAGAGGAGACACAAATACTGAAGAGGGAGGCCTGGAGATCCACCTTTTAAAGGTTCTGGGCTTACATGTTTGCTGTCCTGGAGGGAAGAGCTCAACGTCTCAAGGGGCTGTCCTGGAAGACGTTTTTGAGAAAAAAATAGTGTTACTCATAAAAGCCAATCAGATTCCAACTATAATTTCTAAGTTAGAAAACTGAAAAAAAAAGATCGTTCCTTTTGGCTACAGTTAAAAGCATTTGAGTATAGAAAATCTACAGAAAAGTTATTTTAAATTAACAGCAAAGCTTTTAAAAAGGTTAGCAGACAGACATTGCAATAAAACTTACATTCCACATTTGAATTCCAATTTTAACTTGTGATTTAACAAAATTATTGCACAAAGAAAAAAAATGAAAGGTGTTAAGAATTGAGGTATTTACATTAACAAGTCTGTTCAGGCAATCTTACAAGAATTATATTAGCCAAGACAAATGCATGTATATTCAAATTTCATCTTAACATGCACAAAAAAGAAGCTGGGAAAAAAAGCACATTACATCTTAAAAAAAAAAAAGATGGTTTAGAGACTATAATCTCTCTTGTATTTTTTCTTTATCTGTAAGGAATAGTTTGCCAGTGCAAAAATAACCTTATGGCAGACAAAGCAGTCACCTAGGTTCAATGGGTTTGATAATCCAAACTCTGATTTACCTGTCAATCATTTAATCTATGAAAGCAGTCACAGACGTTTCTTTACAGGTAAGAATGGTGGAAATAAGGAGATTTATACAACATATTTAATCAATTTCTTGCTATACCTATGAGCAAAAAAAAAAAAAAATTATATATATATATATACATATATATACACACACACAGTTTCTAAGAAGAGCACACAATGCCGTTTGTATTCAGACTCGCTCTCACCGAACCTTTGTATGCAGCCTTCTTAAAGCCTAACAACAGCTTTTCTGTCTTCTTGTCTTGACGGGAAGCAAGAGGAAATCTAGTCAGGGGGGACACAGATCTCAAATAAAAACAACTTCCTTCCTCACTCTATAGAAATTAGGAAAAAAAAAAAGTTTGGCTTTGCAGCTGGTTCACACCAGATGCAGTCCAGTGCATTTTTTTTTTTTTTTGCATTAAAAATGCATGCAGTGTTTTCCATGTATTCAAATGGCCCTAGTTCACACTAGTGCAGTCAGTTTCCAGTGCAGAAAAAAAAAAATTAGAACAAGCAACATTTTTTTTTCTGTACAGAACTGTACTGAAACACAGCAAAATACATCAAACACATACTATAAAAGAGTGTGGTGTGAACTGTAAGCAAAAATGCATCCGGAATGCATCTGGAGTGTGCTTTTGTGGTGTGAATTGTACTTGAATGAACAAATCTGAAAACTTAAGAGTCCAACTGAATTTCTTTTTATTTTGACTGTCTGCATAATGCATTGACAGAACTGAACTTTTCCCACAAACAAGGCTCAATGAACTCAACATATACATGTTTCTAAACCCAAAAACAAAATTGTAATATATTGCAGCTGATCAGTTCTTAGATGTAGTGAGTGCATTAGTTTCCTCTTTCCAGGCTTTTACCTAATGACCCTGGCCAGTAACAAACTAACTGTCCTAGGGTGACACTGCTCATAAACTGTATTAAATCTATGGAGGAGCAAGCACTGCCACCTTAGGACAGGAAGTTTGTTAAAACTACAGAACACCGCCCGCTCTTTTTTTACATAGTAAGGAGTTTTGTGGTTTACTAAAGATGGCTCAGAAAGAGGTTATTGCTTGAGATATCAGCTCTGTGCACATGACATTACAGACACACTGGAATACTTCTGTACTTGCCAAAAAAAAAAAAAACTACTTTAAAAAGGAAAATTAATGTAGCCGTCACATCCAAGGACATCTAAGGACTGGCATTTAGCAATGTAACATTGTGCTCTTGGGTTTAGATGTCCTTTAACACAGTACAGATTCAGCAATGTCAAGATGTTAGCCAAGGTGCTGACTTTGGACTTTCTAACAGAGCAGCCTTATCACATAGCCTTATTCTACCTGGGGGAAAGCATGTCCTACACCCCCCCCCTTCTTGCCACATGCCCTGGGTTCACCTCGGTCTCATAACGGCCCAAGATGTGCATGCAGTCATTTAGGATCAAGGATGGGAGACAAGGAACCTCCACTTCTCAACCTCCCAACTGAGAATGAGCAAGAACCTGGAAACATATACACCTGACTTTATATGAAAGAAACATGAGGCTTATTCCTAGAAATTACCTATATCCTGGAATGGTGGCTTTTTATCTGAGGAGGATTCGTTTATTCACACAGCATTGCATCTAAGAATTGGATTGCTATATATTGCCCAGAGCAAAAAGTGTGTGTTGTTAGTCTAATTATTTGTTCAGCTTTGAGCTCTGGTGAGTGATTCAAAGAAACGTTTTGGTGGTGGTCTCGACACAGTGTGGACATTATTTGAAGACTTTTTGAACATTATTTATGGACACTTTTTTTCATAATTTTTTACTTTTTATAATTTTCACATTTATTTTGTATTATTTATTTAGCGCATTCCTTTTATTTATTTGTTTAAGCAAAAAATTAATTTGTGATTTTTTGAGTTGGGAATTTGCTGCTTTGGAGATTTGGGGTGTGGCGCTTTTCTTAAAACACTTTGATACATATCTAAGCATTTCCAGGTTCATACCAGTAAGATCCCAACTGCTGAAGCTGTACAGTGTGTACTTTTTGTTGATGCAAAGTACTAAGGAGGCACTGGGGGATCTAATTTATGTGAAAAAACTTAAAATTTAATAAAAGTTAATATACAAAACCAAATTCTCACCTATGGCGGACACCTGTACACCAACACCACTTGCTCAGCACATATTAGATTTTGCCACGCATGTGACACATGCAATAGCAACTGACACGAACGTTATATTAAACCCAAAAGAAAAAACATTTTATATATTGTAGCTTACGGATTTTTAGATGTGATGGCTGCATTAATTTTCTTTTTTTAGTCTCTCTTTCCCTTATTTTCACCTGGTGATACAGCCAGTAAAGTCTGTTGATTTTCCAAAGTACAAGCTCTATTGCAAGTGTAGAAGTTACAGGAATGAGACCAACCATTTATCACTGACAGGGGTGCTTACAATGATCAGCTTTTTTGTAATTATTATTTATGTAAAACCTTTATCCCAAAAAGAAAAAAAAATGTTGCAGACCTCCAGGTGAAAGCAAAGGGGAAAAAGAAAACTTAAAAACAAAATGAATGCAGCCACCATATCTAATGACTGGTAAGCTGAAATAGATAATATTTTTGGTCGGGAGTTTACCACCACTTTAATTTTATGTGGGAAATTTATCAAAACTGGATTAGTCATAATCTGGAACAGTTCTTAATGACAGCCCATCAGCTTCTATCATTTTCCACAAAGCAGATTTTCCCATTTAGGATGAAGTTCAATTTGAAGATTGAAGCTGATTGGTAGCCATACACAACTGTTCCAGATTCTGACTGCTTTAGTTTCAATAAATTCCCCCCCATGGTTTCAGAAAGAAAATAATGTTTTGGGGTTTTGTGTGCGTCTTCATGTACCAAATGCTAATTTTACCATGTGTGAGCAAAATTTCAAAAATGGCTTTGCAGCAAAGGGATAAAGTGAACCTGTAAGTCAACTATGGTCTTCATATATTTACACTGTCTTAAATTTAATATGAATTCAAAACATTTATTTGGTATCTTATAGGGAAAATGTTGAAAATGCTTCATGATAACTTCCTCCTAAAAAAACAGCTGAGCACTTCCTGTGCCTTATAGAAAATTTAATAGTATAGGGTTGCAAAAAAATATACTCACCTAGGTGGATGCTCTATCTGTCCCCAACCACTTCTAAGACTGAGAACTGAGCGATCAAAGACCACTGATCACTCACTTATCAGCCTTCAGTGGGCAGAGAGCTGGTGACTGTCAGTCACCAGCTCTCTGCTCTGCCCCTCTAGCGTTCCGGGCTGTAGAGGGTCCGGGAACAGCTGGTTCAGGATCTCAGCAGCTCGCTGAAAGGTTAAGTCAGCTGCCGTTCCAGGCATCTGAAAAGATCGCAGCGGTAAAATCTGGAGCTTTCCTGAGCCTGGAATGCGTGAATGAAATCAGCCAACAGAGAACGTCAGCAAACAGCAGGTTTTTGCCCACTGTCAGCTGAAAAAGGGTTACAGGAGTGCAGAAAGAAGTGCTGAGATCCACAGAAGTATAGTCAAAATAGCTTTGACCATACTTCTCCTTTAACCACTTGCCGTCCGGCCGCCGTATATAAACGGCCGGATGGTGGCAGTCCAGGGGCGGGTTGCCGTTCATAAACGCCGTCCGCCATTTTGGACTGTGCACACTCCCTGGGACACAGTGAAACACCGATCGTCGTACGGGACCTCTGCGCGAGGTCCCGATCATGTGATCACGGATTGGCCAGATTAGAAAAGAGGAAAAAGAGGAGGAAGAAGAAGAGGAGGAAGAAGGAGGAGGAAGAAGAGGAGGAGGAAGAAGAAGAGGAGGAGGAAGAAGAGGAGGAGGAAGAAGAAGGTTACCACTGTGCTGCTCACGGTTTTACTTGCTGGAAATTTTACTTGCTGGAAATCTGTCCCTAAGGAAATTCAGAAAAGCATTTCCTTGCTTCATTCTGTAGATTTGTGCCGACAACCCCCCCCCCCTCCATCACCCCATTAGAATGTAAACATTCTAATGTCTAAAGTCTGGTGCTCTTTAAAATAGCTTTCTCCCTCACATACAGACCTGTGGTCAGTAAAGATCCCTAAAAGTGTTGCAACCTGACAAGGAATCTGGTCAAGTTCTTTATAGTCTGGAAAACATGTCAAATCCTTTTAGATTAAAAAAGGACGTGTTCAATTTATTCCATTTATTCTCATAAAGAGAAATAAAATCAAATGTGTTTAACATAATAAAAATGTAAAACTTAAATTGCCATTTTACAGTAAATCATCTCAGCTACTTGTAGTTTGTCACATTCAACTAGACTTGCAACATTCAAGATTTGCTGCTTGTACAAGCAGTTACTCAGTTTTACGTTCATTGCTTACTTCAGAGTTTTGCTCAGTTTTGCAGTATAGCATGCACGCTTTAGGTGATAAACAAATTATGTTTTATAACAGTGACTCAACTATGCATAAAAATATGTTGGCTCTTATGCAATGGATTAAAAAAGACAGGAATATGCATGGGTAGTATTTTAATCAGATAGTATCCAAAGGAAATAGAATTTAGCAGAATAACCTATTCCAGCATCACTGATTCATATACTCCCGCACCTAGTCTAATGTAAGTTAATGTTTTATTGCACAGATATAACTTTATTAATACGCTAGATTAACAATTAAAATCTCAGAGCATCTGTTGGGTCCAATTTACAACTATACAAATCACTTAGCAACTCACTAAAGGCTGCCTGTTTCTATATGCAAGATCTCTTCAATTGAAAATACCCTATACATACATTAAAAGGAGACAAGAATTTAAAGCCGAACTTAAAGTAATGATTATAAACCCTCAGTATTTTTTTTATTTTAAACTTTAAGTAGAACTCCAGGTTTTGTGTTAACACCGTTAAATCATTTCTTTGAAGACTAGATATTTAGGGAAGCAGCTCTGGGAGAGCAGAAGCAAGCAGCATTTAACGTTGTAAACTGAATGCACTGGGGAGTAGGAATTTTTCATCTTTTTTTTTTTGTCCTTAATGTGTAAAAGCTCAACTCCAGATTTTGTGTTACTTTAACCACCTCAAGACCAGACACATTCACCCCCTTCCTGCCCAGGCCAGCTTTCATTGTTGTCTCTTTTTGAATGACAATTACTCATGCTACACTGTACCCAAATAAAATTTTATAATTTTTTTTTTAGATGGTTAGAGCTTTCTTTTGGTGGTATTTTATCACTGATGTTTGTTTTTTTTTGCAATATAAGAAAAAAAATACCAAAAAAGAAAACAAAAACGATATTGTTTGTATACAAAGTTATCAATTAACCGCTTAAGGACCGCCCTATAGCAGATATACTGCTACAGGGGGGTCCCTGTGAACAAAATCACGTATATAAACAGCATTGCCGAGTAGGGGTGCACGTGCCGCCATTCGCGGGTGTCAATCACCAGGTCCCTGCCGGTGATTACCGGTGATTACCGACAGGGAAGAGGGCTGCTTTGTTTACCAACAGTCGTCCTCCTCCCTGTCGGTTTGGGCACACTGCTCTAGGTGTGCTAAGCGGAGCCATCCAGAGCGGTGTGCTTACAGTGAAGAACACAACCCCCTACCCCTAGTAAAACACTCCCATCACACAATTAACCCTTTGATTGCCCCTCATGTTAACCCCTTCCTTCCGAGCGCCATTACTACAGTGTCAGTGCTTTTGTTTAGCACTGTATTGGTGTCACTGGGGATGTCAGTGACATCAAGTCAGTTCCACCCAGTGTCAGAATGCCCGCCGCAGTCTCACTATAAGTCGCTGATCACCGCCATTATTAGTATTTAAAAAAAAATTCCAGTATCTATACCGCCATTTGTAAACGCTATAACTTTCACGTAAACCAATTAATTTACACGTATTGGGATTTTTTTTTAACAAAGACATGGAGCAGAATACATTTTGGTTTAAATTTATGACAAAATTTGATTTTTTAAATTTTTATACTGGACATGTTTAATAGCAAAAAGTCAAAAATATTGTTTTTTTCCTCAGAATCGGTCTTTTTTTTTTTAATAGCGCAAAAAAATAAAAAAAGCACAGGCGATCAGACCATTTGGTAAACCATATTTTTAACTTATAAGGTAATAAAAAAAATCAAACAATGTTACTAGATAAATTAATGCTGGTGAGAGGTTTCTAGATGACTTTAACGCTCCCTACAGGTTGTTATGCGAACATTATCAAAGTCAACTGAGTATTGTCACTATTGATACTTTTTTTTTTTTTGATTTGCATGATCATCCAAATTTTCATGAAAAGTTTTTGGGGTGTGCCCCCTTCAAGGTCAAAGCTGAACTAATACACAAACTTTTAGCAGAATGTTTACAAGACAATCTCTGATGGAACACACACGTAATTAAACTTGGATAGTTAATGAGATAAGGCAGGGAAGGGGGGCTATGGACTTGAGGAGAGAGTCACAGAGAAGAGAGTGGTCGTACAACTGATCTACAAAAGTGAAATCCTTAATTAGGCTGCTATCTTTTATGTCAAAAAGAATTATTATTCTTCGTTCAAAAGTGTTCCTTTCTTGAGTAGTTTTGAAGTTTCCTCATACATACATGAACACATACACATACATGAACACATACATGAACTTTAATGGCATCCCAGTCTTGGTCCCTAGTGTTCAATACTGAGTTGGTCCACCCTTTGCAGCTATAACAGCTTCAACTCTTCTGGGAAGGCTCTCCACAAGGTTTAGGAGTGTGTTTATGGAAATGCTTTACTATTCTTCCAGAAGCGCATTTCGAGGACAGGCACTGATGTCGGACGAGAAGGCCTGGCTCGCAGTCTCCGCTCTAATGCATCTCAAAGGTGTTCTTATCGGGTTGAGGTCAGGACTCTGTGCAGGCCAGCCAAGTTCCTCCACCCCAAGCTCCCTCATCCATGTCTTGACTTTATGGACCTTGCTCTGTGCACTGGTGTGCAGTCATGTTGGAACAGAAAGGGGCCATCCCAAACTGTTCCCACAGGGTAAATAGGAAATGCCAGTTATCAGCAGTCCTCTCCTCACGCTGACAGCGTGTGAGGAGAGGAGATCCAGTAAGCTGCATTTGGCAGGGGGGGCATCTACACTGATCATCAGTGTCCTGGTGATCAGTGTAGTCCCATCAGTGCCCATGTGTGCTAACAATCAGTGCCCATCAGTTGAATCAGTGCCCAACAGTGTCACCCAACAGTGCTGCCTAACAGTGCCCATCAGTGCCTACCCTCAAGTGCCGCCCATCAGTGACTCCTCATCAGTGCAGCTTATCAGTGCAGGAGAAAAATTGCTTATTTACAAAACTTTGTAACAGAAACGAAGAAAAACTTTTTTTTCAAAATGTTTGGTCTTTTTTTTATTTGTTTAGCAAAAAATAAAAACCCCAGTGGTGAGTAAATACCACCAAAAGAAAGTTCTATTTGTCTAAAAAAAATTATAAAAATTTAGTTTGGGTACAGTAATGCATGTCTGCGCAAAGCTCATTCAAAGTATGAGAACGCTGAAAGCTGACAATTGGTCTGGGCAGGAAAACATTTTTTTTCCCCATTTTGGATAGAGTAATGGAGAGTTAGAACCCAGATTAGTTTTTCTTTTTTTTTTTTTACCATCTGTGTCCCATTGGAGAGATTTCCCCCCATAAGTATCCCATCTCAAAATGTGGGATTTTCTTTACCTTTCACTTTCAGTGATAAGAAGAAACAGTAGAAATAGTTTTTATTGCTGTCTGTGCCCCTGTTAGAGAGATTCATCCTCTCTGACAGGTGTTCTAATTCCTCTCCACTGTATTCATCCAATTGGATATGTCGTCATACGATAAAATACCAATTGGTTTCATGAGATAAACACCACAAATTTCAATGAAATAACGCATGCCTTTTTTACAAGCATGTTTTGATGAATGGCAAAAACATTTTTGAAAAACGTGGAATATTTTTTTTTTAATTTAGCCCATTATTATTTATGATGTGAACTACCCACACAGCCTATCTGCTATGTATTATCAGCAGACTAGATTTTCAAAAAGTATAATTTGAGTATAACTCCAAATATAAAACCACAAAGCCTCACAGATGTTTTATCGATATTAATGGCTGGTAAAACTAATCTACAACAACATCTAAAGGCATGCCAACTTGGATAAATTCTGCAGATAAAATGACAAAAGCCAGGAGCCATTGTGGTAAAGTGGTCATTGAAATCTCATGTAAAATAAGGATCAGAAAACATTCCACATTTGTTTTCTACACATAAAAGGCATGCAACAGTTTTTGGACAAAACATGGCTCAATAACAACCTTCAGGCAAAAAGAACCTTATTTAAAACATAGATCACCCAGGCAGTAGTTGCTTACTGTTAGCTATGAAAAGAGAGCATTCTGTAACGAACATGAGGGTGCTGGGTTATTATATTAGAAAAATTGCCCACAGCATCCAAGCTTTACAAAATAAATCATAAAAGAATGTTTCTCATTATAAAGAAAACATTTTCTACACACAAACACAGGAGACCATTTAGCTTGTTTTCTGATAAAAATTATTTTACATTGAACAACAAAGAACAGAAATTACAATGCAGATGTATTATGTAGCAAGCAATCAAACAATTATTTTACAAAATTGCTACTTCGAAGAAAAAAGTATCTGTATGTGTAGGTAAATGTAAAATGCATTTAAGTATAGAGTCACTAGTAAATATGAAGAATTTTTAACAACTTGAGTTCCCATACCCCTGTGGATCAATGCAATTTTTAGTTCTTGGGGGTCTACTGACTCAATAATATGTATGCTCATTCATCCACTGTGGGGGCACTGTAATACAGGAGGTATGTTGTTACAGATCACCAGTAGAAAACCTAAAAAAGAAAAGTGATGCAGCCACCACATCCAACGATTGGTAAGCTGCATTATAAAACCCCAATTCCAAAAAGTTGGGATCCTATGTAAGATCTACATAAAAAAAGAATGCAATGACTGGCAAATCTCATAAACCCATATTTTATTCACAATAGAACACAGAAAACATTAAATGTTTGAACTGACACATGGACGCATTTAAAGAAAAAAAAAAAAAAAAAAAAGGTAATTTTTTAAACTGATGGCAGCAACACATCTCTAAAAAGCTAGGACAGGGCAACAAAAAGCTGGCAAAGTAAGTGGTACTAACATGGAAGAACATTTTGCAGCTACACTGTTCAACAGGTAAAAAGTTTTGGGCATAAAATTAGCTAATCTTACATAATTTTGGGGTGCTGAAAACGAAAATGACCCTAAAAAATGTTGATTGGCTCTAGTTTCCATGATATATTCACCCATCTAATGACGTAAGCCATTCAAAATTATGATGCAACTTCAGCTGCATATTGCGCAATTGATACTGGTGACCAATAGAAAATTGCATGTATACCGAGATGATGCAATATTAGCCTTTAATTGCATCACTTCACTGCATAAAAGCTGCAGTATCTGTAGCTGATTGTAGTTCGACAGCGTCTTTACATTTCGTTTTATGCTTATATAGGCTACTCAGTAATGCCTCGAACTTGTGTGAATAAAGCAGATAATTTCTGCTATATCTGTGGTGAAATAACTTTTATCTCACAAAAAAGGAGGATAACAGGAATGATTAAGAAAGCCTACAATTTGTATTTTGGCTGCAAGATAGGAGACCAGGACATGAGCTGGGCACCACATATATGCTGCAATTCTTGTGGGACGGCACTGGATCAATGGTTGAATGGAAAAAAGGCAGCTATGCCTTTCGCTGTGCCAATGATTTGGAGAGAGCCAACAGATCATGTTAGTAATTGTTACTTTTGTATGGTGCCTCCAATTGTAAAAGGGCTAAATAAGAAGAAAACGTTATCTGTGCACTATCCAAATATTCCATCGGCAATACGTCCAGTTCCTCATGGAGAGGGGCTACCAATTCCTAAAGCACCAGAATCCTTCGTGGTTGAGTCAAGTGAGGAAGAACCTGAAGCGTGTAGTCACGTGCAGTTGTAAGAGATAACCCTTTCCTCGAATACAAGAGAAAAGCCAAGAGAAGCAAAACCAACACAAACTGAAGACAAAACTAGTGAGAATCCTAAGTATTAAAATGATTCAACTTAGCTTATGACTATAATTTTTCTTGGTAATCCTATGCAATATATTATGCCATTTAGGCTTTGTTATGTAGTCAATATCACTTGCTTTATATTTGTGGAAAGACATCTATCTATATAATTATTGTGCATTATGTAGTCATTACGCCTATAGTAGAAAACTTTCCGTTTACAGAAAAACTAGAGCCAATTGACAAATTTCATTGTTATATTTGAACTCAGAATGTGAAATTCATTAAGAAATGGATCCTTTTGTTTCCAAAACTGGCAAAAAATAAAAAATTTGTTGAACAGTGTAATTAGAATTGAAATTTCAAAAATTTTTTGAGTACGGTGTACTCCAGACTAAAGGAGAGTGGGACCTTCCAGTTTCCAACCAATGCTCAGTTCAAAAGCCTACAACTAAGATGGAGTTAATGAATAAGCGCTCTCTTTAGCGTGAAATGCATTTACCTGCCAGTCCCCCATTCTATTTCCACTGTCTGGTTTGGTTTTATGTTGGTTCAATAAAGTGGATTGTTTGGAGTGCAGCTGATCGGACGTCCTTTGTTCTCACCTACAACTATGATGGTATTGGGGGACATTAGTGTGTATGGAATGGGCAGCTTGCGCATCTGGATCAATGCAGAAGGATATATCCAGGTTTTAAAGTAGCATATACACAGGCAATAATGGGAGAACATTCCTCTCCAAAAACTCCAGCAACTGGTCTCCTCAGTTCCCAGACACTTACAGAGTGTTGCTAAAAGAAGAGGGGATGCTACACCAAGGTAAACATGGCCCTGTCTCAGCATTTTTCAGATGTGTTGCTGCCATCAGTTTAAACATTTGATATACAGTTGTGTTCAAAATAATAGCAGTGCATTGAAAAAAGTGAATAAAGCTCAAAATCCTTCTAATAGCTTTTATTACCATACACACACATGCATTGGGAACACTACACATTCTATTCCAAATCAAAACATGAAGAAAAATATATCAAATTTGTGTTGTTCCTCTAAAAAAATTGAAGAAAAGTGATAATTAGACTGTTCAAAGAAATAGCAGTGTTTGTATTCTTCTTTACAAACTCAAACATTCACTATATAAACTGAAAAATGTTTGAAGATTTTGCTTTCCTTTGAATCACTTAATATTTAGTTGTATAAGCACTGTTTCTGAGAACTGCTGTACATCTGTGTTGCATGGAGTCAACCAACTTCTGGCACCTGTGAACAGGTATTCCAGCCCAGGATGATTGGACTACATTCCATAGTTCTTCTCTATTTCTTGGTTTTGCCTCAGAAACTGCATTTTTGATGTCACCCCACAAGTTTTCTATTGGATTAAGATCCGGGGATTGGGCGGGCCACTCCATAACGTCAATCTTGTTGGTCTGGAACCAAGATGTTGCACGTTTACTGGTGCGTTTGGGGTCGTTTGTCTTGTTGGAACACCCATTTCAAGGGCATTTCCTCTTCAGCATAAGGCAGCATGACCTCTTCAAGTATTCTGATGTATTCAAACTGATCCATGATCCCTGGTATGCGATAAATAGGCCCAACACTGTAGTATGAGAAACATCCCCATATCATGATGCTTGCACAACCATGCTTCACTGTCTTCACAGTGTACTGTGGCTTGAATTCAGTGTTTGGGGGTCGTCTGACAAACTGTCTCCGGCCACTAGACCCAAAAAGAACAATCTTACTTTCATCAGTCCACAAAATGTTGCGCCATTTCTCTTTAGGCCAGTCAATGTGCTCTTTGACAAATTGTAACCTCTTCAGCACATTTCTTTTTTTTTTTCCCAACAGTGGGACCTTGCGGGGGCTTCTTGCAGATAGCTTGGCTTCACATAGGCGTCTTCTAATTGTAACAGTACTCACAGGTAACTTTAGACCTTCTTTGATCTTCCTGGAGCTGTTTGTTGGCTGAGTCCTTGCCATTTTGGCTATTCTTCTATCCATTCGAATGGTAGTTTTTCGCTTTCTTCCACGTCTTTAAGGTTTTGGTTGCTATTTTAAAGCATTTGCGATCATTGTAGCTGAGCAGCCTATCATTTTCTGCACTTCTTTATATGTTTTCTCCTCTCCAATTAACTTTTTAATCAAGGTACGCTGTTCTTCTGAACAATGTCTGGAACGACCCATTTTCCTCAGAATTTCAGAGAGAAATGCACTGTAACCAGCATGTACAACATTTGCTGCCTTCCTTCCTTAAATAAGGGCAATAATTGCCACCTGTTTTTCAAAGAATGAATGACCTCACTAATAGAACGCCACACTGCTATTATTTTGAACATGCCCCTTTCAATTAGTGATTCAATTACACAGAATCAGCAGCATGCATGTCATGACTGTTGGGTCTGTTGGATTTCTATTACTCTACTACACCTGCTAGTAAATTATTTGCCATGTAGAAATATCATTTCTACCAAAAACAGTGATTGATCAGGTTAGTGATGTCTGACTGCTATTATTTTGAACACAACTGTATGTATTCTATTTTCTGTTCTGAATGAAATATATGAAGCCTTCCCCACCATCAGAATACAATGATCATTGTTGCCGGCTATAGCCTGCTGTACCAATCGTTCGGGGGAAAAAACAAGTTGATTGATAGATCGACTTGTGTACAAAGCAGCCAGCCCATATATGGATCAAAATTAGTCTGGTCCCTGCTGAATTGGCAAAATTTAAATCCATGTACATCCTGCTAAAGTGTCAGTTGGTGTCAATTAGTGTCAGTGTCAGTTAGTGCGAGGTTAGGGTCAGTTTTAGCGGAGAAAAGAAAAAACTAAGGTTTTATATTTAGTGTCATGGCAAATGTTAGTGTAAATGTGTTTAGGTAGGTCAAAATAAAAATAAAAAAAAAAAAAGCTTTTTACTATTCAGGAAATGGCCAATATCATTTACTACCAAACAAAAGCCCATTCTGTCCTGGAAAAAAAAAACAAAGTATAAAATCTACCTGGATAAACTAAGTAGTTGTGATGATTTGTACAGTTATACTAACACCAGTGAAAGATGTAAAATTGTATTTAAGCTTTAAGGTTTGTTTTTACCTTAGTCATGAAGGAATTAAACCAAAAGTAAAGATATACATGATTTTCTGGGACAATACCTTCTTTTTGTGGTACTGTCTTTCATTAATCATTTTACACTCTAAATATTCTATAGGCAGAATTTAAAAAAAAAATATCCAGTTTCGAACAGTGATAATAAAATAAAAACATTGATTTATCCAATTTATAACACTAAGCAGCATATTTATAAAGCAATGAATGTCACCTCACTGTCATTTAAAGAATATACACAAGGCAGATTCACCTGCAGTGCATGTTTGGCAAATGTCAGATTCACTGCTTTATAAATATAACACAAAATGTATGTGCTACAAGATGATGTTAATTAAATAAAACAAAAAATATGAGGGGAGAAGTATGAATCAACAAGGGTTAAAAAGGGTAAAAAAAACATAACTTATGTTTAATGGACACATTCACCTTTCATAAAATGTTACATGCTACATCCATATTCAGGGTGTAACATTTAACATGTTACTGTAGGACCTCCCCCCGCCCCCATTCCCCCATTGTGACAGCTAACGAAGATCATCTTCTCCCACTAGCTGTCACAATTAAAAAAAAAATGTGGGCCTGCGGGGGTCCACCAGACTACGACATTTGTTCTGTGAACAAGAAACTACAAGTCCCAACATCCTTTGCAGCTGGTGGCTTGTAGTACTGAATGAACTACCATAGCACTGTTGAGCGCTGTGGTAGTTCACTGGATCTTTCTGTCAGTGTGAAACTGCCTGCACATCTGAGGTATGGGCAGACAGATTTCAGTGACAGTCTGCAGGAGTCCTGCATGGCACCAGTGATCTGCATTAATGGTGCAATGCTTTCCAGGCTTTGAAAACAAAAAATAGTAAATGCACATTTTCTTAACACACACACTTACTGAAGGTGATATCATGAGCAAATTATTGACGGTTTACTTTTTTTAGTCATGACCATAATAAAAGTAAATATATACTAAACCACTATATATTACCTTTAAAACTAAAATCCAGGCAGACAAAAAAAAATGAGGTAGGTCTGTAATCATTAGTACACCAGTAAATGTATTTTGTTAAATACAAGCTGTGAAGGGACCTGACTGGGACCTGGCATCAACCTCTTACAGTCTCTGTAGAGCAGGGCTGGATTGTGGTAGAAAGAAGCAACACAATGAGCCAATGAGGTCATGTTCTGACAAGAAACATACTGATAGGAGGAGAGAGCAGAGAGACAAGAGCATCACTAAGATGCTTTTCTCTTTCACTTTCCCGTCACAGGTTAGGGTTGGGACCAGGATAACCTGGGCTTAAAGGAAGTGGATTGAATGATGCTGGTCAGACTGAGGACATCTCTGGAATAAAAAGGTGAATACTGCAGCAAAATCGAGCTTGTTATTTTAACTTTTCACGGCCTATTCAATTTGAACCTTTTGTTTTTGGAAGGATTCTTGCTTTAATACTACAGTTTCATTATGTAAAAACAAAAAATATGAACTTTTTTAAAGCACTTTATTCCTAATTAAAGCCTAAAAAAAAATAAAAACATATGTGCCCAAACCTCCAACTGAATATTAAAGTCAACAATTTGCAACAGTCCCTTATGTGCACTAATACTCTTGGTGGGCAGATTATTTATTTCGCTGAATTGTCTTACATGAGCCAAATGCACAAAAAAAAAACAAAACATTATCTTTTTTTAGCATCAAGCTTAGCTTGTTTTTTTTCTTTGTTTTTTTTACCAGAGCATTTGCTGCATGTAAAACCTCAGTTCTTGCTTGGTACAGTTGCAATTAACAAGGAATGGCACCACAAGCACGTTACATGATTTTGCACATGTTTATACACTACACCAGGGTTAAAAATTTCCACTTGCTTGCTCGCATTTGGTGAGAGGAAATAGCATGTGTCCCAGGCGCCGCATTGGAAGAGGGATGCAGGTGCCGCATGGTTTCGCCACACGATTGATTGCGCAAAGCTTGTCACTGAAAAAGAAGCAGGAGCTTCTTTTGAGCAACAAGCTTAGCAGCAAAACTAAGTAGTATTTCACATGCTCCCCTCCCAGACACCGTGGGGAGGATTCAGCAACACATGCAGCATTGACAGTCCAAACAAATAGGCTGGACTATGTGAGGAAAGGTGCTGGTTGACAAGGTACAGGCTTGTCAATCAGCAGTGACAAGGCTGACAGCCAAGCCATCTGCAACATGTTTTCATTCTATTGGTGCAAAGCGGATTTAGATGAACTTCACTTGCGGGATCATCAGGATACATTTTTTTTACTTTGCAAGAGGACTGAAAGAAAACTTTAAACACACAAATACATATAATTAGCTGTTGTAGCCTTTTTTTTTTTTCTAATGAGAGACCATAGTTCTACTTTGACCTTTCAACATTTAAGAGGCTACAGTGATGCCTCCTGGGAAAGGACTCGCACAACCTAGCTCCAAGACAAAGGCATAATCAATTATCATTGACAAATTTCAGCCATGTTCTAATGTAACCCAGAGCAAAAACACATTTGGGTATAGGAACACACAATCTAGTACTAAAGAGAATGGAATTTGTAATTTTACCTGTTAAGCTCTCAGTAAATACTGTCAATGTCTGCCCCCCTACGCTCTGTAACTGAAAAGGATGGTCCCTTGGTGCACTAACAAAGGATGGTGCTGGTTTGCCTCCTATATCCTGAAGGCTGGCAAGCTCTTCATTGAGGGTAAAAGACACCTGCAATACCATAAAAATAAACTGAGCAAAAAATATTTGCATTTCACACTATCATTTCAATCTTTATATACTTCTAATTTAAGTATAATATAAATATATATACACATACAGTATCTCACAGACGTGAGTACACCCCTCATTTTTGTAAATATTTTATGATATCTTTTTATGTGACAACACTGAAGAAATGACACTTTGCTACAATGTACAGTAGTGAGTGTACAGCTTGTATAACAGTGTAAATTTGCTGTTCCCTCAAAATAACTCAACACAGTCATTAATGTCTAAATCGCTGGCAACAACAGTGAGTACACCCCTAAGTGAAAATGTCCAAACTGGGCCCAAAGTGTCAATATTTTGTGTGGCAACCATTATTTTCCAGCACTGCCTTAACCCTCTTTGGCATGGAGTTCACCAGAGCTTCACAGGTTGCCACTGGAGTCCTCTTCCAGTCCTCCATGATGACATCACGGAGCTGGTGGATGTTAGAGACCTTGTGCTCCTCCACCTTGCATTTGAGGATGCCCCACAGATGCTCAATAGGGTTTAGGTCTGGAGACATGCTTAGTCAGTCCATCACCTTTACCCTCAGCTTCTTTAGCAAGGCGGTGGTAGTCTTGGAGGTGTGTTTGGGGTTGTTATTTTGGAATACTGCCCTGCGGGCCAGTCTCCGAAGGGAGGGGATCATGCTCTGCTTTCAGTATGTCACAGTACATGTTGGTATTCATGGCTCCATCAATGAACTGTAGCTCCCTAGTGCCAGCAGCACTCATGCAGACCCAGACCATGACACTCCCACCACCATGCTTGACTGTAGGCAAGACACACTTGTCTGTATACTCCTCACCTGGTTGCCGCCACACATGCTTGACACCATCTGAACCAAATAAGTTTATCCTGGCCTCATCAGACTACAGGACATGGTTCCAGTAATCCATGTCCTTAGTCTGCTTGTCTTTAGCAAACTGTTTGCGAGCTTTCTTGTGCATCATTTTTAGAAGAGGATTTCTTCTGGGACGACTGCCATGCAGACCAATTTGATGCAGTGTGCGGCGTATGGTCTGAGCACTGACAGGCTGACCCCCCACCCCTTCAACCTCTGCAGAAATGCTGGTAGCGCTCATACGTCTATTTCCCAAAGACAACCTCTGGATATCACGCTGAGCACATGCACTCAACTTCTTTGGTCGACCATGGCGATCCCTGTTCTGAGTGGAACCTGTCCTGATAAACCACTGAATGGTCTAGGCCAGGGCTTGAAAAAGCCGCTCGCCAAATGCGAGGGGAAATCCTTGTGTGGAGAGCACAGATGAAGCGGCTCCACCTGCGCCCCAAGCCTCATTGTGAAGCAGAGTTCTGGTTTCCGACTTCTTCTTCGGCACCGCCATTACACTGGCAGCGCCGCTGAGGGGACAGGTGCAGGAGAGGTCCGCTCTCCTCTGCTGAGAAGATCCATTATGAGAATAGGAGATTAACGGTGGCAATAGTAATATTAAGCTTATATAAAAAGGTACAAATGTCCCTTGAAAAAAAAAAAAAAAAAAGAAGCAGCAAATTAGAGTCAGTCCCTTCAAAGGGGTATTCAGTAAATAAATAAAAGCTGAATTAGAAAGATAAAAACAAATACATATTAATACAGCTCTGTATTGATTAATTCATCATTTAATGTATTTTTCTTTTTACATGCAAGCACAGTATGTACCTATAATTTAACCTGGTATCAGCCCCTGTACAGCAGAGTCCAGACTGGGAGAAGGAGAAGCAGCACAAGAAGCCAATCACGTGTGCTGCAGTGCTGATATATCCTGTACATCAGGAGGATACGGCTCTCCCTGTGTAATCATTGGGCTCTGTGCTCTGTATATAATGAGAATGTGGCTCTCCCTGTGTAATCATTAAATTATCATCAATGAAAAATGTTTACTACAGGTTTAAAGCTGTAAAACTTGATATTTTGATTGCACCATATTGCTATTAAGCTATTGCCGTTATGTTTAAATTGACATAATAAAGTTATGTTATAATTGCAGTTTTTTATATTTTGGACTCTTTTATTTTAAAGAAAAATTTAATTTCATAAGCTTTAAGGGGGCGTGGTTGGGGACAGGGCTGGGGGGCGGGGTTGGAGGCGGGCCTGGGCAAGGTTGGCTGTGGTAACTGGTGGAGAGTAAGGTTTGTAACTGGCTAGTAGGTCTAGACTCGAAATTTTAAGCCCTGGTCTAGGCCACCGTGCTGCAGCTCAGTTTCAGGGTCTTGGCAATCTTCTTAAAGCCCAGGCCATCTTTATGTAGAGCAACAATTCTTTTTTTCAGATCCTCAGAGAGTGCTTTGCTATGAGGTGCCATGTTGAACTTTCAATGACCAGTATGAGCGAGTGAGAGCGATAACACCAAATTTAACACACCTGCTCCCCATTCACACCTGAGACACTGTAACACTAACAAGTCACATGACCCCGGGGAGGGAAAATGGCTAATTGGGCCCAATTTGGCCATTTTTACTTAGGGGTGTACTCACTTTTGTTGCCAGCAGTTTAGACATTAATGGCTGTGTGGTGAGTTATTTTGAGGGGACAGCAAGTTTACACTGTTATACATGCTGTACACTCACTACTTTACATTGTAGCAAAATGTCATTTCTTCATTGCTGTCACATGACAAGATAGAATAAAATATTTACAAAAATGTGAGGGGTGTACTCACTTCTGTGAGATACTGTATATAAATAATGCTTCCAAGATCAAGTGCTTCTGCGTTTAAATGTACTTGTATTTACATGCATTCTGAACATCTATTCTGCACCTGAGTGCAGAGAATTCTATTGTCTCTAAACATAGCTAAACTAAAGGCTCCTAAATGCAGGTAAACTTACAGTGTGAATAAAGCAACGTGCACACTTGGGTTTTTGTACAAAACCTACCTGCGAGAATGCCAGCAGGGCCAATCGCATGTAAATGCCACATAATGATTACATGTGAGCGGCATTTAGCTGCGGGAGCCAACAGCCTCCCAATATGTTCAATAGGGCTGCCTTTTGCAGCTACTCGCCTGGGGCTCCTGCTGGGGTTCTTGCAGGAACACGCTGCTGGGCCAAAATGCAGATGTGAATCTGGCCTAATACCATTTCAAATCATTACATGCATTTATATAAATATATATAAATGCATATAACTATATGTATGTCATTGTTAGTGTGAATGAGGCCTTAGAAAATCATGGAAAAATTACACATTGCAAATCTGTATGTCCCATTACATAGGTTTTCCAATACAAATGAAACCTACCTCTGTTTTTCCTTGGTTCCTGCAGAAAAGAAATGAAAATAGTACATTATTGAGAATAAAGCAGTACAATTTAAAATAAGTATATTAAAGGACAACCATTCAAATAATGCAAAAAACTATCACAGAAGATCGACAAAGGTTAAAAACTGAAAAAAAGAGGAAGATTAAAAAGGATATTAGAAAAAACATTCTTCACACAAAAGGAAACAAAATTGTTTAGCAGAGGCACAGGACATTTATATCAACATAATGTAAATCAAGGCAATCATTTAGTAAAACTCCTTTACACCACCTCCAGCAAAACAAAAGTTTTGAGAAAAGGCTCTATAGGACACTATAGGATCAGGAAGAAAGAATGGAATTCTGGAGGACAGCCTTTTGCTGGAAAGCCCCACAGACTGGGCTGTAGATCTAACAAGCGCATTAACTCTTTATTATCTAAATACAACAAGTAGCTTTCCAAACAGTAAATAATAAGAACCTTCTGTGCTCGGAAACCTATTAGGAACTAGTAACCTAAAGTAAGCTAACACCTGCACCTTATTACCTGAAAGTGAGAAAAGCTAAAAATACAAACAAATATAGTGTAGCGCTCTATTAAATTAAACAGATATAAAACTAAATAGTGAACCAATCCCTAGTGGGATAAGTGAAAAAATTGTGAATATATAAATGGTCTATATCCGACCTATTGTGATCCAAAACTGCAAAAAACAGTGCTGGATAATCCAGATCTCAAAAGTGAAAAACTAAATGCAATATGTCAATAATAAGTGAAACACACACGTGATCCCAGCACTAGGGGACAAGTAACTACAAATGGTGAGAAAAGTGCTCAGTGTTATAAAACACTCAAAACAACATATATAAATGTGTAATAATGAATGATGATAATAGTAACAAATGATAAATATAGAACCCCTATAAAAATACAATCTGAAACATAAAAGACAAAAAACAATGAATAGTAATACTTTCAGTGGCAAAATAGACAAAAATGAACAAATAAATCCCCATAAATAACCTATGGCGTTATTGTGTAATTGCAAAGTTAATATTGGAAGTTTTTCTCTGCTGATCACAAATTGTATTTTAAAAAAAAAAATATATATATATATATATATATATATATATATATATATATAATTTTTTATTTTTTTTAACAGATTGCCATGAATTCATGTGGGAAAAAACAGGAACATTTATGAATGCTTCTAAGGAGGATTTGGGCAACCTGATTTGAGTGACTGAGTTTCTGAAAAAAGTTTATTTTAAAAACCTTCAGACCTTCACCAACTGCAATGCATGGAGTACACCTGGTCATTCCCCTTATTCTGAAGTAAAGGACAAAGTAAATGCTAAAAGGATAGCACCACATACCATCTAATAAGTGCTGTGCAACTAGGTTCAGTGACTGATGTGTTTGAGATTTTCTTTGCCACTCCTTTAGACAGAACGTTTAGTCTATAGCTATAAAGTTAAGAAAGAATTGTTTGTATTGGGGAGAAATCATCTAACTCACACTGTGGATTCAATCAGATGTATTTCAATGCAGTCATTGTAGAAATATTGCTATACTGCTGTTCCAAACAGTGAAGAAAAATGCACGGTTTGATTATAACAAAATATCTCAGCAGCTGAGAGATTATGCACTGATTGTTGGGTAGCAGAGTATTTGATTACCATCTTTGCCAAGTTCTTTTGTTCCACCACTGAAAATTGCCCCTCTAAAGGCCTGGGACAAAAGCTAGGTTATTTAATATTAACAACAGCAGCATGTGCCCTGATAAAAGGGTATTGTATTCATACAACTCCATAAAACTAAAGAAACCAAAGGAAAAAAAACACAATAGGGGTCTCTTGCAAGAAGGAACCTTCAAATGAAGATCCACTGGTCTCAGGCAGCATGCACAAGACTCTTGGAGTCCACATGGAAAAAGGCCATTCTGAAGAAAAAAATTAATAGTGGGGCTGAACAGATGTACAGTACTTTGAGAGGTCAGGCATTGCCAAACTACCCGAGTTCACGAGGGCATGTTGTATGCATTTATAAACTGCAAGTCTAAAAGGGCCTGACATACTTCACTGCTGACTTTAAGCTGAAGTCCAGGCACAAAAACGGCTTTCCTTTAAATGTATTCCTCATTAGCAACACAGGATACATATCTACTTTGGGTGAACCAAATGCCTTTGCAAACCCAGTTATTACCTTGTAAAAGCAGTAGTGACATCATCACAGTGCTGCAGTCTGTGCAGGGTGCAGAACTGGGAGAGTGACCCAGCAGACCCCACCACTATAGGCTGTCTGCACAAACTACAGGATGAGGTGACGACAAGAGCAGTCACCCTGCAGAAGGAGAGACAGACAGGGTGACTGGTCTTTGTTATAAGCTATTATACAGAAGCTAAGTTTCACATAGGAAAGATGCACAGATCTGAAAGAAATACACAAGCACACCAAATTCAAATTACAAAACCCATCCCCATATTTAGACAATAATTGCTTATCCCAGAGTTCAGCTTTAAGTGTTTAAGTGGTTCTAAAGGCAGAAAGATTTTTTTTTTACCTTAATGCTTTCTATGCATTAAGGTAGCATACCTTTTGCATGCAGCTCCCCCCCTCTCTCCCCCCCTTCCCAGCCCTCCTAAACTGTTACCTGAGCCTGATCTCGATGCATCGATGTGCATGAGAGCAGCAGCTCTCTAAGCTCTCCCTTTCCTGATTGGACAATCACAAGCCATTGAGAAAAAAGTGGGGGCAGAGCTGACTTGGGAGCAAGCATGCATGGGTGCCCCTATTGCAAATGGCTTGTTAGGAGGGCACTCAACAGAGGGGAAAGGCCAGGAGCGCAGGAGAGGGACCCAAGAAGAGGAGGACCAGGGCTGCTCTGTGCAAAATCACTTTAAAGTAGAACAATGGACACAAACGACATATACTGTACACTCACCGGCCACTTTATACCTGTTCAATTGCTTGGTAACACAAATTGCAAATCAGCCAATGACATAGCAGCAACTCAATGCATTTAAGAATCAAGACTTGGTGAAGACGACTTGCTGAAGTTCAAACTGAGCATCAGAATGAGGAAGAAAAGGGATTTAAGTGACTTTGAATGTGCCATGGTTTTTGGTACCAGACGGGCTAGTCTTAGTATTTCAAAAGCTGCTGATCTATTGGGATTTTCACGCACAACCATCTCTAGGGTTTACAGAGAATAGTCCGAAAAAAAAATATCCAGTCAGCTAATTTGGACAATAGCAGATTGGAAAAATGTTGCCTGGTATGATGAGTCTTAATTTCAGCTGCGACATTAAGATGTTAGGGTCAGAATTTGACCTAAACAAGATGAAAGCATGGATCCATCCTGCCTTGTATCAACGGTTCAAGCTGGTGATGGTGGTATAATGGTGTGGGGGGTATTTTCTTGATATACTTTGGGCCCCTTAGTACCAATTGAGCATTGTTTAAAAGCCATGGCCTACATGAGTATTGTTGCTGAACATGCCCATCCCTTTATGACTACAGTGTACCCATCTTCTGATGGATACTTCCATCAGGATAATGCACCATGTCACAAAGCTCAAATCATCTCTGGTTTCTTGAACATGACAATGAGTTCACTGTACCCCAATGGCCTCCACAGTCATCAGTTCTCAATCCAATAGAGCACCTTTGGGCTGTGGTAGAACTGGAGATTTGCATCATGGATGTGCAGCCGACAAATCTGCAGCAACTGCGTGATGCGATCATCTCAATATGGACCAAACTCTCTGAGGAATGTTTCCAACACCTTGTTGAATCTATGCCAAGATGAATTAAGGCAGTTCTGAAGGCAAAAGGGGGTCCGACCCAATACTAGCAAGGTGTACCTAATAAAGTAGTCAGTTTGTGTATATGCTGCAGTCTGTAAACAGAATTAACACAGAAGTATTGTTTTAATAAGTCTACCAAACTCAATACTAATCAATTTGTATGAAGTTTAAAGTAAATTTGGAAGAGTAACTATGGAAGATGGGGATGAAACTCGTATTTTATGCAAATAAACAGGTATTTTATAGGGAATCCATTAACTCTATATAAATCTAGATAAAGAAGCACATTGTTGATAAAACTCTGTGGCTGATCAGAAACCTATCTTTGTGGAGTAAACCTAGCTTGGTCTAAGTGTACATTGGCCAAGAGTGAATCATTACCAATAGCCAAAGGTCTGGTAGGGATTGCTCACAAAGGAAACTGGATGATACCTGGTGTGCCCCCCCCCCAATTAATTGCCTAGTCTCAGGAGGACATAAATAAATGTTATATTTTGAGAGAGAAGCCCTCTTCTCTGGTATTCTTGATGAACACAAATGGGAAGCAATGAGATCCACAATTATGTAAAATTATACATATATATGAATACATCTAGTCTATATTAGAGATCAAGTTGGGCATTCTCCAAACTCATCTACAGTATTTTCAAACATGAAAGTCATGCCATGAATGATGCACCCTCAGCAGACTGGACTAGAAAATAGTGCCACAAAGTAAACACAGGGATGCTAGTGACATCAGTTCTCACATATAGACACATACCCATATTAAGTCAATGTTCCACTAACTGGCATATCAGTATGGATATTAAAATTATACTAAACCCAGGACCCTGCATTCACTATATCTGTTCTCCCACAGTACACTGAACATGGAAATGCAATTATTTTAATAAATATAAACTAAATACCTTTTCTCATCAGCAGTTAGAGCAGTCTTGTGACTTCAGCAATGCTTGTAGGAGGAGTTTTCTTTCTGCTCTAGGAAGATGTGAAACCCCTGACCCTCTGTCTGGACAGTGCTAATTGGCTCTGTGCTGATCACATGCACTCTCCCAAAAAAAAAAATCTCTCTAGCAACACACCAAACTGAGCATGTGTATGGGACTAGGGATTCAGTCTGTAACAGGTGGCCATTTCAACAAGAGGAGGGGCAGAGAAGAAAGGATCAAACAGACTTTTTACACACTGTAGAAGATTAACCCCTTAGGTTCCACAGTGAGGATAACAAGCATGATTTACTGCAAAAACAGACTGATTTTACTGTTGTTGGTTTAGTAACACTTTAAACCACTTCCTACAACCCCAATCTTTCAAAAACTGAGTTCATGATAGTTCCTACCCCCACCCTGTGCTCTTCGCAAACTTTTCCTGTGAGATTAATAGCACAACTATCATTCGTTCCCTTCGTATCAGGATGCTATGTTTAATCCTAGACTCTGCTCTCTCCTTTCAGCCCCACATCCAACCACTGTTCAAATTTTGCTGTCTTCACCTCCCTAAATTTTTTTTTTTTTTTTTTTAATATATCCCTTTATAACCTTAGACACTATCAAGATAAAAATTCTCTCTCTTGTTATCTCTCGCCTTGACTAATGCAACTCCCTTGTCACTGTCCTACCTTTACACAGGCTATCCTCCCTTCAGTCTGTTATGAATGCAACTGACAGACTTACCTTACTAGCTGCTCAGTGTCTGCCAGTCTTCCCACTGGCTTCGGATTGCCCAATATATAAAATTCAAAACATTAACAACTTACACCATCCACAACTCTCAAACTTCATCTCAAAATATCAGCCAAACCATCCACTTCAATCCTTCCAAGACCTCCTGCATTCTATCACCATTGTCCACATCTCCCATGCTTGCATAGGACTTTTTCAGAGCCTCCCTCATACTCTGGAATTCCCTACCCAAACTAAGTGCCTCTTCCTATTCTTTCTGCCTTTGGTCAATCCGTGGAAACTCATCTCTTCTGGAAAGCCTATCCCACATCTAGCTAGTAACAATCTTCATTTCTCAAACAGTTCATCCCCACATGGTTGTTATATTTTTTATCATTTCCAATCTATTTAGATGGTATGCACTAATGAGCAGAGCCTTCCTAACACTTTTGTCCTGAATTGTATTGTAACTGTGCCATCTCCTTATTTTGTAAATCACTGCACAAACTCCTGGAAACTATAAATCTTGCATAATATTATAATTTAGAGGGATCCTTGATGCCACGCCTATTTTCTATTGACATCTTGTTCCTTACAAAGTACAGTACATGCTGCAGACAGGCTGAATGTAAACAAAGCAGCATATACAGTAAACTGATCTGACTAAATGGTAACAGCAAAGTTTGGCAAAGAATAGAAAGTGGTAAGGCAGCCCTCAAAATTCCCACTCGCCCACCCGCATTGGGTGAACAGATATAACGTGGGGTCGAGCAGCACTGGGAGTAGGGGTGGGTGGGAAGGGCAGTAGTGGGGGGACAGTTACAGGCACCGATCTGCCTGTATGGCTTTTAATGAAGTAGCTGAGAGCCTCAAAGAGAAAGGAGAATTGGCTTCCAGCTGCTTCATTGAAAGCCATACAGGGAGATCAGTGCTGGTAAATGTCCCCACTGATGCACCAATCATCCCTAATCGTTTTGTTTCTTTCTGCCCCCCCGTGTCCTCTTCAGTGCCCAGTCCCTACCCCCATCCTCCGCACCAATAGGATAGGAGGGAGGCAGGATTTGCTCTGCCTCCCCTGTGCCCACACTCCAGTACGTGCCGTGCAGCTTCGCAGAAGAGGATGTGTGGGTGGGAAATTGTACACAAAGAAGCCGGAAGCTCTGTGATGCTTCTGACTGAGCATGTGAGCCGGGAGCTATTCATGTGAGTCTCTTTCTTTCTTTCCCTCCCTCCTTTACTTCTTTTCCCTCTCTTCCTTTACTCCTTCCCTTTTTTTCCTCCCTCCCTCCCTTCACTCCTTTCCTTTTTTTCCTCCCTCCCTTCCATTCTTCCTTTCTCCCTCCCTCCATTTCTTTCCTTCTTTTCCTCCCTTCCCCTTCCTTTCCTCCCCTCCCTTTCATTCCTTCCTTCCTCCCTTCTGTCGCAAACGTGCGCGCCAGAGACTGACGCAGTCTGCCATTTTGTTAAGAGTAGCATGTTATTCTCTCATTCTCCTTCCCCCTCCGTTCCTGAGAGGCACAGTGACAGATGTGTGTGTGTACTGTTTATGGGTCACTGGTCTGCCAAGGCATTTCTAGCTAGGTGCCGAGCTGTCTGTGAAAGCTGTATCCTTTCTCACCTAGGAAGAGATAGGACCAGCTTTCCCAAGAGAGCTGGAGTCTCACTGGCCAAAGTACCTGCGTAATTTCACGCCTCGTGAAGGGATAGCGGAGCCTTCCCAGGAGTTGAAGAGGGACTCTTAGCTAATAAACCTACCTCAGCGTAGGTGAAAGAATTAGATGAACACTTCTCAAATCAATTTTTCCCCTATGTCTCATATCTTGGAATATGAGAGACTTACATAAAAACTGGACACCTCGTCAGATGGCCAATGAGCAGGCGAACAGTTTGATGGGTCACTCGCTTATCTCGGACCATCAGGGAAGCCGAAACATAGAACTTGTGAACCGTGCAATATATAATTTCATAATTCATATCTAAATAATCCCCAGACTTGTCTGCATAATAATATACCCGCTTGTGAACTGTCGATTGTACAGATGGAAAGTTATGGACCAGAATATGAATTATGAAAGATGTGGGTTCCAGTTTAGGGGGTCCGCCGACGATCCCTCCCTAAACAGGGGATTGGTCTTTAACTTCAGAACCACCCCCTGCTGGGAAACTTTAAAGCAGGATGTCAAGCCTAAGAGTGGTAAGTTTGAAGACATCTCCCATTATTAACATCAATATACCACCTGGAGAGACCTGTGCCTTTTGCTCTGAAACGTGATCTGCTTCCATCCAAGGCTTAATGGCAAGTATCTTAACCCTTTAACTTCTCCCTGTTATCTCCCTGCTGTGCTGTTTTCTATATATATATATATATATATATATATATATATATATATATATATATATATATATATACACATCTCTATCTTAGTTACATCTTCTCTGTAAATATTTTTATTGCACCTGTTTGACCTTTTAGTAATAAATCTCTCTTTCTGAAAGTGTTGAACTGTTTCTATAGCTCTTAATTGCAATTTACGAATCCCTGCCTTTAAAGAGACGCTACTGTTTGTTTTAACCCTCTGTATAACAGGCCTGTATTATGACCAGGTTATGCAGTCGATTATAACAACCATTATAGTGTTATAGCTGAGCGCCGAGTTTCCTCTTTCTCT
This sequence comes from Staurois parvus, assembly GCF_062004578.1. Classification (NCBI taxonomy): domain Eukaryota; kingdom Metazoa; phylum Chordata; class Amphibia; order Anura; family Ranidae; genus Staurois; species Staurois parvus. Next base: position 1,071,917 of record NW_028317813.1, on the reverse strand, counting down.
GATCGAAAAGGAGGTGGTGGCAGTGTGAAGGGGTTAATTGCATAATTACCCATATCCAGTAACAATCGATTCAGGCTGCTGGCACATCGATCGGTATCCATTAGCTGGAAAATCATTGTGCAGGGTGCAGCTGGGTGTGGCATTGTTACGCACGTCACATCGCGGTTGTAGATCGGTTAGCCCTTCGGTCACGAGTTTGGTGAGTAGGTCTGGGGTCTGATGCCGCGATCGTGACACCTTCCTCTTCTTTCCTTCCTCCCCTCCCTTCACTCCCTTTTTTCCTCCCTCCCTTCCAATCTCCCCTCCATTCCTCCCTCCCTTTTCTTCTTTCCTTCTCTCCATTCCTCCCTCCCTTCATTTCCTTCCCTTCCTTTATTCTGCATAAAACATTTAACAGTGCCATTTCATGAGATAATTTATTAGAGCGTATTAATGACGGAATTAGGGGTGGGGGAGGGGAAAGGTTGGGTGGGGCAACTGATGGCAAGCAACTCTTAAGTTCTGGCTAGTAGCTCAATTTTGAGTCCCTGTGGTTAAGAAATTATCACAAAAGTTGCTAATATTATCTGGCTAAGGTATTTTAAAAGAACTGTGATCATTTAGGCCAAACTTGGACATTTTTTTCAACCAAAAATTGTTTTATAACAACTTCAAGGGAGAAGATATAATGGTAAAAGAATGTTAAAAGAACCGATTTAATCTTACAATTACAGTTTTTCTCCATATAAACGGGTGACCTTGTCATTTAAAGCAGAACATCATTCTCATACACTGACTATTTTTAATCTTTATTCGGCTAGCATTAGTAAGTAGATAGGAAAGTACATCATAATTACTTGTTTTAAACTTTTTTTCTACATTTCTTCAGCTACTTCCTGGTTTGATGCCATACATTCCAGGAGTCTGCAGGGGGGGGTTTTCTAAGCTAAATAAACCCTCCTGCCTACATGCTTGAGCTAAGGGCAGATGGATTCGAGGAAGTAAATTCTAAACAAATTATCTTCCCTTGCTTGAGACTGCCACGGCTAGAAATGCTAGGGGGTGTTTTTCAAACTGGTTTCCCAGTAAAATAAACCATGGAGACATAGATGGATGGCTTAGTTTTTTTAATTTTATAAATTAATTAAAGAGTGTTTTTGGCTTGTGGAGGTCAGATGCAGTGTAGTTCCGCTTTAAACCTCAAAAAAAGCCAACGTAAATAAATATAGAATTATTCACTCAAAAGGTACACCATAGCAACACAAAACTCCTCTTCAACCATATTTAGAGCTAAGGTTTGACATCACCAACAAACGTCAATTGCGCAATAAAAAGGCTTACTTGACAATCCTAAGCTTTCCCACTTCACCCCTTCCTGAGGCCTTCGCCCACTGCTGTGCCAAGTACTTCGGAAGCTGCAGAAAGAAAAACACATCCATATCATTAAATAAGCAGTTAAAAAAACCAAAATACAAACACCCACATACCCTAGAAAACTTTTCTGTGATGCTTCTTTGTGAACAAAAAAATGATGACAGTGTTTAGAAATGCAGATGACCCAAATGTTTGTTCTTTCAAAATGTAAATGTCTAAAATTTCTATATTTAGACATTGCATATCTGTCTCTTTCAGCTGATAGATGTCTGTTCTATTTGAATTTCAAAAGAAACATTTGTGGAATAAATGGGAAAAGCATCAAAGCATCTCAGTGTTTATCTGCTCAGTGCCAATTTCCAATCACAGATCTGCAAATGGTAAACTGGACGCCAGCAGAACATTTCAGCACTTGACACCTCCAAAAGGAATATCATATAGTCAATTCCCTAGCTTACCTAAAATGCCGTTTTACTTAACCATTAGCCGCCCAGCCTATGGCCAGATGGTGGCGGGCAAAATCCCTCAGCGTTCCGGGTGGACGTCATATGGCATCCTCCTGGGCATGCGCAGTTTGCACGCCTGCAGAGCCACACAGCAGCGCGATCTGTCACCGGCCGTGTACCTCGGACATGGCTGATGAGAGATCTGAGAACTGCCCCGTTGCCGGTACCATGTGACCTGCTGTGACCAATCACAGCAGGTCACATGACAGTTGTATACAATGGATGGCTTCATTCATGCCATCCATTGTATACTAGTGTGCCTAGCTGTCAATGGTCACAGCGATCACATGCACAAGCTGGGCCAATCACAGCCCAGCTGCGTCATGTGATTAGCCGTGGCCAAATCACAGCTAAGCACAAAAAAAAAAAGCCCTGAATGAATCGATGCATTCAGGTAAATGCTTGCTTATAGCAAAGTTATTCTTTGCTATAAGCAAATTGTGTAAACAAAAACAAAAAAACCACTGATCACTTCCCCAAAGTAGTGCAATGTTACTATGGTCAGTGTCCCTGACCACCGCCATGCCAGTTATATGATGACGCTGTACTGCACTGGTGACAGTATGTTAAAAAAAAATAGTGAAAATAATTGTTTAATTTTTTCATTTTCCAAAAAATGAAAAAAAAATACAACTTCAAAAAACTCGCCATGCCTCTTATGAAGTACGTCGGACTGTCTATATTGCAAAAAGGGGTCATTTGGGGGATATCTGTACTGTTCTGACATTCTAGGACCTCAAGAAATTAGATTGGCTGTCAGTACTTCAGGATTGATCAATATTCAGATCTATACCATAGTTTGTGAACTCTATAACTTTTCTACAATCTAAATAATACATCCTAATTTGGGTTATTTTCACCAAAGACATGTAGCAGAATACATCTCGGCCTAAATTTATGAAGAACAAATATTTATTTGCAAAGTTTTATAACATTTCAAAATGTTCAGTCTTTTTTTGTTAATTCAGCAAAAAATTAAAACACCAGTGGTGATTAAATACCACCAAAAGAAAGCTCTAGTTGTGTGAAGAAAATGATAAAAGATTAGTTTGGGTACAGTGTTGTATGACCGCGCAATTGTCAAAGTGTGAGAGCGCTGAAACCTAAAAAATGGCCTGGGCAGGAAGGGGGTAAAAGTGCCCGGTATTGAAATGGTTAAACTGCATTTTAATTAAACAAATGTCCATCATTATATGGAAAAACAATAATACTATATAATAAATGCATGTCCATTTAGGGCTGGTTCACACTACATGCATCCCAGTGTTTTTTTTCCTGCATCCAAAATGCACAAAGTAGGTTTCCTGGTTTTCAATGGCATGGTTCACACCAGAGCTTGCAGTTACAGCGTGTTCCAGTTCCGCAAAAAATAAATAAAGCAGAACATGTTTTATGAGCAGAACAGAGCATTTTTCCTGTACTGAACTGTACTAAAACGTGGTAAAATGCATCAAAAATGCACTGGACCCAAAAAAAAAAAAAAGCATCGAAAACACATAAAACATGCGCCAGTAGAAACGCATCTGGACTGCGTTTCTATTTTGTAAAACCAGCCCTTAATGAACTAAACACATCATATTTAGGTTCCCTTGTTCATAAAAATATTCCCGAATACTAGCAATGCACCAAAATATCGGCAGACAAAATGTATCAGCCGGAAATAATGTTATTGGCATTTTGCAGAAAAAAAAGTGCAGATAATGGCCACCGAAAGTGCATGATTTTATCTCGATTTTACCACGCTTAGGGTGCTTTTTTCATAGGTCATGTGACTAAGAAAACCGCAACACGTGTGCGTTTGTTATGGGGTTTCAATGTATTTCAGGCCTGACTCACACTAAAGCAGTTTGAGTTTTGCGTTTTTGCATGCATGTTTTTGATACATTTTATGATGCGTTGTTTGAATGGGGTTTCTTTTGGCCAACTTGTTGCTGGGTAGAATAAAAATGCACAGCAAATCGAAAACGCAACACGTACATTTTTGTGTGTTTTTGCTGCGTTTTCAATGCATTTCAGTAGGGATGCACTGAAATATCGGCAGTGGAAATGTATTAGTGTTTTATGGGTTTTCAATGCATTTCAAGCCTGGTTTACCAATTTACCAGTTTGCATTTTATCTGTTTTGCGTTTTTGCATGTACATTTTTGATGCATTTTTTATGCACTTTTTCATTTTTTATTTTGCCAACTTGTTGCTGGACAGATTAAAAATGCATCAAAAACGCAACGTGTGCATTTTTGATGCATTTTCAATGCATTTCAAGCCTGGTTTACACCAATGCAGGTTGCATTTTTTTCCGTTTTGCAGTGCTTTTTGCGTTCAATGCATTTTTGAATGTTCCTTTTTTTTAGATAACTTGTTGCTAGGCAGATTAAAAATGGAAAACGCATAAAAAATGCAACAAGCTTTTGATGCGTTTTCAATGCATTTTAGGCCGGGTTCACACCAATGCAGTTTGCATTTTGTCCGTTTTACAGTGCGTTTTTGCACACATTTTTGATGCATTTTTATGCATTTTGCAAAATGCATCAAAAACATGCAAAATGCATGAAAACACTGCACAAAATGCACTACATGCTTTTTCTGTAGCGTCTCCATTTAAATCTATTGAAACAAAACGCAACATTTTGCATTTAAAGAAGTCCCTGGCCCCTTTCCAGAAAAGCTGCAGCTCAAAAAATCATAGATGTGAACGTGTCCCATAGGAAACCATATTAAATGGACTGTAGTGCGTTTCTGCAAAACACATTGATGTGAACCAGGCCTCAATGGCGAGGTGCATTTTTGTTTTTTTTCAGCTCGCCAAATATGCACCAAAAATGCAGCAAGCATGATTGTTATCACCGCAAGGGAATCACAATGGACCAGTGTGAAGACATACATTGAATTTAAAGAGATGCATTTTTATTGTGCTTTTTTTTTTTTTTAAAGCAAAAGCGCTGCAAAAACTGCTCAGTGTGAAAGCAGCCTATTGGCGGAGAATGTGCTGAAAATAAATTCATATTCATTTAAATAAATGATATTAATAAAAAAGTCAAAATACAATACAATTATATATAAAAAATATATATATTTTTTTTTTTTAAACTGTCTATTTCGGTTTTTGTCCAACTGCATCCTGAATTTTCAGTTTCGGTCTAAGAATTTTCATTTCGGTGCACCAATATGTGATTATAGTTACACATACCCAACCCTAACCATGTATTTTATCTAGTACCTAAATAGTTTTTTGTAATTTACCAGTAGTTATCCAACAGTATGGTATCCATTTGCAGAATAGCTTATGTTCCAACACATCAGACAGAGTCAGCACAATTTGGTTAGAAATACACCCACAGCCTAATAATGAACAATAAAGAAGCAGCACAAGGATGAGGTTGTCCCTCTAACGCTCCTCCTAGTGTCAGCCTTCCCTCTCCTAGTCAGAGTGCATACACAGGCAGCACTTTGACAGGTGTCACTGAACAGACACCAGTCCTGTCATTGCTGGACGACTGGCAGGTGTCACTGTGCTATGTGTGTGTATGAGACTGGGGTGGGGAGGGGCAGCGCTGTGAGGTCAGGATTGTGAAGGGTGGTTTAGGGGAGATGAGGGGCTGTAGGGTAGTAGTAGAGGCAGGTCAGGGGAGAAGCAGAGCCCCTTGAAGAAAGTGTGCCCTGTGCAGCCCTCGAGCCTCCCACTTTGGGCTCCTCCTACAGGATCATTGGGTGCAGTCCAGGCTGAGGTGTCCAGGGAGACACCGCCTTGCAGGGGACCCCCCGGTTCCCCCCAGACAGGCTCCAACTGCAGCTCTGAGTTGGGTCTGGGCAGCATGGGAACCCTCTATACCCTGGACAGCTAGTCCGGCCACCTATCAGCAACCATCAGTGTAGCATATCAGTGTCCAGAAGTGCCCATCAATGCTGCCTTATCAGTGCAGCCTCATCACCACTCATCAGTGAAGAAAAATCACTAATTTATAAAATACAAAACCCAGTGGTGAATACAACCAAAAGAAAGCTCTGTGTGAAAAAAAAAATCATATGGGTACAGTGTTACATGACCACACAATTGTCATTCAACGTGACAGCGGTGAAATCTGAAAACTGGCCTGGTCAGGAACAGGGGTAAAAATAACCAGTAGGCAAGTGGTTAAAAAAAGGCTCCTATCTTTTTTAGCTGGCTCTTAGATACAAAGCAAATATATCATGCCCTGCTTTAACACTTTGTAAAGTATAAGTGCCTTTTATTCATTAACCACCTAGAGTTTAGTTTTAAATTGTGGTCCTGGTATTCTGTATACAGACAACACAAAGAAACTGTGTGAACACATTGATGTTTTCTCAATCCAAACCAGCTAAAATTAGTAAATTTCACCGTTATGAAGTAGGACTTACACCAAACCCTAATTGCACTTATGACATTTATTTGTGGTCTCTAGTCATTGGGGACATTTCCCCTAATTTCATTTCCCAGTGACACCAAGCCAAAAACTGAAATGGTACAGGTGTCAACAGGGCAGGAAGACTGCCAGATGTCCAAAAATCCTGCCAGATGTCCAAAGATGGCTCTTGCCCCATGAGACATAACAGCTGTCATTGTGACACTGTTACTACAAAAGGAAATAAGTGAAAGTCTATCCAACAGGGACACAAACAATAAAACCCGACAGAGGCTCTAACCCTTCCATGCTCTAGAAAAAGTTTTACTTGGAGCAGAGCGCTGATCTGAGTGTTTAGCCCTAACCAGCTGCTGACAGTACATGATCAGCTCTCCCCCCAGTGTCTACTCTAAAGTATCAGAAAGCACCCTTCCAACATACACACTGGCAGCACTTTCCTCACCGACTACACTACATTCTCTGGAAGCTCATTTCAATGTCTACACTACATTATTTAGCAGCTTTTCCCTTGCTACTCTGAATCATCTGTGGGTTTACAGTCCTGAGGATGCAGGAATTTTAATGTATTTTTGCTGAATTGATGTCTTCATTCAACCTAATTAACCATGTACTTACACAGTAGCTTCATTTGTGGGTCTCCCCTTACTTTCTGCATTAAACCTAATTACATGTGCACATGTTCACACCACACTTAGGCAGGCCATACACGGTTCAAATTCTGAACGAATGTTCTTTCGAAAACTGGAGATTTTGTGTGTTTTGTATTACTAGTTTCTTACAGTTTCATGTTCTTACAGAAAAGAATATTCGTGGCTGGGAATCTTTTCATGCTCATTTCTTTTTTAACTATGTTTCTCACACAACTGATTAGAAAGTTGTTCGTTTTTCAAAAAAATTGCAACATGCCAAATCACTCAAATTTGGTAGCCGCACGAAAATTGTTCGATGCTGCAGTCTCTCTAATGGTGACAAATTCAAATGAAAATTCCTAGTTACAATTTTCTAAAGGAAATGCATTTAGAATTTGATCCATGTATGGCCTGCATTAGTCCTTATCTCTCTCCACAATACTGTGTCCTGCATTCTGCGTCACACACAGGTGGACAAGCCACAGATGCTATTTACAGAAGAATTGAGTAAGGCAGGTAATGGAACCCCTTCCCACTTATGCAGACCTGGGTAGTACTCACGTCAAGACAGGCGACAGTGAGCACCGCTTTCGTTTCCTTACCACATCAGCATGGACACATGCAGAATGCTTTGCCATTTCCACTCAGTGCCTTTTGGGAAAGTGGGATAACTCATAACCATTGCATTTTATGAACTATGATAGAGTTCTGTCCATCACAAAGGCTACGCTGCACCTGCCCCCATCTATCTACATATCCATCATGCTTTTACTTGAACATGTAATTCAAGGTTCCCACACGGGGTCTTTTTGTGTACCACATTGAACACTGGTTACACACGCATCCCTGGGCCTTGTTTCTAACAACTCTCAGTTTTTCTTCAGCCCCAACCACTTTTGACACTGTCCTTACTAAGAGTGCCAATGATACTCTGCAAAATCTAAACACAAACACTCTGTTGTCATTCTTACCAATCACCATCCTTTGGCCACTGTTTGACTACACTTTACTCCTTCAGACTAGGGATGTACCGATATATCGGTGACCGAAATGTATCGTCCAAAAATACTGTTATCAGCATTTTGCCAATAGGAAAAAACGTGTCGATAATGGCTGCAGAAAAAGCAAGATTTTGCTAAGATTTTATCATGTTTAGGGTGCATTTTTTTATGTAATTAAAAAAATAAATGTATCAAAACTGAAACACGTGTGCATTTTTGATGCGCTTCCAAAGCATTTCAGGCCTGGTTCACAGCAATGCAGTTTGCATTTTTGCATGCACGTTTTGTGATGCGTCATGCAGTCTTTTACTGGTTTTTTTTTTGGCCAACTTGTTGCTGGGCAGATTAAAAGCGCAATATGCATCAAAAACACAACACGTGTGCGGTTTCAGTGCATTTCAGCCATGGTTCACACCAAAGCAGTTTGCATTTTGTCTGTTTTGCTGTGCTTTTTGCATTTTTGCATGTTTTTGACTATTTTTTTTTTGCCAGCCATACATGGATCGAAATTTTGGCTGGTTCAGCAGGGACCTTGAATGGGCAAGTAGAACAATTTCTGTACAACCACCCTGTCAGATTTTCCACACTTAATAAGTGCCGCTGCCACTGGTTATATCTCCATTTCACGATTTAAGCCAAATAACTTCTCTAGCAGAACAGTGCAGCTGATCTAGCAGTGGCTTCGAAAGATTCTACAGTAGCATCAGCCAAATAAGCAATAGCTTTAAAAACTACAAACAGGAAATTTAAAACCTGCTCAGCTTAAGCACCTGAAGCTCTGCTGAAGAAAGATGTTGAGATTTATGGTCCATCCAGACATCTATGTTTCTAGCTACACAGACTGCTGCTAAGGCAGGTGCCATGACAGAAGCACTGACATCCCAAGCTCTTCTCAGAAGTAGCGTCAGTTTCACAGTGCATCTATTCCTTAAAAGAGAAGTGTGGGATGTTTTTTTTGCCCATCATACTTACCTAAATGGATGCAGCATCGGTGCGATGCGGCTTCTGTTCCCCGCCAGCTCTAAGGGTGAGAAGTCAGCAATCACATGACCAGTGATTGCTCAGTTCTTACAGCCACTCTGAGCAGAGAGCGGTCTGCTCTGCCCCCCAGCGCTGACTAGAGCGCAGGCTTGTGAAGGGGGGTAACGAGAGGCTGAGCCAGGTGTCGCTCCAGACTCTGGGGTGGATCCCGTCTTTGAAGGCAGGATCTTTCCCCAGCCAGGACCAGCCAAGTGACATCAGCGCACTGTCAGCTGAAAACAGGTCACAGGAGTGCAGAACAAACTGCACTCCTGTGATCCAAAGGAGACGTACTGCTGTACTTCTCCTTTAATGCTGCCATAATCCTCAACAAAGAAATCTGGACTCTTGGAGACGTATGATAAGGCAGCTTTAATCTATTCCTTCTTACATGCAATAACCTAAGGTTTATGATTTTCATTTCAGGCTCTTACAGAATATGATCTTTAAACGATTGTAGGAATTGAAAAACTCTTCTCTGCTGTTATTGCAATCTTCTGTATATTCTGTTTTGTAGAGAAAAGAACTGAGGAGGCGTGGGATGTGTTGATTTGTGTAAACTGTTTGCAACAAATCTTCCACTCCATCTGAAGCAGGGTTTCTGCCATGATATACCCATCGATCACAGGCAGGTGATGAATTGGTCCACTCCCCACCAAGCCTACACTCTGTCTGAAATGCTTATCCCCCTGAGTGACTCAGGAAAGCAACTTTCTAAGATTCCTGCACTGATCGACACCAGCCATCCTTTCCCATCCATCTCAGGCACTTGTATAGGACATCATGTGGGATGGACAAGAGAGGAGGGCCAGAGAAGGATCAGAGCACCAGAACAGGAACCTGTCACAGCAGCTTTCCTGCCCAGCTCTGCATGTGATGGAGACCAATACTATATTGTAGACTGCTGCCTCGAAGACCCCCGCCCCCCCCCCCCCCCCCTTCACACTGTGTCCTGAACCATTCCATTCCAACAGTCTGGCGGTAATCTACAAAGGAGAGGAAAGAGCACAGAAACTCTCAGACGCTGTCCAGAACACCATAGCTTGGGCATTCACATGTCCCCAGAGGGAGAAAGAAAAGGGTAAAAACAACCTTGGGACTTCTGGAGTTGACCCCCAAGAAAGGATAGAGGCAAGAAATTGGAATACACAAGAAGGGTCTACCCTCTGGCTAAGCAGAAAGGCAAGGCAGATCTGCACCAAGAAGGGGACCACTGACCCATCTGATCAGGAAGTACTGTGACAAATGATTTGCTACTCCTGTACAGTTGGAAACACAAATTAAAAATTGAGGGACAAGGGAATTTTTTATTCACTATTCAGTTTGTATTTCCTGTAGAAGGAACAGCCAATAATCTCTCATGTTTCTGTCCTGGGAGATATTGTGAAAATATTCCAATGAGGATAATAAATAAATTTAGCTCTATATTTCAGTTCCCTATGGTCATCTTCAGAAATATCAGTCTATCCATCTGTGCTTTAATGCCCTCTAACTTCTTTAACCACTTCACGGTCCCGCAACATTGTACCCAAACTAAAATTTTATCATTTTCTTCACACAACTAGAGCTTTCTTTCGGTGGTATTCAATCACCACTGGGGTTTTTATTTTTTGCTAAATTAACAAAAAAAAGACCGAAAATTAAAAAAAAAAAAAAACATTTCTTTGTTTCTGTTATATAAGTTTGCAAATAAATAATTGTTCTTCATAAATTTAGGCCAAGATGTATTCTGCTACATTTCTTTGGTGAAATTAACCCAAATCAGTGTTTATTATTTAGTCTGTAGGAAAGTTATAGAGTTCACAAACTATGGGATATATCTGAAAATTGATCAATCCTGAAGTAATGACGGCCAATCTAATTTCTTAAGGCCCAAAAGTGTCAGAACAGTACAGATATCCCCCAAATTACAACTTTTTGCAAAGTAGACAGTCCAATGTATTTCATAAGAGGCAGGCTGAGTTTTTTTAATTTGTAGTTTTTTTGTGATAATTTTTCAGAAAATGAAGAAATGAAAAAATGATTTTCATAATTTTTTTTTTTTTACATAATGTCACCAGTGCAGTACAGCTTCATCATATAACCGGTGTGGTGGTGATCAGGGACACTGAGTGTTGACAGTACAAAAAAAAAAAAAAAAGATAGTTTCAATTTTTGTTTATTTTTTTATTACTTTTTTTTTCTTTTTTTAAGGTTTTTTTTCATAATACACTATGACCAAAGTAGTATAATGGTACCATAGTAACATTGTACTACTTTGGGGAAGCGATCAATTTTTTTTTTTTTTTACACAATTTGATTGCTTATAGCAAAGAATTTCTTTACTATAAGCAAGCATTTAGCCGAATGAAATCGATTCATTCAGCTTTTTTTGCTGTGATTAGCTGTGATTGACCACAGCTAATCACATGACACAGATGGGCTGTGACTGGCCCAGCCTGTGCATGCGATCACTGTGACCATTCACAGCTAGCATGAAAGGAAGTCATCCATTGTCTACAACTGTCATGTGACCTGCTGTGATTGGTCACATGGTACTGGCAACGGGGCCAATACACAGATCTGTCATCGGCCGTGTCCGAGGTACACAGCCAGTGACAGATCTCACCACAGCACGGCTCTGTGGGCATGTGCAGAGCGCGATCCGGGAAGGACGTCATATGACGCCCTACCGAAGGGAAGAGAGGTTCTCCCGGCCGTCATTTTACTATAGGTTGGGCGGGAAGTAATTAAACAACATATGTAAAAAAAAATATAACCTTCTAGAATTTTCCTGTTATCTCTACTCCCCTTAACTAAAACACTGCAGTTACCTCAGCTCCTGATATTGCATAGTGAAAAATACTTGACTGCACTTGCATGTTTAAAGTTCAGACAAATCTTTCCTTTCCACTCGAAAGATAAAGCTAAAAGAATAGTGTACACTGTGAACATATCACAACTCAAAGTAGACCTAGACCCAATCACTAGTTAATGTCAGGGCTTTTTTTTAATCATAAAATACAGTGGGGATCAAACGTTTGGGCACCCCAGCTAAAAATTTGCATTAATGTGCATAAAGAAGCCAAGGAAAGATGGAAAAATCTCCAAAAGGCATCAAGTTACAGATTAGACATTCTTATAATATGTCAACAAAAGTTAGATTTTATTTCCATCATTTACACTTTCAAAATAACAGAAAACAAAAAAATGGCATCTGCAAAAGTTTGGCCACCCTGCAGAGTTAATATCTTGTACTGCCCCCTTTGGCAAGTATCACAGCTTGTAAACGCTTTTTGTAGCCAGCCAAGAGTCTTTCAATTCTTGTTTGAGGTATCTTTGCCCATTCTTCCTTACAAAAGTCTTCCAGTTCTTTGAGATTTCTGGGCTGTCTGTCACGCACTGCTCTTTTAAGGTCTATCCATAGATTTTCAATTATGTTGAGGTCAGGAGATTGTGAAGGCCATGGCAAAACCTTCAGTTTACGCCTCTTGATGTAATCCCCCGTGGATTTCGAGGTGTGTTTAGGATCATTATCCATTTGTAGAAGCCATCCTCTCTTTAACTTCAGCTTTTTCACAGATGGCATCAAGTTACCATCCAAAATTTGCTGAAATTTTATTGAATCCATTTTTCCTTCTACTCGTGAGATGTTCCCTGTGCCACTGGCTGCAACACAACCCCAAAGCATGATTGATCCAACCCCATGCTTAACAGTTGGACAGAGGTTCTTTTCATTAAATTCTGTGCCCCTTCTTCTCCAAACGTACCTTTGCTCATTCCGGCCAAAAAGTTCAATTTTAACCTCATCGGTCCACAGAACTTGTTTCCAAAATGCATCAGGCTTGTCTATATGTTCATTTGCAAAGTTCAAACAATGATTTTTGTGGTGAGGACGTAGAAGAGGTTTTCTTCTGATGACTCTTCCATGAAGACCATATTTGTACAAGTATCTCTTTATAGTGGAATAGTGTACCACAACTCCAGTGTCTGCCAGATCTTTCTGGAGGGATCGTGCAGTCAAACGTGGGTTTTGAATTGTTTTTCTCACAATCCTGTGAGCTGTTCTGTCTGATATTTTTCTTGGTCTTCCAGATCTTGCTTTAACTTACACTGTTCCTGATGACTGCCATTTCTTAATTACATTCCGAAACAGAGGATATTGACATCTGAAAATGCTTTGCTATCTTCTTATAGCCTTCTCCAGCTTTGTGAGCGTCAACTATTTTCAGTTTCAGTTTTCTAGACAACTGCTTAGAACAGGCATGTCCAAAGTCTGGCCCGCGGGCCATTTACGGCCCGGGGGTCGGTTTAATACGGCCCTCCAACAGCCCTCCCTGCTCTGTGTAATGTGGCCCTCCCATGGCCCTCCCTTCTATGGCAGACAGTCTTCTGCTTGAGAGCAGAGGGCAGTGCGCATGCCTGACTGCGGCGTGTTCTCCCTGGTCTGTGTAAATGCGGCTGTCGCACGGCCCTCCCTTCTGTGGCAGACAGTCTTCTGCTTGAGAGCAGTGCGCATGCGTGACTGCGCCGCGCTGGGAGCGACAGAGGGCGGTGACGTCAGGGCCGGGCTTCCAGCGTGAAGTGTGTTTCTCTTCCCCTCCCGGCTGCCGAGCAGAGACTTCAGCTCCAGCTACCTTTTTCACCCTTCACATTAGTGCAGGTAAGTTTTTTTTTAATTTATTTTCAATACATTGTGAAAACTCAGCTGTCAGTTGATCTTAATGTTATGAAATGAAAAGTATGTCGTTTGCAATTAACTTGGCATAAAATAATTTATTTGCATTTAATTGTAATGGTTCAAAGAATGTTCGGAAAAATGTTCGGCCCTCCACCATGTTCACTTCATCCAATCTGGCCCTCTTTGAAAAAAGTTTGGACACCCCTGGCTTAGAAGAACCCATGGTGCTGATTGTTGGGACAAGGTCAGATGAGTCTGGGCATTTAACCACCTCCCGTCCGGCCGTTGTATATAAACGGCCGGACGGTGGCACTGCAGGGTCGGGTGGCCGTCTATAAACGGCCTCCCCGCACCCTGCTTGTGCGCGCTCCCTGGGAGCGCGCAGCACCGCAATCCGGTGCCCGCTGTGTCCTCCGGACACAGTGAAACACCGGTCGGACGGGACCTCTGTACGAGGTCCCGATCATGTGATCACTGATTGGCCAATCAGTGATCACATGCAAAGTAGTAAGCAAGATGTCACTTGTGACATCATTGCTTACTAAGTGTGAAATCTGTGAATGATCACAGAGGTCACATGTACCATGTGACAAGCTGTGACCAATCACAGCTCACTCAGTACTTCTCAATGAGTGCAAGAATGCACACAGAGAGAAAGAGAAATGATTGCTTTTACATCCTATATGGGTGTAAAAGCAATCAGTGTAAAAAAAAAAAAAAAAAAAAAAATCTTCATCACCCCCCACAAGTAGTACAGTGTCACCATGGTGACACTGTGCTGCTAGGGTGACAGTATGTAAAAAATAAAAATAAAAAATAATAATATAAAAAAATAAATAAAAATGTAAAAAAAGTTTAAAAATTATAATTTTTGCTTATAAACTAATTTGGATTTTTTTTTTTACTAAAAAGATAACGGAATACATTTTGGCTAAGATTTATGATGAAATATTATTTATTTGCAAAATTTTATAAAAAAAACTTTTTTTCAAAATTTTTGGACATTTCATTTACATAGCAAAAAAAATACAAATCCCAGTGGTGAATAAATACCACCAAAATAAAGCTTTATCTGTCTCAAAAAAATGGTAAAAATTCATTTGGGTACAGTGTTGCATGACTGCGCAATTGTCATTCAAAGTGTGATAGCGCTAAAAGCTGAAAATTGCCCTGGTCAGGAAGGGGGTAAAAGTGTCCGGTCTGGAAGTGGTTAAAACCTTTGAGATTGACATCACCTGGTCTTCCCAGACGATGATTGAGAACAATCCATGACACTGGCAGGTCTCAGCTTTGCAAAGGGGGCAGTGCATGCTATAAATTCTGCAGGGTGCCCAAACTTTTGCAGACACCATTTTTTTGTTTTCTGTTATTTTGAAAGTGTAAATGATGGAAATAAAATCTAACTTTTGTTGACATATTATAAGAATGTCTAATCAGTAATTTGATGCCTTTTGGAGATTTTTCCATCTTTCCTTGGCTTCTATATGCACATTAATACAAATTTTTAGCTGGGGTGCCCAAACTTTCGATCCCCATTGTAGGTGCAGGAACTCCCCTTTTATGAGTCACCACTTGTCTCCACCCCCTACCCACCTCCGAGTAGTATCCCTTGGTTCTACCCCCTGCCCATCTAACAGTACCACCCCTTTTTGAGAATACATAACCATGTATCATTTTGTGGTGCTAAGTATTTTTATTTTTTAGTAATAACAAGAAAAAAAAGTAAGATAGATCCCGCAACAATAGACCCCCCCCCACAACAGACTTCCGCAGCAACAATAGACCCCCATGCAGAAATAAATCCCCTACAACCACAATAGATCCCCCGACAGCCAGCATCAATACACCCCAGCATCCCTTGCCGTTACGTACATTCAGAACTATGTTCCCCCACATTCCTGCTGAAAAAAGCCCTGGTTAATGTGATTTCATGGTCCACCCTGGTCACCATCAGGAGAGAAAGCTACCTCAGAGCAATTAAGTACATCTGATGCAGTTAAAAAATAAAGAACAATTTATCCGCTTCCTGCCCGTCCAATATAAGTAATACTGGTACAGGGCGACACGGGTGTGCAAAACCACGTATATATACGTGATTTTGCATTACCGGGTAGGGGGCGCGCGTGCCCTACCTAAACCGCTATCCACGGCTTTGGCTGTCAATGACCGGGTCCCAGCCGGTGATTACTCGCTGGCACCTGGTGATCAAGGAGCCTAACCGACGGAGGGAGAGAACTGTAAGTAAATAATACAGTTCTCTCCCCTGTCAGCTCCTGCACACTGCTATGCATGGCTTTGCATAGCAGAGCCATGCAAAGCAGTGTGTATACAATGAAGCATGCACACACACACAGCACACGGTAAAACAGCACAAAGTTAACCCTTACTGATTACTGTTACTGATCACTGTATTGGTGTCACTGGGGATCTCAGTGACACCAAGTCAGTTCCCCCCCAGTATCAGAATGCCCACCGCAGTCCTGTTATAAGTCGCTGATAGTCGCCATTACTAGTAAAAAAAAAAAAAAATCCAAGTATATATACTGCCATTTGTAAATGTTATAACTTTCACATAAACCAATTAATTTACATGTATTGGGTTTTTTTTTTAGCAAAGACATGTAGCAGAATACATTTTGGCCTAAATTTATGATGAAATTAGATTTTTTTTTTTTTTTTACTGGACATGTTTAATAGCAAAAAGCTAAAAATAGTTTTTTTTTTTCAAAATTGTCTTTTTTTTTATAATGCAAAAAATAAAAAACGCACAAGTGATCAAATACCACCAAAAGAAAGATCTATTCGTGGGGAAAAAAAAGTGCGTTTTTTTCAAAAGTTTCAGGTGTTTTTTGTTTTATTTAGCAAAAAATAAAAAAAACTCAGTAGTGATTAAATACCACCAAAGGAAAGCTCTATTTGTGTGAAAAAAATAATAATTTCATATGGGTACAGTGTTGCATGACCGCGCAATTATCATTCAAAGTGCGACAGCACTGAAAGCTGAAAATTGGCCTGGGCAGGAAGGGGGTATAAGTGCCCAGTATTGAAGTGGTTAAACAGTATTTTATGGACAAAATAGCAATTATTAATAATACACAGTGCTTTAGCAAACTAAACATCATCCTGTTACTGTTTACATCTATTTTGACTATTGTAACACTTTATCTTTAGTGTATCAACAGACTGCTGGCACTTCCACCCAGCAAGTGTACACAGACATTTGTGTTGCATTTTTAACCACTTAAAGTCTGGACACTTTTACCCACTTCCTGCCCAGGCCAATTTTCAGCTTTCAGCGCTATCACACTTTGAATGACAAATACGCAGTCATGCAACACTGTACCCATATGAATTTTTTGGCATTTTTTTGAGACAGATAAAGCTTTATTTTGCTGGTATTTATTCACCACTGGGATTTTTTTTTTTTTTTTGCTATATAAATGAAAAAGTCCAAAAATTTTGAAAAAAAGTGTTTGTCTTATAAAATTTTGCAAATAAATAATCTTTCTTCATAAATCTTGGCCAAAAATTATTCCGTTCTCTTTTTAGTAAAAAAAAAAAAAAAAACCAAATTAGTTTATAACCAAAAATTATAACTTTTAAAAAATATTTTACATTTTTATTTATTTATTTTACAAATGTGTCACCATAGCAGTACAGTGTCAACATGCTAACACTGTACTACTTGTGGGGGTTATGAAGAATTTTTTTTTTTTTTTTTTTTTTTACACCGATTGCTTTTACACCCATAAAGGCTGTAAAAACAATCATTTATCCTTCTCTCTGGCTGCATTCTTGCAGCCATTGAGAAATACTGTGTGAGCTGTGATTGGTCACGGCTTGTCACATAGTACAATGTTGTTGTGAATAGCCTTGTACCATGTGATCTCTGTGCTCATTCACAAATTTCACACGTAGTAAGCAATGTTGTCAGAAGTGACATCTTGCTTACTAATATTCATGTGATCACTGATCGGCTAATCAGTGATCACATGATCGGGACCTCGCACAGAGGTCACATACAACAATCGGAGGACACAGCGGGCACTGGATCTCATTGCTGCATGCTCCCAGGGAGCATGCACAAGCAGAGGGCAGGGAGGCCATTTATAAATGGCCACCAGCCCCTGCACTGCCACCGTCTGGCCGTTTATATACAACAGCCGGGCAGGAAGTGGTTAAAGGAACTTGTATGCAGCATCTTAATAGCAACTATGAAGCAATGTACACAAACCAATCTCAACCAGATTACAATCTGACCTCAAAACCTGTGTACAGTAACATGTAATTCTGCTGAATGACTCATCCACCTATCTTTGCACAGCAATAGAGGGGATATCTTCCAACGGGGACATTTGTTTTCACTCACTTCTGGTTTTGGACATTGGGAAGGAAGTGAAGGTAAATCTCCCCAATGGGACATAGACTGGAAAAAAAACTGACAGGGTTAGGCTCCATGTACACGGAACACTTCTAAGGGATGGAAACTGCTGGAAAACATAGGTTAAAAAAACGACAGTTTAGCCACGTTTGCGTTTAGGTGTTTTTTAAAGATAACCTCAGGAGACCTTCCAAAATGCCCAGAATGCACTGAAAAACAGTAAAAAAAATTAACTTTCAGACATTTTGAGAGAAATAGAGAGCAGAAGCAGAGAGAGCAGTATTTGTTGAGACTAGCTTTTTTTTTTTTTTTGTGGCGTTTGGATGTGTTCCAGCTCATTTCTGTGCAGAAATTATTGCAGCAGTGTCTAACATATTTGCTTTCATGCGAAACCTCAAAGTATAGTGTACCGGGTCCATTTGAGTACCGGCAAAGTGCTTTGCATGCATTTTTTATGATGAAAAAGGGCTCTGGACATTAGGGAGCGTTCAGGGGCTGCTGGAAAAAAAAAACCGCAGAGAAGCTCCTAAACATGAGTTTATCAGCTGCAGTGTACATGAGCCTTATAACCCTTCCTTAACCTCTTCACGCCGGCCGCACACAAATGTGGAGCATCCCGCCGTCTGGGCCTAGACGCCGAGTGGCCTCACATTTGTGCGCAATTAAAAAAAACATATGTGCTGAGAGTCTGAGAGTGTGCGCCCAGCACACGTCCGGTACTCAAAGAAAGGTCCCAATCTCCTCTTTCGATCGGGACCTTTCATGATCATGTGACCGCGAATCACGGCGGTCACATGACCCTAAAACCCTGCCTCCCATCTTCTGAAACCCTTAAAGGGCCAGGAGCCGCGGGCGCCAAGGGGTTGATAAAAAAAAAAAGTTTTGTCTGTCACTCTACTTGGAGCATATCCTCAAAACCTACATCCCTAGTTCCCTTATGCCGCAGAATGTGTCCTGTTTTGCTGAAAAAAACGTAGGCATCTGTCTAGGAAAATGTTAGAGACAACAAAGGATGGTGCTATGGATATCTAATGCTCTGTACAGCACTACAGCAGCTGGTGGTGCTATGTGAACAAGTACTGGATAGATGTGCTCATGGTGAAGCTTTAGATGAACAGTAATCCCATACACAAAGAGGACAGCTGTGGAGGAAGGAGGAGAAGTGTCCTAATGAGGAGCTGTCCCTCTAATGAAGGATAACCGGAAGCGTGGCAGTCACTACATGAGACTTCACTCCTCGTACACCAATGATGTATGCGGCCTTCCTCACCTTCACCAGCCACACGCCTGTGTTCTGCTTGGCTCCGCTTAGATCCAGCTCTCCCTTTTCCACAGACATGTCGGTGCTCTGTCTCCTCACAGCTCTACAATGCTACCACAACACGGACACCACACACAGGGGAAGACCAAAAGCCGGTGCACACCGGAGTACGGAGCGCAGCGTGGGACACACTTCCGGCAGCGCTCACACTGCCCCTTGCCGGATAGCAGTGGTACTGCTGTCAGTGCTCCTATCAGCTGGGTGTCAAGATCACTATAGAAGAGAGAAGGGATAATGTGATAATAGAAGGGATCACCTAGTCAGCAATCTAGGATCAGAAGGCTCCGTTCACACCTAGGCACCTTGCTTTTTGTCCGTTTTGCAGTGCTTTTCTAAGTTCGTTTTTCTACATGCGTTGATGCGTTTTCACAGTGTTTTGTATTTTGTTCAGCCCTTTATTTTTCTTTTAACCACTTGCCGACCAGCCACTGTAGAAATACGGTGGCAGGTCAGCGCGGCTGGGCAAAAGCACATTTTAAAACGTGCGTTTGCAAAACAGGTAGGGGGCGCGCTGCCGCCCTACCTGCACCGGCGATCCCGGCAATCTAGGATCAGAAGGCTCCGTTCACACCTAGGCAGGTTGCTTTTTGTCCGTTTTGCAGTGCTTTTCTAAGTTCGGTTTTCTACATGCATTGTTGATGCGTTTTCACAGTGTTTTGCGTCTTGTTCAGCCCTTTATTTTTCTTTTAACCACTTGTCAACCAGTCACAGTAGAAATACGGTGGCAGTTCGGCACGGCTGGGCAAAAGCACGTTTTAAAACGTGCATTTGCAAAACAGGTAGGGGGCGCGCGAGAGGCGTGCCGCCGCCCTACCTGCACCGCCGATCCGGGCCGCGGGTGTCAGTCGCCGGGTCACAGACATTGCCAATTATCGGCAATCACTGACAGAGAGCAGGGCTGCAGTAGCCCTGCTTTCTGTCAGTTGCCTGACACAATGATGATTGGGAGAGAAGAGTTTATCTCTCCCGATCAGCGTGTCCTCCTGCAGTACACACCCCCACCCCCTAGTAAAACACTCCCCTCACAGTTAACCCTTTCAGTAAATAAAACGTTAACCCCTTCCTTCCCAGTGCCATTAGTACAGTGTCAGTGGTTTTTTTTTTGCACTGATCACTGTATTGGTGTCACTGGGGATGTCAGTGACCCCAAGTCAGTTCCCCCCCAGTGTCAGAATGTCCGCCGCAGTCCCACTGATCGCCGCCATAAGTCACTGATCGCCGTCATAAGTCGCTGATTGCCGCCATTATTAGTATAAAAAAAAATAAAATCCCAGTATCTTTCCCGTCATTTCTAAACGCTATAACTTTCATGTAAACCAATTAATTTACACATATTGGGGTTTTTTTTTAGCAAAGACATGTCGCAGAATGCATTTTGGCAGAAATTTATGATGAAATTTGATTTTAAAATTTTTTTTACTGGACATGTTTTATAGCAAAAAGTCCAAAATATTGTTTTTTTTTCTCAAAATTGTCAGCCTTTTTTTTTTTTATAGCGCAAAAAATAAAAACAGCACAGGCGATCAAATACCACCGAAAGAAAGCTCAATTTTTGTGAAAAAAAAGGATGTAAATTTCATTTATGTACCGTTTTGCATGACCGCGCAATTGTCCGTTAAACTAGCGCAGCGCTGTATATAAAAAAAATGGCGTAAATTGCAGTATCTATACCATAGTTTGTAGACGCTATAACTTTCACACTAAGAAATCAATATACACTTATTGGGATTTTTTTTACCAAAAACATGTAGCAGAATACATTTTGGCCTAAATTTATAACTAACTTTGAGTTTACAATATATTTTTTATAGCTGAAAGTAAAAAATATCGTTTTTCTTCAAAAATTTTGGACTTTTTTTGTTTATAGCATGAAAAATAAAAAGCGCACAGAAAAACTGATGGAAACTGACGCGCAGATTTCACTTGCAGAGACATTCGTTTTCAAGCACACTTCAATGAGTTTTAGGGCTTGTTCAAACCATGGTGCAGAGACGTCATTTTTTTCTGCATGCACTCTGCAAGGGCACAATGAATCAGTTGTTCTCTATGTTTTCTGTTCACAGCATTGAAATTCATTTTTCATTGCATTAAATCTAATATAAACTGATGGGAAACTGATGTCTCTGCAAGTGAAATGTGTACATCAGTTTCCATCAGTTTTTCTGCTCGTATGGTATGAACGAGCCCTTAGGCCTCATTCACATCGTACGTACAGAAAAACTGATGGAAACTGACATGAAGGTTTCACTTGCAGATACATCAGTTTTCATGCACACTTCAGTGAGTTTTAGGGCTCATTCAAACCATAGTGCAGAGACGTCAGTTTTTCTGCATGTGCTCTGCAAGGACACAATGAAATCAATTGTTCTATATGTGCTCTGTTCACACCAAAACACTAGTATCAAGTGCACATTTTTTCTGTGCAGGAATCTGCAACATGTATAAAACTCATTGAAATTCATTTTTCATTGCATGAAATCTAATATAAACTGATATTAAACTGATGTCTCTGTAAGTGAATCTGAAGAAAATCTGATGGAAATTGATGTTCAGATTTCACTTGCAGAGACATCAGTTTTCTTGCAGGAATGGTGTAAACAAGGCCTTATACATGTTGCAGATTCTTGTGCAGAAAAAATCTGCATGTGATACTAGTGTTGTGGTGTGAACAGGGCACATAGAGAACAATTGATTTGGTTTTTGATTGAATTTGCCACCCTCTAACAGAGGATTGAAAAAGTTGGTCAGATGTGATGTAAGGTTAGCACTAAATTTCTTATAATATGATGTAGTAAAACCATCCAATCCAAATAAACTGACATCTCTTTAGCTGATAAGCCAGATATGTATCTAATACATTTGACTCTATTCTCCAGGCTCAGATAATACCTATTGATCCGTCTGCTTAATGCAGCTGTAGTACCCTCCAGTGTGCTACTAGAATAGTGTAGTGTATTGCAGATACAATCATTGTGTATGACTCAAAGTAACTGTGTCTGAGTCTATGATTGAGGTCGGGTCATTGCAGGTCAGCTGGATGACTTAGCAGGTTGTAGCTCTTTTGCCTCCTCCTAACTCTGAAGGACCATGGAACCTTCTAGAAGCAGGAAGGGGTGGAAAATTAATCTGCATGTTTATGGGAACCTAGCCAATCCCAAGTTTGGATGCCTGATAGAGTGGTGGACTGTCAGGCTGACAGGGGAGTCGGATGGAGTATGGAGTGCTGAGGAGACTGTTGGTGTCCTCTAGGTCTGGAGAAAGGGGGGGGGACTCAGGCTGGCTCAGGAGGATACATTCATCAGTGCATCATAAATGGGATCGAGACCTGGAGCACTGGGAGCAATTTGGCTTGTCATGGGCTCGTGTTTTTGGTGTTTTGGTGGTATCTATGCTTTTACTATGTCTAGTAAACGCATCATTAATAGGGGTAACTTTTTTCAAGGAACTTGAACTTGCTAGACAGATGGATACCCAGTTCTTTATAATCACAGGGTTTGGAGCAATTCCTCCTTAATCTTTGAAACTGGCCACTAGGGAAGTTGTTTTTCCATGCCGGGTGGTGACAACTTGAATAAATAAGGTATGAATTACCACTAGTGGGTTTAGTATAATTAGTAGTATGGATCAGAACCCCCTCAGCTGATAAAACTGGATCCAAAAAGATGATACTGTGTGAGTCAAAAACACGGGTGAATGATAATCCGAATGTGTTGGAATTACAGTGTGACACGAAAGATAAAAATGTATCAAAACCACCATCCCAGATCCCCATGGACTTCAGAGCACTAGTAGGCACCGCAAGGAGGAAGGACACACTGCTACAACTACACCAGAGATCAATTCACAATGCAAAAAGGTCTGCAAAGGAATAATAGGTGGAAGGTCCTGCTCCAAAATCTGTCTAGTCAGAGTTTACCTGCAGGCCAGGGGAACAAAGCCTTTAAGCTTTATGCAATTCTTGATGTTCAAAGTAACAACTCTTTTGCCAGCTCAACCTTCTTTGACATATTCAGCATTAAAGGTTCCAACATTCCCTACTCCTTAAGTACTTGTGCAAGGGTAACGGAGCCAGCGGGGAGGAGAGCAGCCGGCTATCTAGTCAAGTCTATTGATGGACAAACATGCCTGTCCTTACCAACTCTTATTGAATGCACAAACCTAAAATTCCTAAACAAGATGCAGCAGTTCATCACCCACACTCGAAACGCATAGCGCACTTACCAGAACTTGAGCCTCAGGCTCAGATAATCCTACTCCTTGGGAGAGATATCTTACGAGTTTATAAAGCAAGAGCTTAACTTAAAGGTCCCCACAATGCTCCCTATGCCCAAATGTTAGACCTAGGATGGGTCATTATAGGAGATGCCTGTCAAGGAAATACTGTATGTACAAACCTACCTTTGTTACCAGCATGCTTACAAGTACATTAGAGAATGAATGTCCCTCCCTTTTCCGGCTATGTCAGAGCTATTTCCTCATAAAGGATATTCCATACACTGCCCACTTACCTTGTCCCTTCATAGGCCCTCTAGTGAAAACCTTGCCTGTAACAGTGACCAAAACCATCTAGGGTTCTCTTTGTAAGAACAAAATAGGACAATCAGATGGCAATGTCTATTGAGGAAAACCACTTCTTGGAAATAATGGAGCAGGGGCTAGTCAAAGATGGCACAAACAGGAGGGTTGCACCTCTTCCCTTCAGACCACAAAAAGCCAGAAATGAGAGACCACTTCTTTACATTCATGGAGAAAATATTTGAGAAAGGTCATGCAGATATTTGGAGTATACCGCCCCAGAAGCCACAACAGATCAGAGTAGTGGTTGACTCTAGTGCCAAATGCGAGGATGTCTCCCTAAACTATGTCCTTTTGACAGGTCCAGACCTCAATAACAAACATCTGGAGGTGCTCTTATGCTTACACAGAGACTCTGTTGCTTTCATAGATGACAACCAAAAGATGTTCCATTGCTTCTTTGTAAGACGGAAAGACAGAAACTTCTTGAGATTTTTTAGGTTTAGAAATAATGACCTCTCCAAAGACATCATTGAGTACCGCATGAAAGTACACATCTTTGGCAACAGCTCTTTTCCTGCAGTTCCTATCTATGGACTTAGATGTTCCACCCAGGAGGGTGAGCTTGAGTATGGCTCAGATGCTAGACAATTCTTAGAAAATTACATTTATGTAGATGACTGTTTGAAATCTCTACCTTCCAATGAGTCTGCAATTAGTCTTCTAAAAAGAGAACAGCAAATGTTAGCCTGCTCCAATCTCAGGCTTCACAAGATTGCTTTCAACAGTAAGGAAGTAATGGAAGCTTTCCCTTCCCAAGATCACAGTAATGATCTAAGAGACTTAGATTTAGGAACATACTCTTTACCTGTACAATGCAGTTTTGGTCTGTTATGGAACTTGAAATTGGATTCATTTACCTTCCAAATAAGCACAGAGGAAAAACCTTTCACTCACAGAGAAATGCGTGATTTTGCATCTCCAGGCACACGCGTGCCCTACCCGAACCATCGATCGCAGCCCCAGGTGTCAATCACCGGGTCCCGGCCGTTGATTACCCACCGGTGCCTGGTGATTGCCGAGGATCACAGACAGGGAGGAGGGCTGCTTTGTTTACCAACAGTCATCTTCCCTGTCAGTTCGGCACACTGCCCTGGATGGCTGAGTAGAGCCATCAAGAGCAGTGTGCTTTACAGTGAAGCACACGGTGTGTGTGGGTGTCTGCCCCCCAGTAAAACACTCCGAGCACACAGTTAACCCTTTGATCATCCCTCATTGTTAACCCCTTTCTGCCCAGTGCCATTAGTACAGTGTCAGTGCTTTTTTTAAATTGATCACTGTATTGGTGTCACTGGGGATGTCAGTGACACCAAGTCAGTTCCCCCTAGTGTCAGAATGTCCACCGCAGTCCTGCTATAAGTCGCTGATCGCCGCCATTATTAGTAATAATAAAGAAAAAAAAATTCCAGTATCTATACCACCATTTGTAAACTCTATAACTTTCATGTAAACCAATTAATTTACACGTATTGGGATTTTTGTTAGCAAAGACATGTCGCAGAATACATTTTGACCTAACTTTATGATGAAATTTGATTTTTTAATTTTTTTTTTACTGGACATGTTTAACAGCTTCCGCGCCCCCCTATAGTAATAATACTGCTACAGGGCAGCATGGGTGCGCAAAATCACGTATATATATATATATATATATATATATATATATATGTGATTCGCGTCACTGTCACTTGATACATTGCACACAAAACCGCAGTGTTCGCAGAATCAGGCCTGATCTCTGTTAGCACTTGCCGGTAAATTTTTTTGTAGCAGTTCAAGCAGTCCCTGACAGCCAGGTGCTCCGTGGCGAGTCTCATAAGTGCACTACAAGCTGGTGTGGTGGTGAGCACAAGTAGTGTCCCGTAGCCACCAAGAATTCGCAAACAGGCCCCTAGAGCCCCTAGTATCCTTCCAGATGTGCTTGCAAATCCCTATTGGCAGCCCACAAATTCTGCAGCACCCGTACTTCCCCCATTCACTGCCCAACCTGGAATTCAGGTGGAAACAGCAAATTTAAATACTCCCCTAGATTTTTTGGAGCTGTTTTTCACGGAAGATCTGTATGTATTGATTGTGGATCAAAGCAATTTATATACACAACAGTTTATCGCCAACCCAAATTCAAACCTTGCCAGACCATTCACGTGGAAACCCATTACGATTTCCGAATTTAACGTTTTTTTAGGCCTAACCCTCAACATGGGCATTACTAAAAAAAATGAATTGCAGTTGTATTGGTCCACAGACCTGATTCATCATATGCCCGTGTTCTCTGCCACCATGGCCAGGCATAGATATGAGAGTATAATGCGTTTTATGCATTTCAATGACAACACACTTTGTCGTCCTCGGGGTGACCCTGAATTTGATCAGCTCCACAAAATTCAGCCCCTCATAAATCACCTTAACCTAAAATTTGCAGATGTCTATACTCCCCAGCAAAACATCTGCGTTGATGAGTCCCTCATTAATTTTTCTGGCCGTCTTCCATTCAAACTATTTCTTCAGCAAGCGTGCCAGATATGGGGTCAAGATGTATAAGACCTGTGAGAGGGCAACAGGCTATACATATAAGCTTCGGATTTACGAGGGAAAAGATAGTCACTTGGAGCCCCCCGGATGCCCAGACTACATGGGGAGCAGTAGCAAGATAGTTTGGGACTTAGTGTCATCCTTTTTCCACTTATACGTGGACATTTTTATTCAACCGTGTCACTATTTAGACATTTATACATTCTTGAAGTTGGCACATGTGGCAACATGTGACCTAATCACCAGGGCTTCCCCTAGCAGCTTGTAAATGCCCATCTTAGAAAGGGGGAAAAAGCCTGCTTGAGAAATGAGGATGTCATTCAGCTAGAGCACCAACTTGTTTATTCTAACAGCAACAGGGTCTTGCTCTCAGAATATACATAAGTCAGTGTGGGCAGCGCTGTTGGATGAGATTTTTCATCCACAGTTAAAAAAAGAGCATATATGTCGAAGCATGGGGACCTGGGGTGGTCAGTGGGTGGATGGCTTCTATGCTTCGGCATATATATTTTATCATTTTTTTTACACATTCGAAGTGGGTGGATGCAGTGTGGTATATTCTAATGGTGGGCATGCCACACTTTTTCTGGCAGAGATTTCTTCTCTTTTTTTCATTCAGCCCACATAAAAAAAAAGAACATAGCATATACACCGAACAAGGACCAACGCCGTACTGGTGCATCACTGGACTGGCAGAATTAAAAGTGGGTGGATGCAGGGTGGTATATTCTAACGGTGGGTATACCGCACACTTTTTCTGGCAGAGATTTCTTCTCTTTTTTTCATTCAGCCCACATAAAAAAAAAAGAACATAGCATATACACCCAATAAGGACCAGCGACGTACTGCTACATCACTGGACTTTGAGTGGTTATACCAGGATGATGCCTGCAGCTGCAGGCATCATCCTGTGTGTTTTTTTTCAGCCCGCAATTGGCTTTCATGTAAAAGCAATCCTAGTGGCTAATTAGCTGCAGGATTGCTTTTACAAGCAGCGGGAGAAAATGCCCCCGCTGCCTTCCACGGCCTTCTCGGGAAGTCCCGTGCCATCGGGGGAACCTGAGAATGCAGCCCGTGTTTCTGCCATCTGACCATAGAGCTGATTGGATACTGGAATGGTGCCAATCATCTCTATAGTCTAAGAAATTAGAAGCTACAATCATTTCATCACTTCAGTTTTGCAGGATATAAACAGCGCCATTTGTAAATTGGGAAAGCATCTGATCACACCGATCTTGGTGACATTAGATAATGTAAGGGCAGAGGAGATATCTAGAGTCTGATAGACCCCAGATTTCTCAAAAATAATATATGACAATGCCCACTGAAGTTATAGGGGATATTTGCATTCCCTGTGATAGCATTAAAAGTGACCCAAACAAAAATGAAAGGGACAGTGTAAAAATAATTAAAAAAATCAAAATAACTTATTACAAAAAAAAGCACCCTCAGCGAGTGTTGACCCTGTGCCAGCATGTAAACAGCGGTTGCACCATGCATGTGAGGTATCGCCATGAATGGCAGATCTAGGGCAGTAATTCTAGCACTAGACCTCCTCTGTAAATCTAAAATGGTAACTTGTAAAGGCTTTTAAATTGTTGCCTATGGATATTGAAAATGTATGCAGTTTGTTGCCATTGCACGGGGCATGAGCAGTTTTAAAGCATGTCATGTTTGGTCACATGCCTGATGAAGGGGTCTTGCGAGACTCCGAAATGTTGCCTTGATGTAACTATGTGATCGTTCATTAAAACTTTTGGACCCATATTGGTGATCCTCGGTGTGCTGGTGACATTTTTCCTTGCTGATTCTGTTCGGTTCCAGCCGACGGTCGCTGCAGTACCCACTTATATACACAGCCATTTTTAACGCAGTAATGTGTGCGTTTGGATTGTACACTTGCATGTTTGGTATCTATTTACTTGGCATACAATCATCTTTTATATTTTACCAAATAATTGAGCAATATATTATGTTTTGTGCATCTAAAGTAAAAAAAAGTGTATTTTTTGTTTAAAAGTTTCGTTTGAAAAATTGCTGCGTGAGTACTATGTGAGATAAAAAATTGTAACACCCACCATTTTATTCACTAGGGTGTCTGATTTAATAAATATATAATGTTTGGGGGTTCAAAGTTATTTCCTAGCAAAAAATACTGACTTATTTTCATGTGAACAAAAAGTGTCATAAACATCTTGATCTTCAGGTGGTCAGAAGAGTGAGTGTTGTATGGCATAACCTTCTATGGCTGGGCATAAAATGCCCCCAACCCCCAAAACAAATCATTTTTGGAAAGCAGACCCCCTAAACTATTTTCTGAGAGGCATGTTGAGTCAATGGAAGAATTTTTTTTTTAACAAGTTTTTGGAAAATGACAAAAAACAAAAATAATTTTTTTGCACAAAATTACCACATAAATGATTTATTGCTCACACATGCCATGGGTATATGTGGAATTACTCCCCAAAATACATTCTGCTACTTCTCCAGAGTATGGGGGTACCACATGTGAGAGACTTTTTGACAGTCTAGCCAAGTACAGGACCCCAATAAGCACCTTCAGGCTTTTAAAGGGCTTTATTTCCTTATTACACTTCCTGACTACCTATCACAGTTTCGGAGGCCCTGACATGCCAGGATAGCGCCAACCCCCCCCCCCCCCCAAAATTACCCCTTTTTGGAAAGTAGACAACCCAAGGTAGTTGATAAGAAGCATGGTGAGTGTTTTGCAGATCTCGTTTGTTGCCACAAGTGTTTGGAAAGTGAAGAAAGAAAACAAAAACATATTTTTTCTCTTTTTATATGTGGCAGTGCGGTATCCTGCCACGGTGGAAATCATCATGGAGACCCAGGATTCTCAACTATACAGGTTGAGGGGCTCCAGGCAGTTCTCACAATGCAGAGGAAACTGATTTATAAGTTTCCTCTTTGGTTTGTAAAGCCTGTTTTGGGACCTGTAGCCTGGAGATTTCTTAGAGATTTGGGAGGGATGAAATCTCCAATCCTGGGCCCATATTTTGGGAGCAGCCAGCGTGCTGATTGCACAGGTGTGTGCAGGCCTTTTAGTGGAGGCCAGGCCATGATTCTGGGCTCCACCCCGGCAAACGGAGTCAGGAGGATTCCACCCCGGCAGGCAGGAGGTCTCTGCCGTGGAGTCAGGTGGAAGCCGGACTAGCTGTGTGCTAGTGCCATACTTTGGGAAGAGTCTGCAGGAGGCAGACTTAAAACTGCGTGCAAGCCAGGAGGCTGAATATTGTTGTGTTTGATGGTGGATACCCCTGCGTGGGAAGCATTTGTGTTTTCTTGAACTTTCTTAAATAAAAGTGGGTAAAAAAGCCCTGAAAAGAAAGCGAGTTGCTGTGTGTTTAACAAGAAGAGCTCTACCACTTGAAGCGAGTTCCCACATATGGTGGAGGATGCGGGCATAATTGGAGATCCCTGCAAAAGTAAGTTCATCAGTTATATGAACTGTGTTTCTGTGCAATGGACAGCACAATTTGGTGTGTGTGCAGGTGAGGAGAACCTGCCTTAAAGAGACAGTGCTTCATTTCTTGATGCTGGACTGTGCAAAAGTGTTGTGAAGTGACTGTGAAGATGGGGCGGTCAAAGCAAAGAAAAGAAGCAAGATTTGCAGAAATGAGAGACGGAGCCCTGTGGCTGGAGGGGTTGTTATCCCCAGAACGAGCCCCATACATGGATGAACTGTGTTTGCCAAAGTGGGAAGTGCATGTTGTTGCCGCTGGCAACACTGGTGAAAGGAGACCAGCTATGAATGTGCAGAGTCCTAAGCTGGAAAAAGGCTGCAGAGTTGGAAGTTTGGCCAAGATACTGCCGCAAGAGCGCTGTTTGCGGTGCAGTGAATGGTGGCACACTGTCTCCAAGTGCCCATTATCCCAGCTTCCAGTGCAAGGTGACACAACCAGACAAAGGTCTGGGTATGCAATTGGGAAGCCTGCTTGGAGTTCCAGGAAGGAGCAGCCGGCTCCCCAAAAGTTTCAGAAGATTGTGGTTGCCCATAGCAACACATGTGACTTCAGGCCTGCTGACCCTGTGAGAGAAGAGTCGTCTGCAGAGGATTGTGGCAACGCAGAGATGAGAGTTCAGCGCATCTGGAGGAATCCACAAAGTTCAGCGGGGAGAGTGCCATCTCCCATAGCAACAGGAGAAAGCCTGCCAACCAGGAGAAGGGGTTACAAGGGAGATGTGGTTCCTTATCCAAAGAAGCTTATCGGTGGAACCATACCCTGCCTGGAATGTGGTCAGTTTGGGCATGGTATCTTTACCTGCCCCAGATTATGGAATACCACTGATGAGGGTGCTACTGAGCAAAAGGCTTCATCTGCAAGCCCAGATTCATTTTTAAAAATGTTGGCAGCTACCCCTAGCAACAGGGATCTGGTGTTACCTGCAGGGGGTGTAAGTTGGTCCGGAATGGCTGCAGTGTTGCCCCGTGACCACATGGGGAAGTCAGTCTGTGGAGACACCACAGAGGAGAGACAACGCACTCAAGTGAAGGCTATGACACCTGCTTCAGGAAATGGTAAGACTGTTTCAGTTTGTGGGACTGAGTCCAAGGAAGTGAGAGTGTGTCCTTCAGGGAGTTCCACAATACAGATGGACATGGACTGGCTGCTGTGTGCTACCCTGAGTAGTGGGGAGGCACAGGGAACAGCCCAACGATTAGCAGGACTAAATATGGAAAAGGACATGGGGACTCTGCAGGTGCCTGCTATAATCCAGCAGAAGGCTGGGGATGGTAACCTAGGGGTGACCAAAACTGCCATGGCACCGTGTTCCCTAGTGATAGGTGCTGCAGAGATGCCCAGGGAAACCTCCCAGGAGCCCGCAGTGACGGAGCAGAGGATTTCCCAGGTCAGCTATGGAGCTGCAGTCATGTCTATAGGTAATGAGAATGCTGATGGTCATGCCAACAAAAGTGTTACTGTTGGTAAATGTAAGGTTATGGTTGGTGATGGGCTAGCACAGCTCACTAAGGATAACAGTGTTGATGTGAATATGATTGAAGATATGTTGTTGCCCTTGGCAACAGTATCCAAGGCTGCAAAGGTGTCCATGGAAACTTCCTGGGAGCTCTGTGTGTTGGAGCCAGAGGTTGCCTGGGACAACTATGTTGCTGCTCTGGACAAGAGAGTACTTGACACAAATGATGATTTAAATGCTAATACTGAAATCTTTGAAAATGCTCATGGTGATAATGGGTTAACTGAGTCTGTCAGTGCTGACAATATGTATGGAAGTGTTCCTGAGGTGAATGAAGCGCCATCAGAGTACGGTGGTGAGGGTGTGGTATTGCAACCTGTTGAGGTTAAAAATTTAGTGCCACAGTTTTGGTTGAACAAAAGTGATATATGTGATGTGTCTGCTGAGCCACTCTGTCCTGTGTCTCCTCCGGCAGTTGGTGCGGTACTGCGTAGTACCTCTGATTGGAGCGCAGAGAAAGTAGACTGGGACAGATGGGCTGAAAACCTGTTGGCTTTGTTGAAAGGGACCTCTGTTTCCAACAGTGGAGTGGACATGACTTCTGCTGTGCTAAATGGAGGGCCTGCAGAGCAGCTCATAGACAAGGGCACACTTGCTGTTGCTGCAGATGGTCTCCCTCCCAATATAGACGGGCCAAGTGAGATTGAGCACATAGCAGAGATCGTGCCCACAAACCACAAAGGATCCAATGGTGTGGGAATGAATAGTGTGATCCCAAATGAGCCAGTGTTGGTGGAAGTGTCAGATGGCACACGTCAAGTGATTGGGGTCAGTAAACCAAATGTAGAATTATGTTATGACTGTCGGGTGTCAGGACAGTTGCTGGAAGAGGTTCATGTGCCAGTGGAGCTGGTGGATAGTGACGTTGCCATGGGAGACAACCACTCCACGCTGTGCACTTGGTTTCCAGACACTGCCCTGCCAAACATTGAAATGACTTCTGACAAAGGTGTGGATGTTTCTGACCATAAGCCTAATGATGCACCTGAAGGTCATGAGGACATGCGTGCTGATAACCCTGAAACATGTGATGTGGTGGGTAATGTGGTAGACACAGCTGAGCTAAAAGCTGCGGCTGAATTAGGCCCCCTACAGGTTCAGGAGGGTACTCTGGGAAGAGAAACTTTAAATAGCTTATCTGCCCAGAGGGAAAACTTTAAGGAAGTGGATAATTTAAAGAGGTCCCCTGACCTAAAAACCTCTGAAGACCAAGGCAATTGGGCTGTCCTTCAGAAGGAGAGTAGGACATTGCTGTCGTCTGAGAATGTCAGTGACAAAAGGAAGCATGCAGTGTACGGGGGGAAACAAGCAGAGTTAAGTTTGGTCAGTAAGAAGATGCATGTACATAGAATGCAGAGAGGGACTAAGGTAACCCCAATAAAAGAGCCCACACTTTTTGTATTTAAAAGCGTGACCCCTTCAAAGGTAAAGGGAAACCGGCGGTTGAGAGTGCAGCGTAGCTGTAATGTTATCCAACACCTAAAACTCAGGCGTCAACCTCATCCTCAGAAATGTACCAAGTTTTGGAAGTTCCTTAATGGGAAGGTGACTTGGGTGGCCCCAAGGAAAATAGAGAGGCAACGCTTTTGGAAGCGTACCCGTAAAAAGGCACAGAGTCTTTATAGGGCCCAAGTCCATGTAATAGAACACAGGGAAAGTCGTCTCATAAGACAGGAAGGAAAGTTTCCCTTAGAAAGCAAAGTTAGTCAGGAATGGGCTCATATAGGTGAAAGCTGGCACAGAGGTGCCAAATTAAAGAGGTTGAGCTTGTGTGTTCTGCCCCCTACGGGATCAAAACAAAGGGGGGGGATATGTGGCAGTGCGGTATCCTGCCACGGTGGAAATCATCATGGAGACCCAGGATTCTCAACTATACAGGTTGAGGGGCTCCAGGCAGTTCTCACAATGCAGAGGAAACTGATTTATAAGTTTCCTCTTTGGTTTGTAAAGCCTGTTTTGGGACCTGTAGCCTGGAGATTTCTTAGAGATTTGGGAGGGATGAAATCTCCAATCCTGGGCCCATATTTTGGGAGCAGCCAGCGTGCTGATTGCACAGGTGTGTGCAGGCCTTTTAGTGGAGGCCAGGCCATGATTCTGGGCTCCACCCCGGCAAACGGAGTCAGGAGGATTCCACCCCGGCAGGCAGGAGGTCTCTGCCGTGGAGTCAGGTGGAAGCCGGACTAGCTGTGTGCTAGTGCCATACTTTGGGAAGAGTCTGCAGGAGGCAGACTTAAAACTGCGTGCAAGCCAGGAGGCTGAATATTGTTGTGTTTGATGGTGGATACCCCTGCGTGGGAAGCATTTGTGTTTTCTTGAACTTTCTTAAATAAAAGTGGGTAAAAAAGCCCTGAAAAGAAAGCGAGTTGCTGTGTGTTTAACAAGAAGAGCTCTACCACTTGAAGCGAGTTCCCACAATATTTCAAAACCTTATGAGAAAAAATTAGATCTGCAAAATACTCACCATGCCTCTTTTTAAATTTCTTGGGGTGTCTACTTTCCAAAAAGGGGTCATTTGGGGGGTTTGGTGCTATCCTGGCATTTCAGGGCCTCCAAAACTGTGATAGGTAGTGAGGAAGTTACGCACCTTCAGGCTTTCAAAGTGGTCATTGGATTTTAGGCTCCTGTATGTGGCTAGGCTCCCAAAAAATCTCACACATGTGGTATCCCCATACTCAATAGAAGTAGCAGAATGTATTTTGGGGTGTAATTCCACATATACCCATGGCTTGTTTGAGCAATATATCATTTAAGTGACAACTGTGTGTAAAAAAAAATATATGTTTTTTTCATTTTCCAAAAATTTGGTGAATAAAAATAAATCCTCCATGGATTCAATATGCCTCTCAGCAGATAGCTTATGGTGTCTACTTTCTGAAAAGGGGTAATTTAGGCGGTCATAAAGTATAAGCTGTGTAAATTAAATTATCAATTACCATAGTTTACAGATGCTATAACTTTCACACAAAGCAATCAATATACACTTATTGGGATTTTGTTTAACAAAAACATGTAGCAGAATACATTTTGGCCAAAATTTATGATGAAATTTGAGTTTTTTGGATATTTTTTATGATAGAAATGAGAAAATATTGTTTTTTTTCAAAATGTTCAGTCTTTTTTTGTTTATAGCAAAAAAAATAAAAAGCGCAGAGGTGACCAAATACCACAGAAAGAAAGCTATATTTGTGTGAAAAATGGACATAAATTTAATTTATGTACAGCATTGCATGATCGCACAATTGTCAGTTAAACTAGTGCAGCTCTGTATAGAAAAAAATGGAGTAAATTGCAGTATCTATATCATAGTTTGTAGACGCTATAACTTTCACACAAAGCAGTCAATATACACTTATTGGGTTTTTTTTTTTTACCAAAAACATGTAGCAGAATACATTTTGGCCTAAATGTACAACTAACTTTGAGTTTACTATATATTTTTTATAGCCAAAAGTAAAAAATATCAGGGTTTTTTTTCAAACTTTTTTTGTTTAAAGCACAAAAAATAAAAAGCGCACAGGTGATCAACTACCACCAAAAGAAAGCTCTATTTGTGTGAAAAAAGGACATAAACTTTGTTTTGGTACAGCATTGTATGACCGTGCAATTACCAGTTGAATTAGTGCAGCACCGAAGAGCAAAAAGAGGCCTGGTCAGGAAGGGGGGCAAGTGGTTGAATATGTTGATTTCTACACAGATAGCAAAGTGGTGTTAGGTTACATGATTATAATGAGACTAGAGGATTCTATGTTTATGTCAACAACAGTGCTATAGCACCTCCAAAAAATGTTGCTAGCACCTCTGTCTTCAGTGATTAGGGCCGCTCATAGGGAGCTTCAGACTGCTTCTGGCTTTTTCCCCTAGGTGCACTGCAGCTTTCTGTGCCCGATGTTTAGCCTCTTGTAGCAGGCATCCCATATTGTCTCTCACTCCCAGCCATCGGCTTCTCCAGCGTCTGACTGCACAGGTAGCCAATGGGGTTAAAAGAGATAGAAGATGGGAGGAGGAACATAGATGAGGACCCAGGGAGTCTTTACCTCCAGCCATATGGTGAGTGACTTCTGCAGCTATTCCCCTCTCAGTAATGCTTCTATTCTGGTTACTAAACTACATGCTGCTCACTGCTGCCCTCCCCCCACACACCCACTGTATACTGCTCACTTCTGCCCCCCCACACCCACTATATACTGCTCACTGCTGCCCCCACACTGACTGTATACTGCTCACTTCTGCCCCCCCACACCCACTGTATATGGCTCACTACGGTCTTCCCCACCCACTGTATACTGCTCACTGCTGCCCCCCCCCCCATGTATACCTACTCACTGCTGACCCCCCAATTTATACTGCTCATTGCCTCCCCTCCCCTACTGTATACTTCTCACTGTTGCCCTCCTCCACTGTATACTGCTCACTGTTGCCCCAACCCCACTGTATACTGCTCACTGCTGCCCCCTCCACTGTATACGGCTCACTGCTGCCCCCCCCCATGTATATTACTGCTCACTACCCTCCCCACTGTATACTGCTCATTGCTCTCCCCTACTGTGTATTGCTTATTGCCGCTCCCCCACTGTATACTGTTTACTGCCCCACCTCCACCCCCACTGTTTATTGCTCACTGTTCCCGCCAATGGTATATAGCTCACTGCTTTACCCCCCCCCATTGTATACTGCTTACTGTTCCCCCCAATGGTATATAGCTCACTGCTTTCCCCCCTGCATTGTATACTGCTCACTGTTCCCCCCAATGGTATATAGCTTACTGCTCCCCCCCATTGTTTACTGCTCACTGCGGCCTCCTTGTCACCAGGGGATGCTGGAACATGTGAAAGGGTCCTGCTGTGGGACCGTAATAAAGGGCACCGCGATGAAAGTAAAGGATCCTGGGATCAGTGGGAAGGACCCCGGACTCAAAGGGAAAGGCCCTGGGACCAGAGGTGGGGGGCACTTTATGGTTTATTGCACTGGGCCTTGAAGGTTCTAGTTATGCCTTTGACTTATTGCCTTCTGTGGCCAAATTATTTAATTATTTTTGTATGTTTCATACGTTGATTGCATGTATTTCTCATTTGTTTTTCCCAGTAGTTTCACCCCACCCTGTTTTGTTAATAACCTTCAAGATTATATTCAGTCTGGCTTATTGCAGAATAGGAGGGTTTAGCTGCAAGTCATGTTACACACATGGAAAAGTATTGCAAGGACAGAACATATGCTCTATCCTGGACCATGGTTGATGAGGATGAGAGAAGTATGTATAGTCTTGAGTCTTTGGGTGAGTCTACTGCCAGGCATTCACCAATGTGTAAGATTTAAACAGTTTAGAGAATGGGCCTGGCACTGGGTCCAAGGTTGCCAATAGGGTTGTTAAGTGAAGGTGTTTTTTTTATCTAAAGCCGGATGTACCCTTAAGTTGCCCATGCCATTTTTCAACAATGAATTGCCTACTGGCCTTGTAAATAAAACAGAAAAATAGCTAGTTTTGCCTACCATAGACTAATCTAAATGTTCACAGACCATCCGTTGTGTTCTGACAAACCGCCTGTGAACTGAACCAGGCACAGTTCACTCATCCCTAGTAGCTTTTGTTTACATACACACTGCTCAAAAAAATTTAAGGGAATACTTTTTAATCAGAGTATAGCATCAAGTTAATTACACTCCTGGGATATTGATCTGGTCACTTAAGTAGCAGAGGGGGTTGTTTATCAGTTTCAGTGCAGTGTATAACCATTCATAATTACAAGATGAAGCAGGGATGCGAAGTCGAAATTTTTGTTAAAAAAAAAAAAAGAAATCTGTAATTTTTGTGGGAAATCAGTTTCATCAAAATTATCGGCTCATACCAGACATGCCCTCAGTTTTTGTGCACTCTCCATATTACATTCTGATATCTGCACAGTAAACAGTGTAGTGCAGGCTCTGCCACAAACCCATGCTTACTTGGAGTGTGCTGATGAGCTATACTGATCACAGTCACAGGAGCTGCTGCATAATGCAGCCATAGTTCATATTTAATAAATGTTCTGTATTATAAAAATGTGATATCATGTTTTGGCTGTTTTAGAGTGGAATATGTATACACGCAACTTGAAGTCTATTTGTTTTTTAAAGTGCATTTACACTGTATTTTTATAACTACCATAATTTCCATCACCACTTTTCTGAAAAACATTTCAAAACCATTATTAATAGAACCAGAATTTGTAACCAGACATTATTTGTATGCAGTGTTTGTTGTAACTATATATATATATATATATACATACACAGGGAAAGTAGGTCATAGACTTTTATGACAGCTGGAATGTAGCCAGGTACAGAAATTTGTGAGTGCTATTCTGGAGGAAGGGGAGCCCTTATGTGATTTGAAGTAGAAATAAATGACTCAGGGGTTGATGCTTGACAGCCCCTCTACTCTTCATTTCACAGCTGCTATGCCCTCTCTCATGGCACCCTGGGAACAAATGTTCTAACAGAATGCCAGATGTTGTTGTCATAAAGCATTTCTTTTTCTTTTTTTTTCCCAAGTCAAGCACAATTAAAATCAACATGTTAAACTACTGCTAAAAATTATGCAGAATTATGTAGTTCTGCATCATTTATAGTTTAATTATGAAGAACCAGAAGCCAGGTAGTATACCTTAGGCTAATTTCACACAGGCTTATATATCCAGCACCGGACACTCCAGCACTGAACACTCTACTGGCCCCAAATGAGCAACACTTCTGCGTCAATGTCCACAGATGCTGCAAGCAACATTCTTTTTAACACAGAACAAAACTAACATTTCACTAAGCACTTGTGTGTTGCTATGAGTTTATCCACACCAGGGATCAGGGTGGCAGTGGAGAAAATAACCAGGTAGCTGTACATAAAAAAATACATGATGTTGAACAATACAAGCATATTACATAATAATAATAATAATAGTAATAATAATGAAGACAATATAATATTCCAATTCAGAAAAAACACATGATGGTAAATCACGAAAGAAAACTATGATGTCTCACTAGCATGTACAGTACTAATATATTTTGATACGATTGAACCTGCAGTTATCTATTTACGTCCACTGACTTTCAGAGCCAGGACAAGGATAGGGGGGAGGAGAAGAGGCACATGTCCCAGGGCAGTGTTGATATGTGGAAGGACACGCTAGGAGCTTTGTCTGCTCTGTTTTTCAGTCCCTCACTGACAGCAGTGACTGCAATGTCACTCCTGCCAGAAGGCTCAGGGATCTGATAGCTACTGGAGGAAGGACTCTGTGCTCTCCTCCCTCCAATTGCAGCCCCTTTGGACAGAAGAGAAAGGGCATTCGCTGAGAACACACCTCTGTTTCAACGTGGCACCATTGTGAAGACTTGTGAGATTCATTTAATTTTGATTTGTTTTTCAGATAAAAATTTGGTTTTCGGAGATTCAAATGCATCAAAATTTCTGAATGGACATAGAAAAAAATGGCAACAAATCCGAAAAAAAGTTCTAACAAAAAAAAAAGAATGAATTTGTTTAACCACTTGCCCTCCTGAGGATTTACCTCCTTCCTGACAAGGCTATTTTTTGCGTTACGGTGCTGCGTTACTGTAACTGACAATTGCGCGGTCATGCAACACTGCACCCAATTGAAATTTACATCCTTTTTTTCCATGAATTGAACTTTATTTCGGTGGTATTTGATCGCCTGTGTGGTTTTTATTTTTTGCGCTATGAAAAGACCAACAATTTTGAGAAAAAAAACAATATTTTTGACTTTTTGCTATTAAACATGTCCAGTAAAAAAAATTTTACATTCTAATTTCGTCATAAATTTAGGCCAAAGCGTATTCTGCTACATGTCTTTGCTAAATAAAATCCCAATACATGTAAATTAATTGGTTTATGTGAAAGTTATAGTGTTTACAATTGGCGGAATATATACTGAATTTTTTTTTCTTACTAATAATGTCGCTGATCAGTGACTTATAGCAGGACTGCAGCGGGCATTCTGACACTGGGGGCAACTGATTTGATGTCAATGACATCCCCAGTGACACCAATACAGTGATCAGTGTAAAAAAAAGCACTGACACTGTACTAATGGCACTGGGCAGGAAGGGGTTAACATGAGGGGAGATCAAAGGGTTAACTGTGTGCTGGGAGTGTTTTACTGGGGGGCTGTGCACAGCCATCCAGAGAAGTGTGGCTGAGCTGACAGGGAGGAGGACTGTTAGTAAACAAAGCAGCCCTCCTCCCCGTTGGAGATCCTCGGTAATCTCCAGGCGCCGGCGGGTAATCACCGGCCAGGACCTGGTGATTGACAGCTGTGGCTGCGAATGGCGGCGCAGGTAGGGCTCGCGCGTGCCCTCTACCTGGAAATGCAAAATCAAATATAAAAAATCAATATAAATATACGTGATTTTGTGCACCCCTGTCGCCCTGTAGCAGTATATCTGCTATAGGGCGTCAGGATGTGGTTAATTCATTTCATTCAGATTTATGAATTTGGTCAATACATACGAATACTGTCCGTGATACTTTTTTTATTTGCACTAACATACAATTGTAAGGACAAGCTTTCGGGGAATGTCCCCTTCTTCAGGTCCAA
Source organism: Staurois parvus (assembly GCF_062004578.1). Taxonomy (NCBI): domain Eukaryota; kingdom Metazoa; phylum Chordata; class Amphibia; order Anura; family Ranidae; genus Staurois; species Staurois parvus. The sequence goes on along the minus strand of NW_028317813.1, from coordinate 1,031,968 downwards.
GCAGTACTGAACACAAAGGTTTAGCAGAATGTTAGAAGAGATGTAGGGGATGGAAAAAAAAAAAAAGGAGAACAGAGATAAGACACAACAAAAGCAAAGTCTGGGGGGGGGGGGAGACAACACTCACAGAGGCAGTCATGCTTGAGGTGATAGTCATAAAACTGTTGGATAATGATTGAGGAATCCCATGTCCAAATTCAGGCCGTTATCTCTTGTGTCAAATAGAATTATCATTCTTAGTTCAAAAGTTTTTCTTTCCTGAATGGATTTGAAATTTCCTTTAAGAACTAAAATACTGAGGTCTCCCAAAGTGTGGTCTGGTTGTGCGAAATGGTGTCCCACAGGTGTGCAAAAGTACTGTATTTTTCGCTCCATAAGACTCACTTTTTTCCCCCCAAAAAAGGGGGGAAAATGTCAGTGCGTCTTATGGAGCGAATATGGAGCGGCTGGTCCAGTATTTCCACCGCCGCCGTGTCAGAATACAGGGCCGGCCAATCAGCTCTGCAGTGGGACCTTACCTGTTCCTCTATCCAGCGCCGCGCTGTCTTCCCGGCTTCTGTAGTGTGGGCGCTCGGCTTGTCAGCCGGGTGCCCAGTGCGCATGCGTGAGAAGCGGTGCGCTTTGTGAATGGTAAGGCGGCACCTGGGACACATGGCAGGTCCCTGAAGCCGCCGGACCAATCACAAAGCACAGCGCTTCTCGCTCATGCGCACTGGGCACCCGGCTGTCAAGCCGAGCGCCCACACTACAGAAGCTGGGAAGACAGCGCGGCGCTGGATAGAGGAACAGGTAAGGTCCCACCGCAGAGCGGACACTAACTAAAGAACAATTCTGCGGAAGTAGGAGCGGGTACCTGTCAAATTCAGTCTCTGGTCATCTCCTGTACTGTCCGCAGTCTCTGGTCATCTCCTGTGCTGTCCGCAGTCTCTGGTCATCTCTTGTACTATGTCCGCAGTCTCTGGTCATCTCCTGTACTATGTCCGCAGTCTCTGGTCATCTCCTGTGCTATGTCCGCAGTCTCTGGTCATCTCCTGTACTATGTCTGCAGTCCATTGGTTTAGAATATTTTTTTTCCTGTTTTCTGCCTCTAAAACCTAGGTGCGTCTTATGGTCAGGTGCGTCTTATGAAGCGAAAAATATGGTAATCTTTATATTCCTTGATGGTATGTCTCAAATTCATCCTTGTTTGCAACTTCTATCCTGTTTCGCCAACATAAGATCCTTTGCTACATTTTCTGCACTGGATAAGGTACACAACATTACTAGAGGTGCAGCTCTATGATCCAGAGATATTGAAGATTTTTGAGTGTCTGACACTTTTTGATGGATTGATTTGGTTGCACAGTTTGCAACGTTTTTTATTGCAGGGTTTGCTTCCATTATTTGTGACATCATAATCAGAAGGAAGTTTCCTACTGATTAGTTTATTGCTGAGGTTGGGGGGTTGTCTGAAAGCCAGTATTGGAGGTTGCTGGAATATTTCTTTCAGAGTTCCATCCTCTGTTATGATGGGTTGTAAATCTTTGATTATTTTTTATTCCTTCTAGTGCTGGGTTGTATGTGGTTACTAGAGGTACACGGTTGTTTGTTTTTTTCTCCTTGTACTGAAGTAGATTTTCTCTTCGGGTCCTCAAGGCTGTGTTTATGATGTTGTTGATAAGGATCTAGACCAGCAATGGGCAAACTATGGCCCGCGGGCCATATACGGCCCGGCGGACCTTTTAATCCGGCCCGCAGCCAGGGCAGGCAAACATTGGCTGTCAGGATGTGTGTAGGCGGGGCAGCGTGACGAACGTGAGGGGAGCTAGGCTCCTCTCACAGTCCGCCCTGGAGACCAGAAAGGCGCGGGAACACGGCGAGAGGAACGCGCGGAGCAAAGGTAAGTGAATTGACACGGGGGACTTGGCTTACTACTTGGGGGGGAATAGTACTGTGGGGGATGAAATACTATATGAGGGATGAATTAATATGGGGGATGAATTAATATGGGGAATGAATTACTATAGGGGGGATGAATTACTATAGGGGGATGAATTACTATATGGGGAATGAATTACTATATGGGGGATGAATTACTATGGGGGATGAATTACTATATGGGGGATTAATTACTATGGGGGATGAATTACTATGGGGGATGAATTACTATATGGGGGATGAATTCCTATGGGGGATGAATTACTATATGGGGGATGAATTACTATGGGGGATGAATTACTATATGGGGGATGAATTACTATGGGGGATGAATTACTATATGGGGGATGAATTACTATATGGGGTATGAATTACTATGGGGGATGAATTACTATGGGGGATGAATTACTATATGTGGGATTAATTACTATGCTTACTATGGGGGAATATTACTCTACTTACTATGGATGACACATACACATCATTCATCTACTCTTGGTCCAGCCCCCGGGTCCAATATATGAACCCATTGCGGCCCTCAAGTCAAAAAGTTTGCCCACCCCTGATCTAGACGTAGTATCCCTGTATAGTAGTATCCCTGTATAGTAATATCCCTCACAAGGATGGATTAGCTGCATGTCACAGATCCTTATCATCCTCACCAAACCACAAATACACTGCTGAGGCGGCATTAAGAGGCGGCATTAACCACTTTACCTCCAGAGGATTTACCCCCCTTTCCTGACCAGGCCATTTTTTGCGCTACAGCAATGCGTTACTTTAACTGACATACAACACTGTACATAAATGAAATTTATGTAATTTTTTTCTCCATAAACAGAGCTTATTTTCTGTGGTATTTGATCATCTCTGCATTTTAATTTTTTTGCGCTATAAACAAAAAAATACAGACAATTGTGAAAAAAAAACTATATTTTTTACTTTTTGCTATAAAACATATCCAATAAAAAAAAATTTAAAAAATGACATTTCTTCATAAATTTAGGCCAAAATGTATTCTGGTACACGTCTTTACTAAAAAAAAAAAAACCCCAATAAGTGTATATTAATTGGTTTATGTGAAAGTTATAGATTTTACAAATGGCGGTATATATATTGGAATTTTGATTTTTTTTTATACTAGTAATGGCGGCGATCAGCGACTTATAACAGGACTGCGGGATTGTGGCGATTATTCTGACACTGGGTGGAACACTAACTGCCACTGACATCCCCAGTGACACTAATACAGTGATCAATGCTAATAAAAAGCACTGACACTGTACTAATGACACTGGACAGGAGGGGTTAACATCTAGGATGATCAAAGGGTTAACAGTATGCTGTGGGTGTTTTACATTGTGTGACATCCCCAGCAGCCAATAGCAGTGTCGGCAGGGCAGTACACACCCTCTACCCGGAATAGCAAATCTTGTACATATACGTGATTTTGCGCAGCCGTGCTGCCCTGTTGTAGTACATCTGCAATAGAGCAGCAGGCAAGCGGTAAAAAAGACTTTTTTTAAAAAGGCATGGGGATCCCCCCAATCCTTATCAGGCCTTTCAGGAACCCCACACAATTTTTTTTTTCAATGGCATATGGTCCCCTTGAAAAAATCCATATCTGACCCTTAGGTCTGGTATGGATTTTAAGGGGAACCCTATTCCAAAATGTAAAGAAAAAAAAGGCATGGGATCCCCCCCAAAATCCATACCAGAACTTCATTCAAGCATGCAAGCCATGGGGGGGGGCGAACAAGCACCCCCCCCTCCAGAATCATACAAGGCCACCTGCCTTCAGCATGGCAGGGGTGCTTTGGGGAAGGGGGGCTCACCCCACCAAAGCACCTTATCCCCATGTTGATGGGGATAAGGGCCTCTTCCCCACAACCGTGGGTGGTGCTTGTGGGATTTGTGGGTGGGGGCTTATTGGAATCTGGAATCCCACTTTAACAAGGAATCCCCAGATCCCAGCCCCCCCCCCCCCCCCATGTGAATGAGTATGGAGTACATAGTCCCCTACTCATTAAAAAAAAATGTCAAACTTAACTATACTGGGATTTTTTTTATTTTTACTAGTAATGGCGGCGATCAGCAAGAGGAACTGACTTGGTGTCACTGACATCCCCAGTGGGACCAATACAGTTATCAGTACTAATAAAAAGCACTGACACTGTACTAATGGCACTGGGCAGGGAGGGTTAACATGTGGGGTGATCAAAGGGTTAACTGTGTGCTGTGTGCCATTTTACATTGTGTCCTGTGTGTGTGCTTCACTGTAAGCACACTGCTTTGCATGGCTGTGCTATGCACAGCCATGCAAAGCAGTGTGCAGGAGCTGACAGGGGGGAGAACTGTATTGTTTACAAACAGTTCTCCCCCCCCATCAGAGATGCTCGGCAAACACCAGGCGCTGGGGAGTAATCACTGGCAGGGACCCGGTGATTGACAGCCGAGGCCACAAATGGCGGCATGGGTAGGTCACGCACACCCCCTACCCGGAATTGCAAAATCACGTATATATACATGATTTTGTGCACCCGTACCACCCTGTAGCAGTACTTCGGCTATAGGGTGGACAGGAAGCGGTTAAAGATAGTGATCATATGAAGCCATTTATTATCACAGTTGTTTGGCTCCTTTTTAAATCATAATAACAGAAATAACCCGAATGCCCCTGATCAAAGGTTTACATACCCTGGAATGTTTGGCCTTGGTACAGATACATGCAGGTTCAAATGGCAAGTAAAGGTTTATTTCCCACATCTGTGGCTTTTTAAATTGAAATTAGTGTCTGTGTATAGTCAATGAGTTTGTTAGCTCTCACGTGGATGTACTGAGCAGACTAGATACTGAACCATGGAGAGGAGAAAATAATTGTTAAAAGACCTGTGTAACAAGGTAATGGAACTTTATAAATATGGAAAAGGATATAAAAAGATAGCCAAAGCCTTGACTATGCCGGTGAGTACTGTTCAATCAGTGGTTAGGAAGTGGAAAATCTGGGGATCTCTTGATACCAAGCCAAGGTCAGGTAGAACAAGAAAGATTGCAGCCACAACTGCCAGAATTGTTCAGGATACAAAGAAAAACTCATAGGTAACCTCAGGAAAAATACAGGCTGGAAAAAAAGACTGTGTGGTTGTTTCAAGGAGCACAATACAGCGATACTTGAACAAAATCAGCTGTATGACCGAATGGCCAGAAAGAAGCCTTTACTGCACCAATGCCACAAAAAATCCTTGTTATAGTATGCCCAACAATACCTTGACATGCCTCACAGCTTGTGGCACACTAATTTGGATTGAGGAGACCAAAATAGAGCTTTATCGTCACAACCATATGTGCTATGTTTTGAAGGGGGTCAACAAGGCCTATAGCGACAAGAATACCATCACCACTGTGAAGCATGGTGGTGGCTCACTGATGTTTTGACGGTGTGTGAGCTGTAAAGGCATGGAGAATCTTGATGACAAGATGAATGCAGCATGTTATCAGAAAATACTGGCAGATAAATTGCATTCTTCTGCATGGAATCTGCACATGGGATGCTCTTGGACTTTCCAGGAGAACAATGACTTTCCAGGAGAACAATGACAAGGCCAAGCTGACCCTCCAGTGGTTACACCAGAAATAGGTGAAGTCTTCTGACCTTAATATCATCAAGCCACTCTGGGGAGATTTCAAACATGTGGTTCATGGATGACGACCAAAGACTTTGCATAACTTGGAGGCATTTTGCCAAGACGAATGGGTAACTATACAACCTGCAAGAATTTGGGGCCTCATAGAAAAATATTACAAAAGACCGCACACTGTCATTGTTTCTAAAGAGAGCAATCCACAATTTAAAAAGTAAGGGTATGCAGACTTATGAACAGGGGTAATTTTATTTGTTTACTTGTTGCCATGTTTTGTTTTATCATTGTGGCATTCTGTTATGACCTACAGTTGAATATGGATCCCCTGAGAAATAAAGGAATGTGTTTTGCCTTCTCACTTATGTACTGTACTGTACAGTATATTACCAATTCTCCAAGGGTATGCAAATGTTTGAGCACAACTGTATGCCTAATGGGCAGCAACATTTATGATACATTTGGTTATCCTTATATGTACTGTAAGTGTTGATGGGTTTAGTTATTTTATGTCTTGCATATTGGATTGAAAAAATAATTATGGCTTTATGAATCTTTATAATCCAAATGATGTCAGTTTAGAGAAACATGTTAAGAATGATGTCAGTTTAGAGAAACATGTTAAGAATTACAACCACCTCCTGTTTACTATTTTACTGTGAAGTGGATCAACTGGATGCAATGAACAAATTAGAGTTGGCACATTATATATAAATAAATATATATGCTTTACCATAGAATACTGGCACATAGAGGTGGTTGATTAGCAATATATGTGGTTTATCCTGTTATTTTGGATTCAGCTGGAAAATTATTTGTACATACATTAATTATGGGGAGGATTTACTAAAGACAAACAGACTGTACGTTTTGTAAGTGCAGTTAATCCAGAGTTTACAAAATGAGATGAAGCTTCACTTTGCAAAGAATACCCAATCACATGCAAGGAAAATTAAAAAAAAAGATCTCCTAGCACATGCTTGAACAATGAAAGTCAGCCAAGTTTTCCCTCATTTACTTAGCTCTGGAGCTAGTAACTGCACTTGCAGAGTGAACCATTCATTAGCATTCAGTACATTAATCCCTTTATGTACTTTTTATAACTTTTTGAATTGAATTAAATTTTACATGTTATATTTTAAAGTTTTGACTTTTCATTGAGTATTGCATCCTAAAATCGCAGTACTAGGTGCAGGAGAAACGTTTGTAAATATTTACTGACATACTTGCCAACTCTTTTTTCAATGATCTGCCAACTCTTTCTCTCCAGACTGCAGAAGATAGCGGCAGCATTTTAGGTTAAGAGAGTTAAAGTATATGTGAGAACAGAACTTTTATTTTAGTTTAAGTTTTTATTGATGTCTGTGCTCCACTCTTGGTAGATTCACTGTCTCTATTGGTCATTGTGACCATTATGATGGTAAATGAGATCGAAAGTAATAAGAGATCAAAACAAGAGGTGAGGGTATATTTCTTAATGGAGATGTTTTGTTTCAGTGACAACTGTGTAAAGGAAAATTTCTTACAATTTAGAAAGCTTTCTTCTGACTCTGTGTGGGGTAGCTGAGACAGGAAATAAAAGGAAGTCTCCCCAAAAAGAAACAGACATTAATATTAAACTTAGGAGAGTTTAACATATCCCTACACTATGCAAATTTAAGGCAAAAAAAGTCTGGGCTGTACATACACTTTAAGATTCGAGTTAACCAAAAATAAACATTAGTTAAAATATCTGTTTCCTGACGGCTCCATGTCAGCACAGCTGGGTGAGGCCCCACACACCCTCTGCCTGATCAGGTTGTAACTCAATACATTTTTGACTCACCTCAGCCTAGGCATTCCTTTTTCTTCCTCCTGCAATCAGGACAGGTGGCGTCTCCTCTACTAGCTGGTCTAATGGCTGGCTTTCCGTCCAGAATCACTCTCATGGTTGGACGCTGAGGCTGAACGTCAAAGACCACCCAAGCCTATGATTTTCCCAAAATGGGACTTGCCACTGGTGTTGGACTTCCTCTCATCAGACACCTTCAGTCATCCTGTTTCACTATGGCATCTTACTCTGAAAGCAGTGCTTCTCGTGGTGATAACATCAGACAGAAGAGTCTCGGAACTGGCAGCCTTAGGGATTAAAAAACCCTTTCTTTTCATTCTTTCCTGATAGGGTTGTGCTTAGACTGATGCTAGGATTCATACCCAAAGTTGCCTCCAGGTTTCACATATTGCAAGACATTACAATCCCGATACTCCTTTCAGAAAATTCCCAGGACCGAAGTCCATTGGATGTCGGGTGCTCATTCAGAGATTATGTGGACGCTACTTCCGAGCTCAGGAAGTCAGAGCATCCTTTCACCATCCCTAACGGTGTACGGAAAGGCTCGAGAGCTTCTAGTAGAGTAATTGCTACTTGCCTGGTCAAACCCATCTCTTTATCTTACAGAGGGAGAGGCTTGCCTGTGCCTGAGGGGGTCACAGCGCATTCCACTATAGGGGTTTCAGCCTCATGGGCAGCAGTGGGCAGAGTTTCCCGGAAACAATCTGCAAAGCGGCTACATGGTCTTCTGTTCATACCTTCATGACTCGTTATTGTATAGAACCTGCAGCTTTGACTACTGCTGATTTTGGCAGGGGTGTCTTGGCCTCTGCTTGCAGGTGAAATTAAACTGTTTTTGCATTACCCTCCCATGTGTGGCTAGTTAAATCCCAGCTGTGCTCACATGGAGCCATCAGGAAAACAGAAAATTGAATTCAAATACTTACCATAATTTTCCTTTCCTGATGAGCTCCATGGCAGCACAAATCCCACTCAGTTTAGTAGTAAAAGTTACAGAATGTCTAGGCTAAGGTGGGTCAAAAATTGATTGAGTTTCGTCCTGATCAGGCAGGGGGTAGGTGGGGGCTTCACCCAGCTGTGCTGACATGGAGCTCGTCAGGAAAGGAAAATTACGGTAAGTATTTGAATTCAATTTATCTCTGCAACTCTTTAGTAACATTCAGGAAATGCAACAGATACATAAATACATACATGTTAAAAAGCAAAGTTGTAGCAATGTAAATTAAATTAAGATGTGATGGTTGATACCCACTGGCAACAGCAGTCATAGTTGGGTAGGTAGTTTTGATTGAAAAGTGAATAAAAAAAGAGGAAGGGCTGATGGGGTACAACAAGCTAAGGTATCCACACACAAATACTAATTAAACAGTCAATGACAAAGAAAGCTGACAAACAAGCATTGCTGGATGGTGAAATTACCTAAATTAGATGTGAATCAGAATTAGAAGCGAGTTTAAAATAAGTAATAAAAATATGTGTAGGCAGAGCCAGACTGACATATGTGTTGATAGTCAGTATTCTAATTATACTCTCTTTCTACAGATCTGTAGCCAAACAGTCCTAAACTCTTCAGCTCCATGCACACTAGTACTTTTTGTAAGCTCAAAAAACGCTGGGAAAAACACTGGTAATAGTGTTTCTTAGTAGCTTTTTAGTAGCAGTCAGAAGCATTTAGGAGCCTTTAGCGTTTTATTAGCATTTTTACAGTACATGTAGAGGGGGAAATAAAAGCTAGAAAAAAAGCTGTTAGGAGCTTTTTAGTAGCATTTAGCAGTGTTTAGGAGCGTTTATGTTTTTTTTTCTGCTGGAAAAATGCTCCAAAAAACTACAGGCTCCATGCACGCTAGCATTTTTTTCAGCTCCTGGAAGCTGTTATTAGCGGTTTTTCTTCTCCTAGAAGCTAAATAGTGTTCTCAGTGTTCATTCACTCTATTTTAGGCTATTAGCATCTAGGAGTAGAAAAAGATTTGATCTGTAGAGTTTTTTTGGTGTGTTTGTCCAGCAGAAAAAAATGCTAAACACTCCTAAATGCTGCTAAATGCTATTAAAACGCTCCTAATAGCTTTTTTCTAGCTTTTTTTTCTGCATGTACTGTATTATTATTATACAGTATTTATATAGTGCCAAAAGGTTTGCTCAGCGCTGTACATTATAGTGGGGGGCAGTACATGAGACAATACAGTAGCAAAACAATACACAAGGGGTTCGAGGGCCCTGCTCTTTCAAGCTTACTGTAAAAACTTAAACAAAATGCTAACACTCCTAAACATTATTCAAACACTACTATTACCAGTGTTTTTTGCCCAGCATTTTTTTTTCAAGCTTTTTTAAGTGTTAAAAAAATGCTAGTGTGCATCGAACCACAAAAAATGCTAATAGCCTAAAGTAGTGTGCATTGACAAATAGGATAGGATAACACTATTTTGCTTATAGGAGCAGAAAAAAATATGCTGACAATAGCTTCATGGAGCTTACAAAAACACTAGAGTGCATGGAGCCTTCATCTAATTTACAATAAAGACACTGCCATATATTTTTTTATTTTTTCCTTTGGAAGACGTACATAGGAAGTTTAAAATGAAATGTAATAAGATAATTATGGATAAGGACAGGGCCTGGTTTATATACCCTTCCACACAATTGGAGTTAGAGGGCAAGAGATGCTGAAAAGGTATCCATGGAAAATAAATGTCTGTGAGCTTGCATAATAGCCACACTGTTTTTGACGCTCAGACAGTATCATATATTTCCTTGCCACTGCTGAAAAGGGTTATTAGTTAAAAAATGTTTGCGAGTAGGCAACAGGGATAGGTCTTGCACAGCAGCCCACAGCAATGCAAGCTTGGAGGATATGTGTGTGCATTTTTTCATTGGGAGTTAAAGTGAAAATAAATTTTTTGGATGTTTTTGGAATAGATGCAATCTTTTGTGGTATTTCAAGAAAACATTATTTTGATATTTCTCAAAAGAGAGGGAATGCCACAATTAAAATATTTAGTTTAGTAAACATTTTGGAAATACCTAGATTATTAACTACTTGCCTACCGGGCACTTATACCCCCTTCTTTACCAGGCCAATTTTCAGCTTTCAGCACTGTCGCACTTTGATTGACAATTGCGCGGTCATGCAAGATTGTACCCATATGAAATTTTTATCATTTTTTCTCACAAATACAGCTTTCTTTTGGTGGTACTTAATGGCTGCTGGGTGCTTTACTTTTTGCGCTATAAACAAAAAATTGCAAAAAAATTTAAAAAAAAAATAATTTTCATTGTTTCTATTATAACATTTTTTAAACAGGTAATTTTTCTCCTTCAATGATGTGCGTTGATGAGGCAGCACTGATGGGCACTGATAGGCGGCACTGATGGGCACTGATAGGCAGCACTAATGAGATGGCATGGATAGGCGGCACTGATAGGTGGCGCAACTGCTGAGCACTGACTGGCACAACCGCTGGGCACTGACTGGTGGAACTGATTGGCAGCACTGCATTGATGGGCACTGGTGGGTGGCACTGGTAGGCACAGGTGGGTGGCACTGGTGGGCACAGGTGGGTGGCACTGCTGGGCACAGGTAGGTGGCACTTCTGGGCACAGGTAGGTGGCACTGCTGGGCACAGCTGGGTGCACTGGTGGGTGGCACTGCTCGGCACTGGTGGGCGGCACTGGTGGGCGCACTTCTGGGCACAGGTGGGTGGAACTGGTGGATGGCACTGCTGGGCACCGGTCATCAGGGCACTGATCATCAGTGCCCTGATGATCGGTGCCAATCCCTGCTGTGACAACTGCCGGTTCTCAGCAGTACTTTCCTCTCGCTCTGACAGCGTGAGGAAAGTGCAGCCGAGAACCGGCAATTGTCAGAGCAGGGATCGGCACTGATCATTTGCCGGTGATCAGCGTGTCATTGGACACGGCTGATCACGTGGTAAAAGGCCACTGTGATTGGCCTTTTACCACATCACGTGATCAGCTGTGTCCATAGGACACAGCGATCACGGAGATTGCTGTGTGCGTGCGTTCTGGGAGGACGTCATATGACGCCCTCCCAGAACTGGCCGGCCACAGTGTAGTTGTCATTCGGCTATCTGCGGTTGGCAAGAAGTTAACATAGTAAGACATCATAAACCTTCCTACTTGCACGTTGTAGTTTTTCCCTGCATAAGATGTGTATTAATCATGTCGTTTCATTATATCACTTGTTGACCTGTACAAATAAATCTTTACATGAGGCCTTCCACTAGGTTTGGATCTATCCTGTCAGGTCAGGGGGTGCAGTAAAAAAAAAAAAAAAGGGGCCTGCTTTCCGAAGTGGAAAACCTAATGAGCTGCTAATATAATTTGACAATGAACTAGGTAACGCTAGCCAAATGAAGTACTCAGGCAGACGTGCACACTGCAGTGCACAGACTTTGCTGCACTACACACCACACTGCAGATAAAGCAGGTCTATGTAAGTTACCACTCCTCATTTTTCTGTCGTTCCTTTTCTGATGGATGTCAGTGTTTCTAGAAGCATCCACTCTGTGTGCAATGTGGAGCTAAGCATCCCTCCTTCTGAGTATTCTGTCATGGATGCCCGCATTGTTCCCCCAAGCAGGGACGTTGCTAAGATTATGAAAGACCTGGGGCACCCTGGGGCACTTGAAGCACAAGAATAATATGGTAGTTGTGGCATGTTGTGGAATCACTGCGATGACAGTGGAAGAGACTTAAAGGGACATACCTAAATAAAACCTAAGCCTACTCGATCAATGCACAGCTCACATATGCCTTACACCCATAAAAATATGCTTTAATTTATATGCCACTTTGAGTCTCTCAGACACATTCCTTATAATGAACACTTTGGCTAGCAGTATGTACAATGTAGCAAATAGACTATAGCAGTCAGGGGTATATAATATACAGAGAGATGTGGTCAGAAGAGTCATATACAGCCTAGTGTGAATAGTGCAGTGGTTAGGGGGATGCAATGTATAGTCAAGAGTTCAGAGCAGGGGCAGACTGACCATTTGGAAACTTGGGCACTGCCCGAGGGCCTGGGGTCAGTAGGGGGCCCCATGAGATGCCCCTGGTACCTTTTTCATAGGCTTTTTTGAGTTTGGGCAAGGACACAGGGGCCCCATAATCCCCTATTGCCCGGGGGCCCCATGAGTTGTCAGTCCACCCCTGGTTCAGAGTGCAATGGCCATGAGCATACAAGAAAACAATAAAAGGTACAGCATTTACCACACGGCACAGCACAACATGGTCAGGATCCTGTAATGTGTGCTGTTGATTGCATAATCCTGCTGCAAACTGTATGCTGTGTTGTATGCTGCATTCTCCTAACCACTGTCCTGTATGCTGCACTATACAATACACCTTTGCGTCCTCATGCACTGCTAACCTCTGCATCCTCATTCACACAGCTCAAATCTGCAATCCTGTCCACAATTCACCTTCGTGTCCCCTCTCGCCAGCTTACCTCTGCACCCCCTGTTCACAGCTCACCTCTGCATTCCCATCCATAGCTCACCTTCACATCCCCTGTCCACAGCTTACTTCTGCACCTCCCATTCATCTCCCGTCTACAGTTCACCTTTGCACCCTCTGTCCACAAATCACCTTTGTAGCTATTCCATATACTCCTGACCATTGCACTCCGTAGACTGTGCCATACATTACATACTTCTGACTGTGGAACTCTGCATAACTTAGTGTAATTTGTGCACATATTGTTCAACTTAGAGCATACAGAGTGGTGAGGATTATGTAACATATAGCCTTGCATTAACCTTCCTTTTCCCTCCTCTGCACCCCCCATCTACAGATATTATCTGTGTCTTCAGTCCACAGCTCACAGCTGAGTCCCTATCCATACCTCAACTCTGCGTCTCTGTCCACAGCTCACCTCTGAGTCCCCATCCACACTGCACCTCTGTGTCTCCATCATACCTCACATCTGCTTCCCCATCCACAGCTCACTTCCGTGTCCCCTGCCACAGCTCACCTTTGCATTTCTATGCAGACCTCACCTCTGTATTCCTGTCCACACTCTGCAGCCCCATCCACAGCTCACCTCTGCACCACCTATCCACAACTCACTTCTGCTCCCCTTGTTGTAACTCCACTCTGCATCTCCCCTCAGCTCATATCTGCCCCTACCCCATCTTTGATACCCATGTCCACAGATCTCACCTTTGCACCCCACTCCATCACTTCTACATTGGCAACTAGCTCCCACCCATAGCTCTCACCCCCCTCCATCCACAGCTCTCACCTCTGAACCTAGTGTGCCCCACCTTTGTCCCCAACATCTACAGCTCTCACATCTGAACCCAGCCCCTATTCATCCATAAATCTCACCCCTGCACCTAGTACCACCTGCAATCCACAGCTCTCACCTCTACACCCAGCCCCAACCCATCTACAGTTCTCAGCAGTCCCCCTTCCCTCATATCCACACCTCTCCCTCCTGTTCCCAGCACCCCCTATCCACAACTCATCCCTGCACGCTCTAAACTTTTCTCCCTTCTAAACCAGCCATAAGTGGATTAAAATTCTGCCAACAAGTCGATCAGTGCCCCTGGCTATAGCCAAGCCTGCAGGAACCCAACCTGCCACCTGGTCCTTCCATTCTCCATTCTTCTACCCCCTCTCCACTACCCCCCCCCCCCCCCCTCCCTTCTTGCCACTCTCCTTTTTTTTCCTTCCCAATATTTTTCTTCTTTTCTCTTCCTTGGAAATTGGTTAACCACCTTGCCCTTTCCGTCTCTCCATGGTATGTCTTTGGACTTACCCACTGCAAGGTTGTTCAGTTGACATCTTCTATTACAAATTGTTCATTTGCACGAGATATTAGTCATGTTTTTATGATACGCACTCTTGTCGTGATCTCAGCTGTGTGGGTGACCAGTTGCTTTGTATTTCCATGTGCACCAATAAAAATTATTGTACCAGAATGTGTAGATGGAGAATCAATTAATTTTCCTTTATTTCATCCACTGGTTGAATGAAAAAAAATGAATCATGTATGTAATAGAGCAGCTGACATGGCTTTGTTAGGCAGTGACCAGCACTGGCTTTTGTTAACACACAGCACACTCTCTGCTCTGCCTCTCTTGTGCAAGAAAGCATGGCTAGTGGGCAGTGTCAGCACCTGGGGAAACAGTTGAGAGATGTGGGGCAAGTGTCTTGGAATTCAGCATTAGCAACACCCCGGCCCCTGAATCTCAGGAGAGGTCTGCAGTGAAGTGATCTACAGGATGGAGATGAGTTGGAGCACTTTGTCTCGCATGGCATCTGAAGCAGCCTAGGGAGGTGCCACTGAAATTTGGGGGGCACAACCCACCTCAGCATCCCCCGGAATGTTGCTTTGCCTGCTGCATTGCACTGCACAGGTCAGTGTGTGACCACTGTCTGTAGTCTAAGAACTGACACTTCCTTTGAAGAAACTATATATCCCACAATCCTCAGGTCTCATGCTAGTGCAGATTGTGATTAGATCTAACACCTAATACAAGTTAGGTGGACTTAGATAAGAAATACTTCAATAGCAGCTCTCTAAAAGTCACTGATTTCCAGACAGAACCTTTACTTCTACCTGGATTTGTGAAGGGTGTCCATAGCAAATAGACAATAGCAGTGGTCCTTTTTAATCCACTACAGGTTTGGTAGACTAACCTCACTGATACCAAAACAGTTGTATTCTTTCCTGATTTTGAGGGTGTGCTTGATATATTACCCTGCATACAGTAGTTAGAGTACTGTGTTTACTTGAGGCTTAGTCTTTTTTCTAGAAGGAACTCTGTGCTCTCCCTGTTAGTAAAAAAGTCACATTGGTGTGTGAATCTATAAACTAATTCTTTTTTCTAAAAAAATAAAGGATATATTTACTTTTACCAATAAAAGTTATGTTCTAGGCCTAAGTGGGTAAAATGTGTAGGTAGAATAGCGCATCCCCCCAAAATTCTGTTCTTTTAGGAAGAAGCTGACCAAGGCCAGAGAATAATGGACAGAGAGCAAGCAGAAGAGGGAAAGCTTTAAATTCCAAGTTTTGCCATAAAAAAAAAACTATCCTTGCAGTTGGGTCCCATGGACTGCAAGGGTTAAATGCTTGTGGCCTGTTTTCTACTTGATGATGTCATCATGTGACCATTACCTGTAGGGCCTTAGACCTCATTCACTGAGCCTCCTGCACAGGATCCACAGGTGTTCTGTGTATCTTGGTGCAGGCAGTCCCTTTTGTATCTATTGGGGTACAGCGACTGCACAGACACAGCCACTGGTTCCAGTTTGACAACCATGTGGATGAATGTCCCTATATGCACACTGTCTGCATTTGGGGGCACGCACCTGCAGGGCTGTCAAATTGGGACCAGGGACCTTGTGGTCATCGGACCACTGGAACTAAGGCAAGTATTTGTGCCTTTAGTTACACTTTAAGAACAAGTCAGAATATTGCAAAGGTTAAAGAAATCACACGCAGAACAGATCAATTCAAAATCTTGCCTCTGATATTTTTTATTGTTAGCCATTAAATTGTATCACGTTGACAGTACTTTATGACTCATTTAAAAATGTTCAATAAAAGCTATTATATGTTTTAACTTCTGATGTTATGACAAGCAGTCATTCATAAGTCTCAGCATGAAAAGCTTACAATGCATAACGGCTCTTCATGAAATAATGAATGATGTAAAATATTCTGGAGCTGTAATGAGGTAAAAAACCTTTTCTTCATCCCTTCTGTATTAGCTAAGGTTTGGTTAATTTGGGATTGAATAGTGAACAAAAGAAAGACTGTCCTATTTTTCTGCCAGCAATCACTTTCTTTTGACAGGAACAATTTAAAGCACATTTTAACACTGCTCTGAATCATATAACTTTGTCAACATTTTATGGGCTGACAGCTAAAGCCTTAGCATTGTTTAAAACACTGTTAGAACATCAGAAGCTCTTGTAATTATGGGCCTGTGAAGGAATTCTCAAAATGAACTTCTTTGCTGCTTGTTATCAACAGTTGGCACACCAAAACAGTGATTTGCATTTGTATAAATCTATTCATGCAAGAACATCAGAAAAAATGTGTGAATTTATTTTTCTTTAAAACATGCATTGAACACTATCTGGCTGTACTAAGCTGGTAGAATTTGATTGACATCACACAACCCCCCACCCCCCAATTAAAGTGCATGTAAATCTAAGATTCCAAACTTTATCACTGATTTTCTCTGTCATCTATTGTTGAAATAATGAAGGCTTTTATTTATGTATACTCTAAATACCTGGTAATCCTTCTAGTTCCCTCCCCAGTGAAGGACTTCCCTTGGCTACTGGCCATGTTAACCACCAAAACAGATCCATATCCAACCCTACAGAACCTGACTGACAGTGGCTCCTGGCAGGGATCCCTTGTGATTATCAGTAGGAAACTCTACTCCCCACCAGTTTTCAGAGATTGGGAAGGAAGAGGGGATATAGCAGTCATGAAAGCTCAAATAGCAGTGAAAACCTTGCAGAGGTTTTAAATTTAACCTCACATACACACCCAAGCTGTGTCCCAGTTGGAGAGATTGCACATCTTTGGAGGAAAAGGGGGGTTGATTTAACTGTAGAGTGGACAATCTAGTGCATGGTAGCCAATTAGCTTCTAACCACAGCTTGTTCAATTAAGTGATATTAAAGGCTTAATTTTTTTTAATAACAAACACATCATACTTATGTTCTGTGTGCAGTGGTTTTGCACAGAGCAGCCCAGATCCTCCTCTTCTCAGGTCCCCTGCTAACACTCCTGGCTCCTCCCTCCTGTTGGGTGCCACCACAGCAAGTAGCTTGCTATGGGGGCTCCCGCTGCTCACCCCCCCTTTCTCCATTGGCTCACTGGCTATGATTGACAGTAGCGGGAGCCAATGGCTCCAATAGAAGCATGAAGGTAAAGAACCTTGAGCCTCCACACTTCATCTATGAGAAATCTTTAGCTTACCTAAACGATAGAATTCCCAAATTTGACAAAGCTTGGAAAGCCTGGTCCGACTGGTTCAGAACTGTAACCAACCTAAGATATTATTGTGTTTAACCTTTTCTTGGATACTCTAAAAATGATTATTTCATGGAAATAGTAAGATTGTTAGGAATTATTCAATATTTCCTTTTTTCTCTTTTTTAAACTTTACCACAGCACCTATACTGTGATATTGTGTAGCTTTTCACTGTCCTATTTTTTTTTTTTTTGTAACTATATTTGTAAAACCAAATAAAAATTTATTATGGGAAGAAAAAAAAAAAAAACCTTGAGACTTTACAACCACTTTAAGCTCTGACTAAAAAAACCTGGAAGCTGATTGGTTTCTATGCAGAGTTGCACTAAATTTTGCACTCTCCAGTTTTAGTAAATCAGCCCTATAGTCTGGATTAAAAGGTTATGCTCACACATGTACTTACATGATCATATACTACATTGTATTGTAGACGGTACTGGATCCCTGGTATTACAATAGTGAACTTAGATCTTGTAGGCATTTTTTACTACTCTTTGCTCAAGCGCACAATGTCTTAAGCACTTCCCGTCCAGCCCATGTACATAAACGGCCAGACGGGAGCAGTGCTGTAGCGAGTGGCCATTTATAAACTGCCCCCGCATTCGCTGTCTGTGTGCGTTCCCTGGGAGCGCGCAGCACCGATCGCTGTACGGGACCTCTGTGTGAGGTCCCAATTCATGTGATCCCTGATTGGCCAATCAGTGATCACATAAATAGTAGTAAGCAAGATGTCACTTCCTGACATCATTGCTTACTACTTGTGAAATCTGTGAATGATCACAGAGGTCACATGGTACAAGGCTATTCACAACAGCCCTGTACCATGTGACAAGCTATGACCAATCACAGCTCTCTCAGTATTTCTCAATGGCTGCAAGAATGCAGCCAGAGAGAAAGATAAATGATTGCTTTTACAGCCTTTATGGGTGTAAAAGCAATCAGTGCAAAAAAAGAAAAACAATCTTCATCAACCCCCACAAGTAGTACAGTGTCACTATGGTGACACTGTATTGCTAGGGTGACGGTATGTTAAAAACCCCCATAAATAATAATATAAAAACAAAAATAAAAATGTAAAACATTTTTTGGAAAAATTATAATTTTTGGTTATAAACTAATTTGGGTTATTTTTTTTTTTACTAAAAAGATAGCTGAATACATTTTGGCCAAGATTTATGAAGAAAGATTATTTATTTGCAAATTTTTATGAGAAAAACACTTTTTTTAAAAAAATGTTTGGACTTTTTCATTTATATAGCAAAAAAAAAGTTAAAATCCCAGTGGTGAATAAATACCACCAAAATAAAGTTTCATCTGTCTCAAAAAAAATGCTAACAAATTCATATGGGTAGAGTGTTGCTTACCCGCACAATTGTCATTCAAAGTGTGACAGCACTGAAAGCTGAAAACTGGCCTGGACAGGAAGGGGGTAAAAGTGTTCGGAGTTGAAGTGGTTAATATGTAATATTTTGTATTAAAATGTATCAATTCTTCTTTCAGTTATATAAATATTTTTCATAACATTGACATCCTTGAATCTCTCTCTGATTCTGGTATACTGCATGTGGTATACAGAGTATACAGTACTCACCTATTTATAGGTTATTATTATTAATAAGAATTGTTAGATATTCAATTATTCGCCAACGTGCTTCTTAGCCATAAAGTGCATCATAATGTAACATAATATACTTACTTTTTCCATTTTATGTTTCCATATATTGTCATTCATTACCTTTTATTATTCTGTATTACTCCTAATAAAGATTATAGCTCAGTCTACATACTAATACTGTATATCCATTATATCAATTCTCAGTTTATTAGTGTGGTGTCTGTGCATTTTGTGCCCCTGTTAACATTGTATTAATTTCAAATCCCATTATTTATCTGCTTTGGATATGCTGAGGTGTGGTTCACCAAATAATGTTCTTTATTTTCATTAGAATTTGTAACTTATGTTGTGGATGTGCTGAGCTAAGTAGTTCACCAACAATGTCTAGTCTGTTGGCTGTTATCCCTCATTATGAGATCAAACCCTAGTCTAGTGAGGTGCTCCACAGTTTTCAAGGACCCTTGTATAATAAAGACATAAAGACAGGGTGGCAATGTGTTTCAAAGGAATTACCTTCTTTATCAAGCCTTCCCATAACTGGTAAACAGAGATATATATCTCCATTTACCAGCTACGGGAAGGCTTGATAAAGAAGGTGATTCATTTGAAACACGTTATGTTGCCACCCTGTCTTTATGTGCATCCATTCCATGGGAATACAGAGCCACAGCTGATGCTGCTCCCTGTCACTTTACAGAATGGGTCCAGAATTGCCTATACCAGGGCTTTCCAGCTGCTTTCTGTGTATTACACAGAACCTTTGGCTGCCTTTACAGTAGGACTCTATATGTCACTCCAGCTGGATTTAGGGTACTTTTACTGTAGGTGTGCTATTGTTTTAAAGTGAAACTTTAGTCAGAAAATGAAGCCCTGCTAGATCACTTTAGGCTGCCCCATTTTGCAGGTATAGATATGTAATACATTAAAAAGATCTGTCTATGCTGTTTAAAATCCAGTGACGTACTGTCTTACCCTTCTCTGCACATGCTCAGTTGCTCTCTATTTTTAGGCACTGTGCTGAATTTGTAGAGGCCAATCTGCTGATTGCCTAACGATTTAATGCTGCTAAAGACTCTGGGCTTCAGCAAAATGGCAGCCTCCAGCAAGAAAAATCGGGGACAATAGTGGCGGCAATTTACAGCACATACTGAAGGTACAGAGATGGGCAACCAAACTGATACGAGGCATGGAGGAGCTCAGTTATGAGGAAAGATTAGAGGAACTGAATTTATTCTCTCTTGAGAACAGGAGATTAAGGGGGGATATGATCAACATGTATAAATACATCAGTGGTTTATATAGTGAAGTCAGTGTAGAGTTATTCACCCTGAGGTCATCACAGAGGACAAGGGGGCACTCTTTACATTTGGAGGAAAATAAATTTAATCTCCAAAGATGGAAAGGTTTCTTCACAGTGAGAGCTGTGAAAATGTGGAATGGACTCTCTCAAGAGTTGGTTCTGGCCAGCTCAGTGGATTGCTTTAAAAAAGGCCTGGATTCTTTCTTGGATACACAGAATATAATACTAACATGTATAGGTAAAGTTGATCCAGGGAATATCCGATTGCCTCTTGGGGGATCAGGAAGGAATTTTTTTTCCCTGCAGGAACAAATTGGATCATTCTTTGCTGAATCAATTGTGGGTGTAGAATTATAACTCTTTTTTTTTTTAATGGTTGAACTGGATAGACTTTTGTCTTTTTTTAGCCAGACTAACTATGTAACTATGTATACTCATTTTGGTAACATAAATATTAATGTGGAGTGTATGTTCCTTGCCAAAGATCATTATTTATCAAGTTGTTGTGGGTAAAGTTCCACTTTAATTCCAATAAATCAGTTAATGTTTTTAAATGTGTTCAGTTTTTAACCCCAATCCTGCACCCTTGTCTGCCTTTTCATCTTGAGGCATATTTAACAGCATGCAAAGATGTACAACATATGTTTACCAATGTCAAATCACTGAAGGATGAACTCCAGTTAGTTGGGATAGGTTACTACACTTTATACATCATTGTGGGTGGGTGTAGGTGTGGGAACAGGTACGATTCCTGCACCCGCATTCAGCCCGCAGGCTAGTGTGAACCAGGCGTTATGGAGGAGCATCATAGCCACCTACTATAAGTGCATAACTGCTTGATGGTGATTTTGGGGACGACTTTATGTTGTAACAGCTGATTAATTTTATATGAACTAAATGCCAAAAGCAAGGAGTTGTGTTGCCTGTTCCCTTTAAGCCACCACCACATACTAAACACAGTTCTTTGCCTAGGTTGAAAAAGTTTGACAAACAATTAATTATAGTCTGATTCTGAGGAAGAAGCACTGTGAATCAGCAAAAAATCAACCAGGGAAACTGAGTTTCGAAGGGCTGTTTATTCCTTTAATGACTGTATTTTCTTCTTCGATCAGAAGTATGAAGTCACCCCCACTGAGTTTATTTCTGCTGATTCGGTGGCACTACTGCTATTCCCAGCTAGACTTCTTTGATCCTCTAATGTGCACTCTTAAATTCTGGTAATACATGGTTATATTAGGTTCTGTAGACATTCATACAATTGTTCATGCTTTGGGGTGGTGGAAATGTTTAACACACACATAAAGCAAAAGCTATATACACATTGGAATAATCCGAATTAGAATTTCTGCCTCTGACCCCTTGGTATGCGACACTTCATATTCCCTTGGCAAGCAGTGGCATCCCATCTCTCTATTATTATTTACATTTTCTCAGTCAAGCTAAAAGGCAACACAGGCCCTGATACCATGGTATATTGTATGTACAGTTGGCAAAACCTATTCTTCTACACAGAGGGGTCAAAGTCAATTGTCAAATTTTGAGCCATTGGGATTCTTTTTGAGCTATGTCAGTACTATCTCCATTATAGACCTGAACTCCCCCATTTTCCTTTGTATACACAGAGTCAAAGAAATACTTTACAGTAATACATTTGCCTTCTCTTTCTCCCCAATGACAACTATAAATTATATTGTAATGGACCTACATGCTCAGACCTGACCTTTTTACTAATAGTATATCTGAAGAATTTTTGGGGACTTTTTCTACTCTTTTCCAACCTGTCTGTCAAGGAATTCTGGTGAGGCATTGTAAGGGAATTCCAGTACGGCAACTGGTGCACATAGCATTGCTCATAGAAATGAGCATAGGCACATCACTATTAAATAAGCATAGGCTCGTGCATGTGTCCAGAAATTTGTGCACACGTGGGAGCATGCCCAAAGTTTCTAGTGCCAGACGGGCTGTTTAGGGTGCTTGTGCTCACTGTCAGTGCTGACTGGTCTTCAGATGTTCCCTGTATCCTGCATTCTTCCAGTGTGTTCCCTTGTTACTGACCTGGCTTGATTCTGCTCTTGACTAGCCACCAGTTCCTGACCTGGCTTGTTCCTGACTTTGGCTCTACTTTTGATCTGGTACCTCGCTGCCCGCCTGTTGATGACCCTGGGTAATCCTGTAACCTCGCTTCTGTCTCTGATCTTGGTTTCCTGACCTGTTTGAGTGCCTACCCAGCTGTCTGCTGTTGCAGCTCTGCACATCACTGAGTGTTCTGGACACCAGTCTGCTGTAAGCTCTGACAAGCCACATGTCCTGGGCCTACAGCAGAATTGGAGTGCCATTTTAACCTCGGCTGGACTACATCTCCTGTTGCTGGTTCTCCTATCAACGTCTGCTGGCATTTATGTTTCTCCTGTCCCTCGGCACCCTCTGTTCCACTCTCAGTGGGGCAGGGCTGGAGATACATTTTTAAAAAATGATAGTGTTCTTTCATTTTTATATTTTTTTAAATGCCGATTTCTTCTTATTTTTAAATTCTCTAACTTTGGACATGCATTTTAATCTTATTACCCATGTTTACGTCTTGTGATTTACACACCCCTGTCATAGTGCCTAGCCAGGCATATTACACTTTTTCCTGGTTTGGTAATACAGCTTTCTATATCAGCGCTCACAGTCTATGCCATTATAACCAATCATTGGGGTTGACTTACTATGAGCAAATTGGCTGTTCACTTTGTACAGTAATTTATACTTTGCATGGGAATTTTTTTCTTAGCTTGGCAAATGAGCAGAAGCTCTGTTGACTTCCATAATGCAGTCCAGCAAACAAGAATACAGTGTTTTTTTATTTTTCTTTGCTTGTGATTGGGTATTCTTTGCAAGGTGAATTTTCACCACATTCACTAAGATCCCTTGCAAAGGTGAACAGTCTATTTGCCTTTAGTAAATCCAATTAGCTGAAAGATGATGCAGGAAACAGTAGAGCTGAACAAGGAAAAGGAAAGCTTAATTAGGAAGAAGAGGAGTAATCTTCCTGACAGTATATTATGACAGAAGTACAGAGATGTTGGTCTACCTATTTTCTAGGCAAACTGGCTACATTGAACCTCTGTTGGCTAATTACATTTTCAGTATACGCGAATTAATTTTCTTTGTCGCAGTATAAAAAGCACATAGAGATAGATATACCTTTCTACTTCTTACTCAGGGGACTTTACAAAATAGGTGAAGTTTATGAAATAAATATTTTTTACATGTCAGTTTATTTTATATTGGCTTTTATTTTATGCATTTTAAAATATTCCCCCCACCCCCCTCGGGGCTACTTTTTAGAGAAGTCCTGTCTATTTTTAGTTGCCTTTCAAATAATTTTTAGAATGAAACTCAGTTCAATTGGTGTGTAAATCACAAGAGTCTCTGAACAAAACAACAAATCCTTTGGCAGATAAAGGTACTGTATGTAATAGCTTTGCATGTGGGTCTGGGTTGTTAAGTTTTCCCTGCTGATTTTCATGTTTGTATGATATATTGCTTTTTTTCCCATATTCTTAATTTATAAACATAAAATATACAATAAAGCAAGTAAATAAAACCTGTAAATCATTTTGAAAAGATACATAGAAATAGTTATGCTATTGGCAGAGTAATTTCTCACAATGATGCTGGATGATGATGATGTCAAAAACATATTAGACGGTTCAACACAATTGAACACATCACAACACATCACACAAGTGTTATATTCCACTGACAGCAGCAAGACTGTGCTAAGGAAGGAAACCAGCTCATTTTATCTCATTGAATGCATACTGCTGGAAGGTAACACTTCCCTGCTCAGAGATGACAGCTCAGGAGGGTTAGCTTATATTTGTTGCCTTTTCAGTTTCATGTCACAGGAGTGTATTGATTCTCCCATCTAGTACACAACCAGAAGCCTGCTGTTCTTTATCTTATAACCTCATCACTTCTGTACAATAGAAGGGAATCAGATACCATTCAAGCCTTAACTTGCAAACTGTGGCTAGACGTTTTAGCTTCAAGAAAGAAAATTCACCATGCTAAATTTTTGTCTGTGTGGACAGGGGCGGACTGACCATTTGGAAACTCGGGCACTGCCCGAGGGCCCGGGGTAAGTAGGGGGCCCCATGAGATGCCCCTGGTACCTTTTTTCATAGGCTTTTTCGAGTTTGGGCAAGGACACAGGGGCCCCATGATCCCCTATTGCCCAGGGGCCCCATGAATTGTCAGTCCGCCCCTGTGTGTGGAACACACTCCTCAGCACAACAGCCAAATAAAAATGAGAACTATGGGTAAATCAAATATACCAGGCCCATAACTGGACACAGAAAATGTACAAGACAGGTCCTGTTTGAATATTAGATCATTTTACAAAAATCTAATTAGAATTCCATAGAATATTATTAATATTAGTACCATTTGATGTTTGCAGTATATAAGAGTCTGTAAGAATACTACGTTTTTTTTACTGATTTACCTGTGGAATTTTATGGCTGCTTAACAATGATAGGGGGACCTTATCCACTAAAGAAAAAAAGACAATGAATGAAAAATCATTAACATATAACTTTGGCACTGCCTTTTCACCAGACTGCTTCTCTGAATTTTGGAAACTCTTATCATTTTCTTAAAGGACATCTGTGCCTTTGGTGGAAGTTGTCCTTTAAGGCATATCGCACCCCCTTGACTGCAGCCCACCTGGAGAAATACTTACCTACTTGATTCAGCAAATCCTGCCCTGAGCAGCACAGTTTTACATCCCTGTCAGGTCCTTTTTGTCTTGTACATGTACAGACCGACTGGATGTGCATTGCCCATAAAAACTAAAGAAAGGGGAGAAGGGTTCAAAAGGGAAGTGTAGGATGGTTTTGCTGGAGAGGCAGTCCTTTGTGTAGATTTCCTGCTGGCTATTGTTGGGGCCCTTTAAGAAGCAGTGGTGCATTTAATGACAGTTTTAGTAGTATAGTTGCAGTAAAGATGCAGTGAAGGCGCAGTATAGGTGTGGTACAGGTGCAGTGTAGATGGAGGTCAAATGCAGTGACAATTCAGTACACCTGCAGTATTGGTTTGGTATGGGTGCAGTATAGTTGGTCAAAGTGTGGTATGAGGCTGGTATAGATTCAGTATGGGTTGGGTACACTTGGAGTCCTGTTCTCAGTGGCTCAGTCTCTGCTAGCAGGGTTAATAATGGGTTGGTTAGTCCTCTCACCAATGCCCAGGACTTCACTGTTGATGCTCACTGTAGAGGAGGGCCCCCTCAGTCTCTCCCTGAAAGCCTCTATTGATCAGAAGTTGGAAGCAAAGGGTGAGTGGATGCTACAGACACTCTGGGTAAGTGGTGCAGGATCTGTGATGTAGGCTATCCTGGGCTGCTCCTGGGTGTCCTCACTTCCAGTCCCAGGTTCGCATCCCTGATGGAAGGTAAATATTCAGCCAGATGTGCTCTCTTTTTCACTACTTGGCACCAAGAGGAAGAACTTTCTCAGGGAATTTAATAAAAGTTCTTCTTCCACACCCCCTACTGCACAGTGTGTATTGGGATCTGTAGTCCAAAGAGTCTCTGGGCCCCATCATTCTGCTGTCCCTAACTACATCTCCCAGGATTCTCAGTACTTTGCATATAAGTCTATGGGTTTGCTTGGCTTTAGCTCTTCCCAAGCTACCTAGAGGAGAATGGCACAGCATAACAGCAGTATCTCAGTAGAAAGTAAAAGTAAACTAATTGTAAAGGGGGAAATGTCTCCTTCTCTTTGTTTCTGCAGACCAGCACTTGGCTACATTTGCTACGTAGCTATAAAAGTGCTACAGGCTGCTAATGCTCAAGTTCTGTAAATAGCACTATTTTTAGGACAGACATGCCCCTGTCTATGGTACTGCTGCAGTGGTGTGTTATCTATTTGACCCAGTATTACTTCCAGAAGTTACATGCATAAAATGTTAATTTGAAGATGTTAAAGGTGCATTCTAGGAGCTAGAATTTATTTTACTTGTGTAAGTGCATATATCCAAGGAAATACGCACAAAATAAACACAAGAAATTTTAGACAAAAATACTAATGTTCAAATATCAGTACCATGGGAAGTACTCTAAGGGTTAGAACCCTTGTCAGGTTTTAATGTTATCTGGGGCACAGTTGGAGGAATCTTCCCTCACTCGCTGTACTGTGACAAACGTTTACTAAAGAGGAAGAGAGGAAAAATCTGCAACATGGAAACAGCCAACAATAAAAAGCTGACATGGGTTATAACACCTGCTAATTTGCTTAACAATGTATTTTAACTTATTACAGGCATTTATATAATGCCAACAATTCAGGAAACACTTTACATACTATTTATTCACTCCAGTCCCACACAAGCACAAGGAGAACATACAAACTCCATGTAGATAATATTCTGGCAGGGATATGAACCAAGGACCCCGCCAATGCTGCAAGGCAGAAGTGCTAACCACTAAACCACTATTTTTGTCTGTGTTATTATTGGTCAATTTCCCTCACTTCCTGTCTGATGAACAGGTTGTCCCCAGGACAGGGAGCAATTTGACCCTAATGCTTCTGCACTCTTTCCAAAACCAAAAAAGCACTAATAAGGCGGCACTGATAGGTTGCACTGATGAGGTGGCACTGCTGGGCCCTGATGCGGAGGCACTGACGATGCTGCACTGGTATGCAGCACTGATGGGCACTGATAGGTGGCACTGACGGACAGCACTGACTAGTGACAATGACTGATGGCACTGATGGGCGGCATTGATAATGAGGGCACTGATAACACTGTTCAACAAATTTTTATTTTTTGCCAGTTTTGGAAACAAAAGGATCCATTTCTTAATGAATTTCACATTCTGAATTCAAATATAACAATGAAATTTGTCAATTGGCTCTAGTTTTTCTGTAAACGGAAAGTTTTCTACTATAGGCGTAATGACTATATAATGCACAATAATTATATAGATAGATGTCTTTCCACAAATATAAAGCAAGTGATATTGACTACATAACAAAGCCTAAATGGCATAATATATTGCATAGGATTACCAAGAAAAATTATAGCCATAAGCTAAATTGAATCATTTTAATACTTAGGATTCTCACTAGTTTTGTCTTCAGTTTGTGTCGGTTTTGCTTCTCTTGGCTTTTCTCTTGTATTCGAGGAAAGGGCTATCTCTTACAACTGCACGTGACTACACGCTTCAGGTTCTTCCTCACTTGACTCAACCATGAAGGATTCTGGTGCTTTAGGAATTGGTAGCCCCTCTCCATGAGGAACTGGACGTATTGCCGATGGAATATTTGGATAGTGCACAGATAACTTTTTCTTCTTATTTAGCCCTTTTACAATTGGAGGCACCATACAAAAGTAACAATTACTAACATGATC
This sequence comes from Staurois parvus, assembly GCF_062004578.1. Taxonomy (NCBI): domain Eukaryota; kingdom Metazoa; phylum Chordata; class Amphibia; order Anura; family Ranidae; genus Staurois; species Staurois parvus. The sequence continues at coordinate 1,004,244 of NW_028317813.1, read as the reverse complement.
TGTTGGCTCTCTCCAAATCATTGGCACAGCGAAAGGCATAGATGCCTTTTTTCCATTCAACCATTGCTCCAGTGCCGTCCCACAAGAATTGCAGCATATATGTGGTGCCCAGCTCTTGTCCTGGTCTCCTATCTTGCAGCCAAAATACAAGTTGTAGGCTTTCTTAATCATTCCTGTTATCCTCCTTTTTTGTGAGATAAAAGTTATTTCACCGCAGATATAGCAGAAATTATCTGCTTTATTCACACAAGTTCGAGGCATTACTGAGTAGCCTATATAAGCATAAAACGAAATGTAAAGACGCTGTCGAACTACAATCAGCTACAGATACTGCAGCTTTTATGCAGTGAAGTGATGCAATTAAAGGCTAATATTGCATCATCTCAGTATACATGCAATTTTCTATTGGTCACCAGTATCAATTGCGCAATATGCAGCTGAAGTTGCATCATAATTTTGAATGGCTTACGTCATTAGATGGGTGAATATATCATGGAAACTAGAGCCAATCAACATTTTTTAGGGTCATTTTCGTTTTCAGCACCCCAAAATTATGTAAGATTAGCTAATTTTATGCCCAAAACTTTTTACCTGTTGAACAGTGTAATCAGTGCCCTGATTATTAGTGCAGATATCCTCTGTCACATTTGCCAGTTATTGGCAAAGTGATGAAAGTGATGCCGATCACCGGCAACTGTATTTACTTTGTGATCTTCTGTGTCATTGGACACAGCTGATCACATGGTAAAAGGCCGCTGTGATTGGCTTTTTACCTTGTCATGTAATCAGCTGTGTCTATAGAACACAGTGATCACTGACAGCGCCGGGCGCGCAGGGAGCGCATTCTGGGAGAAAGTCCATCTTTCGGCTATAGCGTGGTTGGCAAGTGGTTAACATAGTATGGAAACACTGACAATACCCATAACAAGTAATTTGCCTGGTTTACACTTAAAAAGTCAATACAGCACGACAAATTATTAGCCCCTGTTAGTTACAGGCAGTTGTAAAAATCGCAGATTTTTTTGTAATGTATTTTATTGTGCAAACTCCATGCAGGTAGTTCCATGGTTGGGATATGAACTGACAACCCTAGAGCTGTCAGGTGGAAGTGCAAACCACTTAGCCACTGTGCTGAGGGCCGTGGATAAGGGGGTATCACCGGTCTTCCTGTACAGGGCCCAGGCCAGCAGGGGAGTCCAGGATGAATTGGATGTGGGTGGGGAGGGTGAATGGCATTGGTGGGAGGGGCAATTACTGGAAGCAATCCCCTGTATGTCGCTCTCTCTGCAGGCAGCTGAAAGAGAGCCATACAGGGGATCAGTTCCAGTAATTCCCCCCGCGCGCGCCTCACCGATCACCCTCCTTGTGCACCATATGTTTTCATTCAGGATGGAGAAGTGGGGGAAGGATTTAGTAAATATGTCACATTTACCAGCCTCTTTCTTTCCTGAATGAACACAATGAGTGATTGGTACCAGTTACTTACTGTGTTCATATCTGAAGCATAGTAAATTGTGTTTTTTGGGGGGCCCGTTGGGTTTGACTGTATGGGGTCCCATGGTTTCTAACAGCAGCCCTGACTATGCTGCACAGCTTAATGAATTATCAAGGGGAGAAAGAAAGTGGGAAGATGGAAAGGGGGAAAAAGATGAAAAAAAGTGGGGCAGGGAATTCATGTAATGAGGAATATGGTAGGTATATAAAGAAGGGGGTGGTTAGGGACATGGTCAGACCCTATTTAAAAGCCTAGTAGGCCATCCTTTGTTCAAGGGGAACCATTTTATTTTACAGGTGAAACTCGAAAAATTAGAATATTGTGCAAAAGTGTATTTATTTCAGTAATGCAACTTAAAAGGTGAAAATAATATATGAGATAGACTCATTACATGCAAAGCAAGATAGTTCAAGCCGTGATTTGTCATAATTGTGATGATTATGGCTTACAGCTCATGAAAACCCCAAATCCACAATCTCAGAAAATGAGAATATTGTGAAAAGGTGCAATATTCTAGGCTCAAAGTGTCCCACTCAAATCAGCTAATTAAACCATAACACCTGCAAAGGGTTCCTGAGCCTTTAAATGGTCTCTCAGTCTGGTTCAGTAGGAACCACAATCATGGGAAAGACTGCTGACCTGTCTAGGTCCTTGCTGGGAAGATTTCCTACCATGTCCTGTTGTATCATCAAGACAAGAAATCAGGGAGCAATCTCTCCAATAGGACAAAAAGACAGCAATAAAAATCTGACACAGGTTCCAACTCTTACCCATCCTATAACAAAATTGTCTAGAGCTCCACTTTATTCTATTTCCTGGCAAGATCACATTCATATATTTAGAATTACTTACTATAGGCAAATTCATTTGCACTTTTTTTTATGTGACACTTTCTATTATGTTTTTGTCATCAGCAATTATATGTCATCGTGATCAATAAGCTCTGATTTTATTGTGTTTGTGCCATTTTACTGAATAATGGCAGGAAATTTGTCGATGCTTGACATTTTCAATCTTCACAAATATATAAATGTTCAAATGCATGTTAATTATTCATATTATCTGAGAATATGCCAAGTGCCAAGCTAACACAAGCAGCCAGTGGCGAGAAACATTAATTGTACTTGAGGGAGCTAGGACTGTGAAGTAGAACTGGGTCTTACAAAAAGACAGATGGATCTCTGGTAGGTCAGAAAAAGATTTAATCCAGGACTTGATCTGCTATTAATCATAAACGCCTAGCAATTAGCTGAACACACAATTGTGCAAAATGCATATGAGAAATGTTTAGTCTGAAAAAATTATTATAATATATTACTAATTCAGTCCAGGCAGTCCTATCAGAAATTACAGTCAGAACGTTTTGCCAATTACATCTCTGTTCAATAGTTGAGCATAGTCTAGGACCCACCCAAAAACTGTGAGTAGATAATACAGAAACAGAAGCACACTGATATATAATCACCGGCTACTTTATTAGGTACACCTTGCTAGTGCGAAGAAAATACCCCCACACCATTACACCACCACCAGCCTGAACTGTTGATACAAGGCAGGATAGATCCATGCTTTCATGTTGTCTACACCAAATTCTGACCCTACCATCTGCATGTTATAGCAACCAGTCTGCCCATTCTCCTCTGACATCAACAAGGAATTTTCGTCCACACAACTGCTGCTCACTGGATATTTTCTCTTTTTAAGACCATTCTCTGAAAATGCTAGAGATGGTTGTGTGTGCAAAATCCCAGTACATCAACAGTTTTTGAAATACACAGACCAGCTTATCTGGCACCAACAACTATGCCACATTCAAAGTCACTTAAATCCCCTTTCTTCTCCATTCTGCTTGGCATACATCTAGATGCCTAAATGCATTGAGTTGCTGCCATGTGATTGGCTGATTGGCAATTTGTGTTACCAAGCAAATGAACAGGTGTACCTAATAAGGTGGCCAGTGAGTGTATATACTTGCATGTGCACCTATTTGTTAATGTTGGAAATTATAGAGATCATTAGCATACTATGGGGTTTATTTACTAAAGCTGGAGAGTGAAAAATCAGGCTCACTTCTGCACAGAAACCAATCAGTTTCTAACCTCAGCCTGTTCAATTAAGCTTTGGCAATAAAACCTAAAAGTTATTTGTTTTCTATGCAGAAGTGAGTCTGATTTTGCACTCTCCAGCTTTAGTAAAAAAACCTCTGTGTTTTTAGCTACCTTCTGTCTGCCCACTATACTTAAAGTGACACTAAAGGTTTATTTTAAAAAAATTAAATAAATAAAAAACATGCTTTGCACAGACCAGCCCAGATCCTCTTCTTTTCCGGTCCCCTCTGGTGCTCCTGGCTCCTACCCCTTGAGCAGTGCCCCCAGGGAAAGCCGTTCGCCCTTGGGGCACCGCTGCATGCTCATCCCCAAGCTGCAGCTGTATGCGTCCATAAGACACATAGAGCCGCGGCTCACCCACCTGCTCTCTCCTCATTGGCTAACTGGCTGTGATTGACAGCAGAAGGAGCCAATGGGCTCCCGCTGCAGTCTCAGCCAATGAGGAGGAAGAGTCCCCAGACAGCAGAGGCTGTTGAGAACATTGCTGAATCGGAGGGGGCTCAGACAAGGATTGGGGGGAGGGTGGCACTGCACACAGAAGGTTTTTTACCTTCATGCATAGTATACATGAAGGTGAAAAACCTTGAGCCTTTAAAACCACTTTAAACAGACTGAAGTTGGACAATGCAGAGCAGAAGGCCTTTTTTAAAATGGCTTTTTTCCCTTGCTCTTTCACACCCCTTAGCATGTGCCAGAGCAAAGTATTGTGATCTCAAAGTCTGTTGGCCAGTGCAGATAAATAAAAAAGTTACAGAGCCAATCAGAATGGTTTTGCACCATTTGTTTGCTGCGGTCAATCACAGTATCACACAATGAATGGTGTGTGAGAGGAAATAAACCTTCCTGATCATAGCCAGTACCCAGTATGAAATAGTACCAGTGTCATCCAATATTGGAAACATCAAGTACCAGTGACTGTGTAAGTTGGAATAAATAATACAAATAAATATAGAATAATAATCAATGAAATTACTAGATCAACAAATCATTATTAGATAGTGATAATCAATATAAGTGAACGAAGCGCTATGATGGGCGCAAAAAAATTCTGTGAAACTGTAAAAAGTCTTATAACAAAAAAGTGTTTATGAAATAGTGAAGGCTTGACGAAATCAGGTCAGCATACAGTGCTCCAAATAAGTCCTAATGCACAAGTGATATCCAATAAATCCGTGTGGCTTTATCCGTGCGAAAGATTGTAAGAAATGCGCACTAACTAGATGCGCATGATTATTGCGCAATATGTTGAACAAGAACCTGCAGGAAGCCCCCTTTAAATGGATATGACAGACAGCATGGAACCAGGATACCTCCTCTGGACACAAGCCTCCTCTGCAGCCACGCTTCCACTGGGGTCCTGGGAATCATTAGCTCAAACCTCTGCTACACTATTGACCGGCATCTAATCGGTTCGCAGCTGGGAGTATGAGAGGAGGCAGAGGAAGCAATGGAGGCAGCGGACAGCATGGACACACTGTCACAGCAGCTGCAGACCAATTAGATGCCGGTCAATAGTGTAGCAGAGGTTTGAGCTTATGATTCCCAGGACCCCAGTGGATACGTGGCTGCAGAGGAGGCTTGTGTCCAGAGGAGGGATCCTGGTTCCATGCTGTCTGTCAGATCCATTTAAAGGGGGCTTCCTGCAGATTTTTGTTCAACATATTGAGAATTAATCATGCGCATCTGGTGAGTGTGCATTTCTTACAATCGTTGGCACGGATAAAGCCACACCGATTTATTGGATATCACTTGTGCATTAGGACTTATTTGGAGCACTGTATGCTGACCTGATTTTGTCAAGCCTCCATTATTTCATGAACACATTTTTGTTATATGACTTTTCACAGTTTCACAGAATTTCTTTGCTCCCATCATAGTGCTTTATTCACTTATATTGATTATCACTATCCAATACTGATTTATTGATCTAGTAATTTCATTGATTATTATTCTATATTTATTTATAATATTTATTCTAACTTACACTGTCCAATATTATAGCGCTGCACTGTTTTTTCTGATTATTTGCAAGGCTTTAGGGTTCCTTTTTCAGTGCATATGCGGCTTGCGCAATTGGTTTCCTGAGCACTCGCTGATTTTTTGTCTGAAGTAACAGTGACTGTTCACCCTTCTCCTGTATATGTCAGTTCCATATTGTCTCTGATCTGACCTGTATATTAACCCCTAAACTCCCTTATCCTGCACATATCTAGATTAACCCCATTCATCTCCATCATCCCACTATATGTAACCTGTACATTAACCCCTTTACCTCCTCCCCCCTCTGTATGTGGCCTATCCTTTTAATAAATCTCATGCACGATTACCAATGTTTTATCCCCTTCAATACTGGCATGTTTCTTTAAAGAGGAGGCGCTGGCATCTTAACTAAGGGAAACAGGATTTTCAGCCAATTTGCTGGCGCATTGTACTTTGTGAATGGTTCCACAGTATTCTGGGGCCCACTGAGGTAATCCAACTGGAAGTTGCCCGTTCCCCCACTTCCCAAAAAGTGCCAATTGTTAAGGGGACGGGATGCAGATAGGTAAAACTTCCCCTTTTGAGTAAGGTTCTACTTTATTACCAAAAAACTGTGGCAGAAAATCAGATCAGATACTTTTCAAAAAGGGGCCGTAAATTAGAAGTAGAACTTCACTCTCTCAAGTAACATTGATTATTTGTAATCTTTATGCTGATAGCATTAGTAAATAGATAGGAAATTTACTTCCCGGTTCCCATGCTTGGCAAAATATGTCATACATCCCATGAGTCTTCAGGAGGGGAGGAGGGGATTTCTCAGCTAAGCATACCCTCCTGCCTGCATGCCTGAGCTAAGGGCAGAGGACTCAAGGATGTAAATGCTACATGAATTATCTGCCCTTACCCAAGATGGCCACAGCCATAAATGCTAGGGGGTGTTTTTCAAATAGATTTCTCAACTAAGCATGGAGACATAGAAGGATGGGAAAGTTTGCTGGACATTAAAAATGAATTAAACAGCGTTTTCGGTTTGTGGTGCTCAGATAAAGTGTAGTTCCACTTTAATAATGGAAAGTAAGAGAATTTTTTTGTTTAGATCGAAAACATCATTGAATAATAAATCCCACCAAAAAAATGTCCTTTCAGTCCCAAAATGATAGAAATTCGATTTGGGTACAGTGTTGCATGACTGAGTAATTGTCGGTCAAATTAACACAGAGCTGAAAACTGAAAATTGGCTGGGTCAGGAAGGGGATTTAACATGCTGGTCCTCAAGTAGGAACACATGAGCAACTTATTAGTCACATAACAAGCAGTGCAATGTTTTGGTCACTGTTTCCCTGAGGAGTTAGAGCTCAGGAGCATGGTACGGCTTGTTTTGCTCCTAAACATTTGCTCATATTTGAGAAACAATATGCTGGTGATTTCTACAATTACTGGAATAAGAAAGGCACAATATGTTGTGTACCTAGAAGGTTGAGAAGCTCTTTGGAGTGCACTGTACTCTCTTCATTACTGTTTGTAAATGTTTGTTCAAATGAGCAAATTGTGTAGCAAGGGGACACAATTTAAATGAATATGACTCTTCAGCTACCCAAAAGCTACATTATGGATGTCCCAGAGCCACTTACTTGATGGTAAGCTTTTCTCTCATTGTGAAATTCTTGTCCTCAGGTGGGTTTGAATGATGGGTTCCAGTCACTTTGCTTTAGGTTTTGTAGGTCCATTACACATGTGCATTAAGCAATGGGAAGAAGAATAAAGGGAGCACAGTATACCTGCATGCTTCTTGTCAAAACATTTGCTTTCAAGTTACCACTCTCACTGGGCTGTATGGATACTAAATCCTTAGGATGGCTCCTGAGGTTCATGTGGTAACATGAGGTTCAAGTAGGGACAGCAATAGGAAGGATCCTCTTCAGGAACCTCTGCAGTCTGCTTCCAATGGACCACTACAGCTCACCATTGCAGTCAATATCTTTAGAGAGGACTCTCTGGAGGGAAGATCCCTGCAGTACTCTACACCCCTATCCCATAAGGCCTAAAGCTGGTCCTACACTGTACAAATTGTGGACAGTTCCTGAGGAACCAACCAAACTTCCCTCAGTCAGTGACTGTCTGCTGTCTCCTTCCCATCCCTCTATCCCTTTGGGCTGGCTGTCAAAATACAATAGGCACAGTGGGAGATTCATTCATCTGTGATATATGGCATGGATGGAAGAATCTGTGAGGCTCGGTTCACACTGCTTCAATCCGATTTTGATCCGACTTTCAGTGGGATTATGTAGTGCTACTTGGATTCTACTTTGAAGTGGTTTGCATATTCTATGGGGCCAAAAGCTCACTGGAATTGCACCAAAGTAGTGCAGGAACCTTTCCAAAATCTCTCCATGCTGAGTCGCATTAATATGAATGGACACCATTGAAAAAAATGTGATATCCATTGTCATGAGATTCTGTGTGACTCAAGTCACATCTGAAATCATACTAATGTGAACCAGGCCTTAGTGTATGACTAGCTTAAGAACAAGCCTGGTTTCACAGCAAGGTCCTCTCAAGGAAAAACCATGGTAGGAAAGACCATGTACTAGGAAGTGCCTTAGATATTTATTAGCTCTCCCGGCACGCACAGCAAGTTTCCATAGCCTGCTCACTGGTCAGGTATCAAGAATCACGGAAATGTTAAACCTCGCACACCCTGCTGGAGCAAGTTCAACGCAGCATGTGACTTGAGATCATTTCTCTATGCTTAGAGAACACTAGCTAGCACAGAACTAAGCTGATTACATGTCACTAACATATCACAATACAAAAAGGGAATTTGTATTAAAAAAAAAATAAATACACGGACAAAGAAAAATTGTCCAGCATACTTTAGCTAAAGTTTGGAATGCCACACCAGCTCATTAATACACACAAACATGCCAGACTTTCTGGCAAAGCATTCACAGATGTACTGAGGCTCTGGTTTGCAAATAGAAAATATCCAATTGATGTTTGAAAGTAGAACTGTACATAGAGAGATTATTTCTGTCTGTAGTGCCATGCCCCATCACTCATATATCTACTGTATATGTCAACAAGGTTTGTTTTCTTTGTGAAGAGGAACAAAGAATGTAATATAGGTCAAGTTAAAAGAAATGATTTCCTGTCAGGCTGATGGGTAGATGTGGCTGGCAGTAAATTGCCTGTATACATCTGTTGCTCACTCGCTATTTTTCCATTCATTCCTCTGAGAAACGGTTAGTCTGCTATTTTCTCTTTGCTTCCAGGCTTGCTTAATTTCCCCTTAGAAACACATCTCTGCTGGCAGAGGAGGCTCTGAGAGAATGTGTGGTTCAGCATCCTTTCCCTCAGTATCTGCTACAAGCAGAAAAGAGTAAATTAAAGTACTGAGAGTTTTTTCCCCTGGTTATAACCAAAGACATAAACATAATAGTAGCAGAAAAATCCAGATGCTACATCATTTGAATTTATAAGGCGAAATATATAAAATTGGTAAAAAGTGCTGCTATAAATGTCTTTATTCAAATCGTATTTAAAGCTGCACTCCAACCTCGCCCTCAGTCTTGCAGTTGTACAGGCTGCTTTCCTGTAATAAAAAGGCTTACAGAGATTTCCCTGCATACTGTATTTCTTACAATATGCAGTGAAACGGCACCAAGTCAGATAGAACCTACTTCATTTTCTGGCTGGATGTCCATCGTGTCCAGGATGTCCATCATGATCTAGCTCTTTCCTCACCAGTTTTATGGCCTGTGTTGATGGGTTTTTGCTTGCTTTAAGACAGTTTTGCATGCCCAATACAAGTCTAATAGAATGTAAAACCTGCTTACAGTAGATCATATTAGGGTGACCAGACATCCCGTTTCTGGATATAGTCCCCAATTCTAGAAAGCTGTCCCCAGGAACCCCAGTTCGGGTGGCTCCAGGGTAACCCAGCTAGCAACATAATTTTGTTTGGCCTTCTGCATTAGGAGGCGAGAGGGATGGGGTGCATCTGCACTGTTGTGTCCAGGGTTCTCGTAGTCTCGAGAATGTTGTGGGAGGTGAGCAAGAGGATTAGTTGCCACCCTACCCTGGCCAGCTTGACCTGAAGTGCACACCTGGGTCATAAGCCTGGGAGAAATGTATTTTTTAAGCTGTTAAGTCAACACTACACTGGGGTACAGGGCCAGACAAGTAAGGAAGGAGGGCACCTTCTACAGCTGTACAGATGATACCATTAAGAATGAGGCCAGTAAAGCAGGTAACCAGGTGCCTCAATGGTACATACCTATTAAAGCCTGCACTCCGTATTAGTTACTCCTGGTCCCTGAATTCTGCATTACTTAATACTAATTGAGGGAATTCAACAGCAACGCAATCCCAAGGTCCGGTGATTATATTTCAAGAAGGGAAAAGGGAATTTGTGCTAGAAGATGTTTTGTTAAGGGGATGGAGGGTTTGTGTTGGGAGGAGAGGGGATTTTTGCCTTTGAGGCATTCTGTGCTTTACTTACTTTTGACCTCTACACTCTGTGTATTAATTACTTCTGATCCCTGCACCCTGTGTGTTACTTACTCCTCACCCTTGTGCTCTGTGCATTACTTTCTGCCTCTACACTTTGTGCATTGCTACCCTTGATCTTTGCACTCTCTGCATTACTTACTTCCCACCCCTGCACTTTTCTAACTTTTGGCCTCTACTCTATGATAATCGGTGCATTACTTACTCCTGACCCCTGCACTCTTGGCACTTACTTCAGACCTCTGCACTCTTTTTATTACTTACTCCTGACCCCTGCCAGCATCCTTTCTGAAACTGTCTCTAGCAAAACCAGCATTCCTTTACATCTGCGTGACACTATACATGTACCAAAAGCTCTTAGCAGTTTTCTGAGCCAAACAGATGAGCAGGGGGATGGGAATTCTAAGTCATTTTTAGACAGAGTATAGTTACCATGATTGAAAGGAAGAGAATTTAGGAATAGACAGGAAGGTGTTTTAATAGGTTTACTTCTTGTAATTAACCAGGCTTCTAGACCAGGGCTGTAATTGGTGAGAGCCAGGAGCTTTAGTGGTATCTACATTATAGATTTTTATGTCAAGGGACATGTCACTGAAGCTTTGACTAACACTTGGTTGCTGTGCTGATATATACAAAGTTCGTCCAGCATATAATGAGAATGAAGTTCCTCCGCTTGAGTATGGCTCTGTGAAGGGAGAAGTTGGCCAAGGTCACTTGGCGTGGGGTTCCAGGTGTACATTAGAACAGTGTTTCTCAACCTTCTTTCAGTCAAGGCACCCTTTAAAATTATGGACAGTCTTGAGGCACCCCATTCTACAATTTTAAAAATTGTTCTAATAGTTTTATATAACGCAGCAACATCCACACATGTAGGACACCCAACATTAGAGGTGATTTATTCTTCCAAAGCAAATACACTTTTGCACACTGGTACTGAGTAGCATTCCAATGTTTCTGTTCTCCCTCAGTTTTTCTTCATCAATGAGCTAATGTGACCCCAGCACTGATGGAGAGGGGCAGGGGAGGGTCAAGTTAGGATGTTGTGCAGGCAACCAACATCCTCCTTATCAACTGATGATGTTATTGGTTGTCAGGTTGCAGGTGGCTAGAAGGTTGTAATGGTGCACAATGAAAACCTGTGGCTTTGTGTAACTAAAAGGCAGACTTGTTCCACCCACTGGCTTGTATACAAGTTTTAGGCAATTTTTAGACATTTTACCAAGGCACCCCTGAAGAAACCTCCAGGCACCCTGGTTGAGAAAGGCTACATTAGAACACTGATAAGTTGCATTCCAGCCCTGTCAGAGTTGAGACATTCTTTTTTGGGACACCCCGTTCAAGTGCCTCATATTAAGAAGCAGCAGTACGCGATACAATTTTGTGTAAAAATGCCTCAGAAACTTTGGAAATGGTGAGGAAAGCTTATGCAGAAGCTGAACTACCATCTGCACAAGTGTACCAACAGCACAAGGCCTTCAAGGAAGGACAAGAAGATGTTGAAGATGAATAATGATCAGGACGCCCCTCTTTGGCAAAAATGGAACAGAATATGGATGCAGTGGTCTATTCTTACCTGGAAGTTCTTGGTCGCTTGAGACAAAGAATTTTTCATTTGCATCTTCAGATCGCCTCAACTTGGATCCTTCGTCATGACAAGGCACAGTGCTTTTGACTATCAGAGAGTTTTGGGCTTAAAAACACATCATGGTGCTTCCCAATCCACTCTAAAGCTCTGACTTGCAACTTTTTCATATTCCCAAAGATGAAGAAAGGTTTGAAAGGACATCATTTTGGTAGTTGGATAATGTTCAAAGAGCCACTATGCAGGCTCTGAATGCCATCTCGAAGAATGGAAAAATCTTACACTCACTAGGCGCATACTTTGAAGGAGATAATATTCAATTGTAAAAATGTTCAATTAAAGAATTAAAATATAATTCTCATTAGTTTCTGGACACACCTTGTGTGTGTATGTGTATATATATCTATATATATATATAGATATATATATAGATATATATATATATATATATTACACACACATACAGTTGTGTTCAAAATAATAGCAGTGTGTTGAAAAAAGTAAATAAAGCTCAAAATCCTTCTAATAGCTTTTATTTCCATACACACAAATGCATTGGGAACACTACACATTCTATTCCAAATCAAAACATGAAGAAAAATATATCAAATTTGTGCTGTACCTCTAAACAAATTGAAGAAAAGTGAATATTAGACTGTTCAAAAAAATAGCAGTGTTTGTATTCTTCTTTACAAACTCAAACATTCACTATATAAACTGAAAAATGTTTGAAGATTTTGCTTTCCTTTGAGTCACCTAATATTTAGTTGTATAACCACTGTTTCTGAGAACTGCTGTACATCTGTGTTGCATGGAGTCAACCAACTTCTGGCACCTATGAACAGGTATTCCAGCCCAGGATGATTGGACTACATTCCACAGTTCTTCTCAATTTCTTGATTTTGCCTCAGAAACTGCATTTTTGATGTCACCCCACAAGTTTTCTATTGGATTAAGATCCGGGGATTGGGCTGGCCACTCCATAACATTAATCTTGTTGGTCTGGAACCAAGATGTTGCATGTTTACTGGTGTGTTTGGGGTCGTTGTCTTGTTGGAACACCCATTTCAAGGGCATTTCCTCTTCAGCATAATGCACTGTAACCAGCATGTACAACATTTGCTGCCTTCCTTCCTTAAATAAGGGCAATAATTGCCACCTGTTTTTCAAAGAATGAATGACCTCACTAATAGAACTCCACACTGCTATTATTTTGAACATGCCCCTTTCAATTACACAGAATCAGCAGCATGCATGTCATGACTGTTGGGTCTGTTGGATTTCTATTACACCCGCTAGTAAATTATTTGCCATGTAGAGATATAATTTCTACCAAAAACAAAAACAGTGATTGATCAGGTTAGTGATGTCTGACTACTATTATTTTGAACACAACTGTATATATATATATATATATATATATATATATATATACATACACTGCTCAAAAAAATTAAAGGAACACTTTGAAAACACATCAGATCTTAATGGGGAAAAATATCATGCTGGATATCTATACAGATATGGACTAGGTAATGTGTTAGGAACGTCAGGATGCCCTATCGTTTGATGGAAATTAAAGTTGTCAACCTACAGAGGACTAAATTCAAAGACATCCAGAAAATCAAAGCAATAAAATTATGCAGCAGGCTAGTCCATTTTGCTGAAATTTCATTGCAGTAACTCAAAATGGTACTCAGTAGTTAGTATGGCCCACACGTGCTTGTATGCATGCCTAACAACGTCAGGGCATGCTCTTAATGAGACAATGGATGGTTTCCTGGGGTATTTCCTCCCACATCTAGACCAGGGCATCACTGAGCTTCTGGACAGTCTGAGGTGCAACCTGGTGGTGTCGGATGGACCGAAACATGATATCCCAGAGGTGTTATATTGGATTTAGATCAGATGAGGGTGGGGGCCATTCAATGGCATCAATTCCTTCATCCTCCAGGAACTGCCTGCATACTCTCGCCACATGAGGTGAGGCATTGTCATGCACCAGGAGGACCCACTGCACCAGCGTAGGGTCTGACAATGGGTTTAAGGATTTCATCTTGATACCTAATGGCAGTCAGGATGCCATTGTCTAGCTTGTAGAGGTCTGTGAGTCTAGCAATAGATATGCCTCCCCAGACCATCACTGACCCACCACCAAAATGGTCATGCTGAACAATGTTACAGGCAGGATAACACTCTCCACACCCTTTCACATCTGTCACATGCTCAGAGTGAATTTGCTTTCATCTGTGAAAAGCACAGGGTGCCAGTGACAGACCTGCCAATTCTGGTGTCCAGTGCAAAATGCCAATGCAGCTCTATGGTGCTGGACAGTGAGTACAGGGACCACTAAAGGACATCAGGCCCCCAGGCCACCCTCATGAAGTCTGTTTCTGATTGTTTGGTCAGAGACATTCACACCAGGGGCCTGCTGGAGGTCATTTTGTAGGGCTCTGGCAGTGCTCATCCTGTTCCTCCTTGCACAAGGGAGCAGATACCTGTCCTGCTGATGGGTTAAGGACCTTCTATGGCCCTGTCCAGCTCTCCTAGAGTAACTTCATGTCTCCTGGATTCTCCTCCATGCTCTTGAGACTGTGCTGGGAGACACAGCAAACCTTCTGGCAATGGCATGTATTGATGTCCCATCCTGGAGGAGTTGGACTGCCTGTGCAATCTCTAGGGTCCAGGTATCGCCTCATGCTACCAGTAGTGACACTGGCCCTAACCATATGCAAACCTAGTGAAAAACAGTCAGAAAATATGAGTAGGGAAAAAAAGGTCAGCGACCTCCTCCTGCAAAACCATTCCTGTTTGGGGGGTCATTTCATTGTTGCCCATCTAGTGCACCTGTTGATAATTTCAGTAACACCAAAGAAATTGAAACTGATTAACAACCTCCTCCGATACTTAACTAACCAGATCAATATCCCAGGATTTTAATTGACTTGATGCTGTACTCTGATTAAAAAGTGTTCCTTTAACTTTTTTGAGCAATGAGTGTATATATAATTTTTTTTTTAAATAACAAACATACTTACCTACTCTGTGCAATGGTTTTGCACAGAGCAGCCCTGATCCTAATCTTCTCTGGTCCCCTGCAGGCACTCATGGCCCTCCCTTATGCCAAGTACCCCCACAGCAAGATGTTTGCTGTGGGAGCACCAGAGCAGGCTTGCTCCCGAGCTGCTGCTCTGTGTGTCCATTCACACACAGCCACAGCACGGTCTCAACCCCACTCTCTCATTGGCTATGATTGCCATTTCAGCCAATGAGGGAGAGACCTGGGACAACCGAGGCTCTTGTGCACATCGCTGAGAGGGGGCTTAGGAAAGTATAAGGAGGGCTGCTGCACATAGAAGGTTTTTACCTTCATGCATAGAATGCATGAAGACCAAAAAAAAACCTTGAGCCTTTACAACTACTCTAATAAAATGGAACGAAAATGAACAAAAGAGAAATCCAAATCCAATTAATGTTTGGTGTGACCACTCTTTACCTTCATAACAGCATCAATTCTTCTATGTACACTTGCACACAGTTTTTGAAGGAACTCGGCAGGTAGGGTGTTCCAAACATCTTGGAGACCCAACCACAGATCTTCTGTGGATATAGGCGGTCTCTTCATACAATCCCAGACAAACTCAATTATATTGAGCTTAGAGGTCTCTGAGAACTAAACCATCACTTCCAGCACTCTGTTTTCTTTACACTGAAGATAGTACTTAATGCCATTGGCTGTATATTTGGGGTCATTGTCGTGCTGCATAAAAAATTTGAGGCCATTCACATGCCTCCCTGATGGTATGGTATGGCATGATGGATAAGTACCTGCCTGTATTTCTCAGCCTTGAGGGCCCAATTGATCCTGACCAAATCCAACTCCATTTGCAGAAAAACAGCCCCATACTTGCAAGGGACCTACAACATGCTTCATTGTTGCCTTTAGACACTCGTTATTGTGCCGCTTTCTAGCTCTTCGTGAACAAACTGCCTTTTGCTACAGTCAAATATTTAAAATTTTGACTCATCAGTCCAGAGCACCTGCTACCATTTTCCTGCACTCTACTTCCTATGTTTTCAAACATAGGTCATGGAAACAAGGCTAAGCAACTCAGCTCTGCACAAAAACATAGGAACTGGGTTGCAGAAAAATGGCAGCAGGTGCTCTGGACTGTTGAGTCACAATTTGAAATATTTGGCTGTAGCAAAAGGCAGTATGTTCATGAAGGAGTGGAGAGTGGCACAATGAGTGTCACTTTCTGCAGTGCCAAATCCAGAGACACACTGTAATCAATTAAAAAAAAAAAACATTTTCTGAAAGGAAAACTGCAAATAAGCATTGAAATTAGTTGATATTTCTGTGTATCTGTATAAAAAATCTAGTGCACGGCCCACAGAATTCTAGTTACATCTAGAAATGCATATTTGTTTAATTGTAGTTCCTGCTTATTCAGGTGAAATGATCAACAGATTTTGCATCAGAAAGCTATCTCTTGGCACAGCTTGTGAAAATGGAACATACTGTAGCTCTGAGAAGGAGGCAGTGTGAAAGAGTATTGCTGAAGGCTATGAGTCCTTAACCCCCTTGCTCAAAATTTTATGTTAGTTTTAGAACAACCTTGTAGTAGAGTGTAAACAAGATCCTGTGGCAAGGTGTACAGATCAGCCAGTCACGGTCATATTATAACTTTCAGTTTAGATTAGATCACTCTGGCTACAAATAAAAGTCTAGCTAAGCAAATATGAAATGTTTATTATGTATCCACATTCTTTACCTCATGTTCAGCTACACATAGCACCAGAATTAAATTTAAAAAATGGAGGAAATGGCCTCACTGGAAAATAAAGCACATGCGCTCACAGACTATGTGGGCCCATGGGTTGATTAAAAAAAAAAAAAAAAGATTCTTCCAAATCACACAATCAGTGATTTTATGAATAAATAGAAGGCCTCCTCTGATGGTCATGTATTTCTGCATCGAATTAGCAGATTTAATGGGAAAAAGACAGCCATCTTTTTACACTTTGGTTTATCCCTCTTGTATTGAATTGTATTGTTGCTGTATTGTCTCCCGTTATATTGTAAAGCGCTGAGCAAACTGTTGGTGATATAGAAATCCTGTATAATCATAATAATAATCTTTCAGAATTATGCCTGCACAGCTACCATCTACAGTATATATCAAAATGATATATATATATATATATCACACACACACACACACATACAGTTGTGAAAAAGTGAATAAAGCTCAAAATCCTTCTAATAGCTTTTATTTCCATGCACACAAATGCATTGGGAACACTACACATTCTATTCCAAATCAAAACACGAAGAAAAATATCAAATTTGTGTTGTTCCTCTAAAAAATGTGAAGAAAAGTGAATATTAGACTGTTCAAAAAATAGCAGTGTTTGTATTCTTCTTTACAAACTCAAACATTCACTATATAAACTGAAAAATGTTTGAAGATTTTGATTTCCTTTGAATTATTATTATACAGTATTTATATAGCGCCAAAGGGTATGCTCAGCACTGTACAGTAGCAAGGGGGACAGAACATGAGACAAGACAGTAACAATACAATACACGAGGGGTTCGACGGCCCTGCTCTTTCGAGCTTACAATCTAGGAGGGAGGGGAAGGTGGCACAGGAGGAGATGGCTGTGGGGGATGGAGTGGTGGGAGGAGTGGAGGAGGTTAGTTGTTAGGTGAGGTCGGGTGTTAGGTGAGGTTGGGGTAGGCTTCCCTGAAGAGGAGGGTTTTCAGGGTGCGCCTGAAGTTGAGGAGGGTAGGCGACAGTCTGATGGATTGGGGTAGGGAGTTCCAGAGGATGGGGGAAGTCCTGGAGAAGTCCTGCAATCAGGCATGGGAGGAGGAGACCAGGGAGCTAGAGAGTAGGAGGTCCTGTGAGGAGCGGAGGGCACGGGTAGGGTAGCATCTGGGTATCAGGTCAATTTTGTAGTTTGGGGCGGCTTCGTGAATGGCTTTGTAGGTCAGAGTTAGCAGTTTGAATTTGATGCGTTGGGCAATCGGGAGCCAATAAAGGGATTGGCGGGGGGGGAGGCAGATGTGGAGCGGTTGCTGAGGTGGGTGAGTCTAGCCGCTGAGTTTGGGATCGACTGGAGTGGAGATAGCGCTTGTTTGGGTAGGCCAGTGAGAAGGGAATTGCAGTATTCCAGGCGTGAGATGATGAGGGAGTGTACAAGTTGTTTGGTGGTGTCTGGGGTGAGGAATGTGCGTATCTTGGAGATGTTGCGGAGGTGGAGCCTGCAAGATCTAGATAGCAGTTGGATGTGGGGTAGGGAGGAGAGGTGGGAGTCCAGGGTGACACCCAGGACTTTGGCGTGTGGGGTGGGAGAGATGGTGGCGTTGTTAGTAGTGATGGAGAAGATGGGAGGGGGGGCACGGGGTGGGGGGAAGACCAGGAGCTTGGTTTTGGATAGGTTAAGTTTGAGGAAATGGAGCGACATCCAGTCTGTGTCATTTAGGAGGTGGGCGATGCGAGCAGAGAATGAGGGGGTGAGGCGGGGGGTGGAGAGGTAAATTTGGGTGTCGTCGGCATAGAGGTGGTAATTGAAGCCGTGGGAGTGAATAAGTTTGCCAAGGGAGGAGGTATAGATGGAGAAGAGGAGGGGTCCGAGGACAGAGCCTTGGGGGACCCCGACAGAGAGGGGGAGGGAGGAGGAGGTGGCAGTGTTGTAGGTGACGCTGAAAGAGCGTTGGGAAAGGTAGGAGGAGAACCAGGAGAGAGCAGCGTCCTTGATGTCAAGGGAGTGCAGGTTGGCAAGGAGGAGAGGGTGGTCAACAGTGTTGAAGGCCGTGGAAAGGTCGAGGAGCAGGAGGATAGAATAGTGGCCATTGGCTTTGGCGGTTAGCAGGTCGTTGGTGATTTTAAGTAGGGCAGTTTTGGTGGAGTGCAGGGGACGGAAGCCAGACTGTAGGGGATCAAGGAGGTTGTTATCAGTGAGGTGGGCGCTTAGGGGATTGTAGGCCAGGCGCTCAAGGAGCTTGGAAGTGAAGGGCAACAAGGAGATGGGTCTAAGGTTGTTAAGGTTGGTGGGGTCAAGGGAGGGTTTTTTGAGTATGGGGGTGATGTGTGCATGCTTTAGAGGGGAGGGGAAGGTGCCAGTGGAGAGGGAGAGATTGAAGATGTGGGTGAGGGAGCGAATGATGGAGGGGGGTGGGGTGACTGGAGGAGCTGTGAGGGGATAGGGTCCAGGGGGCAGATGGTGAGGCGGGCTTCAGTGAAGATCTTAGAGACCTCCTCAGGGGTAGTTGGGCTGAAGGAGCGGAGTGTTGGGGAGGTGATGATGTGCGGGGCATTAGGTATAGTGGGGGGTAGTGCGGCTATGAGGACGGGGGAGGGGACGGTTGAGGGGTTGAAGGAGGGCGGGAGGCTGGGTGGAGAGGTGGATTGCGAGTTGACAATGTCCTTATGGATTGCATCAATCTTGTTTTGGAAGTGATTTGCAATCTCGTGGGTGGTGAATGAGGTACTGGGAGGGGGTGGGGGAGGGGAGAGAGCAGGGATTTGAAAGTGGAGAAGAGCTGACGAGGACAGGTGGAGAGGGTTTTGCTAAGGGTTATGAAATAGGCTTGCTTGGCGGCGTGGAGGGAGGTGGTGTAGGCGAGGTAGGTGGCCTTATAGAGGGAGAACGCGCGAGGGGATCTGGTTTTGTGCCATAAGCGCTCCAGCGCGCGACTGCGTCGTTTGAGGCATTTCATGTGGTCATTTGAATCACTTTTTAGTTGTATAAGCACTGTTTCTGAGAACTGCTGTACATCTGTGTTGCATGGAGTCAACCAACTTCTGGCACCTGTGAACAGGTATTCCAGCCCAGGATGATTGGACTACATTCCACAGTTCTTCTCTATTTCTTGGTTTTACCTCAGCAACTGCATTTTTGATGTCACCCCACAAGTTTTCTATTGGATTAAGATCCGGGGATTGGGCTGGCCACTCCATAACGTCAATCTTGTTGGTCTGGAACCAAGATGTTGCACGTTTACTGGTGTGTTTGGGGTCGTTGTCTTGTTGGAACACCCATTTCAAGGGCATTTCTTCTTCAGCATAAGGCAGCATGACCTCTTCAAGTATTCTGATGTATTCAAACTGATCCATGATCCCTGGTATGCGATAAATAGGCCCAACACCATAGTATGAGAAATATCCCCATATCATGATGCTTGCGCAACCATGCTTCACTGTCTTCACAGGGTACTGTGGCTTGAATTCAGTGTTTGTCGTCTGACAAACTGTCTCCGGCCACTAGACCCAAAAAGAACAATCTTACTTTCATCAGTCCACAAAATGTTGCGCCATTTCTCTTTAGGCCAGTCAATGTGCTCTTTGGCAAATTGTAACCTCTTCAGCACGTCTTTTTTTTCAACAGTGGGACTTTGCGGGGGCTTCTTGCAGATAGCTTGGCTTCACATAGGCGTCTTCTAATTGTAACAGTACTCACAGGTAACTTTAGACCTTCTTTGATCTTCCTGGAGCTGATTGTTGGCCGAGTCCTTGCCATTTTGGCTATTCTTCTATCCATTCGAATGGTAGTTTTTCGCTTTCTTCCACGTCTTTCAGGTTTTGGTTGCCATTTTAAAGCATTTGCGATCATTTTAGCTGAGCAGCCTATCATTTTCTGCACTTCTTTATATGTTTTCCCCTCTCCTATCAACTTTTTAATCAAGGTACGCTGTTCTTCTGAACAATGTCTGGAACAACGCATTTTCCTCAGAATTTCAGAGAGAAATGCACTGTAACCAGCATGTACAACATTTGCTGCCTTCCTTCCTTAAATAAGGGCAATAATTGCCACCTGTTTTTCAAAGAATGAACGACCTCACTAATAGAACTCCACACTGCTATTATTTTGAACATGCCCCTTTCAATTACATAGAATCAGCAGCATGCATGGCATGACTGTTGGTTCTGTTGGATTTCTATTACTCTACTACACCTGCTAGTAAATTATTTGCCATGTAGAAATATAATTTCTACCAAAAACAATGAATGATCAGGTTAGTGATGTCTGAAGGCTATTATTTTGAATATATATATATATATATATATATATATAACAGTGGCTAAATGGTTAGCACTTCAGCCTGGCAGTACTAGGGTTGCTGGTTCAAAACCTGACCACGGCACAATCTGCCTTGAGTTTGCATGTTCTCCCTGTGCCTGCGTGGGTTTCCTCCGGGATCTCGGGTTTCCCCCCACACTCCAAAGACATGCTGGTAGGTTAATTGGCCCTAATATGTGTATGTATGAATGTAAGTTAGGGACCTTAGATTGTACGCTCCTTGAGGGTTAGGGACTGATGTGAATGTACAATATATATGTAAAAAGCGCTGCGTAAATTGACGGTGCTATACAAGTACCTGAAATAAATATAAATACATACATACACACATATATATCTCAATGGAGAAATGACCATTGAGATACAGGATATTAGTTGAACTCTAAATTAGCATTCACAACACATTCCTACCTTAATGTTAGTCTGTTCTCATGAACTGCTAAAGCAATTGCAAATATAGTAGAACTGTCATTACTTCTGAAAAGGGGCCAGTTAATTATAGATCTCTGACTGCCATTGTGAATGCACTTGCTGCTCTTGTCAGATCCCCAAGCCTCTGGATTTGACAAATAATTTATGCAGGAAGCAATCACTCTACTTCTTGAAATATAAAGTGATATGAACTGCTAAATCACAACCAATGATTCCAATATAAGCCACTTAGGCATAATTGAGTCTTACACATTCATAGGAGAGCAACGAGTATTATGATCATTTAATAAAATCAGACTTTGCAGTACTACCATTGTAAAGCACGTGGACCCATTCTTTGAATCAGGAAAGCTGTCTTGATAGTTAAAACACGTTTCACTGATCCCTATTGACATAATCCAATCCTGAGGCTATTTACAAGTTGCTGGGAAGACTGCCATGTATACACTTAGGAGATCAGCCTGCTATTATGTCATGCTGATGTACTGGAACATACAAGGGATTTTCTGCACATATTCTGCCCAGATTATAGTGTACCTGTGATTTAAAGTAAGAATTTAATAAAAATAAAAAAAATGTATCTGCTTGCATATTTATGTTTCTGAAAAACAGTAAGGCTTAGTTACTTGCGGTTAGGGCAGAAAAAAAACGAATAAAAACTAATAACATTGCGGGTGGGATGGTTTTTAAGTGGTTACGTTTTATTTGTGGTCGGTGCCCCTTTTAGGGAGATTCATCCTATTTGTCCTGTTTATCATGATCATCAAAAGTGAAAGTAAAAGAAAATCACAAATTTTGGGTTTCCCCAGAAAAAGAGGGAAACATTTTCCAATGGGTGACCTCAAGGAATTATCTTAATTTGCAGGGATTTTCTCTCACCTCCTGTTTGGTTATGGAACAGGAAGGGAAGGGACACAGATGGAAAAAAAATAAACTAACAGGGCTTATAACCCTCCATTACACTATGCAAAAAGGAAAACAAAGTTTTGCCTATAGTTCTACTTTTAACTATAATTCTTATAGTCCTGACAAAACCATGTTCAAAGCCATTACACATTCCCTTTACATGGCTAGGAAATGTAATTATGTTTCATTGTAAGCACTTATGCGTTTTAGAATACTGGCCATATTAATACTAAACGATAAACAGCTATAAAAATGATTTGAAGGTTACTTCACTCATCATCAAATCGACAAAACAGAATCAACTTTGACAGAACAAAGGGAAAGATAGCTCTTGTCAAATTGTCTCCCAGGGGAAATTGTTCCTTTGCAATGAAAACAATGCTATATTGATTGAACCAACTATTTATTGGAAATTATTTCTAAAAGATTCAATTTTGTTCACTCAAATGGTCGTTCGAACTACTGTATATGTTCCATGTATAACCAGTAAAGATTGTGAACACGTAGTTTAATTGTGGATAAAAACGGTCTTTATTCTTCTACAATTGTGAAGACAATTAATCACTTCCCTAGTTGGAAGACGTTTGAAGAAGAAGGAAAAAAAAAAAAAATCACAATGAAAGTATTTCTCACATCTTTTATTTCCATTTCAAATCCATGTAAAATATAAAAAACATTCCAGTTACCATTTCATGTTTAAATGTTTTTTCTTTTTCTGGCAGAAAAAAAACAAACAAACCAACACACGTACTTTAAATCTTCTATGAATATAAAACAATTTTATAAAATAAGGTTAAAAAACAAAAAAAAACAGTACTATCAAATCAAAAACAAATGCTCAGTTAGGAAGCTTTCACACTGTCCCTGCAGTGCTTTGGCCACAGCGTGGGTGCAACGTAATGTACCTACAGTTGTTATGCGGGTTTAGCTGAGCTTTCCCTTACAATTCTATTATGACCTGCAGTTCTGGTGTGCTTTCAGAAAATGCCCCAAAACCATGGGACATAATAGAAGTTTATAGTAAAGCGCAGCTAACCTGCAAAATGCAGATACACTGTACTGTGACCAAAATGCAATGGATCAGTTCGGTGTGGAGCTGCCCTTACAGTTAGTAAATTTCACATCTGACAGAGCCACAACAAACAGAAACATAACTGCAGCCTGGTCATGGATATCGTGTTCTATGTACGCAAGTACCCCATTCACGCTTTGTATAGTGACTTGCTGCGGTAAGGCAGCTCATGGTTTTCAATGTTTTGACAGCACAATTATATGTACAAAAAAACTGAATCTTAATTTTTGTTTAAAACGCAGTTACAACATGTGGCAGGTACGCATTAGTGTGATGCACTGCCTGCTACTACTGTATAACTGCAATGAGGTGCCATTTAAGATGAATGGCATCATGGTTCATGCTTTATCATAGGAACACAGGGTAAAGCGTTTTTTACCACACATTACCACAATACATGTGAATAGACCTCATTGACGCTGAATAAGTATTTAGGTCAGAAGTTCTTACTCCGTTGATTGCATGCCTGTCCCAGATCAGTGATTCACAAAGGATAATGATGACAGCCCTGTAGCTTACACTTGTAAAGACAAGTCACCAATGTAGATTCTTTATTTCTTCCCAAATGTGCACAGAAATGCAAAGATTGCACAAAAAATATTTCAAGAATAGTAAATATAAAAAAGTAAAACTTGGGCTCAAATACATTGCTTAATCAGCAAATCCTTGAAGACCTTGGTTTAAGTCATATGGTGAGCAAAAATGTAAGAAGAAAAAGTCCACAAAAGTGGACCGTTTATTGTACTACAAAAAACTTTCAAACTCTTAAAAATGCCAGGAAATGGTAAGGTTATCATTAAAATGCGCATCTTGTTCGGTAAAAATGTAGTACCATAATATTTACAAACACAAAGAAGTTACCATATGCAATTTCTGGACCACAGTTTAGATTGACCAGATTAGATTTACCATAAATTATCAGGCTATACTTGTATATATCAGCTGCAGTCAATGAAGGAACAGTAGATCAGTACAGACACAGCACATATTCAGTTATGAAAGACACTGTGTCTGAGTGAAATCTGGGTTCAAAAGAAGTTGGAATAGGAAGAAGACGGCATTCTATGCATATACAATAGAATTATTTTCTACCTAGTGCAGTATTGTCTACCTACAGAAACATACTGCCGCCACCATGGGAGAATTTCGTATTCAGCTCCTGAGATTTCCGTAACAAAGCTTTCTTTTGAGCCTCATCAAAGCGATTCACTTGCAGATCTTGTTCTCTGTCAAAGGGTCTTCTCTCCTTCGTTTTATCTTTATCTTCTTCAGCTTTCCTCTTCAGCTTTTTCCGGTGAAGATCTAAGAGTGATTCTGATCTTTTTGTATCCTGGCAGGAAAAAAAATAAATATCAGAGTTAATACATAAACTGGAGGTGTTGCCACTCGCAACTAGATAGCGGCTTCCATTGTCAGACCTGCTCTAGATAAAGAACAATGACTTGCTATAGAGCAAATCCCCACTGTTAATTATTTCTGTTCTTAGTAGAGAGATAAATTCATAGCCTTAGGCAGATTTCTGCCCGTTTTTTTTTTTTTTTTTTTTTTTTTTTAGAGACTGGGTAACATCAGGGGCAATACCACTGTTCTAAAAACTAGAGAGCTCTATGGGCGGAGTACCCAAAGGTTTGGAAAGCACCACATGCAGAGTCCAGTGCCTGAAGGTCACATTCCAGAATCTATTTGTCCTGTCCATGGGCCTCCCTCCCAACAGTCTTTGGGGAATGGAACACACAAGAGTACACAGCCCTGGTCCTGTAAACCACTCTGGGGCCAACAAACCAGTACACTCTGTCTGGGGAGTGCCAATAGCAAACACCAGTCACCCAAGACCACATTAAAGCCAACTTTGCATCCTTCCATGGGGGGTACAGGTACAGCTTTCAGGGCAGTGCCGAGGATTATCGGATTTGGATAGCTGAATATACAGTTGTGACCAAAATTATTCAACCCCCAATGCTGTAAAGGGGTTTAGGGACTATAGTGTACATTTGGAATTGTATTCAGAATCAAATCCTACAAGGACGTTGTAACTACCCAAATGCAACTAAAATGACATCAATTGTTTATGTAATACAGTAGTAAATGGTTCTTATGTGGTTTCTTCATTGCCACAATTATTCAACCCCTTAAAGACTACCACTCTGAAGAACAGAGGTTCATACAGGTGCTTTCCATCAGGTATTGAAAACACCTGTGGATGTCACCGAGCAGCAATCAAGCATAATAAGCACCAATTAGGCAGCTTTAAAATGACTGTGATACTCAGCTCCTTCTAGACATTTACTGGTGTGGTTACAAACATGGTGAAGGCAAGAGAATGGTCCAGGAAGACAAGAGAAGAGGTGATTTCTCTTCACAGGAAGGGCAATGGCTATAAGAAGATTGCAAAGATGTTAAACATACCAAGAGACACCTTAGGAAGCATCATTCGCAAATTCAAGGCAAAGGGCACTGTTGAAACGCTACCTGGTCGTGGCAGAAAGAAGATGCTGACTTCGACTGCTGTGCGCTACCTGAAGCGTAGAGTGGAGAGAAGTCCCCGTGTGACTGCTGAGGAACTGAGAAAAGATTTGTCAGATGTGGGTACAGAAGTTTCAGCCCAGACAATAAGACGCACACTGCGTAATGAAGGCCTCCGTGCCAGAACTCCCAGGCGTACCCCCTTGCTGTCTCCAAAGAATAAGAAGAGTCGACTGCAGTATGCCAAAAGCCATGTGGACAAACCACAAAAGTTGTGGGATAGTGTTCTGTGGACTGATGAAACAAAATTAGAACTGTTTGGGCCCATGGATCAACGCTATGTTTGGAGGAGGAAGAACAAGGCCTATGATGAAAAGAACACCTTGCCTACTGTGAAGCATGGTGGAGGGTCAATCATGCTTTGGGGCTGTTTTGCTTCTGCAGGTACAGGGAAGCTTCAGCGTGTGCAAGGTACCATGAATTCTCTTCAGTACCAGGAGATATTGGATGGAAACGTGATGCAGTCCGTCACACACCTGAGGCTTGGGAGACGTTGGACCTTTCAACAGGACAATGATCCCAAGCATACCTCCAAGTCCACTAGAGCATGGTTGCAGAGGAAAGGCTGGAACATTTTGGAGTGGCCATCGCAGTCACCAGACTTAAATCCGATTGAGAACCTCTGGTGGGACTTAAAGAAAGCAGTTGCAGTGCGCAAGCCTAAGAATGTGACTGAACTGGAGGCCTTTGCCCATGAAGAATGGGCGAAGATACCCGTAGATCGCTGCAAGACACTTGTGTCAAGCTATGCTTCACGTTTAAAAGCTGTTATAACTGTAAAAGGATGCTGTACTAAGTACTAAGATTGAATGTCACTTGGGGGTTGAATAAAACTGATAATGCTGTGAGCACAGAAAAGACATTTGTGGTTATTTCATTATAACTGTTATGTTATATTTGTCTGACCTACAAGTGCCTCTTTAATGTAAATGTAAGCAAGATGACTGAATGATCAAAAGCAATGTCAAACTGGCCAAAACACTCAATTTCAGTGGGGGTTGAATAATTTTGGTCACAACTGTAGATCCCAGCTTAGAAATGTGTGGGTTCAATACTTGACTGAAGAGAAACACATCCATAAAGAATCAGAAATGTTCCTCAAAACAGAAAAAAATACAGATAAGATTCTCCACAGTAGAGTTGAGCAGAAAGCATCCACTTACAAAAAAACCCTTGAGGCATTATAGTTAAGGGTGGGGTTATACAGTTGAGTGGCATAACTTATTTTTTTTTTTTTTTAATAATCCAGTCCTCTAAACAGTATAACCAAGATGACAAAAATAAAAATGATTTTTGACTTCCCTTTAAATTCCATATCTTGAAGTACAATACAGAACACAGGCTGAGTATTTATAGACCCTGGGTTACAGGATGGTTCCTTTGGGTCACTGGACACAGCCCTGGGTGTCCCCCTATAACCCTATCCTGATCAAAGTTCTCAGTTTTGTAGCAAGCAATGAAGAATACTACGGAATAGAAAGGTGGGTGGCCTTTTGTCCTTACTGTACTCCAAGATATGAGATTTTCAAACTTCCTTTAATCTTAATTGCACAAACAGGACATAGGCTGAGTATTCACAGACCCTGGGAAGTCCCCAAGCAATGCAAAAGGAGGGATGACAATGACGAAAATGATCAACTTAACAGAATCCCCATCTGCAAAAATATTGGATGACTACCTAGCAGAACACTGAAAAGATATTAACAGTGGACCAGGTGGTGGCTTTACAAAGCTCAGCAACAGAGGCCTTGTGCCTGAATGACCAGAAAACACCCAATGACTCGGTGGCATGAGCATACAAAAGTGCAGGAGTTTTGTCCTTTAGAGTGTAAGCTCTGGTGAAGAGTTGTCTTATCTGATCATCTAGAGATGGTGGACGTAGAAGCAGGATATTCCTTATGAGGGTATGACAAATAAGAAGTCTATCTTCCTCCAAGAAGCGGTTGCTTTGACGTGGACTCTGATGGCTCTGACTATGTCCAGACAGTGAAGAGCAAATTCCTTTGGGTGATTTGGAACAGGTCACATTAACAGCAGAAATATGTCTTCATTGAGGTGAACGACTGATACCACCTTAGGAAAAAGAAAAAAAATGGTCTTCAGCGTAAGACTACCTTGTCTTTGTGAAGAAAAAGGAATGACTCCTTAGAAGACAGCCACTAACTCCTAACTCAGTGACATGTCTCACAGAGGTGATAGCAGAAGGCCACTTTGCAGGAGAGATCATCAAAGAGGATTTCCTCGATTGGTTCAAAAGATGGCTCGGTAGAGCAGAGAGAACCAGACTGAGGTCCCTAAAAATCAAAGGGTGCTGTAAGGGAGGCCTGATCAAAGATACACCCTGAATAAAGGTTTTCACATAGGGGAGTGAGGCCAGAGGTTTTCTTTAAAAACAATGGACAAGGCTAAAACCTGTCCTTTCAGAGGGCTTAAGGTCAGGTTATTGTCAAGTCCTGATTGTAGCAAAGTCAGAATGCAATGCACAGAGTAATTTCTGGGATTGAATAGCCAGTGTTCACACCAAGTAGATCTTTCTGGAAGTGAATTTCCATGCCATTACATGCCATTAAAGCCAGTGACTGAAAGCAGGATAGAAGAGAGGATCTTAAGACAGCAAGTCTAGCTTGTTGGGAAGAGGCCAGGGCTCATCTTTTAGTCTGAGTATTTCTGTGTACCAGGTTCTTCTGGGCAAGTTTGGTGCAATGAGAATCTATGCAGGTGGCCACATAGCAGAGATGTTGCAGTTGTTAAAATTTCCATGACTTCCGCTTCCTTCAAATTCCCAGAGACATGAGGCACAACCCACTACATCCCGTCAGCTTGACAAAGGAGTGCACTAGGACTGTTATCTCACAGTTCATGCTCAGGACATGCGTCGGTACGATGACTGGTGACATTGCGCACACGCTCGCTCTGCTGTGCGTTCCAAGTCTCGGTACCAGATCTTCTCTATCTTGCCAGCCAAAACTCCTGGCACTGAAAGATGACAGATCATCATCTAGGACTGCACACTATGCTGTTCACTGTGGCAGAATCCCATTGATGGATATTGAAATGCCATTTTTAATCTATCCTCCTGTAAGTTGCTGTCTTTTATGTGCAATAAACAAGGTTTCCTGTTCACACTAAGAGGCACCTTTCACCTCTTTTTTCTTACATGTACCCCTCTGGACTAAGCTTCAATCCAGTGAAAGGCAGCCATAAGTGAACAGGAATCTATCCACCCTGCTGGTTACAGACCTGTCATCAACTGTTTGACAGAATATCCCTTCATCTCTTTACCTCAACCCTATTGGGTCAAGTTTATATGGTATTGTTATATACATGTCATTTGCACATTGATGTTTTCTTGCCTTTCTTTCACGGTTATAGTGCCACCTCCAGATCGAATATAGGTTGCACTTTTTTCTGTTTGATTTTTTAATTTCTACTGTGGAAAAGGAGCTGTCCCTTTCTGTGACATCTTTGAATGTGTCAATTGCCTCACCAAAAAGAAGTACTCCATCAAAGGGGATATGTATGAGGCGTCTTTTACCGGCAGATTCATCTGCCCAGTCTTTGAGCCACAATATTCTGTGGATGTGAATGCATATTACAGCCATACTGGACATTTGTCTTATTACTTGTTCTAGGGTATTCACACAAAAACACAGGGCAAAAGGTAATTTCTCAGTTAAAGTACAGTCCTGGAATACAGGAGTCCTGTTGGTTGTTCATTGCTCTAGTCCAGTTAGCTGTAGTTTGACAGACAGAAATTGCAGCAATGGTTTCTTGCAGAGCTGGACCTGCAAGTTTAGAGAGCACCTTTAAGAGTGTCTCAAACTTCCTATGTACAGAATCTTTGAATGAAAGAAATCTTCAGTTGGCACAGTGAGATGTTAATGACTGAGATGGCAGGATCTACAAATGGAACAGACCACTCTTTAGTGAACTGTTCTTCCACCGAATAGAGCTTAGTAATGATTTTCAGAACAGTGAACATTTTTTCTGGATTAGCCCAATTACCAAAATTGCCCATTCTATTTGCTCTTGAATGGGAAATGCTATTTTAGATTTAGCAGGTCTCTTTGTATTGAAAGGGGCAAGACAAGATGGGAGAATCAAGTGCGACAATGATTACACTTCTGCACACAGCAGAATTGAGTGTATCCAATATTGGAAGAATATTGCATGAAGCTCTAACGTCAGGTGCACAGGAGCCTGGGGGTGAGAAATCTTCTGCTGTCTCCTCTAACACCGTCTCTGGGTCCTTTTCATTGCCTTCTATGTTTGCCTCTTCTAAGCCAGGCAGACCGGGATCCAACTCAGGTGGTATTATTATTATTATAAAGGATTTGTATAGTGCCAACAGTTTGCGCAGCGCTTTACAAAATGAAGGTAGACATTACAGTTACAATACAATTTGGTACAAGAGGAAACAGAGAGCCCTGCTCATTAGAGCTTACAATCTAAGAGGAAGGGTTGAGTAATACAAAAGGTAATAGATGAGCTGATGGATGAAATAAAAGGCAGTTTACTAGGTAGAAGCAGGATAAGCTTCTTTAAAGAGAGGCTTGCAGGGATCGTCTAAAGGTGGATAGATTAGGAGATAGCCAGACAGATTGGGGTAGGGAGTTCCATAGGATGGGAGAAGCTCGGGAGAAGTCCTTGAGGTGAGCATGGGAGGAGGTGACATGGGAACTAGAGAGCAGAAGGTTTGGTTGATATTTTGAGACGAGGTTGGTGATGTAGCTGGGGACAGAGTTGTGGATAGCTTTGTAAGTTGTTAGTATTTTGAATTTTGTCCGGTACTCACGGAAAGATTCCGATCTCCTTCTGTGATCAGGACATTTCCCGATCCTGTGACTGCCGTGACAGCGAATCACGGCAGTCACATGACCCTAAAACCCCACCCGCCTCCTGGCTTCTGAAACCCTTAAAGGGCAGGGGGGCGCCGGCGCCAAGGGGTTAAGTATGGGCAAGACTAGCACATGTTTTAGAGAGTTGCGGAAGATGCCAGTAGAAAGGGAGAGATTGAAAATATGAGTTAAATAGTGAAAGATAGAGCCAGAGGGTAACCGTAGTATTTGCGAGGGAACAGGGTCCAGGGGACAGGTGGTTAGGTAGGCTTTAGAAAAACGTTTATCAACCTCCTCTGTAGTAGCTGGGTTAAACAACGGAAGTATTGATTGTGCAGGTGGACAAGGAGTGTAGGGCAAGGGAGGTATCTCTACAGTGGAGGTCTCATCACAAACTGAATCAATCTTATTTTTGACGTGATTAACGATCTCCTGGGCAGTGAGTGAGTTAGTGGGTGGAGGAAAAGAAGGACAAAGTTAAGAGTTAAAAGTAGAAGAGTTGATGGGGATTGCGTGAGAGGGTTTTAATGAAAGTGATAAAATAGGTCTGTTTGGCAGTGTGGTGACAGAAATTGTATTTTTGAAGGGCAGATTTATATTGGTCGAAGTCTTGCTGGGTCTTAGCCTTAAGCCATAAACGCTCAAGAGCATGGCTACATTTTTTGAGGCATCTGCTTTATTGTCCGTTTTCCAGGGCTGTAGCGGTCGGGGCCTAATTCTGTCTGTAGTGAGGGGGGCCAATGTGTAGACGGTGGATGACAGTGAACTGTTGTAGACAGAAGTGGCCAGGTTGGGGCAGGACAGGGCTGAGATTTTGTCATAGAGACAAACTGTTTCAGAAAAAGTAAGAGAGGGGTTAAGATAGCAAAAGGTTTCTACAGGTAACTGTTCGGTGGATGGAAGGAAAGGAGAAGGAAGCCAAGGAGAGAGTGAAGCTAATATGGGAGTGATCAGAGAGAGGAAAAGGAAAGTTGGTGAGGTTGGAAGGCATGCATAGGTAAAGTGGTGGAACTGGATAGGGAGTCTGGGAATGTTGAGCCCTGGTCAATGATGGGTGTATTAAAGTTGTGGGTTTTTCAAGGAATTTCTGACATAGTTGTATAAAAAACAAACAGTCTTAGTTAGGTAGGCTACTTGTTGGATGTCTGTGATGGAGATAGAATCAGATGCAGAGACCGGCAGTAAGATTGGGTCCTGCTCCAGTGCAATGAAAGCCTCATCCTTAGGAGATTGAGTGTTGTAAGCAGCAAAGTCAGTACTTTCCTGAGCTTTTACCATTGCCATGTTTTGCCTGGTTTTCACCATTGCTACAGGTGAGTGTTTTCTTCTGTGGGGTCATCAAACAGCAGGGTGCAGTAAAGTGTGCAGTAGCATCTTGTCATACAACCAAGCCAAAGTGGTTGGGTTTTAGTGCCAAATTTGAAAATGTAACACTGTAATACATTCCAAACACGCACTTAATTTTTACAGTAACAATCAGAGATACAGGGTGAACCTGTCCACATCACTGGTCCCTGTAAAGGGTCCAGGCTCCACCTGTCATGGTAGCATACCACATGAACTATGGACTGCAGCTCTGAACCTGTATAGCGCCCTGAGGCTAACTACACCTGCTGCACAAAGGGCAGTGGTGAACACTTATGCAGGATCCAGGGCCTGAAGCAACATTATAGGCCATCCCCACAGTGTGGGGTCTGGGTACGGTTCTCAAAGTTTTTACAAAGGTTGCACCGATCTGGAATGCACGGTTTTCTATGTTGTATTAGAAGACAGTAAAGAGTTGATTGAAGAGTCTTAAGAGAAAATAAGAAGCTAGTTGAGCTAAACTGGTGATTTCTCCATAAGGGAAAAGAGGTCTATCACCTTAGGACACTAGTCAAAAAAAATGAGGACACACAGAGTGGGGTAGAGTTATAAGAGGGGTGTCCAGTCACCTGAAGGCACCAGCCTATAGCTCAGGGTCTATGAAAACTATACGATTAAGATTTGTGAATTACCATAAAGTGGGTAGTCAGTAGTGTGTTATAGTCTCGGTAAACGGTCCACACCGATGAATGTACATGACCTGACCAGAGTAGTGCCACAAAACAGAGGATGTCACGTTGTCTACCCAACCCAAAGCTTGGTCAAACATCAAACCACCAAATAACCAGCAAACACAAATGCTCCTGAGTTTGGGGATGGATTCGATGCAGGCTACAACCACATTAAGAATGTCCTGGAACATGAACACCTTGCTGCTCTCAATAGACTGGGGAAATCCAAATATACTGAATGGGGAAAGAACAAACAGAGGGCGCACAGGCCTAGTGCATTACCATAAAAAATGTTTAATAAGAAATAAAGTAGGCATTTTGCTCACAAACGAAAATAAAGTCAAGGCACGTCATAAAAGAACAGCTGGGTCAACACCCCGCTGAGTAACAGTCCGCAATAGGGAGTGTAGACATCCAACAGGCTGATGCGTTTCGAGGACTTGCTTCTTCCTCAGAGCCACTCTTGTGTTTATTTCTTATTAAGTATTTTTTATGGTAATGCACTAAGCTTGTGCGCCCTCTGTTTGTTCTTTCCTAATCAAACCACCAAATGGCAGTCCAGGCCACATCATCAACCACCTTGTCACATCACAGGAATATATATGCAAATATAAATTTTAAAAAAATGTACAATAAGATAACACCAACATAGACATAATGCAGTAAAAAAAAAAAAAAACATAGGTCATCTCTAAAACAGGGGTTGGCTCCTACGACTCCCACAAGTAAGCATTTCCATATTTAACCTCTTTTTGGTGTATTTGTGAAAGTTCCCTTGAATATAGGTCATAGTATAGTTACCAGTAGTTATATATGCACACACCTTTTTTTTCCTTTTCAAGTGTATTGTGCGAGAGGGTTTGGGGCCACTATTGTTTGATTTTCTTTTTAGGCCACACTTTGTTCCACTGGCATCCTGTTACCAGGACAGAAAGTGAGAGGAACCCTCCCCAAACAGATGCACAATTAAATCTAGCAGATGTTCTAACATTACTAAAGTATTAAAATTTTTTTTTTTTTATTACTTTTCCTTAAAGTGAATCTGTCATTAAAGACGTATATGAGCTGCCATTGCTGGCCGCCTGTTGAAAATGCTAGTTGTTTGGCTGTGTCTGATTTAAGTATTATTGATCAAAAGTAGTTCTAAAGCCTTAAGGTTTTCACCTTAATGCATTCTATGCATTAAAGGTGACAAACCTTCTGTGCTGCACAATATCCACCAGCAACCCCTTATTCTTACCTGAGCCTGATCCAATCTAGTGATGTGCATGAGAACAGTGGCTGTAATTGCTGTCTCCCTCTTCCCTGGGCAGATTGATAGCAGCTAGAGCCATTAAAAGTAAAAATGCTTTCTAGACTTTCCCTTCTCAGAGGCCTGGACTGCTACATAGGGAGGCTCAGCACCTAGCTGGAGTACATCACAAGGCCTCTGTAAAGAGTGCCTGAGATTTAGAGGCTTCCCAGAAGCAGAGAAAGTGAGAATTTACAAAGGGGTATTCACAGGCACCAAATGATACTTACATACTGTGGATATTTGTCAGTTTATACAATATCACCAAAAAGGTGCACGTTAATATCCAATTTGAACTTCTGAACAAGAGGTAAACAGTAAAGTATATGAAACCCCACATGGAAAAAAGTAGGCGAAAGTATGAAAAATTATTACAGTCTTTCAGTAAAATTATTTTGTAAAGTCTATTAGGAGAAATGTAAAAAATATGGATGGATGAGAAATGATTACTTTTAATTTATACACAATGAGGCTTGAGGGCGTCTAGCAACAAGTTAACATTCCTGTCTTTTTCCAAACTCTGTACAGCAGAAATCACATTTTTTTAATAAACTAACATTTTTTATGAGCATAGTTTGCATACATAAACCCCACAGTGGCTTCTAATTTAGAGAATGAATTGTACCGTTCCACTTACAGGAAAAAAAAAAAGCAATGGCACACAAGGTTATTAACTTACATTATGCGTGGATACTTGATCTGCCAGTCTTCTGTCTCTTTCTGATATCTGTGGTGTTTCTTCACCTTTATTACTGGAAGCTTTACCCTCCTGTTTTTCCTTAAAATATTAGAAATGTAGGTTAAGAGGAGAACTGTACAGTACTGTTGCCCATTTGTCCAATGACGATCAAACAGTTATTATAAAATATTAATGAGCATGATGTCCAGTGTTCCCGCATGAAAATAAATTCTGTAGGCTATCTTTTAATAATCTCTATAATGAACTACAAGAAGTAAACAAGTCAATAAGTTTACAGTTCCTTACAATATGGTTTTAAATGGAAGCCTAAAGCTAAACTCTAGGCAGGTACAAACAAACAAAACAAAACAAAAAAAACCCAAAAAAAACCACAAACTATTTTACCCAGTTCATTTAGAGAAAAATAAAAAAAAATCAGACTCAATACATAGGAAAGTTTGATCCGGTAGTGGAAATGAATTATATCCTTTGACAGCTGTAATATTGTTCAAGGTCCAAAAGATGTTAAAGCAGAACTAACATCCTCAAATACTCATCTCTGCTCTAGCAATGCGATGTCCACAAACTCTCTCACTGGAATCAACATTTTCTCTCCGACTTCTAGGTACAGGGTCTTTGCCATTTTGAACTGGCACAGGATGATGGAACTTCCTTGGACGTGCATGGGGGTTATTTATCCCAGCATCTGACAAAATGCTGGAATAGTACACCAAGCTATGAATACGCAGCCCAGTGTACAGTGTAATTTCAGTATTAACCACTTGACCTCTGGAATATTTACCCCCCATGACCAGGCAATTGTTTGCGATACGGCACTGCGTTACTTTAACTGACAGTTACACGGTCATGCAATGCTGCACATAAATGAAATTTGTCATTTTGTTCCTCACAAATAGAGCTTTCTTTTGGTGGTATTTGATCACCTCTGGGATTTGTATTTTGTACGTTAGAAATTAAAAAACACCGCCATTTTTTAAAAACAAAAAACAATATTTTTTACTTTCTGCTATAAAACATTCAATAAAAAACTAATCAAAAAAAAAAAAAATCTAATTTCATAAATTTAAGCAAAAATGTATTCTGCTATATGTTTGGTAAAAAAAATCCCAATAAGCATATATTGAGTGGTCTGCGCAAAAGCGCCTGCGAATCGCGGCATATATACTAGATTTTTTTTTTTTACAGCCTGACACTTTGTGGGAACCAGTAACACTATTACAGTGATCAGTGCTAAAAATATACACTGCAACTGTATTAATGACATTGGCAGGGAAGGTGTTAAACATCAAAGGTTTGTGTGCCTAGCCAGTGTTTTTGTGTACCCTGTGTGTAGTTTTTCCCCCTCCCTCCCCCATGGATCAACTGTGAAATCATGTTTATACAAGTAATTTTGCACAGAATGTCCACCCTATAGCAGTAAATCTGCTATAGGGCAGATGGCAAGTGGTTAAATACCTGCTTGCATCTTAATTGTTTGCTGTAAAGTCACAGTTCCACTTAAAGGTACAGACCAACTTTTCTGTTCTATTACTAAAACAAAATCACATACATGAAATTACTTTTAGAGACCTAGGAAGTTCTTTTTTGTTAAAATGATTTTCTTCTAAGCTCTGTATAAAGACATTCCAGAAGAGAATAAACCTTATTTAAAAAAAAAAAAAACAACAAAAAAAAAAAAAACCAGAGCAAAAAACACAATGACTAGATCAGTTAACATTCAGCACATTTTCTTTTCCATTCAAACTTGATTCACTAGCTGTCAAAGGATGCCATACTTTGCAAATTCTCATTGTTCTTTACACTACTTTATTGAAGAAGTGTGAATGTATACTTGGGCATACTGATTTTTTTTACATCAAAGTTTATCTTACATAAACCACTTGCAGTTTAATAATTCATTTTCGATCCAACTTAATCTGAAAAGTGTTTATTTAGCATTATTTCTTCTCATGTACACCAATAAGCGCTCTCGATTTTAAGAAGCATGTGTCAGTCTGCTTCGTCTAAGGTTTTATTTAGATGCAGAAAGTAAGTTACATTCACTGCATCCAATTACACCAAGATCAAAATACTCACAACCTATGTGTGGATTCTTTGAATTTATTGTGGTGAAAAGAGAATTGGAGTATTCATAGAATTTTTGCTCTATATGCACTTTTAGGGGGGGGGGGGGGTGGTGTAGGGGATTTTATGATGAAAAATAATCTTTTTTGGGGGGGGCGGGTATTGCTCACTGAATTGGAGTGGTACATACGGCAACATGGTAGGATTACACTGCCCTCCCTCACCCCAACAAGTACTTCCTTCACTCGGTTGCTTACGTTTATTCCACAATGCCGTGTAAGGGTAATTTTGTAGCAGCTAAAAAGTCATTTGAACGTGTAAATTCCATATCTTGGGAGTACATGGGATATAGACACGCACCTTTAAGTAATTGGACACTGACAAGCTTTTGAGGACACACACACCCCTGGGGCACCTTCCTTATATCCCTACCCTACTTTGTGAATCCTTAGTTCTGTAGCAAGCAATGCAGAGTAAACCTAGGACAGGAAAGAAGGGTGGCCCATGCCGTTTACCGTACTCCAAGATATGGAACTTACAGGTAAGTAAAACATCTTTTTTATATTAATCGTACAGTACAAGACACAAGCAACATATTTATACACCATGGGGTGTCTCCAAGCAAAGAACATGAAAGGTTGGCAACAGCTAGACAAACAGAACTTTGCAATGGTGGATTTTGAAGCAGGGTGCCACTGCAATGTCCTGAGAAGGGAACAGACAGGGAATCAGTTATTCTTAGGAAAGCTGTAGTTTCAAATATACTCTAATGGTGCTGTCCAAGCCCAGGCAATGTAGACAATTCCTTTGCATGCTTAGGAGCAGGGCTCCAGAATGGCAATACAATGCCCTCTGTAAAGTTGAACACTGAATCCAGCTTTGGAAAAAAAAGAAAGGTTATGAGAGTAAAACAACCTTGTGGTTGTGAAGTATGAGGAAAGGCTCTTTATAAGGAAGGGCCCCCAGTTCAGAAACATGCCTAACATTTATCATAGCTATCAAAAAGTCCACCTTGCTGGCAAGAACGTCCAGGGGAATATCCCTGATGGGTTCAAAGGGTGGTTTCTGCATGGCAGAGAAAACCAAATTAAGGTTACTGGGAAGTACAGGGTGCCCAAATGGGAGCCTTTCCCTTGAAAAAGATTTGCAAGGAACAAATTGAACTGTGTTGTTTCCCTTGGCAGAGGGCACTTTGTGAAGAAATTCTAACACTGGGTATATGATAAATAGATAGATCCTTTCCAGTGGATATATGGGTATTGTGATGATTTGGTGCCACCTATTTGGAGGATGTACCATTGTTCCACAACAGCAGTTTTAAAATTGTACAAATAAAATACGACCAAATCCAAAACAGTTGGGATGCTGTGTAAGACCTACATACAAAAAGAATGCAATGATTTGCAAATCTCATAAACCCATATTCTATTCACAATAAAAAACTGAGAAAATGTACCATTTTATCATAAAAAAATAAGATGGTTCTGAAATTGATGGCAGCAAAACATCTCAAAAAATTTGGGACAGGGCAACAAAAAGCTGGCAAAGTAAGTGGTAATAACAGAGCTGGAAAAACATTTTGCAACTACTGCTTGAAGAACATTTTTTAAGAAAGTGAAACCCCCTTCCACAATCGGGTCAGTGGGGTGTGTCAATAGTTTGAATAGTCAAAAAACTATTAGATGAGCATCTTAACGAACACAATATACAGGGATATAAGAAATATTGACAAACAGATGCACACACCCATACTGGTATAACTGGATGGACTGGTATCTTTATTCAACCTTACTATGTAACTAATTAGATTAATTGGCAACAGGTCAGTAACATAACTGGGTACAAAAAGAACATTTTAGAAAGGTATAGTGTCTCATGCAATAAAACAGGCATGAGTATGTGATAGACATCACTGCATGGGTTCAGGAATACTTCCAAAAATCACAGTCTGTAAACACAGTTTGCCATGTCATTAAAATGCAAGATAAAGCTCTGTCATACAAAGAAGAAGCCATATCTGAACATGATCCAGAAACGCAGCTATCTTCTCTGCGCCAAAGCTCATTTAAAATGGTCTGTGCAAACTGGAAAACTGTTTTGGTCAGATGAATCAATATTTGACATTCTGTTTGGCAACCATGGCCATGACATCCTGTGGACTAAAAAGGAGAGGCACCTTTCGGCTTGATATCAGCGCTCAGTTCAAAAGCCTGCATCTATATGGTATGAGGGTGCATTAATGCATATGGAATGGCAACTTGCACATCTCGAAAGGCTTTAGAACAGCATATGCTCTCATCCAGGGAAGGACTTGCATATTTCAAGAGGACAATGCTGAACAGCATACTGTGTGTACTGTGACAACAGCATTGCTCCATAGGAGAACGACAATACAGGACTGTTGAGCAGTTAAAGTCCTGAATGAGACAACATTCCTCACCCAAAACTCCAGTAATTGGTCTCCTCAGTTCACAGACATTTACAGAGTGTTGTTAAAAGAAGAGGGGATGCTACACTGTGGTAAAAACGGCCTTGTACAAACTTTGAGACATGTTGCCACCATCAATTTCAATACTACCTTTTTTTTCTTTAAAAATGGTACATTTTCTCAGTTCAAACATTTAATGCTTTATTGTAAAGCTCTAGGGAACACAATATTTCACAATGAATTACACTAAAAAATAATTTTTAATGTATTACCCAATGTTTTGGTAAAATATAGATATTTAAAAGCCCCCTATAGGTCATCAGTTTAGTGCTATGAAGGCAGTCTGCCACTAGAAATATTGCTTTCACTCTGTCGTGCAGGGCGATATGTAGCATGTGTATCACAATCGACAGTTTCATGTGCAGGCTCCCCTGACAGGTGCGTCTATGTTGTTATGTGTGTATACCTGGGGGGCCCTCAAAAATAAGGGGGCAAGGGATTTTATGTGCTGGGGTGTTAAATTCATTTTTTACAATCTCTATGTGATGATTTTTTGGTGACAGGTTCTCTTTAAGGAGACATCCAAGGTCTAAAAGACCCTGGATGTGTTACTTGTGCTCCACTGAATCTAATGGAGTACACATCACACTACATTAGATTCTTTCCTGGCTGTGGTGGCTGGGGACACAGAGGGGGACCTGGAAGTGCTGTTTGACACCTCGCTTCCAGGTCACCAACAAGGAGAGGAGAGTGGACACCCAGCCTTTACCAGGGGTGTGTGCAAGTAATCAGGCACCTACAGAGACCCCAGACTGCTTTCATTTAACAGACGGAAGTCAGCTTGTCCAATGTACACACACGGTAGCTGCAGCTACTGGGTGTGTGTGTAAACCCCCCCCCCCGCCAGGTCCATATGATAAATGGAACTGGCAGCGAAAGGGTTAAAGCTGAAACCTGGGTAGAGTAAGCTTGAAGTTCATAATATTCTGCACATGTGAATGGATGTCATTTTATTCATGACATGTTCTAGAGCAGCTACACAAACAAGCAGAAGGCAATTGCTGTATTTGCTCTGTAACAGCAGGATCCTGAAACACATGGTCATGTTGGTTGTCCTACTCCAATTAGTCGCAGTTTGAAATACTGAAATTGCAGTGAGAGCTGGTTGCAGGGCTAGGCATGCAAGACTAAAAGGAGAGCCTTTACGTGTGTCTTCAATTTTTATATGAAGAATCTTTGAAAGAAGGAATTTCTTCAAAATGTACAGTAAGATGTTTGTTTAGGACAGAGAGAACAGGAACAACTACAGGAATAGTCCACTTTGTGAACTCTTTTTCCACTGGATAGGGTTCTGCAAATATTTAGGGGGAACATCCTTTCACAAGTGTCCCAATTGTCACAGGCTGTATATTCTATCTGTTCATGAAGAAGAAATATTTTGAAGGTCTTTTTTGTACCCAAAGGGGTATGGCGAGATGTGGGAGAGTCAAGTTGCGCACTGCCATGGTTTTTACAGACAGAGACAAGAGAAAAATCTTCCACACCTTCATCCAATACTGCCTCAATATCCTCTTCATTTCTTTGTGTCTGCATCCTCTAGGACCCACATATTGGATCAGTTGAGAAACAGGAGTAGAAGATTTTGGGTGTTTCCGAAATCTGTATAAAGATGGCTACATAAAGGCTGTAATCTGTTCAAGCAATTGTGACATACATGCAGAAAATTCTGCTTTTGTTAGGTAGGCAGGATGTTGCGTGCCTAAAAAGGAGGTAGAACCAGATGCAGACAGTGGTGTTAGAACAAGTTTTGCACCGGTGCAAGGGACGCATTGTCACTCTGAGGATGAGTATTGTGCAGTCATTCAGCAGTGCAAATGTTAGCCTGCAATTTTGCTTTGGCTCTCTTTGCTCTGGTCCCTGCCATAGCTACAAGGGAGGGTATTTTACCGAGGGCGGGAAGAAGCACCTGAGCGTCTTATAAGGGCTCTAGGAAAAGGTGGCATTACAAGTGTGCAACCAGTGGTGTGATGTAGAAATAATTTATACCTGTGCTCAAAGCGCAATAGCTTATACATATATATGACCCATCAGGTGCTAAAGGGGTGTGACCACACGTTAAGACTAAAAATTGTGATTGAACCCTCTCCACTCTGCTATACAGCCTTTCTAGAAATTTTTGCTCAAAACAGGGATTTTTAGCTAACATACATTGCAATATGTGTCTAAGCTGGCCAACTGCGTCAAGATAATCCCTCTCTAGCCAGCCCTACTCTGCAAAACGCAAATGCGCCAGTGGATATAGTACCAATATGGGACCATTGGACACAAGCTGTAGGAAAGCTACAGGTTCCAGTCTGATCAGTGGGTTCATTCAGAATTTTGTATTAATAGGTGGTTTCACCCTTTAATGGGTGGCACCTGATGGGTTATATACTGTATGTGTATAAGCTATTGGGATTTGGGCACAGGTGTATCTTATTTCTATTGCAGTGCAGGTCAGTGACCAGCCCTGAATCCAAAACATTACAAGCCATCCCCATAGCATGGGGTCAAGGTATGGCTCCCAAGATTTTACTGAGGTTGCACCGAACCAGATACACTTCTTCTGCGCAGGCAATAGAAGACAGTGATGTGTTGATTGAAGAATTCAAATACAATAAAAACATAACATAATAGACATTAGCAAAATACTGAGGA
The DNA here is from genome assembly GCF_062004578.1 of Staurois parvus. Lineage (NCBI taxonomy): Eukaryota > Metazoa > Chordata > Amphibia > Anura > Ranidae > Staurois > Staurois parvus. Next base: position 962,493 of record NW_028317813.1, on the reverse strand, counting down.
TTCACAGAGTGGGGTAAGGTTACACAGAAGGTGTCCCAAGGGGGCGTGCCCTCAAAAGTATCCAATCACCTGAAGGTATGTACTTATAACCCATGGTGTATGAATGTTGCCTGTGTTCTGTACTGTATGATCAAGGTAACTGAATTGCAGTCAATGAAAAGTAAATGTCAGAAAGATACCAGCTTTCCATACTATTTATAGACTCAACATTTACAGAAGCTACTCATAGTATTCAACACAGCAGTGATTAACCCTTTGTTTCTCAGAATGATGCCCCATACTGAGGATATGTTAATGTTTTTCTTTTAAGATCTAGCAGCCAAAACTTTGTGAAGCCAATTGGTGTCAAACTTGGCCCTCAATTTCATCGCAGGTATCCACTAACGACTGAAAACCAATCAGAGTGGTTCCTGATCATGTGATCACTATGTCAGTTAAGTGAACACATTCAGACTCTCCGGGCTTTACTGATAAATAAGCCTTCAGTCTAAAGATAGCACTGCAGCCTGCAGGTGGATGTGGGTATCAGCTTAATACTGTAATTGCCAGATACAGTAACAGTACACAAAAGATATATTTATAACAATATTCATTAAAACAGTGTACAACGCACTGCATTGCCACATACCGTGTACTTTATCTCTGTTTTACTATCAATATTAATTATGATGTCATGCACAGCCGACAGTGTCCCAGGTAGCAAGGGGCTACACATGAACTAAGGATGGTGTGTCTACAGTATGGACACTCCAGCCTCAGTGCTGTCGCCTACACGTGACAGATTAGTAAATCTTATCCCAACAGACACATGAATCTGTTGCCGACATTGACAGTCATCATGTGAAGGAGTGACAGAAATCTAAAGAGTCAAAAAAATTGGTGCCATTGACCATAGCAAGATGCCTTGTTTTTCTCAGTGATTAAACCTATAAATTTGATTTGTGCAAACGGTTTAAATTCAGAACAGTCTGTTAGTTACACAGAACTTACTCGTGCTTTCCGTTCTCTGTCAGCAGGGGTGTCTGTCCACTCAGACCGATCACCAGACTTTTCATTAGCTCTCCGTTTAAATGTTCTTGGGCCAAGTCCAAAGTTGGCTAGCTCTGGAGGCAGCTCGGTCATCCATGTCTCCCTGGTTGGATTTTTGGGGCCATCCTTTAGAGAAACATACAGTAAAGCTGAACCTACAAAATGTTTAAACATGCAGAACAGTTTCTAAATATGTTAGCTAGAAAAATAGAGCCAGACATCTTGTTACATCAAGATATTTGCAAAATGTATGCAAGAATTCATAGCAACCGAATGGAAATCATCTTTTAAATAATCTTTTAGCGGAGTCTGACTGGCTGCTACAGGTTACAACACTTTACAAATTGTGGTTGCATTTCATAGAGCTTGAGTGAATAAGCCTTCACGTGTGTTTTATCCTTAATTTTCAAATGATATGCTTTCAATATATAGCATTTACATAGCAAACTGGGCAATGCAGGAATCCCAAAACAGACACATACTCTGTTCAGGGTCTAGACATAAATGGTTGTGTATCTCTGCTCGAAGGGAAAAGATATCAACTTTGAACTTAAAGGCCAAACTGAAGTATATCAAATGGTGGATCATTATATTAATACAGTTTAAACATGGCAAAAAAAACAGATCGCAAATAATGATTAACATTTTAAAAATTGGATATGCATCGGACAGATATTACTTGGCTACTGCCCAATGTAGTGAGACAGACTGTGTACTGAAAGCCACATAAGGACCATTAACAGTTAGGGACCATGTAGTGGTACAAGATGTGCTATAGCTAACGTGTATAGTATAGTTTATTATAAACGCATTGTAATATAATAAAAACAATCATTGAGGGTCTATTCCTACCTTGGCATCCAGGTGTTAACATGTGTTTCTTTTATATATTAACATGTGATGCGTTATGGCAGTCCATTCAAACGAATGGGCTGTCAACCTACAAAAGCATCTAAAACAATTGGACATTCTGGGCAATGCAGTGCACTACAATGTACAGTAGTGCATTACTGTGCATTGTGATGCGCTGAAACAGATGTTCATTGGAGCTGCATTGCCTGAATGTTAGGGTCCCATTCAAAATGAATGGCACTGCAATGTACCAACACATGTGACATGCATTGCAGTAGCAAGGAAGAATGTCACCAGCACACCGAGGATCACTAAGATGGGTCCAAACCTGCGAGACTCCGAAACGTTGCCTTACTGCAACTATGTGATCGTTCCTTAAAAGTTTTGGCCCATCTTGGTGATCCTCGTTGTGCTGGTGACATTCTCCCTTGCTGATTCTGTTCGGTTCCAGCCGACGGTTGCTGCAGCACCCACTTAAACACACCCATTTGTACCGCAGAATTGTGTGCGTTGGATTGTACACTTGTATGCATCGCAGTTGCACGCACCTTACTGTGACACACCTTGCTGGAAAGGCATGAATGGGGCCTGAAGATTATAAGCCTGTTTGAATAAATATTTGTACATTAAATTACCAAAAAAACATCTGTCCCATAATGGGAAGCAAAACCACTGAACTTACATCTTTTGCTGTAAGTTTCTGCTTCATCCTCCAAGCTCTACGTTCAATATCCTCAGCAACATTTGACTGAATAGGGCCTTTGGCAGGAAGAGGGCCAACAATTTCATCGTCATCATCATCATCATCCTCCTCTTCACTATCTGCTGACTGAAATCAGAACAAAACTTCAAACAACAAACTTTTGTCTAATGAGTTGAATTTAGCCACGTTATCACCTGCATGAAATGTACATTACACAGAAAAGTGTTTTGCGCCTCTGAATGCATAAATAAAGGTGAACAGATGGAACATTTATATACAGCAGTTGTCCTAGCTATTCTTCCCACTTCAGACTTTGCCATCATTACTATTCCTTTTTGTATCCCTGTACACAGTTCTAGTTCTCACAGAAGGGTTATTCAAGATGCTGGTTATCCTGAACAGACAGAAAAACCTAAAGGAAACCTGTCAGAGAAATAAGCACACCTCTAATTCAGAAAATACTATGTTCCTAGACATCACAATTTAATTTTGTTGTTCTGCAATCTACTGACAAATAAAGTGTCTGTCACTTTCATCTGCCGGGCACTTGCTCTGGGTCAGTGATGCAGAAATACTGAAGTCAAATACAGTCTAGCAGCTTCAGAAAGTAGTTGGTAACAGTAACCTATTTATATCATGATCTGCTTCAAATAGTCAAAGAAAGCTCATCAAAAATCTCAAGATAATGAACAGATGTATAAGGGCCACTTAGGCATCCCCCTCCCCCCCCCCCCAAAAAAAAAAAACTAAAGAAAAGATTTGAATGTGAGTGCAGTATTGAGGCCATGAGGACTAGTAGCTTTTAATTTATATATCCATCGAGCTGCTTGTCTAACAATTTTATTATCAAAATCGTCTCCCCTGGGATCCTGATAAGTCCTATCGGAGGCAAAAAAAGGAAATGACAGTTGGGACATATCCATGCAATAACCCCACGTTTGCCAATCGGCGTATACAGCAAACCTGCATCAATATAATAGAGATTATCCTGCACCCATCAGTTAAATGTTCCTTTAGTCTTCCCATTACCATCTTTGAGGAGGGCTCTTTAAACCACACATATAGCACCCTCTCAGGAATCAGCAGCTATTAACTTGTTATTTGATGCTGTGGTGAGCTGTAAATCAATACTGTGTTAATGTTTGAAATATTAATGAAAATGTTATTTGTATCATGAAATAATTGTTCAACTTTCTAAACAGTCCCATGATGCCCCTGATGAAGCAGCTATGAACTGCGAAACGCACCAGCATGTATGAACAGAACACAACACCAGCCATGTATTTGTATGGTTTTATGCAAGTGGTTATGTAAATAAATGTATGAATTTTTATATGATGGTTATGTAATTTTCCACCAGTTTTAATGCAATTCAATAAATACATTGCTTATGCAACTGTGCTGTGTATTTAGTACGACGCCTTTAAAAGTTCCTTTTACTCTGAGCGTTTTTTCCCTCTTTTTTTTGGTTTCAATATATTGGGATGTGGCACCATACGCCTATTTCCTGAGATAATGGTAATGTTGATTGTTATGGTAAGATCTCCCTGCAATAATACTTAAAGAAGTATAGCCAAAGCTATTTTGGTTGTACGTCTCTGGATCATAGTAGTGCAGTTCTGCAATTGTGTGACCCGTTTTCAACCTACAGCGGCTGATGTCACAGAGCCGATGCAGAGTCTGAAAAGATCCAGACCATGAGGTTGGGATCCACCTACAACCCTGGACTGGCAGCTGGCTCAGCCTCTCAGTGAGCCACTGAGAGACGGAGCTAGCAGCTCAGCGCTCCAGTGAACACGGGGGTGTCAGTCAGAGCTGAGAGCTGGAGACTAACAGGCCCCGCCAGCTCTCTGCTTACAGAATGCGGAGAACGGAGCAATCAGCAGTGTTTGTTTGCAGAGCGTTTTGTTTGATGCTGCATCAATCTAGTGGAGTATCTTTTTTTTTTAAATCCTGAACTTCTCTTTTAAAAACTGTTCCTGTGATTACTAAAAAGTGAAACTTTATTTTTATTATACTGGAAGGTTGCCTATACTGTAGGTTTACACTGAACCACCCTTTTTTGCTAATAGCAATACCACATACTAATACCACCTCCTAAGTGCTGAAACATAAACAAGAAGATGTTTCTTTAAGTGCTCTTAAGAGGAACCCTGGAATTTGTATTTTTTCTATGTTATCTTAACGGTCAAACCATATAGTGCCTTCATACAGTCATGGCCGAAATTGTTGGCACCCTTGATATTTTTCCTGAAAATCAAGTATTTCACACAAAAAAGGTATTGCATTAACACATGTTTTGCTATACACATGTTTATGCCCTTTGTATGTATTGGAACAAATATAAAACAGAGGCAGAAAAGCAAATATGACATAATGTCACACAAAACCCCAAAAATGGGCTGGACAAAAGTATTGGCACCCTTAACTTAATATTTGGTTGCACACCCTTTGGAAAACATAACTGAAATCAGTCGCTTCCTATAACCATCAATAAGCTTCTGACACCTCTCACCCGGAATTTTGGACCACTCTTCCTTTGCAAACAGCTCCAGGTCTCTCTTATTGGAAGGACACCTTTTCCCAACAGCAATTTTAAGATCTCTCCACAGGTGTTCAATGGGATTTAGATCTGGGCTCATTGCTGGCCACTTCAGAACTCTCCAGCGCTTCTTTGCCATCCATTTCTGAGTGCTTTTTGACGTATGTTTGGGGTCATTGTCCTGCTGGAAGACCCAGGATCTTGGACGCAAACCCAGCTTTCTGACACTGGGCCCTACAGTGCGACCCAAAATCCTTTGGTAATCCTCAGATTTCATGATGCCTTGCACACAGTCAAGGCACCCAGTGCCAGAGGCAGCAAAACAACCCCAAAACATCATTGAACCTCCACCATATTTTACCGTAGGTACTGTGTTTTGTTCTTTGTAGGCCTCATTCTGTTTTCGGTAAACAGTAGAATGATGTGCTTTACCGAAAAGCTCTATCTTGGTCTCATCTGTCCACAAGACGTTTTCCCAGAAGGCTTTTGGCTTACTCAAGTACATTTTGGCAAACTGTAGTCTTGCTTTTTTATGTCTCTGTGTCAGCAGTGGGGTCCTCCTGGGTCTCCTGCCATAGCGTTTCATTTCATTTAAATGTCGACGGATAGTTCGCGCTGACACTGATGCTCCCTGAGCCTGCAGGACAGCTTGAATGTCTTTGGAACATGTTTGGGGCTGCTTATCCACCATCCGGACTATTCTGCGTTGCAATCTTTCATCAATTTTCCTCATCCGTCCACGACCAGGGAGATTAGCTACAGTGCCATGGGTTGCAAACTTCTTGATAATGTTGCGCACTGTGGACAAAGGCAAATCTAGTTCTCTGGAGATGGACTTGTAACCTTGAGATTGTTGATATTTTGCCACAATTTTGGTTCTCAGGTCCTCAGACAGTTCTCGTCTCCTCTTTCTGTTGTCCATGCTTAGTGTGGCACAGACAGACACACAATGCAAAGGTTAAGTGAACGTCTCTCCTTTTTATCTGCTTTCAGGTGTGATTTCTATATTGCCCACACCTGTTACTTGCCCCAGGTGAGTTTACAGGAGCATCACATGCTTGTAACATTCTTATTTATCCGCAGTTGTGAAAGGGTGCCAATACTTTTGTCCAGCCCATTTTTGGAGGTTTGTGTGACATTATGTCGAATTTGCTTTCTTTCCTCCCTTTTTTTGTTTTGTCCCAATACACACAAAGGGAATAAACATGTGTATAGCAAAACATGTGTTAATGCAATACGTTTCGTGAGAAATACATGATTTCCTGGAGAAATATCAAGGGTGCCAACAATTTCGGCCATGACTGTATAAAAGCTAAGCAAACTATCCATTTAATGGTTTTCACTTTTTCTGGGAAAAAACAGATGATTCCTAAAACAAAATGCAAATACTACACAGCTGAGAAGCAGCAGGATATAACCCTTGAGGTTCAGTTACTATGGATAAGCCAAGTACTAAGCTTGCTGCTTTGCCTACTCTGCCCAGGAAGCGAAACATATAAAAGAGAAATTGTTTATGGTCAGCTCAAGTACTTGAAGAGTAGCAACTTAAGCACCGAAGAAAAGTCTCTTCTAGCAAAATGTTGATAAATACATAAAAATTCAAGGTACTGAATTCCTACAATTACATTCTGAATGTATTCAAACTGATACGGCTTCATAATGTTAATTATATTTTAAAGGACATTTCCATAGACACGGTCATCTTGGAAAATTCCACAACAACATTATGGATATGATCACAGTATATACAAACAGCTATATTCTCTAGGACTGAACACAGAGAAAGAGAAAAACTAGTTTATGTACTGTAGGTCTCAGAAAAACAAACATATTAAAGGAGCTATTACAACTGGAAAAGATTATCCACTCCACAGATGAACACATTCTCTCACATACAAACACACCACAGCCAGTCCAGCAAAAGTCGCAGTTAGATGGTTGAGACAAACCATTTAACACTGACATGGGTGCTTAAAAATGTCAACTATTATTTATGTAAAAACCTTTATACCAAAAGGAAAAATAAAAAACTGTTGCTGTAACTGCATATAAAGTGTTAGCTGAAGTTCAGCATTAAAGATTGTTACCTCAACATTCCAAATTCCTGATATGGGCCTGTTGTACCATGTACTTGTATGAAAAATTATGTTCTCTTTGTATTGCTTCCTTTCTGTGAAATACCTGGCTTTCCTGCCAGTCCCTCTGCTTTCCAATTAAAAACTTACAACACTAGAAATAACAGAAAACCCGTGGTCAGTTTTCTGGCTGTGCTGAGAACTCAGCCTGATCTTCTCCAATGATCAGACGTGTCCTGACACAGACCCACCCTGCACAGCCATTCACTGAGAAGTTCAGTGTGCTGCTTTCTCTTTCCACTGCTCTCTAAGCTCCTTATGCAGCTGAGAATATATTATGTGATCAGTTTTTCTATGTATACACAGTTGTTTTTCCTTTTGTTTCTATTCTAAATGGAATGGGTTATCTCCCAAGGTAAGGTTCACATACACAGTACTGTGCAAACGTTTTAGGCAGGTGTGAAAAAAATGCTATAAACTAAGAAAGCTTTCAGAAATAGAAGTGTTATTAGTTTATTTTCATCAATTAACAAAATGGAAAGTAAATGGACAGAAAATCCAAATCAAATCAATATTTTGGTGTGACCACTCGTTGCCTTTAAGACAGTATCAATTCTTCTATGTACACTGGCACACAGTTTTGAAGGAACTCAGTAGGTAGGTTCTTCCAAACATCTTGGAGAACTAACCACAGATCTTCTGTGGATGTAGGCTGCCTCAAATCCTTTTGTCATGTAATCCCAGACAGATTTCATGTTGCAATAAGGGCTTTGTGGGGGACAAGCCATCACGTTCAGTCTGCTGTAACCTCCCAGATATCGTGGCTGCTTCCGTGGTGCCCACCTGATCACAAGACACCTCTGCTCAGGGGTGGCATATGCTAACCTACTGGGATGTAACTTCTTGCATAGGTAGAGGATGAGATATTCCTCTCCTGCCTCTTCCTGGCCCAGGACTGCACTTGACCCAAAAGGTAGTGGCATTGGTGTGCGCCAGACCTGGGCAGGCGAATTCTGGGGCCCGCGTCACAGGTGCACCGACTGGTAACTCTGTCCAGGTTGAACTGTCCGCTGGCATGAAAGAGAACATTTTTGTCTGTTTTCTGTTTGGTCGGTCAGTCACAGGTTAATCTGAGACACTATAGTTGCACACCGCCATCTTACTTTAGCCAGCTGTACCCAAGAATGACTTAAGCGGCTTTTTGGCTTGGGGAGTAGGCCAGGCCATGATCACCTCAGCCTCCCCAGCTCCAGATTTCTGGTTGTCTCCTCCTACCAGATGTTCCTGCTACTGAACCCCTGATTTGCCCCTCTGCCAGTGCCTAGTTTGACATTCAAACACTGTAACTGTCAGTTTGTTCAAGACTGGTGACATGAGTCCAAGGTGTTCTCCCCAGACAGGGTCGAACACAGCAAGGCCCCCAAAAGTAGGCAACTGCACAAAGTTCCACTCCTCCCTGTGGGCCCCGGAGAGGTGGCTGGTGCTTTCTGGACCCCCAACTAACATTGCCATATATTCAGTTGAGCCACATGGTGGTGAAGGCTGACTCGTCCGGAGCATCCTGTGTTAGAGGGGTTGGCCGATACCTCTTGCTTAGGTCCCTGATGGTTAGACAGCGAGCACCTGCCCACTGCTCCAGTACCTCATGGTTCCTGGGCCTGGGGTAGACCAAAACAGCAGGGCTGGCGCCCATCACAACCCACTTTTTTGGCCCAACAGTATTGCTAGGGAGAACGGCATGTTCCTCAGAAGGAACCAGACTGCACAAAAGTGAACACCTTGGCAAGGCGGACCTGTGTCCCGAGAAACCAAGCCGGCAGCAGGAGTCTGTTCCCTCCCATGCAACCACCTGGGGGGGGGGGAGGTATACCTTTATAGCGCTGCTCCAAGCTATAGATGAAAGGAAAAAGATCATCCCACCGGCAAGTGAGAAGAGGGGAGCGTGAGTCCGAGCGATTCCAGTGTCAGCCAATGTAAGTTAAGGGATGGATGCTGCTCAACAGACCCCAGGAGTCCAATGTTGAGGAATGGCCTCAGCCGCTGTTCTGGCCACGCCTTCCTCTGACCAAGCCCCGGTGGGCGGGGTGAAACACAGAGGGTGTGACCAGAACTGCGGCTGAAGCCATTCCTCAAGACTTGACTCCTTGGATCGGTTGAGCAGCGTCCATCATTTCGCTTACATAACCTGAGGGGGGAGGTGTAACGGTCGTGCATACTGGGCACATGAATAGCTGTGTGTACCAGCCATTTTGTTCAAGTCACCCATGCCATTTTGTCATAAGGCATAGCACAGTGACCTTTCCCTCCCCCCCTTTCTTCCTTCAGTTTATACAATACACAAACTGTTAACTTATGCCAGAACCTTCGTATCAGACCAGGACAGATACAGGCCCTCTCATGTCTATTAGCCGAATCCACACGCCAGTCTGAGGAACCCTAATAAAAAAATTAACCCTTGCAAGCTTGAGCAATCTAGAGATCTAATAGATACCCGGTCGTAAAAAGCTCAGCTGAAGGGAATGGCCAATCCATATTTCTGCTAGACTGGTTAACAGCCAAGACTCTAAAACTTCAGCATATTTCATAACTCAAATAATAATAGCACAACCAGAAAATAGACATTAACTTTCTTCACTTAACTGGTAATGTTTCAAGTCCAAACACCCCTATGTCAGACCATATGGGGAACCACTGGCACCCCTTATCCCTCCTAGGTAAAGTAGACATCTGAAACCTGCCATATTTATATTCATTCCAAAGCAAATTCCACACTGGACAATAATAGGCATGTCAACAGTCTGTAAACAATAGATAATAGAGATAGTAAAAAAAAATAAAAAAAAAAATTAGAAAACGATCTGGATCTTGGTCATAAAAGTGGTGACCTCCCAGCAACCACCCCTTAAACTAAATGGTTAGTCAGATGGCCTCTGACAACACCCCCTTAAGATCTCAGAAAAAGACTGCCCCAAAATTTGACAGCTCTCATTTTAACATCAAACCAAGGAACATCTAACTGGACTTGAGAGCCACTGTATTGTTTTTGCTTATTCACTGGACTCTGCAACCCAGGACATTAAGTATTCTTCATTTTCAACTACTTTTTAGTTCTCTGTTGCATTATTGTCGCTTTTCTTTCTTTGTAACACCCTTTTTCTGTAAATTTTATTTGCACCATTTTGACCTTTTTCAATATTAAACCCTATTTTGAAAAGTGTTGACATTGTTGCTAAGGCTTTTAATACAAACTAAAAGAAACCCTTTCTTTTAAAAAGTACCACTGTAATGTAAGTCTCCATTCACACATAGGTGTTTCAAGTGGAAGGCGAAATCGCAGGGATTCTGACCGCAATTTGAAAACGCGCATTAGCATATTCACGTGTCATTCATTTCAGTGGCACCTGAAAAACACAGGACATTTTTTCCTGCAATTGTGGCGCTTTTTCTGCGTGACAAATGCGCCGCGATTGCGCAAACAAAATCGCGGGTTGCCCAATAAAGGTTCCAGAAACTTGGCAAAAATGCCACACACTGTCAGATGCCATTGAAATGAATGGCACCTGAACATGTTAGGTGCATTTTCACATTTTAACAGCGTGTTTTCAAGTTGCGGGCAGAATCGCAGAGACTCTGCCCGCGATATGAAATGCTTAAGTGTGAATGCAACCTAAAACCCCGTTCACACTTTTTCAGCTCAAGGTTAAAAAACAATTAACAAGTAAAATCCCATTATTTTCAATGGCCCCTGTTCACACTTAAGTGTTCTGTCGCATGTAGCTCAAAAAAGTACTGTCACTACTTCTCAGGCAGATCTGAGCATTTGTCCTCATAGACTTGAATGGAAAATGCCTGAACAGTGGAATTAAGCGTTTTTCAGGTGTTTTCAGCTCAAAACAGAAGCTATTTCTATTGGCCACAAAACCGTTTAAATGAAAAACACACCTATATTTGCAAATCTGCGAAAAAAAACCCCAAATTTTCAAAAACACCTTAAAAAAACACTTGAATAAATGCCTGAAAAACACTCAGCTCAGTATGAATGTAGCCGTAATCTCTGAACATACCTGTCTGTGGTGACAGTGTGTGTTACAGACAATTATTCTAAAATCACAGTTTTTATTGCTGAGATTAAGAGTTTCCTCCTTCTCCGTAAAGTGGTGGTGGTAGTTTAAAGGGTTAATTGCTTAACTAACTTAACCTAGTGACAAATCGCTGGAACATCTTTGTGCAGGGTGCAGCTGAGAGTGGCACTGTTAGGCAAATGACAGCGCGGTGTGAGATTGACCACTCCTTTGTCACGAGTTGGTGAGAAGGGCAGGGGTCGGGCACCACGGCCGTCACACAGCCATCACATTTAAGGATTGGCAAGCTGCACTAGTGAAATACGTTGATTACAGTCTATGTGTGCATGGACACAAAGGATAACATGCTGGGGAGTTTACTGGCTGTAGAAAAAAACCCGCCAAAAGCCAAAAAACAGCAGCTGTAAAAACTTCCAGTGTGAATGAGGAGCTATACCTAAATGGTGATACCAGTTTTTTTTTTATCCATTATGCTCTGGTATGCTTTGTATCGTGGGGGAAAATAAGACCCCATTTTTTTTCTAACTGCACCTATAATTACGGCCTTGTACCTTACGTACCTTAAGTACCTATTGTGATCCTTTTTCTGTGCTAACCTTAACAAAAGTTACTGTTTAACGGAAAAAATTATAAATGCACATTGTTACATAGTTTGCTTAGACAGCACTGGAGACTCAAAGTCATAATTTATTTGTGTGAACCCAAGAATCAAGGTAATGTTCATCACCAATGTCATGTTTCCATGTAGAGGAGTATTTAGAGGAGAATTCAGTACAAACACAGGATGCACTGCTTCAATTTTCAAGAGAGGAGAGTTTTAAACAATATTAGTCTACGAGCCAGTAAAACTCATTAACCACTTGCTCTCTGGAAAATGTACCCCCTTTCCTGACCAGGCCATTTTTTGCTATTCGGCGCTGCGCTATTTCAACTGGTGATTGTGAATTCATGCAATGCTGTACCCAAATGAAATTTGTGTCCTTTTTTCCACACAAATAAAGATTTCTTTGGGTGTTATTTGATCACCTCTGGGTTTTTAATTTTTTACGCTATAAACAAAAGACCGAAAATTGTGGAAAAAACACAATATTTTCTAATTCTGGTTATAAAAAAATATCCAATAAACTCAAATTTCGTCATCAATTTAGGCCAAAATGTATTCTGCCACGTCTTCGGTAAAAAAAAAAATCCCAATAAGTGATTAATTGGTTTGTGTGAAAGCTATAGCATCTACAAAACGATAGTATAGATACTGGAATTTACGCTATAAGTTTAACTGACAACTGAGCGGTCATGCAATGCTGTACATCAATTACATTTGTAATTTTTTCCCCACAAATAGAGCTTCCATTGGTGGTATTTGATCACCTCTGGGTTTTTTTTGGGGGGCTTTAAAACAAAAAAGACAAAAAATTAAAAAAAAAAAAGTCTATTTTCTGTTATAAAAATATCCAATAAACTCAGATTTGTTATAAATTTAGGCCAAAATGTAGTTTTCTACATGTCTATGGTAAAATCCCAATCCCAATAAGTGTATATTAATTGGTTTGTGTGAAAGTTATACAGGTTGATCTGAATCAATTAGAATATCATAAAATTAATTTAAATTAATTCAATTAAAAAAGTGAAACTTTTAGATTCATTAAACAGAGTTATACATTGCAAGCATTTCTTTCTTTTAATTTAGATGATTATGGCTTACATCTAGTGAACACCCAAAATTCAGTATCTCAGAAAATGAGAATATTGTGAAAAAGTTCAATATTGTAGACTCATGGGGGTTGATTTACTAAGAAGAAATAGAGGTGAGACACCAAATTTCAGCTAATTAAAACAATTAAGACCTTGCTGTGGGAAACGGAAAAGCGTATTTACCTTCAGTAAATGTCGTATCGGCATAGTCATGTTTACATAGTAAGCAATACGATTATAGACCCCAGTCTTGATAGATTGGACTACAACCCCCCTGCTCATACCTCATCTCAAATTACTAGATTTTGTAAACTGTTGACAGAATTTGCACTGGTTGACACCTAGAGATACCTGCACTCCATGACTAAAAAAATTACTCCTGCTTTTCCGCTTCCCACTCTACTATGTCCCGCATAGATTTTATATTTATATCCAAATCATTTACCTAATTTGGAGGAGGTGGGTTTTGCCCCTAGGGTGTTATCTGACCACTCCCCATATTGGCTGACACTTCGAAAATCCTCTTCCCCATCTATGTATATGTGGAAACTGAACTCCTTTTGGTTGACTGTTCTTCCTAATTTGGAGGGCGTGCAGGCTGATTGGGCCTACTTCTTTACCAATAACGAGGGGCCAGCTAATTACGGAATAGTATGGGACTCCTTTAAATCGCATGCCCGCAGCATTTTGGCATCCTGCATCTCTAGGTAGAAGGCTACATCAAGACTGTATGTTTACCGCTGGTCAAGGTAGAGAGACTCCCAATCACCAAGCACAACTCCTCCTGTAGGTGGTAGCTCAGCTCGTGTGCTGCAAAGATGAGTACAAAAAGGACGTCCAATCAGCTGCACTCCAAACAATCCACTTTATTGAACCAAGATAAAACCAATACAGACAGTGGAAATAAAGAGGGGGACAGGTAGGTAACCAGACTGGTTATGCAACAGGCGGAGGAACGATTGCTAGACTTAAAACACTCTTTTCAGGCAAACCCCTCAACTGAGGCCGCTTGATTAGTGAAAATACAGGCTCGCCTGGTTAATCACCTGCTTTTTGAAAAAGCCAAACAAAACATCTTTTTCAGTAGACAGAGAATATTTGAATATGGGGAATGAGCTGGTCGTTTATTGGCATACTTGCCACATCTGGATCTTAGGTCCCCTACTGTGATTTCCCTGTGCGAAGCCTCTGGTACCCATATCACTGACCCAAACTTAGTGGCAGGGGAGTTTCGCAACTTCTTTTCCGCACTTTATTGTTCCACGCTTACTTGCTCTCACACACAGTTTCTCAATGTTTCTCTGTGCATTGCGGAGAGCAGGTAAGTATAACACATTTGTTATTAAAAAGAAAAAAAACCCTGTACAATCACCTCAATGCAAATGAAATCAATGTGTAATGCCGTTTTTAATAAAAAAAACAAAAAAACAAACAAACCACCCCCCGAAAAAAAATCCTTGAAGCTCAGTTGTTCTTTTATCAAGAATTTTAAGAACTACCCCCCCCCCCCCCCTCATTCAACATTTGCTACTGATAAATGATGCTGTAAATAACAGCTGTGTGAGGAGTACTGTATCAAACTTCATTGAAACGGATAAATGCCTTTTTAATTTAGTCACTTTATAAATATACTTTGAACAAGATATATTTAGTCTAAAATAGAAAACTGATGAGTACAGAAGTCATATTCCCCATAGTCGCAAAACAATATACTAGTATGTTTATGGTTACTCCTGCATTCTTACCTTATGCTTGGTGTCTGCAGATGCTTTAGAATGAGACTCATCTTCAATATCTGAATCCTGTCTTTTGAAGCCAGGAGGTAGGGCAGGACCTATAACAGGCCTAAAGCAAACACATTCTGTTAGTGATGCCAGAAAACTAAATATACTGTGAACAGAAATAATGAATATGTTTCTGGTTAGCTGAAGCAGCAAAGGAATGTCCCACAGATACATCAACAAGACCAATAAATCAGAACTTCAGGCAAAAATCAAAAACAAAAAACCCTTTTCTATTACGTTCATTGACAGACACAGCCTCTCTTCTTAATCTTGAAGAAACAGGATTTTATAGTGCCACCTACAGGAGTAGGACACTAGGCAGGAAAACTCGGCACCTCTGATGGGCAGCCCTTCGGGTACAAACCCCCCCTCTCTGCTACAGTATATGCAAGCCACTTATTCTGCCTAGTGTTCAGGTGCAAGGACCTAGCTACCAGCTGGGACCTATGGTTCCACAAGCTTTTCCCCCCCTATTTTCAAGGTTTTCTTCTACAGAGATCTTCTATCAACAAATGGGTGATGAGCTGGATAATCTAGATCCAGAGGTCACCAGAGTCTGGCTAATGAGCACACACAGACCTTTTAGCAAAGTGCTGGGTCGGTTGCGATAACCTCCGTCCTGGACTGGGGTGGACAGCAAGTTACGTTTCACAGGGATACATATGACCAGACACTTTCAGTCTGTGTCACAGTGTTACCCTGGCCGACAGCCCCTACTTCAGTGGAAAGGAGCACCTGTCATCGGAGCCTTACCCGCACGCTCTGCTGGACTGTTAAGTAGATGCCCCTTCCCTCCCTAGATGTGGTGTGGAGCCTGGGTACTCCATATGGTGGTCAGTCCTGTGAGGTCCCCTCCTGCCTCCCAGCTGCTGGTATCCCCTCTGCCGCCTTTACCTGAGCTTCTCCCCCTCTTACGTGCCGCTTGAGCATCTCTTCAGCCTGGGTCCCCGAGTTAGGGGCTTGTGTGCTGTGCTGGTGGGGCTCTGTGTTTCCCTATTGGGTCTGGGAAGTCCTGCGCATCCGCCATGTGTTCCTGGTTGGCCAGCAGCCATGCTTTGGAGCTGCGCTGGCCATTTTGATGGTGATGTTGGCAGCCACTTTGTTGGAAGTAGATGGGTGGCCCACTTTGCAGTGTACCTTCCCATAGATATGCATAGGAGCTGGCTGGGGAATTGCATGGCGGCCATTTTCCTGTAGCTGCCCCAGACTCTCAAACTCTCAGGCTGGGTACTTGGGCAGTCTTCTGGGATGTTCTCTCTGGTAGGCACACTAATCAGTCGCATCCAGGTCAGCATCCATAGGTAGCACTCCATGCGGTATGGCATCCGCAGGCAGCATTCATGGCTCTGCATGGTGACCCTTCTGGTGTGGGGGGCCTCTCTCTCCCTTTTTGTTACCAATCAGTCTGGGGTGGTTTTCTTCCCTTAGGAGTCCTGTCTTGTTGTGGTGCCTCGCCTGGTTTGGTTTCCGTTATGGGGCCTTCGGTGCAAGTTCCCCCCAATACTAATTTGAAGGTGGCAGATTCCTCGGGGCTGTTCTGTACCCCCAGACATGTGCCTGGTGTTCCTGCAGTCTTTCGTCTACTGGGTGGAGGCAGCCTTCAGGTGCCAGGCAAGCAAGAACCCCCCCACACCATCTCCTTTGTCGTCAGACATTTCTGAGCCTGAGTCCCTGTGTTTTTTGCAGACCCTGAAGTTTCATCCTGTTTTCTTAGATAGCACTGGTTACAGCACTAATTACTTCCAGAGATGCAAAAAACTGAGGACCCCAACTGAGTGTTTGTCCCTTTAGTACACATATGCCACCTAGGTCCATTAAGGTTTTTGTCCTTAGCCTGCACACTTAAATTTATATACCAAGATTGGGAACATCCGAATTGTCCCTTTTGTTGTTCTGAAGTGCTTTGTGGTAGGTTTTCCCTGTGAAGGGGACCTTCTGGAAAAGTGGCCTCCTTCTGTGGTGATCCCCTCCATTTGGAGGATATGCAAAATTTCCATGCTACCGGTGGAGAAGTCCCCCTATTAAAAAGATCTTGCTGACTGCGAAACAGGGTTGGTTGTCCGCTCCATGTTGAGTGTTGCAAGGTCAGCATTGTGGCCAGTGTTGGCCACAGTCAGGATGTCTCAGGCACTTCTTCACCGATTTAAGATCCTGTAATGAGGTTTGAATGCCAGACAGGTGTTTCAGGTGTATGTGGAGCTGGTGGTTGGAATGGTCCGGGGCCTGACATGCTTTTGTGATGTACCCTTGGATGCTTTCCTGCTCCTTGCCAAGATCTCGGTCTCAGTGGTGGTGCTTTGGCAGTGCTTTGTCTCAAACGTTGTTCTGCCAAGGCCCTGGAGGGACCTCCCTTTCCAGGGTGACAATCTCTAAATTGCTATATTGCACAGCAACATTGATAACCTTATGGATTGCAGTAATTCCATCTTCCCACAAGCCAAGAAAATATTAGGACTGCGTTGAAGACCCAGGCCTTCCTTTACTGCTCACAGGATACTTTGCATTCTCCTGGCTCCTCTGATAAGGGTTTTAAAGGACCTGTGTGGGGGGTGCCAGGCTCCCCTGGACTCACAAATCCATTTGACCACGGATGGATCCACCTGAACATGATGGCTTTGTCCCCACCCATTTCCAGATTGGGGGTCATCGTTATCAGGTTTTTGAGCCAGTGGACCCCCCTTTTTTTTTTTCATAACAAGTGAATCCACAGATGGATCGCATCCAGCTACAAAATAGCTTCTCATTCCACTGGGGAAATTCTCTCTCAAAGTTTGACTTCCACCGTTGCGCCTAGTGTGGAGCTGGCGGGACCTGCTTCCTCAGGAAATGACTGTACTAGTGCTTGAGCCAGGACATGCTTTCCAAGGAACTATGGGGTTCAACCGATGATGGACCCAAAGGCCCTGAATTGCCTTGCCAGGGTCCTGAAGTTTGGATGGATTCTATTCATTTGGTGGTGGCCTTCCTTATCAGGGGATTTTCTGGCATCTGTAGACATCAAGGACATGGCTCCATCTTCGTGGGACATCTGCAGTTCCTACGCCTTGCAGTTGGGGGGGCACGCATTATCTATTTTGTAGAGTTTCCTTTTCGGTCTGGCCTCTACTCCCGGGTATGCTTCAAGGTCTTGACCCCCAGTCTGGGTGTTACTAAGATGACGACGCACTTCCTTCAGGACATTGGCTAAGTCCTGATCGTCAAGAAGTCTGCCTTACCCCCACCAGGAGCCTGAAGTATCTGGGCCCGATTCTGGTCTCAGAGCAGACCGAAGTGTTTCTCCAGGTGGACAAGCTTTGAAAGCTTGGGACTGTGGGTCTATTACTCTTGTCATACCAGCAGTTCTCCCTGTGGTCTTGCATGCAGACTTATGGTGTACACCTCTGAGGTGGACCCATTTGTGCAGTTCCTTATGAGAGTTCTGCAACAGAGAATCCTGTTGAAAGAGGACAGACTCCCACTGCCCTGGACTGGGCTGGTTGACATGGGCCTCCCCGCTCTGGTCTTGCTCCTTGAAGGCCGAGAAGTCTTGTCTTCTTCCACTGGATGGGGTTACCAATGGACGCCAGCCTATCCAGCTGGGGAAGTGTTAAGAATCCAGCAATCTTGTGCTGATCTCAAACCCAGAAGGAGGCACTGCTGCTAGTCAACGTCCTGGGGCTGCGAGCAATCAGGCTGTCTCTAGAGCACTAGATGGATCTCCTCCTGGGGCTCCCGGTCAGGGGCCGATGCAACAGCAGTAGCCTATGTCATCCACCAAGGTGGCACAAGACCTGCAGCACTAGTGAAGCAGTCTGGTCTTTTTGGATATCCCAGGTATTGGAAATTGGCAGGTCGATTGTCTCAGTTGCTAGTAATTGGATCAGGGGGTGCGCCCCTACTCCTGGATGCAACCTATGTGTAATAGCACCGCAGGATCAATATCGCCTCATGCATTTCCTCCTTTCAAGCTGCTTCCTCACCTGCTGCAAAGGCTTGCAGCCAAAGAGATTCTGATCATTCTGGTTGTTCCAGGCTGGTTTTGTGCCCATGGTTCGATGACAGGTGCAGCTTGTGCCAGATGCTCCCTGTCAGCTGCCATTTCTGGATTATTTCCTGTCCCAGGGTCCAATCCATCACCCTGCTTTACTGGCTACAACGGCATGGCTACTGACAGCCTAACCTGGGGGAACAGGAGTTTGTTGGGTTTGGTGATGCCCGCAATGTTGTAGGCATGCAGGTCTACCTCTCAAGAGCTATGTTGTCACGCCTGGAAGGCTAAGATTGTTTGGTGCAAGGCTCCAAGTGTCTACCAACATTCCTTGCAGTGAGGCTCTTTCTTTGGGCCTTCTTCCAATGGGGTGTTTGACATCCTGCTGTTGTAAAGTTTTGTACCGTTAAATTGTTTTTCAGCGTTCCTTAGCCATGAATTTTTTGATCAGCACTTTCTTCCAAGGGTTCGTCATGTGGCGCCCCTTGGGCATTCCCTGTTGATGCTGTGGGGCTTTAATTTGGTTCTTCATTGCTCCAGAAGCCTCCCCTTGGAGATATTTGGGTGGCAGCCTTATTCTGTAAATCTCCATATCTGGTCTTGCACAAGGATAAGGTGATTTTCTGTCCAGGCCCTTGCCTTCCTTCGAAGGTGGTGTATTTTCACCTGACTGAGGGCATGTCCTGTCTTCCGTATGTCCACAGTTGTAACGTCCTATGAGGGTTGCCTTGCACTCCTTGGACGTGTTTAGGGCGGTTTGTGTGTACCTGCCTGACGTGCACCTTCCTGAAGGCTGTATAACAAGTTTTGGTCTGGTATGTGTGGACAAAGCATGTCTCAGTCCCAAAATACAGTGTAAATAAAAGAAAGATGTCCAGGGGACTTTACGGAGTCATGCCTAACCAGTTAAAAATATTACATTTTATTCAAAATGAACGCATATAAAATAATTGAAAACAGACACGTAGATCATGATCAACAACACAATACATCAAAATCTAAAATACAGGTTCAGATGAGAAAGCATTCAACCTGGTCAACACATTGACATTAATCAAG
Organism: Staurois parvus; assembly: GCF_062004578.1. Lineage (NCBI taxonomy): Eukaryota > Metazoa > Chordata > Amphibia > Anura > Ranidae > Staurois > Staurois parvus. Next base: position 942,708 of record NW_028317813.1, on the reverse strand, counting down.
ATCTTGAACCAATACCAGAAAGACGGCCCATAGGAGGTGCAGAGTTCTTTTCTGACTAGTGTCCTACTTCTGTAGGCAGCACTATAAAACCGTTTCGTCAAGATTAAGAAGAGAGCCTATGTCAGTCAATGAACTCAGAGGAAGAGATATTCCTTATGGTGAGTAACAAAAGTCCAGTTTTCACAACTTTCTCATTTGGGGACAGGCGAGTGGGAACACATAACTTAACTCATTGCTCTGCTCAAACCTACACCTGTGCCAACACATGGGAAAAAGTTACATGTTCGTCTTACATGAGGGACAGTAAGTAACATTAGCTATTATCCTGTCCCTAAAGGAGACAGACCACAAACAGGATTTCTTCCCAACTCTAACCAAAACTAAAAAAAAAAAAACAAGCTTTGCATGGGGTTGAGCTTTAAAATCAGACCTAACCTCAGACAACCATCGCCTTCAAACATTGTGAGACAAGTCAATTGTGAATATATTCTTAAATAGAAGCACAAAACGGTCACCATATCTGCATTGCATTCATGATCAACACCTACAGCTTGATTATTTTGTGTAACTGTCTCAAGAGAAGTCCCTACTCTGACACACAAAAGCAAATTCCTGAGTTGACATAGAACGCACTGTACTAGATCCAGGATTTAGACTGACAAGACGATAGTAATTACTACACATCGTTACAAGAGAAGGATGTGAAGGTACACTAACTGTCTAACATTATTTGGGAGTAGCGGGGACAGTATTTATTTTTCACTACTAGGACAGAGCATTTGTAATTCTTGCAGGGAAGTAGACTTCGATCCCATCATGTATCCAATCCCATGTGTATAAAGAACAGCCTAATGGCATAAATCTGGCATCTTAATATTCCAATACTGCAAAAATCGAATATACAAAGGTCTATTCGAAAGTAGAGTCGCTCAGTCAATATAGCTCCTAACTGAAGGGCAATCAGGCAGCAATAGGTTAAAACATAAAATGATCCATATCAAAATGTGACATTTTGAGGTACCACCAAGGCTTGGAACTCCATGCTTGAAAAAGAGCTAGGTTGATGCTCGAAACGTCGCCTTTTGATAAGGAGGATTTTGTACTTTATCCTGTTGCTGCCTGCTTGCACTTCAATAAAGAGCTTTATGAATGAAGCTATTTCAACTTACAATTACTTTGTGCAGATGATTTTGCAATACTGAAATTTAGAATTCTGCAAAATTATTTTTTTTGGGAGAAAACGTAGTATACCTATCAGGGGATTCAGATTGTTTCCTAAAGCCGGGAGGGAGAGCAGGACCAAAAAATTCATCATCATCATCATCATCATCTGAAGCCTTTCCAATTTTTCTGGAAAAAAAAGAAAAAAACAAAACAAAAAAAACACAATAAAAGTCCTCTTAAGTGACTGCTAACACAAAGGGTCTGTGATCAGCATGACATTCGCTACCTGTATAACAGACATTTGAATTAAATATACTGGCACTTGTTTTTATATTTGGATTAAGTATGCAGCGTTAACACACTTTTTATGAAGGAGTTGAAGCAGGGATATGCCCTGTGAAATTCATTGCAGACAAAATCATATACTGATGTTATGTGTGATTTTTTTTTTTTTTTGTACTAAAGACTGTAATTTTAATCCTGAATTCAAAGTGCGAGACCCAAAATCTTTTATTTCAGCATGTTTGTCATCATTCCTTGCTGAATGCAGCTTTCTTAAGCAAACCATTTTTTGGCTCTAATGTAAAGTTTCTTTAACATTAGGTAAACATATTTTGCTTTTAGTTTCAGTTACTGTTTTTCCAATCACTTGTTGATTGGGGACACTGGTGATGTAACCAAGGCCACACAGGTGCATCTCGAGAAGGCTACATCACCAGCTCCTTCCCCCTCAGACAATGTGAAGTGTCACATGTTCCAGGAGGCAGACAAAGAGATCCAAGACATAAAGGGAGATGGATTCATGTCTCCTCAGTTATAATGGCCACTATGAGAATAACAGGGAGGAAAAGAAAAATAAGGTATGCAAAGAATAAAAAGCCTACAAACTGCAATTATTTGTAAGTATCTGTTTGTAGAGTGCCCATACAAAATATTTCTGAAAGGTGACTTTGGGGTATACAAAGAGATAATAAACAAACAAAAATGTGTGTGCTGCATGCTACTGTCTTTAAAGGACAGAGAGCCATGTTCAGCTATAACAAATATATCAGTAAACACCCTATTACCCCTAATAGACAGATATGGGCAATGTGTCCTGTATATATCAAACACAAAGTTTCCTCTAATTCAGAAGTCGGTGATTCTTTGAGCTGACCTGTTTGTGGAATCGTTTCTGTCCTTTCCAGTAGATCGTCTCTTGTGGTGCCTGTGGCTGGATGAAGTCTCTTCATCACTGTCCTCGGATGAGTCTGAACTGTGGTTGTACTTGTAACCAGGCGGCAATACTGGACCTGCAACTAAACACAAAAATCCATCTTAGGATGTAAACAGGCACATAGGACCATGATTAAGTCTGAAAGATAGCCAAACACCATGGCGGTTAGGTTTACTAGAGCCAAAGACAGTTTTCCCATGCAAAGTATGCTTTAGCCTGCATTTTGGCAGTCTTCTAATTGCTACATGCCTTAACAGAATGCATTAGTATTGTGTTAATGCTATCTAAACCAGCCTCTCTCAACCAAGGTGCCCAGGCACCTGGAGTACCTTTAGGTGTCTTCAGGGGCACCTTGGCAAAATGCCTAAAAAATGCCCAAAAAAGTGTATACATGCCAAAAGGTGGATCAAGCCTGCCTTTTAGTTACACAAAGCCACAGGTTTTCATTTTGCTCCATAACAACATTCTAGCCATTGGCATTCTAACAAAAAGTGATGTAATTGATTTATAAGGAGGATGTTGGGCGCCTACACAGCATCCTTGTTTGCCCTCCCCCTGGCCCCCTCTGTCAGCACTGGGGTCACATTAGCTGAGTGAGGGAGGGGGGGACTGAGTAAGAAGAGAAACACTGGAATACTAGTCAGTACCAGTGTGCAAGAGAATATTTGCTTTGGAAGAATAAATCCCCTCTATCCTTGGGTGTCCTATATGTGTGGATGTTGCTGAAATATGTAAAAATAGTTTTTCACATTTTAGAACTGAAAAAAGGTTGAGAAACACTCATCTAAACAACAGGAAGCCTACACAGCAGCACTGCACTCCATAAGTAAAATAGAACACTGGTCAGTGAAAAAGAGATATAGAATATGTCACGCAGAGCTTCAGAAGAGGATATGCTAGGAAAAAAAAAAGTAGTGGGGCACAGAGTTTGAGAAATTAGACATTTCTAAAAATCCACAGGCGCAGCTTGAAAGAAAAAAAAAAAAAAATTTAAAATATGGCATCAGTGAGTCCTATGTGTGGGCCCTTGGTCCTGACCCTTTTAAAGATTTGTCCAGACCTGGCTCTTGGAACATCATTTTAACATAATTATTTATTTCAGGTACTCATACATAGTGCCGTCAATTTATGCAGCGCTTTACATATACACACACACACACACACACACACACGCACTGTACATTCGCATCAGTCCCTAACCCTCAAGGGGCGTACAATCTAAGGTCCCCAAATTATACTCATACATACATCTACTAGGGCCAATTTAGACAGGATCCAATTAACCTACCAGCATTTCTTTCGAGACAAAAGGGGGGAAACCAGAGTACCCTGGAGGAAGCCCACGCAGGTACAGGGAGAACATGCAAACTCCAAGCAGGTGGTGCCGTGGTTGGGATTCCAACCAACGACCCTAGTACTGCCAGGCAGAAGTGCTTACCATTTAGCCACTGTGCTGACTCTAAAATCATAAAAAAACCATATGGAAAATCTGCTTTACCATGTACAGGTACATGAAAGAAACCAGCACAGGTATCATACTGATTACAATAGGCTTCTAAACTATCCAGATGGGAGTTTATTCTATGTTGGCATTAATGAAAGCGTTTTTTTTCACAAATCAAATTTTCCATACACAGAGTCTGAGATGTTTGAAGAAAAAAAAAAGAAATTAGAAGGAATAGCTTTTATTAATATTATACAGGATTTACATAGCCCCAACAGTTTGCGCAGCGCTTTACAAAATGTAGGTACAAACTTCATTCTGTTATAAACTCATGAGCCCTTGTTCTCATTGGCAGCTTCTCTATACCACAGGGACACTTCACATTCTGTCACTAACAACATAGTTACATATATTTATTATGTCCCTGGCACAAGGCCTTGAAACATCTGCTACACTGCCATGTGATGCCAAAACACCACATATCCATCTAAACTGGAGAAGTAATTCACTCCCACTGACAGATAAAATAAGTACAGTGTTTGTGCTAATATGTCACTGGATATCAATCTGTTGATACCCTTTATTTAGGATGTCAACACACATACATGGATTTCTATAATAATTAAAAAAAAAACACAACCATCATTAGTCAGGTTGAAAAAAAGACAAGCCCATCAATTCAAACCAACTGAAAAACAAAAAACAAACCCCCCCTCCCCATAAAAAAAACAAACAAAAACACATAAAATTTCCATATACACAATTCTAATACACACAGTTGATCCAGAGGAAGGCAAAAAACCCCAATAAAGTATGATCCAGTTCAGGAATCCTTCCTGATCCCCCAGGGGGCAACTGGATATTCCCTGGACCAACTACCCCCTTTTGATATTACCTACCGTATTTTGCGCTCCATAAGACGCACCTGACCATAAGACGCGCCTAGGTTTTAGAGGAGAAAAACAAGAAAAAAAAAATATTCTGAACCAATGGACTGCAGACATAGTACAGGAAGCGACCAGACACTGCAAACAGTACAGGGCATGACCAGAGACTGCAGACAGTACAGGGCATGACCAGACAGTACAGGGCATGACCAGACAGTACAGGGCATGACCAGACAGTACAGGGCATGACCAGACACTGCAGACCTTTAGGGAGGGAGGGGGAGCGGGTACCTGAATTTGACAGGTACCCGCTCCCACTTCCATGGAGTTCTCCTGCCTATACTGTGGGCACCCGACTTTGACAGCCGGGTGCGCACTGCGCATGTGCGAGAAACGCTGCACTTTGTGAATGGCCCGGCGTCTTTTGGGACCTGTCATGTGTCCCAGAAGACACCGGACCATTCACAAAGCGCAGCGCTTCTCGCGCATGCGCAGCGGGCACCCGGCTGTCACAGATGCTGGGGCGGGAAGAAGCCGGCGCTGGAAGACTACAGTGCTGGACCGAGGAACAGGTGAGTTCCTGCCGCAGAGAACAGCTGAGCGGCCGGCCCGGTATTCTGACATGGTGGCGGCGGAAATACCAGACCGGCCGCTTTATATTCGCTCCATAAGACGCACTGACATTTTCCCCCCTTTTTGGGGGGAAAAAAGTACGTCTTATGGAGCGAAAAATACGGTATATATGTTAATATCCAATTATATTTTGTGCATTTAGTTATGCATCTAGTATTATTCTTTACTATTTGACCTCTAGAATATTTAACCCCCTTCATGAGGAGAGCCTTTTTTGCTGTTCAGCATTGTGGATCATTTATTCACACAAAAAGCTCTTTTGATGGTATTTGATTACCACTGGGATTTTTATATTTTACTATTTAAAAAGAAAAAAGACTGAAAATTAAAAAAAAAAAAAAAAAAATCTAATTTCTTCATAAACTTTGGCCATAATGTATTCTGCTACATGTCTTTGGCAAAAAAAAAAAAACTCCCAATAAGTGTATATTAAATTGTTTTGTGAAAAAGTTATAGCATCTGCAAACGGTGGTATATATACTGGAATTTACACAGCTATGATGCTATACTAGTAATGGCGGTGATCAGTGATACAATGGGATGGTGATAGAGTGGCTGTCAATCTGGCACTAGCTGAAGCTGGCTGGGAAGTACACTGAAGTCAATAGTGATCAGTGCGAATACTGTACACTGTACTAATGGCACTGGCTGGCTAGGAGCTAACATTAAGGGGAAATCATAGTGTGCCTAACAAGTGCAATGTGAGTAATATGTGCTGCTTTTACCTACAGATCTGGCTATTTTTTCTCCCTACTTTTCAGGGAGAAGAAACAGCCAGATCACCAATCTGTGTACAATCTGTGCTGTGATTGGCTACAGACGATCAACAGGTGTCAGCCATAAATCATTTGCCAGGACCGGCTGACAAAATCCCACTGTAGCCAGTGACATCGGGGTTAGCAAACGGTGCTCATGACCCAGAACAGGCTGAATGTTGTACAAATAATTAAAACAATCTACTGAGCTGGCCAGAACAAGTAGGAGTCTATTGCACAGCTCTGATGGGGAGATTGTATATTATAGATTACATACTTCCTTATTAATGTTGGCCTCAAAAATGTTGAAGAATGCCTCCAAGCCTTGGTTAAAGCGCTATACAAGGACAAGGTCTGATTACCTTAAATAAAGGAATGTGGCTATTTGGACAAACCAGACCACTGCTCTCCTTTTTGTTTGCATAGCGGGTGGGTTTGTCAATTGCTTACACACAAGTCCAGTATATAACACACAGCTAGACTGGAAATATTTGTCTCAACCTTTATCTCCACCAGCTGACACCAATGATGGAGCACCATGCCCCCTACTGACACCATCAATGGGGCACTATTCTTCTCATTGATATCAACAATAGGGCACAATTACTCCCAAGAAATCCAAATGATGGGGCACGGTTGACGGGGTATTTTCTACTCTCACTGGCCACATTTCAGGCCATTTAAAGCCTGAAGGACAGTAAACTGGCCCTATGCTTAGAAAGTTTGGCGACCCCTGCCCTATATCACTTATAAATATGTTAAAAAGGAAGGGTCCCAACATGAGTGACCTGAATCCAACTGTTATCTATTTGGTACTGGAGAGAGACTGTAGGAATGAAATTTGGTATTCCAGGGGCAACTGTCCAATTTCTTCTATATTTATCTATCAATCTCACAGCTCTCAACTGTTCAAGCAGAACTACAGTCACTGGACAAAACTGAGATCTTGATGTCACCACCCCTCCTTTCCACTTTGTATAATCAGAGAATGCCTTCATGGGAAAAAAAAAATAAAAAATGAATGATGACGCTGTCGAGTGAGCGAACCTCCATGTTCAGAATATTGCTCACACAGAACATGGAAGATCACAGAACCCACTATATGTAGCATTAACTACCACAGCATTAAAGTGATATTAAAAAGGCAAATTTTTTTTTTTTTTTTAATAACAAACATGTCATACTTAATGTACCTGCTTTGTGCAGTAGTTTAGCACAGAGCAGCCCTGATCCTCCTTCTTGTGTCCTCCGCTGTGCTCTTGCCCCCCCCCCCTCCTGCTCCCATAGTAAGCAGTTTGCTATGGGAGGACCCGCAGGCTTGTTCCCCAGCTGCTGCTCTGTGTGTCCATTCACACACTACTGTGGCTTGGCCCCGCCCCAATTCTTTCCTCATTGGCTGTGACTGACAGTAGCGGAAGCCGATGACACCTGCTGCTGTCTCAGCCAATGAGAAGGAAGAGTCCCCAAAGAGCTGCCGCTCTCGTGCATATCACTGACTCAAGTGGGGGCTCAGGTAAGTATTGGGAGGGGCAGTGGGGCTGCTGCACACAAAAGGTTTTTTACCTTCATGCATAGAATCACTTCAATTAATAAAATATACTCAGATCAGCTTTATGTTTGATTAGTATTCCTAAAACTTTAGAGTGGTACTTTCAAGTGGTGGTAAATGCTCCCAGGATGTGAGATGTAACCCTTGGGGTAGCACTGGTTTAACACCCTGGATTAGGAACCAGACTGCAGTGATGTGACTGTAGCACTCCTTATCCTGAGATCCTTATTGTGAAAATTGTAGAGGTGGTACACTACTGCTCTCTGTTAATATCCCCATGGTCTTCCTAAAGCTGACAGCTAAATCAGAGAATGGAAACAACAGAGGAAGATTTGGGATTTTGTCATGCTACTAGAACAGTACAACCTTTAGGCGAATAGTGTTTTCAGAAAGGTCTGCAGCCTTCATGTGTCTCTTGATATGGGATTTCAGTAAAAGTTTGTTTTAGGAGTTGTGGGAAATGAAATGTAAACTTAATCTACACTGAGATCCTGACATCTAGCTCCCCAAGGCTTTTTTTTCTTGCGGATTCAGAAAGGCTGATTGAACACTTAGAATTGAATACTACAACGCCTTGAAAGCGTATTCATACCCTTTGAAATGTTCCACATTTTATCAGATTACAACCAAAAAACGTAAATTTATTTTTTTGGGGATTTAATGTGATAGACCAACACAAAGTGGCACAACTGTGAAGTGGAAGGAAAATGATAAAATGGTTTAAAATTTTTTTTTAAAAAATAAATATCCGCGCATTTGTATTCAGCCCCCTTTACTCTGATACCCCCAATTAAAATCTAGTGGAATCAATTGCCTTCAGCAGTCAGTTAATTAGTAAATACAGTCCACCTGTGTGTAATTTAATCTCAGTATAAATACATCTTTTCTCTGAGGCCCTCAGAGGTTTGTTATAGAACATTAGTGAACAAACAGCATCATCAAACAAACAGGAACACACCAGACAGGTCAGGGATAAAGTTGCGGAGAAGTTTAAAGCAGGCTTAGGTTATAAAAAACTCTCAAGCTTTGAACATCTCACGGAGCACTATTCAATCCATCATCCGAAAATGGAAAAAAGCCAAGAGGCCCATGGTAACTCTGGAGGAGCTGCAGAGATCCACAGCTCAGGTGGGAGAATCTATCCACAGGACAACTATTAGTTGTGCACTCCTCAAATCTGGCCTATATGGAAGAGTGGTGTGTTGTGTTGTGGGGATGCTTTTTTTCAACAGGGACAGGGAAACTGGTCATAGTTGATGGAAAGATGGATTAAGCCAAAATACAGGGCAATCTTAGAAGAAAACCTGGTAGAGTCTGCAAAAGACTAAAGACTGGGGCAGAGGTTCACCTTCCAGCAGACAACGACGCTAAAAATACAGCCAGAGCTACAATGGAATGGTTTAGATCAAAGCATATTCACGTGTTAGAATGGCCCAGTCAAAGTCCAGACCTAAAGCCAATTGAAAATCTGTGTCAAGACTTGAAAATTGCTCTCCATCCAATCTGACAGAGCTTGAGCTATTTTGCAAAGAAGAATGGGCATAAAATTTCACTCTAGATGTACAAAGCTGTTAGAGACATCCCCAAAAAGAATTGCACCTGTAATTGCAGCAATAGGTGGTTCTACAAAGTATTGACTCAGGGGGGATGAATACAGATGCACGCCATACTTTTCAGAGATTTGTAAAAAATTTTGAAAACCATTTATCATTTTCCTTTCATTTCACTTTTATCATTATGTGCCACTAAATACATTTACGTTTTTGGTGGTAACATGACAAACTGTGATAAATTTCAAGGGGCATGAATACTTTTTCAAGGCACTGTATCTATAGCCTTTCTTTTGGGATTAAAGCAGGCCATTCACTTGTTAGATTTCTTTCGTTCAGACCACAGGCTGAACAAAAATAACAAACAGATTCCTTCATTCACAGTATACAGTGCAGATGAATAAATCTCCCTGGCGGTGGTTATATTGACAGCCAGCTCCAGTGGCTGCCAGAATACCTAAACAGTAGCTGCAACTGATTGGATACAAACGATGCTTGGCCAAACATTTTTCACCCAACTCCTTTAGCAAAACCACGGTTACACTTACCAGGTTTTTAACTATGAAAAATTTAAGTTACACCCAAGCACATAACATCCCCTCAAAAAAAAAAAAAAAAAAAGTAAATTTGAGCCTTCCCCTCCAAATGAACGTACAAACGTAAAAGCACATACTGGGGTGCCTACGCATGTAAAAGTTGACCGAGATGCACGTTACATATTGCCGCGCATGCCAGAATGAGACCAATAATTCTAGCACAGGACCTCTTTCGTAACACTATACTGATGACCCATAAGTGCTTTAAAAAAGAGTCGCCTATAGAAAATATAGGGCACTTAAAGTTTGTTGCCATTTCACGAGTACTCGCAAATTTAAAGGTTTGGGCATATTGGATATTTACTTGGTGCAACATCATCTTTTACATTTTACCAAATGTAAAAGGGTAAATTACGGCTTTTGTGTACGGCCCTAAAATTAATTTGTGTATTTTTTACAGAAGTTTTGCATTTCCTAGACCTTTGTGGAAATATAGAGTGACATGAAAAATTGGAACTACCACTATTTTATTATCTAGGGTCTCTGCTTTCAGAAAATATGTAAAGTACGGGGTTTTGTGCAATCTTCAAGCCTAAAATGATTTTTTAAACGTGTGCAAAAATAGCGCTGGTAATGGAAGGGATAAAAAATAAGCCCAACACCCCCCTATCCTGAGGAGCACCCAATCAGGGCTCATTATACTGCAAAGTCTCTTCCCTCCCTGCTAGTCTCCGGTTGTGGAGCTGGAGACAGGTAGTGAGGGGAGAAGGAGATATAAAGCTCAATGCTAAAAAAATTTTATGTTTAAGTTGCCATAAAGCCCCAGGCATTCCTAAAAGCACCTCAGATTTAAATACGGTTTTGGTTAAAATGTATTTTTTTTTTTTATCTGGACAAGTAGATTGTCATGCAAGACAAGTAAATTGGGACCCAAATTTAGTCCGTGGACAAGTCATTTTTTTCAAAAATGTCCAAACCCCTGAATACTCCTACCTTAGGGGAGGACCACTGCCTGCAGAACTTTCCTTCCAAAAGCCAAGTCTTGGCTAGAAAGAAGCTCCACACGGTAGTGTTTAACAAATGCACAGTTATTGGACCAAAATGCCGCCCTGGAGATGTCTTCCCATGAGACACCTGCCCTTTCTGCCCAGGACTGATCCTTATTCACGCCAATCAGTAAAAAATCCAAAACCGTGGGAATGGAAGCATCTAACCTTCCAGATCTAGTCCTCAAGGAGTGGAAGGTTCTCCAAATCTTAACATAAATCTTCCTAGTGAGTCTCGATTGCTTTTTCCAAAAGCCCCTTGGATTTGAGGATCCAGCTATCAGCTTCCACGCTGTCAGGTGAAAGTGACGAGGATTGGGATGGAGAACCAGTCCCTGATGGAGCTGATCCGGAAGCACCCAAGGGGAAACCGATAGTGATAACAGGATCAAAAACAAACTCCTCTTGGGCCAGTATGGTGCTATGAGAATGACTTGACAGCATTCCAACATGATCGTTCAGACTACCTATGGAAGAATTGCCAGTGGGTGAAAGGCGTAAGTCAGGCTGAAGTTTCATCCGCACTGCGCAAACTGTTGAAGCTATATAAATCCTGTATAATAATGTATAGCGCTGCGCAAACTGTTGGCGCTATATAAATCCTGTATAATAATAACCCAGCATCGGTAGGTCTCATCCCAGAGCAAGCATTTCCCTTTCCAGCATAAAGAAATGCTGAACCTTTCTGTTCCTGCTGGAAGCAAACAGGTCTATGTCTGGAAGACCCGACTGGGCTGTGGTCTGCGCAAACACCTCCGCATTCAATTCACATTATCCTTGTCTCACAGGATTCCGACTGAGGTAATCTCCCAGTACATAGTCTGAACCTCTGAGATGAGCTGCTTTCAGGGACTCCAGCCAAATCTCTCCCCAACTCAAAATCTCCTGAGCCAGGGCCAACAAATCTTGTGCCCTCCTGCTTGTTTACATATGCCACTGTGGTGGCGGTTTCAGAAAAGATCAACATGTTTTGATCCCGGACACTACTTGAAAAGGACTTAAGGGAAAAACCTACAGCTAACAATTCTCTTGGAGCTGGAGGAAACCTCTTCCAAATCTGGACTCCACGCTCCCTGAGCATGGCAAGAACCGGAATGGGCCCCCCAAACCCAGGAACTGGCATCTGTAGTAAACTTTATCGGGTCCTTTTGAGACAAAGGATGCCCTATCACTAAATTCCGATGACTGACCCACCAATTTAAGACCTTGTGACCTGTCCTGTAAAAGATTTACCACCTTGTCCAGGGAAATGTGCTTGTGGTCCCATGAAGACAGCAAGAAGGACTGAAGCCCTCAGGAGTGCAGTTGGGCCCAAATTTTCTCAGAATAGCTGCAGTTATGAATGTGAGAATCTGCATGATCCGCCTCAATGAGGCCTGCCGCTGACTCTGCAGATCTTGGACCGAAGAAAATCAGCCTCTGAACTTGTGTCCGTGAAAATAAGTTTTTAAGAGACAGAATTCACTCTGTAACCCAAGAATTCAACTGTTTGGGCTGGCACTAGGTTGGACTTCGGGGAAGTAAACTGTCTACAGGGGAGGACAAACTTCAGCCTGCTAGCAGTCAGCCTCTTCTACCCATCCCTTAAAGGGACCTCTGGTTACCTGGATCCGAGTAATTTCGATTCTGGGCATTTGATGACTACTACCCTGCGGGAGGATTACCATAACCTTGACCAGACCCATATCTGATGAGGAAACCCCTGGATGCAATATTTAATACGTATAACTATTACACATTTGGTGAGTGTGTAATTCTCACGGAGCACCGCCATTGAATTTAACCAGTCACCTGGCACTTTATAATCACACAGACTGTTGTTTACATTGAACTCCGATTATTCTATTTATTGTTTTACTGTCTATCACAGTTTTAGCACTGCACTGTTTACTTATTCTGTTCATAAGGCTTATGTTGGTTACCTTGAGTGCTTGGCCCATTAGTGACAGAGAGGGGCAAGGAAGGGCCAAACAAGGATGTCGTGCAGGCAACCGACATCCTCCATATCAACTCATGGTGTCATTGGTTGTTAGTACGCCAGGCGGCAGGAACACTGTAATAGTACATAATCAAAACCCATGGCTTTGTGTAACTAAAAGGCAGGCTCGATCCACCTGCTGGCTTGTGTACAATTTTTGGGTAATTTTTAGGCATTTTGCCAAGACACCCTTGAAGAAACATCAAGGAACCCTGGATGAAAAAGGCTAAACTAGACAATGTGTAACATATGGCTATATCCCTGTACCAAACATATGTTGTATCACAAGAACAGACACTACATGAATGCAGCAATACAAACTATCACACCATCTACACATGAAGCTGAGGAATAGATATAACAATGGGGTACAGGACAGACACCCCCTCCCCCCACAGAAAATGCATAAGTACAAGGTATGGTATGCAAAATGGACTTACAGTTGTAAATGTAAATTTGCTGCAACAATCCACACTAAGTGAAGCAATGCCAAAACAAGACATTCCAAAAATGCTTTAAAACTTTGGGAAACTGAAATTCTACCCATGCGCAAGGGAAGCTATGAAGAGGGAACCACTGTGGTACAAGGTAGATACCACCAGTGCTCATAAGTAAAGCATATGTAAAAAGATTTACTGTTCTAGTTACACCATTACATTAGTGCTGTAGAGGAAGCCCGAAGACATTCTCTAGATGTTCCAACGCAATGTTGTAAATAGATGACACATTCACTACAAGGAAGTCATGTAGAGGTCTAAAACTGTGGTCTGGGATGGATAACACCAAGAACCACACGTTCAGTACATCCTAGTGGTAAAACACTAATTGGCTGCACAACTCTGCAAAACAAATGCACCCAGCTGTACATGACCTAGCCTAAATAATTAAAGCGTCTGCAAAAGAAGACTATCCCAACATATAGACAGAAAGTCATGAGAGACCTTAAAATTGTGGTATGGGATGGACATCAGAAGTACATGAGTACAACACATGTCCTCACAAGGGCTTATACTGTAACTGACTGCAACACCAGACCAAAAATAAGCGCTGGCATGCAGCAGCACAATACATTACATAAATGTATTAAACCTATGTAATACCAGAACATACATAGTATATAAAAGAGTTAAATATCTTCTGCTGACACTTAAATGCCATGCAGGAGACCCCTGCTGCTGCCACTCTGATGACAGAAGCCTCTTCTGCTGCATTGCCACACCTGAATGCCATCAAGAATACTGTGCAGTAAATTATATTATTTAGTGAAAGAGGTTACAGATGGCAGCAAGCAGAGGTGAAATACAGCAGCAAGATGTATTAATACACCCTGGACTGGCACACCTTAAGATCCAGGCCAGAGTCTAAGCATAAGAGTCACATGCAAACATAAAATTATAAACACTCCACAGCGCAAATAAAGTATACATAAAAATTAAAATACTATAAATAAAAGTAAAAAAAAAAAATATATAGAGTCAACACAAAAAAATATTTTTCCTAAAAATATATGAGTTGTGCTCAATCCCAAAAAAAAAACCGTGCTCCAAAATTCTTCAAACAAATGTGCTCACACCATCCGTGATTGCTCTATCCCCACTCGCCAGATGGAATGGACTCTTTGCTGATATGGCAAGAGTCAAACAAGCTTAAAGTGACTGGGCATGTCCTCCCAGATAACTCTGTACTCAATATCCTCCAGAAACAACTCCCAGGATTGGATGACAATGGAAAACAAAAACAACAAATAGTGCAATACTGTAAAAAATCTTTAATTTTAAAAAAAGGCTGTCTTCTATGCACTCATGTTTAAAAGTATACTCAGGCTTTCATAATAGGCGCAAAGGCTCATATTATAAGGCTTATTTCCATTTGTAGAAGTGGACTGGCAAAGATAGATAGAAATCCCTTCCAAATAGCAGGAAGTCACTCTGGAACGCTGCAAATCAGCATGCGTTCCACTCACTGGAAGTGCCGTCACCACGCACCCACCGAAACCGGAAATATGGCGTCACGTTTCACCCTCCTCCAGGGCGTTATTTTGTTTTACATGCAAACATAAAGCAACGTCACATGCAAAACCAGTAACACAAAGTGATTACTACACATCAGGTACTAGATGTATAATACACCAAGACCTTAGTTGCCAAAAAGACAAACTTATGTCAAGACTGTAGATCTACTCCAAGAGACAGATCTCGAGCCCAGTAAACATGGATGGCAAGGATCAATGAATGTGGCCCCAAAAACCATATATATTAGGTCTATATATCCTGATCCAGAGTGAAGGCCATGGTATACCAGCAAACAAGACCATTCTGAAAAGCTAAGATTTAGAAGTTTTAAAAACGCCAGTAGCAGCTGTATTAAGTCATGTTAAATACACAAGTTATTCTGCATTTTTTAGCGGTTTCATTAGCATTTACCTGCAGTTTTTCGCGTTTGCGGTTTGTAGACAAAAAAAACTAACATTTTTGCTAAAAAAAACACCGAAAAAAATGTTGGTTTGCCGCAGTGACGGTGATGATTTTAGCATAAGCGTCTGCAACACACACTGTCACCACAGACAGGTCTATTTAGAGGATTACTGTATACAGTAGCATTCTTCAAGAGACAACAGGGATTCTTTAGTTTGCATTAACAGCTTTAGAGACAGTTTCAACACTTTACAGAAAAAGAGGTTACAAAGACATAAAGGGAACAATATGCAACAGAGAAATAAAAGAAAGGAGTTAAGAAGGCAGAAAACTTGCAAAGTTTTGGTTTACCAGAGTCCAATTGTCCAAGCAAAAACATTGCCTTGGCACTCAAGTCCGTTAAGATGTTTCTTGATTGATTTTAAACGAGAGCATCCCTTCACCAGACCTGTCAGTCCTTTTCTATGATATTAAAGAGGTGTCGCCTGAGGACAACTTACCAATCATCTGGTTTAGGGGATGGGTGCTAGGAGGTCACCAAGTTTATGAGCAAGTCCCAACTACAATTTCATACTAATATTAATAACTTCCAGTATGTGCAGGTGGTATTCTAGCAACTGGCAGATTCATATTCAGAATTCTATTTCAAACCCAGGGATACCAAACACAGCATACCTTTGTCACCCAGGAGGGAAGAGACTGCTTTCTCGCCTTTCCTATGTGCTAACATAGTCATGTAGGACCTTTTTTGGTTCGGCATTATATGCTCTATTCAAATATACACTTAATATTAATTTGCCCAGTTCATGTTGAATTCTAATTGTATGCAGAATTGTTACATGTGGAATAGACGTTTTGTGGCACGCTCTGCATTCCTAGAGCACTAATGGCCTAACAGGTCCTGTGTGACGGCTGGATTGAGTTATTGTTTTATGATAGGGCAGAGGAAAAGTGTCTTTGCAAAATAGACATCCTGCCAAGACTAATTAGTGGTTTACAGCTCTGAAGATGGCCTCTATTTGTGTTTTATTTAACATAAGAGGCTCTTTTTAAGTTCGTTTCAACTTACAGCTACACATTCCATTTTCAAGAGGAGAAAGGAAGGGAGAAAGATGATTGTTCATGAAAAACAAAATAGCCGAGACCTTAACAAGATGGCTGTCGTGTACAGCTTCCATGTCTCTATTGCACATAATCGTTACAGCTGCATTTTACCACATTTACCAGCGTTAGAGCGTTTTTACTGCTAAAAAACTCCTCTAGAAACCCACTAGTTCTAGGGGTTTTTTCTAGCCAAAAAACGCTGATTACAGTCTATGTGTGCATGCACACATAGGATAACATGCTGGGTAGTTTACTAGCTGTAGAAAAAAACCACCAAAAGCCAAAATTGCAGCTGTAAAACGTCCAGTATGCATGAGGACTTATAATTCAGCCTCTCCAGCTCTGTAGTGGAAATAGAAGGCTCTGTGAGACAGGTGAATGTGAAATTGCTGCCAGCTGCCTTGTGTTAACAACTGGGAAATTGTAGGAAGGAAAGCCAAAACGCCTATGAGGCAACCACACCCAGGTAACAACTAACAGAAACAATTAGGATTAAAGTGTATTTTAGTAAATATAAACTGCTAAATACTTTCTCATCAGAAGTTAGAGCAGTCTTGTGGCTTCTATCAATCAGTGTTCAGCCAAGCACTAGCTAAAGCTTGTAGGAGGAGTTTTCTTTCTGCTCTAGGAGGATGCAAAACCCCTGACCTCTGTCTGACCAGTGCCAATTAGTCCTGTGCTGATCACATGCACTCTCCCAAAAAAACCAAAACACCTCTTTAGCAATACACACCAAACTGAGCATGTGTAGAATGGCTACGGTTCAGTCTAAATTATCAGGAGAGAAGAGGTGGTCGCTTAAACAAGGGGAGAAACGGAGCAATCAGGAACAAACAGCTTTTTTACAGAATGCACTGGATTAACCCCTTAGGTTCCACAGCGAGTATAACAAGCATGCTTTACTGCATATACAGACTGATTTTACTGTTGTGGGTTTAGTAACACTTTCATGTGATCTGTGAGCAAGAAGTGAACTGCAAATACTCTCTCCTCTCTTAAAAACTTACCTCGGTGGATACATTATTGGTCCAATGCTGCATCTCTCCCCCCTGCTGGCTATAAGGGTGAGAACTCCGCAATCACATGACCGCATATCATTGAGTTCTCGCAGCCGCTCTGAGTAGAGAATCGGTGATTGGCAGTCACCGCTACCTGCTCTCCACCCATGAGCTCACTGGAGCACTGGGCTGTGAAGGGGGACGAAGCGGCTGGCTCAGTATTTCAGCGGATCACTGCAGCAACCTCCAGCTTACCCATGTCCCGCAGGTGCCAAGGGCGCTTGTATTCACCTGAGCTGCAATCTGCAATGAAGAATACAACATGCCGCATTAGCCCCTCCACCTGTAGTGTAGACAATTTGTGAAAACTGTTTAAGTTCTTTAGATTGATAATCATGCTGAAATTGACAGATACCCAACCTCTGGCGCCGGAAGCGGCAGCAACTCCATCTTGGAACCCCCATCAATAAGTGTCTGAAGTGACGACACCGCTGTAATTTTTATTTTGGAGGATTCCCCAGGGAGAAACACTATGTGGATTCAGCAATATACCCACCAAAACAGTGGGAAACCACCACAAATAGCCAAGGTCCTGCCACCCCCCCCCCCCCCCAGGGCAGATGTGCCTTCTTCCAGCAACACAAATGGGGTATGAGAGGAGCTCCTGGAGTCGATCCACACAGCCTGGAGTAAAAACCTCTCATTATAACAAGGCCTCAAGGCCATACCCACAAGTAAGCCAGGCGGACTGAGAAAGGAACAGCAGAAATCCACAATCACCCACACAGTAAAAAACAAAGGGATATGTTCACCTGAAGAGTCAGAAACACAATAACAATTGAGGACAATGTGGATAGAGAGGCTATTTAAACTGTTTCTGTATTGTGTTTTCTGTAGAGGTGGAGCCAGTATCTTTCATGTAAACCGTCCAGGAATAAGCTCTGGGAAAAGTGAATTGTTCAATCAACTTTTGTCGATTCATGTATGCCAGCCCTTTACTGACCAAAGCATGCGAATTCTGGAAGAAGCAGGGATTCATATCACCTGACGCCCGTGACATGTGGTTCTGGGCAGGTAGGGTTATTTTAACCCTGAACCCTGCTGCGGGAAAGTAACAGGGCTCACCTGTTAGGTGGAAGCATTCAAGCAGCAGCACTGTCACCCGTTTGCTTCCACACAGCCCACTATATGTCCTGGTCTCCACTCGCCCATCTGAGGGCCCGAGTTCAGCTCAGTGGCAGCCGGCGGGTATAGGGGAGGGAGGAGAGCAGATACATCCTCTCCCCTCCCCTTCTTGTCCTGACCCGGAAATGATGTGACATCACTTCCGGGTCCCCATTGAGATTTCCGGTCATCAAGACCGGTAAAGAATGTAATGCAGTGCGATGTGCACTGCACTACATTCAGTGTAGTATAGGGGAGACATCCAGGGTCTTTGGATGTCTCAAAGAGAACCCGATGGAAAAAAAAAAAAAATGTTTTCTTCAACTTTCAAAAATTAAAGTTACAAACAGGCACATAACCCCCACATGAAATAATTTGAAGGCCCCCCACCCCAACATATATACGCATGTACAAACATAAAAGCACACGCTGGGGAGCCTACGATTGCGATATACGTTACATATAGCCGTGCACGCCAGAATGAAAGCAATAATTCTAGCACCAGGCCTCCTCTGTAACACTATACTGATGACCTATAAGGAGCTTTAAAAGGGTCGCCTATAGAAATATAGGGTACTGAAGTTTGTTGCCATTTCATGAGCACACGCAAATTTAAAGTTTGACATGTCGGATATCTATTTACTCGGTGCAACCTCAACTTTTATATTTTACAAAAAAATTGGATACATTTATTGCTTTTTGTGCCCTAAAATTCACTTTAGTGTATTGTTAACTGAAATTCTGCCCATTTTATAATATTGCGCGACATAAGAAATTTGAACTACCACTATTTTATTCTCTAGGGTCTCTGCTTTCAGAAAATACATGTTTGGGGGTTTTGTGTAATCTCCACCCCTGAAATGATTTTTAAAATGTGTGCAAATGAATCCAAAAACAGCTCTGGCAGTGAAAGGGATAAAGAATAAGCCCAACACTCCCTTTTCCTGACGAGCACCCAATCAGAGCTCATTACACTCCAAGGTCTCTCCCCTCCCTACTAGTTCCTGGGTGCCGTGCTGGAGACAGGCAAGGGGGTGAGGAGGAGAAACAGCGCAATGATAGAAATATTAAACGTTTAAGTCGCCATAAAGCCCCTTTTGATTTTAAAAGCCCCAGGCATTACTAAAATCACCTTAGATTTAAATACGGTTTTGGTTCAAATTTGTAGATTGTCATGAGGGACAAGTAGATTGGGGCACCGATTTAGTCCTTGGACAAGTAATTTTTTCAAAAAATTCCACACCCTTGAGAAGTACAGTATACTAAAAGAGAAGAGTTTATGAGACAGGCCAGATGAGGCTACCTGGACATAAGCTTTTCAATAAACAGCAAAGGTTCTTCCCTGAGAGAGTAATGCAAGTTGATATTGTACATGCAGGTTCAATATGTGGGGTGTAAGGGCTCGTTCACACCATGGTGCAGAGATGTCGGTTTTTCTGCAAGAGCATAACAAAATTGATTGTTCTCTAAGTGCACTGTTCACACCACAACACTAGTATCATGTGCAGATTTTTTTAGCACAGGAATCTGCAAGGTGTATAAAATACATTGAAGCGCGCTTGAGAATTGATGTAAACTGATGTTTCTGCAAGTGAAACCTGCATGTCACTTTCTATCAGTTTTTCTGCATGTATGGTGTGAACAAAACATAAATGGCTGTACTATCAGAATATATATATATATATATATATATATATATATATATATATATATATATATATATATATATATATATATATATATATATATATATATATATATCTCAGAAAAAAAAGATCACTAAAAACACAAACATTTATATTTTTATTACTAGTTCCCCTTTTGGGTATTTCTGTCTATTTTTTGTGATGCAAAAATGCGGTAAGCATGCCACCAAAACATTTAACAATACAAAAAAAAAAAAAAGAAAAAAAAGCAAACGCAACCATCTGTTAGATCTTACGTCCCCTGCAGACTTCAAAATACCACCATTATGGCCAAATCCCCTTTCAGTTGTAACAGGCAAAGCTCTGCACCAGCCAGTTTCTTAGTGAAAGTGGAACTAAACCATCCTATCCTTTTCAGCTAAGGAAGCTGCCATATTAGCCTCTGTTTGATCTGCAACTGCCATGATGCTGCACATGTTATCAGTTTGTGACACCTGACATTTAATAGTTTGACAGTTTGGTTGAGAGCACAAGCAGATGTGCCACAATGTTCTGGTTTTTTGAAATTGTTAAAATTGATGAGTTTAGATCCGATTTAAGGGCCAGTAACAATGTGTAGGAAGCCAAAAGAAGAAGCAAGCTCCAATAGTTACAGGGCGTGTTGGCATTTAGCCTACTAAAATGGTCTAGGATAAGACCGAAATGGGTTCTGCTGAAGGTGTCTGCACTTTATACCTTTTCTTTTTTTAACTAATTTTTATTGAGTATATGTAGACAAATATACATTCATGGAGAAACATTCTGAAGATAGGAAAACATATCCAAAATGTCTTGTCAACAAATAACCAGAATATAAGAGAGGTTATAGTGAACAAATGTAGTCAAGATAGTATATTGTCAGCCCAAACTGAGCTGCAAGTCACCCAATGTTTCAACCTAGAATTTTTCCTGGAAGGAAATGTGTGCATCCCTATGCCGGTGGTCCCATAGATGTCCATGGACAGCACAGTGGCTAAGTGGTTAGCACTTCCTCCTGGCAGCACTGGGGTTTTTGGTTCAAATCCCAACATTAGCACTTCCATCCTGGAGTTTGCATGTTCTCCATGTGCCTGCGTGGGTTCCTCTGGTTTCCACCCACACTCAAAAGACATGCTGATAGGTTAATTGACTCCTGTCTAAATTGGCCTTAGTATTCATATGGATGAATGCAAGTTAGAGACCTTTAGATTGTAAGCTCCTTGAGGGCAGGGACTGATGTGAATGTACAATATATGTAAAGCGCTACATAAATTGATTGCGCTATACAACTGTAATAAATAAATAAAATAAAAAAAGAAAAGAGGTCATTGTTGTGCTTGCCCTTATTGTAAGCGTAATAAATGGAAGGGTTTGGGCTTAAAAAACAGTAACATAAAAACAAAAACAAAAAAACCACACATCAATTGTGTACTGCTTTTGACAATTGCACATAGAGGTGGTAGAATATCAAATATGGCCAGCACAACCAAACAAAATAACAAATAATGGGGCTACGTAGTGGGATCTG
The DNA here is from genome assembly GCF_062004578.1 of Staurois parvus. Lineage (NCBI taxonomy): Eukaryota > Metazoa > Chordata > Amphibia > Anura > Ranidae > Staurois > Staurois parvus. The sequence goes on along the minus strand of NW_028317813.1, from coordinate 921,078 downwards.
CTATCAAGCAAAGAAGGGAATCTGTCATGTCCTGGGTGTCTAGCCAAGGTTCCCAAATTTTGAAAAGCACTTTATGCCTTTAGCTTTTTTATTATTTTTCTTATGTCAGAGCCTCTAATTTTTAATTGCCACTTTACACACAGGAAATGCTCCCCTCGATGGAAGGAAAAAAAAAAAGTCACATAAGCATGAAAAACACATAAAACTGTATGCATTTTGAAAATCCAGTGTAAACAAGAACCTCTCCTTTTCTCCCTCACCTTCTTCTGAAGAAGCAGATATATCCCGGCTCAAACTTCTGTCACTAAACACATAACTTCTGGTTGTGCGGATGCATGCAAACCGTGCTGTCTCCTCTCAGCCTGTCATTATTTTGTACAGGCTGAAAGGCTGCCGCTGTTCAATTACACCTTTCATCCGGCTGAAAGAATCCACTGGTTCTTGACACTGTAATCCAGCGTATGCATACACTGGACTTTTTAGAAGTTAAATATACATACTTGAAATGAAGTTTCAATTCTATTTTTTTTCTAAACTGGAGTTTAGTGTCACTTTAACTGTAACAGATAGTATGATGTAATCTTCCTGGCAGTGCAGGGCTGTGTGAATGCCTGAATTGCTAGGAGGGAGTGTCTGCTATTTGGCCTATTTTGAGTTAACTAAAAATGTCTTGCACTGGGCTCCACCTTCTGGCTAAAAAAGGTAAACGTGAAATAGCAATACACAATTGTTCATAACTATCAGCTGACAAAATTACTTAACCACTTGCCTACCGTGCACTTATACCCCCTTCCTGCCCGGGCCAATTTTCAGCGCTGTCGCACTTTGAATGACAATTGCACAGTCATGCAACATTGTACCCATATGAAATTTTTATATTTTTTGTCACAAATAGAGCTTTCTTTTGGTGGATTTAATTGCCACTGGGTGGTTTTTTTTTTGCACTATAAACAAAAAAAAAAAAAAAAAAAAGCATAAAGTTTGAAAAAAAAAAAAAAAAAAGTTTCTCTTTGTTTTCATAATAAAATTTTGCAAACAGGAAATTTTTCTCCTTCATTGATGTGTTGATGAGGCTGCACTGATGGGCACTAATAGGAGGTGGGTGACACTGATCATCAGCACCCTGATCACTTCTCTGACAATTGCCGGTTATTGGCAGTACTTTCTTCATGTTGTGACAGCGTGAGGAAAGTGCAGCCGATAACTGGCAACTGTATTTACCCAGTTATCTGCTGTGTCATTGGACACAACTGATCACGTGGTAAAAGGACGCTGCGATTGGCCGTTTACTGTATCACGTGATCAGCTGTGTCCATAGGACACAGCAATCAATGGCGGCGCTGGGGGCGTGCAGGGGGGTGTTCTGGAATGACGTCCATGGACATCGTCCCAGAACTAGACAACCGCGCTGTAGCCGTCTTTCTTTTATAACTTAACCCTGCTTTAAACATCTCCACATCTTTATCCCTGACCTGTCTGGTGTGTTCCTAGGCCTTCATGATGTTTGTTCACTAATGTTCTCTAACAAACTTCTGAGAGCTTCAAAGAACAGCTGTATTTATACTGAGATTAAATTACACACAGGTGGACTGTATTTACTAATTAGGTGACTTCTGAAGGCAATTGGATCCACTAGATTTTAGAAGGGGTATCAGAGTAAAGGGGGCTGAATACAAATGCATGCCACACTTTTCAGATATTTGTAAAAAATGTTGAAAACAATTAATTTTATTAAAATGGCCTTTTCATTTCAATTTGCAATCACTGTAGTTTTCTGAAACAAATATCGCTTCTGCATACCATTGGTACTGGTTTGTACCAAGATTTATCAAACATTTTAGGCATTCCCTGCAATGGGAGAATCAATTTTGATGAGATACCACCAATGGCTTGTCTACTTCTAACAACATCTTTTCTACTTTAAAAAAAAAAAAAAAAAAAAAAAAAAAAGTGCTCCGATGGATATACACTGTTTAAAAAAATTAAAGGAACACATCAGATCTCAATGGGGAAAAATATCATGCTGGTTATTTATACTAATATGCACTGGGTAATGTGTTAGGAACAAAAGTATTTCCCATCATTTTATGGAAATGAAAATAATCAACCTACAGAGGACTGAATTCAAAGACACCCCGAAAATCAAAGTGAAAAAATTATGCGTCAGGCTAGTCCATTTTGCTGAAATTTAATTGCAGCAACTCAGAATGGTACTCAGTAGTTTGTATGGCCTCCACATGCTTGTTTGCATGCCTGACAACGTCGGGACATGCTCCTAATGAGACGATGGATGGTGTCTTGGGGTATTTCCTCCCAGATCTGGACAAGGGCATCACTGAGCACCTGGGCAGTCTGAGATGCAACCTGGCGGCATCAGATGGACCGAAACAGGATATCCCAGAGGTGTTATATTGGATTTATCAAAAAAGTATATAAGCAAGCGCAAAATTGAGAAAAAGTATATATATGAGCATACAAGCAGCTGCTAGCACTTCAGGGCATAGGCAACGGTGCCTTGTTTGGGGTTTGCTGAGAGCGGTGCTCTAGTTAGTGCAGTGTGTTAGCAGAGAGCACATAGATGGGGCTGTGCGGGCTCGCAGGACGTACACCACACCTACATGGACAAGTTCTGGGCTATCTTTCCCAGGACAAGGGATACTCGCCCCACCTGTACAAGGATGATGCTGGAGGATAAACCCCTAAACTACTTCTCTGTTCCTGCACCCAGATTTGACAGATTGTAACAAATGCTTGCTAACATATAATTTATGGTGAGTGTACACCCATCTGAGGTGGTGGATTCCCTCTGTGGATATATGCACATCTGCACTTTTTCACTTGGATGTATTGCAAATCAACCTGAGGACTATTATTGCTCATTTTTTGCGGATTTGATTTTAGATATATTACGGACATTTATTGATTCACTTTTATGCACAATTGCACTTAATAGCACTTTATTATTCTGCACTTATATATTTTATGAGAATTATCGTATATATTCTCATATTATTTGTGCATTTATAGAGCTGCACTTTATTCATTTACACATTAAATTGGATTTAGGTCACGCGAGCATGGGGGCCATTCAATGGTATCAGTTCCTTCATCCTTCAGGAACTGTCTGCATACTCTCGCTGCATGAGGCCAGGCATTGTCATGCACCAGGAGGAACCCAGGACCCACTGCACCAGCATATTGTCTGACAATGGGTCCAAGGATTTCACCCCGATAACTAATGGCAGTCAGGGTGCCATTGTCTAGCCTGTAGAGGTCTGTGCTTCCCTCCATGGATATGCCTCCCCAGACCATTAGTGACCCATCACCAAAACAGTCATGCTGAACGATGTTACAGGCAGCATAATGTTCTGCACGGCTTCTCCGGACCCATTCACGGCTGTCACGTGCTCAGGGTGAACCTGCTGTCATCTGTGAAAAGCACAGGGTGCCAGTGGCAGACCTGCCAATTCTGGTGTTCAATGGCAAATGCTAATCGAGCTCTATGATGCCAGGCAGTGAGCACAGGGCCCAGTAGAGGATGTCGGGCCCTCAGGCCACCCTCATGAAGTCTGTTTTTGATTGTTTGGTCAGAGATATTCACACCAGTGGCCTGCTGGAGGTCATTTTGTAGGGCTCTGGCAGTGCTCATCCTGTTCCTTCTTGTACAAAAGAGCAGATAGCGGTCCTGCTGATGGGTTAAGGACCTTCTATGGCCCTGTCCAGCTCTCCTGTATTAACTGTCTGTCTCCTGGAATCTCTTCCATGCTCTTGTGACTGTGCTGGGAGACACCACAAACCTTCTGGCAGTAGAATGTATTGATGTGCCATCCTGGAGGAGTTGGACTGCCTGTGCAACCTCTGAAGGGTCCAGGTATTACCTCATGTTACCAGCAGTGACACTGACCCTAGCCAAATGCAAAACTAGTGAAAAACAGAATAGATGAGTAGGGAAAAAATGTCAGTGGCCTCAATCTGTAAAACTATTCCTGTTTTGGAGGTCATCTCATTGTTGGTCATCTAGTGCACCTTATTAATTTCATTAACACCAAAGCAGCTGAAACTGACTAAACCCCCCCCCCCTGCTACTTAACTGACCAGATCAATATCCCAGGAGTTTAATTGACTTGATACTATACTCTGATTAAAAAGTGTTCCTTTAATTTTTTTGAGCAGTGTAATAATGGTAGACCCTCCCATTCAAATATCAATCTGGCATGGTGGTAGGAATATGCAACAAAGTTTGACAAAATTATTTTACAATGTATAGAAGTGACCTGGAGGGGATTATGCTCTTCATGACAAAACCACAGTTATACTTTGTAACAACAATTGCTGAGCTCACCACCTACAAATGCTAGTTGTCTAGTTGTTATGCAGACTCCATGACCCAACACTTGAGTCATTGACTCAGAAGTAGGAGATGATGTTCTCCTTCATTCCTGTCCCACATAATTGTCATTGGCTCAACTAACTCATACTTTGCCCAATCAAGCAAAATCAACTGCTTTACTTCGCTAAGCTTGCTTGCATTCCCCCACTACACTGTTTATCCATTAAAAATTATAGTTTCTGGTCAGTGCTTAAAGGGTAAGTTCACCTGACGAAAACTGAAAAGGTGAACACCAAATATCCTGGCCACCCCTCTGAACCCTGATGCACATACTGACTGTGATGCCCCGTGCTGTTGGCGTAGCAGTCTTTACATTGTTCATCACAATACACAACCCCGGAGTGAGTATCCATCATAATCAAAAGGCAAGTGCTTTTTTTCTTCTGGGACACCTTACCACAGGAATAAGGCCCAGATGCCTTTCTCATTGATCAACAGTCAAGTGGCCAATGAGCAATTTCCACTGTGGGCATTATAATGGATATTCACTTCAGGACTGTGTATTGCAGTGCATGGTCTGCTAGTGCACAGGATGGCATCAGAACAATGAAACGTGTAGGCTACGGCTTCACAGCACTCTGCGAGAGGTTTGAGTGCAGAGGTACACCTGTATTTGTCGTTATAGCCATCCACGTTAGCAGCATCAATTTGAGGTTTTAAAGGGATACTGGCAGTTAATTTTATTTATGCGACTGCACTTATTTTAGTTTTAACAACTTTAATACCATATGGAGTACTATGTCTGCCTTAGATTCTTTTGAGCATTGATACACCTTACACCACCTGAGCTGTGGATGACTGCTGGACTCACCAAAAGTGGGATTTCTGAGGAGGATTGTGTGAGCCCTGGAGAGAGTCCAGCATGGTCAACAGAGTTTTTATTTGATCTATATGAAGGTGCAATAAGACCTTTGCCATGAGGGTCAATTTTATAAGGTGAGTGTGTTCAAAAAGGAGAACAGTGGAGATGTCTACTACCACACGTTCTTCTCAATGAACTGGATCATAGAATCATGCATGGACATTTGTGGTAATGACCTCTTTTGATGATTTTAATCACAAGTGTTTTTTATATTAAAAAACATAATTTTATATATATATATATATATATATATATATATATATATATATAAATAAAATGGTACACAGTTTTGTTTGATATTTTGATTCGTACAATTTACTAGTGCAGCATATTAACATTTATCAGTTTAGGTGATTCTTTGCTTGCAGCTTTGGGTTTTATACAGCTGGTGTGCAGGGTCACTTTGTATACAATACTTGTACCTGCATTCAGGGCCAGTAAGAGGAACCACAGAGCACAGCAAGGTACAAGGCATCTTAAACACCCAGAATTGTCAACTGTTAAGATATTGCTGGGGGCTGTAGCTCTTTAAGAGAGTTACGTTCAATATCATTTCCTGTTAGAAAACCATTGGGCTTCATTCAAACGAAAAATCAGCCTGCTTTCACACTGTTCCGAAGTGCAATTGCAGACGTGTTTTTGACACATTTTTATATGAGTTTCCAGTGTGTTTTCTGGTTGCCTGCACCTGTAAAAAATGGACATGTAACAAAAAAACACACCACAAATGCAAACACGTAGCGTTTTTGCTGCATTTACCATTCATTTCAATGGGGATCTGCATTTTTTTATGTGGTTTTGAAAAATGCACCAAAGATGCAGCACTTTTCAAAATACATAACACCTGCAGCAAGTGGTGTTGTAGTTACATCCTGATCATAGAGGAAAACTAGGAATTAAAGGGGTGCTTACATGACTGGGGAGGGCACAGCAGCCACCAGTCTTATGAAGTGGAAAATGGGGTGAGTGAGCCCTGGAAGGGAATTTTTCAGCTGAAAAAAGGGGTATAGAATCATGGAAGGTAAGAGATCTCCTTTACACAAGTGAGTTTCTAGTTGTGTCTGGGGCCTCCTGACATACTTGTTCCCTGTCAGTGATCAGCAGACAATGAAGGAAGGAGGACCATGTCACCTGACAGCTTCAGAGATAAACCAGCATTGCAATCCTCATGTGTGATCTACACAGCCTGCAATGCTAAGTGCAGCTTTATTCTTCACAACCAATCAGCATTAAGTATAAAAATAATACCAGCTGTGATCTGATTGGTCGAATTCATTAACCCCCTGAATTCTATGTTGCACTGCCCCCTCCACCTTCACTCTATTGCTGTACAGTTCCCCGTCTCACCCTCCTCTTTGTCTTCCTCTTCGTTAACAGGACGAAATCCTGGAGGTAGAGCCGGACCGATTATATCCCGGGACATCTTGAACTAAACCGGCGCAGCAGTGTGACGTCACTAAAACACTACATTTCCGGTCAAATTTTGAGGGCGCAAATTAAACCATGGCGGGACTACGATTCTAGACTTGAAATGACGGAGTGACCTATATGAACGAGCCGTGCCAGCCACTTATGAATTTAGCGAATAGAAATCAACAAGCGCCCGAAGTCTATGATAGGAAGTGACGTGTGCGTTCCAAGGCTGCCATGTGACCGCAGTTGGGCCACCATCTTTGAGTCGGGCATTCCATTTTTATAGAATAAATTTCATTATTTGGGTTAAATAAAGCATATGGAGCGTGCTAGTCAGGTGTAATTATACACGGGTGATAAGTGTGTGGAAATGGAGGCCATAAGCTGAGGGCTGTGTGGTTTGTTATGGGGACCCGGAAGTGAGGGTTCACGCACGTTGTCATCCTACATGCTCCAAGCATGGAGTACAGCGCTCCCTATCCCGCTCCTGTGCTTCGTCCTCCGATGTTCACAGCCCCTCCAGACTCCGGCACACAGGGCTCCTGGCCCCCGACACCTGCCCAGGCCTATGCACACTGGCCGCCTGCTTCTCCCCAGAGCCCCTGGTATGGAGGATGGAGTCAGTGGGGGCCCCCGCCGGGGCATTTCCCGGGTCTGCCTCGAGGTGGGTGATGAGAGGAGGACACATACCCAGGAACTGGCCATAGTCGTCCTCGGACATTGCTCCCTCATATGTCCTCTGCTCTTCTTCCTACTAATTGATGTGTTTGTATTGCAGAGGAGAGAACTAGGCTGGAGGTCTGTACAGGCAGACTGCTTTTCCCTGAGGGGCCCCAACACCGCTCAGGCCTGCCTGTGATAAGTCTGAGAGCTGACCTCCAGGTATGGATTTGTAGCATCACTCCAGGGTAAGTATGCATATTCCATGCCCATGGAAGCAGAGAAGCGCTGTAGTAGTCACCGCTTCTACAGTAGTCACCATTTCTTCTGGGTGTCCTGTGCTTAGTGGCTCTTTTCTGCATAATAATCACATGGGGTGCCTACCTGGCATGGGTGCCATTCACAGAACCTCTTGTATTTTTCTCATTGAATGCTGTACGGGACACCAGGCTTGGGTCCAGAACAGGAGATACATGGCCCTGTTATTTTGGTTATGGTCTCTTTGGGTGATGCAAGTTTTGAGTATTCAGGTATTCTCATCCGCGAGGGCGTCTGGGGTTGTCTGCTTGGAGAATGTCTGATTTACAGTGCCTTCAGGATTAGTAACTTCTCAATTGTGACACAGAATTTAGAGGCTTGGAGAGACTTTGGCTAAGAAAGACTCCAATCCTGATGACAGGAACTGAATGGGTTCAAGCGGCAGTTAACAACCCCCCCCCCCCAAAAGAAAAAAATGGGCCCCTGCAGGATAGTATTGTAATGTGCATCACACATTATGACAGACTTACCTAGTCCTCCATCTTCACCTGGTTTTCCTTTCGGGTTCGCAGGCTCTGGCCGCTTGAATGGCCAATCTGCGATGCCGGTCACTCCCACTCAATGGATGGTATGCTGCTCATTAATAATGCTGCATTGGACTGTCTCTTTGCAATATAGAAATGTCTCTTTACTGGATTGGACTGTCTCTTTGCTATATAGAAATGTCTCTTTACTGGATTGGACTGTCTCTTTGCTATATAGAAATGTCTCTTTACTGGATTGGACTGTCTCTTTGCTATATAGAAATGTCTCTTTACTGGATTGGACTGTCTCTTTGCTATATAGAAATGTCTCTTTACTGGATTGGACTGTCTCTTTGCTATATAGAAATGTCTCTTTACTGGAGTGGACTGTCTCTTTGCTATATAGAAATGTCTCTTTACTGGATTGGACTGTCTCTTTGCTATATAGAAATGTCTCTTTACTGGATTGGACTGTCTCTTTGCTATATAGAAATGTCTCTTTACTGGATTGGACTGTCTCTTTGCTATATAGAAATGTCTCTTTACTGGAGTGGACTGTCTCTTTGCTATATAGAAATGTCTCTTTACTGGATTGGACTGTCTCTTTGCTATATAGAAATGTCTCTTTACTGGATTGGACTGTCTCTTTGCTATATAGAAATGTCTCTTTACTGGATTGGACTGTCTCTTTGCTATATAGAAATGTCTCTTTACTGGATTGGACTGTCTCTTTGCTATATAGAAATGTCTCTTTACTGGATTGGACTGTCTCTTTGCTATATAGAAATGTCTCTTTACTGGATTGGACTGTCTCTTTGCTATATAGAAATGTCTCTTTACTGGATTGGACTGTCTCTTTGCTATATAGAATTGTCTCTTTACTGGATTGGGTCTTTTTTTTGCTATATGGAAGTGGCTCTTTGCTGGATTGGGTCGCCTTTTTTTGCTATATGGAAGTGGCTCTTTGCTGGATTGGGTCGCCTTTTTTTGCTATATGGAAGTGGCTCTTTGCTGGATTGGGTCGCCTTTTTTTGCTTTATGGAAGTGGCTCTTTGCCATTGTGGAATGCCTTTGTTGGATTGAGATGGCTTTTTGCTGAATTGGGATGTCTCTTTGCATATATGGGGATGTCTCTGCTGGATTGGGCCGTATCTTTGCTATGTGGGGATGTCTCTTCTGGATTGGGCCGTATCTTTGCTGGATTGGGTCTTTGTTGATCTTGTTGCTATATGGGGGATGTCTCTTTGCTATATGAGAACTTTTGCTGGATGAGGCTGTCTCTTTGCTATATTGGAATGCCTTTGCTGGATTGGGCTGTGTTTTTGCAATATGGGGATGTCTTTTTGCTGGATTGGGCTGTCTCTTTGAATATATGGGGGAGGTGAAATTTAAGGGCTATATGTTTTTTAGGAGGATTTTTTTTTTGTTTTCTTAGATCTGCTAGGGGAGGATAGGGGGAGGAGAGGTCATTGTAGGGTCGTGCTCAAAACAGTCTACCTTGTTGTGGTGGTTGGCTTCATATTTTTTTTTTTTTTGGCCAAAATATCATTCCTTACTGTTTAAATCTTGAAAGCACTAATGACGTGGAATACACTTTTTTTTTCTTTTTCATATATTAAGTTGAAAGAGTGTTACAATAAAAGTAGGTGCACTGAAGGACTCGGTGGGAAGGCCAGTGGACGAATGCTGGGGAATGTTGGGGGTCAGACCAGGAGTGGCCTAGGCCTAAAGCTGCGTAAGGGGCCCCAACATTTCTGGTGGCTTCTCTGTTGAGAGCCCAGTGTGCATGTGCCAATGATGTCACCAGATGCTACTAAAGTAAATATCTCCTAAAGCAAGGCTTGACAAATTTGGCTTTGAATCTAGGCGCCAACTAAAAAAGTTAGCCAGTTTTTTTTAGCATAGCGTGGGTTGTCCGTGTCTGGGGCAAGGCAAGTAATTTGTGTCCCCTAACTTACAGCAGAGTGACCAGCCAATAACCCCGACGTAATGCCGGAAAGAGGATGGGAAGGTGAGAGAGGTGTCACCAGCGGCCAAATCGCCAGTAAACTCCCAACACAGACCTGATCATGGGCACCTCCCCATGCACCTGATCATTGCTTAGGTGTGCCCATTCAGTAAGACAGGCACTACCCCTCCCACAAAACCCCCCCACAGGTGTTCGGCTCCCGTCCATTAAATTCTGCAGCCTCCGTGCTTCGCATGCTTTCCAGTATATGAACCCACCCAAATGAAACTTCCAGCCAATGGTGGTCTCTGCTGTCCGGCATAAGAACCTGTCCAGCTGAAACCTCCAGCCAATGGCAGCCCAGCACTTTGCCATCTCAACCTATAGCGGCAGGAGGGATTTAACTCTTGGAGGGCTGCAGCACCTTGGACTTGCAGCCCAACAGACTGTGCCTCTCTAAATGTTGAAACTGCACTGGCTAACCCCCCTGGGCTGACAAAAGCCTAGGTGCCAGGATGCAATTTCTTGTCCCCATGGGATTTGTAGAGCCCTGCCCTAAAGAGTGCTCATGTTGGAGATATTTACTGTACCTACAGGTAAACCTTATTATAGACTTATTTGTAGGTATAACTAAAAAAAGCAGACTTTACTATTTCTTTAAAGTGGTTGTAAAGGCTTAAGGTTTTTACCTTCATGCATTCTATACATGAAGGTATAAAACCCGTGTGCAGCAGCCCCTCCAGCCCCCTCAATATTTACCTGAGCCCCATCCTGATTAATTGATGTGCACAACAGCCTCGGCTGTCCCAGGTCTCTGCCTCCTCATTGGCTTAGATAGCAAGCGGTAGCCATTGGCCTCTACTGTTGTCAATCACAGCCAGTCAGCCAATGAGAAGAGGCAGGGTGGGGCAAAGCTGTTTGCTGAACCTTTGTGGCATCCCAAAGCAGATAGGAGCCCTAAACCCCAGTTTGCGATTAGCGCTTTAGCATTGAGCCAAGGTGATATTCTCATCATACCAGTATTAGGAACTGTTTTCATTTGGTTTGCTGAACAAAGCTACTTTTCTTGATTGTTTTTGAGTGGACAATAAAGATATTTACAAATGGCTGGATGGTGATCCTGATTTCCCATATCACAATGCAGAGAGTTCTCTGATTTGACAAGGTGGGGTGGTGATGTCACGCTCTACATTTTTGTCCAATAAGAGAGAGCATTTTATTCACTGAGTAAAGAACAATACATTCTGTGAATGGTGCCCTTGCCAAGCAGGTATACCAATGTGGTAACTATGCAGAAGGGAGACACTCCGTATGGGACCTGGAAGATGGCGCAAATCATAGCGGCGGAAACTATAGTAATTCCCCACTTCCACAGTGACTAGCCAGGTATGGATTATACATACCTGGACCAATGTAACAATACAAAAAAAAAAACATGCCTGGAGGTCAGCTTTAAAGTGTTACTAAACCCACAACAGTAAAATCAGTCTGTAAATGCAGTAAAACATGCTTGATATGCTTACTGAGAAACGTAAGGGTTATCCTCTGCATTGTATAAAAAGGATGTTTGATCCTGTCTTCTATGATTCTCCCCTTCTTCCACGTTCCCCATTTCATCTGATAGAACAGAGCCTTGGGGACACTGCACATGCTCAGTTTGGTGTGTACTACTAGAGAATTTTTTTTTTTCTTGGGAGAGTGCATGTGATCAGCACAGGGCAAATCAGAACTATCCAGACAGAGGTCAGGGGTTCTGCATCCTCCTAGAGCAAAATGAAAACTCCTCCTATAAGCTTTAACCAGTGCTCTGCTGGACACTGATAGAAGTCACTGCTCTAACTGTTGATTGAAAAAAGGTATTTAGCAGTTTATATTTACTTATATAATTTCATTTGTTCTGTGTACTGTGGGAGACCAGATATAGTGAATGCAAGGTCCTGGGTTTAGTAACACTTTAATTTACACTAACTCCTTTTTCCAGGGCAAGTGTGCTGTGTTGTTGCAAGTGCAGCTGTATTCAGCTACAATAACTAAAGACAAAACTTTTTTTTGTTTAGTTTTGCATGGAGTGGTGAGGGGTTAGAACATGTCAGGTTTTTATTAAAGTCTGTGTCTGTATTATGCTACTTTCACACTGATCCATAGCAAAAACGTGTTAAAAAGGCATCTGCATTTTTGCAGCATTTTTATGGCGTTTGCAGTGTGTTTTTACTCAGGACATGTGACTCAAAAACATTGCGGGTGCGTTTTTTATGTGTTTTGACACATTTTCCATGCATTTCAAAGGAGAGATGAGTTTTGTGTGCATTTTTAATTTTTTTTTTATCGCAACAAACCTGCACTAAAAATGCAGTAAGCAGGATTTTCCTAAACACAGCAGACCCACAACGTATCAGTGTGAAGAGTTCCATAGGATTATATGGTCACACGTTTTTCTTCCGCCTTTTTTTATTTATTTATTTTTTCTACACAAAAGTGGAAGAAAAACAGATTATTGTGAAAGCAGATTTAGAGAGATTCATCATTTCCCTTAGGACACATTAACATGGGATTTTACTTACAGCTGTGGCATGAATCCAATTGTATTTCTGCATCTGGATTAGGTGGAAAGTTGCATTTACTGAGCCTGTACAAAGCAATGACAGGCTGACAGTGGCCATAGCTGTGTGTGTTTGTATGTAATCACACAGGGAACGATTACCTGTGGTTAGGGACAGATAATTGCCCCTGAACACAAGCAGCTCGCCCCTTGTTTGTTCCTAACTGCAGGCAATCACTCCCTGTGCTGTTACATACAAACACCCACCCATTGAAAGAACTATGACAAGTAGAGAGGGGATGCATTAGAATTCTCTCAGGTTTCATTGTCTGCATCTATTGAGGAAATTGTCTTTAAACTGTCACCTCACAAAGTGGGGTAGAATCAATCTGTAACATGGATGGCAATAAAAACTAAACATTCCCCACTATATCTAAAATTAAGTAGATACATCCAGATCAAAAACTCAACTTTCTTACAGTATGATGTGGTCTTAGATATTGCTTCCACTGTCATTTTGCTTGTCTAGGGATCAATTTGTAAATCCAGAGCTGACTTCAGATTTTACAGTAGCTGCCTGGACTAGCGAGGTCCCTACGAAACCAATGCTACATGTGCCATCAAGCTGCCAGGTTTTCTTGCCAAAGCTTATTTGAACAAGCTGCGGTTAGAAGCTGGTTGGCTACCATGCACAGCTGCACCAGATTCTGAGTGAACTAGCTTTACCCCTGGTTCACACCTAAGCATTTTCCACAGCGTTTTTCAGAAACGCACTACAGTCCAATTAAATTATTTCCTATGGGACACGTTCACATCTCCACATTTCCACCTGGTGAGTTTTTTTTAATGCAAAAAATTTGCATTTTTGGTTTTGTAGACTTCAATGGAAATGCTACAGAAAAGCATGTAATGTGTTTTTGCGGTATTTTGCATTTTAAATCTGCCTAGCAACAAGAAACAAATGCATTTGAAAATGCATGTGCCAAAACTCAATGCAAAACTCACTGCAGAAATGGATCAAATGCAAATTTCATAGGAGTGAACCTAGCCTTAAAAAATCTCACTCATAGAGTTCCTGACAGTTCACAGTTCTTATTGATTGTTTTGTTTTTGTTTTTTTTCTCTTTGATCAGTCAGAATAGTGTTGGATCTGCAAATTGTTTTTTTTTTTTCTTTCTTTTTTCAAGCACTAACTTTGTTTACTACATCTAACTTAAGAAGGAACTTTACCCACTGTGTCCCCAGGTTCATTTTATTGTGCAGCCTCTTTTTACCTTTTACCATTAAGGGCTCGTTCACACTTGACTGTTTTACCAACGCTTGCCAAACGCCCCTATAGCGTTTGGCAAGCGTTGGTCCGGCCTTTGCGGAGCGTTTTTTAACGCTCGGCAAACCCTCTGCAAATGCATGCGCGGTTTAGTGGCGGTTGCTAGGCATTTACCGAACGTTAAAAACGCCCCACAAATGCCTATAATAAAGTTTGAATGGTGTTACCGCTTCGCCACTGCACGTTTGCGGAGTGGCATCATAGACTAGAATAGGAGGCTTCAACGCCTCCTGACTCGACCAGAGGCGCCCGTTTTGACGCGACGCTAACGCTCCCGTTAGAACAGCACCATGCGCTTCAATCTGCAGAATTGTCCGAGGCGTTTGGGAAGCGGTAAAAACGCTTCCCAAATGCCTCTCTGCCGCCTGCACACAATGCTAGTGTGAACGTAGCCTAACATACTCGCTCTCCCAAGTGAATCCAGTGTTGTCCTGCTGTAATCCGCAGATTCCCACACTTCCATCTGTCTTTTACTTGCATCATCAGAAGCTGGCAGTCTCTCTTGGGTAACTGCAGCCCCACACCCTGATTATTGCTGCTAGGTCCCTCATCCTCCAGCACTCTGGGATATGTGACATGGATAACCCAGGAGGCTTCAGGAAGGCTCCATGCCTCTTTCTCTCATACACACAAAAATTGGCTTTTTACATTGTGGAGGAGGGAAGACTATAACGGGGCAAAAGGTGTTTTTTTTTTTTTTTTTTTTTTTTTTTTAACTTTTTTATAAGATTCCCATGTGATATTTTCTAATGGCCTATCTACACTTTCAGTTCGAGGGTAGTAAAAACAAGTGGTTGAGCCTCATTTGTACCATCCTCACTTAAGCTACAAATGCTGCACATGGATTGTGGTGCAGCAAAAATGATGGGCAGGAATGCCCACTGAACATGACTCATTCAGCTAAATGGGGCTGCCTCATGCCGTGCAGTGGTGCCGGTTTTAACGGGGGGTAAAACAAGCAGCGAGGAGGCAGCGTAAAACCATCAATTAACTGCCCTCTGAAAAGCGGTCCACCACAGATCGATCTTTAGAGGGTGACACCTGTGTAAACAAGCTCTATTGATGTTTTAGGAAAATGCATTGCAGACACAAAAATAGTGTGTCCTTGAGTTGTTTAGGAATTAAGCTCTGATATTTTTATTATACCTTTTTTAAAAGTGCTAAAGTGAGTAAAGAATACATTCCCCTGGACTGAACACTTGATCTTATCAGGAGGAGGCATTACATATGATTAAATCTAAAAAGATAAATTAGCAGATTAAATCCAGTTATTCTGTAAAGTTGGTTATTGATGATGAATAGTTGACGACAAACTGATTAAAAAACACAAGAGGATCCGATCCTCACATTAAAAATCCTTGCTCTGTAAAGCTACATATAGAATGCAGTGAAACTTAATAATATTAAAGCAGTTCTTAGAATTGATTAACCCTGCCATTACATCTAACATGTTAATTTATTGAAGTTGCTCTTCACATTATTCAGTAATAAGAACAATGAATCACCGTGTAAGCATTTAATTCCCAGCAATTTGAATGGTATTATATTAAATGGCTCCAATAACTTTGTCCGTGTGAAAGCACAGGCTCCAAAGGCAGTGAACAAAATTCATGGAATATCAAATTAAAATATTTTTTTTCAAATGGTATTAGCAAAATGATGAACGCAGCTGTGAAAATGAAGCTCAGGTCTCGTGTAAAAGGGTGTTTGTGGTTTGCCTCTGATATCAGATAGTGACATATTTTTGATAGATATGGAATACAATCTATTTATTTTTCATTAACGCTTATGGAACACTGTACTGTCCATGGAATCATAATCTGTTGTTTTAAGCAAAAAAACTGGATCATGAGCAATGGGGAAATAGTCTGGTCTACTGAGTCATCATTCACCCTTCTTTTTACATCCAGATGGATTATGCTTGGAGAGCAATAAAGGATGACTGTTGCCAACTGTTAAACATGGTGGATTATCCATAACAGGGTGAAAGTTAACGGGTCCAGGGATTGCACTTTATTTTAGTTAGATCCTAACACTTGAGGCCATGTCACAGAACCAAGTGCACCATATGGTACAAAGATAGCTCTCTAATGATGTATACAAATATATGTGAGCTTGCTGGTAAACCAATCAGTGTTGTATGTACGAAAGTATGAAGTCAAAGTTTGCATGCCCTACTTGGTCATCAGCTCTCCATCTGCAATTCAGGCCTTGTGTATTCTGTTCAGTGTTCTGCTGATTATTTTGTAGAAAATGGGTGGCCCTACCCTTAAAGTGTTATTAAACCCACAGCAGTAAAATCAGTCTGTATATGCAGTAAAGCATGCTTGCTATACTTGCTGTGGAACCTAAGGGGTTAATCCCTCTGCATTGTGTAAAAAGGCTAATGCTTTGTCCCCCACTCCCCATAAGGATTGGCACCTTTTGGGAATGGGGGGGGGGGGCGGGTACCTGATTTTTACAGGTACCTGCTCCCACTTCCATCGCAATCGCTTAGGTCGATCGGAAGCGGAAGTTGCCTTCCCTGTAGTCTTCTGAGACACGTGACAGGTCCCAGAAGACTACAGGGCCATTCACAAAGCGCGCTTCTTGCACGTGCGCAGTGGGCACCCATCTGTGAAGCCGCAAGCTGTAAGGGAATTTTTGTCTTAGGGCAAATGCTAAGGGTTGATACATTCACCCGGCGAAAGCCAACAAGGAAACTATTACACACATTATTAACAGTATTAACAGTATGAGAATTATTTGTTACACTTGCACAAATGTTGAGACATTCGCAAAGTGGGTTTTATAAACTGGTCCCTTAGCAGGGAAAAAAATGTATGCGCGTCTTGGATTAGAATGTAATTGAAATATATCTTTCTAGTAATTAAAGGATAAGTTCACCTTTGGGGAACATGTTACATGTTCCACCCGTTTTTAGGTTGGAACATGTAACATGTTCCCATAGCTGCGGCTGCGCCCCCCCTGACAGATAATGTGGGGAGAAGTCTCCCCGTACTATCTGTCAGATTTGAAAACTGCGTGGTCATGTGGGGCTCCGCCCACACATCCGCATCATTTATTCACAGACATCCTTGAATGAATGAACTGCAAGTGCTGACAGGCTTAGTGGCTGTGGGCTTGTAGTTTTCAATGAACTATCATGGCGCTGTGGAGCTCCGTGGTAGTTCATTGAAGCTTATTGTCAGAATATCTGCTTGCTCATTCATCCCCTATGGCTAACAGATATTCTGATAGGTCTGTAGGAGACCTACATAGCATCAGCGATCTACTGTTTGCTAATGCAATGCTTTCCAGGCTCTTTTGGACAAAAATAATAAATGCACATTTTTTTTTTACCTGCACAAAAATGTGCATTTATTGTGTCCAAAAGGTGAACTTATCCTTCAAAACTACAGTATATATATCTTTAAGGGTGTAAGAACATATTATAGTAAAAAATGTTATCAGGATTGGTATGTGAGGAATATTCACACAAATATTTGATAGAAATATAATAAGGTAGAAATGTATTAGTTTTCCAGCTCAAAAAATTACCCAGAGAATGTATAGCTTAATTGTTCAGCCTGGCAGCAGAACACATGATTAAGACTGGTGGAGCTTGTGATGTTTATAGGTTTGGTATCCAAGTTCTGCAAGCTCTCCTTAATTTGACTTCAACAGCATATGCATGTTGTACGTCAAACGCTTGCTGTTCTGTTGATGACATAACTAGTAGTATTCAAGAGATCTGTGGATTAAAATGTCATCCAAATTATTGTAGCACTATCTAATGAGAAGTGTCATGTGGATCACAACACTTCTACATCCACAGTTCTTTTTGTGATTGGATAGGGCTAGGTTACTATGGAAACAAGTAACAAGGGCATTACATAACTAATGTAATTTTCAACCTTACATAGATCCAATTTCTCTCTTACAGGTGGTCCTAAGCAGTATGGTCATGGAAGCTACATGCAAGTAGGAAATGGTTGTTATGGAAACAAAGGCCATAAGGTATTAAACTCTAGTACTAACTAAACTGTATACACTTTTTCGCAGTGGTCTTCCATTGAAACAAGTCTAATGCACACAGGAAAAGGAAAAGACTTATACCCTTTGGGGGGGGGGGGGGCGCCTCTGTTGCAAAGCTGTGAAGATGGAGGTACAAGGATATACCTCTCCTTACCTGGTCCTAAAGCAAGTGATGTCATTGCAGTAATTGATGATGTGCTGATGATACCCCAATGTCTATTCACCTAATATAAATTCACGATGTCACTTGTTATACTTGTGCATGGGGATATACCCAGTCATCTCTCTGTGGAGGTTCACAAAATCCTCCCTACATAAATAATAAGGTACAAACTATCATGCCAAATGGTGCAGTGGCATCAGCAGTCCAGGTCTCATCAAACCTTACCGGCCAGGGAGCTGCTACACATTCAGCTGCTGAAGTAATTTCTTCAATGGTCATTGGTGTTGATCTCCGTCATGTCTGTGCTTTCAGTCCCATGATTTGGTATTGTAAAGGAACCGTTAAGCACATTTTTTTACCATTTCTGGTGACTATACTCTTGAGAATTTTCCCATAGCTGTCAGCATTCTAAAAGATTTTGGAGGGCCTTTTATGTGCATTGTCTGTTTTTGAAGGTGGTCGTCAGTGGCAGCATCCAGATTTCTCCAGCACATTTCCTTTAAATTGGCATATAAAATGTTTCTAGTGCGTGTATACATTTTATTAAAGTGGGACTTCAGCCTAAAGGGGAAGTTCCACTTTATGTCCTTCTATTTGTGGCACTTTTTTGGGTGGGGGGTTACCTGGTTTTGACATGTACCTGCTCCCTCTTTGGATTGGATCACTGCATTGATCCACTGGAAGTTCTCCTCCCTCCCCACTTAGCGCCTGCAGCCTTCTGGGATACCTCACAGGTCAGAGAAAGCTGCAGGGCCATTCACAAAGCTCAGTGTGGCTCTCACATTGGGCAGGCAGCTGTGAAGCCACAAGGTATCACAGCCAGCTGCTCACAGTAAACATGCCAGTGCAAGTGAAGAACCAGTTCGGGTGAGGACAGCGCTGGATCCCTGGACAAGTAAGTGTTCCTTTTATTAAAAGGTAGCTATAATATTTTAGCTGCTAACTTTAATTTTTTTCAAACTGGGCAAAGAACCCCTTTAAGTGGTCCTAACTATAACTTAAACTCCGCTATAATTTTTTTTTTTTTTTTTTTTTTGCTCTCAGGAGGTTTATTTCATAATGTGCTAATATGCACAGCCTGTCAAACAATGCCTCTAGCACTGTGCTGTCTGCTAGTCCTGGGGGCACCCATCTTTTTCCAATCTTCCTTTGGGGTGCAGGCCATGATGGCATCACTCCTGTGCTTGTGCACAGAAGCCACTTCATTACAGCTCAGAGATTTGCTGTAAATGTACTGTATACATGTCCGCTGACAGGCCTGGAGAAGCATTTATGATTAAAGAGACCACTTTGGACTCTTCTGTCACAAGAACCCTACTTGTGAGCAGTATAAATAAAATTTGTTGTAATTTCGCTGTATGGCACATTTTTATTTTAGTTTTAATTAGAGAGGAGAGGGATTATAACGCCGGTTTTAATTGCAGTCTGTGCCCCTGTTAGAGAGATTCATGCTCTTTATTTGTCCTGTTTATCACTATCACTGAGAGTAAAGTGAAAGAAAATTGATGGGAAACCTTCCATTAGGGACACTAATTTTGGTGACAGTCAGGAATTTCCTCTCACTTCCAGTTTTGGTTATGGGACAGGAAGTTAAGAGAAAACTCTCAAATGGAATACAGAAACACAAAAAAAAAACTGAGGTATTTATAACTTTTACTTACTCTTTCAAAATGAGAGATTTAGTTAAGATTTGCATGCTTGTTAGGCCATTTGAAAGTGGCTTTTTTAATAAAAAAAATACAAATATCTTGTTTGCTTTATACTTTTAGAGAAAACATAAAAAAGAACCGGTTTACACACATTACTGTGATACATGTGACCGGGGCTTTCGCAACCAGGAAAAGTACGATGAACATATCTCGCAACATGTAAAGGTAAGATCAAACATGGAACTTATGTTACATTTTATGCACATAGAGTATAGCAGCCTGCCAGCTGTGGAAAAATCTGCTCTTTTATTCACACTATCCGAAAGCTAAACTGCTCTGTTTCAGTGTGCAAGCTGGTGTTCATTGTGCAGGGTGTTGATGGCAGGGCTGCAGATAAGGTAGTATAGACAGCCCTCCTACCTGCTGGGGCCAGCTGTACTGCCTTATTGCTGACACTTGTGACTCTTGTGCATCCCCCTGCTGATTTCTACTCCTCTTTCTCCCTCTGGCTGCTCTGTAGGGGGATTGGTTCTTTGATCTGCATCCCTTTCCACTTTCCAGTGCAGCCGGCTTCAGGATGGAGAGCAGGGAAGGAGCGTAGGGGTGTGGTAAATGTCATATTTACCGGCCCCCTTGTAAACTGTGTTTACTATGCTTTAGCTTGTGAATGAACTGGAAGCCTCCAAGCGCTTCCCATTCATACCCTGTCCAGTACAGCTAAGGCTGCAGAGAAAGGGACTGATGAATCTGTGTCTTCAGCCCCTTTCTCTGTCAAATTTGAGACAGTCGTCTGTTTAGACCCCTGATATTTCACCATAGGCCCCCCCAACAGGGCAGTTAAACAAAGGCAGCCTTCGGTTTTTGGTATTCATACAAGTTCTGTAGTTGCAAATTGTCGAGTGTAGGAGAATGTACAGAAATGTAATACAATATACAGATCTGCCATCTCTTGAAGTAACCATCTTCCTTGTACACTTTTCTGTGTCAGTAGTGCCGGGAAGCAGGCTGCAGTTTCAGCGCACATGAGAAGCTGGTACAATTTCACTGGAAAAATGTAAGTCGTACAAATAACTTTATTTTTAGCAGTGGAGTTCTGACATTTGGCTTATCTGCTAGAAGAAATATCAGTGTTTGGCGCAGTCTGGATGTATTGACAGAGTATATGCTGACGAATTAATTCTGCATACCAGCTATCTGAACTGAATTCTATCTCCCAGAAAAGTATTCACTCACTTTTATAGACATTGCTTTAACGTAGCCATCAGGCATTTAGGCTTTGTTATACATACACAGAAACAAACTAACAATGGCAGCTGGTGGCTAAATAGAAGTAGCAAACAGAAGTCATCTGTTATTTTAAGTCGTTCATTTTTAGTTCTGTTATGTTTGACTGTATTTTAAAAGGGTTAGTTCACCTTGACTCGCTGCTTTGACTAAAAGTGGAAAAGGCCCTTATGACTGGTCCTCCAGACTACCTTCTTGAAATGTACCTATATTACTGCCATGTTTTATGGTTTATCTGATGAAAAGAAATCCTATGTATTACCTTTTTAAAGCTGATGTTGATTATGATGGAGGTGCAGGATGGGATAGAGTGCAGCATGTTTGTTAGTTTGCCTAATTGTTAATGGCTTTGTTTTGTGACCTGTATTGGTTCTTTGTATCTTTTAATTTGTAACACTCAAAATAGAATTTATAAAAAAAATCGCTGGCCAAAAGTTGAATAATGCCCTTTAAATTCTTTCTTCTTGCTAGGAGGTTACTAAGACACCACCAGCCACTACTGCTTACCATTGTAGGAGAGAGCTCTCAAAACCCTGGACATGTGGTGTTCACTTTCTTCTCTGTTGCAGCATCACTGAGCTTAGAGCTGCCATAGGGAAGAGAGGGTGCATGTGGGAGAGTTTGAATCAGCTGGGAGAGTCTTGGCAACAACTTTGCAACAGTGATAACCCCAGCTTTGATGTCAGTGGATGCAATATCTGCTTCTTTCAGGAAGACTGATTCCCTTTGTCTTCCTGGATGGATCCTTTAAGGGTGCACTGGCTTTTCCTTCTGTCATCTACGGTTTTGGCCTCATCCGATGCCAGCTTCAGCATAAGGTCCGTCAGGCTGCTCTTTGAGCTGTAGGCAGGCCCCAGATCAGTAATTTTGTACTCTCCTCTTGGAATTCTTTAAGGGGTGCAGGTTCTACTCCTGTGTGGTGTTTTTTTTTTTTTTTTTTTTTTTTATCATCATACCTTTTGGTACCACTCTACTACAAATCTAAGGTAAGCTGGTTGCAAGAGGGGTCATCCTAGGCTGAGCTACAGGTCGTCTTCTTTTTTTTTTTTTCTGTTGCCAGTGTCCAGTCCTGTTGTAGGCGGCATGATACATGACTGTAAATTTCCTATGTTCAAATTCCAAGTAAAAGATTTTATAGTGCATACAAGACTCATTTTAATAAACCTTACCAAATTTTTATTTTTGAGTCATCTATAACCTTTCTGTGATTTTAATGACGATATATTTCATATAAATGAGCTTCTAAAATTGATTGTATTCTAGATGCATGGACCTGGAGCTAAGCGAATTAAGCTCGATACCCCAGAAGAAATCACCAAGTGGAGAGAAGAGAGAAGAAAGTAGGTTAACATGTAGTACTCTTGTATTCTAGGGACTGATTCCTGAAAACTCAAGCAGAAAAAGTTTAGAATATGCCACTTATCAGCTTTTATACCATCTTTTATGTTACCAAACAAAATTTGGTTGACTACTCTACAGCTTTTATAAAACCACACTCTTATGACAAGGATTCTCTGCAAGTTAATTCTTCTATACATAGGTTTATGATTTCTACCTGATAAAAAAACAGTAATTATTATTGAGTCCTTAGTTGAACATTACAATAACCCCTTCTTATCTGTATAAAATTAGAATATTTTATTATTTTATATGGCACAAGGCTAAGTACACAATTCTTGACAACATGCAAGGCCAAATACACGCTAGGGTCAATCTAGGTAAAAATTGTATAATCTTGTCTTGTTTAAGAGTGTTTTTGGATTGGGGTAGGTAACCAGAAAATGTAGAGCAATTATTGAGGAAACATACAAGCTCCCATGCACATTGGGTCCCTGTTAACATTCGAAAACTAGAACTTGAAAGGCATAAGTGCCATCTGGTTAACCACTGAGAAGAACAGAGATTTAGATCCTAAAGAAAATGGATGATTCTAATAGTAAATTTCAAGCATAAATTTATATATAAAATCAAACTTCGTTATTTTGTACTTCATCTGTTATTTTTGGTTATTGCAGCTTTGAAACTGATCCTGGTAAAGGTGCACACAATGTTTTTCCTGCATTATGGAAAAGCAAACTGTATTTATAACTTAAACGCCTGCACATTTATGGAAGTATAATCTTTATAACATATCAAGAATATTAAATACTTGTCTAGTTCAAATTGCTTATGTTGCTGAAGGTCACGTTTAGCTTGAAGAAAGTAGTTTAAAATGGTTGTTGTATATAGTAACATAGTGGGGTGATACTACCTAGCCTGCCTAACCTGTGTGTGTATAAAAAAAAAAAGATCTGTATGCTTCCTTTTTCTTTTTAATATGCTCCAGTTCTGTCACATGCTCCTTCAGCTTCCCTGTGTCAGGGAGTGCTCAGTAATAGCTGGGAATTCTGTGAGTCGTGATGTCAGTTGTAGACACCCATAGCCCAGCATTGGCGGCACAACCATCTCTACCCTGCAACCGCCGCTTACTGATGTAGGTGAGGTGTTGCTGCAGGATCACGTGACCAGAACAAACTAAAGGAATATAAGTATACACAGGTTGACCAGAATAGTCAATAGGAAGGGGATCTGCCACCAGTGCAGTGATAGGTCTGTTGCAGGAACTGTCACAGTTCGCTGTGAAAGATTGCTAAAGCAGGGTTTTTGCGCACACAAATTACATGACTGTGGAAGACCATTTAATTTCTGCTAGAAAGACCCGTTTCTGCAAACTTACTTGACAAATCCTTCTCGGTATGTCCATGTAATCATTTTATTTTTTATTGTAAAGCAGTTAGAGAAAAAAAAAAGTTTTTTTTTTTTTTGCAGCTCTAGTTGCGTTAATTTCCTGTAATGAATACAATTATTTCCTTAATAACACCACCTCTAACATGATTTGTGAATGGTGGAGACTCTGACCAGTCACAGGATTGTCTCCTCCATTCACAGACCATGTTACAGGCAGTGTAATCAGTGAAGAAGAGGAGAGGGCTGGAGGGGACATGTTCCTATCTGATCATCTTTGGTGCAGCTGAGTCTGAGATCTGAGGTTGGTAACCCCCACAGCGCTGGAAGTTCAGCAGCAGGAAGAGGACAGGGCAACCTCGCAGTAAAAATTTCTATAGAATCCAGCAGCCTGCACATCATGGGACATACTCCATTACAGGTAAGTATTGTAATTAAAGGTGTAGAAAAATAAAATAGCTTTTTGATTGTTTCATTTGAAATGTGGTTTCATTTGTGTTTCTTTTAAAGTCCACAGTAGTAACATTGAAACAGCAGTTTGCTTTGAAACAGTAACTTGAATTTACCTTGTCCTTTTTATGGCCTCTGTTGTACTTTCCAACAAAGGTAAATTCTACAGTCATTAGCATAACTGTGTGTATTGTCTAACTGCAGAAACTTCCCGACATTACAGAACATTGCACGAAAACTTCAGATCCAGAAAGAAAAAGAAGAGCGAGGAGAGGTGCTGAAGACGGCTGAGTTTGGGTTGGTATGAAAATACAGCATCTGCTGTGATTGCTACAATTCTGTAATCTGATGGGAGAGGGCTGGAAGCCATATGATAAAAATAAAATGGCTTGTTGTATATTCCGTTCTCCCATAGTGATAACTTTTATGTTTTGCTGATACTGCCAGGAAATGTTTTATCCTGCTGTATCCTGTATGAATATGTTGTTCTATTTAAATGTTGCTTCAGGGTTTATTCAAGCTGTTTGGACTTTTATGTAGTGTAGAAAGATGTAACGCCCATTTATTTATGATCATATGCTGCCTTATTGATCTGGCGTTCTTGTGGACCCATTCACATTTTATGCATAATTTTGGTGTACCCAGCACCTTCTATGCTTTGTGGTGCCTTGCAAAAAACAGTTGTCTATTTTTTCTGTGGATTAGGATGTGCTGTCAAAATGAATGGACTGCCTTAATGTTAGAGACTTTTCCGCCCTTCCCATGTGGGGCGAGGTGTCAGTGTATGTGCAAAGGGAAACCTCCAATGACCCCCCCTCCTTTAATCATTACACCTATTCTTCCTCACAGCTTTATGCTCCCAACTATCCTCCATGCAAAGAATTTTCTGTGTTATTGCTGCCAGATGACTGCAGACTGTGCCCATGTAAACAACTGATCAAATACTGTCTATATCTGTTAACATAAAGTTCACGGGAAACGTATAGGGCAGGAGTCTCCAAACTTTCCAAACAAAGGGCCAATTTACTGCCCTTCAGACTTTAGGGGGGCCGAGCTATCGCCATTGCGAGTAGAAAAGGTCCCAATGTCAGTGGGGAAAAAAACACTGACGCCATGTTTGTTGTCATTTAGAGGAATTGTGCCCCATCATTGGTGTCATTAGACCCCATTGTTGGTGTCATTGGGAGAAATTGTGCCACATTGTTGTGTCAGTGGGCCCCATTGCTGGTGTGGGAGGAATTCTGCTCCTTCATTGGTGTTAGTTGGGGGAATTATGCTTCATTGTTGGTGTCAGTGGGAGGAATTGTGCCCCTTCGTTGGTGTTAGTGGGGAGAATTGGTATCAGTGGATGAAATAGTGCCCCAAGGGTCAGATAAAAGCAAGGAAAGGGCCGCATCTGGCCCCCGGGACGCAGTTTGGAGACCACTGATATAGGGTCTAATACATCTCTCTGTAAAGACTACCTGTCACCTGCACAATGCTTACATGGAGGGGACTTGTAAGCCCCATTGTGCAGCAATGCCCCATAATGAAGCAAAAAAAAAAAATTTGTTAAATGATAAAATCTAAAAAATAAAAAAAGAGAAGTTTAACCACTTGCCCTCCAGAGGATTTACCCCCCTTCCTGACCTGGCCATTTTTTGCAATTCGGTGCTGCGTTACTTTAACTGTCAATTGTGCGGTTATACAGTGCTGCACCCAAATGAAATTGACCTCCTTTTGTTCCCCACAAATAGAGCTTTCTTTTGGTAGTATTTGTGCAATTTTTTTATTTTTTGCGCTATAAATAAAAAAAGACCGGCAATTTTTGAGGAAAAAACAATATTTTTGACTTCTTGCTGTTAAACATGTCCGTTAAAATTTTTTTTTAAAATCTAACTTCATAAATTTATGCCAAAATGTATTCTGCTACATGTCTTTGCTGAAAAAAAAAAAATCCCAATGCATGTAAATTTAATTGGTGTACATGAAAGTTATAGCGTTTACCAATGGCGGTATATATTGTATTTTTAATTTTTTTTGTTCATACTAGTAATGGCGATGATCAGCGACTTATAATGGGACTGCGGCGGGCATTCTGACACTGGGGGGAACTGACTTGGTGTCACTGACGTCCCTAGTGACACCAATACAGTGATTAGTGCTAATAAAAAGCACTGATACTGTACTAATAGCACTGGGCATGAAGGGGTTAACATCTGGAGCGATCAAAGGGTTCACTATGTGCTGTTTCACTGTGAGGGCTGTTTGTGTGCTTCACTGCAGGAGCTGACAGGGGAGAGATCTGATCTGATACACGAGTCCACAAATGGCGGCGCGGGTGCGCTACCTATTCGGAACTGCAAATGCACGTGTGTGTGTGTATATATATTTGTGTGTGTGTGTGTGTGTGTGTGTGTGTGTGTGTGTGTTCCTAGATTGTAAGCTCGAAAGAGTAGGGCCCTGTTACCCCTCGTGTGCTGTTCGTAGTTGCTGTAATGTTTCATGTATTGTCCCCCCCTCTATTGTACAGCGCTGAGCAAACCCTTTGGCGCTATATAAACTCAATGTAATGGTGTGTGTGTGTGTGTGTGTGTGTGTGTGTGTGTGTGTGTGTGTGTGTGTGTGTTGCCTACGGAGCAGACATCTGCAATGTGATATGCACTTAGAACTCCATTTAATATTGCTAAAGCTTTCTCCTTTGACACTAACCGGCTGCCATTGGGAAGAGAGAGACATGAGGAGTGGACTACTGCTCAGCTAGACTGTTTCAAAGTCTTTGTGGAAAAGATTTAGTCTTTCATTGCTGACCTTAATGTTTTAAAATGCTAGTTGCCTGGATGTCATACTAGGCTGCACTGCCTTCAATATTTTACTGCTTCACTGACCCAGAACAAGTACAGAGTTGAGGAATTCTGACCTATTCTATGCTATACAATTGTTTCAAGTGTGTATATTAAAGCATATTTAAACCTAAAAGCAAAAATTTATATATTGCAATTTACACATAACAGAATGTGGTGGCTGTATTAATTTCCTTTTTTAAGGCTTTTTTTTTTCTCTTTAACTTCTCCTGGTGATGCAGCCAGTAACATTCTTACTGTTTTTGGGTGACTTCACTTTAGTAGCAATGTATCGCATTTTTGCTTTTAGGTTTATGTAAATTTTAAGGGTAGATTTCCACCAGGTGTGGTAGAAATGCGTTGGACACATTCCAGTCCCACCATAGGACAAGGCAAAATGCCTTGTGCCCTACCTGGCCAGTTCTTACCATTTGTGTCGCGGTGGTGTGCAAAAGTACTGCATGCGCTATACTTTTTTTTTTTTTTTAATTTATTTTTTTAAGCTCTGTACAGTGCAAAGTACTCCACGGCCTTGCACCTGTGCTGCAGCCAATAGAACTTCATGAAATGTCATTCTGTGACCTTTCAATAAACTTAAAAAAAAAAATGAAAAAAGTGAACTATGCTATCAGTGAAATTCCCACCACACAGGCACTGCTGTATTCTACCACAGTGGCTGGTATGAATATACCCTAAACATGAAGTGACCCTGTAAGGTTGTGGTGTTTTGTCCATCAGGTCTCCTGGTTTGCTTGATTTAGAAAATATGTGAAAAAAAACGCTGTAGATTCTCTCCTTTTATTGTAGAAGGGACTACAAAATACCAATTATTTTTTATGCATACAAATGTATAAACCTAAAA
Organism: Staurois parvus; assembly: GCF_062004578.1. NCBI lineage: Eukaryota > Metazoa > Chordata > Amphibia > Anura > Ranidae > Staurois > Staurois parvus. The sequence goes on along the minus strand of NW_028317813.1, from coordinate 893,186 downwards.
AAAAAACAAAAATAACATTGAGCCATAATTTTTTTTTTTTTTTAGAAAAATGAAGGGAATGAGGACTAATCAAGCAGGCAGTGCTAAAAATAAGCGATCTTGGAAGCACAAAAAGCAAAATAGAGGCCGAAAGATGCATAGGGGAAATGAGAAACAAAAGGCTGAGTGGGTGGAAATTAAAAATGAAGATGCCTCTGAGAAGAAAGTAAACAGTCATAGTAGTGAGAACACTGTGAACCCTCTCGATATGCTGGTAGGCAATGACCCAGGTAAGGTATCCTGTTTTGTGTTTTAATAAAATAGAAAAGTATCAGTGGCAGAACATGAAAAGTGTTGCTGTAAGGCGCATTGTTTAGCCTTCCTTTGCTGTCCACTCACAATCTGTGTTTGGATTGCTCTTCAGATAGCAGTAGACAGGCGGTGAAGAGGTGTTGTATCTCCTTCTCACTGCCTGTTTTAACCCCCTAATTTCTGGACTATTCACTTGACCGGCACCATTCACTTTATTGGGTTGCACTCAACCCACTGAGTACAACAGAGTTTAATACTTGCCACAGCCATGAAGCAAAGCATCATGGCCACAGCATGTGTACGTCCTAGGCCACTGCCTCTGCAGCAGAAGGGGGAAGCGGTTAAGGGATAGTAAAATGCAGCTCAACCACAGGGTTTTATTGCCCTTCAATTGCTAGTGTGAACAAGGCCTTACTGCTCAAAAAGTGTTAGCTGGAGTTTGGTTTCAAAATGTTTAGCATGTCTAAATTTGCATTATTATTATACAGGATTTATATAGCACCAGCAATTTGCACAGTGCTTACAGCTGACACTACCAACCCCCCCCCCCCCAGACTGACAATGCTCCAGTCCAAATGTGTTCTCTATTGCTCATTCATCCAGAGTGTAGGCACTCTAATACAGGAGATGTGTTACTGGCCAGAACACCAGGTGAAAACAGTAGGGAAAAAATTAAAACGAGTGCAGCCACCACATCTCATGATCTCATTTTTGGTTTTGGGTATTACAGCTTGAATGCTCTGCAATTTTGTTTAACTAAGTACTGTACATTGTGGAGCAAGTGTATGCCGGCATTTTACCTCAAGGAATAATTGGACAGGCTTCAATTTATCTTAAATTGTATTACATATGCTGAGGCTGATTTACTTAAAATAAAGACAAGAATGGATAAACCACAAGTATGCGTTTGGATCATGTGCTTGCATGTGAGTGGCCATGCGCCATAGTTTGCTCACGTCTGATTGTGAATCATGAGCCCAACTAATCATGTATATGGTGTGGTCCTAGTTTGCCATGCTTGTTCATGCTGCTTTTATGCCCCTTGTTCCTATAAGGTGCCCTACAGGTTACACATGCCAAATGTTTTTTAAAATTAAGCTGAAATAAAATATTTCTGACTTTCCATACAATGAAACAGACATACACAAGCTAAAAGGCAAAAAAAAAAAATTGGTGCTGTCATACTAAAAAGGTGTAAGTAGTTGTCATCGGAATTTGTATTCCCAGCACCAATGTATCAATTCTCATACCCTTACGTGTGCTTGTGTGCTTCAACTTAGCTTGTGCAGTATGATACCTCTCCAGGTATGTTCTCTAATACTTTATACATACTAAGGCTTACAGTCTTCTCTCTAGCATTTTTATTAGCATTCACTTCTTCAAAATGCAGCTCCCTGGTTTCCCCCCCTTTGCTGAGCTGACCACCTGCTCCACGTTAGCTCTACAAAACCTTCTTGGTCCTTGTGCCTGGCACATGTGTAACCTACACTCTGTTTGCGATATTAGATGCCGCTCAGCAAAGATGGCTGCAGGGGAAGTGCATTTTGGGTAGGTATGCATGGACGTCTCATTTAAAAGCTTTTAGATGTTCTAGTTTTACCTCATCATCCAATGCTAGCAAAACCTTTACTAAACTCTTTCAGTGTGTTCAAGCTATATCACATTTACATTTTTTTTTCTGTTTTCAGAATCTGACAGCGGTGAAGAGCAACAAACAAATAATGGTTTAATAGTTGTTCCGAGGCAGGTGACCTCTGGACTGAGTAATCTCATTTCTAGTTATGGGAGTGCATCTGACAGTGACCCTGATGGTAAGCTTTTTCCTTTTTGATCAAGCTAATGAAAGTGGAAAATACACCTATTGTGTATGTAGAGGTGTTTCATTTAACAGCTATTTCACCTGTGGTTGGTGTTTTTGTTTTTTTTGCACTTTTCTCATGTGTCCTTGATAAATGTGTGCATAAAACGTGGTTAGGTTGCATGCTGTTAGTCTGTTAGTGGCAGTTCACCAGGTGCTTAGTGATTTCAACTTTTGTTTAGTTTAATAGCTATCAAAAAAACCTTAGGACTACATCACTATACCAAGATTATTCCAGTCATAACAGATCATCGGTGCTGGACTAATTATGGTTTATTTACTAAAGCTGGAGAGTCCAAAATCAGACTCCAATGTCATCAGACAAACCAATCGGCTTCCAGGTTTCATTGCCAAAGCTTAATTGAACAAGCTGAGGTTAGAAGCTGATTGGTTTCTATGCAGAAGGGAGTCTGATTTTGGACTCTCCAGCTTTAGTAAATAAACCCCATAGTGTCTAGAAACTGTGCAGTTTGGGAAAAGAAAAAAAAAAAAGTGATGTGTAATGAGTATAGTCAATCTTTTTAATCTGTCTACCATGCACTGGCTCCCTCTGCTGGAGATTTATATCCACACATGACTAGATGGTATATTTTGCCATTGATTTAACCACTTGACCTCCGAAAGATGCACCCCCCCTCTCATGACCAGGCCATTTTTTTGCAGTACGGTGCTGCATTACTTTAACTGACAATTGCGCGGTTATGCAACGCTGTACATCAAATTTATACTGAACGACATATCAGACTGGATGTCGCTCCACTTCCTTAAACTGAACCTCTCCAAAACCGAGCTCCTAGTCTTCCCCCCTGCCCGCACATCACCCCCCCCCCCCCATTGACTTCTCCATCACGTCCAACAATGCGCAGGCCAGAGTACTTGGTGTCATTCTGGACTCCAACCTATCCTTCCAGCCCCAAGTCCAATCATTAACAAACTCATGCAGACTTCACCTCCGCAACATCACCAAAATCCGCACTTTCCTAACCCCAGAAACTACTAAGCAGCTCATCCACCCCCTCATATCACAACTCAATTACTGCAACTCCCTTCTCAGTGGCCTGCCTCGCCACAGGCTATCCCCGCTTCAGTCGATCCTGAATATGGCAGCCAGACTCATTCACCTTACCAACCGCTCCGTTTCCGCCACCCCCCTCTGCCAATCCCTCCACTGGCTTCTGATTGCGCAACGGATCAAATTCAAAATCCTAACACTGACGTTCAAAGCTGTCCACCATAGTGCCCCAAATTACATCACCGACCTAATATCCAAGTACCACCCAACACGCACACTCCGCTCCTCACAAGACCTCCTTCTCTCTAGTTCCCTGGTCTCCCCCTCCCATGCCCGCCTCCAGGATTTCTCCAGGGTGTCACCCATCTTCTGGAACTCCCTGCCCCAACCCATCAGACTATCACCTACTCTCCTCTCCTTTAGGCGCACCCTGAAAACCCATCTCTTCAGGGAAGCCTACCCCACCCCCTGCTAATTTGCCAACCTTCTCCACTCTTCCTACCACTCCATCCCCCACAGCTATCTCCTCCTATACCACTATCCCCTCCCTCCTAGATTGTAAGCTCGAAAGAGCAGGGCCCTCGAACCCCTCGTGTATCGCATTGTATTGTTACTGTACTGTCGCATGTTCTGTCCCCCTTTGTAATGTACAGCGCTGAGTAAACTGTTGGCGCTTTATAAATACTGTATAATAATATAATAAAAATATAATTTTTTTTCACCACAAATAGAGCTTTCTTTTGGTGGCATTTGATCCTCTGGCTTTTTCATTTTTGCACTATAAACGAAAGCAGCAAAAAAAAAAACAGTATTTACTTTCTGCTATAAAAAACCCAAATTTTTTTCATACATTTAGGCTAAAATGTATTCTGCTACGCATTTTTGGTAAAAGAAATCCCAAAAAGCATATATTGATTGGTTTGTACAAAAATTGTAGCGTCTACAAATAACGGTGTTTATATATACTGGAGTTTTTTTTTTTTTTTTTTGGTTTTTATACTAGTAATGGCAGCAATCAGCGACTTCTTGCAGGACTGCAATGTTGCGGAGGACAGTCTGACACTAATACAGTAATCAGTGCTAAAAATATACACTCTCTGTATTAATGACACTGGCAGGGAAGGGGTTAAATATCTAGGGTGCTCAAAGGGTTAGTTGTGTGCCTAGCCAGTGTTTTTGTGTTTACTATGTGCTGTTTTTACCGAACAATCTGCTAGATTTTGTTACCTGAATAAAATGTAGCAGGTCGCTGCTGACAGAACACAGCTCTGCCTTATTTACATAGGCAGAGCTGTGTTGTGTCAGTCTCCTTGGTGATGGGTTGCCGGCACTCATCCATTAACCGGCACCTCTGGATCGGCGCGCTCCGGCGGCGCACCCTCTGCCACATGTGGTGAAAGTGCAAAATCATGTTTATATGCATGATTTTGCACAGAATATCTGCCCTGTAGCCGTAAATCTGCTATAGGGCAGACTTAAAGTGGTTAATGAGATTGCACTGATCATCTGTAAAATTGTTTTCTGCTCTGTCTATACCAATAATGGTTAATTTGACTGTTATTTGGTACTGCATGTAATTGCTCTTTACAATTTAAATATTTTTTTTTTTCGTTTACCTTTTTGATTTGTAAATGCACTTTACACAATAAATAAGTTTCACATAGCAGACAGATTTTTAGGCTTCATAATTTCTCCCCCCACCCCCAAGTCTGTGAATGGGTACCTCAGTTGGAGTTTAATTTTAATTTATCTTCATTCTGGCAGGATAGATGATGTACATCATAAGAGTCTCATGTAGGGCAGGTAGATATCAGTAACAAATAGGTTGCTGCTGTTCAACTGTTAGTATTTGCTTACAAAGTCCCACTTGGTGTTGTGTTTGCAAATGGCATGGTATAAGTTTCTGTTCCTCTTTGAATTCTAATCCTAAAGTTTGCTTTTTCTCCCTATTTTTATCATATTGAACTGTTTTGTTGAACTCTGCTCTTTTTTGTTCTTTCAGAACTCCCCCTTAAAACTGTGGCTAAGGCTTTAGAAGACAACAAAAAAATCTTTGCAAACAATCCACAAAAAGTGTATCCTGAAGAAGCAAGCATGAAAACTGAACAGGCCATTAAGCCATCACACATGGGTTCTCAAAACAGGCCACCACAAAATAAATTTCAGGCCAATTATAGACAAAATGTAATGGGGAAATCAACCGGAGCCAGAAAGCGAACTACTCTTCTGGAAATGGTAACTGCAATTGTTCTGTATTATTTACGTGTCTGTGTATCACTACAGCTTGTCCTGGACATCCTAGAAAATTATGCTCACATATTCTTCTTCAGTTTGTACTGCTTTCATTCCTTTATATATCCAAGCCAGCTTTGCCATCTGTAGGCACTTCTGTTTTTATAACTGATTTTTTGTATATTTGTTCTGCAGAGGTATGGCTTTTTTTAAAAAAAAAAAAAAAGAGACCTGAACCAATGGCATTATGAGGCCATACATTGTTGACCTCCTTCTGAAAATGTAAGATGTCTGGCTGTTTCTGACAGCAGTACCTTTTTAGGAATCCCAGATCAAGAACAAGCATGCTGCAAGTCAGAACACCTGATCTCCATGCACATTCCTGGTCTATTCCTACAGAAGCAATTGTGGCTATAGGATCAGCATGATGGGCAACTAGCATGTTCAGAAGCAGAGATTAGCAATAAAAGCCTACTTATATCTCTCAAAACAAGTTTCCTTTAGATCTCATTCACAAGGGCATGCCGTTCTGTACACCTGTATGAAGATCTGCCTTTACCTGTGCAGGTTGCACAGGTGTTCCATGCAGACAACCCCTTGAATCAATGATAGGCAAATCTGCACAGATTTCCAAAAGCATCCCCAACTGTACATCCTTGCGGTACTGATGTTCCGATCAGAAAGCAGTCTGTCTGGACATTAGAACACCAACGTGCATTCACAGTGGAAAATGAAGTATATATGTATGCTGCTGTTGGTGGCATTGTATGGTGGGAGGCTGGGGTGCAGCATTTGAGATGAACAAAATTGGAAAAGCAGAAAATACAGTATAAACATTCAAAAGAAGCAGGAAATGGCCTTAGGTAAGAACACAAGTGCAAGAATAAGGAATGCGGAATCTGCAACAAATTCACACATGCTTTGAAAGCTAGAACAGCAGCAGTGTTAAAGAACTGTATTATTACACAATAATGGATGTTTTTACAGAAAAGATGTGGGCATTGGCAGAAGGGGTTCACTGCAACTGTACTTTGCTTTAAAGTGGTCCATGGAGTCTAGAGAACTGTTGAACTATATAAACATACAGAGGAAGAGTACACTGTATATTCTGTATAGTACATTGGATTTGAAGTACAAATACCTCAAAGATATATTAGGCCGGTTCATTCTGAACTTAGAAACCAGTGGTTTTTGCCTGCATTTATACAAATGCGTGAAAAACGTGCATGTTTATGATATGATATTCCATGGCCCTCAGCTTTGTACTGAGTGGTACTCCCATTTTTAAGATCCCATGCTTTCAGGGATGAAGGTCTGAAATGCAGAAGACCTTATTTATTTTCACACAAGACTTGCACAACATTTACCCAGGTTTCACTTGTTTGGATTCAGTTGGGAAAATGTGTAAATCCTGGGTGAAATTTGTTTGAATCTTGTGTGAAAACATTTATAAATAGACCCTTTAGGCTGGCCATACATTGAGTGATTCTTTCCTTCAACCCATGGTTGAAGGAAAGAAATTGCATAATTTCTCTTCCACACAGTCTATGTTGATAGGGCAATCCTTCCTGATGCCCTGTTTTATTCTGACAATGGGATGTTTCCCAGCCATCAGAATACAATGATCACCAAAACCTGACAAGCTGGTTGTACTGAAGTTCATTGATCAAATTCAGTACAACCAGCCTATTCATAGATGGATTGAAATCTGGCCAGTTGCTTCTGAACCGGAGGCCCTTGTTGAGGGCATGTGACCTGGTTTGGTTCAGGTGTGGGGGAGATGCCGGGCTGCATGCTCAGATAAGGGTCTGGAATGGATTGGGATGGATTTTTATTTTTTTTTAACTTTCATATTGGCGTGGGGTACCCCTGTACTTCATACCAGATCCAAAGGGCCTGGCAAGGATTTGGGGGGGGGGGGGGGTTCTCCTTTTTTTTTTTTTTTTTTTTTTTTTTTTTTTTTTTTTTTTTTTTCTGTGCATGGCCAAGTTGCAGTACATTGAAATCGCATTGAGTTTGCACTGAAGTTGCGCTTAAACTGGACCAAATCGCACCACTTTGACGTTGCACCCAGTGTGAGCCAAGGCTTACTGTTGACTGACTCAGTACCTCTGTTGGAAGTCCATTCCAAGTATTAACCACTCTTTCAGTAAAATAATACTTTATAAGATTAGTTTTGAACTTTCCTCCAGTTAGTTTGAGATTATGTCCCTTGGTTTCATATTGAAAATACTACCCTCTTGAACCTTATTCACCCCCTTGATATATTTAAAGGTTTCAGTCATGTCTCCCCTTTCCCTTCTTTCCCTCAGACTGAGCATCTTAAGTGTCTCTTGATTTGTTTTATTCCCCAGACCTTTCGCCATTTTTGTTACCCGTCTCTGAACTTGTTCTATCTTATCAATATCTTTTTGTAAGTGAGGTCTCCAGAACTGGACACAGTTCTAAATAAGGTCTCATTAAGATCTATGTAGGGGAATCGGACCACCTTCCTCCTGCTGGTGCCCCTCTAGTGATACATCTTAGAATTCTATTTGTTTTTCCCACTTCCTGGTCACATTGTTTGCTCATTTTACAATAATCTGAAAAATAGGTACCTCCAAATCTTTTTCCTCCCTAGCACTGACCAAGCCTGTACCCCCAATATTCTGTAAAAGGTTTCTTTTTCCCTAGGTGCATTATTTTACATTTAGAAACATTGCTTTGACCAATCTTTCAGTAATGCCAAATAATTTTTAATGTTAGACACCTCTAGAGATATCTTACCCTATTACACACCTTTGTATCATCAGCAAAAAGACAAATCTTACCAAACATCCCTTTTAGTTATATCACTCCCCTATAGATTAAGACAGGACCTTTGTGGTCTATTCTTCTTAATTGTCCTTTATGCTGTATGTTGTCTCCTAGCGCCATCCCCCACCTGTGAATCATAGTGCATAGTTTTCTGACATTTAAAAAATGATGTAGTCCTGTTTGTGCTATGATAAACCAAACCCCTTTCCGTGTGCAGTTAACAGCCAAAAGACATTGAGCGCAACTGATTCTATTCTTGACGAAGCATGCATTTACTATTATTTGATGTATAACCCTTCTTAAAAATGGTCACACTTTTTTTTTTTTTTCCCTCTTCCCTCATACCTGGGGCTACTAGTTGCTTTATTGTTCCATTATTTGATTGGAGTTTAATTTGATGAATAAATATTTTTGTTTTTGTAGTTGCTGGCACGGGACATACGCCATGAAAGAAATGTGATTTTACAGTGTGTGAAGTACATTTACCACAACAACTTTTTTGACTGCTCACGGGATGGCACTAATAATGTGATAAATGAACATTCTTCAGGAAACACCAAAGATTTAAGCAATACAGAGACTAAATCTGACCTGCGAAATGGACAAGATGTCGATGTTGCTAAAGAGAAGCCTAGTCCAGGCCCGTTTGTGAGGCATTTAGAACCCTTGGATGATGAAATTTGGGAGACAAATATTAACTGTATCGAGACATTTGCTGTTTAATATATATTTATAGAATGCAGGATTTTGTTTTTTTTTTGTTGTTTTTTTGGTTTAACTTTATATATTTTTTCCAATTGAATTATTCACCCAATACAGTTTAAGGAAGGCCCCAGTCATTACTGTATATTATTATTATTATTATTATTTTTTTTTTTTGTAAGAATCTAATCGGGTAGGCGGTGCACATACAAGTGGTGTGTTTTTTTTTTTTTTTTTTTTTTTTTTTTTTTGTTATTGATGTTTCTCTGGTAACCTCTTTACCTCACTGCTTTCTTAAGTGTTTTTAGGATTGTCCATAGGAGTCATTGGAGTCAAATCCAAGTTTGACATAGAGAAGCAGGAAAGGAAGGTGAAGGAAGTGATCTTAAGAGAAATTTTGTTACTGAATCTAAATAGAGGTATCAAATATGGGTATTTTTTCATAATACCCTGTTATCCCTCATTAGAACATTGTATAAATTTGGGTGGAAGCCTTAAACTACTGCTGGGGTGAGATACAAACTCTATGGTACAATTTGTGGCAGAGCAGATATCTGTCTCCTTACCCCATAGATATGTAAGAGGACTACTATAAACAAGTAAAATCGGCATTGAAGAAGCTTTACTAATAAAAAAAAAAAAAAAGCACACAGCGGTGGAACTATAAAATATACAAATATATAGTATTTATATAGTTTTGTCTGTGTACTATATAGTGTAATTCTCCAGAGTGGAGTACAAACTATGATAAAATGTAACCAGCATCTTTTGCATGCTGTCCTTTTCACTGCCAAGGTGTGTTACAATAGGCAGTGAGCATATTATTGTCAGATATAATAAATCTGTTTTCATTATTATAAAACAAATCATACATGTTGTGTTGTCTGTCTTTGTTCATGATGGCTTTCAAGAAGAATTCCAGGTATGGCATTGTACATTGTTACATCAGTCCAGCTTGTAACTATGTATATACCATACCTGTGGGATCCCCATGGAAGCTAAAAATAACTGTAGTAGACACTGCTAATGCCACTAGCTTCTGGGTCCTGTGCTGGGCGGCTGCATTGTGAACACTGGAGGTTGGCTGCTCAGCACAGGTGCCATTTAGAGAAAGTTATGCAAAAAGTGTCTTCTGATTGGATGAGGTGGAGGGGCAGGGTGGTGACTATGTAACTTAACTGTAATTGTTTAAAAATGCCATGACTTGATCTCTTCTTTAAACAATGAGATTTATTTTATGTTATCCAGCTTAAAACATCTCTAGCCCAGGATGAAAAGAGAGAGATTATTTTAAAGCAATACGTTGACAAAGTAAAAGTGTGCTAAGCGAAGTATGTGGGCTACCATTGCTGACTTCTGAAAATGCCAGCTGCCTGGTTGAAATTGCTAGTCTAGCTACTTTGAGTCGCCATGTGGAACCAGTATACAGATAAAGATCTCTGTATTTTTCTGTCAGCGACTCAAGTATTGGAGCCAGATGATCAGCTAGGCAATTTGTGTTTTCATAGGATGATCAGCTATGGCAGCCTACTGTGCCTTGAAAAAATATTCATACCCTTTAAAATTTTCCACATTCTGTCATGTTGCAACCAAAAACGTAAATGCATTTTATTGGATTTTTATGTGATAGACCAACACAAAGTGGCACATAATTGTGAAGTAGAAGGAAAATGATAAATGGTTTTCAAAAGTTTTTACAAATATCTGAAAAGTGTGGCTTGCATTTGTATTCAGCCCCCTTTACTCTGATACCCCTAACTAAAATCCAGGGGAACCAGTTACCTAATTAGTAAATAGTCCACTTGTGTGTAATTTAGTCACTGTATAAATACAGCTGTTCTGTGCCCTCAGAGGTTTGTTAGAGAACATTAGTGAACAAACAGCATCATGAAGGCCAAGGAACACATCAAACAGGTCAGGGATAAAGTGGTGGAGAAGTTCAAAGCTTGGTATGTTATGTATGTATGGATATATAGATATTAGTCAGGTCCATAAATATTGGGACATCGACACAATTCTAACGTTTTTGTCTCTATACACCACAATGGATTTGAAATGAAACGAACAAGATGTGCTTTAACTACAGACTGTCAGCTTTAATTTGAGGGTCTTTACATCCAAATCAGATGAACGGTGTAGGAATTACAACAGTTTGCATATGTGCCTCCCACTTGTTAGGGGACCAAAAGTAATGGGACAGAATAATAATCATAAATCAAACTTTCACTTTTTAATACTTGGTTGCAAATCCATTGCAGTCAATTACAGCCTGAAGTCTGGAAAGTATAGACATCACCAGACGCTGGGTTTCATCCCTGGTTATGCTCTGCCAGGCCTCTACTGCAACTGTCTTCAGTTCCTGCTTGTTCTTGGCTCATTTTCCCTTCAGTTTTGTCTTCAGCAAGTGAAATGCATGCTCAATCGGATTCAGGTAAGGTGATTGACTTGGCCATTGCATAACATTCCACTTCTTTCCCTTAAACTCTTTGGTTGCTTTTGCAGTATGCTTTGGGTCATTGTCCATCTGCACTGTGAAGCGGCGTCCAATGAGTTCTGAAGCATTTGGCTGAATATGAGCAGATAATATTGCCCGAAACACTTCAGAATTCATCCTGCTGCTTTTGTCAGCAGTCACATCATCAATAAATACAAGAGAACCAGTTCCACTGGCAGCCATACATGCCCATGCCATAACACTACCACCACCATGCTTCACTGATGAGCTGGTATGCTTAGGATCATGAGCAGTTCCTTTCCTTCTCCCTACTCTTCTCTTCCCATCACTCTGGTACAAGTTGATCTTGGTCTCATCTGTCCATAGGATGTTGTTCCAGAACTGTGAAGGCCTTTTTTTAGATGTCGTTTGGCAAACTCTAATCTGGCCTTCCTGTTTTTGAGGCTCACCAATGGTTTACATCTTGTGGTGAACCCTCTGTATTCACTCTGGTGAAGTCTTCTCTTGATTGTTGACTTTGACACACATACACCTACCTCCTGGAGAGTGTTCTTGATCTGGCCAACTGTTGTCAAGGGTGTTTTCTTCACCAGGGAAAGAATTCTTCGCTCAGCCACCACAGTTGTTTTCTGTGGTCTTCCAGGTCTTTTGATGTTGCTGAGCTCACCGGTGTGTTCCTTCTTTTTAAGAATGTTCCAAACAATTGTTTTGGCCACGCCTAATGTTTTTGCTATCTCTCTGATGGGTTTGTTTTGTTTTTTCAGCCTAATGATGGCTTGCTTCACTGATAGTGACAGCTCTTTGGATCTCATCTTGAGAGTTGACAGCAACAGATTCCAAATGCAGATAGCACACTTGAAATTAACTCTGGACCTTTTATCTGCTCATTGTAATTGGGATAATGAGGGAATAACACACACCTGGCCATGGAACAGCTGAGAAGCCAATTGTCCCATTACTTTTGGTCCCTTAACAAGTAGGAGGCACATATGCGAACTGTTGTAATTCCTACACCGTTCACCTGATTTGGATGTAAATACCCTCAAATTAAAGCTGACAGTCTGCAGTTAAAGCACATCTTGTTTGTTTCATTTCAAATCCATTATGGTGGTGTATAGTGCCAAAAATGTTAGAATTGTGTTGATGTTTCAATATTTATGGACCTGACTGTATATATTTCTAACCCTGCTTTAACCGCTTCCCGCCAGCCATATAAGGTAAGGGCAGGTGCAAGGTGGTTCTCGTGCTGGGAGGGCGTCATATGACATCCTTCCACTCTAACCGCTCGTATGTGGTGAATGGTGGTGCGCTGTGTCCCTTGGACACAGCGGATCAATGGAAAGAGCCAAAGATGTCGGCTTGGTCATGTGATCAGTTGTGTCCAATCACAGCTGATCGCATGTAAATAGGGAAATGTCGGTTATCGGAATTTCTCTCCTCATGAGCTGTCACGCTGACGGCTCGAGAGGAGAGCCGGTAATCGGCATTCCACAGAAAGGACATGTACACTGATCCTCAGTGTAGCCCCAGCAGTGCCATCTGCCAGTGCCCATCAGTGTCACCTATCAGTGATGCCTGTCAATGCCCATCAGTACCACCTAGCAGTGTCTCCTCATCAGTGCTGCCCATCAGTACCACCTACCAGTGTCTCCTCATCAGTGCTGCCCATCAGTGCCCATCACTGCAGCCTCATTAGCGCACATCAGTGAAGGAGAAAAATCACTTTACAAAATTTTATAGCTAAAACTTTTTTTTTTCTTCAAAATTTTCAGTTTTTGGTTTGTTTAGCAAAAAATAAAAAACTCAGGTGATTAAATACCACCAAAAGAAAGCTCTATCTGTCTAAAAAAAATGATAAACATTTCATATGGGTACAGTGTTGCATGACCGTGCAATTGTCATTCAAAGTGCGACAGCACTGAAAGCTGAAAACTGGCCTGGGCACGAAGGGGGGTATAAGTGCCCTGTAGGCAAGTGGTTAAGCATCTCATGGAGCACTGTTCAATCCATTATCTGAAAATGGAAAGAGTATGGCACACCTGCAAACCTACCAAGACATGGCTGTCCACCTAAACTGACAGGCAGGGTAAGGAGAGCATTAATCAGAGCAGCAGCCAACAGGCCCATGGTAACTCTGGAGGAGCTGCAGAGATCCACAGCTTAGGTGGGAGAATATGTCTTTATGAAAGAGTGGCAAGAAGAAAGCCAGACATACAGCCAGAGCTACAGTGGAATGGTTTAGATAAAAGCATATTCATGTGGTAGAAGGGCAAGACTTTAAAATTGCTGTTCACAGACTCTCTCCATCCAATCTGACAGAGCTTGAGCTATTTTGCAAAGAAGAATGGGCAAACTTTTCACTCTCTAGAATTGCAAAGCTGGTAGAGACATGCCAAAAAAGACTTGCAGCTGTAATTGCAGCAAAAGGTGGTTCTACAAAGTATTGACTCGGGGGCTGAATACAAATGCATGCCACACTTTTCAGATATTTATTTGTAAAACATTTTAAAAACCATTTATTATTTTCCTTCCACTTCACAATTATGTGCCACTTTGTGTTGGCCTATCACATAAAATCCCAATTAAAAAAAATTTACGTTTTTGGTTGTGACATGATAAAATGTGGAAAACTTTCAAGGAACTGTAAATATTTTAGTGCAAGAGCCTACCTGAATTAACGCTGATTCAGTGAATAGGTTTTTAGATTTGTCCCCATATAAATAGTGCAGCGGTCATACAACCAGATTGTATAGTGTATTATGGCCAGCTTAACATAAAGAACTGGGAAAACATGCTTAGCTAATAGCTATATTAGCTGGTGAAGTTGTCTTGTACAAGTACTAATATTAATTTGTGTATATGGAGAAGATGGGCAGAAGCTTGGTGATGCCATATTTTTCAAATAAGCAAGTTGGTTTTGCTTAAACAGAATTTTTTGTGATCTTTTAGGAAAGTAAGTAATTTTTTTATTCAATAGCTTGTCCAGTCAGTGGGAGGGAATAAATACGCATAATTGGGGAGGTATGAAACAAAGTAGAGTCACCTACACTAGTGGTGATTAGTGGAGTGTGTCCTAATGATGCATATGCCAAGGGACTGACAAAAATATAACCGTTGCATTTTGCCCACTAAGACCGTCTTTAATTCACACCACTGCAATTAGGTAGCCCAGCTTATGCATGTTTGTGTATTTCAGCACCATTCATTAATTTTGGATGGCACCTCAAAGCACCTGTACCTTGTGCTATTGCGCTACCATGCATTGTGGTCTACTGCATCAAAAAAGTGGAAGGTATTTCTTTGGTCCATTGCCTCATTTGAATGGGCTGCCAGTATACCAGAATGGACAGTTGCGATGCAGCTCTGAATTTAATCCTTTAAATCTTGGATTCATGTTTCAATTATACTGATATAATGGAAAGAGAGTATATTACTTCAGCGCTAATACTGTCAATGGAAGGTACACAAAACAATCATATACAAAAAGATGGCAATCACCCCATTGTATACCTAGCTTTTGCATGGAAGAGAAACGCACGAAAAAAAATATAAATAAATATATGGATGTATACTGCGGTCCTAACTTGATAAGTTTTGAGTGTGTCCAAGTTGGAGCAGATAAAGCAGTAGATGAATTAAAGGCAGGTTTGCCTGGAGGGAGATCATTCCCCCTTAACCCCTTGGCACCAGTGCCTCCTGGCCCTTTAAGAGGTTTGTGATGCTGGGGAACATGGCGGGATTTAGGCTCCTGTGACCACTGTGATTTGCTGTCACAACGGTCACATGATCGGAAAGGTCCCAATTGCAAGTAGTGATCAGGACCTTTCCGTGATGCGCCGGTAAACTTGCCAGTAGCACACAGGGCACACGCTCTCAGCACATGTTTGTTTACTTGTGGACAAATATGCAGCCGATCAGCATCAAGGCCCAGCTTCAGAGGGGCCGCATATTTGCATACTGTCAGTGCCAACAGGCTAAAGGCACAGGCACACGGACACCCAGCAAGAGCACAATGACAGCTGTAGGCATCCAATGTGTCCCCACACCAAATCCATGAACAAACTGTTCAAAAAGTTGGCAACCACCCCAATTTATAACTGGCCTTTGCAGGGAGGTGCACATGGAAGGGCAATGCACAACACAAACAAACATTTTCCAGCATACTTGCCAGCCTTCAAACAAACCAATTTGACCCTAACAATTCAAATTAAAAACCCATAACAGTCATGTGATATGGCTGTCTTGTTGGCTTCATGTTTCAACAGGTAAATGGGGGAACATTTGGGCCTTGCTGCCTTCTTCAGATTGAGGGAATTCACAGATCTAATTGACAAAATACAAAAGGGTTGATTTACTAAAACTGGAGAGTGCAAAATCTGGTACAACTCTGCATGGTAACTTTTAACTTCAGCTTGTTCAATTAAGCTTTGACAAAAAAAACTGGAAACTAATTGGTTTCTAGGCAGAGCTGCACCAGATTTCGCACTCTCCAAATTTTAGTAAATCTCCACCAAAAGGTGCATTACTATTTATTGTGTAAAACATGCATAGGTAATATACTCACAAGCCACCTTGGTCATAGACTTATAAAATCTCTAGGAATCCAGCCTTGCTCGTCATCAGCGCTAACCTGTCTGCCAAACTACTCAATTTAAATAGTCAAGCAAAATGGCTCTCCTTGCCCCCCTTCCTCCATGGAAGAGAGGGCACAGCCCACAATTGGAAAAAACAAATTAAAATACTATAAACTATCAAATCACGGCACAAAAAACAAAATATAATATAATATCGCACTGACCTAATATACTTTTTAAGCTACAGTATGCCATTTGAAAGCAGCGCTCAAGTAATGCCCTGGATCAGCCACCAGGGTATATGTCCATATGTGATTGTGGATGTACTATATGGATATATACCCCTGTGGGTGAGTCATGATGTTTCTTGAACGTTGCTTTCAAATGGCATGCAGTGGCTTAATTATTATATTATGTCTGTGCAATATTATATTATGTATTGTTGTGTTATGATTTGATGGTGTTTAGTATTTAAATTTTTTTATATTGTGAGCTGTACCCTCCCTTCCAGGGGCCGTATCATCAAACAAGGCATTTTTCTAGGGTGGCATTGCCCCCTCCCCTAAGAAGGGACACACAGGTGTGAGCGGTCCTCAGAGCAGGGCAGTTTAGCGGCTCCTGAGTTGTTTTCTCTGCAGCTCCACTGGCTTCCCTGGGCTGGACAACTGTCACGCTCCATCTTCCCTGAGTATGGCCTGGCACAGTGATCAGCTTGGTGTGGCAGCTCCGATTCCCACAGCACCATCCTCCTACAAGGTGCACGTGAGTGTGGGCACTTTAGGGCAGGGGCACAAAATATACAAGGTGTATGTGAATGTGGGCATAGTTGTATAAGTTAAATCTGAGTATGGGTGCTAGGGGCATGCAGGGCAAGTCCTGCGACAAATTTAGATGGGGGGGGCGCAATATTAGTCTTGCCTAGAGCAGCACAAAACCAGAATACACCACTGCTCCCTTCCCTGAAGGATGGGGCAGAGCCTATTATCTATCCACCATTCAGCTATTTTGCTTGATTATTGAAATGGTGGAGGTTGGCAGACAGGTTAGCACTGATGAAGAGAGTTTGGTCCTCAAGAAGCGTTGGCTCTTGTGTCTGCCATAGAGTGCATTCTCCAGCAAGGCTGAATTCTTAACAATTTTATGAGTCTATGCTCATACTAGTATGTAACCTATGCTTGTGTTTACACACTAAATTGTATCTGAGGAAATGTACGATGTTGTTAAGTTCTTCTTGTCTTTCATACTGATATAATGTTCTATCAGCCATAAAGTTCTTAACCTGTGCAGGTTTTTCTTTCATGTGTAGATAGTAAAAAGCAAAGTCTAGAATACATATGTCATAATATTTTGCTCTGTGTCAAAGCTAATCGTGTTCTCTGTGAAGGAATATACGAATATAGCAAGATTTCACGCCTCAATTTTCAGAAGCTCTACAAATTACAAAATGTATAACTCTACAAGATGACTGTCAATTTAATTGTGTTGATTGCAGAAACATTAAAAAGGTGAGGGCTGCCTTAGCTAATAGTATTTACAATAACAGAAAAAAAAGTAAGTTCTTGCCCTTGGGAAGATTTTTTTTTTTGCTGAAATTGCATTGCAGCAACTCAAAATGGTACTCAGTACTTTGTATGGCCCCCACGTGCTTGTAAGCATGTCTGACATCATCATGATACATGAGACAACGGATGGTGTACTGAGGTATTTCCTCCCAGATCTGGACCAAGGCATCACTGAGCTCAGGACAGTCAGGGTGCCATTGTCTAGCCTGTAGAGGTCTGTACGTCTCTCCATGGATATGCCTCCCCAGACCATTACTGGCCCATCACCAAAACAGTCATACTGAACCATCTTACAGGCAGCATAATATTTTCCACGGCTTCTCCAGACCCTTTCACATTTGTCACGTGCTCAGGGTGAACCTGCTCTCACCTGTAAAAAGAAAACTGCCTGTCTCCTGGAATCTTCTCTATGCTCTTGAGAATGTGCTGGGAGACACAGCAAATCTTCTGGCAATGGCACGTGTTGATGTACCATCCTGGAGGAGCTGGACTGCCTGTGCAACCTCTGAAGGGTCCAGGTTTTGCTTCATGCTACCAGTAGTGACACTGACCCTAGCCAAATGCAAAACTGGTGAAAAACAGTCAGGAAAGATGACTAGGGAAAAAATGTCAGTGGCCTCCACCTGTAAAACCATTCCTGTTTTTGGGGTTGTCTCATTGTTGCCCATCTAGTGCACCTGTTGTTAATTTCATTAACACCAAAGCAGCTGAAACTGATAAACAACCCCCTCTGCTACTTAACTGATCAGATCAATATCCCAGGAGTTTAATTGACTTGATGCTGCACTCATAAAAAGTGTTCCTTTCATTTTTTTAAGCTGTGTGTGTGTATATACAGTATCTCCCAGAAGGAAGTGCACCCCTCACATTTTTGTAAATATCTTATATCTTTTCATGTGACAACACTGAAGAAATGACACTTGTGTACAGCTTGTATAACAGTGTAAATTTGCTGTCCCCTCAAAATAACTCAACACTCAGCCATTAATGTCTAAACCCCTGACAACAAAAGTGAGTACACCCCTAAGTGAAAATGTCCAAATTGGGCCCAATTAGCCATGTTCCCTCCCCGGTGTCATGTGACTTGTTAGGGTTACAAGGTCTCAGGTGTGAATGGGGAGCAGGTGTGTTAAATTTGGTGTTATCGCTCTCACTCATACTGGTCACTGGAAGTTCAAAATGGCACCTCATGGCAAATAACTCTGAGAATCTGTAAAAAAAAGAATTGTTGCTCTACCTAAAGATGGCCTACACTATAAGAAGATTGACAAGACCCTGAAACTGAGCTGCTGCATGGTGGCCAAGACCATACACTGGTTTAACGGGACAGGTTCCACTCAGAAAAGGCCTCGCCATGGTCGACCAAAGAAGTTGAGTGCACATGCTCAGTATCATATCCAGAGGTTGTCTTTGGGAAGTAGACACATGAGTGATGTCAGCATTGCTGCAGTGGTTGAAGGGGTGGTCAGCTTGTCAGTGTTCAGACCATGTGCCGCACACTGCATCAAATTGGTCTGCATGGCTGTCGTCCCAGAAGGAAGCCTCTTCTAAAGATGATGCACAAGAAAGCCCGCAGTTTGCTGAAGACAAGCAGACTAAGGACATGGATTACTGGAACCATGTCCTGTGGTCTGATGAGACCAAGGTAAACTTATTTGGCTCAGATGGTGTCAAGCGTGTGTGGTGGCACCTACATCGACAAGTACAAAGACAAGTGTGTCTTGCCTCCACTCAAACATGATGGTGGGAGTGTCATGGTCTGGGGCTGCATGAGTGCTGCCAGCACTGGGGAGCTACAGTTCATTGAGGGAACCATGAGTGCCAACATGTACTGTGACATACTGAAGCAGAGCATGATCCCCGCCCTTTGGAGACTGTGCCGCAGGGCAGTATTCCAACTTAACGACCCCAAACACACCTCCAAGACGACCACTGCCTTGCTAAAGAAGATGAGGGTAAAGGTGATGGACTGGCCAAGCATGTCTCCAGCCCTAAATCCTATTGAGCATCTGTGGGGCATCCTCAAATGGAAGTTGGAGGAGCGCAAAGTCTCTAACATCCACCATTTCCGTGATGTCATCACGGGGGAGTGGAAAAGAACTCCAGTGGCAACCTGTGAAGCTCTAGTGAACTCCATGCCCAATAGAGTTAAGGCAGAGCTGGAAAATAATGGTGTCCACACAAAATATTTGGACATTTTCACTTAGGGGTGTACTCACTTTTGTTGCCAGCGGTTTAGACTGTGTGTTGTGTTATTTTGAGGGGACAGCAAATTTACACTGTTATACAAGCTGTACACTCACTACTTTACATTGTGGCAAAGTGTCATTTCTTCAGTGTTGTCACATGAAAAGATAGAATAAAATATTTACAAAAATGTGAAGGGTGTACTCACATCTGTGAATTTATATTGTGTGTGTATGTATATATATACAGTTGTGTTCAAAATAATAGCAGTCTGACATCACTAACCTGATCAATCACTGTTTTTGCTAGAAATGATATTTCTACATGGCAAATAATTTACTAGCAGGTGTAGTAGAGTAATAGAAATGCAACAGACCCAACAGTCATGACATGCATGCTGCTGATTCTGTGTAATTGAATCACTAATTGAAAGGGGCATGTTCAAAATAATAGCAGTGCGGAGTTCTATTAGTGAGGTCATTCATTCTTTTAAAAACAGGTGGCAATTATTGCCCTTATTTAAGGAAGGAAGGCAGAAAATGTTGTACATGCTGGTTACAGTGCATTTCTCTCTGAAATTCTGAGGAAAATGGGTCGTTCCAGACATTGTTCAGAAGAACAGCGTACCTTGAGTAAAATGTTGATTGGAGAGGGGAAAACATATAAAGAAGTGCAGAAAATGATAGGCTGCTCAGCTAAAATGATGGCAAATGCTTTAAAATGGCAACCAAAACCTGAAAGACGTGGAAGAAAGCGAGACTACCATTCGTATGGATAGAAGAATAGCCAAAATGGCAAGGACTCAACCAACAATCAGCTCCAGGAAGATCAAAGAAGGTCTAAAGTTACCTGTGAGTACTGTTACAATTAGAAGACGCCTATGTGAAGCCAAGCTATCTGCAAGAAGCCCCCGCAAAGTCCCACTGTTGAAAAAAAGATGTGCTGAAGAGGTTACAATTTGCCAAACAGCACATTGACTGGCCTAAAGAGAAATGGCGCAACATTTTGTGGACTGATGAAAGTAAGATTGTTCTTTTTGGGTCTAGTGGCTGAAGACAGTTTGTCAGACGACCCCCAAACACTGAATTCAAGCCACAGTACACTGTGAAGACAGTGAAGCATGGTTGCGCAAACATCATGATATGGGGTTGTTTCTCATACTACGGTGTTGGGCCTATTTATCGCCTACCAGGGATCATGGATCAGTTTGAATACATCAGAATACTTGAAGAGGTCATGCTGAAGAGGAAATGCCCTTGAAATGGGTGTTCCAACAAGGCAACAACCCCAAACACACCAGTAAACGTGCAACATCTTGGTTCCAGACCAACAAGATTGACGTTATGGAGTGGCCAGCCCAATCCCCAGATCTTAATCCAATAGAAAACTTGTGGAGTGACATAAAAAATGCAGTTTCTGAGGCAAAACCAAGAAAGAGAAGAACTGTGGAATGTAGTCCAATCATCCTGGGCTGGAATACCTGTTCACAGGTGCCAGAAGTTGGTTGACTCCATGCAACACAGATGTACAGCAGTTCTCAGAAACAGTGCTTATACAACTAAATATTAATTAAGTGATTCAAAGGAAAGCAAAATCTTCAAACATTTTTCAGTTTATATAGTGAATGTTTGAGTTTGTAAAGAAGACCGGTACCGGTTGTTTTTTCAACACACTGCTATTATTTTGAACACAACTGTGTGTATATATAATATACATACACTGGGATGTTGCAGCGGACAATCGGACACTGACACTTTGTGAGAACCACTGACACTAATACAGTGATCAGTGCTAAAAATATGCACTAACACTGTAATAATGACACTGCTTTTATTAATGGAAGTGATGGATCTTATTCCTTACTTTGTAAGGACACAAGATCCATCACTTCTCCCCTGTCAGAATGGAGCTCTGCCTTGTTTACATAGGCAGAGCTCATCCACTGCCCAGCATCTGCAGATCTTTTTCTGCTGTGAATACTCACAGCCAAAGCAGCGTTCCCCCTAGGCGCAAGTGCAGGATTACATTTATATACTGTATGTGATTTTGCACAGGCTGCCCTGTAACTGTATATATGCTATAGGGCGGTTCAAAAATGTTTAACATATCATCGTCAATAGGGGGAGAATCATTCTGTATCAATGCTTGATCCTCTACCCAAAAACATATATTCGAAAAACTTACATAAAAGAGCACACTGATCTAATCCTTGCAAAGGTACTCGACTCCCTAGGTGACTGCTACAAACACATTAAAATACAGCAGTAGATCAGGCTAACCTCTCATAACTGTAATTGACTTGCCTTGACAGGGTAAAATTCCCCATATGATGATAATTAGATCCTATGCTTGTATCCAGTTATTCTGCTATATTAGTACTTTATAGGGTGCACCATGATACATAGGAGTAATCTACTAACAATAATACTCTTTTCATAAGCAAAAACACAATAATAATACATACACTAGTTATGTACATAGTTAGTCTGGCTGAAAAAGGACAAAAGTCCATCCAGTTCAACCATTAAAAAAAAAAAAAAAAAAAAAAAAAAGTTATAATCCTACACCTACAGTTGATCCAGAGGAAGGCAAAAAACCCCCCAGCAAAGCATGATCCAATTTTCTCCTGCCGGGGAAAAAATCCTTCCCGATCCCTGGAGAGGCAATCAGATATTCCATGGATCAACGTTACCTATAAATGTTAGTATCCAGTTATATTCTGTGTATCTAAGAAATAATCCAGGCCTTTTTTAAAACAATCCACCGAGCTGGCCAGAACCAACTCTTGAGGGAGTCTGTTCCACATTTTCACAGCTCTTACTGTGAAGAAACCTTTCCATGTTTGGAGATTAAATTTCTTTCCAGACCCTATAACGATTATAAATATATTAAAAAGTAAGGGTCCCAACACTGAACCTTGGGGTACACCACTGACGACCCTAGACCATTCAGAGTATGAATCAATAACCACTACTCTTTGAATACGATCTTTTAGCCAGTTTTCTTCCCATTTACATACAGATTTTTCCAAGCCTGTAGACTTTACCTTATACATTAGCCGTGTATGGGGAACTGCGTCAAACGCTTTTGCAAAATCCAAGTATACCACGTCCACCGCCACCCCTCTGTCCAAGGTTTTGCTCACCTCCTCATAAACAGAAATCAGATTTATTTGACAACTTCTGTCTTTCATGAATCCATGCTGTCTGTTTGTCAGGAATGGACTGGCCAGCAATAGTGGGACTCAGCTGCCTTATGAGCTGCAGTACCAGGGCTGGCCAGCGGGTGCTCCCAGCAATCAGAGACTCAACCTTGCAGCCAGTCAAACACCTGGAACTAATTATACTGGTGTATTTAAGGGACATTCAGACCTGCAGACTCGGCCTTGGTGTTGTGTTTCTCTTGGGCCCTGTATCCTGTTCCTGCTCTCTGTTCCTGTCTGATTCTCTGCTGACCCTGCTCTGATCCCTAGCTTGTCTGACCATTCTCCTCTGCCTGACCCTCTGTACCACGCTGCCCGCTACCTGCTGAACCTGGCCTGTGACCCCGACCATTCTCCGCTTGCTCCCCCTGTACCTACCTGCCCGACTGATATTGACCCGGCCTGCCTGACGACGCTTGCATTGTATGTACTGTTATCTGTGGGTGGTTGGTTGGTTTGTTTGCACTGTGTTATGTTTTAGTATTGCACTGCGTTTATGTTTGTATGGTTAGTGTTAATAAATTACATTGTTTATAACATATCTGAAGTCTGCGTTTCCCTGCGTCAGTCACACACCTCTGGTCATACCCGGGAGCCCTGACATTACACCAAGGCCAATCCTGACCAGAAGTGGCTGCACAGGGAAGCCATCTTGGCTTGTTGATGGGAAGGATGGATCTGGATGAGGTTGCGTATTTATATCTGCTAGTGTTTGATGACAGGGAGTATGCTTATCAAACTCTGAAGGAGTATACCCGGGATGAACTGCTAGAATGTATACGGCTCGCTCATGTTCTAGTATATCAGGGCACAGAATTCTCTGAGGTGCAGCCTTTGATTGAGGTTTGTGCTGAGTTGGTTTCATCTGGTACCCCCGAATGCAGGGATGAATTTTTGCCACCATTTAGTGCAGACCAGGTAGAGTCCCTGGTGTGGTTATTAGAGGATGATGTGGGTTACTTTCTGGAGCGTTATTCCACATGTTCACCACAGGTACTAAGAGATTGTATAAACGCAGTGCAGTCTTTGGTCAGACAGGCTTTGTGTAAGCTCAGCTTTGTTCAACCCATACTGCAGACATGGACAGACTTGTTGCACCCAGCCTCAGTCAGCTTACAAAAACCCAGTCCTGCTTCTAATCTATTTCCTCAAAACTCTATTCCTGCATTCCCAACAGCTCCTCCTGCCCTGCTATCTACCGCATGTCAGTACCCTGTTCCCACTCGCTGCACCTATCCTGCCTTTAACCCTGTAAAAAAGCCCTCTGTAGCAACTGGTCCCTCTCCTGTTCCATCCTCCAGCTCTTCTCTGACTCCAGCTGCTCCATTCGTTTGCAGACCTGCGTTTACTTGCAGTGCTCCAGTAGTTAAAACCAGAAAAAAGCGAAAATTCTTTCCAACCAATACCATCCTGCCAGTATCCAAACCGGTGAACCTGCCTTCCGTGGTTCAGCCTGAAGCCTCTACTCAGCCTGAATCCTCTACTCAGCCTGATGCCTCTACTCAGCCTGATGCCTCTACTCAGCCTGATGCCTCTACTCGGCCTGATGCCTCTACTCGGCCTGAAGCCTCTACTCGGCCTGAAGCCTCTACTCAGCCGGACGCCGGCATTCAGCCTGATGCCTCTACCCAGCATGATGAACTGATCCAGCCTGACGATCCTATTAGGCCAGTTGACTCGATGCCCGCTGTTGATCCAGATGATCCGGTACCTGATCCGGTGCCCGCTGTCGTGCCAATTGACTCGGAGCCCGCTGTCGTACCTGGTGACTCGGTGCCCACTGCCTTGCCAGATGACGCGGTGCCCGCTGGCGAGCCAAATGACCTGATGCCTGGTGACCCAGTGCCCGCTGTCATACCTGGTGACCCGATGCCCGCTGTCGAGCCAGACGATCCAATGCCTGGTGACCCGGGGCCCACTGCCTTGCCAGATGACGCGGTGCCCGCTGGCAAGCCAAATGACCTGATGCCTGGTGACCCAGTGCCCGCTGTCATACCTGGTGACCCGATGCCCGCTGTCGAGCCAGACGATCCAGTGCCTGGTGACCCGGTGCCCACTGCCTTGCCAGATGACGCGGTGCCCGCTGGCAAGCCAAATGACCTGATGCCTGGTGACCCAGTGCCCGCTGTCATACCTGGTGACCCGATGCCCGCTGTCGAGCCAGACAATCCGGTACCTGATGACCCGGTGCCCACTGTCGTGCCTGTTGACTCGGAGCCCACTGCCTTGCCAGATGACGCGGTGCCCGCTGTCGAGCCAAATGACCTGATGCCTGGTGACCCGATGCCCGCTGTCCAGCCAGACGATTCAATGTCTGCCCCAGTGCCCGCGGTCATGCCAGTTGACTCGGAGCCCACTGCCTTGCCAGATGACGCGGTGCTCGCTGTCGAGCCAAATGACTTGATGCCTGGTGACCCGATGCTCGCTGTCCAGTCAGACGATCCAATGTCTGACCCAGTGCCCGCGGTCATATCAGTTGACTCGGAGCCCACTGCCTTGCCAGATGACGCGGTGCCCGCTGTCGAGCCAAATGACCTGATGCCTGGTGACCCGATGCCCGCTGTCCAGCCAGACGATCCAATGTCTGACCCAGTGCCAGCGGTCATGCCAGTTGACTCGGAGCCCACTGTCGTGCCTGGTGACTCGGTGCCCGCCGCTTCGCCTGGGGGCCCGAGACCTGTCGCTCCGCCTGGGGGTCCGGCGCCCGCCGCTCCACCTGGGGGTCCGGCGCCCGCCGCCCCGCCTGGGGGCCTGAGACCTGTCGCTCCGCCTGAGGGCCCGAGACCTGTCGCTCCACCTGGGGGTCCGGCGCCCGCCGCCCCGCCTGGGGGCCTGAGACCTGTCGCTCCACCTGGGGGTCCGGCGCCCGCCGCTCCACCAGAGGGCCCGAGACCTGTCGCTCCATCTGGGGGTCCGGCGCCCGCCGCTCCGCCTGAGGGCCCGAGACCTGTCGCTCCGCCTGGGGGCCCGATGCCTGTCGCCCCGCCTGGGGGCCCGATGCCTGTCGCCCCTCCTGGGGCCCGGCGCCCGCCGCTCCGCCTGGGGGCCCGATGCCTGTCGCCCCACCTGGGGGCCCGACGCCTGTCGCCCCGCCTGGGGGCCCGACGCCTGTCGCCCCGCCTGGGGGCCCGACGCCTGTCGCCCCGCCTGGGGGCCCGACGCCCGCCGTTCCATCTGGGGGTCCGGCGCCCGCCGCTTCGCCTGGGGGCCCGATGCCTGTCGCCCCGCCTGGGGGCCCGACGCCTGTCACCCCGCCTGGGGGCCCGACGCCTGTCGCCCCGCCTGGGGGCCCGACGCCTGTCACCCCGCCTGGGGGCCCGACGCCCGCCGCTCCATCTGGGGGTCCGGCGCCCGCCGCTTCGCCTGAGGGCCCGAGACCTGTCGCTCCGCCTGGGGGCCCGATGCCTGTCGCCCCGCCTGGGGGCCCGATGCCTGTCGCCCCGCCTGGGGGCCCGATGCCTGTCGCCCCTCCTGGGGCCCGCCGCTCCGCCTGGGGGCCCGATGCCTGTCGCCCCGCCTGGGGGCCCGACGCCTGTCGCCCCACCTGGGGGCCCGACGCCTGTCGCCCCGCCTGGGGGCCCGACGCCTGTCGCCCCTCCTGGGGGCCCGGCGCCCGCTGCTCCGCCTGGGGGCCCGATGCCGGTCGCCCCGCCCGGGGGCCCCATGCCTGTTGCCCCGCCCGGGGGCCCGGTGCCTGCTGCTCTGCCCGGGGGCCTGCTGCTCCGCCCAGGGGCCCGGTGCCTGCTGCTCCGCCTGGTGGCCCGCTGCCTGCTGCTTCGCCTGGTAATCCGATGTGCCTCTGCCCAGAGTCCGGCCCGATGTGCCTCTGCCCAGAGTCCAGCCCGATGTGCCTCTGCCCGGAGTCCAGCCCGGTGTGCCTCTGCCCGGAGTCCAGCCCAATGTGCCTCTGCCCGGAGTCCAGTCCGATGTGCCTCTGCCCGGAGTCCAGCCCGATGTGCCTCTGCCCGGAGTCCAGCCCGATGTGCCTCTGCCCGGTGTGCCGCTGCCCGATGTGCCTCTGCCCGGAGTCCAGCCCGATGTGCCTCTGCCCGGAGTCCTGCCCGATGTGCCTCTGCCCGGTGTGCCGCTGCCCGGAGTCCTGCCCGGTGTGCCAGTCTTTGATATCCCGCCAGTTACCAGACCCGGGCGGTGGAACATTTTGCCCAGCTAGGACTGTTTGGAGCGTCCTGAGGCCGCTCCTTGAGGGGGGGGTACTGTCAGGAATGGACTGGCCAGCAATAGTGGGACTCAGCTGCCTTATGAGCTGCAGTACCAGGGCTGGCCAGCGGGTGCTCCCAGCAATCAGAGATTCAACCTTGCAGCCAGTCAAACACCTGGAAGTAATTATACTGGTGTATTTAAGGGACATTCAGACCTGCAGACTCGGCCTTGGTGTTGTGTTTCTCTTGGACCCTGTATCCTGTTCCTGCTCTCTGTTCCTGTCTGATTCTCTGCTGACCCTGCTCTGATCCCTGGCTTGTCTGACCATTCTCCTCTGCCTGACCCTCTGTACCACGCTGCCCGCTACCTGCTGAACCTGGCCTGTGACCCCGACCATTCTCCGCTTGCTCCCCCTGTACCTACCTGCCTGACTGATATTGACCCGGCCTGCCTGACGACGCTTGCATTGTATGTACTGTTATCTGTGGGTGGTTGGTTGGTTTGTTTGCACTGTGTTATGTTTTAGTATTGCACTGCGTTTATGTTTGTATGGTTAGTGTTAATAAATTACATTGTTTATAACATATCTGAAGTCTGCGTTTCCCTGCGTCAGTCACACACCTCTGGTCATACCTGGGAGCCCTGACACTGTTGCTTAAAATATATTTTACTCATATACTCATCTTTGTGGTTTTTTATTAAACTCTCCAGTATCTTCCCAACTACAGAAGTTAAACTAACAGGTCTATAATTACGTAGTAAAGATTTTGACCCCTTTTTAAATATTGGCACCACATTGACCTTACGCCAATCCAGTGGTACTATGTCAGTCATTAAAGAGTCCCTAAAAATTAGAAAGAATGGCTTTGAAATGACTGAGTTCAATTCTTTAAGGACCCGTGGGTGTATGCCATCCGGTCCAGGTGCTTTATTCACCTTTATTCTGTCTAAATATTTTTGGATCATATCAATTGTGAGCATCTTTTGCAATCTGTCATTCGTTTTCATTCTTTGCGACCTTTATTTCCTTTTTGCATATTCTGTTATATTCTTTGTAATGTTTAAATGATGATAGTGTTCCTTCATTTTTATAATGAATAAAAGCTTTTTTCTTATTATCTTTAGCTTTTTTTTTACTTTGGCCGTAAGCCACATAGGTTTGATTTTTAGCCTTATAAACTTGTTGCCCACGGGAGTATATTTTGCAGTGTTTTCACATATAATCTTTTTGAAGAACTCCCATTTCTGTGTTGTGTTCATTGATGCCAATATTCCCTCCCAGTCTAAGTCTTGGAGAGCAGTTCTAAGCCTTGAAAAATTAGCTCTCTTAATATTAAGCATTTTTATTTTTCCCGCATGTTCTTGCTGTTTGCAGCTAACAATAAATGAAATCATGTTATGGTCACTGCTACACAGATGTTCTTTTATATGGACATTCGTATAAGCTCTGCATGGTTTGAGATTACCAGATTCAACAGATCATCATTCCTAGTTTGGGCCTCTATGAACTGTACCATAAAATTGTCCTGTAGTAGGTTTAAAAAATGTTGCCCTTTAACTGTTCCTGCAGTACCATTACTCCAGTAAATTTCCGGGTAATTAAAATCCCCCATTATTATCACTGTCCCAGCCCTTTACATCTGTGCAAGGAGCTGAGTCTCCACCTCCTCATTAACACTGGGAGGCCTATAACAAACTCCAATGATTACCTTTGTAGTACGCATCCCCATGTGTAGTTCCACCCATAATTCTTCAGCCTCATGATACGCTCCATCAACTAGGTCCTCTTTCACACTCGCTCTGAAATCACTTCTCACATAGAGACAGACACCACCACCTTTCCTATGTACCCTGTCTCTCCAAAAGAGAACATAGCCAGGAATATCAGTGGCCCAGTCATGTGAAGAATGAAGCCAAGATTCAGCAATACCAATTAAATCATAGTTCTGTTCATGCACCAAAGCTTCCAACTCACCTATTTTGCTTGGCAGACTTCTATTGTTGTGACTTAGATGACGTTCAGAGCACAT
The DNA here is from genome assembly GCF_062004578.1 of Staurois parvus. Classification (NCBI taxonomy): domain Eukaryota; kingdom Metazoa; phylum Chordata; class Amphibia; order Anura; family Ranidae; genus Staurois; species Staurois parvus. The sequence continues at coordinate 864,124 of NW_028317813.1, read as the reverse complement.
TTTATGCCCAATTCATGCAAAACTCCACGTAATCCCAAGGGGTTCACATACTTTTTCTTGCAACTGTAGGTTGCACCCCAATGAAAAGTCAGCCCAGTGCTCTAGAAAGCAAAATACTTCCCTCTTACACCAGGTCTTTAGCCATGCATTGAGTTCTCTAATCTACCCCTGTCCTTCCTGAGTTGCGCATGGCACAGGTAATATTTCAGAGAATATCACCTAGGAGGTCCTTCCCTTCAACTTGCAGACTAGTTCTTTAACCTGTTCATGCCGGCCGCACACAAATGTGCGGCCTCCCGGCGTCTGGGCCTAGACGCCGAGCGGACGCACATTTGTGTGCAATTAAGAAAAACGTGCTGAGAGCGAGCTCCCTGCACAGGTACTCACGGAAAGGTCCCGATCTCCTCTTTCGATCGGGACCTTTCCCGATCATGTGACAGCCATGATGGCGAATCACGTCGGTCACATGACCCTAAAACCCCGCCCCGCCTCCCAGCTTCTGAAACCCTTAAAGGGTCGGGAGGCACTGGCGCCAAGGGGTTAAATTGATTCTTAAGAAGCCTCCACCTTCCATGTATTCTGTTATTGGTTCCAACATGGACCAAGACAGCTTGGTCATGCCCAGCCCCTCCCAGTAATTTATCAACCCGGTCCACCACATGCTGAACCCTGGCACCAGGGAGACAGCAAACCATTCGGTTGAGGAGATCCTGGCAACAAATTATTTTATCAGTCCTTCTGATTATAGAATCCCCTACTACCAACAACAGTCTTGGCCTTCCTACACTACCCTCACCACCCCTCCCAGATGGTCTGCCCTCCTGGCTGTTTGGGATAGCAGGAACATCCAGAACTGCCACTCCTAAGCTTGCCACCCCCACATCTTCACCCACCTTGGCAAATCTGTTTGGATGCACAAACCCAGGGCCAGCCTTCCTTTCCTGTGAGCCCCTCATTACAGAAACCCATCTTCCTACTTGAAAATGCTGATTAGCCCCCTCCACAATCCACATCAATCCCATTGACTACCTGCTCAGAGAGCAGAAGACCCCTTTCAAGGTTGTCTGTTCTGCCCAGTGTTGCAGCTTGCTCCTCCAGATCTCTAACGCGAGTTTCCAGAAGGGCAAACCGTTTACATCTGTCGCAGCGGTATCCATCGTGGAGCTAATACTAGTCCTAACTAATGGCTCAGTCCCCTTACCACATCCACTATATTACCAAAAGTATTGGAATGCCTACCTTTACACGCACATGAACTTTAATGGCATCCTCGTCTTTGTCCGTAGGGTTCAGTATAGAGTCGGCCCACCCTTTGCAGCTATAACAGCTTAAACTCTTCTGGGAAGGCCATCCAAAAGGTTTAGGAGTGTGTGTATTGGAATGTTTGACCATTCTTCCAGAAAGCACATTGGTGAGGTCAGGCACTGATGTCAGACAAGAAGGCCTGGCTCGCAGTCTCTGCTCTAATTCATCCCAAAGGTGTTCTATTGGGTTGAGGTCAGGACTCTGTTCAGGCCAGTCAAGTTACTCCACCCCAAACTCTCTCATACATATCTTTATGGACCTTGCTTTGTGCACTGGTGTGCAGTCATGTTGGAACAGGATGGGGCCATCCCCAAACTGTTCCCACAAAGTTGGGAGCATGAAGTTGTCCAAAATGTCTTGGTATGCTGATGCATTAAGGGTTCCTTTTATTGGAACTAAGGGGCCAAGCCTAACCCCTGAAAAACAACCCCACCCCATAATCCACCCTCCACCAAACTTTATACTTGGCACAATGCAGTCAGGCAAGTACCTCCAAACCCAGACATGTCCATAAGATTGCCAGACAGAGAATTGTGATTCTTCACTCCAGAGAACATGTCGCCACTGCTCCAGAGTCCAGTGGTGGCGTGCTTTACACCACTGCATTGCACTTGTGAATCTGGTGAACCAGATATTTGCTTATAATGGTTTCTGTTATGAGATCTCTAGAGCAGTTCCACTCAGAGCAGCTTAAATTTGCATATGTCCAGAATAAATGTTGCAATAAAAGGCTGTAATGTGCTACATTGCTTCAAGCCATAAATCCTACAATACTATAAAATTCCACCATATACAAGTATATGCAACGACACTCACATTACCTTGCTGAAATGCAAAAGCGCTCTTCATTCCGGTAAGCACTTTCCACATGGTTGCATTGTCCATCAACCTATTCAAGGTTCCCAAGTTATGAGCAGCGCCATTCACAACTTGGTCAGTCATTATTCCAGAATCAAACCAATCCTGATCCTATGCAGGTATATATCTGCCCCATAAGGGGTCAGAGCACCACAATTACACACATATGCAGCCAATACATTGCACCACACCAATATTTTAGGTTATAACTGTATATGCCCTTAACATGCATAGTTATACTTATTCCATCACCGAGATTTGTGCCATCCTTTTTTACAGCTGGAGATGCTGTCTATATGATCTTTGAGCAAACAAGCACAGATCTCCAAAATCTAGCAGGCTCCTCATGTCACTGCACCTCTGGAGCTTGCTGACACATTTCTTCTTTATGTGTAAGCTTTCCTCAGGACACAAGTAGATGATCTAATTATCATCTTCATATGGGGAATTTGGAATTATGAGTGATTTGCCTGTCCTACCACTGTCTTTTAATGTGTTTATATCAGCACTTATGGCTGTATGCATCTGAGGTCATCCAGGGCAGCAGGGTCTAATCGGACATCTTCTCATCTGATGACACCCACGGAGGCCTAAGAGGAGCTGGATTCCACCTCCTCTTACATAGAGATGAGATTCTTAAAGCAACTGACAGTCATTATCAGACACTTGGGTTTTATTGCTTTGTGCAGAGAAGCCTGACAAAAAACCAAACATTTTCTTCACAGCAAAATGTGACCCAGACTGTTCATATTAAGTTCCTGAGGTCTCTCCAGATGTTTTATTCCTCAAACCTGTCAACTGGACTAATTCTATCATATCAATATCTTTCTTGTATAAGACCACCCCTACCCCACCCACATAGGCCCAAACACCAATAAAAATGGGGATTGCCATTGTAGCCAATCAGGTTTGACAAAGGAGCTGATTGGAACTCCAAAACGCGTTACCTAGGCTACGGACCCACCTTCCATGATGCCACTTCCGGTCTTGCAGTCCACGGTGGTTTTTTGACATCACTTCCGGTTCTGGTTTCTTCTCCAACTACAGGAGCCGATGCCCTCTGTGGAGCACAGATGTCCGGTTCATTCCTCAGCTCCATCTGGTCTTGGAAGCTGCTACTTACACATCTGATGAGTGGCGGCAGTCCTTACACTTCTCATGGTCATTTCTCATGGTTATTTTAATTCTTCACAAATGTGAATGCTACAATTATGGTTTATTAAACTGTTTTCTTTTAATGCTGCACTTAGAGGCGCCCCCTTAAGTAAATCATATTTGATTGTTTAGTAAGTGTTTAAAGTAAAGTTGTCATGAGAGAAACATTTTCTCTAATTGCTAGTTACTTTGCTGACATATTGATTTTACTGTGTCAGTATTTTTTGTAACCAGCCCAGGGCAAGGATGCAGATAAGGGCTTGTGACTTTTCTATGACTTTTTAAATCTGTATTATTGTTGCAGGTCAGTGACTGAAAGAACTAACACCAAAGTATCAGAGGCAGCCCCTGACCTTAAATCTTGACAGGTATACTTTAAAATCAGAAGTATTAAAAATGATGAATAAAGACATATAAAAGCCCAAATGGTGAGCTCATATTTGTACAGTGGAGATAACTGCAGATTCTGTTTGGAAGAACATGAAGAGAATAATACCTCATGTGCTTTAAATGTCATTTTTAAAGTTTCAAAGAGGCTGTAGTGACATTTATTCTATTTGAAATACCTTCGCTTGTGGCCAAATGTGTATGGAAATTGTGATGACCTTTTTGCTTCTAGCTTTTATGTCTTATATTTGTAATTCACAAAATGGCAAATCAGATTTTTTTTTAAGAATTCAGTTTGTTGTATTTTTTAAACCTTACTTTTAGTGCCTGTTATCCTGCTGGCGAAATTTTGTAACGTATCAGCCAGTGAAATGGTCTGTGTAATGATCTCATTGCTGATAATTATCAGGGAATTCCTGTTAGCCAGCTGACTCGGAAATATGTACATGAGCACACTTTTGCACAAACTGCTAACTAGGAGCAGGTGCTTGTGTGAGAATTCCCAAAGTTGGCATTGGTGCCAGATGACCTATTTAAGGAATGCTCTAACTCAGTGTCAGTGTTGACTGGTTTTCAGCTATACCCTGTGCTCTGATTTGTGTCCTATATCGGATTCCTGGTTTGCCTCTGACCTAATCTTAGATTCTGTTTTTACCATTGCCTATCAGTTCCTTTGATTCGACTTATGGTTCTGCACCCTGCTGCCCGCTCACTGATAGCCCTGACTATTGCTGTAACTATGCTTCAGTCTCTGATTTGGCTCCAAGCTATTACCGAGTTCCTGCTCTGTCTGCATCCCGCGTCAACTCCAGTCATCTCTGTGTGTTCCTGTTGTAGGTCCATTATAAGTGCTAATGGACTCTGCCTTCTGAATCTGCATTGCAGTCGGAGTTCCTCTTTTACATCATCTGAAACTGCTCTTGGTGCCGCTGTTCCCGACTAGATGTTCTGCTAGATCTTCCAAAGCTGCATCTCCAGCTCTCGAGCCCAAAGTTCTGCCTTCAACATCTACTGACTGGTGTTTCTTGATACTATGGGGTTTATTCATTAAAGCTGGAGAGTGCAAAATCAGGCTTACTTCTGCATAGAAACCAATCAGCTTCTAACATCAGCTTGTTCAATTCAGTGTTGGCAAGAAAACCTGGAAGCTGATTGGTTTCTATGCAGAAGTGAGTCTAATTTTGAATCTTCAGTTTTAGTAAATAAACCCCTATCTGTTTCACTTCTGGGAGTGCTTGGGCTGGAGATAAAAGAGAGGCCAACCTAGTCATTTCAGTCTCCTATCAGGTACGTGACAGTGAGTTTCCAACTGCAACAAGATTGGTAATCTGACATGACCCTAACAAATTCTACAGCTTTCAAAAAGGTGAAGAATCTTTACATCATGTAAAATAGGCATGTGCTGAATTATGTGACCTCAAACTACTTTACTGTCAAACTACTGAGACAAAAGGAAAGAACTCAATCCAGGTAGACTCAGGTGATAAAACAATATATTTACAACTCTTTATTGAGGCCACATGATAAAAGTTCATATTATCTACAATACAAAAATTAGAAAGGTTGTTATGACCCTCTGCGGCTTTCTAAATCTGGTCAAACATTTCTGCGCATACCAAGAGCAATTGTGGCTTGTTTTTGCCATCAAATGGGGTGTGAATATTTAAAAAAAAAGTGTGCCTGATTTTAGTGGCTCTGGAGAGATTGGGCACAAACACCATTTGGTCCGGATGTATTATTTTAGAGATTCAATCTATTGGCAAGGACTTTTGCAAGAATTTTTATATCAGAGATAAGTGGTGAAATTGGCCTGTATTAGTCTGGATACAGGGGATCTTTACCTTTTTGGGTATTACCATGATAGTTGCTTCTGTCATGAAAGGAATGATTGAACCTGAGGCAAAAGCTTCAATAAGAGTATATAACAGGGCAGGTAGAATAGCCTCGCCTTTAGACATGTGCAGAACGAAAAAAATTGTTCTGTTTTGGATTGTTTCTAATTTTGTTTCATTGCATTTATAACTAAACTTTTGTTTAGTTTTGTTCCATTAATTCGTTTTTCAACCAGGTCCAAATTTTTCCAATGGATTCATAGTATTCAAAGCCATTCTGAAGAACAGCTCGTTCTATTCTATTCGAATTGCAGATAGATGGCTATATTCTTTCTGTTCTATTGTATTATGTTCTGTTTTGCTCTACTAATTTCTATCCTATTCTATTTTATTCCATTCTATTCTTTTGAAAATTTGAATTTCGGAAGATGGCTATATTCTATTTGATTTTATTCTATTCAAAATGTGAATTTTGAACTCTGAATTTAGAAAGGCTACTATATTTTTTCTATTTTATTCTATTCAAAGTTTGGAAGACAGTTTTATTCTATTTTTTCTATTCTATTCCTTTATATTCTATTCCATTTTATTCTATTCTTTCATTTTCTGTTCTGTTTTATTCTATTTTATTTTATTCTGTTATATTCTTTTCGAAAATTAGAATTTTGGAAGACATCTTTATTCATTATATTCTATTTTTTTCTATTCTATTCTGTTCAAATTTCGGAAGACGGCTATATTCTATTTTTTTCTATTTTTTCTGTTCTATGCTATTCCTTTATTTTCCATTCTTTTCTATTCTATTGCTTTATTTTCTATTATTTTCTATTGTATTCCTTTATTTTCTATTCTCTTCTTATATTTTCTATTCTATTCTTTTCTATTCTATCCTTTTTCGAAATTCTAATTTCGGAAGATGGCTATGTTCTAATACACACAGTCTTTGAAGGAAAACAGCAATATGTTAACATTTCAAATTTGTTTTTAAACTCTTTTTCAAATGTGTTTTGAATTATGATAATTTATTTCGGACGAAATTTAATTTTGTTATTTTGGATTTGTTTAAATTTGTTATTATTGTGATCGGGAAATTGAAATATGTCTAAATCTCTGGATAAATTTTGATTCAGAATGAAATGCACATGTCTACTTGATATACTGTTTGTAAATCTTGTTAGGTAGGCTATCCAACCTGGTGCTTTACTGTTATGCAGACTTGTGGCTGCAAGCTCAAATTCCTCTGATGTCAGTGGGGCTTTGAGCATGTGTTTATCTGTTGGGGAGAGTAATACGATCCAAAAAGTGTTGTAATTCAACATCAGTATTTAAATAAAATAAAATGACTACCGTGCTATGAAAGGTAAAACAAATAAAATAAAACAGAATTTATAAATCATAAATTAGAAAACAGCTCCCACCTAACTTTGCAATCACTATGCTAAAATACATAACTTAATCAAATGCTCTTAAAGTGACATATACTAAATAGATTCAATCTATAAAAAAATAAATATCATACTCCATATATTCTCATTAACATATATCTTCAAAAAATACCATATATCATATAACAATGTGCAGTAAAAATGTGTGATCAAAAAACGTTATTTAAATAATTAAAAAAGGAACAAGCAGTCCAATAACAAAGTCCCATCCAATCTTCGTGCAATTGCAATCAATTTCCAATTCCTTACAAGAACATTATATTGTTCAATGAAAACCAACACCCAAGTGCCCTTTCCCACACCTCATAGGTATCTTCTCACCTGGTCTGAAGGATCCCACTGTAATTAATGAGGTCAGTTGCGCTTTGTTTGTAAAACACTCCTCTCCAAATCTCCTGAAATAATGGTCACTGATCTCCCGGGAATAGAGATAACATGAAGGAAGCAAAAATAGACCAGTAGTGCAGACCACTAATCCAATTTTATTTTAAAATGTTTTAAATTTGCATTTACATGTAATGAAATTCAATAGGAACAGCACAAAGTATTAGCCATCTCCACTTTTAAACATGGCATCCTAGCTCCACCAAGAGTAATGACATCACTGCCCATCTAGCGCGTTCCTAAACGTCTTGTGAGCAACATGTGTTGCGCAATGCGGTTTGTGGCAATTGCAGCAAGATTTATCATTCAACAACGTCACAGCCTGATGAAGGGGTCCTGCGAGACTCCAAAACGTTGCCTTGCTGTAACTATGTGATCATTCATTAAAACCTTTGGACCCATATTATTATTATTATTATTATACAGTATTTATAAAGCACCAACAGTTCGCTCAGCGCTGTACATTACAAAGGGGGACAGAACATGCGACAGTAAAGTAACAATACAATACAATACACGAGGGGTTCGAGGGCCCTGCCCTTTTGAGCTTACAATCTAGGAGGGAGGGGATAGTGGTACAGGCTGTGGGGGATGGAGTGGTAGGAAGAGTGGAGGAGGTCGGCAAATTAGCAGGGGGTGGGGTAGGCTTCCCTGAAGAGATGGGTTTTCAGGGTGCGCCTAAAGGAGAGGAGAGTAGGTGATAGTCTGATGGGTTGGGGCAGGGAGATCCAGAGGATGGGTGACACCCTGAAGAAATCCTGGAGGCGGGCATAGGAGGAGGAGACCAGGGAACTAGAGAGAAGGAGGTCTTGTGAGGAGCAGAGTGTGCGTGTTGGGTGCTACTTGGATATTAGGTAGGTGATGTAATTTGGGGCAGTGTGGTGGACAGGTTTGTATGTCAGTGTTAGGATTTTAAATTTGATCTGTTGGGCAATCAGAAGCCAGTGGAGGGATTGGCAGAGGGGGGTGGCGGAGATGGAGCAGTTGGTAAGGTGAATGAGTCTGGCTGCCATATTCAGGATCGACTGAAGCGGGGATAGCCTGTGGCGGGGCAGGCCAGTGAGGAGGGAGTTGCAGTAATCGAGTCGTGATATGATGAGGGAGTGGATGAGTTATTTAGTGGTTTCTGGTGTTAGGAACTTGGTTAGGATATTGGTGATCCTCGGTGTGCTGGTGACATTCTCCCTTGCTGATTCTGTGCAGTTTCAGCCCACGGTCACTGCAGCACCCACTTATATACACAGCCATTTTTAACACAGGAACATGTGCGTTTGAATTGTACACTTGCCTTGTCCATGCAAACACAGCACTGAGAACCAACAGCTGGTGAACTGGTGTGAACCAAGCCTTACAGCTCATCCTCTGTTACAAAGAACAGAGCAACAGGAAGAGGCTAGTTTTCAATCAGGAGTAACTGATAGTGAGTGAATGAGTATAGTTAAACAGTTGCTGCCCAGCCTATAGCCAGATGGCAGCCGGGCGAACAGCTCGTCCCTTCGGGTGGACACCATATGGCGTCCTTTCCAGAATGCGCATTGCGCACGCCCGCAGGGCCGCGCTGCGGCGTAATCTGTTACCAGCCATGTACAGCCATGTACCTCAGTCATGGTCAATGACAGATCTGTGTACCGGCCCTGTTGCCAGTACCATGTGACCTGCTAATCACAAAAAAATCCCCTGAATGAATCGATTTTATTCAGGTAAATGCTTGTTTATAGCAAAGAAATTCTTTGCTATAAGCAAATTGTGTAAAATAAAAAAATACTGATCACTTCCCCAAAGTAGTACAATGTTACTCTGCTAACATTATACTACCTTGGTCATAGTGCAATATGAAAAATCTTAAAAAAGAGAAAAAAAATTAATATTTAATAAAAAATTAAAAATAATAAAAAAAATGGAAAAAAAATGATCAAATTTTTATTTTTCGTACTGTCACCAGTCAGTGTCCCTGATCACCGCCATGCCAGTTATATGATGATGCTGTACAGTATGTAAACAGAAAAAAATGTGAAAATCATTTTTTTTAATTTCTTCATTTTCCAAAAAATTATGACAAAAAACTGACAACTTCAAAAAACTCGCCATGCCTCTTATGAAATACGTCGGACTATCTACTTTGGAAAAAGGGGTCATTTGGGGGATATCTGTGCTGTTCTGACATTCTTGGACCTCAAGAAATTAGATTGGCTGTCAGTACTTCAGGATTGATCAATTTTCAGATCTATACCATAGTTTGTGAACTCTATAATTTTCTTACAGACTAAATAATAAATACTAATTTGATTTATTTTCACCAAAGAAATGTAGCAGAATACATCTTGGCCTAAATTTATGAAGAACAATTATTTATTTGCAAACTTTTATAACAGAAACAAATAAAAATATGTTTTTTTTTAATTTTGGTCTTGTTAATTTAGCAAAAAATAAAAACCCCAGTTGGTATTAAATACCACCAAAAGAAAGCTCTACTTGTGTGAAAAAAATGATAAAATTTTAGTTTGGGTACAGTGTTGTATGACCGCGCAATTGTCATTCAAAGTGTGAGCGCTGAAACCTGAAAATTGGCCTGGGCAGGAAGGGGGTAAAAGTGCCCAGTATGGAAGCGGTTAAAGTGTATGTATCAGGCCTACCTGTCAGCTGCCAAGCATCAGAAATGCTATGAATGACTATACATTAATAATTTTTTTTGTTCAACCAGCAAGTTGAGCGAAAAAAATGAGTTGATTCTTCCTTCCACACACATTGAATGGGGGGAATCCTTGCTGCTGACGTTGGGGAGACTGCTGCTATAGCCGTCAGCATTGATTGATTGAGAAAAACTAGACAGGCTAGTTGTACAGAAGTCGATCTATCAATTGACTTCTGTACAACCAGCCTACCCATACATGGATCAAAATTCAGCTGGTCCCTGCAGAACTAGCCGAATTTCGATCCATGTATGGCTGGCTTAAGGAAGTGGTCTCATGCAGTAGCAAATATGCAACTCTGTGTCATTGAGTTCTACTGTTCTTTTCTCAGCAGCCACGCTGCACAAGAAACAGGACAGCAAAGATGTCCACTCCGCTGTTCCATTACATGTATGATATGTGAGTGCTGCAGACATAGCAGGGCATGTGTTCTACAAGCAAATGAGCTTTAAATATCATGGCTCAATTGCACCATCTAGTGACCAATTAGCTCTCAAACACTGATTCTTTTTTATCTTTCTGTATGGTGGGGTAGGAAATGATAATTAAATCCTATACAGCTATACAATATTTGTATGTTGAAATGTAGGAAAAGATCTGCACTCTGAATTGTTTTCCATTGTATGTTTTAATGCGTCACATTCTGTTGGACAGACCATCTTGCCTCCTCCCTCTAACACATTTCACTTATCAGCAGCTTATTTATATTTGTAAGAAAAAGCCGGTACATATTAGAGGGAGGAGCCAAGGTGGTCTGGCAAGTAGAAGGTGACACATTAAATCCTACAGCTATTTTTCTTATTGATATATTGTATTTAAAAGCAACTGCGTTATAAACTTAAAGCAAACCTTTCCTTTAGTCATGCACTTATTGTTCACTTATTATTATATGAAAAAATGTTTATAGTGCCAACAGTTTGCTCAGCTGTTAACAAAGTGGAAGGAGACAGTGCAGTTACAATACAGTTCAATTCCAGACGGGTCAGAGGGCCCTGCTCGCTAGAGCTTACAACCGAAAAAGGAGATCCAATGTATCATGTAAAAGGTATATCTGATGGAGAAAGTAAAAGTTCAGTTTATTAGTTAGAGGCAGGATAGACCTCTCTGAAGAGATTTTTCAGAGATTGCCTAAAGTTGAACAGAGCGGGACATAGCTGGACAGATTGAGGTATGGCGTTCCAGAGGGTTAGTATGTGATTCAACTCCCTTTTCCCATATGTCAATGTGAGTGCCTCATGAATGGACAGGGAAGGAGTTCATAGCCCTGTATAAGCTTCAACAAGTTGGCTTGGAGCTTACACAGGGGTTCCTTACCCCAATCCTACAATAGCAGTAGGGATCAAGGACAGGAGAATATATTCTATTTTACTCGCATAGTGGTGACTCACCAAGAGGCCATGCAAATATGCTTTCCTGTCCTTGCTCCCTTACTGCTAATCTCCTGTTCTTGCTCTCCTACTGCTAGTCACCTAATATACTCTCCTGTCCTTGCTCCCCTACTGCTAATCTCCTGTCCTTGCTCCCCTACTGCTAATCTCCTGTCCTTGTTCTCCTACTGCTAGTCACCTAATATAATCTCCTGTCCTTGCTCCACTACTGCTAGTCACCTAATATAATCTCCTGTCCTTGCTCCCCTACTGCTAATCTCCTGTCCATGTTCCCCTACTGCTAGTCATCTAAAATACTCTCCTGTCCTTGCTCCCCTACTACCAATCTCCTGTCCATGTTCCCCTACTGCTAGTCTAGGTGAGCACAGACAAACACACATGTGAAGAGATCAGGAACAGCATTGCAAAAAAGAGGTGGAACATATCCTTTTTGGCAACTTTTATCCCTGGTGGAGAGGTACTAGTGGAGCTGTCCCTGTGTGCTTTTAAGGTCCACTGAGTGAGGCCTGGAGTTTTTCCCTGTATGCTGTCAGTGAGTGGAGTTCCTTTCCTGAGCCCAGATGTTCTCCGGAGATTTCTTGGATATGATTCTATGCACAAATCATTGAGCTTCTGGTGAGTGCAATCATACAGCAAACCCTTATCATGAAGTCACGTGCACGGATGTTTTACGGAATACTTTGGACTTTCATTTATTCATCATTATTTACAAGTGTATCACTACAATTATCTGTTTGAAACTATTCACTATTGTCACCATTGGAAATTCCAGTCACTATCACCAATTATCTTGTCAACATCTGGCGATACACTTGATGTTCTGTGGTCACTCCAGCGCTCAATAATTTTGCGCTTCACTTATATATAGTGTCGCTTTCAATAATTAAGCGATGTATTATTTATTTATTTTAGTCACATTTGAGGATATAGGGGTTCATCCTTTGATGCTAGCTGCTTGAAATAATTGTGTGCTCGCTTGTTGCCTATTTATAATATACTCTCCTGTCCTTGCTCCCCTACTACCAAGCTCCTGTCCATGTTGCCCTACTGCTAGTCACCTAATATACTCTCCTGTCCTCGCTCCCCTACTACCAATCTCCTGTCCATGTTCTCCTACTGCTAGTCACCTAATATACTCTCCTGTCCTTGCTCCCCTACTACCAATCTCCTGTCCATGTTCTCCTACTGCTAGTGATCTAATATACTCTCCTGTCCTTGCTCCCTACTCCTAGCCACCTAATATACTCTCCTGTCCTTGCTCTCCTACTACCAATCTTCTGTCCATGTTCCCCTACTGCTAGTCACCTAATATACTCTCCTGTCCTTGCTCCCCTACTGCTAGTCACCTAATATACTCTCCTGTCCTTGCTCCCCTACTACCAATCTCCTGTCCATGTTACCCGACTTCTAGTCACCTAATATACGCTCCTGCCCTTGCTCCCCTACTACCAATCTCCTGTCCATGTTTCCCTACTGCTAGTCACCTAATATACTCTCCTGTCCTTGCTCCACTACTGCTAGTCACCTAATATACTCTCCTGTCCTTGCTCCCCTACTACCAATCTCCTGTCCATGTTCCCCTACTGCTAGTCACCTAATATACTCTTCTGTCCTTGCTCCCCTACTGCTAGTCACCTAATATATTCTCCTGTCCTTGCTCCCCTACTACCAATCTCCTTGTCCATGTTCCCCAACTTCTAGTCACCTAATATACTCTCCTGCCCTTGCTCCCCTACTACCAATCTCCTGTCCATGTTCCCCTACTACTAGTCACCTAATATACTCTTCTGTCCTTGCTCCACTACTGCTAGTCACCTAATATATTCTCCTGTCCTTGCTCCCCTACTGCCAGTCTCCTGTCCATGTTCTCCTACTGCTAGTCAGCTAATATACTCTCCTGTTGTTACTCATCTACTGCTAGTTACAGAATATACTCTTATGTTGTTGTTCCCCTACTGCTAGTCATTAAATATATTCTCCTGTTGTTGCTCCCCTAGTGCTAGTCACCTAATATACTCTCCTACTAGTAGTCACTGAATATACTCTTCTTTTATTGCTCCCCTACTGCTAGTCAATGAATATACTCTCCTGTCGTTGCTCCCCTACTGCTATTCACAGAATATACTTTCCTGTCATTGTTCCCCTACTGCTAGTCACCTAATATACTCTCCTATCATTGCTCCCCTATGGCTAGTCACCTAATATGCTCTCCTGTCATTGCTCTCCTACTAGTAGTCACTGAATATACTCTTCTTTCATTACTCCCCTACTGCTAGTCAACGAATATACTCTCCTGTTATTGCTCCCCTACTATTAGTCACAGAATATACTTTCCTGTCATTGCTCCCCTACTGGTAGTCAAAGAATATTCTCTCCTGTCACTGCTTCCCTACTGCTAGTCACAGAATATACTCTTTTGTTGTTGCTCCCCCGCTGCTAATCACAGAATATACTCTTTTGCTGTTGCTCCCCCACTGCTAATCACATAATATACTCTTTTGTTGTTGCTCCCCTACTGCTAGTCACAGAATACACTCTTCTGTAGTTGCTCCCTTTCTGCTAGTTATTGAATATACTCTCCTGTTGTCTCTCCCCTACTGCTAGTCAACTAATATACTATCCTGTCATTGCTCCCCTACTTCTAGTCATTGCATGTACTCTTCTATTGTTGCTCCCCTACTGCTAGTCACCAATTATACTCTCCTGTCCTTGTTACCCCACTGCTAGTCACCTAATAGACTCTATTGTCCTTGCTCCCCTACTGCTGGTTATTGAATAAATTCTCCTGTCCTTGCTCCCCTACTAACAGGACTAGGGGAAAGAACCCCTGTGTAAGCTCTAAACCAACTAAGCCAATCATAAGGCACTAGCACTGACACATGGGGTCCATACCCATACCCCAAAGTGCTGGGTATTTTGACTTCTCTCCCTGTGGTAGAACAAATTGAAGGGGAATGACGAAAGGCAAGTATATGCTGCTGGAAAGTGGGGAGGTCAAGTGGACCTTTTATCTTGGGTAAATAATAAAATAATGATGTAGCGCTCAAACCAGTGAAAATTAAGCATAAACAAATATATCTATGTGATATAAACTTCCAAAATATATATAATAGACCTAATCATCCACAAATAAAATAATAATATAATACCCTCAAGTACAAGAGATTCTAATTAAATCTCCTACTAGTGTCTTAATACAATCAAAGTGTGATTTCAAAAGGATCAAAAAACAGCGCAAACAAGACAAGTGATCAGAATGTCACTGATCAAACATAAACGGTGATAACGTGATCCTAGCACTGGGGGATAAATCATAAAAACTGAAGTGAACAGTGCTTCAAAAAAATCACATCAACATATAATATTGAAAATATTTGCAACAACCAGGTGAATCAAAATATATATGAAAAAAAAATGTCCAATCAAATTCCAAAATCAGTGTATATAATGCAGGTGATCCACAATCTTAAACGTGCAAAAGTGCTGCGGGTGTGCACTGCAGCCGCTGGTGGTATATCCAAAAATGGCTGAATTGCCTCCTCACCTCCTTACCAAGACCCAATGGGCCAAACCACTTTTGGATCACCCCTGGACCCTCCACAAGCGATATCCTGTTTAAATGGACTCCTTCCAGCAGTAGTATAAAACCACATCAAGATCCCCTTTAACTCTGAGTGATACGATCAACTCCACCAGGACCCATGATTAAATACAGAAGAGAGAACTTCCATAGTGTAATACTGTATTTATTGGAAAAGTATTCAAACAAAGCCAGTTTGCTACTCACATAGTACTGCTGTTAAAGAAGCATTTCAATCCATTAACCTCATGCTATGGGTGTACTGCATGGGTTTCACTAGGAGCACCAAGATGGATATTGCGTCACCGGATATTACGTCGCCACGTCACCTACGCGTTATGTCACGGCCCTCGTGACTTCATCAGGGTACTGATTTTGAAATTTGATTGGACATTTTTTTTATGTATTTTGATTCACCTGATTGTTGCAAATATTTTCAATATTATATGTTGATGTGATTTTTTTAAAGCACTGTTCACTTCAGTTTGTATCATTGATCCCCCAGTGCTGGGGTCACGTTATCACCGTTTATGTTTGATCAGTGACATTCTGATCACTTGTCTTGTTTGCACTGTTTTTTGATCCTTTTGAATTTAGGATTGGGGAATTTTGAATGCACTTTTTTTACTATATTACAATCATTATTTTCACTATCTCACTTTGTGTTCATCACACTTTGATTGTATTAAGACATTAGTAGGAGATTTAATTAGAATCTCTTGTACTTGAGGGTATTATATTATTATTTTATTTGTGGATGATTAGGTCTGTTATATATATTTTGGAAGTTTATATCACATAGATATATTTGTTTATGCTTAATTTTCACTGGTTTGAGCGCTACATCATTATTTTATTATTTATTAATTGTCACTTTAGGTAATAAGTGTAGGTGTTAGCAGCCACCATTTATTTATTCATTTATATCAATAGAGTTGCTGTAAGCTTCCTTAGCGCAGAAGGTACACGCTATCTTTTATCTTGGGTATTCTCCAGTGGTGATGACTTAGAAAGTATTTAGAGTGGAAAAAAAACTGATAGCCAGGATCTCTTCTGTCATAAACCGTTTTTCTGCCTGTAAGCATTTGTGCACACTGAGCCGTGCATGCGTAGCTCAGCATGCATTCACAGCACAGCTCTGTGCCATGGCAACATGACACCTTGCCAACCATGTGGCTGAAGAGTCAAAACCCAGAACAAAGACTGGGACAAGATAGCAGTGACCATGACCAGTGGCAGTGGTGATGGGGATAGCTAGCTAGGTAAGTCTGCCATAATGTGCTAACATGCTGTGCCTAATAGCACTTTAACCTAAAAGCTCCTCAGGCCCAGTTTAGATTTTCCTTGGTAGAGGTTTCATTCCACTTTAAGTTAGACAGTCAAGCAATCAGCATGTTTAGAAGGGGTTCTGCAATGGCAGTCTCCACCTTTCTCCCAGTACAGGTTTTCTTTAATTTTCACCACACTGAACACAAATGAT
The DNA here is from genome assembly GCF_062004578.1 of Staurois parvus. Lineage (NCBI taxonomy): Eukaryota > Metazoa > Chordata > Amphibia > Anura > Ranidae > Staurois > Staurois parvus. The sequence continues at coordinate 847,620 of NW_028317813.1, read as the reverse complement.
AAAAGCTTTTGTGCAATGAAAGGTCCTTGACTTTGATAGCAGAGGTTTACCTTTCAAAAAAGGTCTGATGCAGCAAGCTATAAATGACTGTAGGGAAAGCAGAAATATGTCATCAACTTCAAATAGAATTTAGATTTGTAGGTGTACATGTAAACAAACAATAGTAAAACAAAAGCTAAATATATTAGCAATAATGATTAAAACAATCTTAGGACAAATACTGTTTCTATGACAGTTTAGTAGGTTTTAATGTAAGCTGCATTAAAATTTTATTAGGTTTGCGATAAACTTTACACTTTATCATCAATGCTGTAATATCATTTTGAGTTTAATTTCATTTTCATGATTCACAGTATATTAAGGAATACCTTCAGTGTCATAGGTCTGTTCAAGGTATTAAATAACTATACATTTTATGCTGGTCATAACTATGTCAAATTCATTATCAAAATGTGTTTTCCATTACCAGTTGCAAAGATTAGCATTCCAGTTCATAGGCATAATGGCCTTTTGGTGACTCACCGCTTTGTGACTAAGATACATACTGTAAGTGCAGCATTATAATGAAAAAGCTATTCAACTTCATCTGCCACCAATGTATTAGATCATGTTGATGTATTTATTTAATCAATGCGTGAAAAGAGTTGGCTGTTTTTAATCCCGGTTTAATTGGGGAAGGAAATCTTTTCTATCCAATAAAGTCAATGTATTTATAGTCAAGCAACCCTGTTGCTAAAACCTAACTTTACACGTATTTGTTTCTTGTAAAAAAGACATGGGATACTAAACTCTCCTGCTTCCTATTCTACTGATATCTACAGTAGTGAAGATAAAAGGTCTGCTAAGCGTCCTACAGGGTCTGACACTTCCTGGTATGTCAGTTTCCTTGTTCCTGCTGGGTTCTGTGGTTTCCCCCTGCCAGGCCCTGTTTCACTACAGGAGACCGTAGCAAACTAGAGGGTCAGCAGACTAAACAACTGACCAGGAATCTGAAACTCCCGCAAGTGTCAGATTCTGCAGGATCAGCAGACATTTTCTCTCCAATTCTATAGCAACTGATGCCAGTCACATCAAGTGAGGTAAATATTCCATATCTTTGTGGGGAGCAAAGATTGTAAAGTTTAATTATGATAACAGAGTTGATTTATATACAGTATCTGCCAGAAGTGAGTGCACCCCTATCATTTTTGCAAATATTTTATGATATCTTTTCATGTGACAACACTGAAGGAATGACACTTTGCTACAATGTAAAGTAGTGAGTGTACAGCTTGTATAACAGTGTACATTTGCTGTCCCCTCAAAATAACTCAACACACAGCCATTCATGTCTAAACCGCTAAGTGAGTACACCCCTAAGTGAAAATGTCCAAATTGGGCCCAAAGTGTCAATATTTTGTGTGGCCACCATCATTTTCCAGCACTACCTTAACCCTCTTGGGCATACAGTTCACCAGAGCTTCACTGGTTGCCACTGGAGTCCTCTTCCACTCCTGCATGACAACATCATGGATCTGGTGGATGTTAGAGACATTGCGCTCCTCCACCTTTCTTTTGAGGATGCCCCACAGATGATCAACAGGGTTTAGGTCTGGAGACATGCTTGGCCAGTCCATCACCTTTACCCTCAGCTTCTTTAGCAAGACAGTGGTCATCTTGGAGGTGTGTTTGGCGTCATTATCATGTTGGAATACTGCCCTGAGGCCCAGTCTCCGAAGGGAGGGGATCATGCTCAGCTTCAGTATGTCACAGTACATGTTGACATTCATGGTTCCCTCAATGAATTGTAGCTCCCCAGTGCCAGCAGCACTCAAGCAGAACCAGACCATGACACCATGCTTAACTGTAGGCAAGACACACTTGTCTTTGTACTCCTCACCTGGTTGCCACCACACACGATTGACACCATCTGAACAAAATAAGTTCATCTTGGTCTCATCAGACCACAAGACATTGTTCCAGTAATCCATGTCCTTAGTCTGCTTGTCTTCAGCAAACTGTTTGTGGGTTTTCTTGTGCATCATCTTTAGAAGAGGCTTCCTTCTGGGACGACAGCCATGCAGACCAATTTGATGCAGTGTGCGGCGTATGGTCTGAGCACTGACAGGCTGACCCCCCACCCCTTCAACCTCTGTAGCAATGCTGGCAGCACTCATATGTCTATTTACCAAAGACAACCTATGGATATGACGCTGACAACGTGCGCTCAACTTCTTTGGTCAACCATGGCGAGGCCTGTACTGAGTGGAATCTGTCCTGTTAAACCACTGTATGGTCTTGGCCACCGTACTGCAGCTCAGTTTCAGGGTCTTGGCAATCTTCTTACAGCCTAGGCCATCTTTAGGTAGAGCAACAATTCTTTTTTTCAGATCGATCCTCATAGAGTTCTTTGCCATGAGGTGCCATGTTGAACTTCCAGTGACCAGTATGAGAGCGTGAGAGTGATAACACCAAATTTAACACACCTGCTCCCCATTCACACTTGAGACCTTGTAACACTAATGAGTCACATGACACTGGGGAGGGAAAATAATTAATTGGGCCCAATTTGGAAATTTTCACTTAGGGGTGTACTCACTTTTGTTGCCAGCGGTTTAGACATTAATGGCTGTGTGTTGAGTTAATTTTAGGGGACAGCAAATTTACACTGTTATACAAGCTGTACACTCACTACTTTACATTGTAGCAAAATGTCATTTCTTCAGTGTTGTCACATGAAAAGACAGAATAAAATATTTACAAACATGTGAGGGGTGTACTCACTTCTGTGAGATACTGTAGAGTATATTGCTTTCTTGTTTCCACTCCCCATTCCTTCACTCTTCACTCTTTTTTAGAGCAACACCCTATTCCTATTCAAAACTCCTGGAAGTGTTGGATGACTGACCCCCTGCTTCACACTGTGGTTCCTTCCACAATTCCAATCTGTAGAAAGAACCTGTCAAGAAAGGCAGAATGTGCCCATACGCATAATTCCGAACAGACAGAGAATTCCTGTTAGCCAGTGTCAGGAAAACCGAAATGTGCCAAGGTGCATAATTATGACCAGATGGAGAATTCCTATTAGCCGAACCCATGCTCGTGCTCATACGCATGGCCACATGTGTGAGTGGTGGCATGCACGCCTGCCACTAGATTGGCGCCTAATGGGCTAGTTAAACACTTCTGCTGCCCTTGGACTTTGCCTTATGGTCTACAGCATTCTGCTACTTGCTACCTATTCCTGTGCTTGATCTTCTGTTGCTGCCCTGATCCGTCTCACCATGCTTGGAATCTGCCTGAACCGACCCCTGGCTTGCTGTTTGACCACGTCTCTGCTTGATCCTGCTGTCTGTTTGCTTACCATTGCCAACCCCAGCCTGAACCTGACTACTCTTCTGCCCACTGCTATGTTCCTTATGTGCCTGCTAGTGTCTGACCTGTTTTGCCTGACCCTGTTCTGCGTTCAGCCTTTAGTGGTCATCCTTACTCCTGCAGTCTGCAAGCATCTGCTGTCTGTGACCTGCCAGCCTGCCAAATGCCTGTGACCGGCCAGCCTGCCAAGTGCCTACTACCTGTGACCTGCCAGCCTGCCAAGTGCCTGCTGCCTGTGACCTAACAGCCTGTCAAGTGCCTGCAACCTGTGACCTGCCAAGTGCCTGCTGCCTGTGACCTGCCAGCCTGCCAAGTGCCTGCTGCCTGTGACCTGCCAGCCTGCCAAGTGCCTGCTGCCTGTGACCTAACAGCCTGTCAAGTGCCTGCAACCTGTGACCTGCCAAGTGCCTGCTGCCTGTGACCTGCCAGCCTGCCAAGTGCCTGCTACCTGTGACCTGCCAGCCTGTCAAGTGCCTGCAATCTGTGACCTGCCAGCCTGTCAAGTGCCTGTTGACTGTCTACCAGCCTGCTGTGCCTGCTGCCCTGCATCACGATTTAGCCTGCATCCGAGTGAACACAGACTCTCATCTGCAGCTGTGATCACCGGAACTGCCAGGCACTCGTGCCACTCCAGGCTCCTGTGCCTCCTGTCACTTTACCAGAGGTACCGAACTAGAGGTGTAAGAGATCACCTTCCACTCCAGGTCAGGCTCCATCACAGGGTAGGTGACAGAACTACAGCACATGGGATGCAAGTACCTGACACTCCTGAAAGTGTTGAATGTCAGGATTCTTCAGGAGTCCAAAGCTTATGAACAGAGCGAAGATGAGAAAAGTTATAACCCCTGTCAAATTGTTTGCCATCTGTGTCTCCCACTAAGCTGATTTCCCTTCACTTCCTGTCCTATAGCCAAAATAAGAAGCAAGAGTAAATCTCTCCAAAGTGAGGGACTACCTGGGCGTCACCAAAACTAGCATCCCCATTGGAAGATTTTGCCTATTTCCCTATTTTGGTGGACTTTCAACATTTGGGATTTTCCTAAACTTTCCTTCTTGATAACAGTAAGCAGGACAAATAGAAAGGGTAAATCTCCCAAACAGGGGCACAGTCAGCAATAAAAAACGGACAGGTGTTCTAATCCCCCTCCATTCTATCCAAAATTTAAAAATGTTTTGCCTTTAGTTATACATTTAAATGATTTGTCTCAACCATCTAACTGCTACTTTTTTTTTACAGCTTGGCCTGTTAAATGAAGTTAAAAAATATCAAACCTAATGGCTGGATCACCAGAAGAAAAAGGAGAAATGCCTAAAAAGAGAAAACTAATGCAGCCAGCACATTTAATGACTGGTAAATTGCAATATTTTACATGTTTTGTGGGTGACAAGGTACGTTTGAAGAATGGTTACAATGTATATGATCACAGTACAGCTGCTAGAACTGAAGTCTACATTTTTAAGGGAGAAACCACAAAAACAAAAAGTTGTGCAAGTCAGAATTTCACAAAACTATTCCATTCAAATGGGATTTCACATTTTATCCACAAATGTTTTGAGTGACTTGTCCTTGCTTGCGGGATACTCATTTTAGTCTTCAGTTTAAACTCTGTTAGTGAAAAATAGACCAGATACACAAAGTCTGAGGTTACAAGTATAGGCATTTTGTAACGTCTGAAAATACATCATAAGTATAACCTGCACTGTGCACACTGGTAAGATTACTTACAGTTATGAAAACTAAAATGTACACTTTACATGCTGGATGCATTTGTATGAAACCATCTTCAATGTCTTACAGATGTATTACATTTATACTAAAATTATTTACCATCACTAATCTACAGCTTAGAAAGTAATGTGAAAAGAGGATGCACTGATGCATCAAGAACTTACCAGATGAGTTTATGTATAATTAACTCTCCCTTATCAGTCATTGGAAGAAATATCAAACTGTATGTGACACTCATGCCAAGCAGCCACATTGCCTCTGGCTGGCCACTCAGCATGGGACCCGGAAGCAAGTGGAGATCACAGGAGTAATAGCAATAGCAATAGTAAGAGCAATATCTACTTCGGTGATTTCCAGCTTCCAGGGATATCGGGCCAGGCATGGTGTATACATACAGTAGTTACCTTAGTCCAAGCTGGAACTACAGTTAGGTCCATATATATTTTTAGTTTTTTTCAGGTATTTACCAAAACATATTCAAGCTATAGTTATATAATGGATATGTGCTGAAAGTGCACACTCTCAGGTTTAATTTGATGGTATGTACATCCAAATTGGAGGAAGGGTTTGGGAATTACAGCTCTTAAGAGTAGCCATCTCCCATTTTTCATGGAACCAAAGGTAATTGGACAATTGAATATAATCATAAATAAAATGCTCATTTTTATTATTTTGTTGAGAATCCTTTACTGCCAATGACTGCCTGAAGTCTGGAACCCATGGACATTACCAAAGACCATTTTTCAAGGGACCAAAAGTAATTGAACAATTGAATGAAAAACTGTTTCATGGCCAGGTGTGGGCTACTCCATTATTTCTTCATCACGTAAGCAGGTAAAAGGTCTGGAGTTGATGTGGTATTTGCATTTGGAATCTATTGCTATGAACCTACATCATGCATTCAAAGGAGCTGTCCATGCAAGTGAAACAGGCCATTGTAAGGCTTCAAAAACGAAACAAATCCATCAGAGAGATAGCAGCAACATTAGGTGTGGCCAAATCAACAGTTTGGTACATTCTGAGGAAAGAAGAATGCACTGCAGAGCTCAGTAACATAAAAAGGCATGGACGTCCACGGAAGACAACATAGGTAGATGATCGCAGGATCCTCTCTATGGTAAAGAAAAACCCATTCACAACATCCAGACAAGTGAAGGACACTCTCCAGGAGGTGGGCGTATCATTGTCAAAGTCTACAATCAAGAGAAGACTTAGAGAGCAAATACAGAGGTTCACCACAAGGTGCAAACCATTCATAGGCCTGAGGAATAGAAAAGCCAGATTAGACTTTGCCAAAAAACATCTAAAAAGCCAGACCAGTTCTGGAAAAGCATTCTTTGGATGGATGAAACTAAGATTAATCTGTACCAGAATGACGGGAAGAAAAAAGTGTGGAGAAAGCTTGGAACAGTTCATGATGCAAAGCACACAATGTCATCTGTAAAACATGGTGGAGGCAGTGTGATGGCATGGGCATATATGGCTTCCAGTGGCACTGGGTCATTGGTGTTTATTGATGATGTGACAGAAGACAGAAGCAGCCGGATGATTTCTGCAATGTTTACAGATATACTGTCAGCCCAGATTCAGCCAAATGCAGCAAAGTTGATTGGACAGCGCTTCACAGTACAGATGGACAATGATCCAAAACACACTGCAAAAGCAACCCAGGAGCTTCAGAAGGAAAAGAAGTGGAATATTCTGCAATGGTTTAGTCAATCACCTGATCTCAACCCGATTCAGCATGCATTTCACTTGCTGAAGGAAAAACTAAAGGCAGAAAGACCCACAAACAAAGAACAACTGAGGACAGCTGCAGTTAGAGCCTGGCAAAGCATCAGAAAGGAGGAACCCAGTCTTTGGTCATGTCCATGGGTTCCAGACTTCAGGCAGTCATTGGCAGTAAAGGATTCTAAGCAAAATATTAAAAATTAACATTTTATTTATGATTATATTCATTTGTCCAATTACATTTGAGCCCCTGAAAATGAAGAGACTGTGTATAAAAAAGGTTGTAGTTCCTAAAATTTGTACTTGATATTCATGTTCAACCCCTTGAATTAAAGCTGAAAGTCTGCACTTCATATTCATATGGATTGTTTTATTTTAATTTATTCTGGTGGTATACAGAGCCAAAAGTATGAAAATTGTGCCTGGGTCCAAATATAGATTGACCTAACTGTATGTATAAATTATCTATGCCTGGAATTCATCTTTGAAGTGATACTAAAGTCTTTTTTTTTTAAATAACAAACATATTATACTTACATGCTCTGTACAGTGGTTTTGCACAGAGCAGTCCTGATCCTCCTTTTTTCAGCCCCCCACCGGCACTTCTGGGCCCTCCCTGCTGTCGGGTGCCCCCACAGCAAGCAGCCTGCTATGGGGGCACTCGAACAGGCATATGCTCCCCAGCCCGGGACTCTGCTTGTCCATTCACACACACAGCCATGGTTCAGCCCCGCCCCTCCCTCTCCTGCTTGGCTCGCTGGTTGTGATTGACAGCACTGGGAACCAATGGTTCCCGCTGCTACCCCAGCCAATCAGGAGTGAGAGTCCCCAGAGAACCAAGGCTCTCATGGACATCGCTAGATCGGGATGGGGCTCAGGTAAGTGTTAGGAGGGGCAGGGGGACTGCTAAACACAGAAGGTTTTGTACCTTCATGCATAGAATGCATGAAGGTAAAAAACCTTGAGCCTTTAGAGCCACTTTAAATACATTAAAGGTGAGAATAAGATTCAGCAAGGTAGTATTTTCAATATGAAGCTAACATCAAGAACACGATCAAAACTAATCTTAGAAAGTGTTATTTTACTGAAAGAGTAGTTATTGCTTGGAATAGAGGTAGTGAGTCAGTTAAGAGTAATTTGATTCAAACTTGCAAGGGACAAACATAGATCTATACACAGACAAAAAAAGTTAAACAAATGGGCAACCCTTATACTTCTATGATACACGTATACTTTTTTTTTACTAATTTGAGGTCATATTTCAAGGACCACTTTAATAAAAAGAGTACTGTATAGGTTACCATATGATGTCCATGTATTGTTCTATACAAGTAATTGAATTTACAGTCATACAAGGCAATACAAGTATAATTTACTTTGTTTAAATCACTACAAATCAGTTAAAGAACACTTTTTTCATTATGTTGTTTGGCTGCATAAATATACTTTTAGTGTGTCTTTCTTGCAGCCTCAGATGCCCCTCAGAAGACTTTTATCAAAGTAGATTACACTTTTGAAATATGAGCTCAGATGATGAATTGTATGACAGAACAAACGCAGGGAAAAGGGAACATGCACAATATGAAGAGGATCCAAGTACTCTATAATAAATATAATATTATGTACTAGCATCTGCTTTGGATCTGGAAAAGAGTAACCATGCCAACTGTGCACGTAATTTGATAAGCAGGCTTGAGAATAATTGTAAAACTATGCAGCAACAGTACATCCTATTTTATTTCAGAGGCATAACACTGGCTGTTTTAGCTGGGTCAAAGCCAAACACAGATCTCAGCATATCTTCAGAACCACATGGATTAATATGGAATGTGAACTTAAAATCGAATAAAAAAGGTGACCAGAAAAGTCTAACATGTATACTGTTTGTGTGTGTGTATATATATATATATATATATATATATATATATATATATATATATACTCACCAGCAATTTTATTAGGTACACCTTGACAGTACCAGGTTGGACCCCCTGTTGCCTTCAGTACTGCCTTAATTCTTCATGGCATAGATTCAAAAAAGTGTTGGAAACACTCTTCAGAGATTTTGGTCCATATTGACTTTAAGCATGTTTTTCTGTCATCTCAAACCAGTCTGCCTCTGACCTCTGACATCAACAAGGCATTTTTGTCCACACAACTGCCACTCACTGGATATTTTCGCTTTTTTGGACCATTCTCTGTAAACCCTAGAGATGGTTGTGTGCGAAAGGGCATTGGGACATGCAAGTGTTGCCATATTTCAGCATGCTTTCAAAGCTTCTAGAACTTTTAATTAGCAAAATCTGTAAAATGTAATAAAGTAGAAAATGGTAGGTGGCTGCATATGTGATTGTGCAAAAAAAAAAAAAGGCCCATATATTATAAAATTTAAAATGGGAAAGGGTCTTGCATGTCAAGATGACTCAGGAAAGTACAATGTTTCCTTGAATCATCTTGACATGCAAGACCCTTTTCTATCTCAAATTCCACAACAGATGGGACAATTTTATGACATGTTCTAATCTGGGAATCAGTTTTTTTAAATACTCTAGACCTTCTGGCACCAACAACCGTGCCACGTTCAAAGTTACTTAAATACCCTTTCTTCCCCATTCTGATGCTCGGTTTGTACTTCAGCAAATTGTCTTCACCATGTCTATATGCCTAAATGCATTGAGTTGCTGCCATGTGATTGGCTGATTAGTAATTTGTGTTACCAAACTATTGAACAGGTGTACCTAATAAAGTGACTGGTGAGTGTATATACACTATATTGTCAAAAGTATTGGGACACCTCTCCAAATCATTGAATTCAGGTATTCCAATCACCTCCATGGCCACTGGTGTATAAAATCAAGCACCTAGGCATGCAGACTGCTTCTACAAACATTTGTGAAAGAATGGGTCGCTCTCAGGATCTCAGTAAATTCAAGCGTGGTACTTTGATAGGTTGCCACCTGTGCAATAAGTCCATCTGTGAAATTTCCTTGCTCCTAATATTTCACAGTCAACTGTTAGTGGTATTATAACAAAGTGGAAGCAACTGGGAACAACAGCAACTCAGCCATGAAGTGGTAGACCACGTAAAATGACAGAGCGGGGTCAGTGCATGCTGAAGTGCACAGTGCGCAGAAGTCTCCAACTGTCTGCAGAGTCAATAGCTAAAAACCTCCAAACTTCATGTGGCCTTTAGATTAGCACAACAACAGTGCGTAGAGAGCTTCATGGAATGGGTTTCCATTGCCAAGCAGCTGTATCCAAGCCTTACATCATCAAGTGACAAATCATGATTCTCTGTCTGGCAATCCAATGGATGTGTCTGGGTTTGGTTTAGAGGTTGCCAGGAGAATGGTACTTGCCTGACTACATTGTGCCAAGTGTAAAGTTTGGTGGAGGGGGGATTATGGTGTCGGGTTGTTTTTCAGGGGTTGGGCTTGCCCCTTATTTCCAGTAAGGGGAACTCTTAAGGCGTCAACATACCAAGACATTTTGGAGAATTTCATGCTCCCAACTTTGTGGGAACAGTTTGGGGATGGCCTCTTCCTGTTCCAACATGACTGTGCACCAGTGCACAAAGCAAAGTGCATAAAGACATGGATGAGTGAGTTTGGGGTGGAAGAACTTGATTGGCCTGCAAAGAGTCCTGACCTCAACCCAATAGAACACCTTTGGGATAAATTAGAGTGGAGACTGCGAGCCAGGCCTTCTCGTCCGTCATCAGTGCCTGACCTCACAAATGCGCTTCTGGAAGAATGGTCAAACCTTCCCATAGACACATTCCTAAACCTTGTGTACAGCATTCCCAGAAGAGTTGAAGCTGTTATAGCTGCAAAGGGTGGGCCAACTCAATATTGAACCCTATGGACTAAGACTGGAATGCCATTAAAGTTAATATGTGTCTAAAGGCAGGCGTCCCAATACGTTTGGCAATATAGTATGTATGTGTGTGTGTGTGTGTGTGTGTGTGTGTGTGTATATATATATATGTGTCTTGGCCTAGGGGGTTGCTGTGACATATCTTGACCTACCCATATTAGAACCAAACTGTTTCTGTTTAACAGTCTGTCACTCATTTTTTAAGATCCATATTCTTCTAAAACCTTAGCATAATTCAGTGTGTTTTGGAACATAAATCCAGGGTTTCACAAGGATTGCATATAGTTCAGTTTTACCGCTCTTCCAACAAGGTCCTTATTAGATAAGTATTATATCTGTAATATAATAATTTTCACTTGAACAACTCTGACTCACATAGCTTGTAAATTACCATTTCCAACTGATTTAAAGTGAACTTGTACTTTTCCTTTTCAGGACAAATTGACAGGTTCTCTTGATAGCCAAGTCAAGGAGGATCTTGGCTATAATGTGAAAACTGTGTCTTTGCTCTGAATGGGCAGAGTAAGGTTCGCTTTATATATGCAAGGGAAAGAAATGAATATCCCTGATATTTTCTTGGGTAGCAACCCCTAATTAAGCTTTCAAATATGGTATCCTGGAAGTGGAACATAAGGGCTTTTGTTAATCCCAGAACTAATTTTCTTCCTATTTAAGTAAACGGCAATGGAAAATCATCTTTAAAGTGGAACTAAAGTAAAAATTAAACAACTTATGCGTAGACAGGCTATTTATTGCAAAAGAGACATGTAATATCTCTCCTTCAATAAAATAAACATACATGTCTGCTCAGAGTGTTCTGTAGAATGTATACTGAGCTGCACATGTGCAGCTTAGGTTACATTTCCGCCACAGTGCCTGTGTGTCAGGATGATTAAATTCCTGTGCATGTGCAGGAGTTGTCATCCTGTGCTAGCCAATCAAGACGGCCAAAGACTGGCACCCAGAAGAAGCCTGTCAAACTATACCAGCATCAGGCCATTGCTGGGGAGCTAAGTATTTGCAAACTTTAGTTCAATTTTAAGCAGTTAGGTGGAGGTCAAGTGCAGACAGAAGGGAGCTGAGAAGCACCTGCAAAGGAACTCATATAGATCTCTGAAGTGTCCCAATCTCAAATGCTAGCTGAATGTATCTAAAAGAATCTGTATTTGCCATCTAGATAAGCCAGTCTCATACGGCACATAGGCTTTTGTTCTTTGTATAAACCACATACAGTTAGTCCCTTAAAGTGGTTGTAAACCTCAGTCATGAAATCTGAACAAAGCACATATATCTGTGGTGTTTACTTGTCTCTCTCCAAAGCTCTAGGTGTTGTTTCTCTCTGGTGCTTCTTCCTCTTTTATCAGCATGAGTCACTTCTGACAAGTTTTCCGACACATGAGATAAAATTTGTGTGGGGAGGAGAGCTCAGCACACAGCTCGTCTAGTCACTACACAGCTTCTGTGCTTTATGAAGGCGGTGTGTCCCTTTCCTCCAATCAGCTCTCAGAGCTCTAACTGCAGCTCCTCACCCCCTCCTCTGTGATACTGACAGACGAAGAAAGATTTTACCTAAAATCAGCCCTTTTGAATGGATGTAGAAAAGACAAGACTACAGATAAACAGGTAGAACGTATGTAGGAGGATTTGTTTAATCTCTGTGTATCATCTGAGACTATTCACTTCAGTGGGTATATGAGAGGGTTTACAACCACTTTAAACTTTATAAGCCACACACAGCTAATTTAGGAAGTCAGCTTTAGAGGCTTCAGTAATAAAGATTTCATTTAAGGGGGATCTATGAGGAACATTACTGGCAGAACCGGGCACCTATCTAGTACAATCCAGGTTTCCTTTCATTTTAGCAAAGACTTTTATAAAAATCTAGATTTCTGGCCCCTGTGCATGTAATGCTGGGCAGCCTGTAGAAACAGTTTGACAAAAAGTTGTGACAAATTTACTGCTATACTTGCAACAGTTTTCCACACATGCACACTTAAAGCAGAACACCAGTTTTTTAAAAAAAGGAAAAAATAAACAGCTCATGAAAATGAAAAGCAGTCTTCACTGCAAATCTTACCTTTAATCTGGTGCACTCCCATGAAGAAGGCCTGCACCTCCAGTTTATGGCACTCTTCTCAGTTGAATGTTGGACCCAGAGTGGAGGCACCCTAAAATAATGGAGTTCTGCTTCAGATGGTCATATGCAAACCTTTCTAACTTTGCAAGCCTGCATAAATTCCTGAGGTATCATAATTTACAGCAACAGCATAATTATGCACAAGAGCTGCACCTTCTATCAATACAAAGTAGTCCTTGAGCACCAGTGAAGTAACTGTGCCTAGACTAAGATTGTCATCAGTCTGCTGCAGGCAGGAGGAAGCATTTCCTCAAACTCCTCTTCCCCACTCATCAGAATGAAACAATCTAAGCTTAAAGTAAGTCACAATTTTAGGAGCAACAGCAGGGAGATGATCTGTGTGAACACAACTAGGAACTGCACAGACACCAAGATTTACATTATATTGTCATCTCTGAGCAAACGCCTCAGTCCAGTAGGTAGATGCTGACATTAGATGATGCCTGAACAAAAATGGTAAGTTCTTTCAATATATCCGAATTCATTATCATGTTCGTGGGTTGCTTAGGCACCATGATTGCCCTCCAAAACACCTAACTTCTTTCGAGTACCAATGCCAAAAGGATCCTTAGTTGAGAGGCTTATATGTCTTCCTCACAAACTCTTATCAATTCAGGTTTTCTTCCCTATACTGCTAAATGGACTGCAGACCTTGACAGGAACTCAGATCATAAATCTCAGGCTAAGATTTGGATAGCTTCTTCTAAATGCTATTCTATGTCCAAGGAAATGCTTACAAGTTACTCACCCGCTGGTAACTTGATCCCTGATTGCATTTCTAAATTTACCTCCTCAGTGTCCCCGATTTGCTTTTCAGGGCTGCAGGAAATCGGGCACTCTCCTCCACATTTGGTAGACCTGCCCTAAGATGCCTTGGTTCAGGATGCGATCTGCACCATGATACGGTCTGTTCTTGACATCTCTTTGGCTCGCACCTCCTGGGAAGCCTGTTACTCAAACCATTCTTGTCCTTATCAAGGAACCAGAGAAAGCTCATGGAGTTTGTGTTCCTGGCTGCCCAGGCAAACCCTTGCTTGGGCGTGGAGACAGTCTTTTCTTAATTATGCTGAAATAAAACAGAGACTCGTGGGTATTATGGTGCATGAGAAGCTCAAATCTATTCTTGAAGACACGTACACCCAGTATTTCAAGGTCTGGAGTCCCTGGGTTGATTTTAATGCTCAGACAAATATAGATCATAACTTGCTCTCTTTGTGAATCGTCTTGGTTACGAGTGGCGAGACCCACGAGGGTCCCCTCTTCCCTCCTTCTTTCTTTTCCCTCTCTCTTCTCCCAGGCAAGTTTTCCATACTTCTCTGTTTATTGGTTTCTAATTTCTCTATAGCCTTATCCATGGCAATGGGCGCACCTATCCTACCCTACTGTTTCCCACCCCTCTCACCTTGGTGGTTGCAACAGCTGAGGGAACTTCCCCTTTTTTTACCATTCAGCAAGGCACTTTTTATAGTTAGTGAAGAGCATTCCTCTCTCTGGATAGTATATTGCACTTGACCTGTGTATACATCTCATCCTAGCTATATTGCTGTTCCACATAATTCATCCAAGCTGATGTTCTTTGCTTGTGTATTATGTTTTATGCCTTGCAAGCCAAACTCTGATTTTTCATTGGTATCCTTGAATTGTACTACTGCTTCCAGCTCACGATTCCTTTGTAATATCTTGAAAAACCTAATAAATCTTTTATAAAACAAAAATGGATCTGTTCTAGAAAGGAAAGCAGAAGAAGGCATTGTCAGGGAGAGTACTGCTATCTATCTGACAGGTAATAACTACCTGTAAGTGCAGAGCATAGAAGCAGGTAACATGAATAGATATATTGTATGTTAGAAGCTGTGAATCTAGCTGAGATCTTATTGTAAATCTGTCCTATAGTCTGCCTAATTGATTCTGTTTACATTAGCTATGCAGAAAGGTTGACACCTTTCCCACACTGCATTCTCCTGCTGAGGCCCAGATTTTCTTTTTAATGTCTTGTGCAAAGATTTTAAAATCCTGTAAAATATAATGAAGATACTATCAAATACAGTATATCTGAATATATTGGTCTGTATTCACACAGAAAACATATACAGCCTTATTTTAAAAAAAAGTTGTGATGTCATCTCCTAGATTGTAAGCTCGAAAGAGCAGGGCCCTCAATCCCCTCATGTTTTGCATTGTATTGGTATTGTTCTGTCACATGTTCTGTCCCCCTCTGTAATGTACAGCGCTGAGCGAACTATTGGCGCTTTATAAATACTGTATAATAATAATAATAATAATAATTGTAGTCCTCCATTCCTTTCCCTAGCACAAGCATAGCTGTGAATCAGCAGAATTTACTGGAGGGACAATTTCAGACACATAAGGGCTTGTTCATAGCTCAATTTAAAAGTGTTTTTTGCTTCACAGCTCTTCTCGCTATTTCACAGATAAGGATTCCTTTGTTTTACTAAAGTTTCTTAAAAATCAGAATTAAAAAAGGAAAAATAAAATAAAAAAATGTATATTTTTTTCTAGCATCCCTCCTTTTATATATTGGAATGATACCTTGACAAAAGGTTTTGATGGGTTGTTCACGGTGAAAAGAATAGAAGCTAGAAATTGTTCAGAGCAACTTTGTAAAAGGCACAATTTTTACAAGCGATTGCTAAAATTTGAAGAAGCCAGTACTTGATTACTTTAAAGGCAGATTCATATTAGTAGAAAGGTAACATAAGCTGTGGCCATTGATAGCAAGAAGCCACCAAAGTGCTATATGACTTCTTCAGAGAGAATACAGTTCTTTAGAATATTAATAATGTGAGGCCACAAAAAGATCAGTGATTATAGCAAAAAAGTGACATAGTGAGACACGTAATTTAACATGATTGCGAACCTCAGACATGAAATATGAACAAAGCATATTCCTCTATAGTGTGTACTTGATACGAAAAGTAAAAAGTCTCCAGCTTTTTCATACATGTTGGAGTGCTGTTCACCATCCTCTCATTTGTCATATTTTCACCATTGACAAATAGCAGTGATGAAGTGATAGAATAGAAGTGATAAGTGCACTTACTCACAGTAGCCAATTAGAAATAAAGTGGTGGTAAACCTCAAACATGAACTATGAACAAAGCATACACCTCTATAGTGTGTACTTGTCTCCAGACCACTAAGTGTAATTTCTATCTGCTTTGGTCCTCTGCTATCAGCATGAATCACTTCTGACACGTTTTCCTGACACCAAGGAAAAAATGGTGACAGGGGAGGGGCTTCCAGCAGATTGACAGCCTCAGCTCTGTTCTTGTGAGCTGTATGGAAGGGGGTGTGACTTCCCCCCAATCAACTCTCAGAACTCTCCTCACTGAGCTCTGCAGTGTGCAATTTCAGCTCCCCGCCCCCTTTTTTCTGAACTCTCAGACAAGCTTTATGAATTCAGCACATTGAACAGATGTAGAGAAGACTGCAGATAGACTGGTGCAAATTTTGTAGGGGGATTTTATTCATCTCTGTGTATCACCTGTGGACAGTCACTTCACTGGGTACACATAAAGGTTTACAACCACTTTAAAGTGTAAATAAAGGCAAAACTTTTTTTTAGTTGAATAGAGTTTAGAAAGAGTGTAATGGGATTAGACCACCTGTCTGTTTTTTTTGTTGTCTGTGCCCCTGCTAGGGAAATTCACTCTCTCTATTTGTCCTGTTTACTCTCATCATTGAAAGTGAAAGTAAAAGAAAATCCCAGATTTTTAGTTGACATCAGAACAGGTATTGAGGGGAAAACTTGCAATCCAGACACTAATTCTGGTGACCCTTCCGGGATTCCCTCACTTCACGTTTTGGCTATGGGACAGGAAGTGAAGGGAAATCTCCCCAATGGGCCACAGATGGCAAGAAATGCCAGGGGTTATTACCCTCCCTTACTCTTATCTAAATGGGAAAAAAAAAGTTTTGCCTTTTGTTACATTTTAATACTTTGTTACAGGGAGGAAGGAAGACAAACTACAGGTATGAAGTGCAAGCCACTACAGGCACAAACGTTCAGCAGCCCTCTAAACTTTCCTGTTATGTCCAAATCATAGGTTGATTGTCGCCACATTCTACCTTCTGTGCATTCCTATTGGCCAGTGAGGCTGTCCATCATAGTGATGGACCAATAGGAATGTGTAGTATTTGGTTGTTACATTAAGGTTTCGGAGGCACCAAAACAGCAGCAGTTTGCTCCCTACACCCCAGGGACAGAGTCTCTTTAAAGCTGAACTCCAAACAGCTAAGTACAACATTTTAATACAGATATATTATTACTGTTTTGCATGCTAAAGTTTTGTATTTCTGTTCAGCCTGGCTTGTGGTTTATATCTTGTGGTTTATTATCTGCAAAGGCAGATAGGAGATGCATTTATTTCCTGGTTTAACAATACAGCCTTCTATACCCCCCTCTGCTTCCAGTCTGGAAAGGAACCTGCATCATCACATCTGTCCATTTATTATTATTATTATTATTATTATTATTATACAGGATTTATATAGCACCAACAGTTTGCTCAGCACTTTACAATATACCGTGAGACAATACAACAACAATACAGTTCAATACAAGAAAGTTAGGAGGGCCCTGCTCCTTTTAGAAGAAAGAAGATCAATTAGATAGGAGCTGAGTGATCTCACTGGTTGTGCAGTTTGACAGATGTGTGTAAATCACAAGAGTGGCTAAACAAGATTTAAAATGGTTTGGCAAGTAGTACTGTATAGTTGTCATACATGTCATTTCACTGTGCATTTAGCTGTTTGCCTGGAGTCCCACTTTAAAAATGGTCCTATGGGAAAGGGAGTCCTTTGTTTCTGCATTCCTGATCTAAATAGTAGAGTCATATTGTTGCTTGTCTGACTCATTTCCTCTTGCTCTGCTTGGCTGTGTGAGCGGGTTTAGTCTAAGTGTTGCCGTTTCCCTCCTCTGTGATCATTCCAGTCTGGATTCCAGATGATGTATGAACAGTCATGCTTGGAATGCAGCTGTTGTACAGTCTCTTGTTCTGAAATGAATTGTTGCAGGATGCCTGTAATAGTTTTTGACATGTCTGAATGGTAAAGTCTCCACCTAACTTATTGTGAAGGATAAATGGGTAGGGTTTTCCTGTGTTGCCCCTGCATGAAGAATGCTGAAACTAATGTGCTTTCTATGTGCCATTCAATGGTTATTGACCTCCAAGGTTTATTACTAGATGTTTCCTGGCAGCTGAAAGTGAATGCTTTGTGAGCATGAAACAGATACCGTTATTGATAAATAATGAATTTGTCTTTAGCAAGTAAAGACAACTTTATTTATCAATAACTGTATCGGTTTCATGCTCACAAAACATTCACTTTTAGCTGCTAGAAAATGTTTAGAACCAATTTTTAGGGATCAAAGACCATTGAATGGTCTGTAGAATGTACTTAAATCCTTAAACAAACCTTAGTAAATGTACTCAGTGGAAACTTTGCCATTACTTCATTCCCTGGTTCCCTGACAATTTCATTGTCATAGCTAATTTGCTATGGTAAGAAACATGATTCCACAAATAGTTTATGATAACCTTATCTCCTTGTTTATGGGGTCAATATTCAACTGTTTCTGCTGTGGTCTGTCAGATTTTCCATGTTTGGCTGTCAAATGGTTAGTTCTTCATGAACTGTCAATATACTGCACAGCTGTTTCATGACCAGGTGTGAGCTGCTCCTTCATTATTTCTTCATCATTTAAGCAGGTAAAAGGTCTGGAGTTGATTCTAAGTGTGGTATTTGCATTTGGAATCTATTGCTGTGAACCTACATCATGAGTTCAAAGGAGCTGTCCATGCAAGTGAAACAGGCAATTGCAAGGCTTCAAAAATGAAACAAATCCATCAGAGACATAGCTGCAACATTAGGAGTGGCCAAACAGTTTGGTACATTCTGAGGAAAGAAGAGCGCACTGGTGAGCTCAGCAACATAAAAAGGTTATGGATGTCCATGGAAGACAACAGTGGTGTATGGTCACAGGATCCTCTCTATGGTAAAGAAAAACCCATTCACAACATCCAGACAAGTAAAGGACACTCTCCAGGACGTGGGCATATCATTGTCAAAGTCTACAATCAAGAGAAGACTTCACGAGAGCAAATACAGAGGGTTCACCACAAACCCTTCATAAACCTGAAGAATAGAAAAGCCAGACCAGTTTTGGAAAAGCATTCTTTGGATGGATGAAACTAAGATTAAACTGTACCAGAACGACAGGAAGAAAAAAGTGTGTAGAAGGCTTGGAACAGCTCATGATCCAAAGCACACAACGTGGTCTATAAAACATAGTGGAGACAGTGTGATGGCATGGGCATGCATGGCTTCCAGTGGCACTGGGTCATTGGTGTTTATTGATGATGTGACAGAAGACAGAAGCAACTGGATGAATTCTGCAGTGTTTAGAGATATACTGTCGGCCCAGATTCAGACAAATGAAGCAAAGTTGATTGGACAGCGCTTCACAGTACAGATGGACAATGAGCCAAAACACACTGCAAAAGCAACCCAGGAGATTCTTACAGAAAAGAAGTGGGATATTCTGCAATGGCCGAGTCAATCATCTGATCTCAACCTGATTGAGCGTGCATTTCACTTGCTGAAGGCAAAACTAAAGGCAGAAAGATCCACAAAAAAGAACAACTGAAGACAGCTGCAGTTAGAACCTGGCAAAGCATCAGAAAGGAGGAAACCCAGTCTCTGGTAATGTCCATGGGTTCCAGACTTCAGGCAGTCATTGGCAGTAAAGGATTCTCAACAAAATATTAAAAATGAGCATTTTATTTATGATTATATTCAATTGTCCAATTACCTTTGGTCCCTTGAAAAATGGGAGATAGCTACTCTTAAGAGCTGTAATTTCTAAACCCTTCCTCCAATTTGGATGTACATACCCTCAAATTAAACCTGAGAGTGTGCACTTTCAGCTCATATCCATTATATAACTATAGCTTGAATATGTTTGGTAAATACCTGAAAAAAACTAAAATTGTACCTGTGTCCAAATATATATGGACCTAACTGTACTTCCAGCTTGGACTAAGGTAACTACTGTATGTATAAACCATGCCTGGCCCGATGCACCTGGAAGCTGGAAATCACCGAAGTAGATATTGCTACTCCAGTGATCTCCACTTGCTTCCGGGTCCCATGCTGAGTGGCCAGCCAGATGCTTTGTGGCTGCTTGGCACGAGTGTCATTAAGAGAATGCTTTCCTTCTATTTCTAGTCATTTTCATTTTTTTCTCAGAACAGTTACCTACACAGTTTGAAATTTCTTCCAATGACTGATAAGGGAGAGTTAATTATACATAATCTATCATACAGTATAGCTATAGCGTGAATATGTTTTTGCCTGTGTCCAAATATATATGAACCTAACTGTATGTGAGGACAGTTGTCTGATCTGGTGCTTCTTTGTTTAACCACTTGCCGTCCGCAGATAGCGGCTGGGCAGTTCTGGGAGGGCATCATATGACATCCTCCCAGGACGCACCCTCCCACGTGCCCCCTGGGGCGCTCACCCGGTGATCTCTGTGATCGCTGTGTCCTATGGACATAGCTAATCACGTGATGTGGTAAAAGGCCAATCACAGCGGCCTTTTACCACGTGATCAGCCATGACACAGCAGATCACCAGTAAATGCAGTTGCCGGTTATCAGCTGCACTTTCCTCACGCTGTCACAGCATGAGGAAAGTACTGCTGATAACTGGCAATTGTCAGAGGAGGGATCGGGACCGATCATCAGGACACTGATGATCAGTGCCCAGCAGTGCCACTCAGCAGTGCTGCCCACCTGTGCCCATCAGTGCCACCCACCTGTGCCCAACAGTGCCCATCAGTGCCACCCACCTGTACCCAGCAGTGCCACTCATCAGTGCTGCCGATCAGTGCTGCCCAGCAGTGCCACCAGTCAGTGCCCAGCAGTGCCGCCAGTCAGTGCCACCCATCAGTGCCATCTATCAGTGTCCATCAGTGCCGCCTATCAGTGCGGCTTATCATTGCTCATCATTGTTGCATATCAGTGCCAGCTTATCAGTGCTGCCTATCAATGCTGCATATCAGTGCGGTCTATCAGTGCCCATCATTGTTGCATATCAGTGCTAGCTCAACAGTGCCACCCATCAGTGCCGCCTATCAGTGCCCATCAGTGCTGTATCAGTGCCCATCATTGTTGCATATCAGTGCATACTCCTCTACATTCAAGTAAACTATTTCTTTTTACAATCCAACTGAATGATCCTGCTGCCTAAGGTGGCTGTATCATGCCTGCTCATGTATCCCTTCGGTAATGTCTATGAGCATCATGATAAACTAATGTATAATTATTACTAACTTGTTCTAGCATAACTGTGTCCTTTTAAGAATATTATTGAGCTGTACAAAGATCACAATATTTATTTTTCATGGTGTTTTCTCATCTGCTACATGATCTTGTACATGATGTGTCTCCTAACCTGCTTCCATGGGCAAAAATCATCCACATTTTCAGATGTTGCACTCAAGCCTGGAGGGTCCACTGGAAATAGACCAGGTCTCCTTGATCTGTTCAGAGGCTACCAGCACAGGTACCAGCTCCAGAGCACACTGACAAACTCAGGCTCAGTCTAGGGGTGTGTTTTTGAAGATTTATTACAGTACTTGAACACAGGTGGATAGAGGGGTGAGGGTGCAGGTTACTCCAAAGCACACACAGGCATTAGAGGACAGATTCTCAGCCAAAGTCCTTCCATAGTAGCCTTAAGCAATGCTGGAGGTAGTGGGGACAGCCAGCTAGTTTGAGACTCTATAAGAACAGTCACAGTCTTTGTAGCTACCTCTGGCATCTAACCCTTAAAGCTCATGCACCCCTGGAGCTCTAGAAAAATGTCCTACTCACAATGTCCAAAGACAGCTCCTAACTAGCTTCCTTGCAACACTCGTCAGTGAAAGGGTTCCTCCTCCAGCCCAGATTCCTAAGGTAGCTTCCTCCAGAAAATTTCTTTCAGTTAAGGTTCCAAGTCCTCAGCCAAGCACATGCTGAGGCCTGACAGCAACAGCTCTTTAGTAACACAGGCTGCTTATCAGGCGCAGAGGCCCCAGGAGAAAGATCTCTGAACAGACCCTCCCAAACATTGATCTACTCCACAGCCACAACTTCTAGGTCTACCTCCTAGGGATTGTCTGAGGTCAGAAAAATATTCATAACCCAGTGGCTAACCCTCCCACTCCATTTCCAAAAACGTTTGGCAGAGGCAGGAAAGAGTAAACAGACACCAAGGTTAGGGAGACCTGACCAGAGTGAGCAGAGGGTAGCAGAGCCAAAAAACTAAATTTAGCCAGCCTACTCAGATCTATAAATGTTACAGTATATCTAAACCCAATAAACAAAAAATAAATCTATTGCATTTTATCAATCCTTAGATGTGGTGGCTGTACTTGTTTTTTCTTTTATTTTTAGTTAAAGCGCCAACTGTTCGCTCAGCTCTGTACATTACAATGGGAGACAGAACATGTGACAGTACAATAACAATACAATGCGATACACGAGGGGTTCGAGGGCTCTGCTCCTTGGAGCTTACAATTTAGGAGGGAGGGGATAGTGGTACAGGAAGAAGTAGCTGAGGGGGATGGAGTGGTAGGAAGACTGGAGGAGGTCGGGAATTAGCAGGGGGTGGGGTAGGCTTCCTTGAATAGGTGGTGTCACGTACCTGATGGGAGACTGAATTGATGAGGTCGGCCTCACTTGTGTCACTAATCCTGAGCCCGCTGAGGTTGGAACAGAGGGCGTCTAAGGACCAGGGGGACAAGAGTGCCAGGGTTTTGCTTGCGGTTCTTGCAGATGATGACCTTGGTAAGCAGGATATCCACTGATTCGGATACTGTAGAAATAGACCAGGCAGGTACAGTGGATTGTCAGATGCACAGCAGAGCCAGGTTTGCAGCCAGGACACAGGACTGGAGTGGAGTTGTAGGATAGCCAGGGTCATAACAGTCGGGCAGCGCGGTACAGGATCAAGAGGAAAATGCCAAAGTCAGGAACCGGGGGGGCAGAAAAGAACTCAGAGTCGGGTCAGGAACAAGCCGGGTCCGCACCAAAGGAATCACACAGGAAACAAGCAGGACACTGGGGGAGCTGAAGACCAGTCAGCACTGAATCAGCACCGAGGTGCTCTTTAAATAGCCCACCCAGCGCTGACAGGGAATTAGCAGGGGGTGGGGTAGGCTTCCCTGAAGAGGTGGTGTCACGTACCTGATGGGAGACTGAATTGACGAGGTCGGCCTCACTTGTGTCACTAATCCTGAGCCCGCTGAGGTTGGAACAGAGGGCGTCTAAGGACCAGGGGGACAAGAGCGCCAGGGTTTTGCTTGTGGTTCTTGCAGATGATGACCTTGGTAAGCAGGATATCCACTGATTCAGATACTGTAGAAATAGACCAGGCAAGTACAGTGGATTGTCAGATGCACAGCAGAGCCAGGTTTGCAGCCAGGACACAGGACTGGAGCGGAGTCGTAGGATAGACAGGGTCATAACAGTCGGGCAGCGCGGTACAGGATCAAGAGGAAACTGCCAAAGTCAGGAACAGAGCCGAAGTCAGGAACTGGGGGGCAGAAGAGAACTCAGAGTCGGGTCAGGAACAAGCCGGGTCAGCACCAAAGGAATCGCACAAGAAACAAGCAGGACACTGGGGGAGCTGAAGACCAGTCAGCACTGAATCAGCACCGAGGTGCTCTTTAAATAGCCCGCCCAGCGCCGACAGGCGCGCCCGGGTCCTAGTGCCTGCCCGGTGCCGTCATTGGTGACAGGCACGCCTGGGTCCTAGTGCCCGCTTGCCTGTATGCCTTGTTGGGATCCTGCGCCTGCGCAGATTCATGCTCTGCGCCGATCTTCTTGTTCCCTGATAGGTGGGTTGTCAGGGTGCGCCTAAAGGAGAGCAGAGTAGGTGATAGTCTGATGGATTGGGGCAGGGAGTTCCAGAGTATGGGTGATGCCCTGGAGAAGTCCTGGAGGCGGGCATGGGAGGAGGAGACTAGGGAACTAGAGAGAAGGAGGTCTTATGAGGAGCGGGGAGTGCGTGTAGGGTGGTACTTGATATTAGGTCGGTGATGTAGTTTGGGGCAGAATTATGGACAGCTTTGTACGTCAGTACAATGTATAGGTGCAGTGTACTTATTGCCCTGCCTCCAATAACTCCGGCTAGCAGTTCGAATAATGGCCAGTGCCCTCTCACCAGTCCCTGTGTTGTGGCTGTGAACACTCACTATAGAAAGGGGGGGGCCCTCAGTCTCTCCACAGAATGCCTCTGGAAATTCAGCGGTGGGAAGAATAGAGTGAGAGGATGTTCCGGTCTGCTTGTGGTCTGTGCTGTGCTGCCTCAGGTTTCCCTGCTTCTCTGCTGGTCTGGCCTCTCAGTAGTTTGGTCAGTATGCAGCAGATGTGCTTTCATTGGTTCCCTCACTACCAAGAACCTACCTGGACAGTCTTAGAAACACAGTTTCACTTCACCTTGCCCCATTGTCTCTTGGGAAGTGAGGGGGCATGCTGTATGCTCACCATCTGCACCAGCACTATAGCACGTGGTTTGAAGATATAGGCACATTTTGGCAGTCATTGCCATCTCTGCTATGCTTGGCAATTTGTTGGAAACTTTTTATCATTTTATGCGTTTATGAAGTTTGTTTATATATTGTGTTTAACATTATTCACTAGTCACTTTATTTGGTTTATATCCCAATTTTGGGATACACTTTATATATCATTCACTTTATTTGTGATCATATTCATATCCCTTATTTTGGGATCCACTGTATATAGCACCTAGTCTTTTGGAGTTTGGTCCCAAGTGGGACTGGGTATTGTTACTGTATGAGGGTCCGGGCATAAGACCTGCTTCATCGTATGCACTTTGTGTACTGTTAATATCACAGTTTGAGACACTGTTTTTCTAGATCTTGAAAGATCTATCACTTATATATGTATATTCATTCATTTATGTGATTTATATTTTGTATCTTATTATTGTGGAGTCTGCACATTTAGTTATCAGCGCTACACCACTATTATATTTTATCACTGTGTCAAAACTGAACACCAATTTGGGCAGGCATTTTTTTGACAAAAATGTTCTAAATATTTCACAACCTGCATCAAAGGGGGTGAGTGGTCAGCAGAAGAGAACCTTTTTTCACTCTGGGAAAAGATAAGCTAGCAGCCATGTAGTTTTTTTTCTAATTTGTGCTCCCCTGCAGCCCTGAGTGGGAGTAGAGGGTAAGAGTGCAGAGTTTACTCCAGTTTGAGTAATTTTCTGAGGGCAAAGACTGTGCAAGCAGCAGTTTCCTCCATGGAAGCATAGATTAATGTTTGATGAATTCTTTGATAGAGCACTGTTTCCTATTTAGCTAAGGATGTATATCCCTGTTTATGTTGAAGGAACAATACCCCAGTAAAGATTTGTTATTTATGTAACTACATTTCAGTTTGGACATTCATTATTGATAATGGGAACTTCTCTTGAAAGATACTCTATGAGAAGTAGTGTTGGCGTATTTATGATAGAGGACTCTGTAGTGTAGATTAGATTGTGTCATGCTGAAAGCTTGTCATATCCCTGTAGGACAAAGGCATAAGTCACCATGTTAGTGTCAACCCTAAGAGTTTGGGATATTTGTCTCTGATTTGGAATGTGGAAAGGCCCAGGTTTGACTGGTTTGAAGGTCACAGAGTGGTCCTAGGGTCTGGGTTTTCCCCTGATATCTAAAGTAACAGAAAAGAGTCCTGAGTTCAAAAAGCAATCTCATATAGTTCTGAGCTGGAGTATGTCAATGCACCAAGTAATACTTGCTTGCAGAAGTTAGATCATGTGAGGTGAATAGATTGTTTTGGAAAGGGTTAGTAGGCCTGCTGGGTCGTACACACTGCTGTGGTTTGAAGTAATTGAGTTTCCCTGCTCCTGCAATCTGCAGCAAAGCTTGGGCTTTGTCATCTCGTTGGCCCTGGTGTTGCAGAGGTACCACTGAGTGGTGGCTTGGAGCTACCAGGAAAGGAGATGCCTCTTGTATGTAAAGTTTCCCTGAGATCCTATTAAAGTTGTGAAGAGGTGAGCACAGAGCTAAGAGATTGGGTTTCTGGCCTCCACTAACTGCTTGATAAGAAAAAAAGCCCTGAAGCGGGATCTAGCTTAACAACCTGCTGGAAAGAGTCTTTGGTTACTCTTTCAGCAAGATACCAGCACATGGTGTTAAAGCAATTGTGTTTTAGCTGTTATCCTACAGTAGTTTAGTGTATCCATAGTTAGACTGTGTCTGTCTGATCACTTGGGGCTTCAGATCAAAACAACCTATGTGGGTGAAAGGGCCTTCCTCTCTTTTGTCCTTATAATATTTACTAGTGTAGCCACCTCAGAGACATTTGCTATGCTACTGCTGTCTAGATATGCAGCAGAACTGTTTTACTTTGCAAAACTGACATTTTCACGTATCACAATTTGTATGCAATTTTACATGGACTATTTTCTAAAATGGTACTACTTTGTGGCAAAACAGAACTGTCATATCTTCAGTTATTTGTTTATCTCCTTCCTAGATTGTAAGCTCCAAGGAGCAGGGCCCTCAAATCCCTCTTGTATTGAACTGTATTGTTACTGTATTGTCTCCGTTATATTGTAAAACGCTGAGCAAACTGTTGGCGCTATATAAATCCTGTATAATAATAATAATAATCTCATCAAGAACGAGTGTGATAGAATGTATTAGTAGTCCAGGAAAGACTATCACGAGAATACAGAGGGTAAATACAATTGCCTGGCAATAGTGTTTGTTGGATAAAGTAGACTGTCTAGGAAAATACTTTATTTTTCCATGGAGGCTCTTTTTGCTGTAACCATTTTTCTTATTTTCAGCATGCAGCCGTCACTAAATAAAGTTGCTTATTTATTATTGTCTGTCTCCCTGTATTGTGCGATGTCGAGGATGTCATCAGATTCAGGGAGGAGCAATATCCACATACTTGTCAAAGCCAGCACATTCGGGTGTGCTACACGAGCACAGGGTTTAATCGCTAAAATGAATATTTGCTGTATGGAGGTACTTGAGTAGCACAGTACATGATATCACAGTGCAGATCACCAGCAAGGCAGTACATGTATCACATGTATAGTTTCCAGCTGTCACTACTTTCCTGGAACAGGTAAAAATATGTATCCCTGGAAATGAGCCTGGTTTTATATAGATCAGTTGCACAGTCCTGTACATCTAGTTCTATGTGCTAGTTACAATATACTCTGCAAATAGAATGCTAACAATTGCAGAAAAAATATTAAAATGAAAGTTTTATTAAAGTCATGTTGATTACCTTAATATGTTCGACGAATAAAGAGAAAGTGCTCCTGCGCTTATGGATATTTTCCACTCAACAACACAAACTAGACCTGATTGCAGTAGTCTTCCAATTTTGTAAAACTGTCACAAAAAAAAGTAAAATTAAAAAACAGATGAACCGCTCATGGTCATAAACATGTGCATATTTTAGACATATCATAAACCAGTCCTATAATTAGTGTAAAAGAAAGTGCTCGTGCTTGTGTTCAACTTGTATTTAATATCCTGATTGGTGCTCCATTGTGCTCAACAAAAGTGCCCCACATGGACGGACACTCACCCTCATTCCATGACCATCCATCTCTAGAGTGGTCATTAACGCTTTGCGGGACAATTCCAGTAAACCAATGGTCCCCAGATCCTTTAGCCTGTGATCATCTATCCTTAAGGCGGTCCATGACATAAAAGGAACAATTTTCAAAAATGCCTGCTGTCTCCACAGCTCCACAAGCAGTGAAGAAATGTGTCACCATATATGAAGAAAAAGGATATCCAAAGATAGCAGTATCCAGCTTCAGATGTTTGCCCGCTCCCAGCACACATGCAACCCACAGACACGTCTCCTCTCTACTTCTACATTACCACCGTACATATTTCCCTTTTAAAATGGGCTTACTTATACTTTCTGCTATTATGCTGAATGTTTTGTTGCACTATCCTCTCCAGTCAGCAGAGGAAGAACTATAGCCAGAAAAGCCTATGGATTTCTATACAGAATCCTAAGGATCATGGGATTTGAAGTCTAGGAAGTAAGCCATATTGTGGAGCTTATTAGACCTTTGCATTTTAATTCCCAAGAGACAATAGGGCAAGGTGAAGTGAAGCTGTATTTCCAAGACTGTCCAGGTAGGTTCTTGGCAGTGAGAGAACCAATGAAAGCACATCTGCTGCATACTGACCAAACTACTGAGAGGCCAGACCAGCAGAGAAGCAGAGATGCCTGAGGCAGCACAGCACAGACCACAGGCAGACTGGAATGTCCTCTCACCCTATTCTTCCCACCGCTGAATTTCCAGAGGCATTCTGTGGAGAGACTGAGGGCCCCTCCTTTCTATAGTGAATGTTCACAGCCACAACACAGGGACTGGTGAGAGGGCACTGGCCATTATTCAAACTGCTAGCAGAAGTTATTGGAGGCAGGGCAATAAGTACACTGCACCTATACTGCATACTGTATGGTGTGTATCCTTATCACACCTTTACCGCACCTATACTGCATGGTGGTTCACCAAAACTGTCTTTAAGTGCACCAATGCTTCTTAAAAGGACCACTGCAATAGCTGGCAGAAGAACAACATAAAGGACTGCCTTTCCTGTAAAACAAACCTGCAAGCCCCCATCATACAGCGATTGGTTTAGGCCTAGCATAGTCACCATCAATGCATTTTGGCAGCATATTTCTTGTGTTCAGTAGATCAAGTCTTATTACTGTTAACTGCTGCACATTAGGTGACCTTGCTACTATTTATGCTGATCTGGAATGCCAAGTGTTATCCTTTTCCTAGTCTTTATTAATAATCACCATGTATGTTAAATTATATTATTGCCATTGTTAATCCATGCTTACTTCGTTACCAACCATATCAGACAACAATATATTAAGTTTGCCTTATATTTTATCACTTATATTTGTTCACTTATACTGTAGGTAGAGGACAGGGTGTTAGCAGCATATAGAAATTAGGTTCCATATTAGCGCAGGGGGATCTCTGTCACCATCCAGTTTTGACACAGACTTCCCCAAGATGGCACCCAGAGAGCACAGCAGAGGATATATTAGTCCTATGTTAGACTCACCTCAATGTTAGAACTAAAAGGTAGAACTTCCCCTAAAAATGATTCCACATTGATGAATTAAGGACAAATGAAGAGATCTAGTTGCAAAAGTGAAAATTACACAGTCATCTCACTAAGAGAATAGCTGTTGAGAGACTAACATCAGTTACAAACTGTGGAGTTCCACACAATCAGTCTCAAAACAAAATGAAAAAATATGATTTATTAAGCATATGACACAAGTGAAAAAACAACATATACACAGTAACCTATTACAAACACCAGTGAACACATATAAATGTGTACACATACAATACGTGTACACATACATACAAACAGTGAAAACATACAAAAGTGAAAATCGAACAAACTAACAAAGCTATATACAAGCAGCAGGGGCAATTCGAAAGGGTAAGATGGGTGAAGAATGGGGCAAGAAAGGTGTTTAGAAACATGGGACCCTGGTACAAGCAGCAGGATCAGAAGGGCTGAAATCAGGTACACAGTAAGCAGGTAAATGATCAGGATAACTTGTATAAGGTTTAGCAGAACAGAGCATGGGCACACAGGTAAAATACTGAGGTTCTGTGAGACTCTTGAGGTGGGGATCAAGTAGATATTAAATTCTGGGACTTGCTGGAAAACACCGGTTTGTCAATCCTGGAACTACACCCTTCAGGTCCTAGAACCATACTGCCACCAGTAGGTGCTCTATTTCTAACATCAGTGTTGTTTTAACCATTGGAGGTCAGATACTAATGAATTACAATACAGGTGAGACTGACTGGATGGAAACACCAACTTAGGGCTCAAGAGCTTCTTTCTATATGTAAGGGAAAAAATCTTTGTACAGGATAATGCCTGTAACAGGTCACACAATGGAGAGATAACATATAGGTAAAAAGTTGCATCGTTTAGCCCCGGTCACACATCCCTTTAATGTCACAGGGGCTAGAATTCTACTCAAGGTAGGTATGGGATCTCTGCTACATTCATATACATATGTTTACAATTAAATATAAATATCTGACTTATTACTAGCACATGTACACTGTGTTCTTTATTGGTCCTGTTTCTGCTCTTGACAATGGGTTGTCCACTAACCATATACAGTACCTAACAAAGAGGACTATTTTAATTAGAATGAAAACATGTTAGGGTTATATGGGTGGCTCAAGCAGACATGCAGTAATGGGATCTTAATTGGTGGAAGGAAGCTCCTTTTTCAAATTCCAATGCCCAGTTCAACAAACCCCCAATCATTTTTTTTAATAGACTCTTCATTTGAAGTAGTCAGCAAGGAAGTACATGTATCATTGTCTTGATATAGACAGTTAAGCTGGTCATACACTAGTAGAAGCAGGGTACTGGCCAAGTTTTGTTCAGTGCAGGAGCTTTGCTGCTCAACAAAAGTCAGTTGTTTCAATAATTTCTGTCAATGGGACACGATGGAAAATGTTCTGCCAATAAGCAGCTGCAGTCACTGATCAACTTATGCGTATTTGACGAAATTGCACAGACTTGAATACATATTTCAACCAAGCACTAATACTGAAAGAAAGGTTTTTAGAAAAGGGCTATAAGGAAGACACCCTGGATAATACAATACAGATGGTTGCCCAATATGATAGGAACACTATGTTATCTAACAGACCAAGACGCACAGAAGCAAGGGTCTGTCCTTTCATAACATCATTTTCCACACAATTCAGACAAATTGGAGGGATTATAAAAAAGAATTGGGAACTACTGAAACTGGATCCCATATTATCTAAATTCCTACCCGACAAACCAGAGATCATCTATCGAAAAGCGCCAGCAATTAGGCATCGGATAGCCCCTAATGCAATAAACCCTCCGACGGGCACTACATTTTTTGGAGAATTAAAAGGGTTTTATCCCTGCAATAAATGTGTTATCTGTAAATGCAACGGTACAAGGAAGAGCAGGATTAACAACTTTGACTCTTCCATTACCAATAAAACATACAACATCAACCAATTCATCTCCTGTAATAGTAGGTTTGTGGTGTACCTTCTCCAATGCCCGTGTCATAAGCAATACGTGGGGCGTACGACCAGACGCCTCCGTGACCGGTTGCGAGAGCATGTAGCCAATATCAGGAAGGGCTATAGAGAGCATTCACTCTCGAACCATTATAGGCTATTCCATAATTGTGACCCCTCTTCCCTCAAATTTGTAGGAATTGAGACAATACCGCCACATTGGAGGGGTCTGAATAAAACCAGGGCCGTATCACAGGCTGAGACAAAATGGGTGTATGAACTTGATACCTTACACCCTAAAGGGCACAATATCGAAATCGATATTAATTGCTATATAGCAAATAATTAGTATCTTATTTATTTACTAATGTGTCACTTTACTCTTCTTGTTTGGTTTAGTCACCTTCCGCCCTTTTGTCTACTGATTTATGACCTGCACAGAGTATATTTCACGACTGACTAATACTAGCCCTGCATCTCAATTCTGGACTATTTGTTTGTCTAGGTTGTCCTATTCTATTTATGCTATCCTATTCTATTTTATTTTTAAAAACTCAATTTATTATCATACCATCATTACCCTGAGTACTCCTGGTGTAAACCTAAGAACTAGTACATAAGGATTCGTACCAAAATACATATTTTACATGGGTTGGTGATCACTGTACCCTGAGCACCTAAGATATGCCTAGGATGAATTAATGTCATCTTTTTACAATATTCAACATATGTGGTTGAAATCACCATTTAGCAGTACATAAAAAATTACTTTATAGGAGGTGCGTCACATGCACAACCTAAATCCCTGGCATGAATTTGGTGTCTCTAAAAACAGAAGCAAGTATTGGGTGGGGTACGCAATACTTAGTACATTATTCCTAGTTGAATCGGTTCAGTTTTAGTTATCCTACTTAACTTACTTAATTTATTTTATTGTAAGCTATCCTTTTCGGCTTATTGTTTTACGATCATAAGCCTTTTATTTATTTATTTATTCAATATATTTGTTACTCATATGATATGGTATGCATTTTATATATGATTTTATGATATATGATATATATTGTTTTTTATCTTTAATTGTTCTGGCTCTCTGATAGACCGTCAATCACTTGTATGTAATGACATTTTTTATACTGTTTATGTTTGTTATCTGGGCACTCGGAGCGCTTTTTTCATGATATGGGTTTATTTTTAACATCCCCTTATTATGTCATCTCCATTGTGGTGAATTTACCAATGAGATATTATTGCATAAAGAATTCGCTATCCTACCTCTTTGGTAGGATAGAAACTGTAATAAATTGCCATCCCACCTCCCTGGGAACGTGGAGCCATGTCTCAGGCTCAATTGCGCTGTATATGCGTCTAGTTAGCTGGGCTGGAGATGCCACTGCTGACAGCTCTGTATATCCGTGGCAAAATGGTGCTTCGATGTGCGCGCATGCGCAGTTGTATGGTCTTCTGGAAAATGGCGGCGATCCATTGCGCATGCGCGAACCCCGCGTTTTCTCCATTTATTCATTTGGCGTCTGTCACAGAGCTGTCAGCATCCCCTCTGAAGATGTGCCTTAGCACGAAAGGCCTCAGGAGGAACTGACAGCCTGTGACGCCTCTTTACCACCCAGACCACGTGGAGGTCTGGGTGTTTGCTGTTTTAAAGGGTCAGTAACATACTTTTATATACATTTTTATTTCTGTGTTCTCTGGCTTACTGCCAGCATTATTACTGACCTGGGTTGTTAACCCTTTCTTCATCAATAAATTTTGGATATACTACACTATGGGTACTTTTCCATTTTTTACCCCCCACTGAGGGGTCGGCAGACACAGCTACATATCACCCAGAGGAGGGATACCTGTACCTGGAAGGGACGTGTGCCGTGAGTGATCCATTCCAAACTAAGGAGACCATATTAGCCCAGCAGATCGTTTGAGGACATCTCTCCCTGTGGGATATCGGTACTCGTTTGATTGGATACATAACAAAACGCGCATTCCCTATGTGCGGTCGGTGAGTGTGCATTCTTGCCATTTCCCGGACCCGACTTCAGCTGTGTTCACTTATCATTTGCTTGATCCTATGAACATTTATGTGTGTGTCTAGATCGATTTTCTATCGAACTTTGGAGATCGAACTTCTCTAATTGTCCTTTTAGCGCTGCACTTTACTTATTTTATTTATACCAAAGGTGGTAGTGATCATCTTTAGTGCTATTAGCTGCTCACTTGAATTTCTATTAGTAGCGCTCACTTTTTCTATATATTACCTATTCTGTCATCAGCAGCTGCCACTGTCAGAATCCTGTATTCTGGCAAGATTCCTCCATCCACCTCTTTTGTGTGGATGGAAGAATCTGTTGTTTTTTTTTAACTCAGACTGAATGAAAAAAGCTAACGGTATATGGACAGCTTTAATCTTAGAATGACATTTCAGTACCTTTGCATACACGTTATGACATATCCATGCTACTTATCTATTTGGTATGTTGTAATTCATTAAGTGTCTGACACCTTATATCTATTAACCAGTCAAAGCAAGCTGTTGTTGCTTGTTAGCATGGTAAAAGCTTCCTTGACATTGTCTCTATTTTTCAAAAATAACAAACAAGAAAAAACTTTGCACAACAGCATTACATAGATTGTGGAGTAAATATATGCCATGTTCATTTATAATTGCAATCTGATGTATCATAAGGTCAAAGGTGCAAAAAGTAGAAAGAAGAAACCAGGTGGGGGTGGGGGAGAATTCTGGAATACGTTAGGTAATGATATAGAGAGAAAGAAGGGCAAAGGAGAGGGAGAGGAAGAGGGGGAATAGGTATAGGGAAGGGATAAGAGGGTGGGTGTGAAAGCAGCTGGAGGAACCAGGGGGTGAGCCCTGTCTTGCAATGTCACCGCATAGATGCATCCTTATAACTGGTAAACAATTCCTGGTTGAGTTTGTTGTGCTTGGCATGCCTGCCTTTAGTACTTCTGCAGAGACTAAAGACTTCTTTGGTTCACATTGCATAGTTCCCATAGAAGAAAGGTTCAATGTTTTACTGAGGGCAGGAGAGACTCCCCCTTATGTCCCAAATGTAGTACAGAGAATGGAGATCTCCTTCACATGTTGTGGAGGTGCCCCAAGCTCTTTCAATATTGGAAAGACTATACCGGTGATAGACACAACTTACCCTGTCCAAGTCCCATTTTATCCAGTAGTTTATCTCTTTGATGCTTTGGATGTGGAACTACAGTCATGGCCGAAATTGTTGGCACCCTTGATATTTCTCCAGGAAATCATGTATTTCTCACGAAACGTATTGCATTAACACATGTTTTGCTATACACATGTTTATTCCCTTTGTGTGTATTGGGACAAAACAAAAAAAGGGAGGAAAGAAAGCAAATTCGACATAATGTCACACAAACCTCCAAAAATGGGCTGGACAAAAGTATTGGCACCCTTTCACAACTGCGGATAAATAAGAATGTTACAAGCATGTGATGCTCCTGTAAACTCACCTGGGGCAAGTAACAGGTGTGGGCAATATAGAAATCACACCTGAAAGCAGATAAAAAGGAGAGACGTTCACTTAACCTTTGCATTGTGTGTCTGTCTGTGCCACACTAAGCATGGACAACAGAAAGAGGAGACGAGAACTGTCTGAGGACCTGAGAACCAAAATTGTGGCAAAATATCAACAATCTCAAGGTTACAAGTCCATCTCCAGAGAACTAGATTTGCCTTTGTCCACAGTGCGCAACATTATCAAGAAGTTTGCAACCCATGGCACTGTAGCTAATCTCCCTGGTCGTGGACGGATGAGGAAAATTGATGAAAGATTGCAACGCAGAATAGTCCGGATGGTGGATAAGCAGCCCCAAACATGTTCCAAAGACATTCAAGCTGTCCTGCAGGCTCAGGGAGCATCAGTGTCAGCGCGAACTATCCGTCGACATTTAAATGAAATGAAACGCTATGGCAGGAGACCCAGGAGGACCCCACTGCTGACACAGAGACATAAAAAAGCAAGACTACAGTTTGCCAAAATGTACTTGAGTAAGCCAAAAGCCTTCTGGGAAAACGTCTTGTGGACAGATGAGACCAAGATAGAGCTTTTCGGTAAAGCACATCATTCTACTGTTTACCGAAAACGGAATGAGGCCTACAAAGAACAAAACACAGTACCTACGGTAAAATATGGTGGAGGTTCAATGATGTTTTGGGGTTGTTTTGCTGCCTCTGGCACTGGGTGCCTTGACTGTGTGCAAGGCATCATGAAATCTGAGGATTACCAAAGGATTTTGGGTCGCACTGTAGGGCCCAGTGTCAGAAAGCTGGGTTTGCGTCCAAGATCCTGGGTCTTCCAGCAGGACAATGACCCCAAACATACGTCAAAAAGCACTCAGAAATGGATGGCAAAGAAGCGCTGGAGAGTTCTGAAGTGGCCAGCAATGAGCCCAGATCTAAATCCCATTGAACACCTGTGGAGAGATCTTAAAATTGCTGTTGGGAAAAGGTGTCCTTCCAATAAGAGAGACCTGGAGCTGTTTGCAAAGGAAGAGTGGTCCAAAATTCCGGGTGAGAGGTGTCAGAAGCTTATTGATGGTTATAGGAAGCGACTGATTTCAGTTATGTTTTCCAAAGGGTGTGCAACCAAATATTAAGTTAAGGGTGCCAATACTTTTGTCCAGCCCATTTTTGGGGTTTTGTGTGACATTATGTCATATTTGCTTTTCTGCCTCTGTTTTATATTTGTTCCAATACATACAAAGGGAATAAACATGTGTATAGCAAAACATGTGTTAATGCAATACCTTTTTTGTGTGAAATACTTGATTTTCAGGAAAAATATCAAGGGTGCCAACAATTTCGGCCATGACTGTATATGCCCCTGCAGTGTTTATTGCTTTAACATGTCTCTTATCTTCACCAGGAAATTGATAGCTAAATATTGGCTTTCCCGACCCCCTCACACTTGCCATAAACGGATACAACAAGTCAATGGCATTCTGATCAGGGAGAAAAATACTTACCAGAGAAGGAATTCTCCCCAAACATTGTTGGTTATATACTCCAGGAATAAACCCCCCCCCCCCACAAATAACTTTATATAGATTGTTACAAGCCTAAAGTCCTTTTTGTGACCAAGGTGCCAATTAGTAAGCATAGTGCATATCACCCTTTCTACAGGGGTCTATAATACATGGCTCCAATAGTTACCTTTCATTGTCTTCAACTCTAGCCCAGGATTGTCCAATACAGCTTTCTCAATATTTTTGTTCCTTTTATAACACAAAATCTGGATTGTTTTAAAAAGGTTTGGTTATAACCTGTACAGTATATTTTATACTGTCAGGTACACTGTCTTATTTTTCTTCTGAGTTGGCAAACCTATTCATTTTTAGTTGTATCTGTAACCAGGGATGGACTGACAACTCATGGGGCCCCCCGGGCAATAGGGGATCATGGGGCCCCTGTGTCCTTGCCCAAACTCAAAAAAGCCTATGAAAAAGGTACCAGGGGCATCTCATGGGGCCCCCTACTGACCCCGGGCCCTTGGGCAGTGCCCGAGTTTGCAAATGGTCAGTCCGCCCCTGTCTGTAACTTGCTGCTGTGAGCTTTATATGATTGTGTGTGCAACTTTTCCTTCTCAATGAAAATGTATCTGATTAAAGAAAAAAAAAGAATTACTTGGCTCTCTTGAAAGGGAGTGGAGGTCCTCCATAATTTTAACCCTTTTGATTCTTTTAAACAACTGTGATATGGCGACATATTCTTGCTTGTGTCACAATGGCAGGATACAGGATCTGATAGCTTTTATAAGTTTTTAGTGGCATTGCTTTGTGGTGGAGTAGAAACCCCAAGTCTTAAAGGGCAACATGAGCTCTCAATGTATTGAATAAACAACAATATTCTATAATAATATATTAAACTTCAAAAAGTGGAATAATTTAAACATAATCTAGGCAATTAAATTCCTAAATAGGTCATAACAGACCCTCCTTCCCAATTTTACATTAAGTGACAAAACTCTACCTGTTAAAAAATATAAATAATTATTTTCTGCTCATGTTACTTCTTTGAAAAATTGCAATGATAGCTGATTTTGCTACATGCATTCTGTGCTGTGGCACAGAACTTAATCTAGTGGAGTGCACCAAGGTTGCATTTTCCCCTATTTGAAAAGTATACAGTAGGTACTAACTGCTTATAGCAAGCATCACAAATTTTCATTAGGGATATTTGCTCGCTGATGCCTTCCTCCAGCTCCTCACTCTGTAAAAGCTGCACAACACTGGAAACTTTTTAAAATAAACCTTTAAACTTGAACTTGTGTAAAAATAAATAAAAAAAATAAGTTGCCTAAATAATATTCACAAATGTAGTTAGTATATGTTCAATGCATTGGCATGCCCCATTACAAAGTGGCAACACCATCTGTGTTTCTACAACTAGCATAGTTACATATATTGTTACATAGTTGGTAAGACTGAATAAAGACACTTTTCCATTCAGTAAAACCTGAGTGTGTGTGTGTCTACTGCTAGAGTCGCCATTCAACAATTTGTATATCACTGTCATATCCCTCTTTAAGTATTGCTCTTACAGGAAGAATACGTTTAATGTTTGTTGTCGTTCCTCATAACTGAGGTCCTCCAGCCCCTTCTTTAGCTTTCCTACCCTTCTCTGGACTCACTCCAGTTCAAGGATTGGTGACCAGAACTGGACAGCATACTCTGTATGTGGCCAAACCAGGGTTTTGTAAAGTGGTAGAATTATAGTTGCATTTTAAAAAAAATACCCTTTTAAATGCATGCAAAAAGTTTGCTAGCATTGCTGGCTGCAGTTTTGCATTGCATGCTATTGCTGAGTCTATCAACTACTTACTCAGATCCTTTCCCATCCTTGATCCCCCCAGAAGTTCTTCTCCCAAGTGCATTACTTTACATTTTCCTATATTGAACCCATCTGCCATATAGCTGCCCACTTCTCTATTTCAACTAGGTCTTTTTGTGAAGTTGCTATATCTTGTTGTGAAGCTAATGCTCTGCTTAGTTCTGTATCATCAGTTTATATTGTTTATGGACAAGTTAAATAGAATTGGTCCCAGGACAGAGCCCTGGGGAAAACCGCTCCCAGCTCCAGACTATTCAGAAGATATGCCATTAATAACTACCCTCTGGACGTGCCCCTGCAACCAGATTTCTATCCAGGTACTGTACATACCATGTCATAAATGCCAAAAGACCTTGATCTGTAAAATTTGTGGAGTACTGTATCAAATGTCTTAGTGAAATCTAGATACACTATATCCACAGGCCTTCCTCTATCCAAATTACAGCTCACTTCATCATAGAATGTTAAACGGTTGGTCTGGCAAGAT
This sequence comes from Staurois parvus, assembly GCF_062004578.1. Lineage (NCBI taxonomy): Eukaryota > Metazoa > Chordata > Amphibia > Anura > Ranidae > Staurois > Staurois parvus. The sequence continues at coordinate 809,258 of NW_028317813.1, read as the reverse complement.
CAAGTCTTCATAATTCCATGTTTACTACTAATTATACTGTTTTCATCAACAAATTTTTGGATATGGTCCCTTATCATTTATTCCAATAGTTTACATACCAATGATGTTAGGCTGCTTGGTCTGTAGTTTCCAGGTATATATCTCAGCCCTTTTTTTAATATTGTCACACACTTGTTATTTACCAATCTGCTAGTACCATACCAGTCAGTAAGCTGTCCTTAAAAATTAGGAACAATGATCTGGCTATAACATGGCTAAGTCCTTAGCTCTTGGGTGTCAACTATTCAGTCCAGGTGATCTGTTCACATTAAGTTTTTTTAGACTTTTTGAACACTGGTCAGCTACAAAGATATATTCAATATAGTATTATTGACATTACTGCCTTGTTTATTATAACCTTCCTTTGAATTTGTATAAACTGAGAAGAATGTATTTAATACAGTTGCCTTCTCTCTGTCACTTGTTACCAACTTCCTCTGATCATCTTTTTGGCATGGTATATACTTGTGCAGCTCTGCGAACTGTGTTTTGCACTGGAACAGAAGCTTATTCATTTGAATAGGCTGCCATGCCTCCTAAAAATGCAGCTGCTGTGATTTCCAGTGCGTGTGGGTGCCATTAGTATTAATGGCACACACATGCATCTCCTGCATTTTTTTGTGTAGATGGTTGCGTCTACGGGAACAGGTGCGGACTAACAGCAGGAACCACCTGCACAATTGTGAACCAAGGCTTATGGGGTCACGATGTTCTGATCTCATCTTTTAACTATTAAAATATCTAAAACTTTTTTTTTTTACTATGGTTCTTTCGTAATCTAGCTTTCGCTGCCTTGATCGCACTCTGGCATTTCTTATTGCACTTTTTGTAGTTTTGGAACACCAATGATGACCCTTTTAAAGAACTGTTTTTCTCATTAGTATGCATTTTCATATTTAGCCATCCAAGTTTCACTTTTGTTTTTTTATATTTGATACCCAGTGGAACGCACTAACAATCCTGTTGTTTAAAACTACTGTACTTCCCATCCAGCCAATGTAAATATATGGCCAGGCTGGACAAGCGTTATTCTGGGAGGATGTCTGGGTACATCCTCCCAGAACAGCTGCTCATGCATGCCTTTAGAGTGCAATAGCGCAATCTGTGACCAACAATTTACAAAGCCATCCACAACTCAACCCCCAGCTACATCACTAACCTAGTTTCAAAATACCAAACAAATTGCTCTATTCATTCCTCCCAAGATCTCCTGCTCTCTAGTTCTCTTCTCACTTTCTCCCATGCTTGCCTGCAGGACTTCTCCCAAGCCTCTCCCATCCTATGGAATTCCCTACCCCAATATGTCCAACTATCTCCTATCTCTGTCCACTTTTAGGCAATCCCTGAAAACTTTTGTCTTCAGAGAAGCCTATCCTGCCTCTACCTAACAACTATACATGTATTTTCTCCATCAGCTCATCCTCCACAGTTATTAACTTTTTTTTCACTTAAAAAAGCTATAGATTATAAGAAAAGAGCTTTTATTAAATATAAAAATGAAGGAATGCTATCATTGTTTAAACATTACAAAGAATAAAACAGAATATGCAAAAAGGAAATAAAGGCCGCAAAAATTGAAAATGAACAACAGATTGCAAAAGATAACAGAACCAACCCCATAAATTTCTTCAAATATATTAATAGTAAAAAGGTCCGGTCCAAGCATGTAGGTCCTTTACAAAATAATCTAGAGTGGGTGACTGTATAGACAGAGCTGAAAAAGGTATTTATTAAATTTGCCTGCTCTTTGTCCCCAAAGGAGCATGGGGGAGGTCTTGTCCATAATAGGCATGATATTGACACAGCTCCAGATGATCCACATTGGCTCACAATTGATATGATCCAAAAATATTTAGACAGAATAAAGTTGAATAAAGCACCTGGACCGGATGGCATACACCCATAGGTCCAAAAAGTATTGAACTTCATCATTTCAAAGCCATTGTTTCAAATTTTTAGGGACTCTTTAATGACTGGCATAGTACCATTGAATTGGCGTAAGGCGAATGTGGTGTCAATATTTAAAAAGGGGTCAAAATCTTTACCAAGTAATTATAGACCTGTTAGTTTGACTTCTATAGTTGGGAAGATACTGGAGAGTTTAATAAAAGACCACATAGATGAGTTCTTGCTGGAAAAAAATCTTTTAAGCAACAGACAGCATGGATTCATGAAAGACAGAAGTTGTCAAACAAATCTGATTTCTTTTTATGAGGATATGACCAAAACCTTGGACAGAGGGGTGGTGGTGGACGTGGTATACTTGGATTTTCCAAAAGGGTTTGACAGAGTTCCCCACACATGGCTAATGTGTAAGGTAAAGTCTACAGGCTTGGAAAAATCTGTATGTAAATGGGTAGAAAAGAGAGCGTTAATGAGAGAGAAAAGAAAGTAGTGGTTAATGATTCATACTCTGTATGGTCTAGGGTTGTCAGTGGTGTACCCCAAGGTTCAGTGTTGGGACCTTTACTTTTTAATATATTTATAAATGATATAGGGTCTGGGATTAAAAATCCCATTTCAGTCTTTGCAGATGACACCAAGCTGTGCAGTGGAATAACGTCCTTACAGGATGTCTCCAACTTACAAGCCGACCTCAATGCACTGTTTAATTGGGCAACTATGTGGCAAATGAGGTTTAATGTTGATAAATGTAAGGTTATGCACTTGGGGGCTAAGAATATGCATGCATCATACATACTATGGGGGATACAACTGGGGGAATCAATGGTAGATCACAAGCTTAATAATGGCATGCAATGCCAAGCTGCAGTTTCTAAAGCAAGCAAAATGCTCTCTTGTATTAAAAGAGGAATGGACTCCAGAGAGAGAGATATCATATTACCCCGGTACAAATCATTAGTAAGACCTCATCTGGGAATATGCTATTCAAGTTTGGGCACCAATTCACAAAAAGAACATTGGGGAACTGGAGAAAGTACAGAGAAGGGCAATCAAAACTGATAAGAGGCATGGAAGAGCTCAGCAATGAGGAAAGATTAGAGGAACTGAATTTATTCTTTCTTGAGAAGAGGAGATTAAGGGGGGATATGATCAACATGTATAAATACATCAGTGGTTCATATAGTGAACTCGGTGTAGAGTAATTCACCTTGAGGTCATCGCAGAGCACAAGGGGGCACTCTTTACGTCTGGAGGAAAAGAAATGTAATCACCAAACATGGAAAGGTTTGTTCACAGTAAGAGCTGTGAAAATGTGGAATAGACTCCCTCAAGAGTTGGTTCTGGTCAGCTCAGTGGATTGCTTTAAAAAAGGTCTGGATTCTTTCTTAGATACACAGAATATAACTGGATACTAACATTTATAGGTAAAGTTGATCCATGGAATACAGTATCCGATTGCCTCTTGGGGGATCAGGAAGGATTTTTTTCCCCTGCAGGAGCAAATTGAATCATGCTTTGCTGGGTTTTTTGCCTTCCTCTGGATCAAAGGCGGGTGTAGGATTAAAACTTTTTTTTTTTTAATGGTTGAACTTGATGGACTTTTGTTTTTTTTCAGCCAGATTAACTATGTAACTTGACCTTCCCCTTTAATATTGTAAGCGCTAACTAGTATGGCCCTCTGATTCCTTCTGAATTCAATTGTATTGCAACTGTACTGTTTGCCCTCACATTTTAAAGTGCTGTGCAAACTGTTGGTGCTATATAAATCCTGTATCATAATAATAATAATAATAGCAATAATAATAATCACAACGATCACATTACCAGTAGTAAACAATGTCTGTCATTTATGACACCATTGTTTACTACTATGATCTCTGTAACTGTTCGCAGCGATCACATGGCACAGGGCCAATCACAGCAACCTTGTATCATGTGTTAGCTGTGGCCAATCACAGCTATCACAGTACTACTTAATGGTTGTATAAGCAATCATAGTGTAAAAAAATCCCAAATTGGTAGTGTAAAATAGGAATGAACATCCCATTTGAATTACAACTACAACCAACTAATTTAATATTTAACATTTGTATGAAGTGTAGACATACAGAAAAGTAGGTCCAGAAACAAGTCATTAGCTTACTTCGTCTGTTAATTTGTCTCTTACAAAACTCTAAAAATGTAACACTATGCAATCTAACTGATGAAATAATATATGATGTGAGAAATCAGCTCTGCATAATTGCTGAGTAACTACAGGGTAGTCCTAGCAACAAGATGGAAGAAAGTTAACTCATTCCTTGTACTATAGCTACATGAGACCTGAATGACTGTTTATTCACAAAGGCTTTGTTCAATAAGATGAAAAGTAAAAAGGCTCCAGCTTTTTCATAAATGTTGGAGTGCTGTTCACTATCCTCTCATTTGTCATATTTTCAGCATAGACAAATAGCAAAGTGATAAGTGCATTTACTCACAGTAACCAATTAGAATTAAAGTGGTTGTAAACCTCAGACATGAAATATGAACAAAGTATACACCTCTATAGTGTGTACTAGTCTCTATCCAGACTAAGTGTCATTTCTGTCTGCTGTTTCATTCCTCTGTTATCAGCATGAATCACTTCTGATAAGTTTTCCTGACAGCAATAGAAATACGATGACAGGGGAGGGACCTCCAGCAGATTGACAGCCTCAGCTCTGTTCCTGCGAGCTGTGTAGAGGGACCTGTGTCTCTTCTCTCCAATCAGCTCTCAGAGTGTTCCTCACTGAGCTCTGCAGAGTGTTACTTCAGCTTTCTGCCTCCTTTTTTCTGAACTCTCAGACAAGCTATAAATTCAGCACTTTGAACGGATGTAGAGAAGACAATACTGCAGATGGACAGGTACAACTTATGTAGTAGGATTTTTTTTTATCTCTGTGTATCACCTGGTGGTAGTTCCTTCACTGGGTTTATATAACATCAGATTCTACCAGAAAACTGTGCCAGCCCTGGGTAATTTGTTGTGTATGCTTTAGCGCTGCACTTGTCACTGTATTTGTAAGATATTCCTGATATGAGATAAGGTTTGGGTGCATTAGCAGCTACTTATTTAGGGAAAATAAAATAGTTATATTTTATTTAATCAACAATGGGGTTATTTATTAGAGGTGTAGTTGGTATCTATAGAAGCACGCAAGATTAATTAATTGATTCATTAGCCCTGGGACACCTATAACTTCTCACCTGTGGTACCAGCCTAAAGATCCCACCAGCTGTTAGCCTGTGTACCAAGTTCTTCCTTGGACTCCACAAGTGAGAGACACTGTTCCTGTTTAACGAGGAACTGGTTGTTCTTTAGTATCTGTAGCTACAGAGCTTCATAGAAATTGTGCTGTATTGCTCCATATTATCTTTATTGAATTGCAGAGACATTGCTCTTTTAAGCTACCGGTATCTGTACAAAAATACATCATGCTGAGGAGGGCAAGGACTGCACATGAAAACCAATGCACAACATTGCCTAAACTGGTGGTATGAGGCTAGCTAATTACCTACAGCTACTCTCTTACAAGCTAATTCTGCCTCAAATGATTTATCCTTCAACAGTTAAAACTCTATTTATTGGAGCTGCCTTGCCATTGAAGAATTTCTTAGGTTTGTTTTCATGCTTTTGGTGCGTAGCACCTGCTAGGTCAGCAATCCCTTTCAGCTGCCCTGCATTAATTACAGTGCAGTACTAAGTCTGCATCTGGTAACAGGGCAGGAATGGATTTCTAGTGGTCATCTTGTGGCAAAGTAATAATCTCATCCATTGTTTGGAGGGAACGGGGATTTACAGGACCCACAAGGAGAGCAGAACACAGCCAGGGGGTGTGCAGAGGGAGCCTGGGAAAAGAGGGGGACATTGTTTTTGTAATTATTATACAGGATTTATATAGCGCCAACAGTTTGCTCAGCGCTTTGCAATATAACGGGAGACAATACAGCAACAATACAGTGCAATACAAGAGGGATAGGAGGGCCCTGCTCCTTGGAGCTTACAATCTAGGAATGCTGGAACTGTGGGCTGTGTGTGCCCAGAGCAGGTTCCAGGACACAAGACTGCCTGGAATATTGGAGTAAAGGGCTCAGCAGTCACCTTTATGAACTGCGTGTATCATATAAGAGAACAGACGTGCACTGCCGAAATGTTTGTTATGTTTCATTTTCTTTTCATTTATTAATTGAAGAATTTAGTTTCATCATATTTGTTATGTTGAACAGATTCGTTTTTGGCATTCGTATCTTACAGTGAGGAACAGAAGTATTTGAACACCCTGAGATTTTGCAAGCTCTCCCACTTAGAAATCATGGAGGGGTCTGAAATTCACATTGTAGGTGCATTCCCACTCTGAGAGACAGAATTAAAAAAACAAAATTCAGGAAATCACATTGTTTGATTTTTAAAGAATTTATTTGTCTTGCACTGCTGAACATAAGTATTTGAACACCTAAGAAACAGCAAGAATTCTGGCTCTCAAAGACCTGTTACTGTGGCTTTAAAAAGTCCACCTCTACTCCACTCATTAATCTAACTTAGTAGCACCTGTCTGAGCTCTTTAAAGACACCTGTCCACCCCACAGTCAGTCAGACACCAACTACTACCATGGGCAAGACCAAAGAGCTGTCAAAAGACACCAGAGACAAAACTGTGGACCTCCACAAGGCTGGAAAGGGCTGTGGGGCAATTGCCAAGCAGCTTGGTGAAAATAGATCAACTGTTGGAGCAATTGTTAGAAAATGGAAGAGGCTAAAGATGACTGTCAGTCTCCCTCAGACTGGGGCTCCATGCAAGATCTCACCTCGTGGGGTATCACTGATGGTAAGAAAGGTGAGGAATCAGCCCAGAACTACAAGGGAGGAGCTGGTCAATGACATGAAGAGAGCTGGAACCACAGTTTCAAAGGTCACTGTCGGTAGAACACTACGCCATCATGGTTTCAAATCATGCATTGCGCGGAAGGTTCCCCTTCAAGTCATCACATGTCCAGGCCCGTCTGAAGTTTGCCAATGACCATCTGGATGATTCAGAGGAGGCATGGGAGAAAGTCATGTGGTCAGATGAGACCAAAGTAGAACTTTTTGGTCTAAACTTCACTCGTCGTGTTTGGAGGAAAAAGAAGGATGAGTTGCATCCCAAGAACACCATCCCTACTGTGAAGCATGGGGGTGGTAACATCATGCTTTGGGGGTGCTTTTCTGCGAAGGGGACAGGACGACTGCACTGTATTAAGGAGAGGAAAAATGGGGCCATTTATTGTGAGATTTTGAGCAACAACCTCCTTCCCTCAGTCAGAGCATTGCAGATGGTTCGTGACTGGGTCTTCCAACATGACAACAACCTGAAGCACACAGCCAGGATAACCAAGGAGTGGCTCCGTAAGATGCATATCAAGGTTCTGGAGTGGCCTAGCCAGTCTCCAGACCTAAATCCAATAGAACATCTTTGGAGGGAGCTGAAACTCCATGTTGCTCAGCGACAGCCCCGAAACCTGACAGATCTAGAGGAGATCTGTGTGGAGAAGTGGGCCAAAATCCCTATTGCAGTGTGTGCAAACCTGGTCAAGAACTACAGGAAACATTTGACCTCTGTAATTGCAAACAAAGGCTTCTGTACCAAATATTAACACTGATTTTCTCAGGTGTTCAAATACTTATGTTCAGCAGTGCAAGACAAATACATTCTTTAAAAATCATACAATGTGATTTCCTGAATTTGTTTTTTAATTCTGTCTCGCAGAATGGGAATGCACCTACAATGTGAATTTCAGACCCCTCCATGATTTCTAAGTGGAAGAACTTGCAAAATCGCAGGGTGTTTCAAATACTTCTGTTCCTCACTGTATATTTGTTTGTATCCGAAGGATTCAATATCTTCGAATCCGATCAAATCCATTGTGAAGAATCGCTGGTTGTTAATGAGCAGCCACCACATCCTTAACAACCATGACTAATCTGCTGTCAGTGGGATTCCCTGAAAGGTTGCTATGCAGAGTTGCACCATATTGCGCACTCTTCAGTTTCAGTAAATCAACCACATTGTGTCCACCCTTTCCTTCTATATAAGCTTTAGTAAAGCAGAGAAGTAAAACCTTTGCATTTTCTTTTATTAGTAGACATTTTCAACAAGTTTCAGGTTCTTCATCATACAGCCTTGTCTATATAATTGCCTCCACCCCTGTCTTGTATGCTCACCAGCTCCACATACTGTACTTGTCTATGCTGTCATTCATATGCAGCGTATTATCACTTGCCAGTAATTCGATTACTTTGCTCTTGGACACAAAGTCAAATATGGACCCATTCCAATATAGATGTCCGCATTTTCTGACTTATTAAGTCATATGGCGATTCAAAACTTGCCACCACTAGGACCCTTTAGACTACATCTGTGGACCGAGGGACAATTGCTATCAGCTACTTACGCCATGTTCTCCAAGTACCACCAAAGCTCTATAAATCTTCTCTGACAGTCCATCTACGTAATGTGGCATGTGGCTGCATCCCAGCCCTGTGAAAACAAATGGCACTACCCCACCACCCAATTGTGGTTCCAATTGCGGTTCATCATAATTAACAGAACCAAAACAATAGAGCTACCCACTGCATCCCTTCACAACCAGGAAGAAAAGTTTGCAACACATGATCTCCATGGTCCACCTGCTCATCATCATACAACAAAAACATATTAAACAACACATATAAACCGTTGACCCCTTCTCCACTGACTAACTAAGGAGGTTTGTTCTGATCCCTTGTGGCAGCTGATGACAGGCAGATACTCTCAGAACAAGCTATACAGTTTCCAACACTTTGACCAAGAAGTTGCTTTGGGGAGGAAAGGGGGGGGGGGCACTGCCTCTCATGCTCATTGGCCTAAAACTTGGTGGGGGGGGGGTGCTCACATACCCTGAACCCAGAAGCCACTGCCGATGTACAGGTACGCATGTGTACAAGCAGTAAAATGCAGGCAGGTGGTTGGCAAGCGGTAAAGCCCAACTCCAGATTTAATTCATTCAGAAGTCACGTCTTATGCGTTCATTTGTCCCGGTATCTGACCAATTCTAATTATCAATACTGATACAACTTGTTTATGATTCCAATATTTATATTGCCTCTTTTTGATTGGAAATTTACTTGCTTGAGACTTTCCATTTCCAAGGAACTTTTCAGCAGAATGGCCGCATCTCATGTATTTGTCCATTTATTAGTAAGCTCTAAGGGCTCGTTCACACTTGGCTGTTTTATCAACGCTTGCCAAATGCCCCTATAGCGTTTGGCAAGCGTTGGTCCGGCGTTTGCGGAGCGTTTTTTAACGCTTGGCAAACGCTCGGCAAACGCCGCATGCGCGGTTTAGCGGCGGTTGCTAGGCGTTTGCCGAGCGTTAATAACGCCCCACAAACGCCTATAATGCAGTTTGAGTGGTGTTACCGCTCCGCAAATGCCCCGTAACCGCGTTGCCCCGTAATCGTGTTGCAACCGCACCGCAGACGCCGGCCGGGCGTTTGCGGAGTGGCACCATAGACTAGAATAGGAGGCTTCAACACCTCCTGACTCGACCAGAGGCGTCCGTTTTGCCACGACGCGACGCAAATGCTCCCGTTAGAACAGCACCATGTGCTGTAATGTGCAGAATTGGCAGAGGCGTAAAAACGCTTCCCAAACGCCTCTCTGCCGTCTGCACACAACGTGTGAATGTAGCCTTAATTCATTATTTGGTTCTGTTACAAGGGCTTTGGTGTTTTGGGGTCATATCCTCCCATTTTTATTTTCTCAGATTTTTTATTTTTACCATTTGCTTTTACAGTTGGAGATATGGCTTGTGTGTCTCCTTTTGTAGATCCATAGTCCCCCATTATACCTGGCCATTTAATTTTTGGCTTGGCTGTTACATTATTATGTATTCTTGGCATCCATCTATCTGGAGGCTATGTGAAGGCTCTACTATTTCTTTCAATATACTATTAGGTAAAAAATATTAAATTTTTTCCCCGTTTTTTGTAATTTACCCTTAGGCCTCTTTCACACGGGCGTTCCATATGTCCTTTTTTCATCTGTCCATTTACGGATGAAAAACCGACCCCCATGTATTTCTATGGACTTGTGGATGTAAACTGATGAACATCTTTTTACAGTCGTTAATGTCCACATCCGTTTTTTTTAACGGAAGAAACCCTATTTTTCTTCCGAAAAAACCCCGGAATGGATGAAAAAGGGTGTCAACGGATGTAAATGGATTGCATGCAGCCCGGCAGGTCAGGAAAGGGGGGGAGCGAGCGCCCCCCCCCCTTCCCTGAACCATACCAGGCCACATGCCCTCAACATGGGGGGGGATGAGTTTTTAGTCATCAGCTGTCAGCTGTTTTTTTCTTTTTTGCAGGTGGCGGCGGTGGCAGCGGCGGCAGGCATTGTGAGTTATGTTGGATCTACTTCGGGGGACATTCTTTTATTTTCCTTGTTTTAATAAAGGACTTGTCAAATAATGTCTCCTGTCTTTTCTCACACTACACTTTTTTTGTGAATGAGTAGCAGTACCATGTACTCCATACTCATTCACATAGGGGGGAGGCCGGGATCTGGGGGCCCCTTGCTAAAGGGGGCTTCCAGATTCCGATAAGCCTCCTGCCCGCAGACCCCCACAACCACATCCCAGGCCCTCAAGGTAAAACAATTCCCAGCATCTGTGTCTTAGGACTTGTGGGGAGTAGGAAATTCTCACGGCCATCAGCACCGTTCTCTACAGAATTTTCCTGAGAACTCAAGCTGACCCAACGAAGCACTCCTAGAAGGTGTGTCCTGGGCTCACAGCAAGTAGGTTGACATTCCACTAGGAGGACGGCTGTCACTGAAGGACAGAGGAGGATATGGAGGGCAGCGCTAGAGTGTGGAGAAGGTGAGTAGTGCTGTGCAAACTTTATCTTAATAAAAGAAGGGTGGGAGCAGGATTTTGAACCCCTCCAACAGTAAAACTTCACAAACCTAAGCAGAATCATTGAATATTTTACATAAATGATAGAAGAGGCAATCACATTCTCCATATTAAAAGAGGATTTTGTAATCACTGGTACATTTACCAGAAATGTTTGCTGTCTAGTCATTCACTATGTCTTGCCTGCTTTATAAAAATAAATAACACACTGTTTGCAATATGGTATGCATGACCTTCTGTATTATTGACTGGATTCTGAGCACATGTCATGAAAGTCCAACACAGATTTTCCGGCGTGTACTTTTCTAGTATCTCCAGCATGTGTCAAAATATCCGGTGTCACTGAAACTTAAGTGTCGTGTCTTGAGTGAGTGGCTAAAGAAACCTGTTTTGTTGATATTCTAAAACCATATGGTACAGTGGGCACATGAAAGAGTGAGATATATGCTATCAGATTTTGTGAAGTAGAACTTATAGTTGTGCTAGTAATTTGCTAGCAGTTCTGTTCTTGAGCAGTAAGAGTCCACCCAACACCTATATCAGTTTTTACTGGACACTATTGGTTTTAGTTACCCAATATCACCTTTCAACCAAAATATCCAGTGGGTCATGGAATCCTAAAGACAATAAAAATGTCAGTTTTGGAAAAATCTATCTCTTGGTGATAAAGATGCATTAAATACTACGTAGGTTCTGTTCTCATTTTTCGCACCTGAAAAATGAGTGTCAGAGTAGAATCTGCCAAGTTTTTTTCTACTTTCGTTGGCTTTGACATTTTATTTCCATTTCTGACTTATGTTTCTTTTTAAATGTCTGGGTCTTTAAAAGTATTTTTCCACTTTTGCAGACAAATGTGGATACTACCTACCCATTCACATAGCATAACTTTAGCTATTACAAAGGGGGGAAAAGTCCTCTTTTTTGATGGGCCTTTAACGGCACAATTTACTTGCTAAATTTAAGTAAATTGTGCCGTTAAAGTCCCACCAAAAAGAGGAATTCCCCCCCCTTGTATTCGTTAGAGATGTTGGCACTTTGTGTATTATATCCCTTCCTCTCTCTAACTTTAGCTATTACATGCCATAATATTTAATATTTTCTTTTTCCCCTTTTATATGCTCTCGTTTTATAACTCCAACACAGAAAAATCCTACATAGTTCTCTTTGTTTATGAGGGAACTGTGGAGCTGTGTTTGCTATAATTAACCCTGTCTGTACTGCGCTGGAAGATCTCCCTATCAGTTGTGAACTAGATTTGAACACTGTCTGTGCTAACAAAGAAGCTGATCCTTGGCATTGTATGCTGTTAAAAGGAAACTCATCCAGTCAGAATTGTTCAGAAGTACCTGCAGCCTGCCATAGGCTTTCTACTGAGAAACATCTAAAAGATAAGAAATATACAAAATGAAATAAAAATGTTAAGGTATGCTCTGTGTATGGGAATACATAACAAAAATATATTGGAATTTTCTCAAAAATACACTGGCTGCAATATTCATTTCCCTTCTAAAGTTGTTCCCTGCAGTACTTTTTCTGACTGAGTAAAGTCTGTGAGTGCAAGGCATCATGGCTCAGTCCCTGAATTAGTGCAGGGATCAGCACTGATATCATCAGCACTGCTAGAAGGACATTGAAGGGGAACCAGCATGACCAGCCAGAAGGCATCAGAAAAAGGTAAGAAAAATAAAACATACAGCTGGTGGGGGACTTCATAGGGATAGGGGTCCATTGGGGGGTGCCTGAAGTAGGACTTTAAGCAGGTAAGACATTAAAATCTGTCTATACATCTTTAAAGTCTATTTTTTGTATAGATAATTTTCTCTAGCTTCCCATGACTACAGGATTTTGGTGTTCCTGTTGTAAATGTACACATGCATATCGGGAATCTGTAGACCTGATATTATATCTGCTACATTAAGTTTACAAGTACTGTGATGTGCAGCAGAAGATATTGCTGAGCATTAAGCAATGTTTCCATGCTGTCACTGATTTCATCCATCCTATTATTTAACAGCTCAGTCTATTCACAGCTGTCCCAAGTAACACTTCTATTTGCAGGTTTCTCTGGATGCACTGTCTATTTTAGTTCAGGGGTGGTTACAGGGCAACAAAACATAAGTAAACAAAAGATACCCCATTGAGATAAAAATATATTGACTAAAAAGCTTGTTCCTCCTGGAAGCAGCATGCAGTAATTTCCTAAATGGCTGTTAAAAATTGGCTCAGCCTATACAAGCACAGCATGTCCCTTATGCAGTGCACGTCTACTGATTGTTTTATAAGATATGATTGGATTGTTAAAAGGCAATACCTTAATGTTTCCATTTTGTCTCAACAGCTGCACTTCGCCATAGATGTGGAGGGATCTGTGGTTCATTGAGCCTAATGTAACTTATATGATTGTTAGTGTTATTGAGCTAAGTTGGATGGCCAAGTAATTCTCTAGATTGATGATGTGCAGCCATTCTTGATGTGGCATAGTCACTCTGCTATGGCATGTTTGTCATTATTAAGGCTTAAGTACAAGCTTTAGATACATCCAATACTTATTATTATTATTATTATACAGTATTTATAAAGCACCAAGAGATCGCTCAGCGCTGTACATTGTAAAGAGAGACAGATCATGCGACAATACGATAACAATACAATGTGATACACAAGGGGTTCGAGGGCCCTGCTTTTTCGAACTTACAATCTAGGAAGGAGGGGATAGTGGTACAGGAGGAAATGGCTGTGGGGGATGGAGTGGTAGGAAGAGTGGAGGAGGTCGGCAATTAGCAGGGGGTGGGGTAGGCTTCCCTGAAGAGGTGGGTTTTCAGGGTGCGCCTAAAGGAGAGGAGAGTAGGTGATAGTCTGATGGATTGGGGTAGGGAGTTCCAGAGGATGGGTGACGCCCTGGAGAAGTCCTGGAGGCGGGTATGGGAGGAGGAGACCAGGGAACTAGAGAGAAGGAGGTCTTGTGAGGAGCGGAGTGTGCGTGTTGGGTGGTATTTAGATATTAGGTCGGTGATGTAGTTTGGGGCAGTATGATGGACAGCTTTGTATGTCAGTGTTAGGATTTTGAATTTGATCCGTTGGGCAATCGGAAGCCAGTGGAGGGATTGGCAGAGGGGGGTGGCGGAAATGGAGCGGTTGCTAAGGTGGATGAGTCTGGCTGCCGTATTCAGGATCGACTGAAGCGGGGATGGCCTGTGGCGAGGCAGGCCAGTGAGGAGGGAGTTGCAGTAATCGAGTCGTGATATGGTGAGCGAGTGGATGAGCTGCTTAGTGGTTTCCGGGGTTAGGAACGTGCGGATTTTGGCGATGTTGCGGAGGTGAAGTCTGCATGAGTTTGTTGGTGATTGGACTTGGGGCTGGAAGGATAGATTGGAGTCAAGTATGACCCCAAGTACTCTGGCTTGTGGGGCAGGCCTGATGGTGGCATTGTTGGACGTGATGGAGAAGTCAGTGGAGGGTGGTGTGCAGGCAGGTGGGAAGACGAGGAGCTCGGTTTTGGAGAGGTTCAGTTTAAGGAAGTGGAGAGACATCCTGTTTGATATGTCGTTCAGTAGGCTTGTGATTCGGGCGGAGACTGAAGGGGTGAGGTGAGGGGTGGAGAGATAGATTTGCATGTCGTCCGCATAGAGGTGATAGTTGAAGCCATGAGAGTGTATGAGTTGGCCAAGGGAGGAGGTGTAGATGGAGAAGAGAAGGGGCCCGAGGACAGAGCCTTGAGGGACCCCAATAGAGAGGGGGAGTGAGGGGTAGGTGGTAGCATTGTAGGTAACGCTGAAGGAGCGTTGTGATAGGTAGGACGAGAGCAAGGAGAGAGCGGAATTGCAGGAAGACCTGTGGCAATTACTTTTCAATGAACCCTGGGCACACCACTATACAACCTTCACAAATCTTTGTAATAAAAACAGTTTGCATACTGTATATTGAAGCACGAGTTCAACTGCATTAATGTGATATATCTATCTATCTACACTCATTGGCCACTTTATTACACCTGTTCAATTGCTTGGTAGCACAAATTGCTAATGAGTCAATCACGTGGCAGCTACTCAATGCATTTAGGCATCTAGACATGGTGAAGGCAACTTGCTGAAGTTCAAACCGAGCATCAGAATTGGGAAGAAAGGGGATTTATGTGACTTTTAACATGGCGTGGTTGTTAGTGGCAGAAGGGCTGGTCTGAGTATTTCGAAAACCGCTGGTCTACTGGGATTTTCACACACAACCATCTCTAGGGAAATCGAGACTCATCAGAGTGGGTAACAATTTTCCAATCTTCTATTGTCCAATTTGGGTGAGCCTGTAATAATTGTAGCCTCTGTTTCCTGTTCTTAGCTGACAGGAGTGTCACCCGATGTGGTCTTCTGCTGCTGTAGCCCATCTGCTTGACAGTTTGATGTGTTGTGCGTTCAGAGATGGTATTCTGCATACCTTCATTGTAATGAGTGGTTATTTGAGTTACTGTTGCCTTTCTATCATCTCGAACCAGTCTGCCCATTCTCCTATGACCTTTGACATTAACAAGGCATGTTCGTCCACTCACTGGATATTTTTTTCTTTTTCGGACCATTCTCTGTAAACCCTAGAGATGGTGTGCATGAAAATCCCAGTAGATCAGCAGTTTTTTAAATACTCAGACCAGCCTGTCTGGCACCAACAACCATGCCACGTTCAAAGTCACTTAAATCCCCTTTGTTCACCATTCGGATGCTCATTTTGAACTTCAGAAAGTTGTCTTCACCACATCTAGATGCCTAAATGCATTGAGTTGCTGCCATGCGATTTTCTGATTAGCAATTTGTGTTACCAAGCAATTGAACAGGTGTACCTAATAAAGTGACCGTTGAGTGTATTTCTCATTATAAGGGCAAGAACAGTATGATATACAGTTTACAGCAACAAACTTTCTCTATAACTCTCCCCACCTTAACACAGGTCTAGCAAACTTTGCATTTAAGCAGGCATTCAAGCCCAGGTCCTATTTACAGCTCTGTTGTGACTGGACCTGATTCTGTAGTGGCTAACCAGTTGTGCCATGATGGAATTATGGGCTCAATTCACAAAGCTGTAACACAAGGATAGGGATCTTTTTTTTTCAGCCATGTGGCTGTAATTTTCAAATCTCTTTTATGAAAATGAGGCTGATGAGGACTGAAGGGGAATTGAAATTAGTCTATGCTATGCTATTTCAAACCAGAATTCAAAAATACACTTCGCGTTCCTATGTGATTTAGTGCAATGCAATTTTCAGCCCATTCATTTAAATGTGCTGAAATCGCACTGGACCACACCAAAAGTACTGCATGCACTACTTTTATAAACGCACCGCAACCACTGCTGCAGTGCCATGTGATCCAGTGTAGGCAAGCACACTGTGTTTGTGATTAAGGATGTTGTTAGTAATACATTCACAGCCGCAGCAGATCAGCACCCATTAAAAGTGGTGCGGGAAACTTGCACAGAATGCGTTCTGCTGTAAACAGGCCCTAAATGTGGTTGATGCACATTATCCAGGTGTGTCCCCCTTTCAGCATCCTTCCCAGCTGCCAATATTTTTACTCTGTTTGCATTGCCATCCCTGCCAATGTTTGCTTAAAGTACAATATATATAAACCCTCACCAGGTAAAACAACCCATATAGTTTAAAATAGAAATGAAAGGCAAAACATTTGTGCATAGATATAAAAACATTATAATAACCCTTTCCCCTTTTTTTTAAAGGTGATTACATGTCATGTTCTCAGCTGCATAAGGAGCTGGGGGAAGAGAAACAGCAGCACACTGAACTTGCTGGTGAAAGACTCTGCAAGGAAGGGGGGTGTCAGCACAAGTCTACTCATTGGAGGAGAGCACACTAAGTTCCCAGCACAGCTAGAGAACTAACCACGTTGTGCTCACATGCCTAGTGTGGCCAGTTTTTAATAGGAAAGCAAAGGGACTGGCAGGAACAGCAGGGATTTTACACAAAAGAAGCAATAGAAAGAGAACAACCTACTTTTTCTTACAAGTACATGGTACAACTGGCACATATCAGGAATATGCAATGTTGGGTTTGCATATTCTTTAAATTGATTGTAAAGTCTATTTTTTTTTTATTAAAATAATAAATAGGTTTATACTTACCTACTCTGTGCAAAGGTATAGCACAGAGCTGCCCTGAACCCCCTCTTTTGGGGTTCTCCTCCGGTGATCTTGGCTCCTCTTCTTCTGTGTTTGCCCCCATAGCAAGCCACTTTCTATAGGCAAGACATGCAGGCTCACTCCTGAGCCAGGCTGTGTGTGTTCATATACACACACAGCCTGGCTAGGCCCAACTCCCACTCTTTGCTTACTGGATTTGACTGATAGCAGCAGGACCAAGTGACTCCCGTTGCTCCAAGCAAAACCTTTGATACTGGAAAGAGAGAAGACCTGCAGCCAGGAATAGCAGTTGAACGAAAAATGGGGTCATGTAAGTATTAGGAGGAGGAGAAGGGGAACAGACAACAGAAGGTTTTTTTTTACCTTCATGCAGAGAATGCATTAGGGTAAAAAAACCTTTAGACTTTGGAACCACTTTAACTTGGACAGGTACAGCCTTACAAAGGAAAAAAATAGAAATGTAAATAAAAAGTTATGGAGTTACTGTGGGACTGCCCAGGCTAGGAAATTTCCACTAAATACAGGAAGAGTTGCAGTAAATGTATTTTTGAGTTACTAAAACCTTTTGGAAACAGTTCTTCACCAAGGATGATTCAGGGGTGCCATGTTCTTCACCTCAGAGTGTTATGCCATAAGAACTGACTACAGGAGTCACATTCCTCTACAACCTCCTGCAAACAGAATACACCTTTCAATTGTTGGTTTTTTAACATATTCAAGTTGCTGTCTCTGCTCACATTAGCTATCCCTGCTCACTAGCTGTAGAGAGGGAAAACCAAAAATTAATAGCGTGATCACAGGCGCATGTGCTTGCTCGGTACTGGTATTGGCACCAAATGCCCTATAAAAGCAGTGTGAAATGGATAGACTGCTGAGCGGTCTTCAACTAGTTCCTTATTTACTTGTGACTGGACCTGCTACATCTAAGTTCACATGTACAACCCAACTTGCCTTTGACCTGTTTGTGGATTTTTGTGTTCCCGTTGTGACCTCAGTTTGTCTTTCAGACTCTGAATCCAGCCTTCTGATTTGGTATCTTGCTACTCAGCTGTTAACTTACCTGTTACTAACCTGTATTATGTTACTGACACTGCATCTGTCCTCTGTTCCTGTACCTTTCTGTTCCATTATTACTGACCATGGTCTGTATCCTGACACTGTCCCTGTATTCTGATTTACTACCTCGCTGCCCAACTGTTGACAACCTCTGAATTGTGTCCTGGCTTTGTTCCTGTCTGCTGATAGGGTACTACCTGTTTTCTGCATCTGCTTCTTACCTGGTGGTCCACAGTGGTCTGTACCTTACACCCAACAGCTGGCCCTTGTGCCCAGTGGTGTATTTTGGTTTTGTGCTGTCCTAGGAAACACTAAATTAGATGCCCCATCTAAATCGGAGCCAAAGAAACGAAAGGAGTATTGGAACATACTAATATTTTATTTTACATGGAAATAATTGTTAGAATAGGGCACAAAGAAGAAAGAGAGAGAGAAAGAGGAAGAGAGAGAGTGAAAGGGAGAGAGAGAGAGAGAGACTGCTGGCGACATATTACTATACAGGAATACATCATCATTAGAGGGGAGATTAGATCAATGAAGTGGTCACAGGTTACTTTTTTTTGCTATGCCCACAAAAAGCCCCGCTGGCACAGAGGAAATGCAGTTGCTTAGCAGGCGGTGCTCCCCATCCCCAACACATACCAAGGGAGTGCCCACAAGGATTGGACAGGCAGGCCACCTCCAATGTACCGGATCCTGTGCACACATTGCGTTGGCCATCAGTGCCCTCCTGTCTGGTGTGGCCTTCATCCGCTCAATTTGTCACCTCCCGCTCTGAGATATCACTGCTTCCGGGGGGGGGGGGGTAAGTCCTCTTCACACAGGGACTTGAGCAGCAGCAGGCACCATTGGTACCTGCTGCTGACAATCAAATTCAATTAGGAGGAAGTAAGGGCGGGGCTAATTCCTGTTGTGTGTCTATGGAGTGCAGCTCTATGGACACACAACTCAGAAATGCACAGACACCATGTGCCCCCATAGCAGCTGTTTGCTATGGGGACACACAAAGAAGAGAAGGAGACAAGATTGCCCTTAGGGGACCCGAGAAGAGAGGACTGGGACTGCTTTGAGCAATGCCACTGCACAGAGCAGGTGAGTATAACGTGTATTATTTTAAGTAAAACAAAATACACCATAGTAACACTTTAAGATCAAAAGATAGATGGTTAAGTTCAGAGAGATAAAGATACTGTATATAATCATTTCTGAAGTCCCCAATTGTGACCACTCCTAAAAAAAGCCACAAAATGGAATGCATGATTAATTATGCTGGATTCATAGCTAGTTTCAAGGGTTCTGGCCAAATTAGTGGAGGAAGTGGGATAGGGTGCACCAGCAATGCCAGCTTTATTCCTGACAAAAAATTCAAGTATTTTGGGTCTGCTACTTTTGCTAGTCATGCCACCTGTAAAAGACTTTTTTTTAACTGATATTAATCACATGAAAGGTGATTGGGTGTTGTTGCTGTCTGTAATTCCTCAGCCAAAAATATGCTTCCAAACAACACTGTGGTGGGGAATGTCCCTTAAATTGCTGGTTCCAACATACAGCATACAGCGTTAAAGCATCCCTCAAACGTCTTCTTTGAAAGCTTTGTGTGTTTTCCCTGTCACCCTGGAACCGTCATAGACAGGACCTGGTCCCCTCTGTAATTTTTCTGGTGTTCACACAGATTTGCTATGGCAGTGTCCAGTTTCCTATACTTGCCTTTTAGACAGAAATAGCCAAAATTTAGAATCAAGTTTTGCCCCCCCTACAGACTTAAATGGGATTCATTGCTGTTTATGTTTCTCAGATTTCAAACAGGATCTGATGTACCCCTCCGTTAACTGAACTTTGGCAGATCCGATCATCTCCTTACATGACTAATGCATAATGTTTTTATGTATTCTTGCTTTGTCAACTACAACACATAATTAAAATGGTAAGCAACCCTTTGAATTTTCCAGCTGGAATGAGAGTTCTCACATTTTAAATTATATATGCAGTGTTACTACTAAGGATCAGATTCATCGTTGTAATGAAGGCACATTAATCACATATCACTTTCAGTTTAATAATTTAATATAGCTAAAATAGAAAGTGTATCGTGGTTGTAGCATGTACCAAGACTTTCTTGATTAGAGCCTTGTGATGAGAGTACATCCAGAGCAAAACTAATACCTCATGACTGTTATAGAACAGTTGTGGCATCTACAGTTAACCTGAAGAATTCAAACATATTTAAAGAACAAATGGATAAATAGTTGCTGTTTTTTACTACAGTAATGACATTCACATACATGCCCTTTATGTTTGCTGCTATAGCAACTCAACTGTCAGGAACATTTCTATACATTTATGAGTATAGGGATTAAAGTATTGTGGGAGGGTAGGAATAAAAAACTAAATTTAACTTAAGAAATTTAGTTTAATCTGTTTTATTAATGTAACAGTACACTTAGACAAAACGTGGAACAAAACAATAGGGTACTAACGTCAAAAAAGCGCTTACATATCTATTTCCGCATATGCAGGCAGTACAGATCATAGGTACAAATAGCATGCACAAATAGGTAGGCATTCACATGAAATAAGAGAGTAAATCACATTCCAAAATATCAGAATATAGACTAGGAGCATAAGCACATATTATACAAGTAAAAAAGAAAATATCCAGTAAGCGGCAGTTGAGTGAACAAAAATGCCTTGTTGATGTTAGAGGAGAATGGGTACACTGGTAATGATGATAGAAAGGCAACAGTAACTCACATAACCACTCGTTACAACCAAGGCATGCAGATTACCATCTCCGAATGCACAACATGACAAACTTTGAAGCAGATGGGCTACAGCAGCAGAAGACCATACTGGGTGCCACTCCTGTCAGCTAAGAACAGGAAACGGAGGCTACAATTCACACAGGCTCACCAAAATTGGACAATAGAAGATTGGAAAAACGTTGCCTGGTCTGATGAGTCTCAATTTTTGCTGCTACATTCAGATAGCAGGGTCAGAATTTGGCATAAACAACAAAAAGGCATAGCTTCATCCTGCCATGTATCAACGATTCAGGCTGGTGATGGTGGTGTAATGGTGTGGGGATATTTTCTTGGCACCTGTTGGGCCCCTTAGTACCAATTCAGCATCTTTTAAACGCCACGGCCTACCTGAGTATTGCTGACCATTTCCATCCCTTTATGAATACAGTGTACCCATCTTCTGATGGCTACTTCCAGCAGGATAATGCACCATGTCACAGAACCAATGGGAAGGCAACACCAATTTACTTTTGCAGGTAAAAAAAATGTGCATTTACTATTTTTGGTTGCAGGAGCCTGTAAATCATTACATCAGTAATCAGCAGATCGCTGGTGCCATTCTGCTCTCCTGCAGACCTGTCAGTATATCTGCTTGCTCATACAGGATATACGGGCAAACAGATATACTGACAGGAAGACTCAATGAACTACCACATCGCTCCACACACAGGGCTGTGATAGTTCATTGAGAGCTACAAGCTGACAACCACCATTGCTGTCAGGACTTGTAGTTTATTAATTCACAGAAAACTGTGAATGAATGACACAGCTGTGTGGGATGTTTTTACAAAGTGACAGATCATATAGGGAACTTCTCTCTGTACTTCTGTCACGGGGAGGTGGGGATGTCAACGGGCAGTGGCTGCAGCAACGGGAACATTTTACATATTCTGCCCTAAAAATGGGTGGAGCATGTACCATGTTCCCAAAAGTGAACTTATCCTTTAAACCGTGAATGAGGTAAATGTATTAGAAGAATACCAAATATTATTTCAGACAGTCCAGATGAGACTGAAAGAGTCAGATTTGTCTTCATCCAAAGTTATCATATTTTCTAAATATTCAATCGGATTAATTTCACAAGCTGAAGCGACTAATGTAGGTGGGTCAGTTTGGTGCCAGCACCTTGCAAATAACATATTGAGCTGCAGTCAAGAAATGTCTAATCAGACGTTTTGATGTGCTTGTAGGGGCCTGGCAACAAAGACAATACAGTAAACTGGGGTACGTTTGGGTATGTATCTTCTACTAGATCAGTGAGTAGTTTTAACATTTTGTCCTAAAAAGAGATAATGCACAGGCAAGTTCCCCATTTGTATAACATGTTGCCAGAAGCCTGCAAACAGCACCAACAAACATCAGGCATGGTGGGGTCGATTTTATAAAGGGTCGAGGGACAGCGACACCACCTAGTGAGTATGCAGTAATTATGTTCTTGGGCAACTGAAGACGCTGAATGTTTGTAAGATAATGGCAAGATTTTATTCCACTCAAGATCATCTGCCAGTACATTCAGTTCCTCTTCCCATCTGGACAGATATAGGAGTGTGTTCGGATAGGATTCCCACAGTAGGATTCGGTATATCTGGGAGAGTGGGTGAACAGGCCTGGAGGTCTGGGAAAGCAATGACTTAAAATCCATGAGTGTTCTAGTGAGAGAAACCGAGGAAGAGCACTGTCTAAGGAAGTGTTCCAGCTGCGTATATTCCAGCCATACACACTGAGAGTTATGGCAATTCGAGAGGATTTGGAAGAGAGGAAGGAGTTTACCCCCAGACAATGTGTTATTACTCCTAAGCCAGGAGAGAAATCTAGAGCTACCAGCAGTCAGAGCAAAAGACACAAGTGACATTCTGCAAAATATCTTTCGAGGATCTATGGATAGAGTCAGCCTAGAGTAGGGAAGTAAGGTCCAGCATCTTGAATGTGAGTCCACAATTTGGATGATCTGGTATGATACCAGTCTTCTATTTCAAGTATGCTGCATGAGAATATGACTTTTTGAGGTAAGGCCCCCCCCCCCCCCAGTCTTAGGAATAGAAAATGTAGTCTGACTAATTCTGTTTTTTTTTTTAACCATATATATGATAAACTTAACAAATTTAAAGAGTAAAAATAGGTAGTGTGTACAACGCCTCATGCCCTCCAAACCATTCTGACAGACCTAATACCAGCACTTTACCCCTCAGCATTATACACAGACAAGATATTGAGGTATAAATCAAAGGAATCACTTTGCTGAACAGAAATACGGGTTTTTATACACTTCCGATGTAGGAGCAGTCCCCACATGAACAATAAATACAAATATTAAACATTGGGATAAACATCAAACAATGATTAGGTAATAAGATAAAGTTGACACAAAACTAATCCCATCATGTAGGAATTTCCAGGAGGATTAGCCAACAGACAGAAACAATAGGCTCATTTAACTCAATTAACAAGGAGAAAGACATAACAGGAAACACATAACACCTTATTACAGATTACAGGAGGAGACCCTAGCATCAGGTTGTTTTGAGCTGATTAAATTAATATCTGCTCTGAGTTTCTGAGTCCAGGAGGGGGTTGAAGCAGTCAATGCTAGTTTGGGTTGTCTATACTCCAACACAAATGCCCCAAATGTGTATCCAGGTCCTCTAGTTCTCAGAATCTGTGTGTTTTGGGGAATCATGGACATGAATCATAAGTAAAACTTCTCACACCTCCCAAAGAATAGAGCCCCCTCAAATGCCAGAGCCCAGTCAGTAGGCAAGAGGCTAGCCTGCAGGCCCTCCAAAAGCCCTTGTGGATCTGCCACAGGTAGATATAAACAATCCAGTTAAATCCAGTATGTTTTCGGTTAAACTTCTGAAACAGTTCTAAAGTCTGTCTTTGTACTAGCTTCCTGTCATCCACTTTATATCAGCATTCAGACTGGGAGAGGAGGGGCAGCACTGTAAGCCAATTAGGAATTTTTGCTTTGCACAATTCTGGGGAGTCTAAGAAACTGAGCTCTCTGATTTGAGCAGATGGAGTGGGCTCCAACTCCTTCACTCTCCAATCACATACAGTTTTGAAGCCATCAGTTCTAAAAACATTTATCTTGGTCTCATCACTCCAGAGTCCCAGTAGTCTTCTTCTTTTTCAGCATGGGCCCTGGCAACTTCTAGGCAGGTTTTTTTGTGCATGGGCTTTAGGAGAGGCTTCCTTCGTGGATGACACCCATGCATGCCATTCCTCTGCAGTGTACACCATATAGTGTCATGGGAAATGGTCACCCCAGTTTGGCTTTTTACTTATTTAGCTAACTGCAGGAATCTTGGATGGTAATTTTCTTCAAAATTGCTCATCAGAAGATGCTCTTGTCGAGGTGATAACCTCTGTGGATGGCCTGGACATCTCTGTGAGAAGGTTGCAGTTCCATTTTTGTTAAATTTTTGTATTACCTTTGCTACAGTATTCTGATTGATAAGTAAAGCTTTGCTGATCTTCTTGTAGCCTTCTTTCTCAGACCTTGTGACGTTTCTCTTTCATGTGGTGCCATTGCTGACAGCATAAAATGGGAAGGAGTTTTCTTTGTTAAGTAAAGCCATTTTATAATTAACTGTCCGCTGGACACATGTTAAATGAATAATTAGACTCGCCTGTAGTTGAACTCTTGTTATTTAGGATTTTGTTGTCTAAAATTTAGCTTTGATTCTAAGACTTTCATTGGGGTATATTCATTTTTGCAACCAGGTCTTGAATGAATATGTTAGGAAAAATATTTTTTTTTGTGTGTGTGCAAATGAACAAACCTTGTTTGGAATCAATGGCCCGCATTTGTGGGAGTATTTTGTAGTATAGTGTCCCATGGAAAATGTTGATCCTGAAAGGAAAGTAAAGGTTTTCTGGCAAAGCTGTTGGGGCATATTCACTGTTGAGTACTGTATATAGTATATATTTGTTTTTTTTTTTTTGTGAATTCTGAGTTGGGATTGAGTATGGGATTACAGTACATGGGATGCAAGGGACATCAAACAGAGAAATAGGGAGAACAAAAAAAGGAAAGCAGAATTTAGGGAGGTAAAACTAATGTAAGCAGGGAAGTTTTGAAGTGAGTTAAAAGAAATGAGAGCATATGCATGTGTTGTGTAAAAAAATTTGAAAAATGTAAACGATTTAGAGAGATAATCATGTACAGGTGAAACTCGAAAAATGTGAATATCGTGCAAAAGTGCATTTATTTCAGTAATGCAACTTAAATGGTGAAACTAATATATGAGATAGACTCATTACATGCAAAGCAAGATAGTTCAAGCCGTGATTTGTCATAATTGTGATGATTATGGCTTACAGCTCATGAAAACCCCAAATCCACAATCTCAGAAAATTAGAATATTACATGCAATCAATAAAACAAGGATTGTACATAGAACAATATCGGACCTCTGAAAAGTATCAGCATGCATATGTACTCAGTACTTGGTTTGGGCCCCTTTTGCAGCAATTACTGCCTCAATGCGGTGTGGCATGGAAGCTATCAGCCTTTGGCACTGCTGAGGTGTTATGGAAGACCAGGATGCTTCAATATCGGCCTTCAGCTCTTTTGCATTGTTCGGTCTCATGTCTCTCATCTTTCTCTTGGCAATGCCCCATAGATTCTCTATGGGGTTCAGGTCAGGCAAGTTCGCTGGCCAATCAAGCACAGTAATCCCACAGTCATTGAACCAGGTTTTGATGCTTTTGGCAGTGTGGGCAGGTGCCAAGTCCTGCTGGAAAATGAAGTCAGCATCCCCATAAAGCTCATCTGCAGAAGGAAGCATGAAGTGCTCCAAAATCTCCTGGTAGACGGTTGCATTGACCCTGGACTTAATGAAGCACAGTGGACCAACACCAGCAGATGACATGGCTCCCCAAATCAACACAGACTGTGGAAACTTCACACTGGACTTCAAGAATCTTGCAGTGTGTGCCTCTCCATTCTTCCTCCATACTCTGGGTCCTTGGTTTCCAAATGAGATGCAAAAGTTGCTCTCATCAGAAAAGAGGACTTTGGACCACTGAGCAACAGACCAGGTCTGTTTTTCTTTAGACGCTTAAGACGCTTCTGATGTTGTTTGTTGTTCAGGAGCGGCTTGACAAGAGGAATACGACATTTGAAGCCCATGTCCAGGGTCTGTCTGTGTGTGGTGGCTCTTGATGCACTGACTCCAGCCTCAGTCCACTCCTTGTGAAAGTCCCCAACACTTTTGAATGGCCTTTTCCTGACAATCCTCTCCAGACTGCTGTCATCCCTGCTGCTTGTGCACCTTTTTCTTCCACACTTTTCCCTTCCCTTCCACATAACTTTCTATTAATGTGCTTTGATACAGCACTTTGGGAACATCCAACTTCTTTTGCAATTACCTTTTGAGGCTTCCCCTCCTTATGGAGGGTGTCAATGATAGTTTTCTGCACAACTGTGAGGTCAGCAGTCTTTCCCATGATTGTGATTCCTACTGATCCAGACTAAGAGACCATTTAAAGGTCAGGAACCCTTTGCAGGTGTTATGGCTCAATTAGCTGATTAGAGTGGGACACTTTGAGCCTAGAATATTGCACCTTTTCACAATATTCTAATTTTCTGAGATTGTGGATTTGAAGTTTTCATGAGCTGTAAGCCATAATCATCACAATTATGACAAATCACGGCTTGAACTATCTTGCTTTGCATGTAATGAGTCTATCTCATATATTAGTTTCACCTTTTAAGTTGCATTACTGAAATAAATTAAGTTTTGCACGATATTCTAATTTTTCGAGTTTCACCTGTATGTGTGTGAATGGGTGTGCTGGGCCTTTTATTCCTACATCTTTTTTGTGTCCTGTAGCTCCATGCAGATTTTACCCCTCCCTTTTTCTTTCCCAGAGTAGAATGTGTTGGGATGAGACATGTGAAAAAAAATATTAACAATATGTTCCAGCTTAATTAATCTGATGAACAATGTGATCATAATTAATTTGAATCTGTTTTCCAAACATGGTAAAATGAAGGTTAAATTTAAAAGTGCACATAGTATAAAATAACACAAATTAAATATCCTTTGATAGTGGAAATGGTGCATTTATGGAGATGTATCTGTGTAATTGGAATTAGGGTGTGATGTTGATATTATTACTCGTGTATTAATTTCTGATATGATGTTAACAATCTTATTTATGATATAAATATATTTTAATTGGTTGAAACAATTGGTTGGAAATTGAATATAGGTTATTGGGAAAATCTGAAGAAACAGATCCTGGACTGTTCTTTTCCTTGAAAGCCGTTAGCATTGTTGATCAGTAGCAACAGCCCTTTACAGACGAGGATCTAGCAGCCCCTCAAAATCAGCTTAGCTTCTTGTAACTACATTAAGAGATGTCTCCTCTCCCTCTGTAGAACTGCTTCCAGCTCCACAACCTGAAAACATTACCAGCCCTCCTGGCTGCTCTGAAGATCTCCCGGGACAAGGATAAAGGACTAAGCCCAGCACTGTCCTTTGAAAGCTTGCTACATGTGGTAGTCTTTCCCCTTGTGGATCCCAGGGCATGCTGATGTTCTCACTCTGTCCTGTTTGCTCCCACTGCTCCAGGTCTCGATCTCATGCTGCACCATTGAATGTATCCTCCTAAGCCAGCCCAAGCCAAGCCTGGAGGTCACCCCCCCAGACCTAGGGGACCCCTCCCAGGCACAAAAATCTCCTCGACATTCCATCTTCCACCCTACTCCCCTGTCAGCCTGACTCTCGCATATTTACAGTTGCAAGAAAAAGTATGTGAACCCCTTGGGATTACGTGGAGTTTTGCATGAATTGGGCATAAAATATGCTCTGAACGTCATCTAAGTCACAACAATAGAAGAACACAGTCTGCTGAACATAATACTACACAAACATTAGATGTTGCCATGGTTTAATTGCACATAACATGTAAACATTCACAGTGCAGGGAGGAAAAATTATGTGAACCTTTGGACTTAATAACTGGTTGACCCTCCTTTGGCAGCAATAACCTCAAACCAAACGTTTCCTGTAGTTGCAGATCAGACCTGCACAACGATCTGGAGTCATTTTGGACCACTCCTCTTCACAAAACTGTTTCAGTGTAGCAATATTCTTGGGATGTCTGGTGTGAATCGCTCTCTTAAGGTCATGCCACAGCATTTCAATCGGGCTGAGGTCAGGACTCTGACTGGGCCACTCCAGAAGCCGTATTCTGTGCTGTTGCCGCCATTGTTTTGTTGAATTACTTGTATGCTTTGGGTCATTGTCCTGTTGCATCACCCATCCTCTGCGGAGCTTCAGTTGGCGGACAGATGGTCGTACGTTTTCCTGCAAAATGTCTTGATAAACTCTGGAATTCATTTTCCCATCAATGACAACAATCCATCCAGGCCCTGAGGCAGCAAAGCAGCCCTAAACCATGATGCTCCCTCCGCCATGTTTTACAGTGGGGATGAGGTTTTGATGTTGGTGTGCTGTGCCTGTTTTTCTCCACACATAGTGTTGTGTGTTTTTCCCAAACAACTCAATCTTGGTTTCATCTGTCCACAGTATATTTTGCCAGTAGTGCTGTGGAACATCCAGGTGCTCTTTTGCAAACTTCAAACGTGCTGCAACATTCTTTTTGGACAGCAATGGCTTCCTCCGTGGTGTCCTCCCATGTACTCCATTCTTGTTTAATGTTTTCCTTATTGTAGATGTGTCAACAAAAATGTTAGCATGTGCCAGAGATTTCTGTAGGTCTTTAGCTGACACTCTGGGATTCTTCTTTACCTCAGGCAGCATTCTGCGCTGTGCTCTTGCAGTCATTTTTACAGGACGACCACGCCAAGGGAGAGTAGCAACAGTGCTAAACTTTCTCCATTTGTAGACAGTCTGTCTTACCGTGGACACATGAACATCAAGGCTTTTGGAGATACTTTTGTAACCCTTTCCAGCTTCATGCAAGTCAACAATTCTTGATCGTAGGTCTTCTGAGAGCTCTTTTCTGCGAGGCATGGTTCACATCAGACAGTGCTTCTTGAAACCGGTAAACCCAAAACAGGTGTGTGTTTTTTAAGGGCAGGACAGCTGTCAGCAACACATCTAATATCATCACACTGATTGGAGTCAAGGTTGGCTCACTCCTGGCTCCAATAAGCTCTGGGAGAAGTCATTAAGCTAGGGCCTCACATACTTTTTCCTCCCTGCACTGTGAATGTTTACATGTTATGCGCAATTAAACCATGGCGACATCTACTGTTTGTGTAGTATTATGTTCAGCAGACTGTGGTTTTCTATTGTTGTGACTTAGATGACGTTCAGAGCACATTTTATGCCCAATTCATGCAAAACTCCACATAATCCCAAGGGGTTCACATACTTTTTCTTGCAACTGTATAGGCCAGTCCACCACTCTACCAGGGCCTCAAAAACCTGTGGTTGGCCAGACTCCCATCAACATGCGGTTTAGGTCTCCATCCCTTCCTACTTACTAACTTCTGGAAGGTTCTATGGTCCTCCATAGTCAGGAGGAGGTGATAGAGCCACAACCTTTTAAGTCATCCAGCTGACCTGCAATAACCCGACCTCAATCACAGACTCACACAGTTACCACGAGTCTTACACAATGATTTTACCTGCAATACACTTCACTATTCTAGTAGCACACTGCGTTTAACTTTGCTGATAAGTCCACATGTCCACAATTAATCTACAAGACCATTCTAGCCACAGAATCTGAGTGTGCAGCCAATTACTCTGTAAATATTTTTTATCAATCATTTGTTTTTTATGTAAGTTTTAGTCACAATAAAAGGTCATTTTGTAAAGATATAGCTGCTCTCAGCTATTAGATTCTCCCCAGTGGAGTTTGCCTCCTAGGCCAGCACTAGTTCCGCCTAAATGTAAGGTGGTTCCAGGTTAAAGGTGACAGTTGGTGTGATCTGTGATCAAAATGTAAAATATTGATCAAAAGAGGAGAGAATGTAAAGGAAATTTGTAAATTTTGTATAAAATTGTATTCTACAGTTGTGACCAAAATTATTCAACCCCCAATGCTGTAAAGGGGTTTAGGGACTATAGTGTACATTTGGAATTGTATTCAGAATCAAATCCTACAAGGACGTTGTAACTACCCAAATGCAACTAAAATGACATCAATTGTTTATGTAATACAGTAGTAAATGGTTCTTATGTGGTTTCTTCATTGCCACAATTATTCAACCCCTTAAAGACTACCACTCTGAAGAACAGAGGTTCATACAGGTGCTTTCCATCAGGTATTGAAAACACCTGTGGATGTCACCGAGCAGCAATCAAGCATAATAAGCACCAATTAGGCAGCTTTAAAATGACTGTGATACTCAGCTCCTTCTAGACATTTACTGGTGTGGTTACAAACATGGTGAAGGCAAGAGAATGGTCCAGGAAGACAAGAGAAGAGGTGATTTCTCTTCACAGGAAGGGCAATGGCTATAAGAAGATTGCAAAGATGTTAAACATACCAAGAGACACCTTAGGAAGCATCATTCGCAAATTCAAGGCAAAGGGCACTGTTGAAACGCTACCTGGTCGTGGCAGAAAGAAGATGCTGACTTCGACTGCTGTGCGCTACCTGAAGCGTAGAGTGGAGAGAAGTCCCCGTGTGACTGCTGAGGAACTGAGAAAAGATTTGTCACATGTGGGTACAGAAGTTTCAGCCCAGACAATAAGACGCACACTGCGTAATGAAGGCCTCCGTGCCAGAACTCCCAGGCGTACCCCCTTGCTGTCTCCAAAGAATAAGAAGAGTCGACTGCAGTATGCCAAAAGCCATGTGGACAAACCACAAAAGTTGTGGGATAGTGTTCTGTGGACTGATGAAACAAAATTAGAACTGTTTGGGCCCATGGATCAACGCTATGTTTGGAGGAGGAAGAACAAGGCCTATGATGAAAAGAACACCTTGCCTACTGTGAAGCATGGTGGAGGGTCAATCATGCTTTGGGGCTGTTTTGCTTCTGCAGGTACAGGGAAGCTTCAGCGTGTGCAAGGTACCATGAATTCTCTTCAGTACCAGGAGATATTGGATGGAAACGTGATGCAGTCCGTCACACACCTGAGGCTTGGGAGACGTTGGACCTTTCAACAGGACAATGATCCCAAGCATACCTCCAAGTCCACTAGAGCATGGTTGCAGAGGAAAGGCTGGAACATTTTGGAGTGGCCATCGCAGTCACCAGACTTAAATCCGATTGAGAACCTCTGGTGGGACTTAAAGAAAGCAGTTGCAGTGCGCAAGCCTAAGAATGTGACTGAACTGGAGGCCTTTGCCCATGAAGAATGGGCGAAGATACCCGTAGATCGCTGCAAGACACTTGTGTCAAGCTATGCTTCACGTTTAAAAGCTGTTATAACTGTAAAAGGATGCTGTACTAAGTACTAAGATTGAATGTCACTTGGGGGTTGAATAAAACTGATAATGCTGTGAGCACAGAAAAGACATTTGTGGTTATTTCATTATAACTGTTATGTTATATTTGTCTGACCTACAAGTGCCTCTTTAATGTAAATGTAAGCAAGATGACTGAATGATCAAAAGCAATGTCAAACTGGCCAAAACACTCAATTTCAGTGGGGGTTGAATAATTTTGGTCACAACTGTATTTTGTATGCTTTACCTATGTATTGCACACTGAACTCATTGTGCACACAGCAGTAATAATGTTTCGATTATGTTTGCATTCCTTCAAGTCCCGATTAGAAATTAGCCTGCCTAGGTAATGCCCCTTTTTACAACAAAAGTACAATTGTAATTTTAATGTGTTACCTACGTAATCATGTGTATAAAAAAACTTCAAATGTGCCGAATAAACAGAACAGTTATTTGGAAAGATGCTGAGTGTATCGTTTTGTGTCTGTTCCCTACTACAGTAGTTGTTAATTAGGAACCACTAATCAATATGAGGATAGGAATTGCCTGTCTATAAAATTTTTGTAATAATTTGCAGAACAGCTGATAGGCTGGACAACCTCATGTTTTTTGTAACTTTGTAACTGTTCTCTGTATTATGCTGCCAGCTATTGCCTTCCTAGACCACCACCAGCTTCTGGACTGTGGTATGGACCTTCTTCTGCAGCGACCATGACTCTAGCCTGACCATTGTAGATTATAGATATCTTCTCCTGTTATCTTCACTTAAGGAGGCAACCAAGTACCAGTGGGCCTGCTTGCCTTAAGGGAACGCAGGGTGCTAAAGGCAGAAGAAACACTTGGCTGTTTTAGTTCCTGACCTAGGCATCTGGCCGAGTACCACAGGCTATTTTTTAAAAAGAATGTTTTATCTTAAAGTGATTGAAAACAAACACATGGTTGTCTCTGTAATGAAGAATTTTTGATATTTTTCTACTCATATGGTATATATTTTTTGTTTTTTCCTTTGTTATATTTACTTTGTGGGACAAACACTCATTTGTGATGTGTTTTTTCCTCTCACTCCATTTTATAGGTTTTTTGTTGCCCTTTTTCACTCCCATCACTTATGGGACATTTTTGTTTGTATTACGTTTTATATGAATATATAATATGGATATTTGTCTTTTCAGATCCTTTGATACTTTTTGCATTGAAAAATATTTGTGAATTGAATCAGTCTTAGAAATCGGTTTGTTGGTTTTCCTTGTCCCAATGAAGCAGGTTTGACCAAAGAAATGTGTAGACATATGGGACGCCAGGGCACTTATCCTCAACATACTGTGATTTTTCTATATCAAATTGGTTGTACAGTCAAACACTTTTCTACCTATGAAATAAAACAAACAATATCCACGCTGACTAGAAGCATGAGGCAGCTGAGATCAACAGGTAGTATAAAAACCTAAATGAATAGTAGAAGTAAAAATAATAATAATTTCTGTTTCACTATTTCATGATTGATTCTACACTCTTATATGTTTTACTTTTCTACATATACATAGTTTTGCATGCATTGTATATTTTATATGTATCCAGGTCCACAATCACGTTTTTATAAAGGAGCATTTCAGAACTACCTGAATTTGTTGCATGAGTCACTGTCAAAACAAAAAGTGTCACAAATGAAATGGAGCAAAACATTACCCAGAGGGATAAATGCCAGAAACGTGGTGCAGCAGCTTAGTGAATTCCCCCAATGTATTACAGGCACATGTAAGATCCATACAGAGTACAACATATTTAGATAATACAAAATATATACATACGTATTTAGATAATACAAAATAGGCATAACAATAGAGAGCGCTTAGCAGAAAAACTAATTTAACCCTACCTGAGATCAGTAGAGGCAGTCATACAAAGCTATATAATAATCAGAGCTTCAGTACCCAATGAGATAGTGTATCTAAGAACACCACCTAATGGAAATTAGGATTAGAGTTTCTTGATTTCTAGAAGTCTA
The DNA here is from genome assembly GCF_062004578.1 of Staurois parvus. Taxonomy (NCBI): domain Eukaryota; kingdom Metazoa; phylum Chordata; class Amphibia; order Anura; family Ranidae; genus Staurois; species Staurois parvus. Next base: position 775,980 of record NW_028317813.1, on the reverse strand, counting down.
CAGGAAAGATCAATATAAGAAGGGAGGATGGGGGGAAGAGCATAAGGGATTGGTGGAGAAATAGAGAGGAAAATATGGGAAAGGTGGCATGGAGGGGATAGGTCACAGTGAGGGGCAGAACCACCCAAAATTACAATCTAAATGTTCTAGCTTCAGATTGTTAGGGAGTCCCTGTGAAAGGTAGAAGGAAGGTAGGACTCAATATATGGTTTCCAAACTTTTCATAGTGCAACTTTATAACCCTACTTTTTTTGTAAAATATGACATGAAAAACCTAGTTTTTTACTTTTGAAAAAAGGCAGTGTGGGGACTTCCAGGCTCTGTCTATAACCCTTTTGGCTTCTGTTAAAATATGAGTGACCAGCTTACATTGGGTATTAGCACAAGCGTCTGTGTTTTTAGTTAAGTAGAGCTTCTTAAGGGTTCTTACAAAAAGAGACACTAATAACTGTATGTAGCAGTTAATAGACTTTGGTCCAGATGTGCTGGAATGAACTGTTGGCGCAATACCCTCACAAACAAAGTGGTGAATAGGCCAGAACAGCAAAAGGGATCCTAAAAGGGAACAGATAACACCGAAGGACAAGTTTGTAATTGGCCTCTGCAGATAGCACCTGACACAGTGACCCATATCTAAGTTTCCCGTGGAACAGTCACATCAAGATCAGATTCCAAATTTGACACATAAGTAGGGGGATTGGTCTGAGTTAATGCTAGAAGTAAAAAATACACAAGTGGCTGTTCATCTATGCCTTAGTTGTAGATACCCTTCAGTTTTGCATAATTGTTTCCCCTGTCTTGTGTAATGGTTTTATGATGTACATTGAAATAATTTTTTCTGAATAAAGACCTTTTTTGAAGTAGAAAAAAAAGAATATACAAGTGAAGTTATACCAGGACTTGGGGTTATCCAACGCTGCCCTTTTAAAGGCTGTAGCTAGGATAGGTCTGCTAGATCACCATTTGAAGAAAGTGCTGAATTTGAAGGTATTGGAATACATCTCCTGGTTTGGGTTTTAAGTATCACAAAGGGTCTGGAAGGATTTCGTGTCCGACTGTGTGAGAAAATGTTTAATTAGATGCATGTGTTTATTAAACACTCTTAATTTTTTAAAGCATTACAAAACTTCTTCCACACCCATTGCATATTATACAGTATATATTCTATTGTACCATTATAGATGATTTCTCCTGACAATATACTTTACGTTACGTTTTTGTATATGGCAATATGCTTTTAAAACAATGCAGTATCTGCATACAATTAATCCTTTGTAGAAAAGTGATTGCCCTCTAACTCTGAAGAGCTGTCTCTGCATAATACTTCAGAAACAAATTCAGCTAGAATTCTTGATTAGAGTCACAAGAGGTTCTTCATTATTCTGCATTGATCAAAGTTCTTCAGATGAGTTCTTAAATGATTAATGGACATTAGGCATAATTTTCATGTTCTGATGTTGTTTAAAATGGGCATATCAGCCACATGTGGTAATTTATCAAAGTACTGAGGTAAGGAGCTATTTGTGAAATATGTTCTTTGGTCATTTAATCATATAATTATGGATGAAAGCATTGACTCTTAAAGTGGTTTCATTGGTGATATTATTTTCCTATCCAGCAGTAAGGGCATTGTACTTTTCTTTCTACCTTAATCTTAGAGTCTCCACATTTGTGCCCTCTCCTTGTATCTTGCATCTCTAACATTTTTACTGCTGCTTCTTGTCCTTGTTTCATGTCTCATTTTAAGTATTATACCCAATCTTTCTTGTCTCATGAAATTGATTTTCCTTTTAGGTAGAGCAGTCAATATAGTTTGCACTTGTATTGGAAGAGGATTCAGCACCCCATGTACTGTATTAGAGCAAAAAACTTCCTGGATACTCAGTGTGTCATGGATCCAGGAAGAAGCTGGCTGAATAATGCCATGCCCATCAATCAGTGTACTCTCTGCCCTGTGTTTATGATAACCCCATTCCTTTCCTCCACTACCTACACATTGACAGTGCCATCACTCAAATCTGCAGGACTCCCGAATAGGGGCCCTTTCCATCACTAAGATATCTACCTAGATTGATAACAAGCTCCAAACTTCTTAACAGTACAGTGTCTAAATCAGCTTACATGTAACATCTCTAACAATATGGCATTCATACCTGTCTACACAGCTTTGACCTTCATTGGACTAATGATACCCATGGATTCCTACTTTAGACTAGTCATATCTATGTGTGATCTTCTTGGCTCATGAGATAGGCAGACACCCTTCAGACCAACTATCCACAACTCTGGCTGCTCCTGCCTGAAGGGATAGTACTCACACATTCAGAACTTCATTCTGATGACCCATATATGCCCTCCTTTTTCCAAGACCGAGGAAGACATTTGTAGATTTTCCATAAGTATCGATATCCTACATGACAATGTTCTGACTTGCTAATGGGTTACTCAGCCGCCATGATTTCAATATGGAAAAAAGGCAGGAGGGGCATATTTGATCTCCACTGTGAGGTAGTGGAGGCAGTGAAGGTGCATTAGCTCGACCTTACAATGCTAAAGTAAAAAAACCTGAGGGATACTGCATGTGCTAACTGCCCAAGATAGTTATGGACTGTCACTTTAATCATACTTTCATTGATCATACAATGATCACACGATGATCACAGGCTTTATTTATTTGCCTTTATTTATTAATGTTTGTGACACTGTATTGTATTATATTTTGCATTCTAAATGTATTTGTTTTCATTTATTATCTCTATTTGTGCTTTTTTTGCATGTATGGTCTGTTTCTTTTTGAAATGTGTTATTTCCTGGGAGAAACTGAAGCATCATTTTCATTAGTTTAGTGAATAAGTGGTATTCAGAATGTACAGGTGTTAATTTCTGTGCATACATTGCCTTAGGCATGCCATACACCCAAGTACAGTAGGTACCACAGCACATCACATGGATGTAAAAATTAAAGGATATATTACAGAGATTTAAAAGTTGAAGAAGTGGTGGATGGCCTGTTTACTTTGATCATCAATCTTTTGAAAAAAGTAACAAACACATACACTATATTGCCAACAGTATTGGGATACCTGCCTTTACACGCACATGACCTTTTAATGGTATCTCAGTCTTAGTCCGTAGCATTCAATATTGAGTTGGCCCACCCTTTCCAGCTATAACAGCTTCAACTCTTTAGGGAAGGCTGTCCAGGAGTGAGTGGGAATGTTTGACCATTCTTCCAGAAGCGCATTTGTGAGGTCAGGCACTAATGTCGGACGAGAAGGCCTGGCTCACAGTCTTCACTCTAATTCATTCAAAAGATGTTCTATCGAGTTGAGGTCAGTGGTGCACAGTCATGTTGGAACAGAAAGGGGCCACCCCCAAACTGTTCCCACAAAGTTGGGAGCATGCAATTGTCCAAAATGTCTTAGTATGCTGACACCTTTAGAGTTCCCTTCACTGGAACTAAGGGGCCAAGCCCAACCCCCAAAAAACAACCCCACACCATAATCCCCCCTCCACCAAACTTTACACTTTGCACAATGCAATCAGGCAAGTGCCATTCTCCAGGCAACCGTCAAATCCAGACACGTCCATCAAATTTCCAGACAAAGAAGCATGATTCGTCACTCCAGAGATCACGTCTTCACTGCTGTAGAGTACAGTGGCGGGTGTTTACAGCATTGCATCCTACACTTTGCATTGCAGTCGGTGATGTAAGGCTTGGATGAAGATGCTCGGCCATGGAAACCCTTTCCATGAAGCTCTCTTTGTGGCTGAGTTGCTGTTGTTCCCCACTGCTTCCACTTTGTTGCAATACCATTAACATTTGACTGAGGAATATTTAGTAGCAAGGACATATCACTGATTGACTTATTGCACAGGTGACAACCTATCACGGTACCATGCTTTAATTCACTGAGCTCCTGAGACCGACCCATTCTTTCACAAATATTTGTAGAAGCAGTCTGCATGCCTAGGTGCTTGATGTTATACACCTGTGGACATGGAGGTGACTGGAACACCTGAATCCAATGATTTGGAGGGTGTCCCAATACTTTTGGCAATATAGTGTACATGTATATATCTAGAGTAATGTAAGGGTTGACTATATAATCTTCTCCACAGATTTCAGTTTTGAATATTCCAAAATTAGTAATGATGTTTTAAGAAATTATCAGCATTGTACATTAACCCAGTATTATCTGCAAATTTACAAACAAAGAATGATCGTTGGTGGTATAGCTTCTCTTGTTTATGCCTTGTCGCCTAGTCTTGTAAAAGGACAGAATGGCTGAATGTGTTGGGTTCATACAAATGTGGAGTAAGACAATGGGCTTGACATATTAATGTACACTTTGAAAATGAACTTTCTCTGCTGCTTTTGTAAATCAACTCCCTTGATCCTAAGTTATGAAAGTAGTAGAACGATTTCACTTCCAATGTGAATTTTCACTTTGCAAAGTGCATTTCCACTTATCTTAGTGAATGAGGTGAAACAAAGAGAAAAATCGCTATGTATTGTACATTGTGTTAAGGCAGCCTATTGAAATGAATGGGATTCAAACGTACCCTACTGTGCAGAAGATCCAGCATGACCCCTCTTTTGTAACACAGTGCTGCAATGCAGGAGCTATGTCATAGTGCATTGGGGTACCATTCAAAGTGAGTGGCACTACAGGACAGTAATTAATGTGTCAACATCACCACATGTTGCGAAAATGCACAAAATGCACAACACCATATACCATAATATTGGTCCTAAACCTGCAATAGAACACATATAAATTGACAGTTTTGTTACTTTTTCTAAAATGTTGCGGTTACCAGGGGCAGACTGACAACTCATGGGGCCCCCAGGCAATAGGGGATCATGTGGCCCCTGTGTCCTTGCCCAAACTCAAAAAAGCCTATGAAAAAGGTACAAGGGGCATCTCATGGGGCCCCCTACTGACCCCGGGCTCTCAGGCAGTGCCCGAGTTTCCAAGTGGTCAGTCCGCCCCTGGCGGTTACTGTTCTAAATGTGCAGTGGAATGTATATGAAGTTGCATATGTGCTTCTTTTACTGTGCGTCAAAAGATTTTTGAACCTTGAGACTTTTTTTGTGTACCTAGATGTTTCGCTTGGTCACAGCAATTAAACTGATCAAATTGTTCTTTGTTTGGTAATGCTATTTTTTTTTTTTTGCATTCAAAGTTTAAAGGATTTAAAGAGAACAGAATGCCTTGCTCTTAACCAGTGTAAAGCTAAGTTTAGGGTAATTTTAAAACAGAAATTATAAGCACATTCATCAAGATTAAAAAAAAATCCCTCATTTTAGGATATGCATTAAGCAAATTATTCCTTTTTTGCCACTAGCCCAATTGTGCATCTCAATTACTTACTTACAGTTGCAAGAAAAAGTATGTGAACCCCTTGGGATTACGTGGAGTTTTGCATGAATTGGGCATAAAATGTGCTCTGAACGTCATCTAAGTCACAGCAATAGAAGAACACAGTCTGCTGAACATAATACTACACAAACATTAGATGTTGCCATGGTTTAATTGCACATAACATGTAAACATTCACAGTGCAGGGAAGAAAAAGTATGTGAACCTTTGGACTTAATAAATGGTTGACCCTCCTTTGGCAGCAATAACCTCAACCAAACGTTTCCTGTAGTTGCAGATCAGACCTGCACAACGATCTGGAGTAATTTTGGACCACTCCTCTTCACAAAACTGTTTCAGTGTAGCAATATTCTTGGGATGTCTGGTGTGAATCGCTCTCTTAAGGTCATGCCACGGCATTTCAATCGGGTTGAGGTCAGGACTCTGATTGGGCCACTCCAGAAGGCGTATTCTGTGCTGTTGCAGCCATTGTTTTGTTGAATTACTTGTATGCTTTGGGTCATTGTCCTGTTGCATCACCCATTCTCTGCGGAGCTTCAGTTGGCGGACAGATGGTCGTACGTTTTCCTGCAAAATGTCTTGATAAACTCTGGAATTCATTTTCCCATCAATGACAACAATCCGTCCAGGCCCTGAGGCAGCAAAGCAGCCCCAAACCATGATGCTCCCTCCGCCATGTTTTACAGTGGGGATGAGGTTTTGATGTTGGTGTGCTGTGCCTTTTTTTCTCCACACACAGTGTTGTGTGTTCTTCCCAAACAACTCAATCTTGGTTTCATCTGTCCACAGTATATTTTGCCAGTAGTGCTGTGGAACATCCAGGTGCTCTTTTGCAAACTTCAAACGTGCTGCAATATTCTTTTTGGACAGCAATGGCTTCCTCCGTGGTGTCCTCCCATGTGCTCCATTCTTGTTTAATGTTTTCCTTATTGTAGATGTGTCAACAAAAATGTTAGCATGTGCCAGAGATTTCTGTAGGTCTTTAGCTGACACTCTGGGATTCTTCTTTACCTCATGCAGCATTCTGTGCTGTGCTCTTGCAGTCATTTTTACAGGACGACCACGCCTAGGGAGAGTAGCAACAGTGCTAAACTTTCTCCATTTGTAGACAGTCTGTCTTACTGTGGACACATGAACATCAAGGCTTTTGGAGATACTTTTGTAACCCTTTCCAGCTTCATGCAAGTCAACAATTCTTGATCGTAGGTCTTCTGAGAGCTCTTTTCTGCGAGGCATGGTTCACATCAGACAGTGCTTCTTGAAACCAGTAAATCTAAAACAGGTGTGTGTTTTTTAAGGGCAGGACAGCTGTCAGCAACACATCCAATATCATCACACTGATTGGAGTCAAGGTTGGCTCACTCCTGGCTCCAATTAGCTCTGGGAGAAGTCATTAAGCTAGGGCCTCACATACTTTTTCCTCCCTGCACTGTGAATGTTTACATGTTTTGTGCAATTAAACCATAGCAACATCTAATGTTTGTGTAGTATTATGTTCAGCAGACTGTGTTCTTCTATTGTTGTGACTTAGATGATGTTCAGAGCACATTTTATGCCCAATTCATGCAAAACTCCACATAATCCCAAGGGGTTCACATACTTTTTCTTGCAACTGTATATTATTAAATCACATATTCTAAAGTGCATATTACTTTGCTGTCATCATCAGTGCATTGAATAGAAACCATGGCTCCTATGGCGTATGGCTTGGGGACCATGAGGTGGTTTTTCTGTAAGAATTGTTTTACCTAGCACTGGGAAGAGATTTCCTTCTCAAGTTTATGTTCATATACCATACATGATTTTAGAAGAGGCTTGAAGGACACCACTATGAGTATAGCCTACACCAGCCTTTCTCAACCAGGGTGCCCAGTCACCCTGGGGTCAGTGGTGTATTTAGGTTTTGTGTACTGAGGGAGAAGAGAAACAGTGGAATACTAGTCAGCACCAGTGTGCAAAAGTGTATTTGCTTTGGAAGAATACATCCCCTCTAATGTTGGGTATCCTACATGTGTGGATGTTGCTGTGTTATATAAAACTATTAGAACAGTTTTTACATTTTGGAATGGGGTGCCCTTTTAAAATTATAATCAGTGTAGAGGCATCCATTGTTAGAATGGGGTGCCTCAAGACTGTCCATAATTTTAAAAGGTGCCTCGGGACCAGGGGCAGACTGACAACCCATGGGGCCCCCGGGCAATAGGGGATCATGGGGCCCCTGTGTCCTTGCCCAAACTCAAAAACGCCTATGAAAAAGGTACCAGGGGCATCTCATGGGGCCCCCTACTGACCCCGGGCCCTCGGGCAGTGCCCGAGTTTCCAAATGGTCAGTCCGCCCCTGCTCGGGACTGTCCATAATTTTAAAGGGTGCTTTGACTGAAAAAAGTTTGGAAAACACTGTTCTACACTTTCACCAGCGATTTAGTTCATGGAAAACTGTAGTTTAGCTATTAATACTATTATCTCCTATTTATTTTTTATTGGCATTATATATTTTGTAGCAATTTACAAACGGGTGTACAGAAAATATGCTGTTAACTATTACAACACACCTGCAGGGTCCCTAGTTGGCATCTTCTCCCTAGCTTCCTCTGGGTGCTGGTCTTTGACCATCTTGATTGGTCGGCGTGGGATGATGTCATTCCTGTTCATGTACAGAAGTGCAGTCATCTCTGGACACAGCCAGCTCAGTGTACATTCTACAGAAGAGTGGCAGGTTTTTTTAGTGCAGAAAAGACATCACATTTCTCTTCTGCAATAATGTGTCTGCCTGCCTGAAGTTTTTTCTTTTTAAGCTTTAGTTCCACTTTAACCCCTTGGTGCCGAAGTAACACAAATATGCGGCCTCACGGAACTGGGCTTTTTTCTATGGGGCCACATATTTGTATCCGCACGGTGCACTCCCAGCACAAAGACCGCAGTGTCACTGAGAGCACGGGGTCCTGTTCTAACGATCGGGACCCAGGACTCCCGATTCCGGGTCACATGACCTATGTGATAGCCTCTGATTGGCTATCACAGTGATCAGTCACTGTACAGCCCGGCCTCCTTGTTTTTTTTCTCTCTCTTTGAATGAAGGAGAGAGATACATTGTATCTCTCTAACTCCTGGCATAGAGAGGAAAAAAAATGTTTGTAAAAAAAAGAAAAAAAAGATTAAGAAATAGCCTGGCAGTACTAATGTCGTTAGTTCGAATCCCAGCCACGGCACCTCCTGCCTGGAGTGTGCATGTTCTCCCTGTGCCTGCGTGGGTTTCCTCCGGGTACTCCGGTTTCTTCCCACACTCCAAAGACATGCTGGTAGGTTAATTGGATCCTGTCTAAATTGACCCTAGTATATGAATGTGAGTTAGGGACTTTAGATTGTACACCCCTTGAGGGTTAGGGACTGATGTGAATGTACAATATATATGTAAAGCGCTGTGTAAATTGAAGGCGCTATATAAGTACCTGAAATAAATAAATATTAAAAAAGGTTTGATCTAGTTCAGTGCCAGGGTTAGTGTTTGGGTCAAGGTCAGGGTCAAAGGTCAAAAGGTCAGGATTAAAAAATTATTTGGTATCAGTGTCAGTTAATGTCAGTGTGTTTTAGGTAAAAAAAAAAAAGACAAAAACAAAATGCGCACTATTGTTTCTGTGCTATACTATGGGTACAAACAACAAATAGCACACATATATGGTATCGCTGCAATTGTCAAGGGATGGAGAATTTATTTTGGGTTGTTCTTTGGTAGTAGGCAGGGGCGGACTGACCATTTGAAAACTCGGGCACTGCCCGAGGGCCCGGGGTCAGTGGGGGGCCCCATGAGATGCCCCTGGTACCTTTTTCATAGGCTTTTCTGAGTTTGGGCAAGGACACAGGGGCCCCATGATCCCCTATTGCCCGGGGGCCCCATGAGTTGTCAGTCTGCCCCTGTTAGTAGGTTATGGTAGTAACAAGAAACACACAGCTAAATAAAAAAAATTGTTTTTTTTTACTATTTTGTGCCAGTTTTCCTTTGATAATAGAAAAAAAATTAGGAGATATCCATTACCATTTACCATCAAATGAAAGCCCAATTTGTCCTGAAAAAAAAACAAGGTATAATTCATCTGGATGTACAAAGTAGTTGTGATGATATGTACGGTTTTACTAACACATGTCAACATTGCAAAATTGTGCTTAGGCGTTAGGATTTGTTTTACCCTTAGGCATGAAGGGGTTAAGCCTACGTTCACACTAGCTCTGTTAGCAGGCATTAGACAGGCATTTGGGAAGCGTTTTTAACACTCCTCAATTGCCTATGAAAATTCTACACATGGCAGCACACAGTGCTATTCACACTGAAGATTTAGCATCGCGGCAAAATTGATGCCTCTTGTTGAGTCAGGAGGAGTTCAAGCCTCCCATTCAAGTCTATGGTGATGCTCCCCAAACGCCTGGCAGGGGTTTTCAAGGCGGTTGTGAGGCGTGTGCGGAGCGTTAATACCATTAAACTTCATTATAGATGTTTGTGGTGCGGTTTTAACGCTTGGCAAATGCTTATCAAACACCTCAAAAACACTCATAGGGTGTTTGGGGAGTGTTAATAAATGCCTAACTTCTGTCAAACGTTATAGGGGCGTTTGGCAAGAGTTAGCAATTAGTCAAATGTGAACGAGCCCATAGAAAGCGTGTGGCCAAGTTCTCTTTTTATGGAAATATCTTGAGTCTCCTATAATTTCAGCTGCTTGTCTCTGCAACTACTGATCGTTCTGTCACTGAAAGCAACCTCTACTTGAATGAATTATTTCATGACATTCTTAATTGAAACTGCTTTACTTTAATTGAAATAACCTGTGTTAACATGTGTGCAGAAAACAATGGTGACACATGATATACAGCAGTTAGCTTGTCACATGCCCTCTTCCTATTCTGCACTTTAGAGCTATGTAATACAAATACTGTTTACTTGCGAACAACATGGAATCAACAGTTTTTTTATAACACAAAAGCAATGTGACATTACAAAGTCCAGTAATTTAAAAAAAAAATTAGGTTATATTTTTTAGGAATTTTAAGTAATGAAATAAAGTTGTTGATTGGCTACTTTGGATATAAACTTTGCCCTTTACTAGATGAAATAAGCCCTTTTGTCCATGTGTGTGTGGTTTACAAACCTAGTCGGAAATATCTATAAAAGTGTTGAATTATTAGTCTTCATTATAGCTCAGTTCCTATGCTTATTATTAACTTAACCTGGTAACTTATAATAGTTATAATCTAATCATCTATTAAAAAATAATAATGATTTTGAAAGTTGTACCAAACCCAGCTGCAAGAATACACTAAAAGAATATTGCATCAATGTAGTATTTTTTTTATTAAATTAAAGAGGATTTTAAAGGCTGTATTAGTGTTCTAGAATACAATAGCCATTAGTGTTTTTGTTACTAAGTACTAGTGTGATTTAAAGCTGCTGACAACACCAGACGTTAACAATGAAATCATCTCTCTTTCTTCTCTGTTCAGTTCAGGCAGACACACATTTGTATGTGTGGGTTCAGCCTGTCTGCTGTGTCTGGCCAAAGAGACAGATACTAATGGCATATGTTAATTACAATCCAACAACTTCCTTTCATTCGGCTGTTTATTAACATTCTCATTTCTGCCCCATGGAACCAGCTGGCTGTAAATGCAAAAACTGCCAGAGGTCACATGTTATTTTCAATCTGAATTCATGATGTGCAACAGATTACCCTTGTAAAACAGCCAACAAATCCAGCATCACATCAGATAACCTTTAACAAGGAAGCCAGTTGTAAAGTTCCATGGCCAGTTCCAGTAACTGGATAATGTGCTATTATATAACATGCAAATGTTCTTTACTAACATCTCAACAAATTAATTGTAAAGAATGTAATGGCTTTTAAAACTGGAGTTTGTTAACGGATTACAAGTTATCCTTTGCGCCAAATGCATGCATTTCAGCAAGTTATATACTGTATCTAAATGTGTTTTTATACTTTTACATGCATTGTAAGGGACTCTGTTCAGTTTATTTGAATGGGAAAATAAAATACTGCGTCTTTCCCACACCCAGGGCCAGTGCTTCCACAAGGCAAACTAGGCAGCCGCTTAGGGTGCGCTGCCACCTAGGGACACCTGGCGCAGCACAGGCCAGCACTCTCTCTGTGTGACCTATGGACCTCTTGAATGAATTCTTCATTTCTCTGCAGAGTCTCCCTCTCCTCATACACAGGGAATGATGAGGTAATGATGGAATCTTTACTCTGCACAATTGTCTCATAGCCTGTCCACACACATGACCATTTAGTACATATATATACATACATACATGACAGTATTCCATGTATCAGTGAAGTTTTGGCTCCCCCTAGGATGGGAAGTGATGACATTAGCCCAGGACCCAGGGCAGTCAGCAGTCTCTGATAGAAGGATCGGTCCGTAAATCTCAGGTACACACGATCCTCCAGCTGTATCAGTTGGGAGCTGACTAGTAACCAAATGGGGTGTGTCCAGCACTGGCTCAGCCTTCCTCTACACAACTGGAGCCAATCAGTAGGTGGGGGTGTGCTCTGGTTGCAGGGTTAACCGTATGTGAGTAGGATCATTGGGGCCTGATGTGTAGTGGTGTAGTGCTTGGAGGCCATCTGTAATCACTGAGAGCTGCAGCCTGGACTCCACACTCCGGCAGCAGCCATCAGACGTGAGCTGAGCCAAGGAGAATGGATGGTGGGTGATGGGCGACAGGAGGAGGGGATGGACAATGATCGGGGTGACGGGAGCGGGTGCTGATTGATTGAGTGGGACACTGCTACATCAGGAATGATCCTTCAGCTGAGGGAAGGGGTGGCAGAGGGGGAGGAAGAAAGGACAGAGGAAGATGCTGGGTGTCTGGGGACAGTGTAGCAGCTGAGCTATGGCTCCTTCCAGTGTTCCTCTCAGACTCAGTTCCTTACTGCAAGCTGGCTGGCAGCTGCTGATCACTGTGATGTTTGTAACTCTGTCTCTTTTTTTTTTCTTTGATTGGTTAATATAGTTAATTTATATTTGGTTACATAGTTAATCTGGCTGAAAAAAGACAAAAGTCCATCCAGTTCAACCATAAAAAAAAAAAAAGTTATAATCTTATACCCACAGTTGATCCAGAGGAAGGCAAAAAAACCCAGCAAAGCATGATCCAATTTGCTCCTGCTGGGCAAAAAAATCCTTTCTGTTCCCCCGAGAGGCAATCAGATATTTCTTGGACCAACTTTACCTATAAATGTTAGTATCCAGTTATATTCTGTGTATCTAAGAAAGAATCCAGGCCTTTTTTAAAGCAATCCACTGAGCTGGCCAGAACCAACTCTTGAGAGAGTCTATTCCACATTTTCACAGCTCTCACTGTGAAGAAACCTTTCCGTGTTTGGAGATTACATTTCTTTTCTGGCAGACGTAAAGAGTGTCCCCTTGTCCGGGGTGATGACCTCAGGATGAATAGCTCTACACCGAGTTCACTATATGAACCTCTGATGTATTTATACATGTTGATCATGTCCCCTCTTAATCTCCTCTTCTCAAAAGAGAATAAATTCAGTTCCTCTAATCTTTCCTCGTAGCTGAGCTCCTCCATGCCTAGTATAAGTTTGGTTGCCCTTCTCTGTACTTTCTCCAGTTCCCCAATGTTATTTTTGTGAATTGGTGCCCAAAACTGAACTGCATATTCTAGATGAGGTATTACTAATGATTTGTACAGGGGTAATATGATATCTCTCTCTCTGGAATCTATACCTCTACAAGAGAGGATTTTGCTCGCTTTAGAAACCGCAGCTTGGCATTGAATGCCATTATTAAGCTTGTGATCTACCAGAACTCCCAGATCCTTCTCCACCATTGATTCCCCCAGTTGTACGCCCCCTAGTATGTATGATGCATGCATATTCTTAGCCCCCAAGTGCATAACCTTACATTTATCAACATTAAACCTCATTTGCCACCAGGGGCGGACTGACCATTTGGAAACTCGGGCACTGCCCGAGGGCCCGGGGTCAGTAGGGGGCCCCATGAGATGCCCCTGGTACCTTTTTCATAGGCTTTTTTGAGTTTGGGCAAGGACACAGGGGCCCCATGATCCCCTATTGCCCGGGGGCCCCATGAGTTGTCAGTCCGCCCCTGTTTGCCACTTAGTTGCCCAATTAAACAGTGCATTGAGGTAGGCTTGTAAGTTGAAGACATCCTGTCAGGACGTTAGTACACTGTACAGCTTGGTGTCATCTGCAAAGACTGAAATGGGATTTTTAATCCCAGACCCTATATCGTTTATAAATATATTAAAAAGTAAGGATCCCAACACTGAACCTTGGGGTACACCACTGATAACCCTAGACCATTCAGAGTTAATATATATTTTGTCTTTAATATTGGTGCTGATGGCGTCTTATGGCACGTATTTGTGCATATTAAAAGAAATTTTCCAGTTTCATGTTTTGTTGATTTAATATTTTCTACTATAAAATACAGTAAAAAAGTGAGCGCTCTCTAGTAAGCAGCTATAGCACTCAAGACAACCAATATAAAACCTTATTCAAGCATAGAAAAAATAAAAGTGCAGCGCTAAGAAAAATTGTAAACTTATATGATCATTCGTCCTGTGTGCAAAATAAGCAATAAGTAATCATGAATAAATAATGACCAATATCTTAAAAATAAAAGTGACAGTCTGTGCAGATATTAATTCTCTGTAAGAATCCAGTGGTGGTGCTCCGAATAGAGTAGTAAAATTATGCACTCACCAGATGCGTAATGTAAGTACGCATTATATAAACCAGGGAAGAGTAAGGATCCAGCTGACCAGAGGTCCCTTTAAGGGATGGATGGGTGCATTTGCCTGTGTACAGGAACTCCCTTCTCTGGAAATTTTAGATGGCTGGATCAGGCAGGCTCTATGGATAAATTGCTTCTTAGATGGACCAGGTCAGCTGTCAGTGCTCAGAACGTCCACGTTCCATAAGAAGCATCCGTCAGATGTCAGAAGTTCTGGAACTTCTCTGGGAGGAGATTACTGCCCTGGAGGAGGAAAACAACTTGACCGTCCCTGGATCCTTCCCAGCACATCCCAACCCAGGAAGAGCGAGGGTGTGAAGAGGGAAGTTCTGACAGATGCTTCTTATGGAACATGGACGTTATGAGCACTGACGGCTGACCTGGTCCATCTAAGAAGCTATTTATCCATAGAGCCTGCCTGATCCAGCCATTTAAAGATTCCAGAGAAGGGAGTTCCTGTACACAGGCATCTGCACCCATCCATCCCTTAAAGGGACCTCTGGTCAGCTGGATCCTTACACTTCCCTGTGCGCTCCAGACAACACCACCCATCCAGAGGGAGGATTTTCTCTACCCCAGACCAGACTTTTAAAGGAGACTTCTGATGGTTTATATAATGCGTACTCACATTACGCATCTTATGAGTGCGGAATTTTACTACACTATTCGGAGCACCACCACTGGATTCTTACGGAGAATTTATATCTGCACAGACTGTCACCTTTATTTTTAAGATATTGGTCATTATTTATTCATGATTACTTATTGCTAATTTTGCACACAGGACAAATGATCAAATAAGTTTACAATTTTTCTTAGCGCTGCACTTTTATTTCTTCTAATATTTTCTACTGTTTTTAAATTTTATTTTTTTTTTTTTTTGGGGGGGGGCACAAGTAGCTGGTCTTGCCTAGGGTGCAAAATAGTCTAGCACTGGCCCTGCCCACACCACCTTTTGAAGTAAACTCTACATGTGGCCCACAAGATCTCATGGCTTACAACCAGCCAGACTGGTAATCATCCTCAGTCCATACCCTTGTTGGACTGATACTTACTGTATCTGATACCATTCTCCCCAGGATAAATAACCATTAAGTACTAATGAGATTCTGCATCCAATTTAACTTCTGCAAGACTTCTGAGAGACTACTGCATGTCCCACACTCAACAACTGTAAACTACCCAATAGCTGAAGAAAATACATGCTCTACACAAGTTCTGGGAGGAACCTCTGTGGTCCATATCCTCTCTTGAAATCCCATTTATCTTTACTAAAAAGTTGACAACAACCCTCTTTAATTGGATGCATGGCCATCATTCTGGCCTATCCTCTCTGGACCACCCTTATGAAACCTAATAAATTAATTCCAATACCATCACTGGGTTCAGCATGCACCTATGATCCAAAGCCCCCTTGGAATGTCAACAACCAATAGACTGTATGATGCTTCCCCATGTATTCACAACCATAGCTGGATACCACTAATTTACTAATGCACACTCTAATCTCCAATCCCTCATGTACAGCTTTATAATGAAAGTGTGTATGGCATGATTTCTCCTCATGTACTGTATTCTGACATACCAGATAAAATATTCAGATAAACAGAAATATTATGACAGGTAACATTTTCTGAAATGCTTTTGTATTTTAAGCTTTTTATGTTTCAACAGAATGGGACACTCATTTTTTCCACTCTGAGAAATCATGAACAATTCATCAGTAAGTATATATGTTATTGTAATAATGTTATCCTGTAAAACAAAACACAATGTGGCTTATTTATTCAAGGAAAGAAGGCATGTTCAGTTTGCAAAATGATTTTCCACTTTGCAAGAGAATTTTCCCTAATGAATGAGGGATTTTTGATGACTTCTGTCATCTGATGATTTGCAAGCAAAATCCTGGGTTTTTTTTTTTTGGTTTACCTTGATTTTATTTAGATATTATTTGTGAAGCAAATTTTCATTTACAATTATTTTTATTGGCAGAATTTAGCTGATACATACAAAACAAATACAGTTGAAAAAGCCGTTATCAAGTATAATCGGCCAATGGTAACATTCCAAATAGTAAAAGACATGTAAAGGGATGTTGCTTCTACATCCCCTTGATAGTAACATTTTCTTGACTCATCAGATCATTTCCTAAATAGCTACTCTAGGGTTAAAAATGTCACATCCAAGAGAGAGAGGAATTGAAAGAAAGGAATAAAGAGAGTATGTAGTAAAGCTAATTTTCACTGAGATTACTAAGGCGATTAAAGATTCCCTTGCAAAGTAAATGTGCTCTTCCTTTTTAGTAAATACCCAACAATAGTTAAAGCGGTATTAAACCCCAAAAACCTAATATATTGCATCCTACTAACTCTTAGATTTGGTAGTCGAATTAGTTTTTATTTTTTTCAGGCTGTTTCCCTGTATTTTCACTTGTTGATCTGGCCAGTAAATCTGTTATTTATTAACTTCCTTTAAAGGATAAATTCACCTTTCCGCAAAAAATAATAAATGCACATTTTTTGCAGGTAAAAAAAATATGCATTTAGTATTTTTTGTGTTAGGAGCCTGTAAAGCATTGCACCAGTGATCAGCAGATCACTGATGCCATGCAGGTCTCCTGCACATTGTGGGGTTTATTTACTAAAGCTGGAGAATGCCAAATCAGACTCACTTCTGCATAGAAACCAGCCAGCTTCCAGATTTTATTGTCAAAGCTTAATTTAATAAACTGAGATTAGATGCTGAATGGCTTCTATGCAGAAGTGAGCCTGATTTAGCAGCTTTAATAAATAAACTCGTCAGTGTTTCAGCTTGCTTGTACATCCCGTATGGGCAAGCCAATACTTGCTGATAGGAAGACTCAGTGAACTATCACAGTGCTCACAGCGCCATGATAGTTCATTGAGGATTACAAACCGACAGCTGCTAAGGCTGTCAGGACTTGTAGTCCATTCATTCACAGAACACTGTGAATGTATGACACGGCCGTGTGGGCAGAGCACCACACGGCTGTGCTGCTCTTGAAAACTGACAGCTAATACGGGGAACTTCTCCCCCCCTACCTCTGTCACGGGGGGGGGGGGGAATCTGGCTGCAGGATCAGTAACATGTTACATGTTCCACCCTAAAAGTGGGTGAAACATGTAACATGTTCCCAAAGATGAACTTATCCTTTAACAGAGCAAGCTGTCCAGCAAGATAGTTGAGATAAACCTTTTAACATTGACAAGGATGCTTACAATGATCGTTTTGATTTCTGAACATAAAGAAAAAAAATACTGTTGCTGTAGCTGCTTAAAAAATGTTGGAGTTCTGCTTTATTTTGTTAGCCACCTAACACTGCGTGATCCTCAGGCTCACAATGCTGCTGTCCAAAGGTGTCTCTGTGGCTCCTTAATCCAGAGTGATGACACGCTAAGATAAGAAGTAAGTTACTGGCCAGATAACCAGGTGAAAATATGGAAATAATGCCCCCGCCAAAAAAAAAAAAGAAAAAGAAAAGAAAACAGATGCAGCCCCTTACAATATATACATTTTTTTGTTTTGGGGTTTCTTTACCACTTCAGATTCATATAGTTTTTTGATCTTCTACAATGTTACCATTTAGCAAATTGACACAGCTCTGCTACTTAGGCATTGAACCATAGCAATTTTCTTTTTTTATCAATATTTATGCTGTTCAACAAATATGTCTTGTTCACTTATGAATTGCTGACACTGCAGAGGCAGATTATATATCATACGTTTTTATCCCAAACCTACACAGGCTTGGAGTTCTCGCTTAGTCTGTTCTTGAACATCAATGATATAACACAAGCCTTCATTGGTCTTAATCCCAGCCAAACCTTTGCTTTGTTTTCTGTGGCTTTAGTATTTCATAAATTGTAATCTGAAAAAGTCCAAAACACACACGTTGCCATGTAGCACAATCCAAAAATTATAAATTTAATCATCTAAAGGATGTCTATTATTTATTTGCCATATGCTAAATGGCAATCAAATGATATTTTTGAAATTGTGCAAATCAAATAGGTTACAACTTTTCATTCATTAAGTATATCTGTACATTGTAGCATGGCGCATCAAAGAAATAGTAACAAGAACGCCACGTGGGGTGTTAAAAAGTACAATGAGCCAGGAATCATGAAAAGCAACACTAAAAATGTATACTATATTAAACAAAGAATACCAGCCAATCATCTGTTATACCAATCTATAACAGATACGTTCCTGGAGTTTTCAAATGCAGGTAGGGAGTCTAATCTGATAGAAAGCGGGATCTGGATATGTTATATCGGCGATGATCTGAAAAACCTTTTACCATACAGTACCTCCTTAATTTTCATATGGTTTGAGCATCATATTCATTTTGAACTTTGCAGGTTATCTTCTTTAGAATTGTTTGCTTTTGTGACTTTAAAGAGTAATATTCTCACTTGCACATAAGGTTGCAGTGAATCCATACTGTATCAACAGTGATAGATCACAGTATGTGACATCAATGTAGTGTTGTAATAAAACACAGGCGGTAATTGCTATTGGGCTTTTATGTATAGGTTATTATTTCCTGCTTAGCATAAATGTTTTCTCTATGTAAGAAGATTAATAAAATTGAGTAGCTGCCATCTTCCCCTCAGGATATATTTTGTCATTTTGATAGCAATCAGCAATGTAATTAACCTTTGTAAGCTTGTACATTTCTAAAACATGTTTTAAAGTGATTCTGATGATTTTGCAGTTGCAGAGATGTTTCGATTCAACCCGATTAAAAAAATGCTGATTTTGCACAATTGGTACACCTGCTTTATTTGGGAAAATTCCTTTGAATTGAAGTCTATTTATAGACAGCATTTTGCATAGCAAGTACATTTGCAACTACTGATAATAACTGATAATGTAAAAATGTTCAACTAAACGTTGACTTGTGCTGAACAAGCATCAGTAACCCTAGGTTCACACCTAAGCGTTTTCTGCATTGTTTTGCAGAACCGCAGTACAGTCCATTTAACATGATTTCCTATGGGACAGGTTCACATCTCTGCGTTTTCACCCGGTGTGTTTTTTGGAAAGGGCCAGGGACTTTTTGGAATGCAAAACATTGCGTTTTTGGTTCTATAGACTTCAATGGGAATGCTGTAGAATAGCATGTATGGCGGTTTTGCAGCGTTTTTGTTTTGCGTTTAAAATCTGCCTAGCAACAATAATAATAAAAAAAAATTAAAAAACAATGCTTCAAAACGCAGCAAAAACACATAAAAAATGCAAGTGCAAAAACACGTAACACAAAACGCAATGCAGAAACAAATTCAACACAACCTGGATCGGTTGAGGATTTTGCACTTATTTGACACAAAACTAAAAGCAATCTTACACAATACATATTAGGTCAAGTAGGTCAATTTGAAGAGCTTTTTTCATCAAGACAGATAATACATTCAATTGTGTAATGCACAATTATAATTATTTTAATCAGTCATAAGAAGCAATGTAAAGAATATGTGGTCAAAGCTTTAGTACCATCTTGAGACCATGGAGTTGATTTACTAATGGCAATTATGCTGTTCACTTTGCAAGGGAAGTGAATGAGATGAAGCTCTGCTGACTTCCATTGATGAATCACATGCAATCAAAAATACTGTTTTTTATTTTTGTCATGTGTGATTGGGTATTCTTTGTACCACATTCACTAAGCCCTGGGGCAAATTCCCTTGCAAAGTGCAATTTCCCCTGCAAAGTGAACACCCTATTTGTCCTTAGTAAATCAACCCCCACAAGTCTGTCAGTGTAGAGTATACATTTTTCTTTTTTTATACCAAAATAAGTAAAACACTTTGAATGAATGCAATGCACACAAAAATGTACCTGAAGGATAAGACATTGCACATTTGTTGAAGATGTTTTAATTGATTTCACAGCAAAATACAACAAATCAACAGTGTGGTATCATAGCATTCATGCATAAAAATAATGTTTTAAATAGAGTATGCCACAAAAAACATTTTTTTTTTAAATTAAAAACTTTAGGGGTTAAGCCAATAAAGTAATATACTGCCCTAGTGTGGTATAAGTAGTAGAGATGCTGTTTATGGATAGTAAATTGTAAATGTACCAGTCACATATTTTCTGACATTTCCCAGCTCAGACTCTCTTTTCATAAGAAATGTTATATAGCATATACTGTACAAGATATTTGTGAGATGAATGCTTTTTGGGGGGAATTCCAGAGTATCATTAATAAAGCCAGTGATGAAAGTCCAGACTATAGAAGACACGGCCAGACTTAATACTGCTCCTAGTAGCCTGACTTTCAACAGTTGCCAACACATAATTTTCCCATTTGTAACAATTTTGACAGTTCCTAATTGACCTGAAGGAAAACTTCAATTTGTATACCATTATCTCTTTGTTATATTAGCATTGTATGCAGTTGGAATTTTGACCAAATATCTTCAGACAGGATGATCTAATGCCAGATTTTGGTATACTTCATACATCTGTCAAGCAAAAGGGTAAAATAATATCTGGATATATGTTTATGACTGTGTAGAAGAAGAAGCATTTTTTTCTGCTGAAGTGTTAGCCTAACATTAGGCATACCATGCAGGGTCTGGTTTGCAAGCCTTAACTGGATATCACTACAAAATATTTTACGGTACATTAAATTCAATCTGAAGTTGACCAAAGCTTTCAGAGTGATCATCTTCAAACAGATGATGCAAATATTTCCTACCACATGCTGCCCACGCCTGAGGATTTAGAAGTTTAAAGTATTGAAGAAAGATTAATCCATAGTAGCTCATCAGATAATAGTATTAAGTTATCTGGCGATGAAGTTCACTAACTATCCAAAAAAGTATTGCTGAAAGTTTTGAATATTGTAGATATTGCAACTAGATAATTCAGTAACTAGTCTGATAGATTAGATACAAGTCACTAGCAAATGTAAGCTGGGCAGCAAGGTAATACAAATAGAAGGTTGGGAATGCATAGCTTACGTTCAGGGTAGAAGTGCTAAGGGTACCTAGGAATCAAATGATTATTATTTAGAAAATATATCCATGCAGTTGTCGTTTCTACCTGTTATTTTCTGTTCTTTTTCTGTTATAACCTACAGTACGTTAAAACTCATTAAAAACGTACTGAATGTGAAATTATATCGCCAATGAAATGTGGACTTTAAAGAAAGAGTATTCAGAAACAGTTTTTGGAATTTGGGGAAATCATTTTAATTACGCTTGCTCCACCAATGAGATCTTAAGGAAGAAACTTCCACTGCCTTATCCTTGGCATTAAAATGTTTAGAGGAGGGAAATATTTCTGTCCACAAAAAAGGAGATAGATACTCAAAAGCAATGCCTTGTTATTTAAATAAGGCTATATTTGCTGTTGACTAGGTGGCCGTATCTTCTTGCCAGTGTGCCAGAATGCAAGACCTTTCCAATGCTGTCAATGATTTGCAGATGAGACAATGATGATAAAACACAATACATTGTTACAAATAGTTTATGGGATGTATCAGGTGAGAACCTTATCAGCACTTCCTGGGGGCTTGACTGCCAATGCAAATACAGTAGGTCTCATAATATAAATGTAGCCCCTGGAGGAGCCACTGTATCTCAGGTCCCCTGTTCCCAGTGACAATGACTCTCTGAGCTGCACCTCTCTCTCCATTACACCAAGGCTGAAGGGGGAATATTTATTATTGCAACACACAGCAAATCAATAACCAGAAGATGTAAAAGCAACAGTAAACACTACAGGTATACCAAGACGTATGCAAACTGCAAAATAATTTGTAACTTCGAAAATAACAAGCGGACCAATATCTTTGCCCCTAAGTCCTATACCAAGGGGGGATCCTAACTAAAGGCAATGCAAGAATCAGAGATCCAGTGTGTTTTTCCGATGCGTCCCACTGTCCAGTGCATTGGTTAGGCCTTAATCTGGCGTTGGAGCACTCCATATTGATTCTGGCTGGTTATAGGGAATAAAGCCAGTCTAGTCACTAACAAGGTACCCTACCTAATGCTAGGATCATAGGGGAAACAGGCAGCCACAACACATTTTAAAAACTAAAGTCTGCTTTATTGCTCAGCAACCACAAAACAAACAAACATTTGCTTTTGCTTCAAACCAAACTACAGAGATAAGGCAGGCCATAGACAATGTGATTTTCTTTCCACGGGTTGCAAGAAAGCAAATCGTTGGATTCCCCCATCAACACAATTAGTATTAATGGAGGAATTCCTCCCACGGAGCTATTGTGTTTTCCCAGCAGGGGGGCCTGGGGGGCAGAACACAATGATTATTGCTAGCAGCTATAGCCACTAGCAATAATCACATGCTGGTTGTACCCAAGTTGTACAATCAAATTGGGTACTAACAGCCTGCCCATATTTGAATCTCAGCCAACCATCTATGGCCAGCCAACCATCTATGGCCACCCAGCCATCTATGGCTAGCCAGCCTTCTATGGTTGGCCTAATTTAAACACCAGAAATACAGGAAGACACAGGCATAAGGAAAACAACAGAACTAGGGAGAGTCTCCAAAAGAACTGCTGCAGGTGTACAAAACACAACATTGGAAAGCAAGTGTGTGTGGTGGGGGGAAGAGGGGGGACTTCTCTTCTAGTATTAAAGTTGTCATATGCTGAGAAGGGGGAAAGTAGTAAACCCAGGGCTGCCAGATTGCAATATGTTTATCACTGGTGCCTTCCAGAGTTGCAGTTAGCTTTTCATTAATCAGAGCCTAGATCTCACTTCCTCAAGGCTAAGAGATGAGGACATCCATGCATGAGTTATAGTTTGTTTAGTAGCAAGAAAAACGTGCAATATAAGGATACAACTCCAACAGGGGAGATTATAAATTGGTTTATGAAGGAGTGCCTCTCAGGGATCTTTTCAAAGACTGATTTGTATTATTGAGTGGATTATTGTATAGGCCTTTATCCACAAGAGCTGAATGTTCGGGCAGGCCCATCAAATATAAAGCATGTCTCTTATTTCCCAGCATTCTATAAAACAGGAAGCAGAAAACCAAACAAATACAGTGCTCTTTGTTGTTATCTAAAATATTTTAAAGTGCAGATTGACTAAATAAACCAATTATTTACTCATAATTTAATTTAATAAAAATAAAGTCCACAAAATTTAAAGTGCATTTGTTATCAATCAGTGCAAAGTCCATCCACAGTTTGTGCAAGTCTCCATACAGTGCAATATCCATAGCATAAACTCAGAAACTTTCCAATATCCTCTTTTCTCCTTGTAGATCTGTGGCAACTTCACCCAAAGCAAAAAACACACTCTGGCCCCATTTGTGGGGTGATTCACCAAATATAAATCACAACTTAATTTAGGGAGGAGCTCCAGTCAAATTGGTGTTTATTAAAGGTCCGCTGCTACAAAATCTGTTGACATTTAATAAACAGACACTCACCTGTCCCAGGATCCAGCAATGTGCTTACCTGAGCCGTTCTTTTTTCTGTGATATGTCCCCGGTGCTGGCATCTCAACTGTTGGCACCTAATTGTGACAGCTTGTAGCTTCACAGCCGGGTGCCCACTGCACATGCATGAGCCATGCTGTGCTTTGTGAATGGTCCCTCATTCTTCTGGGACTTGTGCCGTTTCCCAGAAGACTGTGGGGCGGGAAGGAGAGAAGAGATTGTCTAGGTGGGTGGAGCGAAAGTGGGAATGGGTACCTGTCAAAACCAGGTACCGTCTCCTCTCCCTAAAAATGTCCATGCAAAAGAGGACGGGGGGGGGAGGAGGTCTTAAAGCAGAAATTCCCCTTTTGGGTGGAGCTCTGCTTTAATAAGTAGGTCTGACCAAGCTTTAGGGAAAAAACCTTCCACACAAAGGAAAGCTTCCCTCACTCCTTCCTCCTGTATTAGTTCCAGTGGGCTATATACATTAGTATGGCATCAATGAAAAGGGAGACCATAATAGCACTAAGCTGCATCTATTCTAAAATATTTTTATCAGGGAATACAACTGTGCATGTGTAGGATTAGCTTTGTCAAAGCACCAGCACCAAGCAGAAGTTATATGATTTTTAAAATGGAAAGAAGATGGTGGAAATAGGGCTATAAATTCTGCATACCATTCAGATAAGAAACTGTGGGGTGGTGACATTAGTTTCCTTAATAGTCCTGGGATTTCAATTTCAACTTTAGATAGCAGAAAAAGCTTTGACAATGTCCCCTAAATAGTTTAAGAGCACATTATCAGTATGCTTAACAGCGGTAGCATAAAAACTCTGATAGTCTTAAAAATGTCCCCTCCACCTTTCTAACCCCTATGTTGACTTACCTGTGTAAAAAAGATGGTTAGAAGCTGCAGGGGAGAGGAGGGAGTGCCAACAAGGGCTAGGCCATGGGAGCCTGAGTGATGTCACAGCTCCCAAGCATTCCCAGCCTTTGTTGAGTGATCTCTCCTCTCCCCAGCAGTTACCACTTGCTGATCATGTGACTGGACTGCAGTGAGCTGAGAATAGGTAAGTATATACAAAATAAAAAAATATATTGGTAGAAGAGATCTTAGTTGAACTTGAGTGTATGCTTGTGTCAACTATCTGTATTCCTGACCTGTTGCCAAATTCAAACATCTTCATAGTTTTGTTGAAATGATGTTTACTTTGTCTGTGCTAGGAGAAAAAGCTCACACATTATTTTTCAGCACCCAGCCAAAGTTACTGCCTGTAAAATGTAATTGTTTTACTGACTGTTTCTATAGAATGGGCTCATTAGTTCTTAGTATACCTAAGTAAGCCAATGATTGCTATAATTATCCCTCAAAAGGTGGACATAAATGCCTTAGTTTGCATTGTGCTTGCTTAGGAAATACATTTATATATGTTTTTCTAAGCTGCGAATCGGCGTTCTTAAAAGAGTGTATTGCACCTATTAATCACCCTATCGTATTGCATTTCAACAATGGAAAGAGATAAAAGCGGTCATATACACTATGGTACATTGACAAGAACATTAGAGATCTGCCATCTACTGTGCTTCTGGCTACAAGTTTCAGGTTGTCTATAGCTTAGTAACAAACATTAACTTTTGAACTTCTCCAACACAGAAAATACCTATTGCCAAAGTTGCAAATGAATGATCTTCTATTGTTCTACATTTGTACATGAATAAGTAGCACGACTCCCTTAGGAGTCACTGAGTTTTTCTGCCACACTTTGCACACTGGAGACAGTAAACAGTCATTGGGCTTGGTTTTGTTGTTTTATTAAGGGGTTAACAACTTGGATGGGGTCTAGGGGTATATGGGATGCCCAAGGAAACTGCAAACCTGAGGACAACTTAAAGCAACTATGAACAAAATGTGGACAAAAATAGTCTCTCCTCTAAGAGTATCCAAAGCTCTTTTATGTACTTCCTCAGACCCTAGATGAATCCTCCTCTTGACCCAGCTGCCTGAGGGTATTCCCTGGGCAAGTGGGCCCAAGTACTGTAACTTGAGAACAGTCCTGGATGAAGGATGATCTGGCCCAGGGGGTGTAGGAGTACTCATTCTGTCTTTCCCTTTTAGCTTGGTGGGTTGGTGGCTGCCTTCAGGCCTTATGCTGGGCTGGCTCCTTCCCTGCTTCAAAGGCCATCCTCCCAAGGATACGATGGGACAGAGGAGATCCTCTCATCCAGCAACTTCCTGCAGGTAGGCCCTTTCTCTTGGTCCTCCTCCCAGGCTCCTCACTCCAGCCTTCCTCTCAGTCCATCTTCCACCCAACACTGCCCTGACTCTGAGATACTTAAAGGTTGCCTTGGTCTCCATGCTCAGTCTCCTGCCAGAGGATTGGCCAAGGTCCCTCGATTATGCAGATCTGAGCCTCTACCCCTCCTTCATCCCTCCTCCAGAAAGCTCTCAGGTTTCTGTAGAGGTGGGAGGGCTCCAGAAGCTCTGACCTTCAGAACTTCCCTAGCCTGTACTGCCTTACTGATCACAGGCTGACTCATCCCAGGCTGCTACTCAGACTCTGCCAAAAAAGAAATAACCAAACAGCTATCCAGCTAACCTGGAGGGTGCTACATGTATGTCCAGTATGTGCTCCAATGTCTAACCACCTTGTTGGAGAAAGAGAGGAGTTTGGAGGAGAGGGATATAAGTGCTATTAGACGCGCTTACATTATTAAGGGATCATGGATGACCAGTAAGTGTGTTGTACAGAGGGGAGCATGAGGAAAGCACCACTGGAGTGAATATTGCACTTTATTTCACAGCACTTCTAGATTCGCAGCAACTTTAGATCTTTTTTAACTTTATGAAATAATAAGCACAAGAGACATTTTTTTAGCACCTTAATGAAATTGTTGACTTTCTCAACATTTATGAACAAGCAAACATTAGATCTTCATTCAAATAAAGCCTTAAGATACCGGAGTAAAAACACAAGAAAAAGCTGCCTTCTCATGCTTTTATTCAACAAAAATATTGATATATGTAATGATTTACTGTCAGGGCTCCCGGGTATGACCAGAGGTGTGTGACTGACGCAGGGAAACGCAGACTTCAGATATGTTATAAACAATGTAATTTATTAACACTAACCATACAAACATAAACGCAGTGCAATACTAAAAGATAACACAGTGCAAACAAACCAACCAACCACCCACAGATAACAGTACATACAATGCAAGCGTCGTCAATATCAGTCGGGCAGGTAGGTACAGGGGGAGCAAGCGGAGAATGGTCGGGGTCACAGGCCAGGTTCAGCAGGTAGCGGGCAGCGTGGTACAGAGGGTCAGGCAGAGGAGAATGGTCAGACAAGCCAGGGATCAGAGCAGGGTCAGCAGAGAATCAGACAGGAACAGGATACAGGGCCCAAGAGAAACACAACACCAAGGCAGAGTCTGCAGGTCTGAATGTCCCTTAAATACACCAGTATAATTAGTTCCAGGTGTTTGACTGGCTGCAAGGTTGAGTCTCTGATTGCTGGGAGCACCCGCTGGCCAGCCCTGGTACTGCAGCTCATAAGGCAGCTGAGTCCCACTATTGCTGGCCAGTCCATTCCTGACATTTACTGTGCAAGAAGTATGTACATTGTTGACATCAGAAGCTGGTGTTACCCCTTTAAACAGAAATTACTTATTTTAAGTATTTTATATGACTGCCCACAGGTCTCTGAATGGCTTGACCACTTTTCCATGCAAAATCCCTTCAGTTGCAAGATGTTTATGTTTCTCTTTACATGAACTACATGTTTCACAACTCCTTGGTGGATTTATTAGTGTGCTTTGGAATATTATAATGTTGAAATATCCCTTTCCAGTTCAACTTCCAATTTCAGACAGATGGCCTTGTATTCTCATTAAGTACACTTCTTTATAATGCAAAATGTATAGTTACAGTACACCTCCCCTTCTTCTCTATATAGTATAATGTGAAGTAAACAGCATCATAAATGAACCATAAATGCAATTAGATCAATAATAAGTACCACGTGCATACAAAAACTCCAATAAATTCATGTAAATAAATTGACACAAGATGGTGAAACACTTTAGGTGAAGCTTCCTTATGTCACCTACGTGATTTCCGGTTTGCTCACTTCCAGTCCATGGAACGCAGGAGCATTCCTGACATCCTGTAAAGCGCTACTATTTGTGTTTATCAAGCACATACTAGTGTCAGTGTTTTTACCATTTTAATTCCTAATAAATAAATGGTAATACACTATTGGGAGCTTTTTAGTCTGTTCCAAGTATGCTTGTGATGGTCCCTGGAGGAGAAAAGTGACACCTTGATACAGCCTAGAGGAGAAAGAGAGGAGTTTGGAGGAGAGGGATATAAGTGCTATTAGACGCGCTTACATTATTAAGGGATCATGGATGACCAGTAAGTGTGTTGTACTGAGGGGAGCATGAGGAAAGCACCACTGGAGTGAATATTGCACTTTATTTCACAGCACTTCTAGATTCGCAGCAACTTTAGATCTTTTTTAACTTTATGAAATAATAAGCACAAGAGACATTTTTTTAGCACCTTAATGAAGCACTTTATTAACTGTTTTACATGAATTTATTAGAGCTTTGGTATGCTTGAGACATTTTCTAATGATCTAATTGCATTTATGGTTCATTTATTATGCTGTTTACTTCACATTTTACTTTATAGAGAAGAGGGGGAGGTTTACTGTAGCGCCACACCCGCATACAATTTCTCTCTATATATTGTACCAATTTTTGTATTGATAGGGTGCTGGCAGCAAAAAAATGTCTACTGTTAGTGTGATTAAACAACTCTATCTCTGATTTTTCAGTTAACAACACATTTATCCAGAAGGTCTGGCCTTTACCTATATACACTGCTCAAAAAAATTAAAGGAACACTTTGAAAACACATCAATCTCAATGGGGAAAAATATCATGCTGGATATCTATACTGATCTGGACTGGGTAATGTGTTAGGAACGTAAGAATGCCCCATCGTTTTATGGAAATGAAAATAATCAACCTACAGAGGACTGAATTCAAAGACACCCCGAAAATAAAAGTGAAAAAATTATGCAGCAGGCTAGTCCATTTTGCTGAAATTTAATTGCAGCAACTCAAAATGGTACTCAGTTGTTTGTATGGCCCCCACGTGCTTGTATGCATGCCTGACAACATAAGGGCATGCTCCTATTGAGATGACGGATGGTGTCCTGGGGTATTTCCTCCCAGATCTGGACCAGGGCATCACTGAACTCCTGAACAGGCCGAGGTGCAACCTGGCAGTGTCGGATGGACTGAAACATGATATCCCAGAGGTGTTCTATTGGAATTAGGTCAGGCGAGCATGGGGGCCATTCAATGGAATTAATTCCTTCATCCTCCAGGAACTCTTGCCACATGAGGCCGGGTATTGTCGTGCAGCAGGAGGAACCCAGGACCCACTGCACCAGTGTAGGGTCTGACAATGGGTCCAAGGATTTCATCCCCGATACCTAATGGCAGTTAGAGTGCCATTGTCTAAGCTGCAGAGGTCTGTGAGTCCCTTCATAAGCTTCCCCAGACCATCACTGACCCACCACCAAAACAGTCATGCTGAATGATGTTACAGGCGGCATAAAGTTCTCCATGGCTTCTCCAGACCCTTTCATGTCTTTCACATGTGCCACAGGTGAACCTGCTTTCATCTGTGAAAAGCACAGGGTGCCAGTGGCGGACCTGCCAATTCTGGTGTTCAATGGCAAATGCCAACAGAGCTCTATGGTGCTGGGCAGTGAGCACAGGGCCCACTAGAGAACATCGGGCCCTCAGGCCACCCTCATGAAATCTGATTGTTTGGTCAGAGACATTCACACCAGTGGCCTGCTGGAGGTCATTTTGTAGGGCTCTGGCAGTGCTCATCCTCTTCCTCTTTGCACAAAGGAACAGATACTGGTTCTGCTGATGGGTTTAAGATCTTCTACGGCCCTGTCCAGCTCTCCTAGAGTAACTGCTTGTCTCCTGGAATCTCCTCCATACTCTTGAGACTGTGCTGGGAGATACAGCAAACCTTCTGGCAATAGCACGTATTGATGTGCCATCCTGGAGGCGTTGGACTGCCTGTGCAACCTCTGTATGTTCAAGGTATTGCCTCATGCTACCAGTAGTGACACTGACCCTAGCCAAATGCAAAAATAGTGAAAAACAGTAAGAAAAGATGAGTAGGGAAAAAAATGTGAGTGGCCTCCACCTGTAAAACCATTCCTGTTTTGGGGGTTGTCTCATTGTTGCCCATCTAGTGCACCTGTTGTTAATTTCATTAACACCAAAGCAGCTGAAACTGATTAACAACCCCCTCTGCTACTTAAGTGACCAGATCAATATCCCAGGAGTTTAATTGACTTGATACTATACTCTGATTAAAAAGTTTTCCTTTAATTTTTTTCAGCAGTATATGTTCAATGGCAAACTGTAGTCCTTCTCTAATGTTTTCTTTTGAACAGCAAAGGATTTTCCTTAACACACTTCTCACGCAGGTTGTATTAGTGCAATCTCTTTCTGATGGAAGATGCATGTATTTTGACAAAAACTGTTGCAAGAGTTACCTGAACATCTTGCAATGAAAGTTTGTGATTCTTGTGGACTTCTTTTAGCACTGAACAGTTAGCTTGTGAACTGAATCCACTGACAAATTAGCAGTTGTTTCAAATCTACACCACTAATACGTTGTAGATTATTTTCCTTACAGTAAAATAATTGACTTTGGATCATTTGACGAGCTTCTTAAATCCTATTTAACCATTTGCCTACCGGGCCAATTCTGAAACTTCTCATACATCTAAAACTCAGTATTTTGTTGCTAGAAAATGACTTAAAACCCCCACACATTATATATTTTATTAAGCAAAGGCCCTAGTGTATAAAATGGTGGTTGTTACAATTTTTTATGTCACACGGTATTTGCGAAGCAGTTTTTCAAATGCAATATTTTTGGAAAAAATACACTTCAATTAATTTTAATGCACAAAAACACAATGTAATACCCAATTGTCTGGTAAACTATAAAATATTTTTTTGCGCCGAGTAAATAGATACCTAACATGTCCCGCTTTAAAATTGTGCACGTTTGTGAAATGGCGACAAACTACAGTACTTAAAAATCTCCATAAGGAACACAACAGTACTTTATAATTTTTGTTAAAGAGACAACGCACTTTTTGGTTTGTATTGTTTGTGTATATCTTGTATTTGGATCGAGGTTGCTGCAGTCTCATTGATGACTGTGACATCAAACCCTGGTTAATTTTTTGTCTTATAGTTTCCTGGTGGGACAGGAAAGACCAGGAAGTCGGCGGAAGGTCAGCCATGGCCCTGGTATCCCTGCTTTAACTAGAGAATGTACAGGTATGTCCTATAGTGTTCAAGTGGTTAAACCTCTTGCCAAACTTATAGGCACCCTCAACTTTCTTTCTGAGGGCTCTTTTGCCCTTGGCATGATGACACCATACACCTCAATAGCCAAGAGAACACCGGACCCTAGGGCCCTGATTCACTATTGGGCGTGGGCGCATATTTATGGGCTTAAGCCCAATTTTCATGGGCGTCCGTCATTTTTTACCCTGCAACCTAATTCACTATTGAGCAGAGCCCATAAGCAGATGCCCAATCTAATTCACAAAAAGACACACGCCCGAAATCAGACTCACAAAACAGACTTGCTAAGAAGCAAGTCTAACACCATGAAAAATCACTGCAGAGACATGTTCACTTAGAAATGGATATTAAGGGGGAACTCCACACTGAAATTTAAAAAAAAAACAGCGTGGGTCCCCCTCAATATCCATACCAGACCCTTATCCGAGCATGCAGCCCGGCAGGTCAGGAAAGGGGGGGGGACGAGCGAGCGCCCCCCCCCCTCCTGAACCATACCAGGCCACATGCCCTCAACATGGGGGGGGTGCTTTGGGGCAGGGGGGGCTCCCCCCCAAAGCACCTTGTCCCCATGTTGATGAGGACAAGGGCCTCTTCCCCACAACCCTGGCCGGTGGTTGTGGGGGTCTGCGGGCGGGGGGCGGTACATGGTCCAGCAGACTTATTCACAAAAAAACTTGGTACGGATGTGAGGGGGGACCCCACGCTTTTTTTTTTTTTGTACATTCAGCTGTCAGTGGGGAACCCTACTGACAGTTGAAACATTAACACATGGCTGTCGCTCCTACAATCCCGCATGAGTTATGTTATCAACTCATGCAGCATTTTAGTAGCGAAAACCAATGCAGCGCTCATGTTTCAGCTGTCGGCGGAGTTCCCCACTGACAGTTGATGTAAAAGTATTGCAGGGAATTATAAACAATTTGTAAAAAACCCGGCGTGGGGTCCCCCCTCTCATCCATAATAAGCCCTTCGGGTCTCGTATGGATGTTAAGGGGTAACTCCACGCTGAAATTAAATAAAAAACAGCATGGGGTACCCCCCAAAATCCATAACAGATACTTATCTGAGCATGCAGCCCAGCAGGTCAGGAAAGGGGGGGGGGACAAGCGAGCGCCTCCCCCCCTCCTGAACCATACCAGGCCACATGCCCATACCAAATTATTCAAACATTTGTAAACAGACCAATTAACTGAAATGGTTTGGCATTTGTACCCCAAATATGACGTTCCCTGAGGCATTGGTAAACCGAGGTATGCCTGTATTAGTATTGCAATCCTTTGTATTGGGATACATAGAACCAACATACATCTGAATTGGCAACATAGCACAACATTTGTGTCACATTGGAGATATCTGGTAGTTACACTGACCTTGCCCAGGGACCTAAGATTGATTCACAGCACAGAAATACAGGCTGGATTAGCAATGTAGCTCCGTGGATTAGTGGTTAGCACTACTGCCTCACAACTCTAGGGTTGTCGGTTTGAATCCCAACCCCGGTGAGGAAGTAGCATGATCTCCGTGTGTGGCTGTCTTCAAATAGATGTTCTGGCAACATCTTTGCTTTCTGTCTAAATGATCCCTAAAATGTGAATTAGAATGAGGCCTTGTCTGTTGAAACACCTTCAAAGCTGTACCTTATGTGAATGTCATACAATGGAATGTCATACAATGGGATAAGAGCCTGGAGCACTAATAGATTTGATAATGATGGTTTACACTCCGTCCACTTTTGTGAAGGATTTGGCAAGCAAAGAGCTGACAGAGAGAGAAAGTCTGCAAAGTCGCACCCTATTGTATGCTATTAGAGCGACCACATGGGTGTGTTTCAAACATTGATTTCTATAGTACATATAGTATATGTATATAGTATGTAGTATATAGTAGTACATGTACTACTTTAGTGGCAATTTGCATAGAGATCTGTGTCAGATGTCTTGAAAATTGCATTGAAATGGCCAATTTTACTGTAAGTCGCAGGATTTGTAAATCAGCTTTGCCCAGAGTGTAATGTTTGGTGAAGTTTGATTTCTGGAGTGTTTTGCCAATTGATGGGAAATTCACCATACTAGTCAAATCGATTTGTCATTTTCAGTATTGCATACAAGATGTGGTCATGTGACTGTCTTAACTCATGCGAGAATCTGGAGGGAATTGTGACCATAGTAGCAATAAAGGTTCCAATTGGGGTTCCCTTTCACATCCCTGCTCAATGTTCTGTTGTATGCTGCACACGTACATTTCACTGTATATATCTTTCTGATTTGTGGGGCCTGTATACCAAGGGTTAATGCAGGTAGGAAGCGGATTCATCAGGTGAAAACACTTTCACTGACCAAATTAAGGTCAGTGGTGGGTGTGGCTTCATTGGGTGTGGGGCCTTGTTTGGCACGCTCCAAATACAACCTAGCTTATATAAAGATGTGCAGTAGGGAGTGATTTGGCCTGTTACTAGGCCGGGTGGTTTGTGACTAAGTCCTTGCATGGTGTGGTTTGGGGGAAGAAGAGATTTTGTGCTGAATTGCCCCAGACACCACTCAGGCTGTGTTTGGAAGTGGGCTGGAAATGTTTGCATATTTTTGGCCTTGTAAAGTGTTTGTGTGTTATTGCACAATGATTGTGTTTTTTCTCTTTGCATTGAAAGCCTCACACATGTCAATCGTTTTGTTTAAAATCTGCTCTTGTTTTAATTTTGTTTGCTTATTTAGACTCCAAAGTTTTTTTCTGACAAACCTGCTGACAAATGTATGTGTAGGGGATTTGTAGAGGTGGGAGGGGATTTGTAGAGGTGGGAGGGTTTTTTTTTCACATGCTTTGTTTTCTTGATATTTTGATCTGTAGACTTTTTTTGTGAATGGATCTTCATACTAAGTGATTGTGTAAGTAAATCTTATGTGCACGAAAATGTTACTTGATTCATCTTCCCCTTTGTTTCCTGCTATAACCTGAGCACACACAGTTCATTAGAAGTATCTTTAGATTGTAAGCTCTTATGAGCAGGAGTGTTTTATTTTTGCCACATCCTATTTTTGTGACTCACCAAGATATTGACTGTACCTACTTGTTCCTGCTGACCAAATAAATGAAGATATATTTGATCAATAAATGTTTGACCGATGTTTTTGTGTTTATTTTATGTTCAATATATGAACAACCTTAATAGTTACTTTGTATAATTATATAATCTGCTCAAATGTAGCTTGTAAGAGCGTGAATATGCAAGTGGGTGTAAACTGGCTTTTTCAAAACCAAAAAAAAAAAAAACCCACTTGCCCCACAATATTGTTATGTACTAATGAATATGTCACATTCACTGTGCAGCCAGCTACAGGTTTTCTACAATTCGATTTACAGTAATAAAATAGTCCACACTTTGTTGATTTTTGGCCTTTGGCAACAAATATTAGCCAAGGTTAAAAAAAACAAATCAATAAGAAACACACATTTGCGAAAGCTATCATAGCCGTGCATAGAAATGCGCGATTGCAAACAAATAAGCACCAAACAGGTGTCCGCATGGCGCATGAACGGCTATCCTGGAAGTCCGTCATCACGTGCGCGCGCACCCGGAAGTGGTTGTGGGGAGTGTAAGTGGATGACAAGTGGTTGGAGGTTTTGTGTTGGTTGAAAATTTTGATAACTTTATTGGCATTTGGACATGGCGAGAGCACAGTTCTCAACTGAGGAGATGATCCTTATATGTAAAGTAAGTGTGGCCATTGCAAATATGTTTATAACATGTGAGGGACAGGTAATTGTAATTTTGTGGGTGGGGCCTAGCAGAATCTCATTTGGTGCACATGCTACTTATCTGTACATTAGCTCCTGGGTATTGATGGGTCAATGATATTAACCACTTGCCTACTGGGTACTCATACCCCCTTCCTGCCCTGGCCAATTTTCATCTTTCTGCACTGTTACCCTTTGAATGACAATTGTGCGGTCATGCCACATTGTACCCATCTTAAATTTGTATCACTTTTTTCAGACAAATAGAGCTTTCTTTGGGTGGTATTGACTTGCTGCTGTGAGTTTTACTTTTTGCTCGATAAACCACAAAATAGCTCATAATGAATAAAAGTCTGTTTATATTATAACATTTGGTAAACTGGTAATTTAGCAACACTGATGTGTGTTGATGAGGCAGCACTGGTGGGTGGCACTGCTGGCCACAGGTGGGCGGAACTGTTGGGTGGCACTGGTGGGCACTGATCATCGGGGCCGACCCCTGCTTTGATAACTGCTGGTTCTCGGCAGTACTTTCCACACATTCTGACAGCGTGATGAAAGTGCAGCCAAGACCCGGCAAATGCATTTCCCGGTGATCAGCGTGTCATTGGACATGGCTGATCACATGGTAAAAAGCCGCTGTGATTGGCCTTTACCACATCACGTGATCAGCTGTGTCCTTAGGACACAGCAATCACGGAGAGCGCGTTCTGCCAGGATGTCATATGACACCCTCCCAGAGCTGCCTGGATGCAGTGTAGCGTTATTCGGCTATCTGCGGTCGCCAAATAGGTAACCAGCTAGGCCTTCATGGCTAATCTTTGAATATCTGGACATGTATACTGCGTATAATGCATTACATTCTACAATGTGTTGGTGTACATGGTATTACAGTGTGCAATGCGTTGCTGGATTCTGCATGACAGTGGACAGCGTATCACAGTGTGCAATGCATAGCTCCAGCCTGCATGACAGTGTACAGTGCATTACAGTCTACAATGTGTGGGTGTACACGGTATCACAGTGTGCAATGCGTAGCTCTATCCTGCATGACAGAGTACAGTGCATTACAGTCTACAATGTGTGGGTGTACACGGTATCACAGTGTGCAATGCATAGCTCCAGCCTACATGACAG
This sequence comes from Staurois parvus, assembly GCF_062004578.1. Classification (NCBI taxonomy): domain Eukaryota; kingdom Metazoa; phylum Chordata; class Amphibia; order Anura; family Ranidae; genus Staurois; species Staurois parvus. Next base: position 740,083 of record NW_028317813.1, on the reverse strand, counting down.
AGTACAGTGCATTACAGTCTACAATGTGTGGGTGTACACGGTATTACAGTGTATTACAGTGTGCAATGCGTAGCTCTATCCTGCATGACAGTGTACAGTGCATTACAGTCTACAATGTGTGGGTGTACACGGTATTACATTGTACAGTGTATTACAGTGTGCAATGCGTTGTACACTGCAGTGTGCACTAAAGCATTTTACACTCATGCACTGTACACACTAACGCATTTGACATTTCTAGTGTGCAATGCGTTAGTGTGCAATGCCTTGGACAGTACAATGCATTTGCAGTATTGGTGTATGTTTATTAAGCACAGATAATTAATCTGATTTTAGTTATCAAGGAGAAGTCTTCTCTGTCCCCCTGTTTATGAGGTGGAGGACAATTGTTTTCCGAAGAAGAGAGGAGACATTTTTTCAAGGAGATCTGTATAGATTTCCAGAGATATGTGTAGATGGTTGAGGGGCTGCATGTGATCTCCGGAGATAATTGTGATCACCTGAGTTAAACCAGTGAATGAAAAGTGTAAAAAAACATGGATTGAAAATAATCTGCACTGACCACTGTGCTTTGTCAAGCCACATATTGGCACATTCTGGTGTCACACAGATTCGATGTGAAATTTGCAGTGTTTTCTGTGCAAGCGCTGCACCGCATCACAACCACAACCCCTTCATGCCACCTGCTGCGGCTTTCTAGGTGAAGTTACCAACACACCAATATTGGTACACAAAGCGTATTGCGATTTGTCAAATTGGATGGCATGCCTATTCACACCCATGTGCATACCCTGAAAAAGGGTCCTGCACATTTTTGGCCCAGATGCAGTGCAATTTGAGGTGTGCAAAATGTTTGTCTCTAATTGCAACGCACACAAATTGCATGTGATTTGCCCAGGAGTGCGGTGTTAGACCACAATGCATGTATGTGAAGCCAGAATAAAAGTGTGTATTTTGTCTATTCTTACTTGCGCATGTTAACATTATGTAAGTGCATTTTTCTTCTGTTTAACATGCTATAGAAATGCAACATGCATTTGGATGTAGTGTTTTTGTATGTGCATTTTGGAAGTATTCTAGGGCCACACCATATCTTATGCAGGCCATAGATGGGTCGAAAATCGGCCGATTTTTCGGCCGAAAATAAAATCGGCCGATTTTCGGATCGTTAGTGGGCTATTTGTTCGGCCGTTTTTCGGTATTTTGGCAGATTTTGTTTTTCGGTAAAGTTGGAAAAAAAACGGCCGAATTTGCCAATCGGCCGATTTTCGCAGCAATGATGGGCAAATCGGCCGATTTTTTACTGATAAAAAATCTGCACATGAGCAGTGACCTGCAAGAGGAAGACAAAAAGAAGAAAAAGAAGAAGAGGATGATGAAGAAGATGATGAAGAAGAGGATGATGATGATGATGAAGAAGAAGAAGATGATGAAGAAGAAGAAGATGATGAAGAGGAAGAAGAGGATGATGATGAAGAAGAAGAAGAAGAAGAAGAAGAGGATGATGATGATGATGAAGAAGAAGAGGATGATGATGATGATGATGATGAAGAAGAAGAGGATGATGATGATGAAGAAGAAGAGGATGATGATGATGAAGAAGAGGATGATGATGCAGAGGATGATGATGATGAAAAAGAAGAAGATGATGAAGAAGAGGATGATGATGAAGAAGAGGATGATGATGAAGAAGAAGAGGATGATGATGAAGAAGAAGAAGAGGATGATGAAGAAGAAGAAGAAGAGGATGATGGTGAAGAAGAAGATGAGGATGATGAAGAAGAAGAGGATGATGATGATGAAGAAGAAGAAGAAGAAGAAGAAGAAGAAGAGGATGATGATGATGATGATGAAGAAGAAGAGGATGATGATGATGAAGAAGAGGATGATGATGATGAAGATGATGATGAGGATGATGATGAAGAAGAAGATGATGAAGAGGAAGAAGAGGATGATGATGATGAAGAAGAAGAAGAAGAGGATGGTGATGATGATGAAGATGATGAAGAAGAAGAGGATGTTGAAGAAGAGGATGATGATGAAGAAGAAGAAGAAGAGGATGATGATGAAGAAGAAGAGGATGATGATGAAGAAGAAGTAGAAGAGGATGATGAAGAAGAAGAAGAAGAAGAAGAAGAAGAGGAAGAAGAAGGATGAAAAATGAGAGGAATTCCAGTATGGCAAAAAGTGTCCCTGCAGAGAGCTCCGCTATTTCTTTGACAGTTCCTTGACATTTACAGTGGTTGCAACATTGTATCTATTTGTTTCCGAATAAAAACATCTGTATCCGAAATGGATACAAATACATTGTTGCAACCGCTATAAATGTCAAAGAACTGTCAAAGAAATAGCGGAGCTCTCTGCAGGGACACTTTTTGCCGGCTGTAGACGGGATGAAAATCGGCCGATTTTTTTTTTTTACCATTGCTAGTAACATCGGCCGCTTGAACAACCGATTTTTCATTTTTTAAAAGAAAAATCGGCTGTTTTTCTCCCCGTCTATGGCCTGCATAAGCATTAGTGTGCCTGGGGGAGGGGGGGACCTTTGGCCTTTCCAAACACAGTAGATGCTCCAAGAATGTTTCCTTGAACTCTTGAAATGGTTAAAAAGGAAAGACACTCTAGATAGCCTGCACTGAGAATTGACTGTCATGATGACGTGTCAATGATTATTTGCTCTCATTTTTCAGGAGTGGTACTGCTTGCGGTTGAAGCTGGTAGAAATCCACCTTCACGTCCTCCACTCACCTTCACTTGTGGCCAGTGGATATTTTGTGGCCGCAGGCAAGAACTGGCATCGAGGACCTGCATAATGACCCTGGCATGCCTGAGGTGGTTTGGAAGCAGCACAGCAATTTGACCATCCCTTTCCTCTATGTTGGTTTTAGGGGTGCAGAATTGCTTCTCGTTCGTGAACGGACTGTCGCCGGATATCAGAGTCCCCATATTTTCAAGATATGTTTTAGCCATGTTGGCTTATTTTTATGTTATTTTCCAAGTCTGTCGCACCTAACCGCACAGTAGTGTGGTGCCATGCGTATTTGTGGCTGTGAATGGGGCTGTTTTTAATAGACGTGTGTAGGTGCAACAACGTTTTCATCATGGTACCTGCGCACATCTTCATAGGGCATTGCATTTCTTTGCTGTGCTGGAAAATGTGTGTTCTTGCATGCGTTTCTGAACCACCAATGGTGTGAACAAGTCCTAAGGGCTGCTTCACACTATAGAAACAGTCTAGATGTGTTCCTGATGGTTTTTTTTCATGCCCTTTTGGCATGCATGTTTAGTGTGTTCCAGTACATTTTGGATGCGTTTTGGACATGTTTACATTGCATTTTTGTATCCCTTTCACTTATTTTTTTCTATTTTCTTTGTATTCAATGTAGTTAGGGACATGTGCGTTTTAGTACATTCAAGGACGTTTCAATGTGTTCCAGTACAGTTCTGTGCAGAAACAATGCAGCGTGGTCAACTTTGTTTACAGCACCTGCAATGCATTGAAAATGCAAGCGCTGATGTGAACTATGACATTGACAACCATATAACCTTCTTTCTGTGCGTTTGTGATGCTGAAAAAGCAACTGAAACACATGTAGTGTGAACTGGCCCTAAAGGTTATTAGAGGTCAGGGAACAGGACTGACCAGGAATTGTGAATTCAATCAGACTAGTGGTGAGATACAATCAGCAATTGTATAATAATGTGAGATCTGAGCTGTAGCTGATAGAAAATGAGACACATTCACTTGATCAGTAAATAGATAGTTAAAGAGTGGGGCGGTGATCCATAGATTTGCATATGGGACAGGTGATGATGGGGTGGGGGAGGGGGTCAAGTTGTATAAGGAGACAGATTTAAAAGAGAAAAAAGTTACAATGAAATATACACGGCATGAAACTTGCACATTTCCTAATTGGCAGAAGAACGCAAGAAGTACGCAAGTAACATTCATCCACTTTCTAGTCATTAGGCAAAATCATAATTGATTGATCAATATTCCTGCCGCAACCCAGAAAATTGATCTCCATTTTTTTGGGATGTTGCCAAGACTGGGATTAGAACCCATGACCCAAGTGCTGTAAGTTCTGAGCTCTAACCACTAAACCACTGTGGGAGACACAGTTTGAGCTATAATGTAGAATAGTTACATTGTTTAAAAATGATAAAGCGAGCGCTGGTCAAATGATATAGACTAGTAAAATGGTATTACACAAGATAAATATAACCACAAACAGTAGTGCATGAACTCGTGAAAGGTCATCCACCCCTGTGACAGTGTACTACACTATTGAGCACCTTTCTGGCTCCTGTGGCTGAGCTAATTCCTCCCCAGAACCATTTGGGCACCCACCCTGATGGATGGATGGATGGAGCTGGATGACTAACCCATAACTGCCAGCATACCGCTGCACCCCCAGATGTGTGATGTGTATAACCCATGCACATTAATACTTTTGTTCTGGTGAGTGTAGACCAGTCCCAAGGGTGGTTTACCTTTCACAAGTTCATGCACTACTGTCCGTCACGGAGAGACCACACGTGCCATTCATAGGCACTCTCTGAGTTGGTACTCTCACACGAAGGACATTCCATTATTCAGGAATGATTATATGAACTTATTTTAGCACCATTTACAATATTACATCATTGTTGCAATTCTTTGCACTTTTTGGTTTTTACATGCATTCATTATTGATCACATGCATTTATAGCGCTGCACTTGTCTTTACCATAGAATAGTTACGTGATTAAAGAGAATGAAGATATATAATTATATTGGGAAATTAGAAGTATATAAATTATTTGAGATATAAGTGTGAAAATGTTTAACATTTGAGTACAGAATGTATGACATTCATTAGTAAATGCATTAGTTTCCTGATCATTTTGGAGACACAGCAAGAAAAGAAATAGAAGAAAATAGAAAATTCTAATACAGGTGTACTATTTATTACATTCTAAGAATTCTCTTTTGCCATCATAAGAACGCCAATGTTAATAAAGCCCGCGCTTGTGCGCCATCTAGCGAACATATCCGGTATTGCACCTAAAAATGTGCCAGACGGGATACCACATTTAGTGATAGCAAAGTAGTCAGTAGACGCTCGTCAATGAGCTTGCTAGACGCTGGTCAGACGACTGATTGATTGACCGGAGTCTGCCTGAATGGTCAGTCTCTGCTAGTACACTCACATCTTAGTGAATCAAGGCCTAGATGTCTAAGGTTTAAAAAAGACCAACCTGCATGCTACCTAAGGAGGTTCCATTCAATGACATCTAATCTGTAGCACCCAATCGTTATTTCATGAATTCCAATCTGCATTTACATTACTGATCATGAAAATGAAAAAAAGTTTATCACCTTTATTCTGTAGGCGCTATTAACTCAAGATCTAATGTTTGTCTGCTCAAATATGGTAAATAAAAAGGTCAACAATTTCCATGGAATGTACTTACTTTTTCACAAAATTGTACTTTTTTGACCATCTTTACATATATCCCATTAACAAGTGTCACTTTTCCTCAGGGGTTGCACCAGGGGTGCTTAGGTATTTTAAGCACCCCAAATTTTTTTTTAAAGCACCCCCATAGCACCCTGATCAAGTCACAGTCCATTTCCTCTTCCTATTATTGTATTTTTAAAATCGCTGCTTTCCCTAATTTCTCCTTAATGTGCTGCACAGGGTACTTTTTCTTTGTTCTGTGGAGGGATACAGCGAGCCCCAGAACTCCTAACACTATGTGTATAGTTCCAGCTGCTGGCAGAGTGATATTTCCCCTCTGCACTCTGCAAGAAGTGAAAAGCAGTGAGTAGTTGCATTTGAGTACAAAGAGGAGAAATTGGACTCAGAGGCGGGAAGCGGAAGAGTTTTTGGGTGTTTGTGCAGCACCAGGGATTGATCATGTTTGGATGCTGATGATCAGCCTTCAGTCTCCAGTCAGGTTGAGATCGGTGTGGTCAGCTCACCATAAAACCAGCCATCCTGTTCAGAATAGACAGATGATGTGATGGGGGGGGGGGGGGCAATGCTGTGATAGGAAGACTTCTAAACTTATAGGTGGACTCTGGAATAATAGGGGCTTCTGCTGGATGGGGGGGGGGGGACCTCTGACATGATGGGGGGCTCCTACATGATGGGGTGCTCCTGTTTTGAAAGGGGAGCTTCTGATGTGATGGGGGAACCTCTGATGTGATGGGGGACGTCTGATGTGATGGAGCACCACTGATATGATTGTGGGCTTCAGATGTGATGGGGCCTCTGGCATGATAGGGTAATTTGGATGTGAAAGGGGAGCTTCTGATGTGATTGGGGACCTTGGATGTGATATGGGAGGGGGTTCTGATGTGATGGGAACATGTTGTGATGGGGGTAATTCTGGTGTGATGGAGGGCTTCTGATGTGATGGGGCTCTTCTGATGTGATGCGGAGGTCTCTTATGTGAATGTGTGGGGGCTTCTGATGTAAGGGGGCACTTTGGATGTGACATGTGACCTCTAATATGCAGGCTGGGTTTATGTGCAAAAGCAATGTTAATGGTCTTGTCCAAAGGAATAAATAAAGTGTACCTGAAGGACTTATATACAATATATTTATAGACATTAAACTCTCAGTAAGCAGTGCTCATTTTCCATTTGCTTTAACGTGCTATATTTTTTTATGCGTTGATTGCTTGTGTATCTTACACTTAACCTTATTGATAAATAAAAGTAAATCAAAATGACTATATCATAATCTATCTATATATCAATCTCACAACTTACAATTTTACAGGACTGCAGTGGTACACTGAATGTAGATTCTGATCTATAGTGATCAAATTCATGATGGTACCCACAGTAGGATGTGGATGGTCCTTAATCCATACTTACTATTTGAATACACACTGAATCAAAGAGCACTATTTAGAGTGAAATTCTTAGTACTTATAGATCTACATGTTTAATGATGTTCATGTTTGTAGCAAACAGTTCATAGTAAACAGAAAGACTTGACAGTTCGATACTAGAGTGATATGTCCTTACATTCCTCTGTAACAAGGGCAAAATCTTATTCCACATTTAGTACTCACAATGCCACTGCAGTTTTCCTAACAAAGAATTAGCAACCCCTAAAAAAATATATTAATATACAAATAAAATGTATTGAATATATTACTGGCTTGAACTTTTTTACTGAGAGAGCATATCTGTCCAAAAAACAACCTAAATTTACAGTACAATATTTCAATATAATCACCATCACATTGAAATGGAAATTGTGGAGATGTAATGTGAATTCCCTGGAACATGTTATTGAACAAATGGTGAGGTTATAAATTCCCCATGGGGCAGTATCATATAGTCCTCTGAACCAAGATGCTTTTTGCACATAAACTGTGTCAATGGTGGAAGACAGGAGCTTTCTATAGATACTGGATAAATCCGGTGCTGCTCATATGTGGCAAAAACCTAGTTAGGGAACCAAACTTGACGCATGCTATTTGGCATAACCATTGGTAAGAGCATTCTTAAAGTGACTGCTGTGGGAGGAAAATGTAAATCTACCTTTTTTCACATATACACTACTTTATTGGCTTTAAAAAAAAAAACTGCATCATGGAAACTATGCTATCACCTCAAAGCATTATTTTGAATTTACATTCAACTAAAAGTCTTCCATTATTTGAACCATGTACCATGCTGCTGTCCAAGGTTCTGAACTAAGCACATCTCCACCTCTGCTTTTACCTATATTAAAATATAGTTTTAAATGACTTTATGTACAATGGTGCTCTAAGGCAGTTGCATATTTTAAAGACTAATTTGTGTACTGTAGATTACCATAGAAAAAGGGCATTCTTGAAGAAATGTAATCCATAGAGAATGGTCAGAACATTATGGTCTCTGGCATGTGCATTTTTGCATGTGTCCTAAATTCTGCTTTTGTATGCATCTTAACATTCATGTTAAAAGAACTGTAAATTTGGAAAAATTACACATGATATAAATACAGCTCTTGATGTTGTATGCAATCTACGCATTTATGCTAATTAATTCTGTGAACAGAAATTTTAAATTGTAAAGGCAATATCTTGTTAAACAATGGAAAGCAAAAATCCATAAAGAATGAGAAAATATCCATGGGTGTTTTTACACAAATATTTAAAAAGTAAATAAAATCAAAACTTTTTTTTGGGGTAGACTGTGAAAGTGTTAAAACCTCCTATATGTCTGTATTTCTGTCTGTCTCTTTGCTTTGGTGAATCACCCTCTTTATTTGCCTGTTTGCCATTGTCTCTGTATAAAAGTGATGGGAAATCCAACATTTTGGAGTTGTAAGAGGAATGGGAGGTGAAGGGAAAATCCCAATGGGGATGCCTGTTCTGCTGCTTCTTGTTCTGGGCCAGAAAGTGAAGGGAAAGCTCCTAAATCAGACACAGGCAGTCAAAAAAAACTGACAAGAGTAATAACCATTCCCTACTCCCTATTCCTAAACTATAAAATTGTTTTGACTTCACACTTTAATTGTAAAATGTATTGTTTTCCCAACCAAGCTGTTTCCTAACATAATGTGCTCTCTGAACTTTAGGCAGCTAAAGATACCAATGGGGTATCCCAATATAATGGGGTTGCCTTGCAATACTACTTTAAGTGTTGGTTCACATATATACAGATTGAATGTGGTTTGAACCGCACCCAATCTGCATGACATGTGAAATAACATTACTTCCTATGGTGCCTGTTCACATGTCCGATGCACTGCACTGAAAAAGAGTCCTGTCTGATTTCGGAGCAGTGCAGTCTGTTTCAGAAGCATAATACAGGCTCATTGACTTCTAGTGGAACCTCTTCTAAATCCCACATGTCATGAGTTTGTGAACACAATTTCAGGCCAGTTTTCTCTCTTCAAATCCTGACCTGAACTTGACCTGAACCACTGAACGACTGCTTTTAAATTAGAACTGAAACCAGAGCTGTCAAGCCACACTGCACATGTGAATCGTCACTAATAGAGTAAATTCCAATTACATTTGATGTGGGATAATAAAGGGGGTTCCAGCTCTCTTATCACTTGTAGTTTGGATATATTGGGAAGCAATGTGAACCTAATCCATATAGTTTGGCATCTGCAGCTTTTGTTAAAGTGAAACTACCCTGCATCTGAAAATTTTGTAAAGCACTACGCAAACTGTTGGTGCTTTAAAAATCCTGTATAATAATAAATAAATAATAATAATTACAAACCAAAAACGCCATTTAATAATTTTTAATATTCAAAGCATATTCCCTCATCCATACATGTCTCCATCCTTTATTTTGCTGAGAAATCATTTTGAAAAAGCATCCCCTAGCATTTCTGGCTGTGGCCATCTTGAGTCAAGGCTGATGATTCATGTAGCCTTTACTTCTTGAAATCCATCTACCCTTAGCTCAGGCACAGAAGCAGAAGAGTGTGCTTAGCTGAGACAACCCCTCCTCCACTCCTGAAGACTCCTGGGATGTATGACATACCTAGGCCTGGAAACCAGAAAGTAACTGAAGAAATGTAAAAAAAAGTTTAAACAAGTAAATATGATTTACTTTTCTGTCTATTTTCTAATGCTAGCAGCATAAGGATTAAAAGTAGTCAATGTTGATTGAGAGAATGAAGTTCCACTGTAACTAATTCATAAGCTGAAAGGAAAAAAGAACATACCGGCTCAAACAGTAGAAAGAGAAAATGACATTTAAAAAAACATGGCTGCATATGATTGTTCTCCAACAGGCCTTTAATCTGAGCTAGTGTTAAAAAATGTTCTGTGGACGGATTTGGCAGGCTAAAGTGATGCGCCAGCGTTGGCACTGGCAGAAACACTGGTGTGTTGGAGAGGATCTGTAGGCTTTGTGGGGCTTGCGTGAGCTGCTCAATATAATTGATTTAATAAAAAGCAAAGCACACTTTACACCACAGTCTGTAATGGCAATATAGTAATGTGCTGGCAAATGCATCAGTAGGGTCAGTATATAAACATTCTTTTTCTTTAGTGTTTGCTATATAGGTTTTATTAAATTGCCATTGGTTGTGTACTACATCCAATCCAGCACTGAAAATAAAATAAACAGTAAAGTTTATGGGGTAGCTTAGCAGTATGTTAGTGAGACTACAACTACATTTTTTCCAGTCTAATAAGTCAATTTGTTTGGCTTTCTTATAAGAGTCAGTGTTTAAAAGATGTATATTGTATTCAAAGCATAACAAATATTAATAATAAAAATATAAAAACAAACTACGTATTTAAACATTAAAGAAAAAAACTCAACTAGCAACACAAAAGACAAATTAGTGCTGTAATTAAAAAGATGACCTACATACATAAATGATCATCAGGTGATTATTCCAGTAGTAACTGTGAATATGTTTTATTTTCTAATAAAAATGTTAGATACAGTATGATAAGGCATTTTTAATGACTAAATTTACATTTGGATTTAACAAAGAAAATGGTTTCATGTTAAATGCATGCAAGCTATGTAAAATGTGTATTTACTGCCTCTTACAGAGATCCCAGTACTCCCCCTGCAAGTGCTTTCATTTATTTATCTATCCATAATGATGGTAGAATTTTGGTTTAGACATTTCCTGGGATCTGCAACTATTTCTGGACTGTTCACAAATGTCTGATATGTTTTAAATATTCTTGAACAACTGGAGGGGGGGATTTCATTTTATTTATCACTGTCCAGAATTCAGCGTTGAGGTCAATATAAGCCAATCATAGACTAGCAGATTTCTCATTGGTTTGGACAAAAGGTTGGAAGACTATTTCCTTTTACCCAAATGTGACACTCTTCTTTTAGTATTTTTTTTTTGCAGTAAAAGTATTTCATACAGAATGCGAAGCTGTATTTAGACATAATCCTGCTCCAGGTATATACAGTTTGAGTGATAGTATCATTTTGTAGAGACTCCACCAATTTAGTCACATGATTCTATTTGCAAATACTAAAATAGCAATGCGCTAATGAAGGCAGCATGCAAAGCAAAGCAATACATTCACATTATTACTATCCCATCAATTCCCTGCTGCTTGATCAACAACGTGCATTTTATAGGCAGACCAGGTAATAGTAGTAAAATAATATTAATGAATTCAGCATAACACATTATAGATTCATAATATAAATAATTTTCAGGATTCTAGAAACATTTCATATCTCTGCTGGACAGTTCTATCTAAAATTGTAAAAGCTAACACATTGATATGACAACAGAACAGATCTAAGCTTCACACAAATTCATTTCTAATGAGTGTATAGGATCTAGTTTGCTGTATTCCTTAACTCAGCAGCCAGTCTAAGTCAGCAGCATAAGAGACATAGTAATCATTCATTATTAATCTATGTATATAGCAAATATCATTTATGGTTGTATATCATTTTGCATCCTTATTTTTTTTCTAATGCGTAGTACCCACTGGCAAACAAGTAGAGAATGGTGGGGACAGTAAGAGGACTTTTGAATGAGGAAGCATTCCTGGTAACATCACGTACAGGATCTGCTCTGGATGTATTTCCTGCTGTGCTGGATGGTGCTGGTCTACATTTAAGAGACAATGCTATTGTTCAAACATACAGAGGTAGAGTCTTTGGTGTCACTGATAGTGGAGTCTGTTCTCTAGATCAGGGGTCTCAGGGGGGGGGGGAATTTACCATCCTTCAGACCCCAGGGGGGTCAGACTATGGCCAGTGGGAGTAGAAAATGTCCTAGTGTCAGTGGGATTAAACAATGCCACATCTTTAGTGGGAGGAATAGTGCCCCACCACTGGTGTCAGTGGGAGGAATAGTGCCCCATCAATGGTCTCACCACGCAGCTTGGTGAGAAGGTGACAACAGTTGGTGCAATCATTTGCAAATGGAAGAAACACAAAACAACTGTCCCATGCAAGATCTCACCTCGTGGAGTGTCAATGATCATGAGAACAATGAGGAATCATCCCAGAACTATATGTGAGGATCTTGTCAATGATCTCCAGGCATCTGGGACCACAGTCACCAAGAAAACAATTGGTAACACACTACGCCAACAAGGATTGAAATCCTGCAGTGCCCGCAAGGTCCCTCTGCTCAAGAAAGCACATGTCCAGGCCCATTTAAAGTGTGCAACTGAATATCTGAATGATGCAGAGGAGGACTGGTTGAAAGTGTTGTGGTCAAATGAGACCAAAATCGAGCTCTTTGGCATTAACTGAACTTGCTGTGTTTGGTGGAGGAGGAATGTTGTCGATGACACCAAGAACACCATCCCAACTGTCAAACATGGTGGTGGAAACATTCTGCCTTGGGGGTGTTTTTCTGCTAAGGGGACAGGACAACTGCTCCGCTTCAAAGGGACGATGGATGGGGCAATGTACCGTCAAATCTTGGGTGAGAACCTTCTTCCCTCAGCCAGGGCATTGAAAATGGGTCGTGGATGGGTGTTTCAGCATGACAATGACCCAAAACACACGGCCAAGGGAACAAAGGAGTGGCTCAAGAAGAAGCACATTAAGAACCTACAGTGGCCTAGCCAGTCTCCAGACCTTAATCCGAAAATCTGTGGAGGGAGCTGAAAGTTCGAGTTGCCAAATGTCAGCCACCAAACGTTAAAGACTTGGAGAGGATCTGCCAAGAGGAGTGGGCCAAAATCCCTCCTGAGATGTGTGTAAACCTGGTGGCCAACTACAGGAAGCGTCTGACCTCTGTGATTGCCAACAAGGGATTTGCCACCAAGTACTAAGTCATGTTTTGTGAAGGGGATCAAATACTTATTTCCCTCATGAACATGCAAATCAGTACATAACTTGTTAGACATACATTTCTTTTGAATTTTTTGTTGCTATTCTGTCTCTCAGAGTTACAATACACCTACCATTTTTTTTTAGACTGATCATTTCTTTGTGAGTGGTCAAACATTCAAAATCAGTAGGGGATCAAATACTTATTTCCTTTCTCTGTATTAATTACTTATTGCTTTTATTTTGTTTTATTATATTTTATTTTCTTTGTGGTTTAATATCTGAGCGCAAGTGCTGTGTTATATATTTGTTTGGAGATTATTGGCTTCTCTTACGTGCTGCTGGATTTTTAATCCTTATGGATATTTTTGAGTTTAGATCTGCCCATATAATTGATGCTGTCAGTTCTTTGAACACTCAGTTCAGCCCCACTACAGAATTGCATATCAATTGGGACATAGCATTCCTAGAAAGTATCTATCAGAGAATCTGGTTCCCAGAAGACTAAGGTGGGAAGTGGTTCCCCAGTATGATGATACTGGTGCCCTTGAGTGGTTTCAGTATTTTATTAAGGTGGGGCTGGAATTCATCAATTTCCTTGTTAGGAAGAAGAGGCAAAAGCTTCTTAAACTTGATGAGGAGATTGGTACTTTGAAAATTAAGTTAGATCCTTATAAAGAATCTGAGGATTATAAAAAAAGATCTGAGAACCTTAAAAAACATCTTGAGAAAGAAGAATCTGAGCAAAAGATTAAAAAACTTAAGAAATATCTTAGGGATTTGGAGGACTATAAGTCCAAAAAGGTGTTTAAATGGCAAATCAATGATCTGCCTAAAATGAATTTAGGCCCTCAAGTCAAGCAAAATCTAAAGGGTGCAACTGTCTTCTCAGAATCAGGTCAATGGTATGAAAGTATATATATCAATTAATACGGCGCTAGATAGAACAAGATAATATAATTCAGTATATATCAAAGGTGAATAAATATCTGACATCTAGATAGGGTGAAATATATATATATCTGGCATCTATAAAGGGTGAGATAGAAGGCTAAGAGAGTGACATGCATTAAGATGACAAATGGTGAATAATGTCCTTGGTAAATCACACAGACTTCATGCAGGTGTGAGCTGCAATGTGCCAATCCTCTAAGGCTGGAGTGCCCCCTCACCTTCCTGCTCAGGCCCCCAGGGACCAGAGAGCATTGGGTAGTAAATAGAATATTCCTCCAGATGACAGGTAGAACTCTCTGGCGGCGAAGGTATAGCTCTCTCCTCTTGACTAGCCTCAGTACTGGATAGGTAGGTCTCAGCAACAGATGGTACGCCTCAGCAGTGGATGATACCTAAGATGTCTCTCCGGTATGACTCTCCCATACGGTCACCAGTGAGGCAAGAGAGACTGGTATAGTGTAAAACCTTTTATTATGTGTAAACGATACTAAAAAACTACTTACAAAGATCTTAAGACAAGCAGGCCTTTACACCACTCCAAGGGTGTACTGTGTTGGAAAACGGAGCACCAAAATGGCGCCCACGCCGGATATGACGTCAAGCCGTCGATCGTCAAAAACTCCTCCCACTGGCGTATCTACGCGTTACGTCACTCAAACACGTGACTTCATCAGGATATACGCCTACTACTGGTGGAGCCTAATTTATTGGATGGATTAGTCAATCAGCACTCCTACTAGGCGGTGCCAGCCGCCATTAACTTGGAGTACTATACCGAGGACAAACTTCTGTACGTATATGCGGCAATCCTTTGATTCAATGCCGGAGTAAGTGTCCGTAACATGATAAAAACAATAACAGCGCAAAAACGTTAAATGTGATGAATATTAAATAAAAACAAATTAATATGGTGCGAGCTCCGATCACAGGGCTGGGCACCCTAAGGCGGCACTCTAACATACCTGCCACCATATAATATCACAGAGGGAAAGAACCCATAGGATATATGGAATCTAACATAGATCCAAAACAAACCCGTTGTATGGAGATAAATCGCAAGGTGAATGAAATATATAAAAATATATAAAAAATATATATAAAATGTATTGGAAACCGAAAAATGCCACAGGGGCCCATTAATACAGTATGCCATAGGGGTGGTCACAGGATGACATATCCTAAACTAATATAAAGTATATTAAAAATAGGACCCTAATTAATAGATAAGATGCAGGCTCCTATCACAGGACTGAGCACCCTAAGGCGGCACTCTCCACATACCAGCCACCTTACAGTACCACAGAAGAGAAAAAAATTAGCTATAGATACAGATAGCCGCCCTAATAGGAAGGTGATATGAAGACATGAATAAATGAGATATAGAGTATGTAGGAAACTAAAAGGAGCCACCGAGGCCCATTTATACAGTTTAACATAGGGATGGTTACTACATAGCAAGTCCTAAGCTAATACAGGGTGTGACCCCTTGGGGTGTCACTATTAGGGATAGTAAGCCCTAATTAAAAGTTGTTAATGAAGCAATTCAAGTCGAATTCAACATTAAGGCCCCTAGGTGCTTGGGACCTCAACAGGAAAATCCACTTGGATTCCATTTGGCTAATAGATCTAACTTTGTTACTCCCCCTCCAGTGTCTTTTGTATTTCTCTATGCCCCAAAATTTGAGTTTAGAAGGGTCACTATGGTGATGGGTAGCGAAATGTCTGGGAACACTGTGTTTGGTATGGCCTTTTTTGATATTTTGTATATGTTCCCTAACCCTCTTCCACATGGGCCTCTTAGTTCTTCCTATGTATTGTAGCCCACACTCACACTGCAGGAAATACACTACTCCTTCAGTATGGCATGTTATAAACTCCTTGATGGTGTATGTCATTCCTGTGGTGGTTGCTTCAAATTGTTTTGTTCTCCTATTGACCCCCTTTGTAGCCTTACACGCATAGCATGTATTGCACGGGTAGAAGCCCTTTAGGTCGAAAAGTGTGGTGCTACGATTTATCTGAGGAGGGTCGATCACATTTTTGACTATGCTGGTTCTAATACTAGGAGCCTTCCTATATACAAATAGTGGTTTGGTAGGTAGGACCTTTTCTAAATGAGGATCTGATTGGACGATGGGCCAGTATTTCTTAAATAGTTTCTCAATTTTCTTATAGTGCATATTGTAATCTAGAATGATGGATACATGGTCATCTGGGTGGGCCTCCCTATTCTTGTCTATCAGTAGTTGGGATCTGTCCATTTTCCCCACTTCTTCAATTTTTTTAGAAATAAAATGTTTACTGTAGCCTTTTTGTTCGAATCTATCCCCTAGTTTTTGAACCTGATTGTTGTAATCATCTATATTGGTACAGTTTCTCCTTAACCGGATAAACTGACCCTTGGGAATATTCAAGAGCCACTTGGGATAATGGCAGCTATCCAGTGCAATGTAGCCATTACGGTCTACATTTTTAAAATAGGTGGTGGTAATCAATCTATTGTTCTTAATTGCAATATTCAAATCTAGGAAATGGATGGACTCTTCACTAGTTTCCCATGAAAGGGAAATATTTTTATCATTAGAATTAAGTGTCTGTAAAAATGACTGTAAGGTAGTCTCATCACCCCGCCAGAATATTATCACGTCATCTATGTAACGTTTATATAGCGCCAACTCCTTAGGTGTTTGGAGGTAGATGGAATCTTGCTCCCATTGGGCCATGAAAAGATTAGCCACACTTGGGGCAAAGCGGGCTCCCATGGCAACTCCTCTTATCTGCTTAAAGTATTGGTGTCCATGCCAGAAATAATTGTGGGTGAGGCAAAAATCTAGACAGTCAATAATATACTTCTGTTGTTTCACTTTCAAGTTGCTATATTCACTCAAGCCCCAATTAGTGGATGTAATTGCATTATCATGGTCAATTATAGTGTATAAGGAGGAAACGTCAGCAGTGGCTATTCTTAAGTTGTCCATATTCTGGATGGTATCAAGTAGTTGGATCAGATGTTTAGTGTCCCTGAGGTATGCTCGTGTCTCTTTAACTAGGGGTTGTAGAAAGGTGTCTACATATTGGCCCAATCTAGATAAGATGGAATCAATGCCGTTCACTATAGGCCTCCCTGGGGGATTATGGAGGTCCTTATGGATTTTAGGGACCAGGTAGATGACCGGTATCCTACATGTATCTGGTATCAAAAATCTAGCTTCTTTTTTATTTAGGATCTTATCCTGTATTCCCTTATTAACCAGGGTCTCTAGTTCTTGTTTATAGTTAATAGTTGGATCCTTTTGTAAGATTTTATATGTGGTGGTGTCTGCCAATTGTAAATTCAGTTCCTTCAGATACTGGTCTTTTGATAATACCACTATCCCTCCTCCTTTGTCAGCTGGTCTGACCACTATGTCTTCCCGCTGGGATAATTTCTTTGTGCCCATTTGTATCATATTATTACCAGATAACCGTGGTAATTTAAGTTTTTCTATATCTTGTTGTAGCATCTTTTTAAAGACTTCTATTTGGTTGTTTCTACCAATCTGAGGATTGAACAGTGATCTGTTCCTCAGGTCGGTATGTGTAAATTGACTGGCCCCTCTATTGATGTTATGTGTATTGCCTGATAGACCTGCAAAGTATTTTTTAATGTTGAGTTTCCTAGTAAACTTCAACATATCTACATAAATACTAAATTTATTGGCAGGTTTGGGTGGAGCAAACTTCAGACCTTTGTCCAATACCTCTAGTTCTTCTCTGGAGAGGTCTGCCCCACTGAGGTTGAATACTCCAACCCCTAATGGTCTCTTTTTCTTTTTTTCTTTTGCTCCTGCTCTGCAGCCTCTGTATTTCTTGGGGGGCTCCTCCTTCTTTCCCTTTCTGGACTCCCTGCTGCTCTGCCCCTCTCTAAAAAATTGTTGTTATCTTGGGGGTAATCATGTCTAATTGGTTCGTACCGATTATATAGCGGAAGTGGGCTCCTTACATTATAAGACTGATAGTAATTCCTATCATTGTTGTAGTAACCTGGCTCCCTATTAGGTGGTCTGTATTGGCGATCATTAGGATATTGGTTGGGTCTAGGTGGATATTGAGGTCTATATTGTGGGTATTGAGGGTATTGTGGTCTCCATTGGTTACCATACCCATTCCCATTAGGTCTATTGTATGGTGGTCCTTTATTTTGAGTGTTCCCTTTACCAGTTGGGGTGCGATTGTTTTTCTGGTTTTCCTGTGTATTATTACTTTTTCTATTACCTTGTGATATGGTACCTGGTTTAAGGGCAGGTTTGGTTTCCCTTGTTGGAGATGTATTAACCGAAGTGACTGTTGTAGAATTCATATTGTCCTGCCATTTAAATACCTGGTCTTTTCTGAAATCACTTAAGTCTCTTTGGTATTTTTTAGTTTTTCTATGTTTGATTTCCTGTTCTGCTTTTTCTAAATCCTTATTCAGGCGTTGACTGAGTCCTACCATTTCTTCCATCTCCTTAAATGGTTCTATTTGGGTTTTAATCTCATCTATAAGTTTCTCTAAGTTTCGCATTTTCTTTTGCTTCCTTTTCATTAGAAATGAAATAAATTCCAGGCCTTTTTCATGGAAAAAGTCGAACCACTCTTCTATTGATTGTTCGTCTGTTAACCCATCTCCTATGGGTACATCCCATCTTAATCTCCTGGGAATGAGCCTATCCTTCAGATATTTCTCATATGTTAACATATCCCACCATGTAGATAACTTCTTTTCCATTAGGTGTCCACGTTTTCTAAACTGAGTATCAAGGTCACCTTTCCTAGTATTTTCAGGTTTAGAAAAGATGTCTTCTATATTGATTGACCTATTCTCTATAAAACTAAAAATTTCCATAGTGGCAGCTGGGGATAAGGCAGTATTGATAAGTGTATATGATTAAGGAACAATCTCCTGCGCCACAATTTTGAAAATAGATGATGGAAGCAGCCTGTATTAAAGGTGCCACAGCCACAGCACCAAAACCATGAACTAAAGTATATATATCAATTAATACGGCGCTAGATAGAACAAGATAATATAATTCAGTATATATCAAAGGTGAATAAATATCTGACATCTAGATAGGGTGAAATATATATATATCTGGCATCTATAAAGGGTGAGATAGAAGGCTAAGAGAGTGACATGCATTAAGATGACAAATGGTGAATAATGTCCTTGGTAAATCACACAGACTTCATGCAGGTGTGAGCTGCAATGTGCCAATCCTCTAAGGCTGGAGTGCCCCCTCACCTTCCTGCTCAGGCCCCCAGGGACCAGAGAGCATTGGGTAGTAAATAGAATATTCCTCCAGATGACAGGTAGAACTCTCTGGCGGCGAAGGTATAGCTCTCTCCTCTTGACTAGCCTCAGTACTGGATAGGTAGGTCTCAGCAACAGATGGTACGCCTCAGCAGTGGATGATACCTAAGATGTCTCTCCGGTATGACTCTCCCATACGGTCACCAGTGAGGCAAGAGAGACTGGTATAGTGTAAAACCTTTTATTATGTGTAAACGATACTAAAAAACTACTTACAAAGATCTTAAGACAAGCAGGCCTTTACACCACTCCAAGGGTGTACTGTGTTGGAAAACGGAGCACCAAAATGGCGCCCACGCCGGATATGACGTCAAGCCGTCGATCGTCAAAAACTCCTCCCACTGGCGTATCTACGCGTTACGTCACTCAAACACGTGACTTCATCAGGATATACGCCTACTACTGGTGGAGCCTAATTTATTGGATGGATTAGTCAATCAGCACTCCTACTAGGCGGTGCCAGCCGCCATTAACTTGGAGTACTATACCGAGGACAAACTTCTGTACGTATATGCGGCAATCCTTTGATTCAATGCCGGAGTAAGTGTCCGTAACATGATAAAAACAATAACAGCGCAAAAACGTTAAATGTGATGAATATTAAATAAAAACAAATTAATATGGTGCGAGCTCCGATCACAGGGCTGGGCACCCTAAGGCGGCACTCTAACATACCTGCCACCATATAATATCACAGAGGGAAAGAACCCATAGGATATATGGAATCTAACATAGATCCAAAACAAACCCGTTGTATGGAGATAAATCGCAAGGTGAATGAAATATATAAAAATATATAAAAAATATATATAAAATGTATTGGAAACCGAAAAATGCCACAGGGGCCCATTAATACAGTATGCCATAGGGGTGGTCACAGGATGACATATCCTAAACTAATATAAAGTATATTAAAAATAGGACCCTAATTAATAGATAAGATGCAGGCTCCTATGTAGGAAACTAAAAGGAGCCACCGAGGCCCATTTATACAGTTTAACATAGGGATGGTTACTACATAGCAAGTCCTAAGCTAATACAGGGTGTGACCCCTTGGGGTGTCACTATTAGGGATAGTAAGCCCTAATTAAAAGTTGTTAATGAAGCAATTCAAGTCGAATTCAACATTAAGGCCCCTAGGTGCTTGGGACCTCAACAGGAAAATCCACTTGGATTCCATTTGGCTAATAGATCTAACTTTGTTACTCCCCCTCCAGTGTCTTTTGTATTTCTCTATGCCCCAAAATTTGAGTTTAGAAGGGTCACTATGGTGATGGGTAGTGAAATGTCTGGGAACACTGTGTTTGGTATGGCCTTTTTTGATATTTTGTATATGTTCCCTAACCCTCTTCCACATGGGCCTCTTAGGCCCATACATCTCCAACATACATCTCCAACAAGGGAAACCAAACCTGCCCTTAAACCAGGTACCATATCACAAGGTAATAGAAAAAGTAATAATACACAGGAAAACCAGAAAAACAATCGCACCCCAACTGGTAAAGGGAACACTCAAAATAAAGGACCACCATACAATAGACCTAATGGGAATGGGTATGGTAACCAATGGAGACCACAATACCCTCAATACCCACAATATAGACCTCAATATCCACCTAGACCCAACCAATATCCTAATGATCGCCAATACAGACCACCTAATAGGGAGCCAGGTTACTACAACAATGATAGGAATTACTATCAGTCTTATAATGTAAGGAGCCCACTTCCGCTATATAATCGGTACGAACCAATTAGACATGATTACCCCCAAGATAACAACAATTTTTTAGAGAGGGGCAGAGCAGCAGGGAGTCCAGAAAGGGAAAGAAGGAGGAGCCCCCCAAGAAATACAGAGGCTGCAGAGCAGGAGCAAAAGAAAAAAAGAAAAAGAGACCATTAGGGGTTGGAGTATTCAACCTCAGTGGGGCAGACCTCTCCAGAGAAGAACTAGAGGTATTGGACAAAGGTCTGAAGTTTGCTCCACCCAAACCTGCCAATAAATTTAGTATTTATGTAGATATGTTGAAGTTCACTAGGAAACTCAACATTAAAAAATACTTTGCAGGTCTATCAGGCAATACACATAACATCAATAGAGGGGCCAGTCAATTTACACATACCGACCTGAGGAACAGATCACTGTTCAATCCTCAGATTGGTAGAAACAACCAAATAGAAGTCTTTAAAAAGATGCTACAACAAGATATAGAAAAACTTAAATTACCACGGTTATCTGGTAATAATATGATACAAATGGGCACAAAGAAATTATCCCAGCGGGAAGACATAGTGGTCAGACCAGCTGACAAAGGAGGAGGGATAGTGGTATTATCAAAAGACCAGTATCTGAAGGAACTGAATTTACAATTGGCAGACACCACCACATATAAAATCTTACAAAAGGATCCAACTATTAACTATAAACAAGAACTAGAGACCCTGGTTAATAAGGGAATACAGGATAAGATCCTAAATAAAAAAGAAGCTAGATTTTTGATACCAGATACATGTAGGATACCGGTCATCTACCTGGTCCCTAAAATCCATAAGGACCTCCATAATCCCCCAGGGAGGCCTATAGTGAACGGCATTGATTCCATCTTATCTAGATTGGGCCAATATGTAGACACCTTTCTACAACCCCTAGTTAAAGAGACACGAGCATACCTCAGGGACACTAAACATCTGATCCAACTACTTGATACCATCCAGAATATGGACAACTTAAGAATAGCCACTGCTGACGTTTCCTCCTTATACACTATAATTGACCATGATAATGCAATTACATCCACTAATTGGGGCTTGAGTGAATATAGCAACTTGAAAGTGAAACAACAGAAGTATATTATTGACTGTCTAGATTTTTGCCTCACCCACAATTATTTCTGGCATGGACACCAATACTTTAAGCAGATAAGAGGAGTTGCCATGGGAGCCCGCTTTGCCCCAAGTGTGGCTAATCTTTTCATGGCCCACTGGGAGCAAGATTCCATCTACCTCCAAACACCTAAGGAGTTGGCGCTATATAAACGTTACATAGATGACGTGATAATATTCTGGCGGGGTGATGAGACTACCTTACAGTCATTTTTACAGACACTTAATTCTAATGATAAAAATATTTCCCTTTCATGGGAAACTAGTGAAGAGTCCATCCATTTCCTAGATTTGAATATTGCAATTAAGAACAATAGATTGATTACCACCACCTATTTTAAAAATGTAGACCGTAATGGCTACATTGCACTGGATAGCTGCCATTATCCCAAGTGGCTCTTGAATATTCCCAAGGGTCAGTTTATCCGGTTAAGGAGAAACTGTACCAATATAGATGATTATAACAATCAGGTTCAAAAACTAAGGGATAGATTCGAACAAAAAGGCTACAGTAAACATTTTATTTCTAAAAAAATTGAAGAAGTGGGGAAAATGGACAGATCCCAACTACTGATAGACAAGAATAGGGAGGCCCACCCAGATGACCATGTATCCATCATTCTAGATTACAATATGCACTATAAGAAAATTGAGAAACTATTTAAGAAATACTGGCCCATCCTCCAATCAGATCCTCATTTAGAAAAGGTCCTACCTACCAAACCACTATTTGTATATAGGAAGGCTCCTAGTATTAGAACCAGCATAGTCAAAAATGTGATCGACCCTCCTCAGATAAATCGTAGCACCACACTTTTCGACCTAAAGGGCTTCTACCCGTGCAATACATGCTATGCGTGTAAGGCTACAAAGGGGGTCAATAGGAGAACAAAACAATTTGAAGCAACCACCACAGGAATGACATACACCATCAAGGAGTTTATAACATGCCATACTGAAGGAGTAGTGTATTTCCTGCAGTGTGAGTGTGGGCTACAATACATAGGAAGAACTAAGAGGCCCATGTGGAAGAGGGTTAGGGAACATATACAAAATATCAAAAAAGGCCATACCAAACACAGTGTTCCCAGACATTTCGCTACCCATCACCATAGTGACCCTTCTAAACTCAAATTTTGGGGCATAGAGAAATACAAAAGACACTGGAGGGGGAGTAACAAAGTTAGATCTATTAGCCAAATGGAATCCAAGTGGATTTTCCTGTTGAGGTCCCAAGCACCTAGGGGCCTTAATGTTGAATTCGACTTGAATTGCTTCATTAACAACTTTTAATTAGGGCTTACTATCCCTAATAGTGACACCCCAAGGGGTCACACCCTGTATTAGCTTAGGACTTGCTATGTAGTAACCATCCCTATGTTAAACTGTATAAATGGGCCTCAGTGGCTCCTTTTAGTTTCCTACATACTCTATATCTCATTTATTCATGTCTTCATATCACCTTCCTATTAGGGCGGCTATCTGTATCTATAGCTAATTTTTTTCTCTTCTGTAGTACTGTAAGGTGGCTGGTATGTGGAGAGTGCCGCCTTAGGGTGCTCAGTCCTGTGATAGGAGCCTGCATCTTATCTATTAATTAGGGTCCTATTTTTAATATACTTTATATTAGTTTAGGATATGTCATCCTGTGACCACCCCTATGGCATACTGTATTAATGGGCCCCTGTGGCATTTTTCGGTTTCCAATACATTTTATATATATTTTTTATATATTTTTATATATTTCATTCACCTTGCGATTTATCTCCATACAACGGGTTTGTTTTGGATCTATGTTAGATTCCATATATCCTATGGGTTCTTTCCCTCTGTGATATTATATGGTGGCAGGTATGTTAGAGTGCCGCCTTAGGGTGCCCAGCCCTGTGATCGGAGCTCGCACCATATTAATTTGTTTTTATTTAATATTCATCACATTTAACGTTTTTGCGCTGTTATTGTTTTTATCATGTTACGGACACTTACTCCGGCATTGAATCAAAGGATTGCCGCATATACGTATAGAAGTTTGTCCTCGGTATAGTACTCCAAGTTAATGGCGGCTGGCACCGCCTAGTAGGAGTGCTGATTGACTAATCCATCCAATAAATTAGGCTCCACCAGTAGTAGGCGTATATCCTGATGAAGTCACGTGTTTGAGTGACGTAACGCGTAGATACGCCAGTGGGAGGAGTTTTTGACGATCGACGGCTTGACGTCATATCCGGCGTGGGCGCCATTTTGGTGCTCCGTTTTCCAACACAGTACACCCTTGGAGTGGTGTAAAGGCCTGCTTGTCTTAAGATCTTTGTAAGTAGTTTTTTAGTATCGTTTACACATAATAAAAGGTTTTACACTATACCAGTCTCTCTTGCCTCACTGGTGACCGTATGGGAGAGTCATACCGGAGAGACATCTTAGGTATCATCCACTGCTGAGGCGTACCATCTGTTGCTGAGACCTACCTATCCAGTACTGAGGCTAGTCAAGAGGAGAGAGCTATACCTTCGCCGCCAGAGAGTTCTACCTGTCATCTGGAGGAATATTCTATTTACTACCCAATGCTCTCTGGTCCCTGGGGGCCTGAGCAGGAAGGTGAGGGGGCACTCCAGCCTTAGAGGATTGGCACATTGCAGCTCACACCTGCATGAAGTCTGTGTGATTTACCAAGGACATTATTCACCATTTGTCATCTTAATGCATGTCACTCTCTTAGCCTTCTATCTCACCCTTTATAGATGCCAGATATATGTATATTTCACCCTATCTAGATGTCAGATATTTATTCACCTTTGATATATACTGAATTATATTATCTTGTTCTATCTAGCGCCGTATTAATTGATATATATACTTTAGTTCATGGTTTTGGTGCTGTGGCTGTGGCACCTTTAATACAGGCTGCTTCCATCATCTATTTTCAAAATTGTGGCGCAGGAGATTGTTCCTTAATCAGGTCAATGGTATGGTTACCCCTAAATCTGCCCCACAGCTTCCTAACCAACAGGGAGCAGATGATTGGCCTTACTATAACACCCTAAACCCTACAGGTAGGAATTTTGTACAGATGAGAGGTAGAAGTAGGGGAAGGCGTAGTTACGCTGGAGCCCCTAGAGGCCCGGCTTTTCCAACCTCTAATAAATTTGAGGTGTTGGTTCAATACAATGATGACTATTATGGGGGGGTCGGATAGATATATCACTCAACACCCCTTCCAGCCTACCAATCATCGGAGTGGCCAGTGGCGTACACCAGTAAATGACTTCCCATCACAGGGATTCAATGAGGGTTCTTATGCCCCATATCAGAATAGGGGCAATTTTAGATCTTCAAATTTTTTTCCCAGGAGAGGATTGGGTGTAAAAAAGATCAAGCGAACAAAAAGAGGCATCAGAGGGGGAAGGGGTATCCGATCAAAAAAGAAGGCGGGTATATTTGATTCTGGACTCTTCAATCTGAGTAAAGCTAGTCTGTCAGATGAAGAGAAATATGTACTTAATCATGGCTTATAATTTGCACCGCCCTGACCATTGAATACATTTGAAATGTTCATGGTCATTCATAAGTACATTAGGAAATTGAATATTAAAAGATATTTCATTACTAACCCGTCTAAGGTTGGTGGATGTGATACGAATACCTATAAAAGTTCATCTCTCTCTAACGCTTCTCTTTTTTATCCCCAGGGTAACACTGCTGCTTCAATTTCAGTCTTTAGGGATTTGGTCTTTAAAGATTTGGAAAATCTTAAACTTAAAAAGCTCTATTCTGATTCCAAATTGAAGCAGGCATGGACTCTTTGAAGTCATGTAGTGATATAGTAGTCCGTCCAGCCGATAAGGTGGGAGGATTGTTATTTTAGACCGCGAGACCTATTATCAAGAATTAGAGAGACTACTAGGGGACAGAGACATTTATTCCCCACATAATGGAAACCCTACAGGTAAATTCAAGAGAGAATTACAGAGTATAGTTGATACTGGTTTTGCCCAAAAGTTCATCACTAAAAAAGTAGAAGTTGTTCTTAATTCCAGTGGCCCCCCCATGTCCTGGTGATTTATTACCTACCCAAAATACACAAGTCTATCCAACCCTCCAGGTGGACCGATTATCAGTGGAATTGACTTGGTCACCTTGAGGGTTGGTAAATATATTGACTCTTTTTTACAGCCTGTGGTGTGCACCACCCCCTCCTTTTTTAAAGACACTACCCAAGTAATTAATATACTGAATACCATTGAATGGAAGGAGACCTACATTCTGGTCATGGCCGATGTAGCCTCCCTTTATACTATTATTTCATATGAACATGGGAGGGAGGCTGTGTATTGCTTCCTTCAAAGGGATGCCAAGTTAAAAGTACAACAGTGTGAGTTTATTCTTTCTTTATTAGATTTTGCCATGGGGCACAATTATTTTTTGTTTAAAGGTTCTTACTTTTTACAACAATGGAGGGTTGCTATGGGGGCAAAGTTTGTGTCAAGTATGGCCAACCTGTTTATGACCAAATGGGAGGAGGACGTCATCTATCAGGATCACAGGCCTGAGTTGCTATTTTGGAAAAGATACATAGATGACGTCCTCTTCCTGTGGGAGAGGAGCTTTGATTCCCTTGATCAGTATATGGGCCACTTGAATTCTAACAATAGGGGCATCAACCTCCAACATGAGGCTAGATCCATTTTTCAGATCTCAATATTAAAATTCAGAATGGTGAAATAGTTACCTCAACACTTTTTAAAGAAACAGACCGTAATGGCTATATTGATGTAAAAAGTTGCCACCATGCAGCGTGGCTTAAGGCAGTCCCTAAGAGTCAATTTTATAGACTGAAGAGGAATTGCACCCACCACTATGATTTTTTGCGAGAGGCTAATTTTTTGAAAACACACTTTTTGGATAAGGGCTATAAATCATATGCTTTGGAGGAGGCTCTCCTTCAAGTTGATACAATTTCACGGGAGGAGATGTTGAAACCCAAACAGCCAGTGGAGGTTAATTCCTCCTTTAACCATGCATTTTCACGACATAGTCCACACAACACTATGTAGTGAAAAATATTCTCCGTAAACATTGGGATGTACTTAGGAATGATAGAGTATTGCGACCACTCTTACCAGATAATCCGGCCATTGTGTTCAGAGGTGTCCCACCTCTAAGACTGAGTGTAGCCCCTGATTGATGTTTTAGACCCTCCCAAAATACCTTTGTTTTTTCAAAATATGAAGGGTTATTACCCATGTAGGAAATGTGGGGCTTGTGATATCAATACTCAGAAGTCTAGGAAGTTTACTACCTTCCAATTGAGTTGTACTTCTAGAACATACGACATTGGGCATTTCATCACATGTTCCACCAAGAATGTTGTCTATCTAATACAGTGCCCATGAGGGTTACAATATGTGGGTCGGATGGTGCTCATGTTGTGCACTAGGCTAGATGAACACATTAGAAATATTCATAGGGGTTTTCCCAATCACAGTCTTTCAAAGCATTATGCATTATACCACAACAAAAACCGGATAGTAGAGACCTCATGTAATTACTCCCTTAAGACCTATGTTCCTTTCGGCCTTAACATAGAGTGGGATGGTAATGCTTTCTTTAACAACAGTTGAATATATCGTTTTTATTTTTCATTTAATTTATTTATAATTATTTTTTATTCATTATGTTTTATTGTTTTTAGTAGGATCACAGTGTAATTTGTCTGTGCACCACAAGATGGCCCTGTCCCTTCAATATTAATGATATTCCTGCATGTTTTTATAGTAAGGTTTGGTCCTTATTGATCGAACCATGGGTGTTTTTCTTTTATATTATTAATAAAAAAAATTTTAATCCCTTGTATTGAATTAAGGATTTCTTTCTTTTTTTCCTCCAATCTGTGAATGTGTATTATATATCTGCTTCCTGCCGCTGGATTGCATTCCAGTGTGTGGACGGGCTCCCTTGTGGTCCGCTCTGTCCTCACTTCCTGTTTCAGTTATGCCTTCCGTTGTGTGGAACGCATCCCGATTAGGGTGAGTGTCCCTCCGAGCCCTATATATAAGTAACGGTGTGTCGTGCTGGCCAAGCCCCTGATGATGTCTTTCTAATGATGAAACGCGTTGGGTGGAGCCTTGGCGTGTAATGTCTGGAGGGACGGCGGTCATCTTGTTGATTTGAAAATTTCTATTTTTCAGTTCTGGTTATCTTACACTTTGATGTACGTGGATCCTAAATAAATTTGCCAAAGTTTAATTTAACCACTGCACTATGAGTTGCCTTTTCTTTTTACTTATTTCCTGACTGTCGGATGGGAGTTTCTTCTATTTCGTAGATCTTTAAAAGTGGAGAAATTATCTTTCATCTGGGAGAGAATTTCTACTGAGGATCATTTGCTGTATTGATGTTAGATCACACTGTGTTTGCTGACCGGTTTTGTACGGTCAAACTGTCTGGAAAGAAGTAAATCTGTTTTGGGAGTACGGTGACGGTCTTTTATGCACCTGGTTCCATTCATTTGGGGACTTATATGGACTTTATTTTGACTTTTATATAATTTCATAATTAGCACTGCATTTTTTAATTTTATATTTTATATATCTGCATACAGAGTTATGCTTTACTTCAAATGTATCTTAATGTTAAAACAAACTGTAATATATTGCAGCCTACCAATCCTTGGAAGTGATTGCTGCATTAGTATTTTTTTCCCAGGTGTTCCCCTTTATTTTCACTTGATAATCCTTTAAAAAAAACAAACTTCCTGTCCTAGAGTGGCTTTACTCACTCGCTCTATTGAACCTATGGAGGAGTCGTGGTTGTCACCAAGATTGGAATTATGGTTACACTTTAAACTGCTCACAGACAATTGGTAGTTGCCATCCAGAACCTGCCATTTTTTCTACA
This sequence comes from Staurois parvus, assembly GCF_062004578.1. Taxonomy (NCBI): domain Eukaryota; kingdom Metazoa; phylum Chordata; class Amphibia; order Anura; family Ranidae; genus Staurois; species Staurois parvus. The sequence goes on along the minus strand of NW_028317813.1, from coordinate 711,284 downwards.
GTTTGGTCAAACAACAGCCAGGGACTCTGTAAAGTACTATATGCCAAAGTTTCACAGCATTAAAGCATGTACCACTTCGTAAAAGCTATTGTTAAGCAACTACCAAGCAGGGGAGCGGGGTGTACATCACCTAATTTGCTTGATATGGGCTCATTTACCTTCCTAACTATGTACAAATGCTTGTAAAAAAGACCCCAAATGGTTTTCTTAAATTTACTATAAAAGGTAATAATCCTGCTCTCACCAAAAATATTATTTTCAAAAACAAATAAACACCAAACAAATACTAAAAAAAATTGCTATTGCGTGCATCTGACGTATTCCCACATCAAAAAATCTCACATTACTCAAAAAGTGCTGCGCAACCAAAATATGCATGAATAATATATAAATTAATTAAAATTGTGATTCAACAATTATCTTCTAATAACATCATAATAAACATACGGTGAACAATGACTTTGTGATATACAAATTAATAAAGTGCAAGTTCATAAAGTGCAAAAGTATTAAATCAAGTCCACGAAAGTTCACACTTGAGTCCATGAACATGAGTCCATTAACAGTGTGACTTCCTCATTGGAGCTATAGGACCTCATAGGATCCTATGACGAAGTCATGCTGTTCGTGACGAAACACGTCAGTGGCATGGTTAGGTGATGTCATTATGCAGAAGTACCGGGTTGACCATTTTACTAACTGTACTGTGGAAGGATGTCTCTCCAGGGGGCAACATGGATTTGTTTTAAAAAAGCGATTATTCCTGTGCACAGGATTTGTGCACAAGCTTTGTGAATATATTTGGCTTGTAAATAAAGTGATAGTCCGGAGTTACTGCATGAGAAGTTTCTTTCATTCTTTCCCATATCTTACTGGCATATATGAGAGTCACAAAAAAAGCTGATAGAAGGCTGTGAAGAGAGTTACCCAGATTAGTGGGAAGGCTGTTGTGACACAGGTGTAGGTGGGACAGAACACATGCGGAGAGCATGTGATGAGTGATTGAGTGATAGTGAGGGTACACGATGAGTATAGCAGGGTTCTGGCAGAAAAAAGTCCATAACACAGGGTGGGGCACACAACAAGGATCAACGAGTTCTGATAGGGAACAAGGGGGTTAGTCCGTAGCACAGTTTGGGCCCAGAACAGGGAGGCAGGACTATGGTAGGCAAGGGTTAAGTCCTCGGCACCGGAGTTGGCACACAGCAGGGAGGCAGAACTCTAGCAGGCAAGGGTTAAGTCCAGGTGAAATCCTCAGCACAGGGATTGGCACACAGCAGTGAGGGAGAACTCTGGCGGGCAAGGGTTAAGTCCAGGTTAAATCCTCAGTGCAGAGGTTGGCACACAGCAAGGAGGCAGAATTCTGGTGGGCAAGGGTTAAGACCGAGTTAAACCCTCAGCACAAGGGTTGGCACACAGCAAGGAGGAAGAACTCTGGTGGACAAGGGGTAAGTCCGGGTTAAATCCTCAGTGTAGGGGTTGGCACACAGCAAGGAGGCAGAACTCTGGCAACAAGGGTTAAGTCCAGGTTAAATCCTCAGCTCAGGGATTGGCACACAGCAAAGAGGCAGAACTCTGGCAGGCAGTGGAGAGAGCAAGGGATCGGTAGCAGTGGCAGGCCAGCCAGGCTCCTCAGAGGTCCATGGGTCCTGGGAGGGAGAGAGGGGCTGTAGGGTCTGGCCGCAGCACAAGACCTCTTACAGCACAATAGCAGGGGGTTGAGAGGAGCAAGCAGGGGGGAGAATGCCTGTGCCCGGGTCCTGCTCCGGTATTTATCTCCGGAGCAGAACGCTCCCAGTTTGCCAGGCAACACAAATCCTAGAGTCGGGTTGCTGTGACAATAAGCCCCACCCCCTCACTCTGGCCACGGACAGAAAGAACAGCCTTTGTCTCCAGTGGGCGCAGAGTGTGGGAACATCGGCGCTGTGCCCGCCGAGACAAGGGAAGGGAGCTCGTGGCGACATACAAGTGGCCTGCATGTGGGGAAGCCACATGCAGGCACAGTGGCGAGGCAGACTCCTCGGCGCTCGGCCGAGGAGAGGTGTGGAAGTCCACAGCAGGAGTCAGCACCCTGGCACCCAGCACATCATTTATGTGGGCTATGTGCAGACGCAGGGACATGTAATGGGGAAGGGGAGTGCAGGGATCTGGAGGAAGGGGGTGGAGAAAAAGCAAAAGGAGCAGGGGGGACCGTGACAGCTGTCTTTGACCAAATCTAACAGTTGGTCAATGAGTGGAGGTAAGGGGCAGTATTAACTGGTGGAGGCGCACTGAGGTGTAACAGCAAGTGGATGCTGGAAGCACGTTTTGTGTTTGATGAGTGGGCATTACATTGAGTTGAAGCACGGGAAGATTTGAAATTCAATATCACAGTGGAATTTGAGGATTTTTTTGATTTAATACTTTTTCACTTTATAAACTTGCACTTTATTAATTCGCATTTGTATATTACAAAGTCATAATTCACGGTATGTTTATTATGATGTTGTTATAAGATAAATGATTCTTGAATGTTGAATCGCAATTTTAATTAATTTATTTATTATTTATGCATGTTTTTGGTTGTGCAGCACTTTTTGGTTACTGTCAAAGGTTACTTAACAGAAGTAGAACCTGGGGTACACATAGTACTGGCTGAAAGTCTGTGCTTTATAGGCCATAACAGTTGAAGGACATTCTGAAAAAAGTTATGTTTTGGAGCAAAAGAAATGTGGTTATATGACCACCTATTACCCTAAAAAACATACATGAAATATAGTGTTGTAAATGTCAGTAATGGGGAAGTAAAAATATAATTATAACTATGAGTGCTAAAATCAGCCACTTTGTGTACTGGTTATATCTGTAACATCAAGTGGGTTAGTTAACCTTGGCAGTACCTAGGGCGTAAAAATTCCAGACCCGGGTTTAGCAGTAAAATAGGCCATCTTTTCAGACATTCCTTAACACTGATGTAGTTGTTGTACACAAATCCATGAACATTGTATTCTAACACCTCCACTCAACAACTACTCCTTATATTAGTCCCATTTCGGATCTCAGTTCTTTAAATCTGTTTCTTTTGGTTTGGAAGTCCATGCATCTCATCCCGTGAATCTGTCTCTGGTTTTAATGCTACGATGGACAGACGATTGGCTAGGATGCCTTTATTGCTTCTGGTAGATTTCCTAATTGAAGCCTCTTGTGGCCTGGCTTCTTCTTTTACAGTATTTGGATTGTCTGCATTAATTTCTACCTCTGTGTCATTTTGTTGCTTGTGTTCATGTGACACTTATGTAGAATTTCCCTCAGTTTGAAGCATTGGTGTTAGTGCATGAAATTGTGAACACACAGATGTTTCATATGTAATTTTAGTCTTTATATAAGATACCTCCTTTTGTGATGGCACAATTGTTACCTTGGAAGGTCATTACATTGCCTTGTTTTTTGAGCTTCTTTATTGACAAAAGATTAGTTTTAAGAGCAGGGACATACAGGACATTTTTCACAGGTATCTTTCTGGTGACACTCTGGAAAATAGAACAGTAAATAAAACCGCCTCCTATTCCTTCTGATTCCATTATTTGCCCATTAGCTGTGGTGATTTTTTTCTTTTTTACTGTGGTCAAGGTGAATAAAGAAATTTCTGTCATTTGTCAAATCATGTGACTCCTAACTCCTGAATCAACACACAATGCCTGCAAAAATGAGCTGCAGCTTTTAAAATAATAAACATTCATTATCTGAAGAAAAATTAATTTCTTTCTTCAGACTTTTGGCCTTTAGTTTAGTTTTTTTGCATTCTAGCTTTCCAGATTCTGCAATCTGCTTTTAAATGGCCTTGTTTCTTGGACAAAAGCATTTACCTGTTTATTGTTGCATGTCACTGGTTTTATTCCTATTTTTTGTCTTTAAGCAGACTCTGCGACAGAGACACCATCACTATTAATGCTTTGTGTTCTATGCTTATATTCATCCACAAGCTTGCCCTTAACATGATACAATGTCAGTTCGTCATCTGGACGTGCATCAAGTACTGTGACAAGTGTTTCATAACTTTCTGGTAAACCATTAAGTAATAGATTGTTTTTGTATTCCAGCTTTGCAGGTTCTGCAATCTGATTTTAAATGGCCTTGTTCCTTGCACACAAACCATTCATGTGTTTCTTAATGCACGCTACTGTTTATACTCCTATTTTTCATCGTTAAAGCAGACTCTGCGACAGAAGCACTATTAATGCTTTCTGTTTTACGCTTATATGAAAATCTTTTATTTCTTCTCCTATACCCTTCAGGCGTTCAGCCATTTCCAGGTGTGCCTTATGTAATCCTTCATATTTTGGCCTGTCATCAGCTTGGTTCAGTATAGCTTTCTAATCAAATACAGTTTAATGCCGAGATTAGCTCTTTCATGCACCTTTTGTAGTCATTCCCAGATTTCTTTAGCAGTTTCACACTTACATATATGTATGATTTGATCATCTTCTATGCTAAGAGAGATTGTGCTCTAAGCTTTCTGATCTTTTTCTAACCACTCATCTAAAGGCTGTTCTGGCCTGACTTCATTTATATATTTCCATGTACACTCTCTTATTAGCAGTATTTTCATGTTGAATTTCCAAGACTGGTAGTTTTGGTTTGAAAGCGTTGTTGCAGCTGTGTTACTAGACATTTTCTTTAATTATGCTGTATCTTGCACTCGTTTGTTGCAGTCGGCTATAACTGGGTTTCTGGGACCATAACCTTTTAGAGGTCTTGTATATAAGCCTACAGAACAGACAGTGCACAGTCCATATATGATTATCTGCTGCTTGTCTGCTAACAAGAAACAGGAACTTTATTCAGAGAAAAGACCTAGAATTTAACCATAGATGCAGCTACAAACTTATAAACACTGCCATCTGCTGGTTGAAGAACATATCTCTGTTTGACACTGACATTGATGTACAGTAGTTGTTGAACAAAAATATATGAACATTGTATTCCAACAATCTTGAGAATGAAATAAGAGAAAACCAAAAAAGTTATTAGAATTACTGTATACTGGTACTGAAATGTATTTAAAATTGGTACATACACAGTAAATTTAAAACGTATGAAATATGCAGAAAATATATACAAAATGGTTAGAACCTTGTAGGTCTACTCTATTTCTTCAGGCGGATAAATTATTTTAAAGTGTTACTAAACCCAGGAACCTACATTCACTATATCTGGTCTCCCACAGAACATGGAAGTGCAATTATTTTAGTAAATATAAACTGCTAAATACCATTTCTCATCAGCAGTTGGAGCAGTCCTGTGACTTCTATCAGTGTCCAGCAGAGCACTGGATACAGCTTGTAGGAGGAGTTTTCATTCTCCTGTAGGAGGATACAGAACCCCTGACCTCTGTCTGGAGAGTGCTGATTAGTCCTGTGCTGATCACATGCACTCTCCCAAGGAAAAAAAAAAACCTCTCTAGCAATACACACCAAACTGAGAATGTGCAGTCTGCCCCCAAGCCTCTGTCCTATCAGGAGATATTTATAAGACACTGGACGAAGGGGAGGATCAGAGAAGACAGGATAAAATATCCTTTTTACACAATGTGGAGGATTAACCCTTTAGGTTCCACAGTAAATATTACAAGCATGCTATACTGCATATACAGACAGATTTTACTGTGAGTTTAGTAACACTTTAAAGTGGAGTTCCAGCCTTTTTTGTGTTTATTAAAAGTCAGCTGCTACAAAAACTGTAGTTGCTGACTTTTAATAAACACACACTCACCTGTCCCAGGGCCCAGTGATGTGCTCACCAGCGCAGTCCCTTATCTCCTTCTGTCCTCCACGGCGTGAGCATCTCTACTGTGAGCACCAGTCTGTGACAGCTTGCGGCTTCACGGCCTGGTGCCCACTGCACATACACGAGTCATGCTGCGCCTCCTGATTGGTCCGGCAGTCTCCTGGGACCTGTGCAAGCTCCCAGGAGACTGCAGGAGCAAGGAGGGGGGTGAACTTCCGGCTCACTTCACCGCGGCAAACTGAGTCAAACGTGGGAGCTGTCAAAACCAGGTACCCGCTCCCCCCCAAAAGGTGCCAAATATGGCAGTGGAGGGGGCGAGAAGGCAAATAAGCAGAGCTTCCGCTTTTGAGTGGTACAATACATTTTAGTACCAGTATACAGTAATCCTAATAACATCATAGATTTTCTTCTTTTATAATTTCCATTTAGCTCTGCAACACCACCACAAGTTGGGTACTCAATAGGAGAAAATGTTCAAACCTTTACTGCAGGCTCAACAGCTAGAAGCTGATTGGCTTTTGTGAAGCTTTCCTCTTAGCACACTTAAAATACATATTTACAGCAAGCCTCCAAACTCATTATTGAGATAAAAAAAAACCCATCTTACACTATTTTCATTGTAGACATAGGTCAATAGAACATACCCTTTAATCCCACATTGACAGCACACTCCATATGCCAGTTATGAGCCCTAGGTTTAGGGTAAAACTGTTTTAAATGTTTCTTTTTCCTGACAGTCCTGACATTTTTTCCCATTGTAAAATCCAGCTTTCTGCAAATTTAATTAAGTATACAAGATTTTCATAATAAGTACTATTACTAAAAGATTTACTCTAGACTTGTAAAATAAAATTAATTTTGTGGGGATAATAAACTAGATAAATACCAGCTAATTATGTGTGGAAATGTTTCTATTATGTTAACTGGTTCAAAAGTAGCCTTAACATTTCTTTGTGTTCTGAAATGCTAATTAATCTCTCTTATGCTTCAGAGCCTTTGATACATTTGTGACAGACGTGGATTTAGTATAGCTGCAATGCTCCAAGAGGACTTTGATGTTAAGGCACTTTAGCCAAGATTCATGAAAGGCATATCCGCCAGAGCAGGGAGTGTACCATTCATCTTGTCAAGTGGTACTTAGGTCCAAAACTCTGTGGGGACCAGCAAATTCTGTGCACAATTCAAAGTCCTGGGCTAACTAAATATCAACAAATGATTCAGTACAGTTTATATATTCATATTCAACACATATACAGTGTCTGAGAATAGAGATAATCTGGAACTCTCCACTGCTGTCTCATTTACAGTTTTTTAAAGTTGTTCCTTACATTATTTTATTAATATTAGTATTATTATTATTATTATTATTATTAAAAAGACTTCCCCCAGTTTGCCTGTCAGTTTGCCAAGAGGGGGGAACGAATGACCTTAAGGTAATAAATCTTTCCAATTTTGTATTGAAAAAAAGACACTATGATTTACTGCGGAAAGGTCTAACTTTTTCTCCCACGGATAAAATGGACCTGTTTGAGGTCTATAAAGATTTAAACCTGTTTCTGAGAAAGATCCTTTTAAGAATTCCATATGTATCTAGAGAAGAACAAAATCCCTGTGATCTGAATTCAGAGAGGGAACAACAGGCATTAAGAGATCTCATTAGTCTCCTTGAGGAGACTCCCACAGACAGTGAATTTGGGGAGGGGGATGTTTCTAACAAGTGGAAAAGACACACTAGACTTAAAACTCCTTCTAGAAGAATGCCTAATATCAGGGAAAATAAATGGCTAAGTACTTTTTTAGATCTAGTACATGATGATCTTGGAAAAATAGACTGGACAATGAGGAACGCTGATAACCTCACTAGGGATGAAAGAATAGCCCTTAGGGAACTTAAAAATGCTAAAAACATTGTGATTAAAAAGAGTGATAAAGGGGGGAATGTAGTACTACTAGAGAGTGTGGAATATGAGAAGGAGGTGCTTAGACAGCTGAAGAGTCTGGATACATATCGCAAACTACATAACAACCCGTTCCCAAAACTTGTGGTTGATCTAAATAAAAAAGTGGGATTGGCACGTGAAGCAAACTTATTAACCAAACGGGAATGTGATATGCTGACAGTTGATACATATAATATTCCCACCTTCTATGTAATTCCAAAAATACATAAAAATCCCTCTCAACCACCGGGACGCCCTATAGTATCTGCTATTGGTGGCCCCCTGGAACCAATAGGTAAATTTGTAGACGACTTAATCAAGGATCTGGTCTTGGAACTCAGATCTTATGTAAGGGATACGGGGGATGTACTTAAAAAGATTCTAAATGTAAAAGTACCAGAAGGTGCACTCCTGGTGGGCATTGATGTGGAATCATTGTATACCTCCATCCCACACCTTTGGGGACAGAAAGCGGTGGCCCATTTTCTGGAGATATACTTTCCTGAAATGGAGGCTCAAAATGAATTTATATTGGATTTGCTTGAGTTTATGCTGACCCATAACTGTTTTCAGTTTCTGGGCTTCTTCTATCAGCAAATATGTGGTACCTCCATGGGAGCACCCTGGGCCCCGGCATTCGCATGTTTACATCTAGGTTTGTGGGAAGAGGAGCTAGTATATCCCTCCACTCCCTATAAACAATATGCAATAACCTGGTTGCGATACATTGATGATGTCCTAATGGTCTGGGATGGAGGTATGGATGAGCTTAAAAGCTTTATGGAATTTTTGAACAAGAATGATAGAAATATCAAACTCACTTACACAGTGGATAGAGAGGTGATAACTTTTTTGGATTTATCAATCTCTGTCCACGAAAATGAACTGGTCACTAAAACATTTAGAAAGGAAACAGCGGCCAATACACTTCTACATGCTAATAGCTATCACCCAAGGAGTTTAAAACAGGGAATTCCTATTGGTCAGTTCCAGAGAATAAAAAGAAACTGTACAGAAGAATTAGAATATAGACATGAATCTATCCAGCTCTATAAGAGGTTCAGAGAGAAGGGCTATTCACATAGAACCCTAAGAAAAGCAAAAAGAAGAGCCCTCGGTAAAACAAGAGAGGAACTAATTAATAAATCAAAACCAAAGGCAGCTGCGAATACTGAAAACCAACCGGTAAGATTCATAACTAAATTTGGACAACAATGGGGTGAAGTCAAGAAGGCCCTGGACTCCCATTGGCATTTACTAACTCAAAATCCGCAGATAGCGAGAGTGGTAGGAGAGAGCCCCCATATGGTGGCAAAACGAACTCGGAATCTAAATGATATATTAGTACAATCAGAATTTCAGAGGGCACCACAAAGAAACTGGCTAACTAGGAGGACTGGCGTATATGGTATGTTTCCATGTGGTCATTGTCAGATTTGTCCATTTGTACATAAGTCCAATCAGTTCTTCAACAATGATAACTCTAGGATATTTCAAATACGAAGCTTCATTAACTGTTCTAGTAGTAAAATGATATACATGATAGAATGTCCATGTAAAAAGATATATATAGGTAAAACAAAAAGAAGCCTTAGGACTAGGATCGGTGAACATCTGAGAGACATTAGAAATGAAAATAGGAATGTAAGAAAGGGAGAAAAAGAGAACCCACTGGCGCAACACTTTAAAGAAGTACACGGGGCAAAACAGATGGTCTAAAAGTAAAAGGGATCTTCCTGCTGAATATTTCGGCTCGTCGGGGTGACTTTGACAAAGTCCTCCTACAAAAAGAAAAATTCTGGATCTATACCCTAGGGGCTCTTGTCCCATCTGGACTAAATACAGAACTCAACTTTGGGGTGTTCTTGAAATGAATTCCCTTGAACTCTTTATATACCCTGAGTTATAATCTACATTGCGATATCATATATATGAATTAAATATGGGCTTCTGTGGACAAAATATGAATCTAACTATGCAATCTTCTTTACTCCTATTGGGTGGTGAGCATATACAATAATAGGACTGATATTGAAATTCTGGTAGCTGGACCTGGTTTTGATGTTTCCCTATGTGAACATGAAATATGCTAATAATAATCTCCTCTTTATTATCCTCTTGGAAGATGACTTGATCTATAGTAACTAGGCTCCTCTTCTACATCCAGCAATCATTTTAAAATTCAAGATATGTGTTTTAATTCACTTTGGATATTCCTAATGTAGTGATATTCTTTCAACACAAGATGGCGAGGTGGAGACTTTTTGGTATGCAATTAGTGCACCATATAAGGCAAAGGATTGAAGTCCCCTCCCAGTTCTGACGAAGTCTGCGGTGATTGGCGGACGAAACGCGTCAACGTATTGACGTCACTACGCTCGGCGTCTTCACTGGGTGCGGCGCCCACGAGGCGGGAAGGAACGGCGGTGTCACAGCTCCCTGTTAGGTAGGCCCAAGACCCTCTGAGAACTACCAGTGGGCTATTATCACAGCGGTTCGCAAACGGCAATCCCTCAGGGAAACATACCTTCCACCGGTGGCAAGTTATTTAAAGCTTACGGCTGTTGAGATTTACAGAGCCTACATGGTGTTAATAGGGCATGTTTTATGGGCCTAATTTACCCTGTATACTCGGGGAATTTTTTGGAAATCCTCTTTGGAGGAGAATCTACATATATATATATATATATACGCTATCCTATTCAGGTATTTTTTGCTGTGACATAGCCATATCCTTATAAAACCGCAAATAACCTTCTCTAATTGAGCAATTTTTGGAAACCCTTTATTGGGTATATTAAACTCAGGTATCTACGGCCTGCTATATGCTACATACACATTATATGTGTTTGAAATCCACGCATCGTGTATACCTGGTTCCTCACCCCCATATGCATCTTTGAAAAAGCATCAAGGACCTGATCTTATTTCAAGTCGACAGGAGTCTTCTTGATCCTTATTGATGGTAATATATCCACATTTTGTGTGTGTTTTGTTTTAGGGGTCACCTGATGCCCATGACCTATACATTTATTATCTTTTTCTATATATATCCTCAGAATCATTTGGTACTGTGGACCTTGTTTCATTTGGGGTGGCTATCCAGGAAGTCCCTACACTTGAGAAGCGGGTATGATAGTCTCACTATTGAGAAGGTAACAGCAGTATCCATTGACTATTGTGGAGGGAGGCCTGGTGAATTTTGGATGTGATTTGGTTTCCATATTTCTATACATATACTATGTATTTTTGTGTTCCAGCTTTTACATTCCAGGAGGTCCCTGACATATATTGGGAACACACCCACTGAATATATGGTTCACTCAAATATAAAGCGGGAAACCTACGGAAACCCAGGATAACTATTTCATCATTACACAACTCTGCCTTATATGGTGCTCTGTTGGCTAAGATGACCCTAAATTGAAGACGCTAAGTGTTTTTTAACATGATTTTATTTTTTTCATATGTACACCGTGCTCATGTTTAACCTCCCTATGATCTATGTGATCAAATAAAGTATTGTTAAAATTCCTTTGAATTCATATTACTCCGCGTGGATCATCTAGAAACCTTCTTTTTCAGATAGGGGTGTCCTTGTCACACTATCATATTGCTTAGTATGTTGTTCTTTGGGTTTATGTATCCACACTTATATAAGTGAGTCGGAGATATGCTAGTGACATCAGTAATTCGTGTCATTTTTGGTGGCCTGCTTTTGCTTTATTGTTGTATTGATTTGCACAGGCAGCTGGTCACAATACCTATCACTTCGGGGCATCTCCCTATTCACACTGTCTGGCACTTTGTGCCTGTATGAAAGAGCTCTAAGCTGCCGCCAGAAGCTGTGCAAGTGTTTTGGACTCTAATGTAAGCTTTAATTTCAACTCCAGTACTCTGGATCCAGCTTTTTTGCTTTCTGTAAATGTATATGCCTTAAAAGTTGGAGCTGGAGCTATTCTCTCACAATGTTCCTCATTCACCATCCAGCATCCCCCGTGTACCTTCTTCTCCAAGAAATTCTCCTCTGTAGAGAGGAATATGATATTGGTAGCAGAAAAGTCTTGTCTGTTAAATGGGCTCTAGATGAATGGTGACATTGAGTAGAATGTGTCTGGCACCGTAGCTTCATCATCTCATCATAATTATATTGAGTACATCAGAACAGCCAAACATTTGAACTCCATGCAGGCACTCTGTTTTTCAGCACCTTCAACTTTCAGACCTGCCTCCAAAAATGGTAAACCCAAGAATCTTTCCTGTAGCTTTTAACGATAGATTAATACTTCAGCTGAGCCACCTCATATCCTTCCACCAACTCATATCCTGGAAGCATTTTTTCTGATTTCTCATCTTCTATTTTTATGTCACGGAGGCAGATACTGAAGAACCTCCAGTTGGTAAATTTCTCTAAGACAGAAGGTTGTTCTGGAGGCTTATAATTCCCAAGCAACATGTCTCTCTGGCATCTTCAAGACCTTCTCCAAAATTTACCACGACTTATAGTCGTCCTTGTTAAGGAAAGATTTAACATTCTGTTTTGTGAAATGCACCTCTCCATGGATTTTATTATTAACCTTCCTCAATCTTTTGGCTACACAATCATATGAGTTTCTGTAAAAATATTCAGCAAAATGATTCCCTTTCTGGCTTTACCTAAGCTATCTTCAGCTAACCAACTAGCCTCTTTGTATATACAACACATATTCAGATTGTATGGTGTTCCCTTAGACATTGCTTCTGACTGTGCCCCTCAATTTGTTCCCAAGTTTTGGCGAGCCTTGTGCCCTATGCTCTGAGGATATCTGAGTCCAGTGAGTTCCTGGAGCTTATTTTTCAGTACTTCATGTCAGATAACCAACTAGACTTGGCATTACTTTTGCCATGGCAGGCCCACATTCTTCCTTTGGGTCTTCCTCTGGGTCTCTGCACCACCACCAGCCCATGTGTCAGATCCCAGGTAAAGGGACACAGTGCACATCTGGCTTACTGCAGTGCCGGATTCTCCTCCCTGTGTTGAGTCACCACCACCCTGTACTTCCTCCAACTTGCCTGTCAGTTACCAAGAAACAGGACTTGACACATATCCCCAGAGCTAGGAGGTGCCTTGTTAAAACTTCACAAGCCATGCCATTGGATTTTTAATAGTGTTCTTGCTAATCAAGGGCACCAGATTTCTCTGTTCTCACTGACCTCTGCCTGCTACTCAGATTATGCCTACTGCCACCTGCCCTGACCTTTGCTCCATTCCTGAATTATGCCTGCTGTCTGCCACTTGCCTTGACCTTTGAGACAGGCATCCAACACACCCAGAAGTTTTGAATGCTGAAGATTCTACTGATGGCCCTGCTCTAAAAGAGAGCAAAAACTCGAGAAAGGGTGATTACAGAAAAAATCATAACACAGTAAGTTTAAGGACAGCTAGTTAACCAGTCAGCAACTGTCAGGCTTCAGTAGATATCTGACCTCTAATTCTCAAGTTAAAAAGTAAGAAAGGAAAATGAAATAACAGGACAACTAGATATCTGAAATAAATAAGCCTACACATTTAATATCAAGGCTACATATTAAAATTTTTGCATTGGTCCTGTTCAGATATTTTTTATTTTATATTTTGTATTTAATATCCTTGCATATTGTATCTGGAAGTTATGCTACTTGACAAAGAACAAACATAACCACATCCCAACCAACATACATTTATATACAGTATATGTCCTCCGAATGTGGTAGTGATATTTGAATCATGGCTGCAGATCTAGATATCATTCTTTTCAGTTAGTGATGCCCTTTCTTGTAAAAATGAACCAAACTGCTAAACGGCTGCCTGATCACTTTTACAAGCAGTGGAAGGGGTCCCACCAGGGAAGTTGTGCCGGCTGACCATAGAGATGGAGAAACTTTTGCTCCAAAATCGTCTCAATGGGGTATAAAACTGAAAGAGGATTTAGTCACTTCTTGTTTTGTCTTTTGTTTAGTGGCCATTGCCGGCTAGTAAAGTAGCTGATCAAACCAATCTCTGTTTGATCGGCTGCTTTGGAGGGCAGAGAATAGATCAGGCATCTAATAGACCACAGATCTCCCATAAATGAGAACCTAAGCAATCCCAAGAAGAACCATATGGACTTTTGAGGTGCCCCAAAGAGTAACACACTGAAAAACATGTTTAAAAATTAGCAGGGAGGGTCAATACCCCATTACACCTTGTTAACCACTCTGGAAGATTTACGTCCCTTCATGAACAGGCCATTTTTTGCTATACTATGCTGCTGTACTTTAACTGATAATTGCACGGTCTTGCTACACTGTACACATATGACATTCATATCAATTTTTTCACACAAATAGAGCTTTCTTTGGTGGTATTTGATCACAACTGGCTTTTTTATTTTTTGAGCTATAAACAAAAAAAGACCAAAAAGCTTTTGAAAAAACTATTTTTGTATTTTTTGCTATAAAACATATCCAATAAAAAAAGGTGCCTCATGAATTAGTAAAGGTGCCATTGCCCCTGCTGCTTACAGCAGCAGATAAACCTTTACTAATTCCTGAGGTCTACATTCCCCAGTGAATGTAGAGTAACATAGATGTGCCAAGTCCCCTCTATTTCCAGCTATGTTCTTCCTGGTCTCCTCTAACTGCCATTATACTGTGAATGTAGAGTAACATAAATGTGCCAAGTCCCCTCTATTTCCAGCTATGTTCTTCCTGGTCTCCCCTAACTGCCATTATACTGACATATAGCCTACTACCTTTAGTGAGGTTATGCTATCTAGGCTATCTTCAGGGTTCCCTATGCCCCCCGCATCAGCACATGGAGGATATCTGCATCTGATCATTTTGGAGGCTTACCAGAGTTGTTCTCACCTTCATAGCTATTCTTGTCCTTCCTACATGGAAGTCTTTTGGAGTGATGTACAGTTGCAAGAAAAAGTATGTGAACCCCTTGGGATTACATGGAGTTTTGCATGAATTGGGCATAAAATGTGCTCTGAAAATCATCTAAGTCACAACAATAGAAGAACACAGTCTGCTGAACATAATACTACACAAACATTAGATGTTGCCATGGTTTAATTGCACATAACATGTAAACATTCACATTGCAGGGAGGAAAAAGTATATGAGGCCCTAGCTTAATGACTTCTCCCAGAGCTAATTGGAGCCAGGAGTGAGCCAACCTTGACTCCAATCAGTGTGATGATATTGGATGTGTTGCTGATAGCTGTCCTGCCCTTAAAAAACACACACCTGTTTTGGGTTTACTGGTTTCAAGAAGCACTGTCTGATGTGAACCATGCCTCGCAGAAAAGAGCTCTCAGAAGACCTACGATCAAGAATTGTTGACTTGCATGAAGCTGGAAAGGGTTACAAAAGTATCTCCAAAAGCCTTGATGTTCATGTGTCTACGGTAAGACAGACTGTCTACAAATGGAGAAAGTTTAGCACTGTTGCTACTCTCCCTAGGCGTGGTCGTCCTGTAAAAATGACTGCAAGAGCACAGCGCAGAATGCTGCATGAGGTAAAGAAGAATCCCAGAGTTTCAGCTAAAGACCTACAGAAATCTCTGGCACATGCTAACATTTTTGTTGACACATCCACAATAAGGAAAACATTAAACAAGAATGGAGTACATGGGAGGACACCACGGAGGAAGCCATTGCTGTCCAAAAAGAATATTGCAGCACGTTTGAAGTTTGCAAAAGAGCACCTGGATGTTCCACAGCACTACTGGCAAAATATACTGTGGACAGATGAAACCAAGATTGAGTTGTTTGGGAAGAACACACAACACTATGTGTGGAGAAAAAAAGGCACAGCACACCAACATCAAAACCTCATCCCCACTGTAAAACATGGCGGAGGGAGCATCATGGTTTGGGGCTGCTTTGCTACCTCAGGGCCTAGATGGATTGTTGTCATTGGTGGGGAAATTAATTCCAGAGTTTATCAAGACATTTTGCAGGAAAACATACGACCATCTGTCCGCCAACTGAAGCTCCGCAGAGGATGGGTGATGCAACAGGACAATGACCCAAAGCATACAAGTAATTCAACAAAACAATGGCTGCAACAGCACAGAATACGCCTTCTGGAGTGGCCCAGTCAGAGTCCTGACCTCAACCCGATTGAAATGCTGTGGCATGACCTTAAGAGAGCGATTCACACCAGACATCCCAAGAATATTGCTACACTGAAACAGTTTTGTGAAGAGGAGTGGTCCAAAATGACTCCAGATCATTGTGCAGGTCTGATCTGCAACTACAGGAAACGTTTGGTTGAGGTTATTGCTGCCAAAGGAGGGTCAACCAGTTATTAAGTCCAAAGGTTCACATACTTTTTTCTCCCTGCACTGTGAATGTTTATATGTTATGTGCAATTAAACCATGGCAACATCTAATGTTTGTGTAGTATTATGTTCAGCAGACTGTGTTCTTCTATTGTTGTGACTTTGATGACATTCAGAGCACATTTTATGCCCAATTCATGCAAAACTCCACGTAATCCCAAGGGGTTCACATACTTTTTCTTGCAACTGTACATCTGTATACTGTTTGGCTATTACCCTCCTGAGAAAGCAGGCAGAGATTCCTGCAAAAAATGTTGAGTAATTAGAGTAATCTTTGCAGTGGACATTATACTCCTCTAGAAGTTATAGATCCTACACTTCTGTATTGATGTAATATATATTTATATAGAATTGCATTTCATCTTGGGCTCTGCTGTATTATAACAAGATATTTATTTTATGGAAGTATTTTAGTTGGACTTTGTTCTTACTTATGATATCAATAAAGTGTAATGAGGGAGTGACCCTCTCTGCTAATTTTTAACATGTGTTTTTCAATGTGTTACTCTTTGGGGCACCTCAAAAGTCCATTTGGTTTTTCTTGGGATATCTTATGATTTTCCGGATGTGGTGTTACCAATTTTATAGCCAAATCCACCCAATAACTGCCCATGCTATCACATGGGATGTTGTTTATCCCTAGTGATAGCAGTAAAAAAAATTAAAGATGGTGTCAAAAAGAACTTAAATAAAATAACTAATAATGCGCCCCTCCTCTCCCCATCCTCCCGTATTCACTGCAAATGCAAACGCGACATATGTCCCACATGCATATGTATATGGTGATTGTACTACTCATGTGAGGTATCATTGGGAATGACAGAGTGGCAGCAATAATTCTAGTGCCAGACCTCTTGTGTAACTCTAAACTACTAACCTGTAAAAGCTTTTAAAATGTCACCTATGGACATTTTAAGGTACCACAATTTCGTGTGCAATTTTAAAGCATGACACGTTGGATATCTATTTACTTGGCACAACATCATCTTTTATACTTTACCAAAATGGGTATTAGATTGTGTTTATGTGCACTAAAATTCAATAAAGTGTATTTTTTCCTGGAAATTTGTGTTTAATAAACTTCTGCGTATATATTGTGTGACAAAAAAAATTCCACCCTCCATTTTATTCTCCAGGGACTTTTCTTTAAAAAAAATGTATCTTGCTTGGGGGTTCTAAGAAATGTTCCAGCAAAAAAAATGCAGCTTTTTACATGTGTTTGGTTAATATTACGACCCACTGCTGCTGCTAGCAGCTGTCACCTTTAGTGGTTGGTTGCTAGGACCACCCAGCATTCTAGCTTCCAACCATGTGTTTGCTCTGCCTCCAGGCCCCAGCAGTCAGAGGAAGAGGTCAGAGCTTTCTCCTCCAGACCTGCTCCCAGTGCTCTACCTCCCAGCTTTCACCTATAGCTGCTAGCTATAGCGAGTTCAGAAATGACTTTGCAAGGGGGGTAAAGGTACACTGGGAACCCTGATTAATGGGGGGGCCTAATGTAAGGGCTGGTGATTCTGGGAACCCATGTGTAGGGGGGGTGACTTTCGGCATTCTAATGTAAGGGGGTGAGTCAAGGGGGTGGTTCTGGGGACCCTGATGTAAAGAGGTGTTTTTGGAGACCCTGATATAAGGGGAGTGACTCTGGGGACCCTGATGTAAGGGTGGTGATTCATGGGAGTGTGATGTAAGTGGGTGGGGCTATGTGGATTCTGATGAAAGGAGGGGAACTCTGGGGATCCTAATGTAAGAGGGGTGACTCTGGCAATCCTGATGTAAGGAGGGTGATTCTAGGGACCCTGGTGTGCTCTGGGGACCCTGATTTAAGGGGAGATGACACTGAGGACTGTGATGTGCTCTGGGTATACTGATGTAAGGGGAGATGACTCTTGGAACCCTGATGAAAAGGGGATGGGACTCTGGGGACCATGATTCAAAATTATATCTTTCTGTGCAGAGAATTATTTGTAATGTAAATGTTTATTTATTTATTTTTTTAAATGATCCTGTGTTTCGAGGTTTATGTGTATCTGTGAGACTCTCATTTGTGACATAGGAGTATGGTAAACAGGAGTATTTTTTGGGTATGCAATGTATACAGGGACTAGGTACAAATTCTGTTTAAGCATCCTCTTTTGAAGGATATACAGGTGAAACTCGAAAAATTAGCATATCGTGCAAATGTTCATTTATTTCAGTAATGCAACTTAAAAGGTGAAAGTAATATATGGGATAGACTCATTACATGCAAAGCAAGATAGTTCAAGCCGTGATTTGTCATATTTGTGATGATTATGGCTTACAGCTCATAAAAACCCCAAATCCACAATCTCAGAAAATTAGAATATTACATACAATCAATAAAACAAGGATTGTACATAGAACAATATTGGACCTCTGAAAAGTATAAGCATGCATATATATACTCAGTACTTCGTTTGGGCTCCTTTTGCAGCAATTACTGCCTCAATGTGGCGTGGCATGGAAGCTATCAGCCTGTGGCACTGCTGAGGTGTTATGGAAGACCAGGATGCTTCAATAGCGGCCTTCAGCTCTTCTGCATTGTTCGGTCTCATGTCTCTCATCTTTCTCTTGGCAATGCCCCATAGATCCTCTATGGGGTTCAGGTCAGGCGAGTTTGCTGGCCAATCAAGCACAGTAATCCCACGGTCATTGAACCAGGTTTTGGTGCTTTTGGCAATGTGGGCAGGCGCCAAGTCCTGCTGGAAAATGAAGTCAGCATCCCCATAAAGCTCGTCTGCGGAAGGAAGCATGAAGTGCTCCAAAATCTCCTGGTAGACGGCTGCGTTGACCCTGGACTTAATGAAGCACAGTGGACCAACACCAGCAGATGACATGGCTCCCCAAATCAACACAGACTGTGGAAACTTCACACTGGACTTCAAGCATCTTGCAATGTGTGCCTCTCCATTCTTCCTCCATACTCTGGGTCCTTGGTTTCCAAATGAGATGCAAAAGTTGCTCTCATCAGAAAAGGGGACTTTGGACCACTGAGCAACAGACCAGGTCTGTTTTTCTTTAGCCCAGGTAAGACGCTTCTGACGTTGTTTGTTGTTCAGGAGCGGCTTGACAAGAGGAATACGACATTTGAAGCCCATGTCCAGGATCCATCTGTGTGTGGTGACTCTTGATGCACTGACTCCAGCCTCAGTCCACTCCTTGTGAAAGTCCCCAACACTTTTGAATGGCCTTTTCCTGACAATCCTCTCCAGGCTGCGGTCATCGCTGCTGCTTGTGCACCTTTTCTTCCACACTTTTCCCTTCCACATAACTTTCTATTAATGTGCTTTGATACAGCACTTTGGGAACATCCAACTTCTTTGAGCCTTGGTGAGAGGAAGTGGGAGGGGCTGCTACACAGACTACATGAGAGGCAGAGAGTGTGGCTCTGCAGTTTTTCAGGCCCAAACCAAGCCAGGGGCTAGATTTTTGTTTTAAGCCCTTGGCTGGATGTCCGAGCCCAGCCGTGATCCGTGTGCCCCCCAGGGCAGAGTACCAGTCCTAATATCATCGAGGATTTGGGAAATGTGCCTAAAGAGGGAGGGTCATACACCTCCTATAGGGGGAGAGTGTTGGCCCATATGGCCGGCATTGGGAAGGAAGAGGAGAGACTGGCGAAGATGAAGCTGGAGCTGCGGAAGGTGAAAGCCAGCTATAACTGGGTATGGAGCAGCAAGCGACAGGCTATGAGGCCTGAGCTAGATGCCCTGGAGCTTGCTGTCCGCTGGCAAAACTCCCTTGTGACTTCACTGAAGCAGGCAAGCGGGGTACTCAGAGAGAAATATGCAAATGAGGATTGTTTCAAACTTGCTAGAGAGCGGTCATTAGCCGCGGCTAGAGGGAAGCCTGGAGGAGAGACCTCGTCCGGGAATCCCCCTGAAGTGTCAGCCCCTGCAGCTGAGTGTGCCCTGGATTCTACCGGCAGGAAGAAGCCAGTGAGCGTGGAGGAGTCGCAGGGATCCATCCCTGCTCACCAGCAGCAGCAGCAGGAGAAACAGCCGGAGTGGGAGACCCAGGAAGATCCTGTGGAGGAGCCAATCGGTTTGCGGTTCATCAAGGAGATGAAGTCCCCGCTCAGTGGAAGGATGTTCGCCTTCACATCAGAGGAGTCCGAGGAGTCCAGGGATGATGTGGATGCCTGCCCTAAGCCTATCAAGTTGATCCCTAAAGACAAGGTAATGTTCGTCCGGCTGGAGCGGATCCCCAGCTCCATGATCCTGAAGGACCAGGTGACGGAAGTGGCGGCTAAGCCTGCAGGAGAGCCGCGTACGGGACTTTTAAGTACTGTACCCGTTAATGCCCAGAGGGATCAGTGTGCGGTGCCCGTGGGCGGAGACATCGGCGGACCACTTACCTACTTCGGCCTTCATTGGCAAGGATCGGTTGGACATATTTTATGTAGGGCAGCCAAAGGTATGCCATAGATGTGGCAGTAAGGGGCATTTTGCAGCCACATGCGAAGTGCTCAAATGTTCACTTTGCCAGGGTGTTGGGCATACGGCCCGGGAATGCAGTCTAATCAGATGTAACTTGTGTCAACAGCTAGGGCATTCCTATAACCGTTGCCCTGAGGCTCTTCATAATTTGCCAGGGATAATGGAGGAGCTAGATAGGATGGAGGCGGAGGAGATGGAAGTGGTGCCATCTCCCCCTCCCCCTGGCAACCCTGCCTCCTCTGGTGCTTTTTCATCAGAGACATCCAATGTGACCCATAGTGTGCCTGTGTTTTCTCCTTCAGTGAATCCTCCCCCACCCCCCCCGACCCATTGTCTTCCCATGTTCCTTCCCCAGTGTTGTCTACCCTCACTCCCAATGTTCACAAGGGCCAAGGAGGCATCTGTGGCGCCTTCTGTGGCATCGCCTCCGGTTCTGCTTCCGTTATGCCACCAGGATCCTCTTGGGGATGTGGTGGCTTCTAATAGTGTTGGGAAGGGGAAAGATACTGTTCCTGCCCCTGTAGGTAGTAGGCCAGGAGTAGAGAATAAGGGAGAAGGGTGGTCGGAGGTAATAGGCCAGAAGAGCAGGGTAGTGCTGTCCCCTGCGTATTCAATTTCTTCTCTTGGGGAGGGGGAGGTTTTCTCAAAAAATCGTTTTGACATCTTCTCAGAGGAGGAGGGTGATTCAGGAGGTAGCCTTTCCCCCATGGATGAAGGGGATATTGGAGGGTCCTTAAAAAGAGTTGGGTCCCCTGCAAAGCTGAGGAAAACAAAGGTTAAGAAATGACCATCTCAATTACCTTGATGGCAGTTCCCGCTCCGATTAAGGTGGCAACCATTAATGTTGCCAGTCTGAAGTCTGTAGGTGCTAGGAGTGCGGCCTTATTTTTGCTCAGCAGTATTTGTCCTGATGTTTTGTTTTTGCAAGAGACCAGGCTCAGCAGTCTGGCTGATGTCCATCTGGCGAAGAGGGAGTGGAGGTGTGGTCCTTCCTTCTGGTCTCTTGCGGCCGAGCCTTACAGCGGAGTTGCGGTACTTTTTTCCGGCATGGTAACGTGTCGGCGGGTCATTGAAGTGGAGATTGGAAGATGTATGGTCTTGGATGTCCTTGTGAAGGGGCAGGAGCTTCAGCTCATTAGCATCTATGGCCCACAGTCAAAGTGGGATAGGAATTGCCTCTTTACAAGGATTAAGCCTTTCCTTTTTACGTCCCGGCAAGTTGTCTTTGGAGGAGACTTTTTTACTGTCACTAGGCTTAAGGACAGGAAGGGCTCCAATGACAGGCTGGGGTATGATAGTGTTTTCTTAAATGCGATAGTCAGGGAAGCAGGTCTGGTGGATGCCTTAATTAAGCGCAGCCCAGACAGCACGGGATTCACTTATAGGCGAGGTAGAAGTGAGAGTAGGATAGATAGGTTTTTTTTTAAAGGGGGACTCCGCCTTCTCGGCACCTGTGTGTCAGGCGGTGGAGTTTTCCAACCACCTTTTGCTGACTGTGTCTTTGAATGTTTCAGATGCACCACTGAAGGGGAGGGGTGTCTAGAGACTAAATTCGACTGCTGGACGATGAGGAGGTGAGACGATCCTTCGAGGACTTTTTTCAGGCTCAGGAGACCGTCCTGGATTTCTGCAGCAGTAAGTCAGAGTGGTGGGAGCTTACCAAGGTGCGGATTGGCAGGTTTTTCAAGGCCCTAGGTAAGAAAAAATAACTTGATAAGTATGTTGCCTACCAGCAGCTGTGGAGGAGGCTCAATCGCCTTGTCTCTGATGGTGGAGATTCTGGGAAAATCTCGGAGGTCAAGCTTCTTCTAAGGAAGTATCAGTATGACCGGCATACCATTTGTCATGATCGCGGCGTCAGACCCTAGCCCTTCTCACCAAACTCGTGACCGAAGGACTAGCCAATCTAAAAACGCGATGTCACATGCGTAACAATGCCACACCCAGCTGCACCTTGCACAATGATTTTCCAGCTAATTGGACCACCATCGATTTACCGGCAGCCTGAGCGATTGTTACTGGGTCAGGTTAATTACGCAATTAACCCTTCACACTGCCACCACCTCCTTTTTGTACAGAGAAAGAGGAAACTCGGCGATATCAGTTATAACACTATAATGGTTGAGGTAATCGTCTGTATAACACTGTTATACAGAGGGTTAAACAAACACAGTAGCGTTCTCTTTAGAGGCAGGAATTCGTAAATTGCAATAAAGTGCTATAGAAACAGTTCAACACTTTCAGAAGGAAAGATTTATTACTAAAAGTTCAAACGGGTGCAATAAAAATATTTACAGAAAAGATGTAACTAAGATATATATATAAATATACAGAGACTAACAGCACAGCAAAGAGATATCAGAGAGAGGTGAAAGGGTTAAGGTACTTGCCAAAGTCCTGGGTTAGCAGATCCAAGTTTCAGAGCGAAAGGGCACGGGTCTTCCCAGGTGGTACTGATGTTAAAATGGGAGACGTCTTCAACTTTTTCTTCTCTTAGGCCTGACAGCTCAATTTGTAGTTCCCCAGCAGGGGGTGTCTCTGAAGTCAAGGACCAATACCCCGTTTAGGGCGTGGAGGTCTGGGCGTGGACCTAAACTAAAACCAAAATCTTTCCTAACTCATATTTTGGCTCATAGCTCTTCATAAGCACCAGTGACACTCCACCCATGGGTAGATTATTATGCAGACACGTCTGATGATTGATTAGATATGAATTATGAAATTATACACCGAACAGTTCATGAGATCTATTTTTCGGCTTTCCTATGTATTCAAGACAAGGCGAGTGACCTATCAAATTGTTTGTCTTCTCTTAGCCAATCTGATGATATGTCTGGTTTTTATGTAAGTCTCTTATATTCCAAGATATAAGACATAGAGAAAAAATGGATTTTTAAAAGTGTTAGCTGGTCCCGCCTTCCTTGGAATGTCTTGAACTCCAGGGAAAGCTTGCCTTATCTTATACGAGGTGTTACATTTTACAGGTTCTTCAGACAGCTAGGCCCCAGCTCCCTTGGGGACTTTATAGCTCCTAGCCCCCTGCTGGGCCCTGGCCTCCTGTGACACTCATAACATACATACACACTGGCCAAATGTCACTGTGACTCTCAGAAAGAGAGGGGGAGAATGAGGGGGAAATATGTTTGTCAGGATGGTTAACCCCTTTGCCAAGATGGAGGTTGAAGCCAAAATGGTTGAACCGCATCCATCTCTGTGTGTACGCAGTTACACCATTCGCCTGACCCTTACCTGAACTGCAAGCAAGGTATAGCAATTAAGATGGTCACAGGTCTGAGAGATAGTACAGGATCCCTGACAAAATCCAGGTCAGGGATCTTGGAGTTTTCATGGGCATTTTTTGAAGATCTTCTGCGGGAGAAGCACCTCGACCAGGCAAGGATATTGAGCTTTTTAGAGTCTACACCAGGTCTGGAAAACAAAATTCCGCCCACAAGTTTGACAGGTGAGATCACAGTTGAAGAGGTTGTCAAAGCCATAGATAGTCTGGCCATTAAAAAGACGCCTGGGCCAGACGGCTTGACAGCAGAATTCTTTAAGGTTTTTAAGTCCAGCTTGGCACCTCGCCTTGCGGAGGTCTTTAATAGCTGTCTGGATGAGGGTTCACTCCCTCCCTCCATGAGGAAATCGGCTGTGATCTTGTTGTCAAAGGGTAAGGACCCTTTGATGATTGAGAATTTGCACCTCATCGGCCTTCTCAATGTCAATTGGAAGATTCTGGCCAAGATCCTTTTCTGGCGCTTGTCGTCAGTGGCAGACGGGTTACTTTCACAGCGTCAGCACTGCTCGGTTCAGGGCAGAAGTACATTCACAGCGGTGTTAGCTGTCCAGGAGGTTCTGGAGTGGTGCAGGGCTGATGGCAGTGGGAAGTATTTGCCGGCACTGGATCAGGCCAAGGCTTTTGATCGGGTAGACCATAAGTACCTCTGGCATCTCCTTGACTGGTATGGCCTGGAAGGGAGGTTTATTGGCTGGTTGAAAACTTTGTATAGAGGGGCGGAGAGCTTCATGTTGATCAATGGTTGGGCGGCCTTTTGAGGTTGGCTCTGGGGTGCACCAGGGGTGTCCGCTGAGTCCCTTGCTCTATGCCTTTGCCACTGACCCCTTCGTCAGGAGGCTAGATGGTGGGCGCTACTGGTGAGCTGCCTTTAAGGGTCATGGCCTATGCCAATGACGTGTCTGTTTTCGTCTCTGGGACTGAAGAGGCGCAGGAGGTGGTCTCGGAGATGGAACATTATGCAGAGGCATCGGGCTCCAAAATCAATTATGAGAAAAGTCAAGTTTTTTGGATGGGTAGGGAAGGTGAGGACTCACTTCCGGATGCCTTCCCGGAGCCCCAGCCAAAGATCAAAGTGTTAGGCATCACATTTGGCCCTGATGATTATGGTAAATCGAATTGGGAATCCAGGTTGTCTGATGCCGAGGTTAAAGTGAGATGCTGGAAGTGGTGGCGGCTCTCCTTAAGGGAAAGGTCTGATCAAGACCTACTTGATTCCGGTCGTTTTGTACGTCAGTTACATTTGTCTCTTGCCAGAGTCTCTCTATACGAGGGTCTACAGCTGTTTCTTCCAGCTGTTATGGGGGAACAGGCTGAACCTCGTGAAGCAGAATGTGACCTACCGGTCCAGGCGGAAGGTTGGCTAGGGATGGTAAACAAGATTGTTTTCTTCTCTGTTATGTTTGTAAAACATAATTTTGGTAACATGCTGAAAGAGAAGCTGCCTGCATGGGTGAGATTGTTTCAGGCTTGGTTTAAACCCTTTCTGAGTGGTTGGGAGAGTGGCGGGCCAGTGAGAAGCCTGAGAGTCAAGCACGGTAAGCTCCCGGCTTATGTTGCCCTGAGCTTGAAAATACTTAGGTGGTGGTGTGTGATGGTGGAGGAGGTCAGATCGCTCCCTGGGAATTTTCTCAGGGAGAGGGTCATGGCCACCACTTTTCATGCACCGCTGGCCTTGAAGGATTGCCCAGGCCATAGTCTGCGGGAGGGTTTAAGATTGGTAAATATGGAAACGATTCCCTTAAAATTTAGGGACCAGGCCTGGCTCGCGTTCCATGGCAGGCTATATGTGAGAGGGAACTTGAGGTTGTCCGAGGACGGAGTGTGGGGGTGAAGTGGAGACTATGGACCACTTCTTGCTTCAGTGCCCTTTCAATATAGAGGTATACAAAGAGGTGGGGAGGGCTCTAGACATCCCCTTCCTGCACTGCATGTCTTATGCAGAGTGGGTATATGGGGCATTTGAAAGACATGTGCATTTTGATTTTGACACCCTTTTTCTATTACACCTGGAATGCACGGTGTCAGGTATCCCTTCGGCAGAAAATCCTTCCTGTCTCGGTGGTGAAATATGACATTCTTGGCTAGGTTGGGAAAATTCAGGGTCTTGAGAAAGACAGGCTGCGGCGAAGGGCCTGGATAGACGCATGGAGGCTACGTACATCTGAAGACCTGCATTTCTTAGCCTTTGTTCTGCATTGTATGTTCTGTGTGTTTATATGTATGATTATGTTATGGCCATAAGGGCCTAAGTATGTGTATAGGCGGATGAGGCATAAAGGCCTTTTCCTTGTTTGGCAGGCCGAAAGGGCCTTTGTCAAAGCCTGATAGGCCGAATGGGCTGTTATTAAGATTTTCCTCCCAGGACTATGGCTGGAGTCTCAGATATGCCAATGCCTCGTCGTGAGAGATATGGTCCATAATGGCACCGTCCCTACCTGATAGACCGAAAGGTTCTCTGAGAAATTTCTCTTCTGAAAGTTTATCCGCAATGCGGAAGACTCCCATACAAGCCAGCGCCGTGATATGGGTATGAGCCATAAAGGCCTTTCCCTGCCTGATAGGCCGACTGGACCTTGTTGATGTTTCCCTCATGAAATATGACTAAGATCTCACACAGGCCAAAGCCTCATGTTGAGAAATACGAGCCGTAAAGGCATCATTCCTGTGTAAAGGGCCAAATGGGCCTCTGTGACCTACACGATTAACGATTCTCATGGTGGGTCAAAGCCTGGTCATGGGACAGATAAGCCATAAAGGCCTTACTCCCTGGTTGAAAGGTCAGGGAGGTATATAATTTTTGATTTCCTTTTTCCTGATTGTAAATTGTTTATTTGATGAATATCTGCCTGATATAGGCCATAAAGGCCTTGATATTTATAAGCTATCATGCTTTTCTATTTTTGCCATAAAGGCGTATATCTGTTTGTGTTATATTTTTTATTATGCTTTGTGAAGAATTATTATTGTATTTAGTTGATCTTTGTTTAGACCAGTTGTATGGTATTTTGTATTTATTTATTTATTTGTACATATTAATTTTATATTTTAATAAGAAAATGTATTATTTTGTTGCTGGTGGCAAGATTTCTTTAGCAAAAAAATTTCCAACTTCTTTTGCAATTACCTTTTGGGGCTTTCCCTCCTTATGGAGGGTGCCAATGTTGGTTTTCTGCACAACTGTCAGGTCAGCAGTCTTTCCCATGATTGTGACTCCTACTGAACCAGACTGAGAGACCATTTAAAGGCTCAGGAACCATTTGCAGGTGTTATGGCTTAATTAGCTGATTAGAGTGGGACACTTTGAGCCTAGAATATTGCACCTTTTCACAATATTCTAATTTTCTGAGA
This sequence comes from Staurois parvus, assembly GCF_062004578.1. Lineage (NCBI taxonomy): Eukaryota > Metazoa > Chordata > Amphibia > Anura > Ranidae > Staurois > Staurois parvus. Next base: position 684,131 of record NW_028317813.1, on the reverse strand, counting down.
TTGTGGATTTGGGGTTTTCATGAGCTGTAAGCCATAATCATCACAATTATGACAAATCACGGCTTGAACTATCTTGCTTTGCATGTAATGAGTCTATCTCATATATTAGTTTCACCTTTTAAGTTGCATTACTGAAATAAATGAACTTTTGCACAATATTCAAATTTTCTGAGTTTCACCTGTACTATGTATGCCCCAGAAATAGTTTTCCTGCTGTATCCCAGGGTGCCCTAGGTCTTTCATTATCCTAATCATGCTCACATTTTGTCACACTGTTCTGATTGTTTAATTGTAAAGCCAAGTAGATCACTTGTTGTGAGTATTGACAAAGTTTACATATTGTTCATATTGTTTAAGTCCCCGGTCACACTGATCCAACTATGAAATTGTGTGACTTCACTGGATGTCATTCTGACTTGAGGTGCGACTTTCAAGACACAGATGTCTATTCAAGTCGCACTTGAAGTAGTGCAAGCACGACTTTAGAAATTGGTGAAGCTCCGACCAAGTCGGAATTGAACCAGTATGACCGCTTTAGTTGCGGACATGCGATCTGAAACTCGCATGGCATGGCAAATCGCATGGCAAGTCGCACCCGGTATGACTGGGCACTAAATATAGAATCTTTTAGTTTACAATGGAAGCTTCAGTCATTTCAGGTTGCCAGTAAAAATGTGCTCTTTCAGTAAATATTTATGCTTTGTCAGTAAAAAAGTTATATGGGAGATGTAGTTGGCAACCCTGCTTTAGGCTTATGAGCTGTATACACTTCTGAATGCAAGAGCTTTTTACTGGGGTTCTTTTTCTGCTGTTCTGTGTTGGTCATTTTCCTTTCATCTTCTCTCATTTACTTATTTCTGGCTATTGTATATTTAGATATGAGTTTATAATTTCACACTAAGGGATTTCAATTTATTTGATTGTGGATTGTTTGATCATTTGAAATTAATAATAATTGCGAACTTCATTTTACATTAAATTATTTACCTTTTAATGACACATTTTTTCACAGTTTATTCATGAATTGCACTATGCACTTTTGTCCTCAACATGCTCTCCAGCAATTGAAGGATTTACAAAAATAAGTTTAACCCTTGAAGGGTAACTCCAATTTTGTGGAAAAAATTAGCAAACAAAAAAATTAATATAGCATATACAATTGTTACATACCGTAACTAATATTGTAGCTGTTTGTTATTAAAAATTACCTTTCCTCTTCAATTTGCAGAGCTAAAATTTTCTGTAAAATGCAATGTAATATGGAAACCCTGTAGCGTTCTGTACATAGATGGTGTACTGATTACCCACCAGAAATGTAATTTTCTGATTGACTGATTGGCTCACTGATTTTCTCACAAGCCTGCAGTAACATCAGATTTCGGGCATACTCTGCAACAAAAATGTTATTTTTGGTGAGATACTCCCAAAGGGGAAATCATGTTGAAAGGGAATCAGACCCTGCCACATTCATCATTAAAGCCCTGCAGCTGCAACAGCTGACTGATTGTTATTGTAGCACCCTCCCAGTTAGCTAGGGGGAGCTAGACTCCAATTGTTAGCGAGTAGCAGCCTGGATAGCTAGCAGTGGTCAAATTTTGGTCAGAGCTGAGAGGCTCTGCAGACCAGCCCTCTGGAATTTCCCCATTCTAGAACTTTGGAGAAGCAGTGGGTGGATCTGAGGAGTGGCTGGTCTGTACTCTTAGAGCAGGGGTCAGTAACCAGTAGATCGTGATCTAGTAGTAGATCTTGGCCAGGTGACTGGTAGATCATGGTCAGAGGTTGCTGACCCGCCATCCCAGAGCATCAGAGTGCAATGCAGAGGAACTACTTGTAAGGTTGCAGCTGTAGAAGGGAGCAAGAGCCACATAAGCTGAAGCCTTCTCTGTAGTGCTTCTCCTACGCCCTGTCATGGTTGGTGGGTGTAGCACTTGCCAAGCATGACCCATTCAAGTAAATGAGGTCGCTCTGCAAATGCCCTGCAGCCTTGTGCAGTACAGCAAACAAGGGGTTAAACAGGCAGCGGTGTGTTGCTTTCTTACCACCTACTTGCAGAGTGGCCCTATTTACTTGAATGGGTCTCAATTGACAGGCGGTAGCACCCACCAAAAGCAACGGGGGATGTAATTCCTGCTACGGCATATGTACACCTTTGGCTGCTGCCTCTGCAGATAAAGGGGGTATGGACTGGGGGCAGTAAGACCGTGACTCAACCACAGGGTTTTACCACCTCCATGTGAATGAGTCCTAAGAGTGCTGCTGCGAGATCCAACTAAGGGCTCGTACACCAGTGTAGCAGGCACTGCTGTTTCTGTGAAAAGCCATCCGAGTGTGTATGATGGGTGATGAGGAGGCCCCACCATTTGATTCAAACTCATGATTGCCGTGCAGTTGAGGTAGAATGGCAATTTGAAGTTTAAATCAGATGTGAGGAGGTGACACTGGGTAACATTGTGCCCGGGAATCTTTGACTTCTCCCATGTTGTTCTGGTAGATCTCCACCTCTTTAAGGTTGCCTACCCCTGCCCTGATAAAACTTCAAAACAAAAATCAAGGACTGGTTACTGTCTCCTGATGCAAGTCTGAGAGAAATGCATGTTGCTTGGCTGTGCAGGACTGTAGGGGGATGCAATTGCTCAGCAGCTCCTAAGGGGGTAGTGCGACATTATAAAGTCACTCTCATTCACATTCACTCTGCACATGGAAACAGACAAACAAACAGCTATTTCTTCCGAATAACAAAAAGTAGGAAACTACAAAAAGGTTTGTTAAAATCCTTGCAATGTACATAGATGACCCAGAAGGGAATTTTGTTTCAACAAAATGAAGTTACTCTTTAAGGGGAATAATTTTTCCACACTAGCTGGGTTGCGGTTTGTGCAACAAGAGATTTTTTGTCAATTATCCATCATTGTGTTTTGATACATTCTTCATAGCCATGTGAAAAAGATTTGAATTGCTTGTATATTGCATATACTGTAGATAAAATAAGCATGTTACTGGGTTGCTGCAGCTGTATGTGCAGTCTTTTCATCTATGCTGTATATAATGTTATACTTATGGCACACCAACAAAAAAAGGCAAACAACATACAAAAAAACATAAAAACAAAAAAAAAAAGCAAATACAAAAATTATACTCTATTGAAATTGTGAAATGTGTCATTAAGGTCATTTTATAGTCTTTTTGCATGCTGTTAATCAATCTCTGTAGTTTGACATACATTCCCCAAAACGATTCAGCTGCCATGAATATTTGGTACAATGCTACATTCACTGATTTACAATCATGGCCCTACAAATAAATAAATAAAAGATATATAATTTTTTTATATATATAAATATATATTAAAAATAATATATGTTTAAAAAATCTAAAATATACAGTCATGCCCAAAAATATTGGCACCCCTGAATTTCTGTCAGATAATGCACCAGTTTGCCCAGAAAATTGTTGCAATTACAAATGTTTAGGCATTCTCATGTTTATTTCTTTTGTTTGTATTGGTATGACACAAAAAGTGGAGAAACAAAAAGCCAAATCTGACACATTTCACACAAAACCCCAAAAATGGACTGTACAAAATTACTGGCACCCTCAATTTAATATTTGGTAGCACACCCCTTGGAAAAAATAACTGAAATCTATCACCTAACCATCAATTAGTTTCTTACACCTCTCTCCTGGAATTTTGGGCCACTCTTTTTTTGCCAACTGCTCCAGGTCTCTCAGATTGGAAGGGTTCCTTTTCTCAAATGCTGTTTTGAGATCTCTCCGCAGGTGCTCTATGGGACTGAGATCTGGACTCATTGCTAGTCAGTTCAGTACTCTCCCAGCGCTTTGTCTGAAACCATTTCTGGGTGCTTTTTTGACATGTGCTTTGGGTCATTTTCCTGCTGTAAGTCCCATGACCTTTGACAGAGACCCAACTTTATGACACAGGACCAAGTCATACATGTAAAGAACAAGTGCTGAAACCCTTATAACATATTCCAGGAGTATAAATCTTACCGTGTGACTCCCATGGTCTCCACCCGCTGAACCCGCTGAACCAAGTGAATCACGTAGAATCGGCAACAAGATGAGAATAAAATGTAGAAACTTTATTTGAATGCAGAGTGAAAACATTCCAGAAGACAAGCAATACTAACGCGTTTCAGTCAAACAAGTCCTTACTCATAGTAACTTACTTGTAGTGCAGCACACCATTATACAGTATAGCGATTAGATAAAAAATAGGATGAAAGTTGGAGAGACATTCAATCTCACCTGTCCTTGTGTAATGGTTTTTTAGGTGCCACACCCCTATTTGACCAGAATAAAGCCAAAACCCTAACGTAGAAAAACTATTGGGGGCTTTTCAAGGCACCATACCATATATAAAGATGCACAACATGAAAACACTAGATAAAATAGAACATGTTTTATTGTAATTTTTATTTTAAAAAAAACACATGTGGTAAGAAAGACAATGAGGTCATCCAAAATAGGCACATATCTAGTAAAGCAGCAAAAACAAGATATCAATCTATAAATAACAAAAAGGGGCGAAAGGCCCGGGATGCAAAGGCGCCACGAGCAAGAGTCTAAGAGCCCAGAGAAGAGCCAAAAATACAAAAAATACAAAAAACAGACCCATGTGTTTGGCTAAAGTAGCATAGATGAATTATTATATAAATCTAAGAAAACATACCATTCCAATTGTGCAAGGCTGCAGTAACCAATCATCAAGATTCAATGATGAAACCCAAGCTTAGCCATATTCGGAAGGTAAAAAGGCAGAAGTCCCAGCAATGGACATACAAAGGGCAAAACCTACCCAAACAAGAGCCCCAGTATAGTCCTTGGTGCCTGAAAGGTCAATGGACCTTAATTAATGGTGTTTTGGTGCCAAAACTTCAAACAGGAAGTATTATGAGCACATGGGATGACGCACGGTGATGACGTCATGATGTCGGCATCATGACGTCATAAGTTAGAGATGTCGGGCGTCAAAAAACGTCCAAGTTAAACAATATATTATATTGTCCAAGTTAAACAATATATTATATTGTTTAACTTGGACATTTTGGACATCATGATGTCATCACCATGCGTCATCCCATTTATTGATATCAATAAATATATGAGGAAACTTAATATCAAAAAGTATTTTGCATCACTACTGGGCCCCAATAAAAGTGCGAATAAAAATAGTCCTTGCGATATGTTCACACATAGAGGGCTTAGGAATCATTGAACATTTAATCCTATGAACAACACGAATCAACATACTGAGGTTTTTAAACAAATGGTTGTAGATGACTTAGTGGAGATAGAGAGCAAGAAATATCAAGAAAGAGTCTTTCATTTAGGTTTAGAATCTCTTAAAAAGAAGAGGAATATTGTGATTAGACCTGCAGATAAGGGAGGAGGGGTAGTCATATTGGATAGAGCTTCGCATGAGAAAGAGATGTAACATATGTTAAGTGATCAAGAAGCCTATATGAAAATTAAAAGTAACCCTGTGAGAAAATATAAAAAAAATTACAGAATTTGGTAAAGGAAGCTGAAAGGGAGGGAATATTATCAGAGAAGGAAAGTAGTTATTTAATCCTGAATCATTGTAGAATGCTGATCATGTATTATCTACCAAAAATTCATAAAAATTTGACTAATCCTCCAGGTAGACCCATAATTAATGGTATAGGGTCATTGCACTCTAGAATGGGGGAATACACTGATTTTTTTTTTGCAACCGATAGTGAAAAGGATGCCTTTGTCAGGAATGGACTTGCCAGTAATGGTGGGACTCACCTGCCTTCTGGGCTGCAGTACCAGGGCTGGCCAGCGGGTGCTCTCAGCAATCAGAGACTCAACCTTGCAGCCAGCCAAACACCTGAAGCTGATTATGCAGGTGTATTTAAGGGATGGCCAGACCTGCAGTCTGTGCCTTGGTGTGTGTTTTTCTATGGGCCCCTGTATCCTGCATTCCTGTTCCTGTCTGATTCGTTGCCAACCTTGCCTGATCCGGACCTCTGCTACTTCTCCTGTTTTGATCCCTGGCTTGTGACCCTGACCATTCTCTGCCTGACCCCCTGTACCTACCTGCCCGTTAGTTGCTGTACCCGGCTCGTGACCTGACTATTCTCTGCCTGCTCCTCCTGTTCCTACCTGCCCGATTGTTATTGACCCGGCCTACCTGATGACGCTTGCATTGTATGTATTGTTATCTGTGGGTGGTTTGGTTTGGTTCGTTTGCACTGTGTTATGTTTTAGTATTGCACTGCGTTTATGTTTGTATTGTTAGTCTTTAATAAATTGTCTTATTTATAACATATCTGAAGCTTGCGTTTCCCTGTGTCAGTCCACACACTTCTGGTCACACCCTGGAGCCCTGACAGCCTTCATATTTAAAAGATGGGCAAGATGTAATTAATATAGTGGATAATATGAAAGTCTCTAAAGAAACTATACTGGTTACAATAGATGTTAATTCTCTGTATACTAATATTAGACACAATGATGGCATTGTAGCTATCAAATGGGCTCTGAAGAATTTTTCCGATCTCCATAGGAAACAGAAAATTTATAATACAGCTACTGGAGTTTAGCATGGATAAAAACTACTTCTGGTATGATGGATATTTTTTTATACAGAAAAAAGGAGTAGCAATGGGCGCAAAATTTGAGCCCAGCCTTCCAAATATTTTTTTAGCAAAATGGGAGGAGAAAGAAATTTTTGGCAAAAATAGGAAGGAATTGATTTTGTGGAAGAGATACATAGATGATATCCTGGTTATTTGGGAGGGCTCCATGGAGTCTTTAAAATAATTTTTTCAGATTTTAGAAAATAATGAATACAATTTCGGTTTTTATTTGAATGTTGATTCAATATCCGTTAACTTTTTAGATTTAAATATTTTTTAAGAGGATAATATTTTATATACTAAAACTTATTTTAAGAGACGGACAAAAACGGGTATATACCTACAAGCAGTTGCCACCACCCCATATGGATCAATGGTATACCTAAAAGTCAATTTGTAAGGATTATGCGTAACTGCTCTAGATTAAAGGAATATATAGAACAAACTGAGATTATCAAAGAAAGATTTATTCAAAAGGGGTATAATCCAGTGACATTAGAAAATACCAGGTTTGAAGTGAGTAAAAATTATATAGGGGATAAGAAAGTAAAAACACAACCAAAGAAAAATAAAGAAAAAAGTAATAGAGTGGATTATGCTTTTATATCCAGATATAATTGTCAGTATAGAGAGATTGAATCTATTTTTAAAAAACATTTGCCTATAATTAAAAAAGATAGCGTCCTAGGTCCTATTATACTAGACAAACCCACCTTTCTTTACAGAAAGACAAAAAAATTACGAGATATTCTGGTAAAAAGTGTGGTGTCTCCTCCTAAACAAAAAAAGTTGAATATGTTTGATTTTAAAGTCTTTTATCCATGTAAAAAATGTAATATATGCAGAACAACAGGAATAAAAACTAGGGTAATTTCTGATTTTATTTCATGGAGCACAGGGTAAGATTTTAAAATTAAGAAATTTATTATGTGTACTGCACCATTTGTAACATACATGCTTGAATGTCCTTGCCATCTCCAATATGTGGGGAGGATATCCAGACCCCTGTTCAAACGATTAAGAGAGCATGTGACGAATATAAAAAAAAGGGAAGAAGGATCATTGCCTCTCTAGACATTTCAGGGACTTCCATAACTGTGACCCGGGGGCCCTGAAGTTTTGTGGTATAGACAAAATAGAAGCTCATTGGAGAGGCGGAGACAAAATTAAAGCAATATCACAAAATGAAACATTCTGGATCTTCCAACTAGAAACACTCAGACCGAAAGGATTAAATGTTGATCTAGATTTAAATAGTTTAATTTTGAATAATTAATATTTTAATATTTCATATTTTTATGAGCTATTATCATCATATAAGGTAGTATTTTAAATCAGATTAAAACTGTAATAAAGATTGTAGGATTTTATTATTTATTAATTTAATAGGCTATTTTAAAATTATATTTTACATTTTATATTTATTTTTTCCAGAATAATTATTTATTGAAGGATAAGTGAAAGCATACTGAAGAGTTTTTGAATTATATAAAATAATATAATATGTGAAAAGGGTTCTCCTTAATATAAAGAGTACAGTTTTACATTTCACATCAATTTGGATTTTATATAGATTTAGATTTTATTGTTTATTAATTATATATAATATTGTAATCGGGGGTTTTTTAATTCACTACTAGGGTATGTTATTAATAGGTTTTTCATCATGTGGAATTATAAATTTACATGAAGAGATATAGGTAATATATGCTGGCTTATGCACCTATATTGTATAGTTACTATATGCTTTTTTTAGTATTAATATATGGATTATATATATATCTATAGAAGAGAAGGAAAGATGTAATAGGTGATTATTTGAGTTGTTGGGAGGTAGAATATATATAAATAGCCGTATCCGCATGTTGATATATGAATAGACTTTGATCCTGCTGTATATGGAGTTTGGGCTATGTTTCCCTTGTCCAATATGGCAGCCAGAGCTTCGGTAATACAGGGAGGAGTGATATAAAGTACGGCTGGTTGTTCCGATGTATTCATCCCTTATGATTAAGTCCTGGATGTGATGAAACGCGTCAAGGAAGTGACGTCGGACGCACAGGAGAGGAACCGGAAGTGGCTCGGCGGCTATCTTAGAGACTGGAACCACATGTAAAACACTCTGGAAGCTGCTTGTCAACCCTCTGAGGTTTGAGGCATGGGAATATATGCGTTTTAACTCAGGATACACTGTAAGCAGATTTATTAAAGTTGTTTTTTTACATTGAAAAACGGAATCACACTATATATTGTATTCATATATTATCTGCATGGATACCCTGTAGTCCTTGGGAAGGCTATTTTAAACCATGATGGGATGGTATGGTGACTGATCCCCTAAGGAGTACGCTTCAGGAGTGGAGGAGAGGAGAGGAAGCGTGGTGCTGCTGATTCCCACTATTTTATAAGGCGTTTATTTTAATCTTCTGGTAAGGGTATATATGCCTTGTACAATGGAAGTGTACACTGGTGTGATCACTGGCATTGTTGTATTCACAGAGTGAAGCACCATCACTTATTTTGCACAGTGTTCACTTATTTTTACCACTATCTTTGCACTTTATGAATTTTTGCACTTATTTAAAGTGATATGAACATTTTGGGAAGGGTATGATTTATGAATTTTGTTATTAAGGTAATACACTATCTGAGCTTTTCTTTTTTTTTTTTAGGTATTCTTTGTTCTATTGGGAGCCAGTGGAAGGGCTCAGCATCAAAGGATTCGTTAAGTTGGATTGTGGACACTTAATTTTTTTTTTGTAAATTTTTTGTTTTGGACACTTATTATTATTTTTAAAGTGACATTTTCCAGAAGTGACTTTGGTGTATATTTATTATTTTTCACGTATTTTCACAGATTGTTGTTTTGAGCGATTATTATTTTCAATTATTGTATATAATTTGGCCTGATTAATTTGGGGTATTGCACATAGTTTTGAGATCATATTTGGTGGGTAGATCTATTTACATATTAGAGATTGTATATGGTCATGTGCTCATAATACTTCCTGTTTGCCGTTTTGGTGCCAAAACACCATTATTTAAGGTCCATTTGGCTTTTAGGCACCAAGAACTACACTGGGGCTCTTGTTTGGGCAGGTTTTGCCCTTTGTTTGTCCACTGCTGAGACTTCTGCCTTTTTTACAATCCTAATACGGTTAAGCTTGGGTTTTGTCATTGAAACTTGATGATTGGTTGCTGCAGCCTTGCACAATTGGAATGGTATGTTTTCTTGGGTTTATATAATAATTTATCTATTCTACTTTAGTCAAACACATGGGTCTGTTTTTTGTATTTTTTGTATTTTTGGCTCTTCTCTGTAACATATTTAATTTTTTTACTAACTTTGGGGAGGAGGGGTGTAGTTGGTTTTCAGAGAAGTAAGAGACTCATATATCTTTGTTCTTCTTTTACTGTTATACGTTTTTCAGTTTTTAACCATTTTCTTATGGACCCTTAGAACATTGGTTTGGCTTTCTGCTATATATCTGAACAGAGGTACTCTTGGACTGATGGTTCCCTAACAGGACCAGAGGTACTCTTGGACTGGTGGTTTCTTCTCTGGTGTCTGCTGAATAAAGTTTTCTTATATTTTCTACCAATATTGCTCTTCATCTACATCAGGTGTTACTATTACACAGAGCATCATCATCAGTTGGTAATTTTCTGCCTTTATTGTATTCCCTTATTTTTTGCTTTACATTTTCTGCATGAGTTTATTATTATGTTTCATTTGTACTTTTATTGTTAATTGGTTATGTATTTTTTTTATTTCACTATAGGCACTGTTATTTTGTTTTCCTAAATTCCCAAGAAGTGGGTCTTATCCCACGAAATGTGTCGGATCTCTGGATCAATTATCCATTTTTCTAATCCAACTCTTTGGAAATACATTTGCCTAATGAAGATCTACTTATTCAATGTTACTGGTGGGGCTCTTAGACCCTTGCTCGTGATGCTTTTGCATCCCGGGCCAGAGCCTTTCCCCCCTTTTTGTTATTTATAGATTGATATTTTGTTTCTGCTGCTTTACTAGTTATGTTCCCATTTTGGCTGACGTAATTGTCTTTCTTACCACATGTGTGGTTTTTTTTATAAAAATTACAATAAAACATCTTTGTCCACCATTTGAAAAAGCCTTCATTGGTATCTTTGGTCAAGTTTTTATCTTTTGTCCACATCCAGGGAGTTTCGCTACAGTGACATGGGCTGTAAACTTCTAGACAATGCTGCGCACAGTGGACACAGGAATATTAAGATCTGTTAATTGATACAGGCGTAATTTAATTACAAATTATAGGAGTATCACAAACTTTGAATGAAATTATTTCTTACAATTTGAGAAGGTGCCAATAATTTTGCCTAGTCTATTTTTGGGGTTTTTCATGAAATGTGTCACATTTGGCTTTTTGTTCCTCCACTTCTTTGTGTCATACCAGTAAAAACAAAATAAATAATGAGATAATAATGATGATAATGCCTAAACATTTGTAATTGCAACATTTTCTGGCAAAAATGCAGGGGTGCCAATATTTTTGGCCATGACTGCATATGTGCTTAGGTTTAATTCTTACTATATTTCTTTCCATGGTACATGTCATAAAGCTCACTTTCAGCACTAGTCCATATGTGCTCCCGTGCCCTCCTTTTGAATGATGAGGGAAGTGCTTATGTCCCAATTTTAGAAGAAAATGACTGGCAATAATTTGATGTTTAAAAAAATGTAATTACAATTTAAAACAGAGAAAAAAAAATAAGCAAGGGACCTAGAAGATTTCAAGAGTGGAGAGATTTTTTTTATTTAACATGGTGCAGAGGATAAAGTTTTCTAGAATAGGATACTAACAAAATCAGTGACATTTTCATAATGAGAAGAACTTCCAGAAAAAAGACAGAAGGAACAAAAGGATAGCTCCTAAAAAAGGGTCTGGGAGAGAGAACAAAATATAAATAAGGAATATAATTCTGAAAACAGCATTATCAACTTGATTGCTATGGAATTATCTGCAGACCACACATTATTGTCCAAACCGCCCGGGAAGCCAGTAGATGATGGAATGTGCAATAGTTTAAAGCATGTGGGCTTTCAAAAATGTCCACTTTTGCTCTTGACTTTAGCATTTGCACAAATTTTGAATTCCAGGGGTATAGATGTAGAGTTCCTCTATACATCAACACTGCATTCATTGGGGATCCAGGAAGCTGTTCAGTGGTTGACAAACAGCTACCCGTTGTTGGGTCAGATGATCAATTCATTGCAGCTCCACTAGATTTTTTTCTAAATAACAAGATTTTTACAGATCATACCATACAGATAGTTACCATTCGTTCTCTGCCATATGTATTTCTGAACTTTCACCAGTGGGAAGATACAAACGTGTATGGCTTGAGTCCTTTTTGAATATACCTATGGGATGTGGAACCATACCTAACCAGACTGAGCTCTCTTTATGTATGTGTGGAACTCTGTCTTTGCTACATTGGTGATGTGTTTGTAATATGTATTAGGTTAGGGAAAGATTTGAAGGACTTTTTTTATACACTGAATACAAATACAGTAGGTTTAATATTTTCCTTATAAATATACTGTAGCAACAAGGAAATTGATTTGTTTTGGATCTCAAGATCCACCAGGTCTCCTCCCCTACAAGACAGGACTGTGCTATGTGATGGGGATGTGTAGATCTCAGAACTGGATAGACAGTAATACAAATCCTTAGTGTACACATCTCACAATAGTAAAGTAAATCTGTCATGAGAGAACTATGTAGACTGTCATTGCCGACATTTCTTTCTGAAAATGTTAGTTCTCTGATTCTCCACCTAATCCAATAACTTCAACCTCCTACCTGGAATAAGTATAGAAATAATAATTTTGACTTTTTCCTGAGTTTTATTTGCTTCATACTTGTTCTGGATATGTTACTGAAGCGAGGCACAGCCAGTTAACTAGCATTTTAATAAGGATACCATCAATAATCTCCATACATTTAGAAAACAGTCAAATGGATTAGGAGAAAGGGTCCATAAGAGGATAAAGAGTAAAATGATTATAAAAATCAGATTTAAATTTTGGTATTGAATCATAATATAAGTAGACTATCTAGTAACAGTATTTTAAAAGTTATTTTGCACTAAAATAGTTTTATGTTAAAAAAATACCATCACAGACTTGGGTCTTATATCCACTGAGATCTGGACAAGTGATTGCAGGAGCATACCTGAGGGTACACTACATAGCAGGCCATACAACTGCAAAGTGTAGCTGTCACAAACTGAAGTGTGTATCTGGGGGACACAAGGGTGCACAGAGGCACACTTGGAGACAAAGAGCACACTGGGGTGCACTTGGAAACACAGGGGCACACTGAAAGCAATATGATGCACAGAGGAAAATTGAGATACAGAGGCATACTGCAGACACAGAAGTGCACTGGGAAACACAGGGGTGCACAGGGTACACTTGGAAACCCCGGAGGCACTGAGAACACTGAGGGCAGGAGGCTGACAAGGGGAACAAGCAAGTCTCCTGACATATCATGGTGCCCATCAGGACAGCTCTCTCCTGAAATTCATGTATTGGAAAGGAGACACAGCACTGAATCCCAGTGTCACCTACCTTGGTTGGAGGCTGTTTTGATGAGAGGGCTTCCCTTGCGGCTCTTGTCCGAGCCCCCTGAATGTGCACAAAGAGGTACAAGGCTCAAAGAAGCACGGGTGCTCTTAGCTTGATAGCAGGGGACTGCCACATCAAGGATGTAGTCAAGGTCATGCACAGGGTCATGAACCATGGGACAGCAGCATGGTTGGGAGGCAGGCTGGGGTCTGTACCAGGTTAGCAAGCAGGGAGCGAGGTCCAGTGGCAAGCCAAGGTCAGCACCAGGAGATCAGGCAGAGAATAGTCAGAGGCAAGCGGAGGTTGGCACCAGGAGATCAGGCAGAGAATAGTCTAAAGCAGGCAAAGGTCAGAATCCAGAATAAACAGAGCAAGGTCAGGAACAGGCCGGCTCAGCAACAGAAGATCAGTCAGCACAACAGGAACACAGGAACACGGGTCACAGGAAGCTGAAAAACATTCAGCGATCGGTACACAGCAGAGTCTCCTTTAAATAGGCAGCTTGGGGCCAATGCGTAAAGACGTGTGTTCCAATGCGCGCTGCTGCACAGAAATGCGTCTATGTGCCAGTGCATGCTGGATATTAGTCTGGGCTCATCTGTGTGCTGGTACAGGTGCATGAGCATTAGCTGCATGGGAATGAGCAGTAGCTACACGAGAATTAGCATTAGCTGTAGAAGAATTAGCATTAGCTGTACTATTTTCCTGACACCCAGAGGAGGTGACTGTGAAAAACAAACTATGAATTTACCTTTTGATTCTTATTTGGGCTTATGTAAAAGGCATTGCAAAGAGCAATGAAGATGAACAAAAAGCAAACAAACCCACTTACCAGATATCACTGTTATCATTGTTTGCTATCGGTCACTGTACTTTGCCCCATTGCAAGATCATATTTGTGCACCAACTAACAAACTTATAGCACCGCTCATGATTTGCACCTCACTCATTCTCTAGTGAACTCCCGAGGTGCCACCTGATAGAGTTCATCTCCTCTTATCATCTAGGCATATCAGTAATTATAACCTTGCAATCAAGCCTTCATTGGTGAAATGCATTAAAGTGGAGTTCCACTCACCCTGTAAAAAAATAAAAGTCAGCAGCTACAAAAACTGTAGCTGCTGACTTTTAAAAAACAGCCACTCACCTGTCCCATGATCCCGCGGTGCCCCCACCACAGCCCTTTTCACCAGCCGTCCTGTATTCCAGGTGCCGGCATCTTCAGTGTGGGCACCCGGCTATGACAGCTTGCGTCTTCTGGGACCTGTCACATGTTCCACAAGACTACGGGGAGGAAGGGTAGGAGGACAACTTTTGCTTCCGATCGCCTAGGCAATTGAAGTGGGAGCGGGTACCTGTCAAATTCGGGTACCCGCTCCCCAAAGGTATCAATCCTTAATGGGGAGTGGGGGACAAATCTTTAAAGCGGAACTTCCCCTTTTGGGTGGAATGCCACTTTAAGGAGGGCCTGCCACTGGGCGGGTCAGCATGGATGCATTTGTATCACTACCAACAAAATAAAGAGCTTTGGAGCAAAAGAGAATTTTGCATGTAGCTTTGACTGACTGATATGTGTACCAACTATGTTACAGATAGAACGTGGCTGATGCTTGTGGGTGATGTTCTAAATTTATAGGTATCATAAGTGTGGAAAATGAACATGAGAAATTTTGTTGGAGAAATGTCATAAGGCTTGAAGTGAAGGAAATATGCCTGTATTACTTTTGGCCTTTATTAGCCTTCTGTTGCCTCCAGCTTATAATGCCAACTGGTAAAACAGGCATTAGGCAAAAAAAGGGAGCCCAGCCAGGCCAAATAAATAAGACAAAACATTTGAATTACAATTATTAGGAACTAGAAAACAAAATTATTGAAGTTTTGATTCCCAAGGACTTATAATTAAACATGTAAAACATAAATATTCTATTTTAGTGTACATATGAATAGAGAGTACATCATACTTATATTTTCTGTAGACAATGCATTTGAATGTCAAATCAGTGCATCTGATAGCTAGCACTTCAGATGAAACCCTTTTGTTTCATATGTATAGTACACTGTTTTGTTAATAAACCATTTTATAAACATTCATTATTATACACAAAGCAATAATCAAGTCCCATTCAAAGAGACTCAGAGATAGCACTGATAATGAAAATGGCAATTATATGAGCTTTTGTTAACCATGTTTTGCAGAGAAATTTTTCCCGTAAATATGCTGAATTTTCATAATGTGAATAATACATATTTGAATACTATTACATAAAGAGCAAGCCTAAAATTAGCTGCATCCATTTTTTAAAGTTGTTTACAATCAAATGTAATTCATTAATGCACAGTGTATCAAAGGAGGAAACTCAAAACTGTTCTTATCATCCATAATATTCTTAAAGGGAAAGCTGATAGGATATTCAGCAACTGTTGTATCAAAAGTTCCTATCCAGTGCAAAAACGTGTTATTGTCTGGGGGGAGAGCAGATCAAATATTCAAGTATTAGAAATTTAGTTTGGCCAGTGGTCTCTTTAAGCTGTTTGGCAGAACATTTCTTCCTGTTGAAGCTTATTGCTCTATACCTGCAATTGATGGATAGTGCTAGAAGGGAAATATTCCCCAGTACAGAGAGAGTTGTGGCTATTTTAAGGTATGCCAAGTTTGAAAGAGGACTGCCATTTGCTGCATCTGCCCCCAGACTGTGAGTCCACCCTTGGTAGCAGGGAGGGCAAGACTACTGTTGGCTGCAGCCAAGGCCGGGGAGGCAACCCACCAACTAGGAGTATGAGAGCCCGCACTGTGGGGAGAACAGATGGGGAGCCGAGTGAGCAGAAGAGGATGAGCTGCTGTTTTGCTGTACTGGGCTGCAAGGGACTGATAGAATACATCTCCCAGCACGCCAAGGATCAAAAGGCTGCACCCAGAGGACAATTTCTGCCAGAACTTGAAGGCAGAGACTGCGCTACTAACAGCTATGTGTACAGGGCTGCTGTAGTGAGTTCCCCAGAGACTGTGTTGCTGACCTGTGTCTGCTTGGGATGTTGGCTGTATGTTGCCTCTCACACACTGAGCTACTGCAGATACCGTTGCTGATGGAAAATCTGAGAGAGAAAGAAAGACTGCCTCCAAGGACACCAATGACCACCAGGATTAGTGAGAGCCCTTCTGGCCATTTGTTTCTGTTATTGCTGTTTAGACATTGCTATCTGTGGAAAACTGGCTTTGCAGATTTTCCCGTGGGATTACAAATACTCCTGGTTGGAAGTCAATGCTCTAAAGGGAGATATCAAGGGCTCCAATGCATGCAAACTGTATTCAGAGTCTACTGGACAGTGGTTTAGTTAGGGCCTCTGCTAACTTAGTACGGCCATTTGGTATTTCAATGCCTTTTGTAACCACTTAGCATTTTCCAGATCTGTTATTTTTGTGCATTGTATCTACTACAGGGGTTAGATAAAAAAATGGAAACACTACATGATTTGCAGGTGTGACAGTGATCACATGTTTTGTATTCAAAGCAGAAGTGACATAACATTCTTTTGTTGTCCCTGTGTGATGAGACACCTAGCTAACAGGTGGGCAGCCTGACTTTCATCATTCACTGGGTTCGCAGCTAGTAATACAGAGTTGTTACAGAGCTTACTGAGCGTCAAAGAGGGTAAATTGTTGGCGTGTGCTTAGCTGGTGCCTCTGTGACTGAAGTTGCCAATTTATTCGTCATGTCATGAAGTACAGTATCAAAGTTTATGATGGCATATACGGTTTCCGGGAAAACGTAGCCTAATAAACACAAGTGTGGTTGACATGGTCAGCTGGGCAGGATTGTGACCTGGAACAATCAAAGTACTGCTGCAAATGTGACTGCAGCAAAGCTCAATCTCAGTTTTAAATATATATATATATATATATATACATATACACACTGTATATGCCTACATTCAGTTAAAGTGTCTGCAGAGCACTAAATAAACTTATAAACTTATCTCAGCCAAGCTTGCAAAAGATACATGGGTATGACCCACGTTATAACCCCTTCACTACCTAATTACACTACTAAATCACAGCATATGATCAGCCGTAGTCCTAATTATTGCTCCAAAAATAAAGCAAACACATGGAACTGTTACTTGACAAATATTTTTCATAACTAATAGGTAACAATGAATATATTTTTGTTGCTGGCAATATGAACTTCAAATGGATAAAGTGATGCGGAAAATATCCAGGGCTATTAGTATAAATGGCATCTGTTTGATATTGTAACTTTATATGATCAAATAAGTGATGGAAAATATGTCAAGGATTCTGAAGGACAATCTATCTCCATCTGTCCATTGAAGCTTATAATTACCAAGTAATAATGAGCTAAGCTATACATGCAGAGTAAACTGAAAACTGAATGTAGCACTAGTTATTTCTTTAGAAATGAAGAATCATGATTTACCTGAGATATAAGGTCATTTATACTTAGAGAGGTCTAATGTACCCAGGCCCGGACTGGGACAAAAAAATAGGCCCGGGGAGTTTAGACTGAGCAGCCCATTTTTTTTATACGAATTTACAAATAATGACAGCTACCGGTTTCTTGATGTATTTTAATTATATTTAGCCTGCTTCAGTCACTCTAATTTATCAATCATTTGAAATTATGTGAATATGATGATAAATCAGTTTTTTGATTTTTGTTATTTTAAAATACAATATTTTGAATAATACTTTTTTACAATTTTTTAGGAGCCCTGTTGGGGAGCTTTGGTGAGATATCAGGGGTCTAAACAGACCTCTGGTGTTTCACCCTTGAGACACAGGACACAGTCCTCAATTTTCATCTCTGCAGTCTCAGCTGCCCAGAAGCAATGGACAGAATGAATGGACAGCAATAACTCTATACAGAGCTTCCTGTTCATTCATAAACTGAAGCATAGTAAACAGTTTCAGTTATGAATGAACAGAGTCATTGATCAGTATCAATCAGAAATTGTCAGCTTTTCATTTCTCATAACATGGCTCTGCTTTGGAAATGTTATCGATAGGCAACTACTATCCTCATATTGAGTAGTAGTTTCAAATTAATAATAACTACTGCAGTAGAGAACAGACACAAAACGATACACTCAGCATCTTTCCAAATAACTGTTCTGTTTATTCGGCGCATTTGAAGTTCTTTATACAAATGATTATGTAGGTATCACATTAATATTACAATCGTACTTTTATGGTAACAAGGGGCATTACCTAGGCAGGCTAATTTCTAATCAGGGCTTGAAAGAATGCAAACATAATGAAAACATTATTAGTGCCGTGTGCACAATGAGTGCAGGGTACAATACATAGGCAAAGCATACAAAATAGGATACAATTTTATACAGAATTTACAAATTTCCTTTACAATCTCCCCTCCTTTGATCAATATTTTACATTTTGATTATCTGACCACACCTACTATCACCTTTAACCTGGAACCTCCTTACACTTAGGTGGAACCACTGTACTCCTGGCCTAGGAGGGAAACTGCACTGGGGAGAATCTAATGGCTGAGAACAGCTATATCAGTACAAAATGACCTTTTATTGTGGCTAAAACGTACATAAAAACAAATGATAAGAAGTATTTACAGAGTAATTGGCTGCATAATCAGATCCTCTACCCAAAATGACCTTGAAGCTTGAAGTGTTACTAAACCCAGGACCCTGCATTCACTATATCTGGTCTCCCACAGTACACCGAACATAGAAATGCAATTATTTTAATAAATAGAAACTGCTAAATACCTTTTCTCATCAACAGCTAGAGCAGTCTTGTGAATTCTATCA
Source organism: Staurois parvus (assembly GCF_062004578.1). Lineage (NCBI taxonomy): Eukaryota > Metazoa > Chordata > Amphibia > Anura > Ranidae > Staurois > Staurois parvus. The sequence goes on along the minus strand of NW_028317813.1, from coordinate 665,084 downwards.
GTGTTCAGCACAGCACTGGTTAAAGCTTGTAGGAGGAGTTGTCATTCTCCTCTCACTGCCTTATGAAATTCAATAACCCCTGACCCTCTGTCTGGACAGTGGTGATTGGCCCTGTGCTGATCACATGCACCACCCAAGAAAATGAAAAAACTCTCTAGCAGTACACAGCAAACTGAGCATGTGCAGAATGTCCCCGAGGCTCTGTGCTATCAGGAAATGAAATGGGGAATGTGGAAGAAGGGGAGGATCAGAGAAGACAACACCAAACATCCTTTTTACACAATGCAGAGGATTAACCCCTTAAGTTCCACAGTGAGTATAACAAGCATGCTTTACTGCATATACAGACTGATTTTACTGTTATGGGTTTAGTAACACTTTAATTGTGGACATGCTGACTTATCAGCATAGTTAAACACAATTATACATAAAATGGAAGGCATATAAAAGACATGACTTCAACAAGGCTGAACTACTTTTCAAATCACATTAACCATATACAGTCATGGCCGAAATTGTTGGCACCCTTGATATTTTTCCTGAAAATCAAGTATTTCACACAAAAAAGGTATTGCATTAACACATGTTTTGCTATACACATGTTTATTCCCTTTGTATGTATTGGAACAAATATAAAACAGAGGCAGAAAAGCAAATATGACATAATGTCACACAAAACCCCAAAAATGGGCTGGACAAAAGTATTGGCACCCTTAACTTAATATTTGGTTGCACACCCTTTGGAAAACATAACTGAAATCAGTCGCTTCCTATAACCATCAATAAGCTTCTGACACCTCTCACCCGGAATTTTGGACCACTCTTCCTTTGCAAACAGCTCCAGGTCTCTCTTATTGGAAGGACACCTTTTCCCAACAGCAATTTTAAGATCTCTCCACAGGTGTTCAATGGGATTTAGATCTGGGCTCATTGCTGGCCACTTCAGAACTCTCCAGCGCTTCTTTGCCATCCATTTCTGAGTGCTTTTTGACGTATGTTTGGGGTCATTGTCCTGCTGGAAGACCCAGGATCTTGGACGCAAACCCAGCTTTCTGACACTGGGCCCTACAGTGCGACCCAAAATCCTTTGGTAATCCTCAGATTTCATGATGCCTTGCACACAGTCAAGGCACCCAGTGCCAGAGGCAGCAAAACAACCCCAAAACATCATTGAACCTCCACCATATTTTACCGTAGGTACTGTGTTTTGTTCTTTGTAGGCCTCATTCCGTTTTCGGTAAACAGTAGAATGATGTGCTTTACCGAAAAGCTCTATCTTGGTCTCATCTGTCCACAAGACGTTTTCCCAGAAGGCTTTTGGCTTACTCAAGTACATTTTGGCAAACTGTAGTCTTGCTTTTTTATGTCTCTGTGTCAGCAGTGGGGTCCTCCTGGGTCTCCTGCCATAGCGTTTCATTTCATTTAAATGTCGACGGATAGTTCGCGCTGACACTGATGCTCCCTGAGCCTGCAGGACAGCTTGAATGTCTTTGGAACATGTTTGGGGCTGCTTATCCACCATCCGGACTATTCTGCGTTGCAATCTTTCATCAATTTTCCTCATCCGTCCACGACCAGGGAGATTAGCTACAGTGCCATGGGTTGCAAACTTCTTGATAATGTTGCGCACTGTGGACAAAGGCAAATCTAGTTCTCTGGAGATGGACTTGTAACCTTGAGATTGTTGATATTTTGCCACAATTTTGGTTCTCAGGTCCTCAGACAGTTCTCGTCTCCTCTTTCTGTTGTCCATGCTTAGTGTGGCACAGACAGACACACAATGCAAAGGTTAAGTGAACGTCTCTCCTTTTTATCTGCTTTCAGGTGTGATTTCTATATTGCCCACACCTGTTACTTGCCCCAGGTGAGTTTACAGGAGCATCACATGCTTGTAACATTCTTATTTATCCGCAGTTGTGAAAGGGTGCCAATACTTTTGTCCAGCCCATTTTTGGAGGTTTGTGTGACATTATGTCGAATTTGCTTTCTTTCCTCCCTTTTTTTGTTTTGTCCCAATACACACAAAGGGAATAAACATGTGTATAGCAAAACATGTGTTAATGCAATACGTTTCGTGAGAAATACATGATTTCCTGGAGAAATATCAAGGGTGCCAACAATTTCGGCCATGACTGTATATTTATCTTTTACAATTAAAGAATTTGAATAAATGGTATCCCAGACCGTGATCTCTAGAGCAAAACAAATTTAACACAGAGATACTTTCATTTAGCCATGTCTGGTGTGGACCCAGGTGACCTTTCCTTCAAGTTTTGTAAACTGTACATGAAATAGATGCTGTATTGTGTCACCAAACATTTTCTCATATATATATATATATATATATATATATATATATATATATATATATATGTAAATGTCTCGTAACAATCCACAACTCACCTAGCTTTAGTTTACAAGATATTTCCAAACTGTTAGGATCTGGAATTTGGGGAGATAACACATAAATGAGTTTGTCAAAAACCTTAAGAGATCAACAACATTCTCTGTGAGATTGGATTGGAGGCCTTCAGCTGCTGAGAAAAATATAAGCAAGTGAGCAACACACTTCCAAACAAAATCTCATAGAGAGAGAGAGAGTCCAATATCCCTTTAGAGGCTTAGTAAAATATTAGAGAACATTCAGGCCATACTTTTTTAGTTTCTGACATTTCCCTTAGTTACTCTACTTTTTCTAAGTTGTAGATGGTAGGAGGTATAAACTACTTCTGATAACACTCTTTACTGTGGCCTTTGCAGTAGCATTTGCCACTGGCCAAACTTCTGGCTTTTCAGAAAACTTGTCCATACAGACCAGTGCATGTACGTAAGATCCTGATTTGGGCATCTGGATATATCCTTTTGTAATCTCTGGAAGGGATGTTCAGTCTTTGGTAACACCTTTGGTAACACCTTTGGTAACAGGTAAAACAAGAAGTGGTATCTTCAAATATTCAAAAACAACTGTGGTGAATCCTGGTGCTTTCCCATGCTCATTTACTAAGACAGCCATAACTGCTTTTGACTGATGACACGGTGCATGTGCTAAGCTGAAGGGAAAAGAGTGGCTGGCAGACATAAAAGACCCCCTTTTTCCAAAGTCCTATTTCATAAGTAGTAGCCCCCCACTGTGGACCACTTGTTCTTGATGTTATCTTTGAGGTCCTCAAAGTTTAATTATTAATCCCAGCTCTACTGTACCAGAACTAGGGTGGAATCTGTGCGTTACACAGACCCAGCATGTGTCCGGGGCTGTAGTGCAGCATTCTTAGTCACCTGGTCTGCTTCCAAATATGTATGGCCACCTCAGCAAGAAGCTAAAGACAGCCAATCAATTAACTTAGCATGCTTGATTAGTTTACCTGCCGAAGTAAAACACTTCTAGCCCTTCAAATGGAACCAAAATCATGCACCACCCCAAAAGCGCTCTAAATCTCTACTATTTATATACCTAAGGAGTCAACACGCTGTGTTTTTCAACCGCCGGAACCATTTACAGGTCCAGAGGTCATTCATATCACTGTTTTTTAAGTATGCAGAACCTGGGAAGCTCTTCATTATCCAGAGAGGGGGAATTCCTGTAATCAGGTGGCTGACCCTGCTGATCCCTAAGGAGACCTCTGGAGCAGACATCATCCACTTACTGCGGAGCTGCCCAATTGGAGACGGATGTCCCAGATGCATACCTAACCACTTTGATTTATCAATGTGCATAATCCATGCGCTTCTGGTAAGCGCATAACTTTATTACTTATGTGAGATTTGGAAACAGCTCCCATTGTTTGAACGCTGTTTGTGTGGAAGTAAATTAATGTTTTGACTGACATTCTGTGGTTTAGCCACAAGATGTCACTGTTTTTCTAACACAGCCTAAGACTGCATAGATATTTGTATATTTATGAAGAGGTGGGGTTTTGCACACAGAGTTGAGGAGAACAGGAAGGAGAGAGAGAAGCCATGTTTTGGAGCATGGTGAATAAGGGGCCATGTGAGCTGAGAATCTGATGACATCCAGGTGTGAAAGCATCCCTCAGTAACCAGAGCTGCAGCTGAGTGAAGCTGATGAGATTGCTGCCAGGAAGCTGATGAGATTGCTGCCAGGAATGCTGCTGAGATTGCTGCCAGGAATGCTGCTGAGATTGCTGCCAGGAATGCTGATGAGATTGCTGCCAGGAAGCTGATGAGATTGCTGCCAGGAAGCTGATGAGATTGCTGCCAGGAATGCTGATGAGATTGCTGCCAGGAAGGCTGCTGAGAGCAGAGGAACTAAGCAACATATACAGCGAGACTGCATGCTTGTTGGAGAGTTACTTGTCTGTTCAGAGTTACCAGCGGATGAAAAGCAGACCCGGGTTTGGTAAGATCGTGCACGCACCTCATTTCAGTGTTGGCGCCTTGAGACTGAGTCCAGGCCTATAGTTAGTTAGTTAGGGCCTACGTTTGTGTCAGTGTTGTTACTGATTATTGGAAGGACTCCACAACTTAAAGTGACATTTCACATTGGAGAGCTGATAAAATCCTACAAACTCAAGCCAGACTGGCGTTTTGCTCAGAAGGAATACTCAGGCATACTCAAGCTGTTGTGCTGCACCGCAGGCTAACCCATACCGTACACCCATACACTGATTCCTGCTCTTTTAGGGTAATAACAGGTAAGGTGTGGCAGCTTATTTGTGCCCGCCAGTAGGTAAATTACTTCACTTTCTACCTTCATCCATCAGAAGGCGCCATGCTGTGCAGCACAAGGGTCTCAGCCTTCAGGCTGGGTGTATGTAAATTTATTGTATGTTGCCAGCAATTGTGGTTGTGTTTATTTGCCACATCTAAGTAAAATTCTGTTGTGGCAAAAGCTGGTGTTGGGGTTGCTTTCCTTGTTCGTGACTTCACTGTATCCTGGGGAGCCCACCCCGGTACATGGCTTACACTTAATACCACCACCTAATAAGGATACGCGTACTGGCACGATTCACAATATCGATCGTATACTGAATTTTATTGAGGTCTCCTGCAGACCTGTTAGTTAATCTGCTTGCCCATATTCTAGGGCATGTAAAGGCAAGCAGACATACTGACAGGAAGAATCAATGAACTAGTACAGTGCTCCGCAGCGCCGAGGTAGTTAATTGAGAACTACGAGCTGACAGCCACTAAGGCTGTCGGGACTTGTAGTTCATTCATTCACGGAACTCTGTAAATGAATGACATGGCCGTGTGGTCGGAGCCCTGCATGGCCGCACTGTTTTAAAAAAAAATGACAGGTAGTACAGAGAACTTCTCCCTGTACTGCTATCATAGTGAGGTGGGGGGATCGAACAGAGGCTACAGCACTGGGAACAGGACACACAAAAGATGTAGGGCTAAAAGCCCCAGCACACCCACATCCAATCACATGATTATCTCTCTAAAATTGCTTACATTTTTCTCATTTTTTACACAATACATGCATATCATTCTTTCCCTTTCTTTTAACTCTCATCAACATTGTCTGCCTAAGTTAGTTTTACCTCTTTTAACCGCTTGCCGCCCTGCCACTGTGTATATACGTGTGCAGGGCGGCAGTGGAGCGCAAAACCACGTTTTAAAACGGGTTCCGCGCTCCCGACACTTTCGCCGGCAGGGGGCGCGCGCGCGCTCCCGCCGACCCGCGGGTGACACGATTAGATCCAGGAGGGATCAATCATTAGATTTCAGCCAGTGATTTCTGGCTGAAATCACATGATCGGTCCCTGTCCTATCCTGTCCTGTGTTGACATATACACAGGGCAGGATATGATGTCATTCTTCTCTGCCTGGACACATTCCATTCCAGACAGAGAAGAAGACACAGTAAAAGTGAGTGCACAAGCACTACACTACAGTTAGAACACACCTAGGACACATTTAACCCCCTGATCGCCCCCCCCCCCAGTTAACCCCTTCACTGCCCTGTCACCAGTGTCACTGATCAGTGAACCGATTTTTACTGATCAGTGTCGCTGGCGACTTCCGATAGAGTTAGCGCCCCTCCCAGATAGCGCCAGTTTGCCCGCCAGTACACCAGTAATCCCGTTTAACCCCTTGATTGCCCCCCCTGCCCAGTTAACCCCTTCACTGCCCTGTCACAAGCGTCACTGATCAGTGAACCAATTTTTACTGATCACTGTATCAGTGTCGCTGGCGACTTCCGATAGTGTTAGCGCCCCTCCCAGATAGCGCCAGTTTGCCCGCCAGTACACCAGTAATCCCGTTTAACCCCTTGATGACCCCCCCCAGTTAACCCCTTCACTGCCCTGTCACCAGTGTCACTGATCAGTGAACCAATTTTTACTGATCACTGTATCAGTGTCGCTGGCGACTTCCGATAGTGTTAGTGCCCCTCCCAGATAGCGCCAGATTGCCCGCTAGTACACCAGTAATCCCATTTAACCCCTTAATCTCCCCCCCCAGTTAACCCCTTCACTGCCCTGTCACCAGTGTCACTGATCAGTGAACCAATTTTTACCGATCACTGTATCAGTGTCACTGGCGACTTCCGATAGTGTTAGCGCCCCTCCCAGATAGCGCCAGATTGCCCGCTAGTACACCAGTAATCCCATTTAACCCCTTAATTTCCCCCCCCAGTTAACCCCTTCACTGCCCTGTCACCAGTGTCACTGATCAGTGAACCGATTTTTACTGATCAGTGTCGCTGGCGACTTCCGATAGAGTTAGCGCCCCTCCCAGATAGCGCCAGTTTGCCCGCCAGTACACCAGTAATCCCGTTTAACCCCTTGATTGCCCCCCCTGCCCAGTTAACCCCTTCACTGCCCTGTCACAAGCGTCACTGATCAGTGAACCAATTTTTACTGATCACTGTATCAGTGTCGCTGGCGACTTCCGATAGTGTTAGCGCCCCTCCCAGATAGCGCCAGTTTGCCCGCCAGTACACCAGTAATCCCGTTTAACCCCTTGATGACCCCCCCCCAGTTAACCCCTTCACTGCCCTGTCACCAGTGTCACTGATCAGTGAACCAATTTTTACTGATCACTGTATCAGTGTCGCTGGCGACTTCCGATAGTGTTAGTGCCCCTCCCAGATAGCGCCAGATTGCCCGCTAGTACACCAGTAATCCCATTTAACCCCTTAATCTCCCCCCCCAGTTAACCCCTTCACTGCCCTGTCACCAGTGTCACTGATCAGTGAACCAATTTTTACCGATCACTGTATCAGTGTCACTGGCGACTTCCGATAGTGTTAGCGCCCCTCCCAGATAGCGCCAGATTGCCCGCTAGTACACCAGTAATCCCATTTAACCCCTTAATTTCCCCCCCCAGTTAACCCCTTCACTGCCCTGTCACCAGTGTCACTGATCAGTGAACCGATTTTTACTGATCACTGTATCAGTGTCACTGGTGACTTCCGATAGTGTTAGCTCCCCTCCCAGATAGCGCCAGATTGCCCGCTAATACACCAATAATCCTGTCTAACCCCTTGATCGCCCTCCCTGAGTTGACCCCTTCACTGCCCTGTCACCAGTGTCATTGATCAGTGAACAGATTTTTACTGATCACTGTATCAGTGTCGCAGGCGACTTCAGATAGTGTTAGCGCCCCTCCCAGATAGCGCCAGTTTGCCCGCTAGTGCACCAGAAATCCCATTTAACCCTTTGATCTCCCCCCTCCCCCCCCAGTTAACCCCTTCACTGCCCTGTCACCAGTGTCATTGATTACAGTGAACAGATTTTTACTGATCACTGTATTAGTGTCACTGGTGACTTCCGATAGTGTTAGCGCCCCTCCTAGATAGCGCCCGTTTGCCCGCTAATGCACGGGATTTTTTTTTCCAAAAACATGTAGCAGAATACGTTTTGGCTTAAATTTATGACTAACTTTGAGTTTACGATATATTTTTTATAGCTGAAAGTAGAAAATATTGTTTTTCAAAATTTTCGTGGTTTTTTTGTTTATAGCGCAAAAAATAAAAAGAGCACAGGCGATAAAATACCACCGAAAGAAAGCTCTATTTGTGTGAAAAAAAGGACGTAAATTTCGTTTGGGTACAGCATTGCATGACCGCGCAATTATCATTTGAATTAGTGCAGCGCCAAACAGCAAAAAAAGGCCTGGTCATTAAGGGGGGTAAATCCTCTGGGGCTCAAGTGGTTAACTCTGCTTTCCTTATTTTATTCTCTGATATCCTTTGCAGCTCATGTACTGTTATCCAGTACTTAACTTACTCTAGCTCCTATGATTAGATGGGTAGCCATAGTGCTCATCCCATCTTTCTTTTCTGACCACATTTAAAGTATTCTGTTTGGGCCAGGGCCAAGAATTATGTCATTTCTATACAATTTTACTTTCATCTATTTTGGCATTTTCCCATATTTTAGAATTTACTAGTTGTGGTGCCTTACTTTAAATGCATTCCACAGCTTAACATCACAATTTCCCCTTATGTCTAATGTTACATTGTCTGCCACCCTTCATCCATTCTGCTCAAATAGATAGCTGTATCTCTAGCTGTTTAATCTGCATGATTCTTAATCCCTGTGGATTTGGTAACTCTGTTACCCATTGCGGATCCCTGTCCACTTTATTCATCTAGGGCAGTGGTTCTCAACCTTTCTAACGCCGCGACCCCTTAATACAGTTCCTCATGTTGTGGTGACCCCCAACCATAAAATTATTTTCGTTGCTACTTCATAACTGTAATTTTGCAGTAGGAGGAATAGTGCCACGTCATTGGTGTCAGTGGGAGGAATAGTGCCCCGTCATTGGTATCAGTGGGAGGAATAGTGCCCCGTCATTGGTGTCAGTGGGAGGAATAGTGCCCCGTCATTGGTGTCAGTGGGAGGAATAGTGCCCCGTCATTGGTGTCAGTGGGAGGAATAGTGCCCCGTCATTGGTGTCAGTGGGAGGAATAGTGCCCCGTCATTGGTGTCAGTGGGAGGAATAGTGCCCCGTCATTGGTGTCAGTGGGAGGAATAGTGCCCCGTCATTGGTGTCAGTGGGAGGAATAGTGCCCCGTCATTGGTGTCAGTGGGAGGAATAGTGCCTCGTCATTGGTATCAGTGGGAGGAATAGTGCCCCGTCATTGGTGTCAGTGGGAGGAATAGTGCCCCGTCATTGGTGTCAGTGGGAGGAATAGAGCCCCATCATCGGTGTCAGTGGGAGGAATAGTGTCCCATCATCGGTATCAGTGGGAGGAATAGTGCCCCATCATCGGTGTCAGTGGGAGGAATAGTGTCCCATCATTGGTGTCAGTGGGAGGAATAGTGCTCCATCATTGGTATCAGTGGGAGGAATAGTGCCCCATCATTGGTGTCAGTGGGAGGAATAGTGCCCCATCATTGGTGTCAGTGGGAGGAATAGTGCCCCATCATTGGTATCAGTGGGAGGAATAGTGCCCCGTCATTGGTATCAGTGGGAGGAATAGTGTCCCATCATTGGTATCAGTGGGAGGAATAGTGTCCCATCATTGGTATCAGTGGGAGGAATAGTGCCCCATCATTGGTATCAGTGGGAGGAATAGTGCCTCATCATTGGTGTCAGTAGGAGGAATAGTGCCTCATCATTGGTGTCAGTGGAAGGAATAGTGCTCCATCATTGGTATCAGTGGGAGGAATAGTGCCCCATCATAGGTGTCAGTGGGAGGAGGAATAGTGTCCCATCATCAGTATCAATGGGAGGAATAGTGCCCCATCATTGGTATCGGTGGGAGGAATAGTGCCCCATCATTGGTGTCGGTGGGAGGAATAGTGCCCCATCATTGGTGTCGGTGGGAGGAATAGTGTCCCATCATTGGTGTCAGTGGGAGGAATAGTGCTCCATCATTGGTATCAGTGGGAGGAATAGTGCCCCATCATTGGTGTCAGCGGGAGGAATAGTGCCCCATCATTGGTGTCAGTGGGAGGAATAGTGCCCCATCAATGGTATCAGTGGGAGGAATAGTGCCCCATCATTGGTATCAGTGGGAGGAATAGTGTCCCATCATTGGTATCAGTGGGAGGAATAGTGCCCCATCATTGGTATCAGTGGGAGGAATAGTGCCTCATCATTGGTGTCAGTAGGAGGAATAGTTCCTCATCATTGGTGTCAGTGGAAGGAATAGTGCTCCATCATTGGTATCAGTGGGAGGAATAGTGCCCCATCATTGGTGTCGGTGGGAGGAATAGTGCCCCATCATAGGTGTCAGTGGGAGGAGGAATAGTGTCCCATCATCGGTATCAATGGGAGGAATAGTGCCCCATCATTGGTATCAGTGGGAGGAATAGTGCCCCATCATAGGTGTCAGTGGGAGGAGGAATAGTGCCCCATCATTGGTGTCAGTGGGGGGAGGAATAGTGCCCCATCATAGGTGTCAGTGGGGGGAATAGTGCCCCATCATTGGTGTCAGTGGGGGGAGGAATAGTGCCCCATCCTTGGTGTCAGTGGGGGGAGGAATAGTGCCCCATCCTTGGTGTCAGTGGGGGGAGGAATAGTGCCCCATCCTTGGTGTCAGTGGGGGGAGGAATAGTGCCCCATCCTTGGTGTCAGTGGGGGGAGGAATAGTGCCCCATCCTTGGTGTCAGTGGGGGGAGGAATAGTGCCCCATCCTTGGTGTCAGTGGGGGGAGGAATAGTGCCCCATTCTTGGTGTCAGTGGGGGGAGGAATAGTGCCCCATCCTTGGTGTCAGTGGGGGAGGAATAGTGCCCCATCCTTGGTGTCAGTGGGGGGAGGAATAGTGCCCCATCCTTGGTGTCAGTGGGGGAGGAATACTGCCCCATCCTTGGTGTCAGTGGGGGGAGGAATACTGCCCCATCCTTGGTGTCAGTGGGGGGAGGAATTGTGCCCCATCCTTGGTGTCAGTGGGGGGAGGAATTGTGCCCCATCCTTGGTGTCAGTGGGGGGAGGAATCGTGCCCCATCCTTGGTGTCAGTGGGGGGAGGAATCGTGCCCCATCCTTGGTGTCAGTGGGGGAGGAATAGTGCCCCATTGTTGGTGTCATTTGGGGGAGGAATAGTGCCCCATCGTTGGTGTCAGTGGGAGGAATAGTGCCCCATCATTGGTGTCAGTGGGAGGAATAGTGTCCCATCGTTGGTGTCAGTGGGAGGAATAGTGCCCCATTATTGGTATTAGTGACACCAATGATGGGGCACTATTCCCACTGACACCAATGATACTTACCTTGCAGACCCCTGCTCCAGCCTGGGCTCGCTCGCTCCCTCCCTCTCCCATGGTACAGACACTTACCTGTCAGCTGTCTTCCTTCTCCGGCCGCACTCCTCCTCTTCACTCGCTCGATCTTCGCGTTGCCGCTCGGCTCCTCCTCTCCAAGCTCCACCTCCTTGCCAGTGATTGGCCGCCTGTGTGCCTCTCCTGAGCTACAGTGCCGGCGGCCAATCACAGGCGAGGATTGATCTCGAGGTGTGTCCAGATGACAGGGGCGGCATGTCATCCCGCCCACACCTGGAGACGGCGGCGGCGGCGGCGAGGAGCGGTGTCTCGGTTCCTAAGACCATCGGAAATATGTGTTTTCCGATGGTCTTAGGCGACCCCTGTGGAAGCGTCGTTCGACCCCCAAAGGGGTCGCGACCCCCAGGTTGAGAACCGCTGATCTAGGGGCTCAGAATAGGCGAAACCGTATCTACGGTTCATATATTCTCTAGTGCTCCGCTTGCGCTGGGCATTTTCTGAGGGTACCCACTTACCTTTCATTCCCTTACTTAATTTAATGCCCAGAATGACTGGCCAGTCTTCTCTCTTCTTTACATGTGCCTATACCCTCTTGGCTCTAGATCTGTTATAGCAGATGTGTATTTCATGTAACCTGTTAACAAGCAATATTCTTCCTTTTCTTATCTATAACACTCCAATGGACAGTAGACAGTGACAACATATAACTACCAATCAATACAGTTCGATTAAGGAGAGTAAAATACAGTCATGGCCGAAATTGTTGGCACCCTTGATATTTTTCCTGAAAATCAAGTATTTCACACAAAAAAGGTATTGCATTAACACATGTTTTGCTATACACATGTTTATTCCCTTTGTATGTATTGGAACAAATATAAAACAGAGGCAGAAAAGCAAATATGACATAATGTCACACAAAACCCCAAAAATGGGCTGGACAAAAGTATTGGCACCCTTAACTTAATATTTGGTTGCACACCCTTTGGAAAACATAACTGAAATCAGTCGCTTCCTATAACCATCAATAAGCTTCTGACACCTCTCACCCGGAATTTTGGACCACTCTTCCTTTGCAAACAGCTCCAGGTCTCTCTTATTGGAAGGACACCTTTTCCCAACAGCAATTTTAAGATCTCTCCACAGGTGTTCAATGGGATTTAGATCTGGGCTCATTGCTGGCCACTTCAGAACTCTCCAGCGCTTCTTTGCCATCCATTTCTGAGTGCTTTTTGACGTATGTTTGGGGTCATTGTCCTGCTGGAAGACCCAGGATCTTGGACGCAAACCCAGCTTTCTGACACTGGGCCCTACAGTGCGACCCAAAATCCTTTGGTAATCCTCAGATTTCATGATGCCTTGCACACAGTCAAGGCACCCAGTGCCAGAGGCAGCAAAACAACCCCAAAACATCATTGAACCTCCACCATATTTTACCGTAGGTACTGTGTTTTGTTCTTTGTAGGCCTCATTCCGTTTTCGGTAAACAGTAGAATGATGTGCTTTACCGAAAAGCTCTATCTTGGTCTCATCTGTCCACAAGACGTTTTCCCAGAAGGCTTTTGGCTTACTCAAGTACATTTTGGCAAACTGTAGTCTTGCTTTTTTATGTCTCTGTGTCAGCAGTGGGGTCCTCCTGGGTCTCCTGCCATAGCGTTTCATTTCATTTAAATGTCGACGGATAGTTCGCGCTGACACTGATGCTCCCTGAGCCTGCAGGACAGCTTGAATGTCTTTGGAACATGTTTGGGGCTGCTTATCCACCATCCGGACTATTCTGCGTTGCAATCTTTCATCAATTTTCCTCATCCGTCCACGACCAGGGAGATTAGCTACAGTGCCATGGGTTGCAAACTTCTTGATAATGTTGCGCACTGTGGACAAAGGCAAATCTAGTTCTCTGGAGATGGACTTGTAACCTTGAGATTGTTGATATTTTGCCACAATTTTGGTTCTCAGGTCCTCAGACAGTTCTCGTCTCCTCTTTCTGTTGTCCATGCTTAGTGTGGCACAGACAGACACACAATGCAAAGGTTAAGTGAACGTCTCTCCTTTTTATCTGCTTTCAGGTGTGATTTCTATATTGCCCACACCTGTTACTTGCCCCAGGTGAGTTTACAGGAGCATCACATGCTTGTAACATTCTTATTTATCCGCAGTTGTGAAAGGGTGCCAATACTTTTGTCCAGCCCATTTTTGGAGGTTTGTGTGACATTATGTCGAATTTGCTTTCTTTCCTCCCTTTTTTTGTTTTGTCCCAATACACACAAAGGGAATAAACATGTGTATAGCAAAACATGTGTTAATGCAATACGTTTCGTGAGAAATACATGATTTCCTGGAGAAATATCAAGGGTGCCAACAATTTCGGCCATGACTGTAGGTAACCTTTGTCCAGAAAATGCCTTACTGATCAAGGAAGTATGATAAATCAAATGTAAGCAAAGGGCTTACCTCATTCGGCTTATTATCAGAAATTCCCAGCTTGTCTCAGGCTCCTCATTTTGGACTCTCAGGGTCACCCGTAAATCCCCTCCTAGGTAAAAGCTTCTCATCTGCTTTAGAAATTTGATTGATAGGCAACGCCTATCCTCATATTGATTAGTGGTTCCAAATTAATAATAACTACTGCAGTAGAGAACAGACACAAAAATATACACTCAGCATCTTTCCAAATAACTGTTTTGTTTATTTGGCGCATTTTACGTTTTTTATACACAATTACGTAGGAATCACATTAATATTACAATTTTGCTTTTATGGTAACATAGGTAGGCTAATTTCTAATCAGGACTTGAAAGAGTGCACACATGTAATGAAAAACATTATTAATGCCATGTACACAATGAGCACAGTACTCAATACATAGGCAAAGCATACAAAATAGGATACAATTTTATACAGAATTGACAAATTTCCTTTACAGCTCACATTACTGACTCTTAAAAAAAGGAATTAAAAAACCCAAATACTTGTTTGTGAGCCCCATACCCCATGAGATCTATTTACAACTATATTGCTGTAGTAATATGTTACTCTTTCCTCTGTATCTTGCATGACTGCAACATGACTACATATTAGTCTTTCTAAAGAATCTTTGAACTGTGCAACTATATCCTTCAGTGGTTCTGTTGATAGGGTTGTCTGCAGCCATTTGGAGGATATATTAACAACGACTTATTTAATTATGATGGCATCACATATAGCTTATATTGGTGGAACCCTCAGCCACCAATTTGCTGAATAGACAATGGGAATTGAATACCAATATACTGTGTACTTGACTGCACCAGATGCATTATGGCAAGGTATAAAGTGCATGAAACCCCATGACTTTACACATTTTGGGGCCAATTACATAAAGGTGTCAGAAAACATTATGATATATTTTTTCCATGTAAAGCTGTTTTCCTATGACATTCTTTGTTAAAGCAGAGTTCCACCAAAAGTGAAAACTCTGCTTGTTTGTATCCTCCCCCCTCCACTGCCATATTTTGCACTTTTTGGGGGGGAGCTGGAAGTTTGGTCCCCCTCCTTCCTCCCGCAGTCTTCTGGGACACTTCACAGGTCTCAGAAGATTGCCGGACCAATCAGGATGCGTAGCACAACTCGCTCATGTGCATTGGGCACCTGGCTGTGAAGCCACAAGCTGTCACAGCCTGGTGCCCACAGTTGACATTCTGGCGCCAAGGAGAGAAGAGGCGGAGAAGGGACGGCGCAAGTGACCACATTGCTGGACCCTGGGACAGGTGAATGTGTGTTCATTAAGAGTCAGCAGCTACAAGTTTTGTAGCTGCTGACTTTTAATAAACACAAAACTGACTGGAACTATACTTTAAGGAATCTATAATCTATATTTAAAGCTTGGTCACAAATGGAGGATTTTAACAGGAGGAATTCCAAGTCAAGCATTTCCATTAATGTTAATGTACTAGAATGCAACATTTGATACATAAAATCCAAATAAAAATATTTCTTGTTTAAATAATTGACCAACATCATTTTTTCTGTATGTTAGATTCAATTTTAACCAACCTTGTTCTCTGAATTTTTCTTTAGGCTAGGGTCACACTTTTGCAGCTTTGCGGCCAGCATTTGCATGGGCAGCCCATTCATTTGAGTTAGGCTAGGTTCACACTATTGCAGGCGGTTGCGAGTGCTGGAATTGTGCCTGTTCCTGTACCCACAACCACCAGCATCCAGAAAGCCAGCTCTTTAAAACACACAGGGCTGCCATTCATTCTTAATGGCACCCCCACGCAGCTAATAAAGCAGCGCAGGGAAATCGTATGGTGTTTTTCCGGGCCGCTGCATTTTCAAAATGCTGCAGGAAACTTCTTCCTGTGTGCAATGCAGGCACGGCTGCCCATTCAAATAAATAGGCTGCCATATCCATGCAATAGAACCTAGCCTTAATACCTACTGAACAACTGCATTTAGAATTCATGATGATGATTATAAATATTATTCAGGATTTATATAGCGCCAACAGTCTGCACTTTGTTGCGCTTTGTACAACATGAGGGCAGACAGTACAGTTACAATACAGTTCAATACAGAAGGAATCAGAGGGCCCTATGATGCATCTATAATCCAGTTTCAATATCGATGTAATATTTGGGCATATAAAAATATTTCATACAGTATCAATGAATTCACACAGTTGCAGAATTTCATCAGGAAATGATTTTGAAATGTTGGCAAATATGCTGTTTATGCATATCCTATAAACTCAAAGTTAAGTTCATGGAAGGACATTCCACATTCATATTGCAAACAGTTTTAAAATTTGTTCCTAGCCAAATGAGACTATAAATAAAACGAAAGCCTACTGTGCTCCAAATCTATATGTATGCTGAGTATAGATCATTTTATTGCAGATTAGAACCTGCTATGAACTGAAAATGTATTTTAGATGCTGCAGGGATGATCAGTGCAGAGTGTCAGTCAGTGTGGGATACCAGCCTGTCTGTTTTCCTCGATGATGACTCATATGGCCAGCATAGGTAGACATCTCTGCAGAAACAGACGGATCAGTGAGAAGCAATACACATGCATCCTAGAAAAGGAATGGTGATTTCCTTTTGGTGATGTATTTATGTGCGTGTCATTAATCTAATGTGCCTAATTAAAAAAGACGATAAATTATACTGTCTGCACTGTGTTGTATAAATACTGTGACATTTATATACGAAGTGCAGTCTGCTCATTTGTGCAAGCGTGCGTGCATGGGTATTCCACATTTATAAATATATGCCCCCATGCTACTTAAATAAGCTGAAGGTAGTAAAAGTGCCAATTTATTCCAGTGCTGTAAGTCACATAACCATTTCACCTTTAAGACCCAGCAATAAATCTCTCTGATGTGCTGCCTGGATCTCTGCCACATACAACTCCACTATGACCTCTGTCAGCTCTATATAGAATAGAGCTTTCTCACACTGTTCTGTATTCAGCATTGAGCCCCACAGCTGCTTATGCCACATCTGGGCAAGACAGCAGTGAAATGTATTACCCGACATAAACAGATGGATAAGTATAGGATGAGCAGCGCTGGATTAAGATGGCACATTTGCTCTCTGTATCTTATTTAAGTAATGCTGATCATAATATGGCATTTCCATTACTCTCCAATGACTTTGCGACATTTAAAAGAGCAAAAATCTTTTGCACATTATAAACAATGTAACTTTGTTTGCAGATATGGACTTTTCTTGTCAGTATTTGAGATTAAACTGCAGTAATCATTTAAAGCAGAGTTCCACCCAAAAGCGGAAGCTCCACTTGTTTGCCTCTTCCCCCCCTCCACTGGTATATTTGGCATCTTTTGGGGGGGAGGGGGGAGCAGGTACCTGGTTTTGACAGGTACCTGCTCCCACTCCCTGCTCAGTTTGCCGTGGAGAAGTGAGCCAGAAGTTCAGGCCCCCCTCCTTCCTCCCAGAAGACTGCCGGACCAATCAGGATGTGCAGTGCGACTCACGCAACTGCAGTGGGCACCTGGCCATGAAGCTGCAAGCTGTCACAGCCTGGTGCCCAGAGTTGACACACCGGCGCCAGGGAGAGAAGGGATGGCGTAGGTGAGCACATTGCTGGACCCTGGAAAAGGTGAGTGTGTGTTTATTAAAAGTCAGAAGCTACAAGTTTTGTAGCTGCTGACTTTTAATAAACACAAAACTGACTGGAACTCTGCTTTAACCGCTTCCGTACTGCCCTATAGCAGAAATACTGCTACAGGGCAGCACGGGTGCGCAAAATCACATATATATATGTGATTTTGCAGTTCCAGGTAGGGGGCATGCGCGCACCCTACCTGCGCCACCGTTTGCGGCCTTGGCTGTCAATCACCGGGTCCCAACTGGTGATTCCCTGCCAGCACCTGGCATTGCCGAGTATTACCGACGGGGGAGAGACCTGTGTATACACAACACAGATCTCTCCCCTTCCAGCTCCTGCACACAGCTTTGTATGGCTCTGCATAGCAGAGCCATACAAAGCAGTGTGCTTTCAGTGGAAAGCACACACATAGCACACAGTAAAACAGCATACAGCACACAGTTAACCCTTTGATCGCCCCACATGTTAACCCCTATCCCTCCCAGTGCCATTAGTACAGTGTCAGTGCTTTTTATTACCACTGATCACTGTATTGGCGTCACTGGGGATGTCAGTGACACCAAGTCAGTTCCCCCCAGTGTCAGAATGCCCGCCACAGTCCCGATATAAGTCGCTGATCGTTGCCATTACTAGTAAAAAAAAAAAATTACAGTATATACTGTATACTGCCATTTGTAAACCAATTAATTTACACGCATTGGGATTTTGTGTTAGCAAAGACGTAGTAGAATACATTTTGGCCTAAATTTATGACAAAATTTGATTTCTTAAATTTTTTTTACTGGACATGTTTAATAGCAAAAAGTAAAAAATATAGTTTTCTTTTTTTTTCAAAATTGTTGTTTTTTTTGTTTATAGCGCAAAAAATAAAGAATGCAGAAGCGATCAAAAGCTCTAATTGTGGGGAAAAAAGGACACAGATTTCATTTGGGTGCAGCCAGGGGTGTATATATCATAAGGCAAACAAGGCATTTGCCTAGGGCAGCATTTTTCAGGGGGGGGCAGTACTGCCCCTTGTAATAAAGGGATGGAAGAAGGGACATATGCGGCATGGGGACCTGCTAGGTTTTGAGAGATGCTGTGGGTTTCATGACGGCGTATGCACAGCCCGACTCTCGTTCCGGTGGATGTTTGGAGCTGTGAAGGTGAGTGTCTGTGAAGGTGAGTGTCTTTCTCTCTCTCGCCATGGGGGATGGTGGCTGGTGTATGGGGGGCAGTGGTTGTGGAAGGCTCGGGTGAAGGGCACGGGTGTTCTTGGTCAATGTCAGGCTTTTTCTGCGGGGGGGGGGGGGGCTCAATTTTTGTGTTGCGCAGGGCAGCACAAAACGTAAATACACCACTGCGTTACATGACCGCGCAATTGCCAGTTAAAGTAATGCATTGCCGTATCATAAAAAATGGCCTGGTCAGGAAGGGGAGAAAATCCTCTGGAGGGCAAGTGGTTGAGGAATTTATAATCTATATTAAAGCTTGGTTTTTTTAAAAAAAGGCCTGGATTCTTTCTTGGACACACAGAATATAACTGGATATTAACATTTATAGGTAAAGTTGATCCAGGGAATATCCAATTGCCTCTTGAGGGATCAGGAAGGAATTTTTTCCCCTGCAGGAGCAAATTGGATCATGCTTTGCTGGTTTTTTTTGCCTTCCACTGGATCAACTGTGGGTGTAGGATTATAACTTTTTTTTTCTTTTTTTTAAATGGTTGAACTGGATGGACTTTTGTCTTTTTCCAGAGAGACTATGTAGAGGTTATCATTGCGGTTCCTGAAACCAGTGCTGGAAGTTATTATTGAGGTCACTGATACCAGTGCTGGGGGTTATTACAGTCACTAACACCAATGCTGGGGTTATTATTACAATCTCTGGCAGGGTTATTATTAAGCCATGGCCAATATTTAGCACAAAGCAAACCAGGCCCACTTTTTGCAGTTATGCTCTGCATTTTATTGAGGAAAGGAGCCCAACATATGATCTTGCACACAGGCCCATTGCATTTGAAAAAAGCTCTGCTGCTAATACAGAGATTTTATGAAAATCTCTCAAATTGAACACTGGATAGCAGTAGATATCTCACAGGAATGTTTTGCAACCATTTGCCTTCATATTATCTCAGTTGATTAAGCCAACTCTAGTTTTTTTCATAGCAAAATAATGCAGTATGCATAATTAGGCTGAAAGCCAGAAAGTATATGATCTCCCTTCAACCCTTGGTGTGATCTCTTTGGACACTCCAGGGTGTTTTACAGCCCCCTCCTCCCACCAGTCATGCTGTTGTTATGTGTTATTATCAATTTTATTCCTTGCCTTTATTTTACCAGTCTTGTAATCTTTTGTGTTTTACTTTAGACTGCAACTGCAGATTCTTGTTCTTTACAGAAAAAAAAAATCAGCCATATCCCATTTATTTAAAAAGAAACATATTGCACATGTTATTGCAGGTCGCACCCTGGAACCAGCAATACAACATAATCTCATAAATAAGACAAATGATATCAACCATGGCATTAAAATGGCTGAAGTACTTTTATTGGTTTGAATAGCATCAAACACTAAATAACTGAACCTTATGAACCAACAGTAAATCTTAAAGTGATTGTAAACCCTCACCTTGTAAAACAATACAATCAGTTTAAAATAGAAATGAAAGGCAAAACATTTGTGTAAAGATATAGAAAATGGTATAAATACACTTTTTTATAACTGATTTCCTTTGTTTTTAGCTGCATAAGAGCTGTGGGAGGAGAAACAACAGACATTGATCTTCCCAGTGAAAGGCTGTGCAGAGGGTGGGTGTCAGGACAAGTCTCATCATTGGAGGACAGCAGGCTGAGTTCCCAGCACAGCTAGAGAACTGACCACACTGCCCAATACCAAGAGAACAGGATACTTTTTCATACAAGTACATGGTACAGCAGGCATATATCAGGAATATGGAATGTTGGGTTTACATATTCTTCAATTGACAAATTGCTTAGGTATTAGGATTCAACAAAAATATGCCAGAATTTCATACAAAACATAACTTTTAACATAGCGCCTTAAAAAGGGGGTAACAAACCACATAAGTGCCTGGATAAAGGGAGCGAGGGTAACTTGCTGTGCTGTGAGATCCAGTCCACTCACACAGAGAGGTAGGTCTAGCTCCTTTATGTATTCAGAGGTATGAGCCACAGAAGCCTCTGGAATTGTATAAGGATCCTTGTTTTCCTGTCAAGGAAATGAGACAGGTAAGCCCTAACAGGAAATTTAAAGGGACAGTACAATGAGAAATGGGACAGCAGGAGAAACTGCAAAAGAAAAGGGGCTGCCACAAGCCCATAAGGTTGGGGATGACATCCCCCTTTCTATTTTTCTAGTTTTTTTTAGCTAGACTCTTAACTTACTAACTACAGAGTGCCATGCTTATTAAGAAAGGTAGGGAAAAGAGCAAAGTTGAAGTGGAGATGCAAGACCTATATCCAGTCCCAGACTGGGCCAAAAAAATATGTGTGTAAAATCCCCAGCACTGTAATCTCCTCAGTGTAATTCTTCCAGTGTAAATCCTCTCGGTGTAACCCCCCCCCCCCAATATAACAGTGTAACTTCCCCATTGTAAATTCTTCTCAGTGTAATCACCCGCGGTGTAATTCCCCCATTGTAAATCCCCACAGTGTAATCCTCACAGTGTAATCCACCCAGTGTAAATTCCCGCAGTGTAATCCTCACAGTGTAATCCCCCCTCCCGTGTAATCCCCCCAGTGTAAACCTTACAATGTAGTCCCCACAGTGTAATCCTCTGCAGTGTACTCCAACCCTGTGTAAACCCTCCAGTGTAATCCTTCTCACAATGTAATCCCCCCAGTGTAATCAACCCAGTGTTATGCTCCCAATGTAGTCCCCCCCCCAGTGTAAACCCCCCAGCATAATCCACCCATTGTTAATCTCCCTCTACAGACCTCAGATCATCATGGCTCTGTCTACACAGATATCCCTTGTCCTTCTCTTGTTGATGTACCGAGGGAAGGAAGGGAAGGAAAGGAAAGGAAAGGAAGGAAGGAAGGGAAAGAAAGGAAGGAAGGAAAGGAAAGGAAAGGAAGGAAGGAAAGGAAAGAAGGAAGGAAGGAAGGAAGGAAGGAAGGAAGGAAGGAAGGAAGGAAGGAAGGAAGGGAAAGGAAAGGAAGGAAGGAACCCTTGGGGCTGGGGGGGAGACTTCACTCACAAATCCTCTTCTGGCTGCTGTGCTTCCAACTTCCCGCCCACACATCCCCTGGCACAGTACTGCTGGGGAGTGAGTGGGGCAGACACAGAAGGAGAGGGCAGGAGGAAAAAGAGCAGAACTCGCTCTCTCTCCTCTCCTGTCCGTGTGGGGGGGATCTGTCAGTTCTGGCTCTGAGCTGTGAGAGACTCTCTGAGCTCAGAGTCCTGCAGCCACTGGGGAACTACAATCTGGCCTCTTGGGGCATCAGGGCTACTCAGTCACCCTGCCCCCTGACCTAGTCTGCCCCTGGCTGCAGGACTCCAGAGGTGCCTCACTCCCTCCTCTCCTCCCCCCACATCACAGGGAGCTCAGGAGATACAGCAGAGATCCCGGAGTTTCTGCCCTGCCTGGCAGCCCCAACCCACCAGGTTGATGCCCGTTGTGCCCTATGGCCAGTCCAGACCTGCCTACAGAATATCAAACAATTTAATTTCAGTATACAAAAATAAATGACTGGAAGAGGAGTTCTAATCAGCTGCTGTTCTCATTACTGTTGGCTTTTTAAATAAGCCGATTATGGGTCTATTGACCCAAACTTACAGCAGTGTTTCTTCACACTACCTCACTTGAATGTTATAAAGGGCCAAGCAGCAGAAACCTATTCTCATGTGATCATAAATAAAGTTTGCTCCTACTTTTGCAGTATAATGCAAGATCCGCCTATACTGTCTGGAACCTACCCTTTGAAAATCACCCAGTATTACTAGGCGCAAAAATTTTTAAATTATTGGGGGACTAGTATCACTACATGTCCCCAAATAGGATCATTATAGTTTAAATGGGTAGCTTAAAGTGTATATATACTATATTCCCATAATTTATACATATATAGACCTAAAAACAAATAAAAGTCCGCGATTAAAGTGACAGTCCTTTTCGACTTTTTAAAACTGTGACCCGAACCAGAAATGGAGAGAGTGACATGGAATGGTGCCTGAAAACCGGCACCAGTATTTGCAGCCTGTGTAAGTCTAAGATGGCCGACAAGCGTTCCACGCCTCGTTCTCACTAAGCCTGGATGTTCCCTGACCCGGAATTGATGTTGTGACGCTTTGAAGAATGAGGCATGGAACGCTTGTCGGCCATCTTAGATTTACACAAGCTGCAAATACTGGTTCCTTTTTTCAGGCACCATTCCATGTGAGTGCAAGATTGTTTGATTTTATATTTTTCTGCTTATATAATAAATACTGCACATAGAAGGTTATTTCACTTCCCTGGTTTAGCTGAGTGGTCCGGCACTATTCCTGCGTAAGGTCAATCCATACCGAACATCTTATAAATATTGGAAGAATGTTGGGAGTCCCTATTCCATAGCTTATGGCCACAAGCAGAGAGCTTCTGGAGGGGAGATACCTTGAGAGGATGGTCTCCTATATGACCAAAAAGCGCATCTGACCACCTTAATTGGGGTCAAAAGATCTGGTGAGTGAGCAATCTGTACTTCCTATTTCTGGCACGTGGTGAAGATTCAAATCACTCTCTCCATTTTTGGTTTGGGTCAGAGTTTTAAGAAGTCGAAAGGACTGTCACTTTAATCACAGACTTTTATTTGTTTTTTGGTCTATATATGTATAAATTATGGGAATATAGTATACATTTAAGTTACCCATTTAAAAACTATAATGGTCTTTTGGAACATTGTTTGACAGTGCATGCAGCTGTGGCCTGAGCACAGGTATTGTCAATTTTACAAATTTGCAAGGCAAACGGGTTGCAGCATCATACTTTCATTTTACAAACTTAGGTGCAAAATTTACCTGTTAGTAAAAGCTTAGATTTATACTTAACCTACCCGTCTTTTGTATGACATCACAGTCCTTCTGAGAAGATTCCTGGGTAATGCAGACCAAATCTTACAGAAAAACACTCAAACAATGAAAGAGCATCTTCTCACCCTTGTCTAAGCAACTGTCAGGGCTCTGTCCTCGGCAGAGGTGTTAGAAGACCTGGCACCCCTGCCAGTACCTTGCATGGCCGCAGAAGTTCACATCGGCTCAAATTTGGCTTCAAATGGCCTTTATAAGGAAGCCCTGCACTACTCTCAGATGTTGGTTGATCTCTGGCTTCCCATTACCCTGTTCCTGTCCTATTTTGATCTGTGATTTCCTAATACCGACTCGGCTTGCTCTTGGACCTGTCTTCTCTGCTTAACCCCTGATCTGACCTCGGCTTGGCTAACAGATATTCCCTCTTTGCTCCTCTGTGTATGACCTCGGCTATCCCATCTGACTACGTCTGCTCTGATTCTCACCTGGTACCTGACCTCGGCTTTGAACTGGCTATCCTGTGATCCTCTGTTTCTTGGAGGGCTTGCATACCTTGCACAGGCACCACCTGTCTGCAGATCTCATCTCAGTGCATCAGCTGTGCTCCTGGGTGGACCACCAACGAGCACTCCTACAGGCGACCTGTGCCACTTTGGGCCTGACTCCTGCTGTCCAACTCTCAGGGGAGTCTGGAACTTAGCCGCAAGGGAAGCCCTCTCTCCATTGGCCTCTAACACCATGTACGTGATAGCAACGCAGGCAGAAAAGGAGTATAAGGTAAGTATGTAATCTAATTTTTTTTCTACACAGGTACATTTTGCACCTAGTAACATTGCGTAATTTTTAAAGTAGAGGGGCCCAGGCAGTATATGTTGAGCTTACGTTTTATTGCAAAGTCTATTTTAAGAATAATGATAAGTAGCAATAAATAAAGCATGATTGTTCAAAAGCTGGGTGTTAGAATCATCTAGTATTACACATAACACGTTTCCCATGAAACATGCAGAGCAGGCCAAATCTCACAAGAAACGCTCTGGTACATTGCAAGAACATCTTCTCACCCGCCTAGATGCCCGCAGGCAGAAAAGGAGCATAAAGCAAGTATAGAAGTATATTCTTATACATATATTCTTACTTTTTTCATTTACAGGTACATTTTGCACTCAGTTATACTGTGTCATTTTTAAAAGGGGAGGGGTCCGGATAGTATGTCGAGCTTGCATTTCACTGCAAGGCCTATTTTAGGATTAATAATAAGTAGCAATAATTCAAGTGTGATTGTTCAAAAGCTGGGCATTAGAATCATCTAGTAATGCAAGTAACAAATATTTCTAATGAATCATGGATCTGAAATCTAGCCAGATTTTTTTATTTTGTCCCTCAACCCACCTAGAAGATTTCACTTTACTACATATAACCAGAGAAGCCTTATAACCCAGCCAGGGGCGGACTGACAACTCATGGGGCCCCCGGGCAATAGGGGATCATAGGGCCCCTGTGTCCTTGCCCAAACTCAAAAAAGCCTATGAAAAAGGTACCAAGGGCATCTCATGGGGCCCCCTACTGACCCGGGCCCTCGGGCAGTGCCTGAGTTTCCGAATAGTCAGTCCACCCCTGAACCCAGCTCTAACACAGGCATCTTCTGCTGATTGTCTGGCATAGCTTCAAGCTTTTGCTGTTAGATGTTACTTATAGCATTTGATGAAATTCTCAGGATTTGGCTTCATTGTGCTTTCCTGCCAACTATAACTAATGCTGTTGCAGTAGATTATGGTACTGAATACTATAATGATTAACATTCAGCTTGTTTCTTGAAGGGCAAATTTAGTTTTGGAGAAAACAAAGTGCCATAAGGAAGTTAAACAGGCAAGATAAGCATCACCCCCCCCCCCCTTGTTTTTTAATTATGAACGTCTTGTTGTAAGAAGGTTAGGTTGTGAGAGAGCTTGATACCAGTTATGGTGATGTCCTTAGATGCTGAATAAACCGCACACTTGATTCTTCCATTTTCTTGATAATGTTATCATGGTAAAAGATAATCTATTGGTTGTCATGGATTAGGAATTTTGGTTTCATAACCATATATTACTGGCATAGTTACATACATTTGTATATTTCATTTAGGCAAATCACACACTTAGAAATAGTTCACAGATTATTCTACTTTTTTCAAAGGAAAAAGTGAAAATACAGTGTATGAAAGTCAACATTTTTTAAAATTAAATATTTTATTATATAATCTGGTAGTTGAAAATGCTTCCTGTTACTCTGGGGTGGGCTTCAGTGTGTATCTTTTTTCATCATGTGTAATTTAAGGAGACAGAATTTTGGATTAGGAAAATGTGATAGTGGAGAGAAGAGCGAGAGGTAAGCGAAAAAACAAAACAAAACCTTTTGGGTTGAGGAGGGTGGATTGTTGCTTGGAAGTATATATAATATAGTATTAGTTTGCTTCTTAAACTGTAGTAAACTGTGTTTAAAAAAAATGGGTCCCTATGAAGGCTCATGTCATAATGTGCTAGTATGCATCACATAATAGCACATTATGACAGACTTACCTAAAAAAAAAAAAAAGGATCATTCCAGCGACCCAGAGTCACCGCTGATAGGGTTTCCATCTTCAACCAGTCTTCCTGGATTCGTGGACTCCGGCAATTTGAATGGCTGAGCCATGATGACGACACTCTCTCCATGCGTGCAGGAGACACAGTTGTGGCACAGCTCTCAAGGGACGCCATGCTATCCATTGAGAGCGCAGTGCGCATGTGCCAGTGATGTCACCGGCTGCTACACATGTAAATATCTCCTAAATGATGTGCATTTAGGAGATATTCACTGTACCTACAGGTAAGCCTTATTATAGGCTTACCTGTAGGTACAAGATAAAAAGCAGAAATTATTACCGCTTTAACTCTGTAACTCTGGGGTTCTTTTAAGAACACTGTAGCTCAGAGCTATTGGAACAATTCTTCTATGTGTGGGAAAAATCTATTCAGTAAAACTAAGTTTTTCTGTATTTATATTAATGTTTTAAGGTTTGATCACTTTGGAGAACCATAAGTTCAGTCCTATTATTAATGACTGTTTTTATGTTTTCCCGGAAAGGTGGCTTAGGCAAAGGAGGAAGGTTTCCAGGTTTTCACTTAGATGTATATTAGGAAGGTTACATTTCTGCACTTAATCCCAAAAATCTTTGAGTAGTGAACAGCCCTAGGCATAGCATGATACTTTTTGATCTATTGCACCTTTAGTGTTTGAGGATATACAGTATTTTATCACTCTGTACTACCTATGTATGCACTGTTACTTACTGTAGATGACTTATAGAAAAAGTATAAAATATCTTCTTTCTGTTTCAAGGATAAGGAGATTTTAAGTTTGCATTACATTGTATTTATAAACATTGTCGGTACGTCTTAAGCTGAGTGATCCAAGAAACTGTAAGTTTTCGTAGTGTATTTCTTAACAAAAAAAATAATGTAAATTAAATGTAGCACTAAAGTAAACTGATACCCACGGCCCTAATATCTTGCACAGAATAAACCAAGCCAAAAAAATTATAATATATATATTTATATATAAATTTTGAAGTATGGTAATATGCAATATCCAATAAATAGTATCCAATAGAATGTAACAATAGAACATTTTTAACAGGTAACCAATTATCATATTTTTAATTCATTTAGATTTAACAAAACAGTTGTACAGTCGTTACCTTTGCCGCTACGGCTGCAGGTCTGTGCCCTCCCAGCTACCTAGTGTAAAAATCCTATGTTCATTTTCCTTAAAAGTTTATTGAACTAGGTAGTCATTGATGGTTATTTTAACCACTATAAAACATCTAAAACATTTTTATAGTGTTTACGGAATGGTTCTTAACAATTTAATAAGTGGTCAAGGACTTGAAAACATCAAAAAGCTATTACACTCTAGGCATTCTAGGTTGTAATAAAAGTTTCTGCATTTTACAACCCGGTCTGGGGAGGTGGAGGACAAATTTAACAGTGAGCATTTTGCCAGAGGAAAGGTGACTTAATGACTTTAATCATTTACCCCCCTTCATGACCAGGCCATTTTTTTGCTATGCGGCGCTGCGCTACTTTAACTGACAACTGAGCGGTCATGCAGCACTGTGCCCAAACAAAATTTATATTTTTTTTTACACAAATAGAGCTTTGTTTTGGTGGTATTTGATCACCTTCTGGTTTTTATTTTTTATAATATAAAAGAAAAAATACAGATAGTTGTGAAAAAACTATTTCCTGATGCCAACATGGCAGAATACCAGTTATAGAACTCCGCCTCTCATCCACTGAATAGCATAAAAAAGGAAGTGCAGTATCCGCCTTGGTTCAGCCAATCTCAGTGCTTGGGCTGCTAAATGCTCTAAATAGCCTGGGAGCCCCTTCTGTAGGTCGTGATGGGCCTGCAGTGTTCCCTCTCTAGGAACGAAATCTGCCTTTAACATAAGTGTCTGCGGTTTGACGTATGGGATGGCCAGCTATTTTCCTCTTTCTTTCTCTTTCAGCCATGGTGCTGTACATAGCTGCCTTTCCCTTTATTTTTACTTCCCTATTATCTAGTGCCTTGCCTTCTGCTGAGTTTTTCCTTTTTCCTCTTAGAGCTTCCGTATTTCCCCTCTGGGGTGGTGGTTCCTTCTGCCTGGGTGGTTTGGCATTCCTAGGGAAAGCGCGGCTGCCCGGCCCTATTTTTCTATCTAGAGGGCACGATCCCACCCTCATCATCTGACTGCGCCAGCTAACGCATGCATGGTGGCCAGTGGGAGCACCGGGTACAATCTTTACACTGACCAGGAGGTGCTTGCTTGCCAGGCGAGAGGCGGAAATAGGAGGGAGGGTTTTCCCCTCCCTCTCACACAATCCTGCGAAAGTTCAAACAGTGCAGAAGGCCCCTGTAACTCGGACAGTACACAGCCTCAGATCTGGCCTCAGTTCTGTGCTCAGGAACAGCCTTCCCTCTGGCACCACCTGCTGCTCTTGCAAGGTACAGTATATAGATAATTTTTAGATGTTATATTGATTCCTTATTTTTTCTCTTTTCAAAAAAAAAAAAGAAATGTGATATAGGGGAGGGTGTGGTTTCCTTCATATTCAAGCCCTTTTTCTGTCACTGTTTTCCTTTTCAGCTATCCTAGTTCCAGCTGGCCATCCCATTTTTTTCCTAAAACTATGAGTCAGTCACCGCTTATACAAGATCCTCAACTTCTATGTTAGGGGACCACCTTGTTGGTAAGATTTCAGGCATGTCAAAGGAGTGCCTTCTTATGCGAATTGCTTTGATATGTTTTTCAGCTCCGCACGCTCATGCTCTCAAAGATCAAGAGCCAGGGAGGACAGACGTTCTTCAGAGGAGTGCAGCTACAGATGCCTCTCCCACTAAGAATGAGCTCCAAAAAGAAACATCATGCCTCCCCTTCTTCAGATCAACACCAGCGCCCCAGTAGAAAATCCTGCTGGGCTTGTGGTGCAATACCTATGCCCAATAAACTCATGTACAAGGGCTGTTTGGAGGAGTTCACAGTTGACAGGGAGCTAGAGAATGCTCAGGTGTCGTCATTACTAAAGAAGGTGGTGCGAGATTCTATCTCTGAGCTTACTTCTGTCATTCTGGCCAGACAGCCTGTTAGCTGTGCCAGTTAGGAGGCCCCGCTGTAAGATCAGCCAGGGACCTCTGCAGGTACTGCCTTAGGGCCCTTAGACTGGATCACTGTTACGACAGATGCCAGTGGAACAGGCTGGGGGGCACTCTGCAAGGGTCTGTCAGTCCAAGGCAAGTGGAGGTTCCCAGCCAGAGGGGTAGTCTCAAATGTGCTAGACATGCGAGCAGCATTCCTGGCTGGCACTTCTGGCTCTGCAACACAAGATCAAAGACAAGCCAGTCTCTTTGCATTTAGGCAACAGGGCCAAAGTTGCTTATTGTATATTCAATGCCATGGAGGTACCCGCAGAAGTACATTGCTGAGGGAAGTGGAGCCCATATTATCTTGGACAGATGATTACCTACAAGATCTGAGGGTAGTGTACCTTCCAGGGGAACTGAACATGCGCCAGACCGTTTTTCACTGAGTTTTCCAGACCAAAACGAGTGGGCTCTGCATCCTCAGGCATACTCCCAACTAGTACACATGTGTGCACATGTGAACCCCAGATGGATCTTTTTGCTTTCCACAGCAACACCAAGCTCCACAGATTCCTGTCCAGGTTCCCGCACCCCTAGGCGGAGGGCACGGATGAACTGACCTCACCATGGAACTGCAAGATGGCATATGCATTTCCCCCAATATCTCTCATGATAACATTTCTATTGAGGCAGTTGAAAGAGAGCATAATGGTCATTGCCATCCTCCCATTTTGGCCACAGAGGCCCTGGTTCCCCTTAGCAATTCACCTTAGCATCCAACAGCCGGTCCTCCTCCCAGTGTTCTCACATCTCCTGTTTCACGCTGACTTTCTCCATCCGAATATTCACAGGCTGGAACTTTGAGCCTGACTATTGAAGGGGGAAGCTGGAGAACCTAGAATGCTCTGCCAATGTAATCTCTGACATAAAAATAGGATGTGCAGCGCTATATAAATAAAACACACTGTCTAAAGTATGACAAAATATGACAGAAATGGAAAAATCCCATAAACTGGATGTTAAACAGTCCAAGGTAATATAATATCAGTCCAAAAAGGTATATTCCAGTGATGGAGTATAAACGACTTCAATCCAAATGGGTATATTCCAGCATCCTAACATGAAGGTGTAGAAAAATTGCCCACTCACCGGAAGTGCAATTTAATGTGCACATAGAAATTCCATGAAGCCGGAGGTCCCATGAAGGTATAGCCTGATGATAAAGGTGCCCTCTGGTGGTGGATAGGGTGACGGCTGCCAGAGAAGTTGATCTGGACCAATTTCCCAAATTGTCCTGCCTGGGTGGACTCCTAGAATGCTGGGCTGAGATGTGGAGGCTCAGTGCCAGGTAGTAGAGATGAGAACGCTCATAGTTTAGTATTATAAAAAGTATTTATTGAGTATATATCATTAAGATAAAACAGTAAACGTACAGGGTTAGAGTACCTATACAGGTATAGTGTAAATGAGCTCTTTAAATACACTGACCGTGAATATAAATGATGGCCACCGGACCTCCTGATCCGGTGGCTTAACGTCAAGGCGTGCAGAGGCTCCTCTCTACCTTACTGGATTCTAGAAAACCTTCTATAATGTCTATGTGAAGATCTGGGACAAGTTTATGTCTTTCCTTTCTGGGTGGGACTGGGCGCCCTGCGCTGTCAGCTGTGCTGTACTTCCTTCAGTTGGGCCAAGTTTCGGCCATCTCAGCGGTGACAAAAATCAAATGTGCTGAAAATCCACTAAACATTCAATTAATGGGGTTGGTCATGAAGATTCGGCCCCCAAGAAGTAGAGTTTTTCCCCAATGGGATCTGTCAGGCTTGTTGGATTTCCTGTCTGGCCATCCGTTTTCTCCAATGGAGCAGTGTTCGCTCTGGGACATTACATACAAAGCAGAATTCCGTGCCTTAATGATTTCAGGCTGCAGGGTGTCAGAGCTGCAAGCCCTCTGTGCCTTGGAAAAAACACATAATTTTCTTTCCAGAGTAGAATTGCGTCCAGTGGATAATTTCCTGCCAAAGATGACGACATCCTTCCATTTATCTGACATCTGGGCCTTGCCTAACTTTCCAGAGGATCAATCGGGGAGATTACATGAACTGGACGTTTCCAGAACCCTAAGGAATTACCTATCACCAACTGCCCCTTTCAGACCATCTGATAGGCTTTTTATGATTGCACCCGGAAAACACAGGGGAAAGGAAGCTACTGGAAGGACATTAGCAGGATGGATTGGGAGACTTATTCAGAGACCATACAGAGCGAGGAGCTGGGAGCCTCCCAAAGAGGTGACTGCTCACGCTTCCAGCCTCCTGGACAGCCCATTCAAGGGTATCAATGGAAACCATATGTAGAGCAGCATCATGGGCATCCCGGCACACCTTTTGTACTGCATTACAAGATAGATCAGGGTTCCTTATCGACAGTGGAGTTTGGAAGAAGAGCTATCCAGTCTTCTGTAAATTCCTAAATAAATTTTGGTTTGATGAGCAGTACCCACCCTGTCAGCTAGTTATTTATCACTGGTATCACTGCCGTGTTGGCGTCATGAAAACAGAAAATTGTATCAAATACTTTCCGTAATTTTCCTTTCCTGATGCCAATCCATGGCAGCATACATGCCCACACTGCAGTGCATCCAGAAAGTATTCACAGCGCTTAACTTTTGCCACATTTTGTTGTGTTACAGCCTTATTCCAAAATGGATTAAAATAATTTTTTTCCTCAACATTCTACAAACAATATCCCATAATGACAACAAGAAAGAAGTTAGTTTTGAAATCTTTGCAATTTATTAAAAATAAAAAATGGAAAAAAAAAAAACATGTACATAAGTATTCACAGCTTTTGCCATGACACTCATAATTGAGCTCTGGTGCATCCTGTTCCCACTGATCATCCTTGAGCTGTTTCCACAACTTGACTGTAGTCAACCTGTGGGAAATTCAGTTGATTGGACATAATTAGGAAAGACATAAACCTGTCTATATAAGGTTCCACAGTTAACAGTGCATGTCAGAGCACAAACCAAGCCATGAAGTCCAAGGAATTGTCCGTAGACCTCTGAGACAGGATTATATCAAGGCACAGATCTGGGGAAGGGTACAGAAAAATTTCTGCAGCATTGAAAGTCCCAATGAGCACAGTAGCCTCTATCATCCATAAATGGAAGAAGTTTGGAACTACCAGGAATCTTCCTAGAGCGGGCCGCCCGGCCAAAATGAGCAATCTAGGGAGAAGGGCCTTAGCCTGGCAGGTAAGCAAGCACCCGATGGTCACTCTGAAAAAGCTCCAGCATTTCTCTGTGGAGAGAAGAGAACCTTCCAGAAGAACAACCATCTCTGCAGCACTCCACCAATCAGGCCTGTATTGTAGAGTGGCCACATGGAATCCACTCCTCAGTAAAAGGCAAATGGCAGCCCATCTGGAGTTTGCCAAAAGGCACCTGAGGGACTCTCAAACCATGAGAAACAAAACTGTCTGGTCTTATGAAAC
The DNA here is from genome assembly GCF_062004578.1 of Staurois parvus. NCBI lineage: Eukaryota > Metazoa > Chordata > Amphibia > Anura > Ranidae > Staurois > Staurois parvus. The sequence goes on along the minus strand of NW_028317813.1, from coordinate 632,686 downwards.
AAAGATTGAACTCTTTGGCCTGAATGCCAAGTGTCATGTCTGGAGGCAACCAGGCACCGCTCACCACCTGGCCAATACCATCCCTACCGTGAAGCATGGTGGTTGCAGCATCATGCTGTGGGGATGTTTTTCAGCGACAGGAACGGGGAGAGTAATCAGGATCGAAGGAAAGATGAATGCAGCAATGTACGGAGACATTCTTGATGAAAACCTGTTCCAGAGCGCTATGGACCTTAGACTGGGCCAACACAGACACAGTCAACATAACAAAGGAGCGGCTACGGGCCAACTCTGTGAATGTCCTGGAGTGGCACAGCCAGAGCCCAGACTTGAACCCGATAGAACATCTCTGGAGAGATCTGAAAATGGTGTGCACTGACGCTCCCCATCTAACCTGATGGAACTTGAGAAGAACTGCAAAGAAGAATGAGAGATATTGCCCAAAAATAGGTGTGCCAAGCTAGCTTGTAGCATCATACTCAAAATGAATTGAGGATGTAATTGGTGCTAAAGGTGCTCCAACAAAGTACTGAGCAAAGGCTGTGAATACTTATGTACATGTGTTTTTTTTCGTTTTTCATTTTTAATAAATTGCAAATATTTCATAACGAACTTCTTTCACATTGTCGTTATGAGGTATTGTTTGTAGAATGTTGAGGAAAAGAATTAATTTAATCCATTTTGGAATAAGGCTGTAAGATAACAAAATGTGGCAAAAGTTAAGCGCTGTGAATACTTTCTGGATGCACTGTATATGTTTCGGTATGTAGCTCATTACAAATAATGGGGGGCGGGTCTAACTGTTCCTTTTTTTTATGTTATTCACTGGTCCTGAGGGAGTGGATGAGGCGGAACTCTATCACTGGTATGCTGCCCTGGATTGGCATCAGGAAAGGAAAATGATGGTAAGTATTTCTGTTATTTCTGTTATTTTTTACTTTCTGCTATGAAACGTATCCCATAAAATAATTTAAAAAAATCAAATCTCTTAATACATTTTGGCCAAAATGTATTCTGCTACATGTCTTTGGTAAAAAAAAAATATAAGTGTATATTTATTCGCGTGTGTCAAAGCGTCTACAAACTATGGGATATATACTGGCATTTTTAATTTTTATTTTTTTACACTAGTAACGGCGGTGATCAGCGACTTATAATGGAACAGCGATAGTGGAGGAAGAAGAGTCAATGTTTATTTATTAAGTGACTGAGACTCTATATAAATAATGACATACCCAAATGAGGTCTGAACCAAACTGAAAAGGTCTTCATTTATTAGCTTGGCAGGGCTATACATACAGTACAGTGTGCTTTTGGTATTCTATAAACAGAAAACAGAAGGGCACAGAGATAGTGGTGTGTGCAAGCTGGATTTACCCGATCCACTTAATGTGCAGCAGAATAGTTCAATATTGCTTTCTACAATGACCATTGGAGCTTTCCATGTTATCCCTTTATAATCCTGGAGCTGGCTTCTTCTACAGTATAAGAGCAGCATTACTTTTTATGTTTCTTTCCATGTTAACCCCTGATACCCCTGGAGCTGGACTTCTATAGGAGCAGTAGGATTGTTGACTATGTGTCATTGGACTGTTTAAGTAGCTGAAATATACAGAAAAGGAAGAAATAAAGAATCTTGGAATAATGGATAATTGCCTGAGCTCCCACCTCGCTGGCAACAACCTCCTCGATCCTCTACAATCTGGCTTCCGCCCCCTACACTCCACTGAAACTGCCCTACTCAAACTCACCAACGACCTGCTAACCGCCAAAACCAAGGGCCACTATACAGTACTCCTACTCCTCGACCTCTCTGCGGCTTTTGACACGGTTGACCACCCCCTCCTCCTCAAAAAACTACACTCTCTTGGCCTCAGAGACTCCGCTCTCTCCTGGCTCTCCTCCTACCTATCACAGCGCTCCTTCAGTGTTACCTATAATGCTGCCTCCTCCTCTTCACTCCCTCTCTCTGTTGGGGTCCCTCAAGGTTCTGTCCTCAGACCCCTTTTCTTCTCCATCTACACCTCTTACCTTGGTCAATTAATAAATTCCCACGGCTTCAACTACCATCTCTATGCTGACGACACACAAATCTATCTCTCTACCCCTCACCTCACCCCTTCAGTCTCTGCTCGTATCACAAACCTACTAAGTGACATATCGGATTGGATGTCACTCCACTTCCTCAAACTCAATCTTTCCAAAACTGAGCTCCTAGTATTCCCCCCAGCCCACGCGCCCCCTCCCCTGACTTCTCTATCATGACCAACAACACTATCATCAGTCCCACCCCTCAAGTCAGGGTACTAGGTGTCATCCTAGACTCCAATCTGTCCTTTCAGCCCCAGGTCCAATCGCTGCCAAACTCGTAGACTTCACCTCCACAACATCTCCAAGATACGACCGTTCCTAACCTCGGAAACCACTAAGCAACTCATTCACTCCCTTATTATATCTTGCCTCGACTACTGTAACTCCCTCCTCACTGGCCTACCTCACCGCAGGCTATCCCCACTACAGTCTATCATGAATGCTGCTGCCAGACTCATCCACCTTACTAACCGTTCTGTATCTGCCACCCCTCTCTGACAAATCCCTCCACTGGCTCCCAATTGCCCAACGGATAAAATTCAAAACGCTAACACTGACGTAAAAAGCCGTTCATAAAACTGCCCCAAACTACATCACCAATCTTGTCTCCAAATATCACCCAAACTGTACTCTCCACTCTTCACAAGACCTCCTACTCTCTAGCTCCCTTGTCTCCTCCTCCCATGCTCGTCTCCAGGACTTCTCCAGGGCTTCCCCCATCCTCTGGAACTCCCTACCTCAATCAATCAGACTATCGCCTACTCTGCTCACTTTTAGGCGCACTCTGAAAACCTATCTGAGCAAACTGTCGGCGCTATATAATTCCTGTTTATTAATAATAATAATATAATAATGGATCATGATGGGATCATGTCACTTGTTCTTAAAATAAATAAATAAATAAAAAGGCAGGAGAGCATAAAATTGATGTTCTTATATCGGTGGTGGCTGTACACCATCTTGATTCTTTAAATTTTAACTTCAAACTGTTGAATACACAGCTGAAAAAACAGTTCCACCACATCTTCATTGGCCAGATGACAAAGAGGACATCTTTAATGCCATTACCAGAGAGTTATTATTCTTAAAGGGACCGTTCCTTTGAGATGGAGGACATGATCTGTGCCTTGAGGAATTAACATAATGCGGTTGTGCTGCCTGTGATTTAAGCAGCCATACCCACTGGTGAGTGCAGGGTGTTTGGTGGTGGTTCACATGGTGGAATAATATATCACTGGATCAAAACCCTCGTGGATGCACATAATAAAGAATACACATGAACATTCATTTTGGTTAACATTTACTTTGGTTAAAATCATTTCTATATCTACTTTTATTTTTTTCTTCTTCGTTCACACATTTATCCATACTTTGAAGATTCATTGCTCTATATATGAGACAGTGATCACAGTTTCATGGTGGTCTTATTTCCATTTAAAGTGATATTGACTATATTCTTAAGCTTATATTGCACTTGATGAACATTTACTTTTAGACGCATTCTGGGTTGTGTATATAGACCAATGATTGTCCACATATAATTTGATATTTCACTCATCATTTTATTGTGTTAGAACGCTGCGCTATGTTTATTTGTTTACTGTTGCATGGTTAAAGTTCTTCTAATAATGTACTTTATGAAACTGTATTGCCCCATGCCAGCAACTACAGCCAAGTGACATATGAGAATGTTTATTAGGCATGACAGTGATATAAGAAGACACCATTATAAATCATCCAAGGCTCACAGTGCTACTACACTTCTCTGTACAAGAATAACTTCCAAGTGCTTTCTAATTACTTATTTGTATACTATAGGATAATTGTGGAGATAACAAAACTCTACAATATTATTGGATGAACAAAAACCATGCATTTAAAAAACATGCAATTCTTTCAGATTCTGAGATAAGAAATACAATGTTTGTATTTTTTAATATACACTGATTTGTATGGAGATTCTGCTGCTGAAACAAAAATGAAAATGCAAAAATACCGCTTAAGTTTTCTGCTTTCCCTTCACTATCCAATGATAAGTTGGGGGCAAGAAAGTACCCACCATTCACCTCTTCAGCCTTTGTCCACCATTCACCTCTGCAGCCTTTGTCCACCATTCACCTCTGCTCACTTCTACACCTCTTATTCACCATTTATCTCTGCACTCCATTTCCACCACTGTAACCCTATTGCACTACTGCTAACTTTTGCACTCCACCTCTGCACACTTCATAAATGCATAACTGCAGTAGAGGACAGTCAGGTTTCCAACCAATCTCAGGACTGAAATCAAATATAATAGTGAAGCACTCTTCATGAATTAATCTCTTGTCGCATACACCATGCATTATAAACATGCGTTGTCATGTAACAGTGGTATATCAAAGAAATGAATGTGACAAAACAAATACATATGCAGAAATGTGCAAAGCAATACATACATATGCAAAAATAAATAAATAACCAAAATGTGCAAAGAATAATGTGAAATGGAGGTGTCCAAATCCTCAGGATTCCACATGTATATTAAATACAGTGATATAGTGATATCCAGAATTTTTTTGTGTCCAAACATTTTGATCATGTCCACACAATACCACCATGCTCAAGCAGTGAATGTTCAGTGATTTGGACCTTGAGAAAATGTTTTTTTCATCATGGTTCAGCTTAAATGTAAAATGTGAGAGTCCTAGACTATGGGCTACGAGAAAATGGCATCCGATAATTATATGCCCGCCCTGCAGGCTATTTAAATGGTCTCTGCTCTTGACATTGGCAATGGGCGTACCCTTGAGGACGTGCATGCATAGGAAACAAATTGGGTGGAGCCTACGTGTTGATGTCACGCCTCCGTGTCCGCGATTCGAAGTGGTGGCCATCTTGGGATGTGAATTCACACGTTTACATTTTTTTCACATGGAATGTTTTTATTTGCTTTTAAATAAATACTACACTATCAATTGCTTTCTGGGCGTGGTGATCTTTTCTCCTAGGAAGTTTTCAGGCTAAGGATTCTGAATATTGTATTTGATTTACCATTGATTATTGCTACTATACCAGTAGCATTCTGGTGAGTGCAGAGTGGTGGCGGAGTGTTCACTGGATCTTCTAGCACTGTTTGGAATCGGACAAGTTGCTGTTGTGTCTTGCAGTATCACTGACACATAATTTGTTCACTATATGGACTATATTTTGTCACATTGTTGCTGCGTCTCATACAGTAGCACTAATACACACTGTATGGACTCTATTTGCTTATCGTTTCACTGACGTATATGATTTCACTTGTTTTGTACCAATGTGTATATATTTATTTGGTGTTTTATAATATTCTTTGATGATATATATATAGTATTTTCTGGCATATAAGACTACTTTTTGTACTTAAAAGTATACCCCAAAAATTTGGGGTCGTCTTATACGCGGGGTATAAAATGTGAACCTTGAGTTTGTTTGGGTCAAGCTGGCTGGATGTTTGGTAATACTGTACATACAGTATACCGTGCTGAGCCAAGCTGGCTCAAAACAAATGTCCCTATGACAGATTAATCTGTCAGCCCACTGGATGTGCGGTATATACAGTATACTGCGCTGAGCCAAGTGGTTTCAAAACGTACCGGTACGTCCCTAGTGTAATCAGCCCCCTGGATGCGTGTATGTACGGTAGCTGCGGCTACATACAGTATACACTGGGCCAATCACGGCAAGTGATGTATTCTACTAATGAATACAAAGGCTGCTCGGATTGGCTGAGTCGGAGAGGCCAATCCGAGGTGGGCTGATGATGCCACAACCTCAGCCAATCCGAGCAGGCTTTGTATTCATTAGTACATCACTCGCCTTGATTGGCCCAGCGTATACTGTATGTAGCCGCAGCTACTGTACATACACACATCCAGCAGTCTGATTACCGTAGGGACGTACCGGTACATTTTGAAACAGCTTGGCTCAGTATACTGTATATACCACACATCCAGAGGGCTGACAGATTAATCTGTCATAGGGACATTTGTTTTGAGCCAGCTTGGCTCAGCGCGGTATACTGTATGTACATTACTGCACATCCAGCGGGCTGTATATATACTGTATACTGTATGTAGCCGAAGCTACCGTATTACCGCACATCCAGCGGTAACCATCTGATTTGCAATTTGATCCATATGATGACTGTCTTACAAATGTATCACAAGATGTCATTCATGAACTTATGATGTCAGAGGATGAACATGAGGATTTTGAAGGATTTTATGTACCGGTAAGTCATAACCATTTCAATTAAAAAAATCTGATGTTTTTAAATGGTGTTGCCTCGGAAGGGGGGTAGTCTTATATGGCGGGTATAGCCCAAAACCTATGTTTTAACTGGAAAATTAGGGGGTCGTCTTATACACCCAGTCGCCTTATACGCCGGAAAATACGGTATATATATATTTTAGCACTGCACTTTTTGCACATATGTTACTGTGAGATTTGCTGTCACTATCCCTTGTGCTAGCTGTTTTATTGACACGTACAGCACTCACCATATATCATTTTGACACTCATATAGGACAGTTAACCATTAGATACAGGGGAGCTTGTCATACTGAGAACCAAAGTGCTAAAAATTAGAACTGATTCCAAAGACATGGATAAATAAGTTGTAACTGTATTGTTTTTGTGGGAAATGGCAAGTGAGAAATGGAGCCCATATATATTCCTTTTTACATGTTAAACTGTGCATTTAGTTTCTGACAACCTTATTATTACCTTGCTTGATATATAGTGCTGTCATAATATCAATATGTTTTCTGTTGTTTTGGCCATGAATTTGTTTTTGCACTTTTTTCCATTTTATTGTAATTTCCTTTGCAGTATGTTGAGGGTCCTGTTAGTTACCTTATTTAACAGCACTGATGAGCATTGTTACTGCTCTCCAGCAATCTCTAAAATTGCAGCCCAGATCACCCAAACAGGAAACATCTGTATAGCATAGGTGGTACAGCTGTTTCCATTATCAAGCGTTCCCTGTTACTGATAACAGAACCCCCTCCTCAGTGTTATTATAGAACCTAAAACTTTTTATTTCAGTTTATTCCAAAACAAACAGTCAATTTAATATACCTTTAATAGGAATGTCCCACTAATGTGTTTGATTTTTATGTTAATACATACTGCTTGTGGCTTTATGTTTTGAGTATAGGAGAAAAATACATGGAACTAGAGATATTTTTAATGGTAAGTGCATGCATGCTACACATTGAATAAGTAACACTTATATTTAGCTGGTACCTGTCAAAGGGATTACAGTACTCATCCTGGCAATGATTTCATCCTTCTTTCTCCCAAAAGATCTAAAGAGATCTTTGCAAGAGACGCTATAGGAGAGATTTACTAAATCTGGTGCACATAGACTCTTATGCAGCTGTGCATAGTAACCAATCAGCTTCTAGGTTTTATTGTCAAAGCAAAATTGAAGAAGCTGAACTTAGAAGCTGATTGGTTACTATGCACAACCGCACCAGATTCTGAGTGCATCATTTTTAGTAAATCTCCACCTCTGTCACCAACTTTAAAAATGCAGGTAAAAGCAAAGAAAAATCAAGTATGATAAATGCTTACTTGGGGCAGTTTTCCTTTCCGAAAGTGATTTTTATTGACTTGCAGTGTGCCGATTGCTAGGGATTACAGTATAGAGTGTAACATCAGTGAGAGCTATGAGTCTGATGACATCACTTCCAAGAGAACGACGCCCAGCAGAGGCCTCAGGGCTTTTGGTTGTCTACACAAGGGCGGCTTTTACAGGGAAATTACCTGCCTAAATATGTTAAATTCTGTATTGCTAGATTAATAAATGATCGTCACATTACATTTTTTTTTTTTTGGGAAGGCACCAGGGATGTAACTGTAGTTCATGGGACCACACAGCAAAAGTTCGATGGGACCCCCCCACCAGTGACTTCCCTTAGTCTCATTGATCTTAACATAAAGTATGTCTAAATCAAGGACAGGTAGCTTGAAGAGCTGTAACAGCAATAATGATCGTCACAATATTTTATATTATGTTTTAATTATTAGTACCCAGGCAAACAATTACTCTATAGCCCTAAAACAAAGCTGTGTTTTTTTTTCAGAACTACAAACAGATGTCAATTTTAGCTGAGGAAATCTGGGATTTTTTACAGCCCGAGAAGGCAGCATGAAGCACACAGTTAATTTCAGTGTTGGCCAGGATAACCAACACCATAAATCTGCAATACAAAGACAGCTAAACTAATTCTACTGACTGTGTTCCCTGCAAAAAAGATCTGTGACTAGTGATTAAGATCCTAAAGATTTCTCCTGCAGCAGTGTGTCTGCACCCCTCATCCACTCCTCACCTTCACACCTCTTGTTCACCAGAAATACCTCCACAGTTGCCCCCAATTCACCTCTGCAGCCTTTGTCCACCATTCACCTCTGTGCCCTTCACCAACTGCCCACTTCTACACCTCTCATCCACCATTTACCTCTGCACTACTTTTCCACCACTGTAGCCCCATTGCACTACTGCTAACCCCTGCACTCCACCTCTGCACACTGTTATACCACTGCACTTCCTTTACACCTCTGTGCCCTTGTTACAAAACTGCAAACATCTGCACCCAACCCCATTTACAAGACTGCACCCCTATATCACAACTACTAACCACCTAACTGCCCCCACTGCTCACATCTGCATCCCTTTACACTACTACCCCTTACTCTACAAAACCACTGCTAAGCCCCATACACACAGAGAGAATATTGGATGAACGATCATCCGTTTTCTTTTGCATGCTAGTCTCCGTATTGAAAATGAAGAGGTTACTAAAGTTACGAAAATTCTTGTATAACAGAATAAAAATTCGGAAGTGATGTAGTGTATTGTATTGCATTTGGATTGTATTTTCGAATGAAAACTGTACTGATTAGACGAAAATCATGCGATCTGGTATCGTAGGAGAAAAATGTTCGTACTTGTCCCTTTGGATAATTTCGCTTAACCTGTCCTGATCGGCTCTCGAAAGCTGTGTATTAACAATCAGATTGTCTCACGATTGCTTCCGTACAATTTTCTGATCGTGTATACTAGACTTTAAGCACCCCTTTTACACCTCTTCACCTTTATATCACCAAACCATCGGTAACCTTTGCACCCCCACTGCTTACCACTGCGTCTCTCATACATCAATACTCCCTTATTCCACGTGAACCCTGCTAACCTCTGCACTCTACTGCTCACTGCTGCACCCCCTTTACACCAATGCTCCCTTATTCCATCAGACCATTGCTAACCTCTGTGCCCCCACTGCTCACTTCTTCCACCCCTTTATAGCACTGATAACCTTGCACCCTCTTTACACCGGTGCGCCCTTATTTTATCAGACCACCGCTAACTTCTGCACTCTACTGCTCATCTCTTCACCCTCTTTACACCATTGCACTCTTATTCCACCTGACCACTGCTAACCTCTGCACCCTCACTGCTCATCTCTGTACTCTATTTACACCACTGCATCTTTATTCCATCAGACTATTGCTCATCATACAGTATCTGTATAGCATAGCACTGCTCCTTGCTCCACAATCTAAACACTGTAGGCATCAGTGAGGGCAGCCGGCAGTACATGTGGGCGCTGACCCACACAAATGGGCCCACAACCTATCCTTTAAGAAACAGTGGACCCCAGGGGATAACTCACCCCTTTGATCCTGACCAGCCTTCCCGCTGCTCTGGGCTGTTAAGCGTCAATGTGGGCTGCTGTGACAGTAGTTCCAGTACTGCAAGTCATAAAAAGAATTCACAGAGTAAGGCCTGACTCACACCTATGCAGGTTGCCTTTAATCCATTTCTGCAGTGCTTTTTGCAATGCATTTTGTGTTTTTGCATGTTTGACATGTTTTGTGATGCGTTTTGTGTTCTTTTGTCTTTGTTTTTGTTGTTATTCAAGTTAAAAATGCAAGATGCATCAAAAAAGCACTACACGCATTTCTGCCACGTGTCTTTTGAGATCTATCGAAGCAAAAATGTGAGATCTATCGAAGCACTGTGTTGGATTTAAAAAGTCTCTGACCTTTCCAAAAACGCAGTGGCTGAAAAGCGCACAGATATGAATGTGTCCCATTGGAAACCATGTTAAATGGACTGCAGTGCATTTCTGCAAAATGCACAAAGAAAATTGCATTGGTGTGAACCAGGCCTAACAGCTTTGCTTAATACAAGGCAACAAAATTAGCCATAACTACACTGATTACTCAGCTCAGCAATATATTATGCGTCTGGACTGATTCTGAAATGTGGAAAAGTGAGAGGAAACTATTGTCTTCAGTTTTTGAAGCATTTAACCAGTTCACAGCGTGCCTTTCCAAAGGGCTGTAACACCATTGTAACCAAATAGCCTGCAGTGATGTCTACAGGTTTGTCCCTCTCACTGAAATGTACAGAATGTGAGAGTAAGATGTAAGGCTGAGATTTTCTGTTGCCTGTCATCTGTTATCAGTTAAGCAAATGTAATTTTAATTCTTTTTACTTGTATGAGTGTGTTATTCCGCTGGTACTATGTCAATTGACTTACTTTGCATATATAATAAGTTTCCTTGGGGTCTGCTTATTCAATTTTAAGATCAAGTACCATAGCACAAATGTTGAAATGTATGGACTAATAATGGGTTTTCATTAAGAATTATTCAGGGCCAACATTTACATCCTGATCTTAGATACTGGCCCAGAGATGATACAAACATCCCAATTCTGGTATTGCACAGTAGTGATGGGCTATGTGTTCAAGTCGTACATCAGTTCGACACAAACATCGGCCGTTAGTGTGTTCGGCGAACACATGAACAGTAAGGGCATCTGACGGGCTTTTCACCCGCTGTGCCCCACAATGCACTGCACCCTGACAGTGCATTTTGATTGACCAAAGCAATGCACTTGACCACAGGTTTTAGCCAATCACAGCGCATGATGACGTCACAAGGGGATGGAAGTGACCCTGCCCCTTGTGACATCATGACAGTATTTAACTACTTCCCGCCCGGCCATCCGGGAGGGCGATATATGACGTCCTTCTTGGATCGTGGTTTGTGCGTGCCTGCAGGGCCGCGCTGTGGCGAGATCTGTTACTGGTTGTGTACCTCGGACAAGGTCGATGACAGATCTGTGTACCGGCCCTGTGTGACCGATCACAGCAGGTCACATGCCACTTGTATACAATGGATGGGTTCCTTTCATACCATCCCTTGTATACAAGTGTGCCTAGCTGTGAATGGTCACAGTGATCACATGCACAGGCTGGGCCAGTCACATCTTATCTGTGTCATGTGATTAGCTGTGGCCAATCACAGCTAATCACAACAAAAAAAGCTGAATGAATCGATGTCATTCAGTTAAATGCTTGCTTATAGCAAATAAATTCTTTGCTATAAGCAATCAAATTGTCTAAAAATAAATACTGATCACTTTCTCAAATTAGTACAATGTTACTATGGTAACATTATACTACTTTGGTTATAGTGTAATATGAAAAAAAATCTTTAAAAAAGATAAAAAAAGTAATAAAAAAATGTAAAAAATATATTTTTTTTGTACTGTCACCAGTCAGTGTCCCTGATCCCCACCACACCAGTTATATGATGATGCTGTACTGCACTGGTGACAGTATTTTAAAAAAAATTGTGGAAATAATTTTTTTAATTTCTTCATTTTCTGAAAAATTATGACAAAAAATTTACAACTTCAAAAAACTCACTATGCCTCTTGTGAAATACGTCGGACTGTCTACTTTGCAAAAAGGGGTTATTTGGAGGATATCTGTACTGTTCTGACATTCTTGGACCTCAATAAATTTGATTGGCCATCAGCACTTCAGGATTGGTCAATTTTCAGATATACAGTATACCATAGTTTGTGAACTATATAACTTTCCTACAGACTAAATAATAAACACCGATTTTGGTTATTTTCACCAAAGACATGTAGTAGAATACATCTTGGCCTAAATGTATGAAGAACAGTTATTTATTTGCAAACTTTTATAACAGAAACAAAGAAACATGGGTTATTTTTCATAATTTTTGGTCTTTTTTTGTTAATTTAAAAAATAAAAACCCCAGTGATGATTAAATACCACCAAAAGAAAGCTCTAGTTGTGTGAACAAAATGATAAAATTTAAGTTTGGGTACAATGTTGCATGACCGTGCAATTGTCATGCAATGTCATGCACTGAAACCTGAAAATTGACCTGTGCAGGAAGGGGGTAAAAGTGCCCGGTATTGAAGTGGTTAAGAACTGTCATACCAGTGCAGCTGTCAGAGATCAGGAGCCAGCGTCGAGACCGTTTTTTTTTTCGGTTCGGTGGTGGCGGCGGGCACCGTTATGGACATTGGATCTACTTCAGAGGACATTTCTTTAATTTTTGTTTTTAATAAAGGACTTGTCAAAGACTGTCTACTGTCATTTTGTACTCTACATTTTTTTATTTTGTGAATAAGAAGTGGTACCATGTACCCCATACTCATTCACATGGGGGGGGTTACGGGATCTGGGGGCCCCCCTGTTAAAGGGGGCTTCCAGATTCTGATAAGCCCCCTGCCTGCAGACCCCCACAACCACCAGCCACGGTTGTGGGGAAGAGGCCCTTGTTCCTATCAACATGGGGAAAAGGTGCTTTTGGGGGGAGCTCCCCTACCCCAAAGCACCCCCCCATGTTGAGGGTATGTGGCCTTGTATGGTTCAGGGGGGGGGAACCCCGCTGACAGCTGAAACAATAAAGAATGTTTTTAGTAGCTGTGCGGTATCTTACTGCATACTCAGGTGCGGTATGATACTGCTGAGTGAATTCTCCCCTCGAAATTCGTAGTCTTTCGTTATGTTCGTATGTTCGACCACGATCCAAACAGGGGAGTGTTCGGCCCATCACTATTGCACAGTATTCCATATTTTCTTGAGTTTGAGTGCACCTGTCTTCCACTCATTTTGTGATTTTGAAAGAAAATTACCAGTCACCAGAATTACCAGTAAGTCATTATTGCTGGAAGAGGGTGGGTGTTTGCAGCATCCTGAGGCATAATTATCCCAATTTCTCCACTCAGCCTAGCCTAGTTCAATGATTACTTTTAAATGGAAAATGCGACAAGTTTATTTTACAGATAAATTATACAATTTTATATTGTGACAGCTCAGGAATTTATGTATGCAGATTTGTTAAGTTATCAATGGTACTGCTTTAAGGGGTTAGTCCAGCCAAAAACTAACATTTCAGTTTTGGAGAGATGATAGAAATCTTATACCAGATTCCTATATTTCTTGGAACCTTAGAATTTGCATCTGAGATCCCAGGTCAGGCAACCTGCTGTGAATGGCAGTAAGGAGGAAATTTCATACTCCTTACTGGAGAGGCAAGACATCATAGTAGGGAAGGTCAGAGATGGGAACTCCAGTATGATGACCTCAGAGTCTACTAATAATAGATACATCAGCGAGAGTGTTGTAGCAGGATACATATAGTTATTCTAGAAAATTAATAATGCAGGGTGTGAATATTGTATCATCATTTTTATTTTTAGAGACTACATTTTAGGTAGAAGGGAGGCATGAAAAAAACTACTGATGTAGAGATAGGGAAGAAGACATAACTTAAAAGCCACTGTATTAATTTTGGTCAAGATTTCAAAAGAAGCAGAATAATAAGAATCAAATTTAGCAGCGGGTATCTTGAAGCAAAGGTTTTACCAAAGGTGCTAACCATAGGCTTCAAAGAAAGGTGATTTCCTGGAGCTATAAAATGGGTTTATCATGAACTGGGGTGTTAAGCCCAAGGCAGGAAAAAAAACCAGTTGTCATAGTGCACAGAGATGAGAGAACAGAGATACTGCTCCAGGGTCTGTTTTTTTTCTTTCTGTTTGGTCTTTTGTTTGAGGTTGGTAAGCAGACAAGAATTGCAGAGAGATATTCAATGATTTATAAAGCACTCTTCAAAACTAGAAAGTGAACTGAACTTCACTGTCTGAGATTAAATAAGATGGCATGCTGTGCAATCTACAAAATATCCTTGATGAAGATAGAGCAAATGAAGTATGCCATTTTAGAGAACCTGTTGACCACAACCCAAATTAATGTGTAGATGTCATAGGGTGGCAGTTCTATGATAAAATCCATTGACAAATATTCACAGGGTACCTTGGGAACTGGATGAGGCATCAGAGGGCCTGCAGGTATAGCAGAAGAGTTTTTGGTCTGGGAACAGATAGTATAAGCTGCCACAAACCCTTCAGTGGAGTTTTTTCCTGTTTGTCAAGGTACCCCATAAAAAAGTCTTCTCTGGGACCTAGTGAGTTCTAGTTATGCCTGTGTTGTATAGAATTGTAATCCATTTAATAATATTTGGACCAAACCCAAAGAGTAATAATGCAACCAGTGGATAGGGCCATTCCACACAATGCTTACATGTGTCTAATGATAAAATGCTCCTAGGGCTGACATTAGAATGTGCATATTGTAAGTCAGTGGAGGTGTATTGGATGTTCATTCTAGTGGATCTTCTAGGAATAACTTGTCTTATCACTAGCAATTATACAATGAATGTGATTAATAATATGGATAGCCAAAATCTTTATTACGACCATGGCATCCAAGTTAAAAAGTGAAATGGGAGGTTATGACACACATCTAGTGGGATATTTTCCAGTTTTGAGTAAGAATATTTTTAGGGCCTCTCTCATGGAAGGAAGGAGGTAACTAACTTTAAAGGTCTCTGTGCAGGTACAGTATCTAGTAGGGGTGAAACCCAGGAAGTTCTAAAAGGTGACATACCACATGTGGCAGGGAAGCCAACAGGTTTGGGAGTTTACCTGAATGGTAATTGGGAAATATCCCGAGAGATCTTTGGGAATTAAGAGATTAAGGGTATTTTCATGAGGTATAGAGAGAAGTCTGCTTTGGCGTATTGCACTGTGGAGATATGAAGGTTGATATAGAAACAGGAGAAGGCATCCTAGACCCCATCATTTTGTGTATGACAAATGTTTAGGAGCATATTCAGCATGAAAAGCTGAAAAATAGCCTGCCTTATTTACAACTTTAAAGAATTATTGTTCAGTCAAAAGTAGTTTATTTTTAGTTTCAAAGAGAAGGAACTGCTCATGAACTCCCCTCTGTGTCTACCGTTCCTTAAGGTAATGTCTGTGGTAACATTAGGTGTCGGGGGGGGGAGGGGTTCCAGGAGAGCTGTAGCAGCAGGAACATGTTACGTGTTCCAAAAGTGAAGTTATCCCTTAAGTGGTTTGTCTCATCCATGTAAACTGATACATTCTGCTGGAGTGTTTGTACTTGTGAAAAACAACAGATTTTCTGGTGGAATCATCAGATAAAAATAGAAGAAAAAGCCTAAAAAAGGAAACAATATAGCCATGACATCTAAGAATTGGTAAGCTGAAATATAATAAATGTTTGCTTTTGGGTTTTATACTTCTTTAAATGTTATTGTAGTTAATATTTTTTTCAAGGCATGTTAACTGTTGCATATTTGGTTGTCTCTTTTTGGGAACCAAGATAATGTAGCAATCTTAAAGCGGAGTTCCGGCCCCCCACCACTTCCCCCAAAAAAATTAAAATTCAGCAGCTACAAATACTGTAGAAAAAGAGAAAACAGGTGGCGCACACACCTAGTGCATTATCCAAGGTTTATTGTAAAGAGTAAAAAATAATAAAAACACTCACAAATGAAGCATGTATCTAAAAAGCATAGAAAAATGACGATGGCCACAATGGCAGGCAAGGTGTCCTCACTGTCAGTGCGGTCAAATGGCTGACGCATTTCGGGGACGAATCCCTTTCCTCAGAGCTAATGACCAGCCTCTGATGCAGATGTGTAATGGATGAAAAGTGGGAGCCTTGCTGGTGATGCCTCAAATACAAATACTGTAGCTGCTGACTTTTAATATTAGAGCACTTACCTGTCCAGGCATCCAGTGGTGTCCCCACCCCAAGCCAATTCTTCAATTGGCTGTCAGGTGCTGGTGGTGCCATCTTTTCTTACTGCGCATGCACGAAGCATGCTGCGTTTGTGAATGGGCTGCAGTCCTCTGGGACTTGGAAGTGTCCCAGAGGACTGCTTTGGGTGCCAAACGTCTGGCTCATTTTGCTGCAAAAGTGAGAGCGGGTACGTGTCAAAACCAGGTATCTGCTCATCCCTCCCCCCAAAAGGTGCCAAATGTGGCAGCGGAGGGGGGGATGGAGGCAGAAAAGCAGAGCTTCCACTTTTAGGAGGAACTCTGCTTTAACGGGGTTGACTGTAAGGGGCTGAATGGAGGAGGTACATTTTTGTAGAGAGCAGGGTCTGCCCATTGATTCAGGGAAGATGTGTTTGGTTACCTTGTTTACCTATGATTAAGTGGTGACAAGTTGATGCTGCTTCATTGTTGTAGAGAAACAATGCTGAAAGTGATTGTGTCATGCATAAAGAAGAGTCAGTGTATTAATCATTCCAGGGAGTTAAAATGCATATAATTAAGCTTCATTTCCTCGCCTGCAGTGGAAAGTAGATTTCAACACTTGCTGCATATTAATTTTGTGTTATTCATTTTGGGTGCTACAAAGATGTTAACCAAGTAGAGAGGGAGATTTAAAGGGGCCTATGAAGATTTGACATTTTTCTAGAGATCGTGGCCTGTTCACTGATTTTAGAAAAGATCACATGCTCTTTCACTGAGGACTAGTTGCCAGAATAGAGTCAGCTGCAATCTCCCCATAGCCAATACCAGGAGGAGGCTGGAAAACCTAATGTAACAGCTGTTGGCAGTTGCTCTGGGGTGAGCCAAGCAATATCATCTCCTTAGTTCGTCTTCTGTGAAGGCCATTTAAAAGATCACCTTTTGTTGTGAGTGTTCCACATGGGGTTTGGTGGTACAAAGAAAGTCGGGTAGCCTGTTGATAGTCTCCCAAATGTAAAAAACAGGAATTTGGATGCCTTGGGGAAAAGCAATTGGTTGTGCTGACAGACAGTATGTGTGATATGTTACAGTTAGCCCTTCCATGTCTGAAACTCTAACTACCAAGAAGAAGCTCTACAATTTTCCTTATTAAAGTTTTCAAAGAGAACCAATAATATACAGTCAGGTCCATAAATATTGGGACATCGACACAATTCTAACATTTTGGCTCTATACACCACCACAATGGATTTGAAATGAAATGAACAAGATGTGCTTTAACTGCAGACTGTCAGCTTTAATTTGAGGGTATTTACATCCAAATCAGGTGAACAGTGTAGGAATTACAACAGTTTGCATATCTAAAAAAGCCTTCACAGTTCTGGAACAACATCCTATGGACAGATGACACCAAGATCAACTTTTACCAGAGTGATGGGAAGAGAAGAGTATGGAGAAGGAAAGGAACTGCTCATGATCCTAAGCATACCACCTCATCAGTGAAGCATGGTGGTGGTAGTGTCATGGCGTGGGCATGTATGGCTGCCAATGGAACTGGTTCTCTTGTATTTATTGATGATGTGACTGCTGACAAAAGCAGCAGGATGAATTCTGAAGTGTTTCGGGCAATATTATCTGCTCATATTCAGCCAAATGCTTCAGAACGCATTGGACGCCGCTTCACAGTGCAGATGGACAATGACCCAAAGCATACTGCAAAAGCAACCAAAGAGTTTTTTAAGGGAATGAAGTGGAATGTTATGCAATGGCCAAGTCAATCACCTGACCTGAATCCGATTGAGCATGCATTTCACTTGCTGAAGACAAAACTGAAGGGAAAATGCCCCAAGAACAAGCAGGAACTGAAGACAGTTGCAGTAGAGGCCTAGCAGAGCATCACCAGGGATGAAACCCAGCGTCTGGTGATGTCTATGCGTTCCAGACTTCAGGCTGTAATTGACTGCAAAGGATTTGCAACCAAGTCTTAAAAAGTGAAAGTTTGATTTATGATTATTACTCTGTCCCATTACTTTTGGTCCCTTAACAAGTGGGAGGCACATATGCAAACTGTTGTAATTCCTACAACGTTCACCTGATTTGGATGGAAATACCCTCAAATTAAAGCTGACAGTCTGCAGTTAAAGCACATCTTGTTCGTTTCATTTCAAATCCATTGTGGTGGTGTATAGAGCCAAAAATGTTAGAATTGTGTTGATGTCCCATTATTTATGGACCTGACTGTATCTCCCTAATTATTCATCAGCTATATGTCATAAAGAAAAATTGTGTAAGGGGATATATAGGGGTAACAGAGGAAGCTGTTCTGGCATCCCATATGCCTGTTCTGGAATAAGAGAGCATGGCGGACTCTCAACTTGTTTCCTGGCTGATTTATTTTCTCTATTGCAAGGTCTAAAACCAATTTGTATCTAAGTTTCATGTTTACCTATGTTTGTACAAATAGGTGCTACTGTAAACCTAGAACTCTTGTTAAAGACCTAAAGACATTATGCATTTCAGTGTCCTCTTCAGGACCATTTCAGTTGAAGGAAAGTTGCAGTGCTAATCTAAAACAGTGCTGTAGACCACATTCAGTTTATATAACAAGAAACAATGCAAACATGGCAATGGTCACTCATAAACTGGACCAATTTAATAAATTTTAAATACACCTAACACTAGAAAACAGTTTGCATGCACACATCAAATTATCCCTTTTGTCATTCAAGTGCATTTCCTTTTGTAGGAGCAGGTATGTGAATTTAAATACACAGAAACTTTGGAGCCAGCAAGTCCACTAATCTGCATTAACATGCTTGCCTTGCATGGCCTTCCTGAGTTTCACCTTTATGTGTCATTTTGTTTAATTGCAGCCATACCTAACTGAGATAACATTTGTCTGACATCTATACCTGTTTGGTTACATTGTTTACCTATGATTAAGTAGTGACTAGTTGATGTTGCTTCATTGCTGTAGAGAAACAAAGCTGAAAGTGATTGTATCTTGTCATAAAAGAACTATTTATTAGATAGCCAAGCTTTGAAGTAAATGCAAAATCTCCTTATTTTTTCTGGATCAGGGTGAAACTAACCTCTGTTTGAATTTAGGATGTAATGGCTGCATCAGTGAAATTCTGTATCCCACTTTAATGTAATAGTGAAGTCTCTGCTTTTTTTTTTAGATTAAAGTGGTTTGAAAGCCCTCTTTTTTTTTTTAAATAATAAACACATCATACTTACCTGCTCTGTGTAATGGTTTTTCACAGAGCAAGCCCGATCCTCCTCTTTTCAGGACCCCCACTAGAGCTTCTGTCTCCTCCCCCTTGCCAAGTTCCCCCAGAGCAAGCAGCTGGCTCTGGTGGCTCTCGTGCCTGCTTGCTCCTGAGCCACCTCTGCATGTGTATGGGACAGCTTGGCTTAGTCTTACCAAAGGATCCCGCTGCTGTGGCTCAGCCAATGAGGAGAGAGAGTCCCAGGAGAAACTGTCATGCCTACCACTTTAATAGTGATGGGGAGCTGAACCCTGAAGGTTTTTTACCTTCATGCATAGAATGCATGGAGGTAAAAAACCTTCAGCCTTTAGAACCACTTTAAAAGTAATACACTCTCCATATACATTACCATTAAACAAAGCAATTACTTTCAATATGTGAGAAAGCACACATAGAGGCTTTCACTGCCACTTCCCCAGATGCCTCAGCACTACTTCCCCTAAGGTCTGTGCATAAGAATGGGTGTCTCCATAGAACCCTGCTAGGGCAAGGAGACACCAACAACAGGGGGGAGGGAACAACAACAGTAGAGCTAAACAGAGAAGGAAGAAAGCAAACCTTTGGAAAATAACCAAAGCAGCAGCTAAGGTAAGTCTGGACCCCTGCTGCAGAAGACATTAAAAGATACAGTTTAATAATATCACTTTAAAAGGTAATCACAGGGAAGCAACTAGGTTCCAGGATTCCAATACCTTTTAAACCTCTGTAGCTCTGTTAAGGATATAAGCATAGGTGCCTTCTTAGAAGTACCATGGCAGAAAAGTAAAAACAGAAACATATCAACATAGAAAATTCATGGTAGAAAAAAGAACAATTGGTCCATTGAGTCTGCCCCATTTTTTAATTATTTTTTTAATACATATTTTTTTTTTCTTTTTCTGTCTGAGAATAGATTTTGTCCCCCAAGCATGTTTGAATCCACTTACTCTTGACTGACTCATTACCCCTGCTGAAAGTCTATTACTAGCATCAACTACTCTTTTGGTAAAAAAAAAATACTTTTTAATATTAGTTTTGAACTTTTCTCCTGCTAGTGTGAGGTGATGTCCCTATTTTCTTGATCTTAGCTTCATACTGAAAATACTGTCTTCCTTAGCCTTATCCGCCCCCTTGATATATTTAAATGTTTCAGTCAGCTCCTCGTTCCCTACCTTCCTCCAGACTGTACGTATTAAGTTCCTGAAGTCTCTCTTGATATGTTTTATCCCCCAGACCTTTCACCATGGCGAGTTTTTTGAAGTTGTAGTTTGTTGTCGCAATTTTTTTGGAAAATTAAGAGATTAACCTCTTAATACCTGGCGGTATTCCCGAGTGTAGCTCGGGGTAAAATTTCAGTACCAAGAGCGGTAACCCCGAGCAACACTCGGGCTTACCATGCGGCGTTGCTCAGGGAGTCCCTGCAGCGCTTACCTTATCCTTTGCTCCCGCGATATGTCCCCTGCAGCGTCCCCGGCCATCTCCTCCGGCCGATGACGGCATCCGGCTTCCGTGTTCCGGTCCCTGTGACGTCGGGACGTTCGGGCGCCAGAACCGGCGGCAAATTTGACATTTTTAAAAAATTTCATTTTTTAAAAAATGATTATTATATAGTAAAACATTGCTGTTTCAATGCATTTCACATACATTTTGTCCCTAGTGCTTTGTTCTGTGCCCTGTCTGCATTTTGACTGTTCTTTCTGCCTGGAAACTGAGAAATGTCCATGGCATCCAAAAAGCTTCCCTTTATGTCAAAATCAGTTTTAGACCAGCTAGAGAACAGCGATATAAATCAGAACCACTTGCAGAATTGAGTGATAATGGGAAATTCGTCATCAGACACTGAAAACGATTTTGCGACTTTGCTCAGCGATGTGTGAATTTGCCTCTGTATTTCAAATTTCAGTGTTTTGGTTTGATTATATTATTGAATTAAATATATTATTATGATTATTTATTAAATTCGTGTTTCAAGTTTTATCATATCCGGAATGTTTACTAGACTCTTGTTCGGACAGATTTCAGTGAGTTATTCCCAAAAATTACAGCCTACAATAAAAAACTACATATTTCCATGCAAAAAAATGGTACCGCTTTCAGCACCAAAAATCGGAAATAATCATACTGCCAGGGAGGTTAATTAATTTTTTTTACAGTTTTTTTAACATATTGTCACCAGTGCAGTACAGCGTCATCATATGACTGGTGTGGCGGGGATCAGGGATACTGACTGGTGACACTATGTTAAAAAAAATAAAAAATGTTGTACAATTGTTAACATTTTTATAAACTATTTTTTATATACCTTCATCAGAGTACTTCCATGTCACCATAGTAATACTGTACTACTCTGAGGGGGATCAGGATTTATTTTTTATTACAATGATCATCATTGTAACAGCAATGCTTTGAACTGAGTTTCATTCATAACAGGTGTGATTTCTAGTGATCTGTGATTGGTTACAGCTAATCATATACTACAGGGTGCTGTGACTGGCCCAGGCACCATGTGATAGCTGTCAGGAAATTACAGTATCATTGTATTGAAAGCAAAGCTGTTATGAATGAGATTTATTCATAACAGCTTCCCGAACTAGGAAGCAATCCACTGTGTCTGGTGTCCACAGCACCACGCTGATCCAAAACATTAGTGATATAGTGAAAAAAAAATGAATCAAATTACTCTCACATGATCTGCCCTCAGTAAAGCCATGCTGCTTTATTTCAGGCAAATTGTGTGTTTTTTAGTGATCAGTGATCCTTCATTGTAGGAGTTATTCCATTACCTCACGAGTGTCAAGCTGGTGGCCCTCCAGCTGTTGCCAAACTACAAGTCCCATGAGGCATTGCAAGATTGACAGTTACAAGCATGACTCCCACAGGCAGAGGCATGATGGTACTTGTAGTTTCACAACAGCTGAAGGGCCACCAGTTTGACACCCCTGCATTATCTTGACTACAGGAGATGTTAAACTCACTGGCCTGCAATTGGCAGCTTCTAACTTGCTACCTGTTTTGTGGATAGGTACAATATTAGCTGAGTGTGCGTCAGTCACGGGGAGCCTCTCGTGTTAGAAAAGATTGATTAAAAGATCTGTTAATAGTCCAACAACTATATCTTAAAGCTTGCTTAGTACTCTGGGATGAATACCATCAGGACACATTGGTTTATTAAGCTTTAGCCAAGCCAGTTCCTTTGCTGTCTCAAGAAATCCTGAAACTTAATCTTCATTTCTAGAACCAATATAACCCCCAACTTGTTATTGTCAGTGCAATTTCCTGAGTATATCTCAGAATTTATCCAGAAAGCATTGTTGCTGCTCCAGTCAACAATAGACATGTTCATGCTGGAAATATTTGCTTCATTTAATTAGGGATGCATTCATTCATTGAAGAATTTTGTTTCCTCTTATCTGTTATGTTGAACCGAACCGATTCATTTTCGGAATTCGTTTTTTATCTTCAGCATTCATTTCATATATTCATTGGCGCAGGTGGATTCAAGATATTTTGCCGGTTTTTTAAATATTTCTATACTGTATATTAGTTTTCGATATTTTGGGTGGATTTGTTATTCATATATCGAAACTATTCAATATTTTCGGACACAACGGAATAAATAATGCATTATTTGGTGGCCCGAATTTTTCAAACCTAAGAATTGCATTAGACTGTGGAACTGAGCTAAATGACTGTGACAATTACAAATTCAATTAAAATCACAACTTTGCTGGAATCCGAACAAATTTGAAAATTGAATTTACTTCCCCATGGGCCCATACTGTTATTGCATCATATGGCATCATCCGAATGAAACAAATGTATTCTTTGTTAACTTTTTTTTTCAGATTTGTTGACATCCATTACTATTTCCATTCAGAGATTTGTATATATCTTAATCTCTGAAAATCAAAATTTTGCCCGGAAATCGATTTGTTACAAAACTCACATGTCTTGTTAACAATAGATATTGTGGGGCTGTTGCACTGATCCTCATATACAGTATACTGTATTTAAGAGCATCAGCAATTGCTGAATGAATATGAGGCACTCAAGCTGAGCCAGGGGCAGACTGACCATTCGAGAACTCAGGCACTGCCCGAGGGCCTGGGGTCAGTAGGGGGCCCCATGAGATGCCCCTGGTACCTTTCATAGGCTTTTTTTTTGTGTGTTCTGAGTGTGGGCAAGGACACAGGGGCCCCATGAGTTGTCAGTCCGCCCCTGAGCTGAGCCCATTACATACAAAATATTGGGTGCATAAATGTCAGGGAATGGGAAGATCGCCGCAGCGATCGAATCTGCACATGCGTAGAATCCTGACAAAACGTACAGGCAGGTGGGCACTAGGACACAGGCGCGCCTGTCACCAATGACGGCGCCGGGCAAGCACTAGGACCCAGGAGCACGTGTCAGGAGTCGGGCAGGCTATTTAAACCCCGCTCTTGCAATGCTCAAGTGCCGTATGGTCTTTCCTGTGTTCTGTGAGTTTACTTTGCTGCTGACCCTGCCTGATCCTGATCTGCTGACTTCTCCTGCTCTGACCCCTGGCTTGCCTGACCATTCTCCTGCCTGCTCCTGCACTTTTGATCTCCAGTTGCCAAACCCGGACCGTGACCCGTTTATTCCTTTGCCTGTTGTTTGCACCGACCTGCTCCGCTATTACCGACCCGGCCTGTCTGACCTCGCTTACTCTACCTCCTCACATCAGACTCTCACCTGCTGCATACCATCGACAGGTGCCTCTACCACAGCTGGTTGCACCCAGGGGTCGCGACCTGGTCTCGGCTTGCTCCAAGTCCATCCCCACCATCAGGGGCTCTGGTGAACAAGCAGGTCGGAACTAGGATTCCGCGCCCTGGGGAATTCTGGTCTGTGGAATGCTAGAGGTTACCACCGGCTGGTCCCTAACAATAGCTGACATTGTAAAGAATAAGACTCAACCATTGGTGGTGTCACACCAAGAGCTCTGTGGGAAGTGCCATGGTCACTTCCAACAAGGGTACTGTGCCCCGTGGGACATGCTTGGCGGCAGTGCTACATGTGCCCAAAGTCAAGCATGCGACTCACTTTTTTTAATATTGTCCCTTAAGTAAAAATTTGATTTGATGGCTGTGCCACAGAAAAGAATAGGGGAAACCACTAAAAACTCCTGATGGAAGTCTGATATGTTGAGGTGGAGCTTGTAGAGTGAACTATTAAATGCCGCATTGCTGAATATGATTACTAGTAAGGAAATGATTCTGATATGAATATACAGGTGACCTGTGTGAATCAAAGATTAGGTCATAGTCACGCAGTGAGTTCTGAGCTTCACAGCAAATTTGTTACCTGAAATGAGTTGCTTACTCATACGAACTAAAGGTTCCCACAGACTTTATATGAGAATTAGATGGCTTATTAATGTTGTTGGATCACCTTCAAGAATTAAAGCAATTGGACAGGTTAGAAAACCTTAAGATCAGCTGGAGCAGAGACTGACTGCATCCTGCAAAGCCACACCTTCTCCTCCCTGCTCCATTATCTATATCGAAATTCTTATAATCAGGTCTTTCCTGTTTAATTCAATTTTATTTTATTGGGGGCTTTATTTTTAGAATACCATCTTTGCCTGTATTTCCCTTAACTTCCTGTCCTAGAGAGACACAAAAGGGAAAGAAAGGAAATCTCACCAAAATGAGGGGAATTTCTCATTTAGCCAATTGTTACTTGCTCTGGCAATAACAACATTTTGGATCTCCCCCTTACTTTCTATCTCAATGGCAGTCATCACTAGAACAAATAGAGTGTGTGAATCTCCCTAGCAGGGACACAGACCATAATAAAAACATAACACAAAATGCTTTGCCTTTACATTAACTTTAAAACCCAACTGAAACCTTTTTATTTCATACTGTAATAATTTAAGGTCACATACAGTATATAGTAATAAATATGAGGCTTTTTAACTTTTTATCAGTGCTGCTGAAAAGGTTAAATTACCCCACACTGCTGGCACATAGTGGAGTCAGACCACAGGTGTCTCATACAAAGCAGCGGTCCCACTCCCACTGTCCAACCCCTCCCCCCTTCTTGCCAAAAACTGCTTGAACTACTTGCCTTCCAGGCACTTTTACCCGCTTCCTGCCCAGGCCAATTTTCAGCTTTTAGCCCTGTCGCACTTTGAATGACAATTGCGCGGTCATGCAACACTGTACCCATATGAAATTTTTATAATTTTTTCACACAAATGGAAATACCATTTTGGTGGGATTTAATCGACACTGGGTGTTTTATTTTATGCACTATAAACAAAAAAAGAGCAAAAAATTTGAAAAAAAAAAAGTTTCTTTGTTTCTATTATAAAATTTTGCAAACAGGTAATTTTTCTCCTTCACTCATGTGTGTTGATGAGGCTGCACTGATAGCCACCAGTGATGGGCACTGATAGGCAGTACTGATGGGCACTGATGAGGTGGCACAGATAGGTAGCACTGATCGGCTGCACTGATGAGGTCGCACTGATGTGGCGGCACTGGTGGACATTGATGAGGAGGCACTGATGATGCTGCACTGATATGCAGCAATGATGGGCACTGGTAGGTGGCATTGATGGGCAGCACTGACTGATGGCACTGACTGATGGCACTGACTGGCAACACTGTTGGGTGGCACTGATGGGTGGCACTGCTGGACACTGGTTGGTGGCACTACTGGTCGGCACTGCAGGGCACTGATCATCAGTGCCCTAATGATCAGTGCCAATCTGCTCTGTGACAGTTGCTGCTTATCGGCAGTACTTTCCTTATGCTGTGATAGCGTGAGGAAAATGCTTCCAATAACCAGCAACTGTATTTACTCGGTGATCTGCTGTGTCATTAGACATAGCTAATTACATGGTAAAAGGCCACTGTGATTGGCCTTTTACCTCATCATGTGACCAGCTGTGTCCGTAGAACACAGTGATCACGGAGATCACCAGGTGCGCTCCGCTGGGGGCTCGCAGGAAGGTGCGTTCTGGGAGGACGTCATATGACGCCCTCCCAGAACTGGACAACCGCGCTGTAGCCGTCATTTAGCTATAGCGCGGTTGGCAAGTGGTTAATTAACAGCACTGAGCAGAAACAAGTCTGATAAACAGCATATCAAATTGCTTTATCTGGATCTTCTCTTTATAAATAAAACATACTACACTATCAGTACTATTTTGCCCCCTGGCTCGTTCTTTGCGAGCCTCACAAGGTGGAGCCTTCTGGAGAGTGCAACTAGAGATCTGGACTGCACTGGACTTACTGGTGAGCCTGAGGTGACCCCCGAGTGTGAGATATATCATCCCTGAGTGTCCACCATAGTGCCGGATGTCACCATAACTGCTGACCAAACCTAGATGTCACTACGGATATGCTATACATATAATGCCTTGATTATATGTACTTCTGGTAAGTGCATTATTGTACCAGATTCTTACACCAGCAAATTGAAGTCACGTAACACCGATCACCATTTGTTCTATTCAGTTTTATTGACTTATCACCACTGTCACCTTTGGAATGACATCTGTATTAGCAACGGTTACTATAACGTGCACATTATCGCGCTGCTTTGGCACCTATAATAGTGATCATACTTGTTCGCATGTATTTGAGTTTTTATGAGCCATATCGGTTTATTATTTATCTAGCGCTGCATATCTATTGATAAGTCTGATAAACAGGCTGCCACTAAAATGGTCAAGTTGCTTCATTTGGTTCAAGCTGATTTCTTTTAAAAGATGGCTATGTATACATTGCTTTTTTGCTCAATAAACGGATTGAACAAGAAAAACTGGAAATATGAAATGACTTTGTTTTATAGATCAAAAAGTATTCCCCACTGTAACTTTTCATTGATTGCATATAATATTCTAATTTTCTGAGATTGTGGATTTGGGGTTTTCATGAGCTGTAAGCCATAATCATCACAATTATGACAAATCACGGCTTAAACTATTTTGCTTTGTATGTAATGAGTCTATCTCATATATTAGTTTCACCTTTTAAGTTGCATTACTGAAATAAATGAACTTTTGCACGATATTCTAATTTTTCGAGTTTTACCTGTATATAGTGCCAACAGTTTGCACAGGGCTTTCCAATATAAAGGGAGACATTACAATTACAATACATGAAAAAGGAAACGATGTGGCGCTGCTACCTATGAATAAACCCTAAACCTGTAAAAATAAACTCATAAACGCATGTAAATATCCACAATAAAACAAATAAAATGAATACACAAATAAAGTGATATTATAGTGCATGTGATAAATGCCAACTATATAAATGAGAAAAGGACCATGCATAAGCTGGTAATGATGCCTAAACGCAGTGTATGTGCATAGAAAACAAACCACACAACAATCACACCAATCTGGACTGAATGTCCAATTTTCACGTGATCGTGAGTAATCTAATGATAGAACTACTATAGGTGCTCCAAATTTCTCAAAAAAATACCCCACATTAAGTATCAAAACGCATGTACGTATAACATATATACAAAATGAACCAACCCACTAAATCAATACGTGAAAAAACACATCACATTTCATGCAAATACTCAATAAAACGATGAAAAACACAAATCAATATATCTACATGCATATGGTGCAAAAAATATATCTCATGCCGTGCAGAACATACATTTAGCACACCCTAATATAACAAAAAATGTCCAAGATGGGTGCAATACACATAAAAATGAAAACTTGGGAACTTGAGTGATCTGTGCAGATGGTGACAAGAGGGCATCCACTAATGGAAAAAATGCACGCTCACCTCCCCGTGTCGACCCGTAAAGGGTCACAACGCTATTAGGATCTCTATCACTGGATCATTCATATGTAAAGCTCCTCCATAACTGCATCACTTTCTCCTGGATGACATCCCTCTTTCAGACTGGTATATGTAATGGCAGACCTCTTTCCCGAAGTGTAGTGAGTATGGCCAGTAACTCTCATAGAATATAAGCAGAAGCTCCAAATAGTGTAATACTGCTTTTATTAAGAAATGTAGGTAACAGTAAGATATGCACTCACATAATCCTCCTTCTTGTGAACAGCATAAACAGATATTTCCCTTCACAATGGGTGTAGCTGAATGGATGCACAAAGATGGCATCCGACCGGAAGTATGTCACCGCACGCCTATGCGTTACGTCACGTGTATCTCATGACTTCCAATTACAATACAGTTCAGTACAGAAGGAATAGGAGGGTCCTGCTCATGGAGCTTACATTCTAAAGCAACATCACTTTCAAGTTGGGACTTGGTGGGACAAAGGTGGGAGTGACACCCACTCAAGGCATGAAACATACAAACATACAGAATAATAGGTAACAATTTACAAGATCAAGTATCCGAAGCACTAAGCCCCATAAGGTGTAATTAACCAATACACAAAAGTATAAATAGCAATATCAAGTTGTCAATCTAGGCATTTCATGGTGCAGAGTTACCATTTAAATTGTAGTGCAAAATTTCCTCAAAGTGAGAGGGAAAAAAAAAGGAGAAAAAGAACAGATGAGAGAAGAAGTAAAAAAGGAGGGGGAGTATGGGGGGAGGGGAAAGGAGAGGAAAGAGAAGGGGAAGCAATAGAAGGAGGTCATCTGATTCCGAAAGGCCAAAGCTATGATTGCTATATCAAATAAGGATAAGATATCAGGGCTCAAGTAGAGAAGAGTCAAAGCCAGATGGTAAAAAAATTGTCCACCCATGGCTTCCAGACCTTAAGGTGTTTGTGAACTGTATCTGTCAGGGTGGCCTCAATTTTACTATGGATCATCGCTTCTGCAGTCTCTAGGATGCACAGGGTCAAAGTCTTCCTGGCCTTCACCACTGTTTGTTTGGAAGCAGTGAAAAGCTGTATCACAAGTTTTATCTGAGCTCTCATAGGGTCAAGAGCACAATGGTTTAACAGGGCAAATGTAGGATCTGGTGTAATATTGGTTTTCACTAAGACTGATATGATTTTAAAAATCTCGGCCCAGAATTGCTACACGACGGCACAGCCACTATACATGAGCATGTGTGTCTCGTTCTCAAAAGCCCCGGAAATATTCTGGAGAGTGAGTGGGTAGAAATGTATTGATTCTTGCCGGGACCTGATACCAACACAAGTTTGTAGTTTGTTTCCACAGCAGGACTATGCTGTGAAGAAGATTTAGTCATTGTCTAAATGCTATACCAGTCCTCTCTCTCCAGCTGGACTGCCAGGTCCAAGGCCCATTTAATAGCACAGAGGGGTAAAAAAAGAGGTCCCCATAGTATGATGAGTATATAATTTAGAGATATATTTCCCATGTTTTAGCAGGAGTCACAATAAAAAAGGCACTTTCCTTTTTAAAGTGAGCGATGAAGGCTATTAAGCTTTGAAATAATCTATAGTCAATCATTATTTTACTCTTGTCCATTTCAGAGTTTTAAGTATGTTCTGTCTAGCGTGCCAGACAGTGTTTAATGATTAGGTTTTAGCTGCCTAAAGTCTAAAGTTACATTAAGTATAACTAAAAACAAAAGTTTTTTTAGTTTTGGACAGAATGGAGAGGGATTTGAACACTTGTTGGTTTTTATTGCTATTTGTGCCCCCATTAGGGAGATTCATCCTCTCTATTTGTTCCGTTTATCTTATCATCAAAAGTTAAAGTAAAAGAAACCCCAAATTTCGGGTTGTCCCTAGAAAATAGTGGAGAAGAAATTTTCCAATGGGCCACCCGTGACCTGGGGATCCCCAAGGAATTTCCTTAAATTGCAGAGATTTTCTCACTTCTCGTTTTGACTATGGGACAAGAAGCAGGGCCATCTTTAATAATGATTGGACCCTGGGCAAACATTTTCTTGGGCCCTCCCATGGAATTTCACTCTCCACCTGACATAATAAATACAGAAAAAACCCACAGAGAAGGATATAGCACCTCAAAGGCTACTACGGCAGTATTTATTGTAGACATAAAAACTGTAAAAAGGATATACATATCATACCATAAAAATACAATGCGTGTACCCTGATCCTGTCCACCCCTCCCTCCTCCACCCCTCCCTGCTCCACCCCTCCACTCCCCATCAGTCCCCACTCTCACACCACCCCACATCCCCCCCTCTGGAAACTCCAGTATCACCCCGATATGCCCCCACTCCAGAGCACCCGGGGCAACCCCATCCACCCCTCACCGTATGTCCCTAAGTCCCTCTGTCCTGCAAGAATGGAACAGGTCCCCCAAAAAGTCCCTCTGGCGGAAGGAGGAGGAGGGGCTACAAGTAGGTATACTTTTTTTGACTGTAGTAATTAGTGTTTTGAACGTAAGGTTTATGTACCTACTGTATGTAAGTCATCCCTTAATGTTTTTTTTTGCCACAAAGATACAACCTAAGATAGAGAGCATTTATTCCAAGTTATTCCAAACCTATGTTTCTAAGATGTAGAGATGTGGAAACAAAAAAACAATAAAATCAGAAAATTATGGCAAAATACAGCAAAAGGAATGAAAATACAGCATTGCCTTACGACATTGTACAAGTCATCTGTGACATCTCAAATCTAAAAAGAATTTACTTTTCATTTGGACTGGACAAATCTTTCTTTTAATCAAAACTAAGTCAACAATTTAATTGTTTTTGGTATATTGATACTAGCTAACTACAGATTTGTTTTAACATTGCTCTAAAATATTAAGGTCTTTAAAATGAATTTAATTATTTGAATAATCTTTGACTTGAACATCTACAAAGGATTGTTAAGGATTAAAACATATTTTAAGTTAAAATAATGTTTCTTATTAGCAAAGTAAGAACAGAAAGTACATCAAAGGAATAAAACCTCTTCCTCTATGTAATTAGAAAAATAACTGCTAATCCAAAAGTAGAACATAATTTAGTTTAACTTATCTACTCATTTCTTTTTTTAAACATTAGTGTGAAAAACACTTATCCAGTGGCGTTAATAAGTAATCTGCTGCCGCTTAACAAATTGGTTGTTTCTAAGCCCTGAAGAATTCTTCACTTTAAACTAAGCTACTTTTTTGTTTTCTGAAAGTTTTTCCCTAGATGTAAATGTTGTTCCTATGGAGCTTTGAGAAGCTGTGATAAACTAGGCGAACATTTTTGCTGTGAAACAAGTGGTTGCAAAACTATTCTGTTTACCACTAAGTGACTGTATAAAGGTAATTTAAGTTATGGCATGTGCACTTTAGTAATTAAGTTACAGTGTCCTTGTAAAAGGTCACAAGGTATTTTTAGGTGGGTTATTTTCAATAGATTATGAGGCTAACAGCTGATTTTTTCTATGCAATGAAAAAAAAATTGTCATGAGCAAAACATGAATTGCTAAACTACCCTTTTGTAAATGCAAGTTTCCTGGCTGTCATGCTGAGCCTATTGTTTCAATACTTTAAGCCACTGACCTAAAAAAGTATGCACATCAAGACTTTCCATTTGACCTGCATAGTTGACCCCGGTTAGTGATTTCTCTCCAAAATAAGGGAAATTCTCTTAGACAATTATCACTGGAACAAGTGTCTCTACTTGAAGATTTACTCTCTATTCTTGTTATAGTGAAAGCTCAAAACGTTAGATTTTTCTCACTTTTTGTCACGTACCTGGTGGAGGGGCCTGATGAGAAAGGCTTCTCTTACCCCTCTGGCTCAAGACCAATAATAAAGGAGGGAAGGTGGCACAAAAGTGCAGAGCTGCACGAGTATCTGTTAATCTTGCTGAGCAAGGTGTTCAAGCCAGAGCAGAAGGAAGTCGAAAGTGGACCACAGTGGAATGGACTGGCTGGGTGACGGCAAGAAAACTGTCTAGAACAGGCAGGTACTGGTTGTCAGCAGACAGGTGCCAAGCAGGTGCTGGCTGGTAGCAGTTAGGTGGTAGGTAGGCACTGGCTGGTAGTTATCCAGGGACAAGCAGGTGCTGGCTGGTTAGCAAGCAGGAAATGAGCAGGTACTGGCTAGTAGCAGGTAAGTGCTTCATGTGAATTGCTAGGCAATGGGTAGAGGAAAAGTGGACTCAGACATGCTGAATCAGAGACTGGCAATTGGATCAAATACAAGTACATAGACAAGACAATAGTCAGATTGCAGGTTAAAGTCAAAATTGGATCACCAGTACAGTGGCAACAGGAGCAGACAGAGGCAAAGATCAGGAAGCAGGCAGTCACTGCACGCAGAGTTCAAGGGCCAGACATAAAATTTCCCAACAACACTTACCAGCCAGTTTGGGAAACAACCAATTTGGCCCTGTGTAACATGTATGCATTAAAAAACAGAGTTTTGTTTGCACACATTTGCAAATTCATGTGTAAGCCACAGTCCCACATCAAGGGTCCTCTGTATATTGTGGACCTAACTAAAATTTCCAAAGCCTCCATAGTAGGAGCACATGCATAAATAGATACAGTGAGGAACAGAAGTATTTGAACACCCTGCGATTTTGCAAGTTCTCCCACTTAGAAATCATGGAGGGGTCTGAAATTCACATTGTAGGTGTATTCCCACTCTGAGAGACAGAATTAAAAAAAAAAAATTCAGGAAATCGCATTGTATGATTTTTAACGAATTTGTTTGTCTTTCACTGCTGAACATAAGTATTTGAACACCTGAGAAAAACAGTGTTAATATTTTGTACAGAAGCCTTTGTTTGCAATTACAGAGGTCAAACGTTTCCTGTAGTTCTTGACCACGTTTGCACACACTGCAACAGGGATTTTGACCCACTCCTCCACACAGATCTCCTCTAGATCTGTCAGGTTTCGGGGCTGTCGCTGAGCAACATGGAGTTTAAGCTCCCTCCAAAGATGTTCTATTGGATTTAGGTCTGGAGACTAGCTAGGCCACTCCAGAACCTTGATATGCTTCTTATGGAGCCACTCCTTGGTTATCCAGGTTGTGTGCTTCGGGTCATTGTCATGTTGGAAGACCCAGCCACGACCCATTTTCAATGCTCTGAATGAGGGAAGGAGGTTGTTGCTCAAAATCTCACAATAAATGGCCCCATTCATCCTCTCCTTAATACAGTGCAGTTGTCCTGTCCTCTTCGCAGAAAAGCACCCCCAAAGCATGATGTTACCACCCCCATGCTTCACAGTAGGGATGGTGTTCTTGGGATGCAACTCATCCTTTTTCCTGCAAACACGATGAGTGAAGTTTAGATCAAAAAGTTCTACTTTGGTCTCATCTGACCACATGACTTTCTCCCATGCCTCCTCTGGATCATCCAGATGGTCATTGGCAAGCTTCAGACGGGCCTGGACATGTGATGACTTGAGCAGGGGAACCTTCCGTGCAATGCATGATTTGA
The DNA here is from genome assembly GCF_062004578.1 of Staurois parvus. Classification (NCBI taxonomy): domain Eukaryota; kingdom Metazoa; phylum Chordata; class Amphibia; order Anura; family Ranidae; genus Staurois; species Staurois parvus. The sequence goes on along the minus strand of NW_028317813.1, from coordinate 599,111 downwards.
AACCATGACGGCGTAGTGTTCTACTGACAGTGAACTTTGAAACTGTGGTCCCAGCTCTCCATGTCATTGACCAGCTCCTCCCTTGTAGTTCTGGGCTGATTCCTCACCTTTCTTATCATCAGTGATACCCCACGAGGTGAGATCTTGCATGGAGCCCCAGTCTGAGGGAGACTGACAGTCATCTTTAGCCTCTTCCATTTTCTAACAATTGCTCCAACAGTTGATCTATTTTCACCAAGCTGCTTGGCAATTGCCCCGTAGCCCTTTCCAGCCCTGTGGAGGTCCACAATTTTGTCTCTGGTGTCTTTTGACAGCTCTTTGGTCTTGCCCATGGTAGTAGTTGGCGTATGACTGACTGTGGGGTGGACAGGTGTCTTTAAAGAGCTCAGACAGGTGCTACTAAGTTATATTAATGAGTGGAGTAGAGCTGGACTTTTTAAAGGCACAGTAACAGGTCTTTGAGAGCCAGAATTCTTGCTGTTTCTTAGGTGTTCAAATACTTATGTTCAGCAGTGCAAGACAAATAAACTCTTTAAAAATCATACAATGTGATTTCCTTTTTTTTTTTTTAAATTCTGTCTCTCAGAGTGGGAATGCACCTATAATGTGAATTTCAGACCCCTCCATGATTTCTAGGTGGGACAACTTGGAAAATCGCAGGGTGTTCAAATACTTCTGTTTCTCACTGTAGGTTAAGGGCAGGTGTGCCTGGAGGAGCCCATCCCTCTTTAAAGGTACAGGGATGAACATGATGCCCAGCTATACCAAAATTACAGCAAAGGCATTCAGCCACAGGGACGCACTGCATGCCATGCTATCATTTTGGCATAACTGGGTGTCACGTGCATCCCTGTACCTTTAAAGAGGGATGGGCTCCTCTAGGCACACCTGCCCTTAACCTATCCATTTATACATGTGCTCCTACTATGGAAGCTTTGGAAATCTTAGTTAGGTCCACAGTATCCAGAGGACCCTTGACTGTGGCTTACACATGTATTTACAAATGTGTGCAAACAAAACCCTCTGTTTTTAATACATACTGTTAGATAGGGCCAAATTGGTTGTTTCGCAAGCTGGCTGGTAAGTATTGCTCGGAAATCTTTTGTTTGTCTTGTGATGTGAATTGCCCTTCAATGCGCATCTTACTGCTAAGGCTGGTTATAGGTTGGGACGGTTGCCATATTTTTCTTGTAGCGTTCAAGGGATGGTCAGGATGAGCTGGGTCAGTAACTGGTATCAAATGCAGGTAACGGGTCACAGATCACATAAGAGTTGCTGTAGATGAGACAGCAGTGAATCTGAACATTGGCTCAGGTTATATAGCCCACCTGTCGCCAATATTAGTGACAGATGGGCGTGTATGGGCATGCAGTTGCACAAACAGATGACTCTGGTGACAATGATCAGGTAAAAAGATATCAATAAAAACCTCTAACCCTTCCCTTCTCTATGCAAATCTAAAATAAGACTTTAGATATACAGTTGTGTTCAAAATAATAGCAGTCAGACATCACTAACCGGATCAATCACTGTTTTTGGTAGAAATGATATTTCTACATGGCAAATAATTTACTAGCAGGTGTAGTAGAGTAATAGAAATCCAACAGACCCAACAGTCATGACATGCATGCTGCTGATTCTGTGTAATTGAATCACTAATTGAAAGGGGCATGTTCAAAATAATAGCAGTGTGGAGTTCTATTAGTGAGGTCATTCATTCTTTGAAAAACAGGTAGCAATTATTGCCCTTATTTAAGGAAGGAAGGCAGCAAATGTTGTACATGCTGGTTACACAAATTCTGAGGAAAATGGGTTGTTCCAGACATTGTTCAGAAGAACAGCGTACCTTGATTAAAAAGTTGATTGGAGAGGGGAAAACATATAAAGAAGTGCAGAAAATGATAGGCTGCTCAGCTAAAATGATCGCAAATGCTTTAAAATGGCAACCAAAACCTGAAAGACGTGGAAGAAAGCAAAAAACTACCATTCGAATGGATAGAAGAATAGCCAAAATGGCAAGGACTCAGCCAACAATCAGCTCCAGGAAGATCAAAGAAGGTCTAAAGTTACCTGTGAGTACAATTAGAAGACGCCTATGTGAAGCCAAGCTATCTGCAAGAAGCCCCTGCAAAGTCCCACTGTTGAAAAAAAGACATGTGCTGAAGAGGTTACAATTTGCCAAAGAGCACATTGACTGGCCTAAAGAGAAACGGCGCAACATTTTGTGAACTGATGAAAGTAAGATTGTTCTTTTTGGGTCTAGTGGCCGGAGACAGTTTGTCAGACGACCCCCAAACACTGAATTCAAGCCACAGTACACTGTGAAGACAGTGAAGCATGGTTGCGCAAGCATCATGATATGGGGATGTTTCTCATACTACGGTGTTGGGCCTATTTATCACATACCAGGGATCATGGATCAGTTTGAATACATCAGAATACTTGAAGAGGTCATGCTGCCTTATGCTGAAGAGGAAATGCCCTTGAAATGGGTGTACCTACAAGACAATGACCCCAAACACACCAGTAAACATGCAACATCTTGGTTCCAGACCAACAAGATTGACGTTATGGAGTGGCCAGCCCAATCCCCGGATCTTAATCCAATAGAAAACTTGTGGGGTGACATCAAAAATGCAGTTTCTGAGGCAAAACCAAGAAATAGAGAAGAACTGTGGAATGTAGTCCAATCATCCTGGGCTGGATACCTGTTCACAGGTGCCAGAAGTTGGTTGACTCCATGCAACACAGATGTACAGCAGTTCTCAGAAACAGTGCTTATACAACTAAATATTAATTAAGTGATTCAAAGGAAAGCAAAATCTTCACACATTTTTCAGTTTATATAGTGAATGTTTGAGTTTGTAAAGAAGAATACAAACACTGCTATTTTTTTGAACAGTCTAATATTCACTCTTCTTCAATTTTTTTAGAGGAACAACACAAATTTGATATATTTTTCTTCATGTTTTGATTTGGAATAGAATATGTAGTGTTCCCAATGCATTTGTGTGTATGGAAATAAAAGCTATTAGAAGGATTTTGAGCTTTATTCACTTATTTCAACACACTGCTATTATTTTGAACACAACTGTACTTTAATTCTAGGAATCTGGCAGCATGCATCATGAATAGTTAATGGATTCGTTTCAAACCCGCTTCTTTGTGCCTTGCGGTTCTTCCAGTTACTATGTGAGACCACATATTCTGTTTTTGAACTCACTGAAAGTTGTGGGAGTTGGGAGGGGATAGGGCCAAGTGACAACTGCAGGATTTCAAGTCATTATTTACATAGTACAGTGTAATGGGTTTTAGGCCTCCTATGGTATTCTGATATAATAAATAAACTTAGAACATGAGCATTTTCCTTTACGTTTTAGCATTTATATCAAACTGACACTTTGGTAGCCCTAACTTGGTAAAGGTACACTTTAAAGTGCACTTGTGTCCACTCCAGACTATGACCATGTAAGTTTTTAAAAAGCAGTAGAAAGATCACAGCAGAGACTCATGCACATAGCTGCCTTGGGACATGCAATGTAAAGTTAAGGTGTATTCCACCACCTGAAAGCAACAGGTACTGACACTCCATAGAAATTAATATTTTTACACGGCTGTATGCGGGTATATACTGATACTTACAGAAACTAATGCATGAATATAGACAAAATATTATCATAGAGGATTTATGCCAGTGCACATCGACTATGATACCCTTGGTGGTCAATCCACAATTACCCCATGATCTAAATAAGAATACCTTTCATCAATGGAAAGTAGGAGGATGCCTAAAACTACATCCTATGATAAAAATACAGACCAACTCAACCTTCAAGAAATCAGAGTAAACTGGGGTATCACTACCTTATATGTTCAGAAAATAAAATCTAATCAGACGCTTGGTAAACAGTCTGCCCAGACCCTTACACACCTTAGACAACTTCTACCCTATAGAACAACTGCTTTTGGCAGAAAAAGAACCCTCCACATTGTACCTCCCTCTTCTACAAGATACTACCTACTCTAAACCTCACATCACCTTCCTAATATATAATTGAGTGGAAGGGAGAAGATCCCCCCAGAACAAATAAACAAGATCTTTAATTTAGCTTACATTTCCTTAAGTAGCACCAACATTGCTAGAAGTAACATTAAACTATAATACAGATGGTATCACAACCCACTTCTTATGAATAAATGGGACCACAAATATCCCCCCCACCCTCCATACTGGAGATGTCATCAAGATATTGAGTATCTTTGTAAGTTTTAATTAAAGCAGAAGTTTACTCTCAATTAAAATGAACTATTTTTATTCCTTAAAGTGGTTCTAAAGGTTCAAGGATTTTTACCTTCATGCATTCTATGCATGAAAGTAGAAAACCTTCTGTGTATTTGAGCCTCCCCAGCCCCCCTTAACATTTACCTGAGCACCCTCTCAATCCAGCGATGCCAATGAGAGCCTCGATTCCCCGGGGACTCTGACTCCTGATTAGCTGAGGCCATTGGCTCCCACTGCTGTCAATTACAGCCAGTGAGCCAATCAGGAGAGGGAGGGGTGGGGCCAAGCCACAACTGTGTGTAAGTGGACACACAAAGCTGTGGCTCAGAAGTGCTCCTGCTTGGGTGCCACAATAGCAAGCTGCTTGCTGTGGGGGCACCCAACAGGAGGGAGGGGCCAGGCGTTCCGGCAGGGGACCCAAGAAGAGGAGGATCCAAGCTGATCTGTGAAAAAACTCAGCACAAAGCAGGTAAGTATAACATGTTTATTATTTTTTTCTAAAAAAAGAAAACAAGACTTTAGCATCACTTTAACCACTTGCCCTCTAGAGGATTTACCCCCCTTCCTGACCAGACCATTTTTTGCTGTTCAGCATTGCGATATTTTGATTGGTAATTGCGTGGTCATGCAATGCTGTACCCAAACAAAATGTATGTCCTTTTTTCAAACAAACAGAGCTTTCTTTTGGAGGTATTTGATCACCTCTGCGGTTTTTAATTCAAAGTTAGTCATAAATTTATGCTAAAATGTATTCTGTTACATGTCTTTGGGAAAAAAAATCCCAATACATGTATATTAATTGGTTTGTGTGAAAGTTATAGTGTCTACAAACTATGGTATATATATTGGAATTTACGTAGCTTTTACTTTCTGACTGCCTATCACATTTCCTGAGGTGCTAAAATGCCACGGCAGTACAAACCCCCCCAAATGACCCCATTTTGGAAAGTAGACACCCCAAGGATTTTGCAGAGTCCATGGAACATTTTATTTTTTGCCACAAATTTTTTGAATATGACAATTTTAGGTTTTTTTACACATAGTTGTCACTTTAATGATATATTGCTCATGCATGCCATGGGTATTAGTGGAATAACACCCCAAAATACATTCTTCTACTTCTTCTGAGTATGGGCATATTACATGTGAGAGACTTTTTGGCAGCCTAGCTACATAAATGCCCCCAAAATCCAATGACCACCTCCAGGCTTTCAAAGGGCATATTTCCTCATATCACTTCCCCACTACCTATCACAGTTTTGGAGGCTCTAAAATGCCAGGATCGTACAAACAGCCAACCCCCACCCCCAAATGACCCCTTTTTGGAAAGTAGACACCCCAAGGAATTTGATAGGAGGCATGATGAGTATATTACAGATATCATTTTTGTCACAGGGTTTTGAAAAAGAAAAAAGAAATGTTTTGATTTCTTTCTTTGTTTTCCAAAAACATGTGGCAACAAATGAGATCTGCAAAACACTCACCATGCCTCTTAGCAAATACCTTGGAGTGTCTATTTTCCAAAAAGGGGTCATTTGGAGGGGTTGCTTCTACTATGCTGGCATTTCAGGGCCAACATTAAAGCTTATGCCACACATCACCCACTCTTGAAGACCAAGCCCTTTCTGACACTTTTTGTTCACATTAAGAACTTTTATTGTTAGAAAATCACTTTGAACCCCAAAACATTATATATTTTTTTTAAAGCAGATGCCCTAGAGAATTAAACGGTGGGTGCTGTAATTTTTTACGTCACACAGTATTTGCACAGTAATTTTTCAAACGCAAATCTTTTAGGAAAAATACACTTTTTAGAATTTTAATGCACATCATCCCAGTATAACGATTCAAAGTCCAGCAATGTACCAGTACATTGCTGGTCCATGTTAGGCATACATGTAACAGCAGAGAACACGATGCATTGGCATACAATGAATTGGCTCTGTGGATCAACATGACCACAATTCATTCTTTTCTGTAATGCCCATGTTGAAGGTTAGGCCCAAAAGAGTTTTAAATTCAGAAACCGTGATAGGTTTCCATGCAAATTGTCTGGCAAGAGCTGAATTTGGGTGAGCAGCCATGTATTGTTGTGCGTATAAATTGCCTTGGCCCACAATCAATTGGTAGAAATCTTCAGTGAAAAACAGTGGAGGGGCTAAATGCTAGTGCTGGCAGCGAACGGGGCTGATCCTGCTAACTCTGCGTTTTTTGGACACTATAAAAGGAGGCACTAGTATAGTTCTGTTCATGATCAATATATTGACCCATACAAACACTAAACTAGTAATGGCAGTGATCAGCAACCTATAGCGTGAATGCGATAGTGTGCAGGCAATCTAACGCTAGCTGACCCTGGCTGGGTGGGGCACTAACTAACCCTGACGTTATTTGATGTCGCTAGAGGCAGGAATACAGTGATCAGTAAAAAATTCTATATACTGACACTGTACTAATGGCACTGGTTGGGTGATGGGGCGATCAAAGTGTTAAAAGTGCTAATCTAATGGGTGTGTGTAAAATGTAGTGGTGCAATTACCTGGTGCTGTGTGCTCACTTCACTTCTCTCTCTGGACCGACGGGTGGGGGGTCAGCGGGGGGCGCAGGTGCGTTCACACCCCAAAATAGGAAGCAACGCATGTTTACGTCACTTTGCCAAGAGCTGCTGCTGGCAAATGTGGGTAAGTGGTTGGCAAGTAGTTAAAAAAAACTCTTTAAAAAAAATTCTCAATGTTTTTTGTAACATTCTTTTTATTTGTTTTCTTTTTAATACTTTTATCAGAATACTACAATGTTACCATAGTAACATGTGTGGGAAAGCAAACATCCCAAGCTTTATTCTATCAGGCATAATGAGTCTTTTGAACATGTTATTTTTCCAATAGTTTCTAGAAAATGTGGAAAGAAAATTAAAAAATTATTTTTTCACACAAAGTTGTCAATTTATATTATATGTATGTATATTGTGTGATATTTCTAACATTCAGCATGTACATACCAAGAATTATGCCCCAAAATACATTCTGCTACTCCTTCTGAGTATGACGATACCACATGTGTGAGACTTTTGCACAGCCTGGCCACATACAAAAGCCCAACATCCAAGTAGCACCGTCAGAAACACCCACAAAATGACTCCATTTTGGAAAGCAAACATTCCAAGGTATATTCTATCAGGCATAATGAGTCTTTTAAACCTGTCATTTTTTTTCAAAAGTTTTTTTTTGAAAGTTGCCAATTTATAAGATATTTCTAACACACAGCATGTACATACCAAGAATTATGCCCCAAAATGCTGCTCCTCCTGAGTATTGTGATACCACATGTGTGAGACTTTTCCACAGCTTGTCCACATAGATGGGCCAAACATCCAAGTAGCATATTTAGGAGTTCTAGGGGAATAATAGATGCAAAAATTACACATCTAATTTCCTGACTACCTATCATAGTTTTGAAGGCCCTGGAGCACCAGGACAATGGAAACACCCACAAAATGACAACATTTTGGAAAGCAAACACTCCAACATATATTAAATGGGGCATAGTGAGTCTTTTGAACATGTAATTTTTTTCCAAAAGTTTTTGGAAAATGTGGAAAGATAATGAAAAAATATTTTTTTTACACAAAGTTGTCAATTTATAGGATATTTCTTATATACTCAAAAATACATTTTGCTACTCCTCCTGAACATGACAATATGACATGAGACTTTTTCACAGCCTAGCTGGAGAAAGGATAAACAAAAGATTACCTGTGGTTTTAGTAGAGCAGTTGTCTGCAGAGGAGAACATTGTTCCAGGAAGCAGGCAACAGCGACAGGAATTTTCCAGGCAGCAGGCAGGAATATGGTGGATAAACAGATCAGGGTCAGAACAGGCAGCAGGCTGACATCCAGGCAGCAGGCAGGAACATGGTCCATAAAAGTCTTGGGTCAGTACAGACAGCAAGAGGATATACAGTATGGTCAGCACAGCCAATGAATTGGTCCAGGCAACAGACAGGAACATAGTCCTTAAAAAGGGTTACTACAGGCAGCAGACAGAGATATAGTCAGGACAGCCAAAGTATTGGTCCAACAAGCAGGCAGGAACATCAGGCTTAGAGCCTCGGTCAGGTAGGACCAGGGCACAAGGGTAGAGGCTTCGTCCCACCAAATCTCTTCGAAGCCTCCGGACAAACAGACCCTGTTCCAAGAATTACAAAACCCGGAGAAAACCAAATACTGCTTTTATCAACTCAGAACTCTACTCTGAAGCCCCTCACATATGTGAGACCCCTGTGTTATCTTGAATCCCACTACTACAGTAACAGGGCAAAAGATCAATCCAAGCGGCAGGCAAAAAACATTGTTGATTAACAGGCCAAGGTCAGTCCAGGAAGAAGGCGTAAAGGTGGTTGATAATCCAGATGGCGGGCAGAAGCATGGTCGATAAACATGCCAGGGTCAGTTCAGATGGAAGGCAGAAATGTGGTTAAGAAACAATCCAGACGGCAGGCAGAAGCATTGTTGGTAAACAGGCCAGGGTCAGTTAAGGTGGAAGGCAGAGGCATGGTCAATCAAGGCAGCAGGCAAAAGTTCAGCACAGATAATAAAAATTGGGAAATGACAGGCTGTTAAAAATAAGAGGAACTAATATTTTAGTAAAGTGTGATAATGTTGGAAGCAGTCTCTGATGCATAGGCCAGGTTGAGAGGGACATTGGGGACAATGTAAACTGGTGTCTCTCCTGACTCCCCATACATTTTTTGTGGCATCTTCTTCCTGTTTCTGATCATGAAATGTTCTCAGGAAAATGGCATTCATGAAGTCTGCTGACACAATCAAAACAAATGCTTTGTGGTGGAGATCCTTGCTGAAAGACTAGGGCAGTGACAACATCTTCTATAAATTTGAGGAAGGTGGTAGGTCTTTCCATGAATTTTTATAAGTGATGTATGCATTAAAAATGGCCATATGGAAAAAGTATATTGCAACTTTTTTATACCAAAAGAGGGACTTCCTTGTTGATAAATAGGGCTGCAGCATCTGATCGTCTAAATTCAGCCCCCGCCCATGAATTAATTGTAATTGTAGATGCACTCTGGCTTTTGGGAGGGACCTCGTCTTTCATGAATTTCCACCATGGTGTCATTGTGGATGGTGGACAGGACTTAGCATCACTCCCATTCCTTCACTTCACGGCCAACACTTCCTCGTTCCTCAGACTTGCAGATTCCCCGCTTTGTAGCCTTGTGTTCACTAGATTTTGTGGGAAGCCCTTCCTGTTTGTTCGGGTGGTAACTTTTTCTCAAGGTACAGGTGGCGGAAAAGAGGTAGGCTTGTGTAATAATTGTCTAGGTAGATGTGATATCCCTTTTGGAACAGTGGAAAAGCAAGGTCCCAGACAATTTTTCTACTTTTGACAATGTACTGTAGGTTGGGCACCTAGGGGGCTGGAGTTGGGAGTCTTTGCCTTCATACACGCGGAAGGCATGCACATATCCCACAGCACTTTCACAGAGCTTGTTGAGCTTCAGTCCACACCTGGCCCTTTTACTGGGAATGTATTGCTTGATTTCTAGCCAGCCAGTAATGTGGGCAAGAGATTTGTCCAGACAGATATTTTGGTCAGGGACATAAAGTTCAGCAAATATTTTAGAAAAAAAATAATTAGCGGGCAAATTTTATAGTTTGTCATAGCTAGGCTGATCTTGGGGAGGGCACTGGGAATTATCACTGAAATGCAGGAAACGGATCATCATGTCATAGTGTGAACTGGACATTACAGCTGAAAAGATGGGAATGTGAAGGATGGGGTGGGTGGATCAATATGAATGTAATACGTTTTTTTTGTGTAAGCCCTATGTTGATCGTAAGGACCCAAAAACAATTTCAACTTCTCTACTGTTACCCGTCTCCATTCAAATGGACGGGCATAGCATGAATTGGGGTTGCCTGCTCTTCAGAGTGTCTTACTTTTTTAGGAGGGACTGCTTCCTCCTTAAATTTGGTCACCCATTCGCTACTTTCTACTGGCTTGTATTCCGAATTGGAATCGGACAGTGAGAGCTCCCCGCTGCTCTTGTCCATCATATTTGGGATTTTGAAAGCCCCCTCACTAGTGAAATATTTTTTTTTGCATCTTAGCTGTATGTGTGTAACTGTGATGGGTACATTGCTGATGGGAGACAGTGATGGCGGCTCTGTTATGGGTACAATGTTTAGGCTGCCCTGATGACAGGTACACTCATAGGCTGCACTGGTGTATGCGCTGACAGGTACACTGATAGGCTGCACTGATGGATGCGATGACAGGTACACTGATGGATGCGCTGACAGGTACACTGATGGTCTGCACAACAGGTATGCTGATGGTCTGCACAACAGGTACGCTGATGGGCTGTAATGACAAGGTACTCTGATGGGCTGCACAAAAGATACAGTGATGGGCTGTTCTGACAGGTACAGTGATGGGCTGTGCTGACAGGCTGCACGAGAGTTACACTGATGGGCTGTGCTGAAAGGTACACTGATGGGCTGTACTGACAGGTACACTGACAGGCTGCACGATAGGTGCACTGATGGGCTGTGCTGACAGGTACGTGATGGGCTGTGCTGATAGGGTGCATGAGAGGTACACTGATGGACTGTGCTGACAGGTAAGCTGATGGGCTGTACTAATAGGTACACTGATAGGCTGCACGAAAGGTACACTGATGGACTGTGCTTACAGGTACACTGATGGGATGCACGACGATTACAGTGATGGGTTAACGACAGGTATGCTGATGGGCTAGCGACAGGTACACTGATGGGCTGTGCTTACAGGTACACTGATGGGATGCACGACGATTACAGTAATGGGTTAACGACAGGTATGCTGATGGGCTAGCAACAGGTACACTGATGGGCTGGTGACAGGTACATTGATGGGCTGGCGACTGGTACACTGATGGGCTGGAGACAGGTACACTGATGGGGCTGGCAACAGATACATTGATAGGCTGGCGACTGGTACAGTAAGGGGCAGCTGTGACAGGTACACAGATCTGATTAGTGTACATAGGGCAATCAGTGCAGTGTTGTGTACAGTAATGTATGCTGTAACTCACTGTTCCCCTTCTCCTCTTCACGCAGGATCCATGTGTGAGGAGAAGCAGTAACAGCAAGTTACCGCTGTTTGTTTACATTTGTGATGGGCTGCAACACAGCTGATCACATGCTAAACAGCCAATTTCATTGGCTGTTTACCTATATCAGGGAAGTGCTGTGTCCATGGGACACAGCAGACAAGGGATCAGCATGCTGCACACCGCCGGGGATGCGGATGAGGGGTGTTGCTGGGAGGGCATCATATGAGGGACGAGAGGCCTGCCCGGCCGTCATTCTACCATAGGCTGGGCGAGAACAGGTTAACCTAAACATTTTTTACCTTAATGCAAGGCAGAACTACTTTAATCAGCTGAGATTGGACCGTCCATTATCTATAACTGCCATTTTTGATGGGCAGCCTGGCCTGTTCCAGGAAGTGAAAAATAATGGATCTACTGGCAAGATCAACAGGTAATAAGGCTATGTTACTCAGAAAAACAAACACAGGTGTTTTTGCTATTGCGACAGACAGCACAATATACAGTATGTCTTTTTGTTTGCCCATAAAAAATACAGATTGAATGGAAATATTATATATTACATAGTCAGATAAGAACCTTTTTTTTTATTGCATTTCCTATTCTGTACCAAAGATATTAAATTACCTAATGAAAGTGAATAAAAAGTAATAGCAGAGTCTTGTGTAATCTGCTAGCTGTTAAAAATAAAATGGACAGATTTACAGTTGCAAGAAAAAGTATGTGAACCCCTTGGGATTACGTGGAGTTTTGCATGAATTGGGCATAAAATGTGCTCTGAACGTCATCTAAGTCACAACGATAGAAGAACACAGTCTGCTGAACATAATACTACACAAACATTAGATGTTGCCATGGTTTAATTGCACATAACATGTAAACATTCACAGTGCAGGGAGGAAAAAGTATGTGAACCTTTGGACTTAATAACTGGCTGATCCTCCTTTGGCAGCAATAATCTCAACCAAACGTTTCCTGTAGTTGCAGATCAGACCTGCACAACGATCTGGAGTAATTTTGGACCACTCCTCTTCACAAAACTGTTTCAGTGTAGCAATATTCTTGGGATGTCTGGTGTGAATCGCTCTCTTAAGGTCATGCCACAGCATTTCAATCGGGTTGAGGTCAGGACTCTGACTGGGCCACTCCAGAAGGTGTATTCTGTGCTGTTGCAGCCATTGTTTTGTTGAATTACTTGTATGCTTTGGGTCATTGTCCTGTTGCATCACCCATCCTCTGCGGAGCTTCAGTTGGCGGACAGATGGTCGTACGTTTTCCTGCAAAATGTCTTGATAAACTCTGGAATTCATTTTCCCATCAATGACAACAATCTGTCCAGGCCCTGAGGCAGCAAAGCAGCCCCAAATCATGATGCTCCCTCCGCCATGTTTTACAGTGGGGATGAGGTTTTTATGTTGGTGTGCTGTGCCTTTTTTTCTCCACACATAGTGTTGTGTGTTCTTCCCAAACAACTCAATCTTGGTTTCATCTGTCCACAGTATATTTTGCCAGTAGTGCTGTGGAACATCCAGGTGCTCTTTTGCAAACTTCAAACGTGCTGCAATATTCTTTTTGGACAGCAATGGCTTCCTCCGTGGTGTCCTCCCATGTACTCCATTCTTGTTTAATGCTTTCCTTATTGTAGATGTGTCAACAAAAATGTTAGCATGTGCCAGAGATTTCTGTAGGTCTTTAGCTGACACTCTGGGATTCTTCTTTACCTCATGCAGCATTTTGAGCTGTGCTCTTGCAGTCATTTTTACAGGACGACCACGCCTAGGGAGAGTAGCAACAGTGTTAAACTTTCTCCATTTGTAGACAGTCTGTCTTACCGTGAACACATGAACATCAAGGCTTTTGGAGATACTTTTGTAACCCTTTCCAGCTTCATGCAAGTCAACAATTCTTGATCGTAGGTCTTCTGAGAGCTCTTTTCTGCGAGGCATGGTTTACATCAGACAGTGTGTCAGGGCTCCAGGGTATGACCAGAGGTGTGTGAACTGACGCAGGGAAACTCAGGCTTCAGATATGTTATAAACAATATAATTTATTAACACTAACAATACATAAACGCAGTGCAATACTAAAACATAACACAGTGCAAACGAACCAAACCAAACCACCCACAGATAACAATACATACAATGCAAGCGTCGTCAGGCAGGCCGGGTCAATAACAATCGGGCAGGTAGGAATAGGAGGAGCAGGCAGAGAGTAGTCAGGTCACGAGCCGGGTACAGCAACTAACGGGCAGGTAGGTACAGGGGGTCAGGCAGAGAGTGGTCGGGGTCACAAGCCAGGGATCAAACAGGAGAAGTCAGCAGAGGTCCGGATCAGGCAGGGTCAGCAACGAATCAGTCAGACAGGAACAGGGACAGGGATGCAGGTAACAAGATACAGGGGCCCATAGAAAAGTACACACCAAGGCACAGACTGCAGGTCTGGCCATCCCTTAAATACACCTGCATAATCAGCTTCAGGTGTTTGGCTGACTACAGGGTTGAGTCTCTGATTGCTGAGAGCACCCGCTGGTCAGCCCTGGTACTGCAGCGCACAAGGCAGGTGAGTCCCACCATTACTGGCAAGTCCATTCCTGACACAGTGCTTCTTGAAACCAGTAAACTTAAAACAGGTGTGTGTTTTTTAAGGGCAGGACAGCTGTCAGCAACACATCCAATTTTATCACACTGATTGGAGTCAAGGTTGGCTCACTCCTGGCTCCAATTAGCTCTGGGAGAAGTCATTAAGCTAGGGCAGGGGTGGGCAAACTTTTTGACTTGAGGGCCGCAATGGGTTCATATATTGGACCCGGGGGCCGGACCAAGAGTAGATGAATGATGTGTATGTGTCATCCATAGTAAGTATAGTAATATTCCCCCATAGTAAGCATAGTAATTAATCCCCCATATAGTAATTCATCCCCCATATAGTAATTCATCCCCCATATAGTAATTCATCCCCCCATAGTGATTCACCCCCCATAGTAATTCATCCCCCATATAGTAATTCATCCCCCATAGTAATTCATCCCCCATAGTAATTCATCCCCCATATAGTAATTCATCCCCCATATAGTAATTCATCCCCCATATAGTAATTCATCCCCCATAGTAATTCATCCCCCATATAGTAATTCATCCCCCATAGTAATTCATCCCCCCTATAGTAATTCATCCCCCCTATAGTAATTCATCCCCCATAGTAATTCATCCCCCATAGTAATTCATCCCCCACATAGTAATTCATCCCCCACATAGTAATTCATCCCCCATAGTAATTCATCCCCCCTATAGTAATTCATCCCCCATAGTAATTCATCCCCCATATAGTAATTCATCCCCCCTATAGTAATTCATCCCCCATAGTAATTCATCCCCCATATAGTAATTCATCCCCCATATAGTAATTCATCCCCCATAGTAATTCATCCCCCATATAGTAATTCATCCCTCCATAGTAATTCATCCCCCATATAGTAATTCATCCCCCCATAGTAATTCATCCCCCATATAGTAATTCATCCCCCATATAGTAATTCATTCCCCATATTAAGTCCCCAAGTCCCCCCTGTGTCAATTCACTTACCTTTCCTCTCGCCGTGTCCCGCGCCGTTCCGGTGTAGCATGAAAATCTGTCTCCTATGAGGATCTGTCCCCCTCAACGTATCTGCGCATGTGCCAGTTTCAGGCATTAGCAGCCGATCGGTGATCTCCGGCACATGCGCAGATACGGCGAGGGGGACAGATCCTCATAGGAGACAGATTTCATGCTACACCGGTCTTCAGGGCGGACTGTGAGAGGAGCCTAGCTCCGCGGGCCGGATTAAAAGGTCCGCCGGGCCGTATACGGCCCGCAGGCCGTAGTTTGCCCATTGCTGAGCTAGGGCCTCACATACTTTTTCCTCCCTGCACTGTGAATGTTTACATGTTATGTGCAATTAAACCATGGCAACATCTAATGTTTGTGTAGTATTATGTTCAGCAGACTGTGTTCTTCTATTGTTGTGACTTAGATGACGTTCAGAGCACATTTTATGCCCAATTCATACAAAACTCCATGTAATCCCAAGGGGTTCACATACTTTTTCTTGCAACTGTATATGTAAGATGCATTTTCAGAAAGCAACCAATCAGCAATCAACTAATGTTGCTCTGATTGTGCTAAATTATTGAAATGTAAAGTCTAAATGCTTGTTTTCAGTTAATGAACTTATTTGCTTATCCAAACAGTTCTTTGGGATGCTTTATTAACTACTTGCCCTCCAGAGGATTTACGCCCTTCCTGACCAGGACATTTTTTGTGATACTGTGCTGCATTACGTTAACTGACAATTGCGGTATATATACTGGAATTTTTCTTTTTTCTTTTTTAATACTAGTAATTGTGGCGATCAGTTACTTATAGAGGGACTGCAGTGGGCATTCTGACACTAGGGGGGAACTGACTAACTGCCACTGACATCCAATGACACTAATACAGTGATCAGTGTTAATAAAAAGCACTGATCTCTCCCGTCACTGTTCCTCCACGATCACTGGGTGCTGGCGGGGAAACTCCGTCTGGGGCCCGGTGATTGACAGTTGTAGCCGCCAACAGTGGCGCGGGTAGGGCAGCGCAAGTGCGCCCCCTACCTGGAGATGCAAAAGCATGTATATATATATATATATATATATATATATATATATGTGTGTGTGTGTGATTTTGCCCAGCCCTACTGCCCTGTAGCAGTAGTTCTGCTATAGGGTGGCAGGGAAGCAATTAGTAACATTACCTACAGACTGGGTAAAACCTTCCTTGGTGCAGACAGAGGTTACATCTTTTGAAGCCCTATAATGATGAAAGCTGGTATTCTAGTCCTCATATATGCACAGGACTCAATGGCAAAAATTAATGTGTGGCTTGGTGCATATACTGGGCTAGGTATGAGCTGGTCATCATTCTGTCTGGGCAAGATGCCTGCGAAACAACTGTAATATGTTTATTATTAGGTATTTATATAGCCCTAACAATTTTCACTGCGCTTTACATATTGTAGATTCACATCAGTCCCCATCCTAAACAAGCTCTAATGGCCCTATAACACATGCATACAAACGGGTCAAATTTTTAAACAGGAGCTAACTGACCTACCAGCATGTCTTTGGTGAGTGGGAGGAAACCAGATATTGTCATTTAAACCATGTGGGAGACTTGTGGTGCTGCTCAAGGCTCAGTACAGGCAAAAGTCACCCCGCCGGCAGAGAAAAAAGAGGGGAGCAGCATCCCAGGTGTAACATAAATGTAAGATTTGAGTAGCTGAGATGTGATCAGTCGAAATATGTCATTGTATATCTAGCTTAGTTCCATGTTATTAAAGATAAGTTAAGTGTTCAGAATTCAGTCAGAGACATATGTTCATCAATTAGCATCTGAAAGGATAGAGCAGCTTCTAGGCTGGAGGTGACACCTGGATGCCAATAAAACATTGTCACCTATGTAGTCAGACTTTGCCACCTTCTTGAAGTTTAAAAGAGGAGCTCCAGCCATTTCGGCTTCGAGAAGCAGCAGGAGACCAGGAGAGGGCTCCGATCTGTCTGCCAAGCTCTGAGGTATATTCACAGATCAAGCGAATATATTTAATCTCTCATGAAAACTAAAATATTAGTTGCAGAGAGATGAAACTATTTCCTTCTGATTGGACACACTTTAGGCTACATCTGCATGTAAAACTGTATTTCTAGCCTATGTAGAATCCCAGAGAAATGCAGAAAACGGTTATATGGCGCCTGATTGCGACAGCTGAACAGCGATTGGTACTGTCTCGATCGGACTGATGTGCTGGTGTCAGAAATTCTATCCCTGACTTGGTGATACAAACCGTTCCTGGTCCAATAGACTTTGGGCACTTCAGTACCCAGAACGTGCTGTGGGCTGGTACAGGAACACCCCTCAGGGTTGATAGGCCAAGGGCTAATGTCCAGCCAACGTCCATATTTCAATAAATTGAGGACCCTGAGATATGGACGGGGTAATTCGTACGGAGCCGGTTCTATTTGACTGGCGAATCGCGGACTTTCTCTGACTTGCTCCAGTCGCAGGATAACTCTTGGTAAAAGTTTTATTTCTGTTTTTATTCCCTTTTATTTTATAGTCAATAGCCAATTGTGTGTCTTTTTGCATTTTCTGTAATTGTTTTTTCTTTGTACACATTTTATGCACTGCACACTTTCGGGATATTAAATCATAAAATTAATAAGTGACTTCTGGGTACTTAAGCTCGGGCTCATATCTCCAGAGAGATTGTATTGTATTGCAGTGTCTTTATATGCTCGGTCAAGTTCATTGCCTATCTGTATGCAATTGCACTGCGTGTTGGCAGATTGCATGCAGATTGTAAAGTAGCAGATCTGCCAGATGGAGATCTGTGTGTGTGTGGTGGCCCAGCAGACCAGTCTGCGAATAAACTGTTGGGTGGTGGCAAGCTACCTTTTGTTGTGTGTCTTGTGTGGGGGTGTTTGGACAGTGGAAGGGTGATTACCATCGGGGTTCTAGCTTGTAGGATAGCTGGAGGAATCCTAGAAGGGTGTGCCAATTGATAGGCTGCTCCTCAACCCTTTGAGTTCACCAGATTGTATATAAGATTTATATCTGCCTGTGTGTGGTCAGCCAGCTGGATTGGAGTGGAGTCTCTCTCTAGTGGTGGCCAGAGGTAGTGCAGGCTGTGAAAGTGCCGGTCTCGAAAAATTTGAATATTGTTCAAAAGTTCATTTATTTCAGTAATGCAACTTAAAAGGTGAAACTAATATATGAGACTCATTACATGCAAAGCAAGATAGTTCAAGCCGTGATTTGTCCTAATTCTGATGATTATGGCTTACAGCTCATGAAAACCCCAAATCCACAATCTCAGAAAATTAGAATATTACATACAATCAATAAAACAAGGATTGTACATAGAACAATATCGGACCTCTGAAAAGTATAAGCATGCATATATACTCAGTACTTGGTTTGGGCCCCTTTTGCAGCAATTACTGCCTGAATGCGGTGCGGCATGGAAGCTATCAGCCTGTGGCACTGCTGAGGTGTTACAGAAGACCAGGATGCTTCAATAGCGGCCTTCAGCTCTTCTGCATTGTTCGGTCTCATGTCTCTCATCTTTCTCTTGGCAATGCCCCATAGATTCTATATAGGGTTCAGGTCAGGCGAGTTTGCTGGCCAATCAAGCACAGTAATCCCACGGTCATTGAACCAGGTTTTGGTGCTTTTGGCAGTGTGGGCAGGTGCCAAGTCCTGCTGAAAGATTAAGTCAGCATCCCCATAAAGCTTGTCTGCGCAAGGAAACATGAAGTGCTCCAAAATCTCCTAGTAGACGGCTGCGTTGACCCTGGACTTAATGAAGCACAGTGGACCAACACCAGCAGATGACATGGCTCCCCAAATCAACACAGACTGTGGAAACTTCACACTGGACTTCAAGCATCTTGCAGTGTGTACCTCTCCAATCTTCCTCCATCCTCTGGGTCCTTGGTTTCCAAATGAGATGCAAAAGTTGCTCTCATCAGAAGAGAGGACTTAGGACCACTGAGCAACAGACCAGGTCTGTTTTTCTTTAGCCCAGGTAAGACGCTTCTGACGTTGTTTGTTGTTCAGGAGTGGCTTGACAAGAGGAATACGACATTTGAAGCCCATGTCCAGGATCTGTCTGTGTGTGGTGGCTCTTGATGCACTGACTCCAGCCTCAGTCCACTCCTTGTGAAAGTCCCCAACACTTTTGAATGGCCTTTTCCTGACAATCCTCTCCAGGCTGCGGTCATCCCTGCTGCTTGTGCACCTTTTTCTTCCACACCTTTCCCTTCCACATAACTTTCTATTAATGTGCTTTGATACAGCACTTTGGAAACATTCAACTTCTTTTGCAATTACCTTTTGAGGCTTTCCCTCCTTATGGAGGGTGTCATTGATGGTTTTCTGCACAACTGTCAGGTCAGCAGTCTTTCCCATGATTGTGATTTCTACTGAACCAGACTGAGAGGCTCAGGAACCCTTTGCAGGTGTTATGGCTTAATTAGCTGCTTAGAGTGGGACACTTTGAGCCTAGAATATTGCACCTTTTCACAATATTCTAATTTTCTGAGATTGTAGAATTGGGGTTTTCATGAGCTGTAAGCCATAATCATCACAATTATGAAAAACTATCTTGCTTTGCATGTAATGAGTCTATCTCATATATTAGTTTCACCTTTTAAGTTGCATTACTGAAATAAATGAACTTTTGCACGATATTCTAATTTTTTGAGTTTCACCTGTATATGCTCAAAGTAAGTCCCCCTTATTCCCACTTTACCCCAAGTCACGGCCAGGCGTGCACGCCTCGGTTAGCTAGTCGCTGTGGGCGTGTGCATGTGGGATAGAGCCGTGATTCCAGGTTATTCCAGAAACTGATACAGTATATGAAGAACCGATTCCCAGAGTCAAACAATGATGGCATGTTGTAGGTGGCCTCAGCTGCTGCTCCAGCCACGCCCACTGATGTGTTTTGCCCCGCAGTCTGGGAAGCCCCGATGGGTGGGGTGAAAAGCATCAGAGGGAGTGGCTGGAGTGGCAGCTCACATGCCATCATTGTCTGACATTGGGGATCAGTTTTAAGCGGCATCCGCTTCTTCATATGCAGATATTGTCGTTGCTGGAATTCAAGCTAAAGACCCCAGTAGTGCAAGGCAGAAGTGCTAACCACTAAGCAACTTTGATTAGGGGTCAAGAGGGTTGGGATAAAGGCTGTTAGTTTCACCTGCAGTTACCCTTCAAGTTAATTCCTATTAGTATTGCAAAGATTTAGGCAAAGACTGCAGGGATTATTTTTTAGTCCCTAATCATTAAAACCGTACAATCAAAATATATTTATTTCAGGTGGTGCAACGCAGAAATTCTAACCACTAAGTAACTTTGGTCAGGGGTCAGGAGGGTTACTTGCAGTTACCCCAAGGCCCCTTTCACACAGGAGTTCCGTATGTCTTTTTTTTATCTGTCTGTTTACGAATGATAAACGGGCACCCATGTATTTCTATGGACCAGCGGATGTAAACGGATGATCATCTGTTTACATCTGTTAATGTCCGCATCCGTTAACATCCATTTTTTTGAACGGAAGAAAACCCTATTTTCTTCCGTAAAAAAACCCGGAACAGACAAAAAAATGGATGTAAATGGATGAAAAAATTATGTAAACGGACATACGGTCCATTTTTGCATTGGAACAGGATGTAAAAAAATGGATGTAAACTGGTGAAAAACGGATGTAAATGGATGAAAAACTGATGTGAACTGATCTGTTTTTTTCTTGGAAAAAACGTTACTGAACTGATGAAAAATAGAATGCCCGTGTGAAAAGACCCTTCAAGTTCATTCCCGCTATTAGTATTACAAAGATGTAGGCGAAGACTGCAGAAATATTTTTTTAGCCCCTAATCTATAAAACTGTGCAATCAAAATGTATTTATTTCAGGTACAACATATTTATATAGTGACAATTTACACAGCACTTTACATATTGTACATTGACATCAATCTCTTTCAAAGCGGCAGACCCGTTTAGCGTATCTACTTTCTTAGTGAGGGATCACTCCTCTGATCCTGGCTGAGCAAGCAGATGACAGCTCTGTGTCCCCTCCGCTGCTGCAGAGCAGACACAGAGCTGCTTGCTCTCCTCAATGGATGAAATGGATTGGATGAAAACAGACCACCTGTCCGTTTTCATCTGATCTGACAGACAGAAGGGAAATTGGATCCCCATTCATCCCTTTTTTGGCATATTGGATGTCGGAGGGTGTAAACAGACACATGTCCATTTACACCCACCGCTCCATAGAGGAGAATGGAAGTTTCGATCGGGTCCACCTGAAAGATGTGCAGGCGGACCCGATTGCAACATCCATATGAAAGAGCCCTTAGACTGCAGAAATATTTTTTTTGCCCCTAATCCATAAAACTGTGCAATCAAAATGTATTTATGTCAGGTACAACATATTTATATAGCGACAATTTATACAGCACTTCACATATTGTACATTGACATCAGTCTCTACCTTACTTGTATACATACACAGGAGCCAATTAACCTACCAAGTTGTCTGGAGTGTGGAAGCAAAGCAGAGTACCCAGAGGACACCCAAACAAGCAGAAAGAGAATAGGCAAACTTCATGCGGATAGTGTTGCTTCTGGAATTCAAACGTAAGGTGGGAATACACGATTAGAAAATTGACCGATCGTTCATCCGACGACCGAGAGCCATTTGTTCATTGGTCGAAATTGTGGCCCACATTAACCAATCTAAAAAAATGTTTCATTGGGCAATACGTAGTGTTGACGTCTTCCGTACAAGTGGAAGCGATGTAGTGTGCATGTGACCTTGTAGCCACACCCTTCCGGCCAGAACGAGCGATATACACAACAATTACCAGCAATGAGTATAATATAGTTTATTACATTACCTATATACATAAATAGTGATACATAAAATATAATATGCAGAATTCTGGTTTCATTATCTCATTAGGCCAATCTACTTATAACATTTGGATTTTTCCTTTGTGTTTACGAAGATTCTTTAGACATAAACATCCGAGTCATCTTCTGTTTCCGCTCATGCGTGATAGCGCTTGATAGATTTTTTTCGCACGACCGTCATACCTGCCACATAGAAAATCGGTCATTCGTATGCAAAACGACAACATTTTTCACTGGTGTTCAACTGGATTTTTTCATTCACAATATCGTTATTGGTTAAAACATCCTGCTCATCAATGAAGAGAAAATCATTAGATCAGTGGATCCGCAAAAATTTTTGTACGATTTTCTTATCTTATCGCAAGGAAGATCTGCTAACTACTAAGCCACTTTGATTAGTGGTCAAGAGGGTTTTGCCAAAGGCTTTTAGTTTCACCTGCAGTTAACCTTCAAGTTAATTCCTGCAATTAGTATTGCAAAGAATTTAGCAAAGGCTACAGAAATTATTTTCTTAGTTCATAATCACTAAAACTGTGCAACCTATTGCTTTCTTTGTATCCATTCTAATGAGAGCTGCTGCACAGGAGAATTGCAGTCATGCATTATAGTTATCGAACTTTTACATTTACTCTATGACTCAATTTAATCGGCTAACATTAAGTATTACTGATCCTCTGTTCTACAGACTTGAATGGAGAAGGAGCTTCCAGTTTCCACATATGAAATATACTGCAAGAGTAGTCTCTTAGTAATCATGTGAAAACTTCTTTAAGTAGCACAAACCATTTTTGTCTTTGAGAGATTTTTGCTGAGATCTAATTTATAGTACAATGCTGGCTTTGGGGAATACCGATGCACAGTATATCCAAGGATGGTCAGAAAAAATGCTGTGTGCTTTGGAAAATTCCAAATACAAACACAAAGGGCCCAGTTCATCAAGTTTTTAACACTTAACTCACAAATCTAACCAGCAGAAAATGCCAATTTCAGATGTTATTTTTTTTTGTGTTTCTCCTGCTACAAGCCAGGCTTTTGTCATATTTAATAAGCATTGTTGGACTCTAAAAAAATGTTTGTTTGTCCACTTGACCTCCAGGTTTTTATCACATCATTTTTTTTATATTCAGCACTGTGCTTCTTTAACTGCTTGGTCATGCAACACTGTATCCAAATATAATGTATATATTTTTTTTCACACATATAGGCCCCTTTCACATGGACATTACGATCAGGTCGTTTACACCCGCCAACATCCAATCTGATCCAGTCTGCCAAAAAGAGACGGATGGGGATCTGTCGGGAGGTCCATCGGATCAGATGGGATAGCAATCAGATGGAAAAGGACAGGTGGTCCATAGAGGACAGCAGGCTGTGTCTGTGTCTGCTCTGCAGCAGCAGAGTGGACACTGACCTGTCACCCTCTTGCTCAGCAGGGATCAGTGGAGAGATCAGCAACTGAGCAAGCGGATCCACTGACAGACACATCCATTTACACCCACCGACATCCAATCCGCCAAAAACAGATGGATGGGGATCTGTTCCCCTTCCGTCCATCGGATCAGAAGGGATGGCAATCAGATGGAAAAGGACAGGCGGTCTATAGAGGACAGTGTCCGCTCTGCAGCAGGGGAGCAGACACAGACCTGTCATCCTCTTGCTCAGTGGGGATCAGTGGAGAGATCCCCAACTGAGCAAGCAGATCCACTGATGGGTCCGCCCCGTATGAAAGGGGCCAAAGAGCTTTTTAATGGTTGTATTCAATTACCACTGAGTTTTTAAAAAAATGTTGCTATATAAAAAAAAAAATGTTTTTGTTCATTTCTGCAATAAAATTATTTCTTCATAAATTGAGGCCAAAATGTATTCTGTTACATTTCTTTAGTAAAAATAACCCAAATCAGAGTCCACAAACTATAGTATATATATTTGAAAATTGATTAGTCCTGATTTACTGATGGCCTATCTCATTTTTTGAGGCCCTAAAATGCCAGGACAATACAAATACCCCACACAATATCTATTTTTTGGAAAGTAGACAGTCTGAAGGTAAGAGGCATGGTGAGAATTGTGAAATTGTAATTTTTTTTGTCACAATTTTTTGGAAAATGAAGAAATTAACTAAAATTTTGTTTTTTCTTCACAATTTTACTTTTACATTCTGTCACTAATGCAGTACAGCATACTGGTCATCATATGCCTGGTGAGGCGATTATCAGAGATACTGACAGGTAGTGATGGGCTGAACACCCCCCTGTTCAGTTCATGGTTGAACATTCAAAGCTAATGAAAGTTTGACTGTGAACTTCAGACTTAATGCAAGTCTATGGGACTCAAACTTGTAAATTCAAAAGTGCCCATTTTGAAGGCATATATATGCAAGGGGTATGGGGACTCGGGTACTGTCCTGAGGGTCATAAATCAATTAAAACAATTTTTCATAAAGTACAATTTTCAAAGGGGCAGTCATTTTGCACTGCCTAAAGTAAAAAAACAAAAACAAAATTCCTGTGACGTCACTGCTAGCTCCACCCAATTATGCTGTGATTGGCCAAAGATGCATTGCTTTGGCCAATCACAATGAACTGTGAGAGCGTAGTGCATTGTGGGGCGCAGCAGGTAAACAGCCTACCAACCGCCCTTACTGTTTGTGTGTTCACCAAACACACAAACAGACAATGTTCAAGTCGAACATCAAGGCCATCACTACTGACAGGTAACAGTATGTATAAAAAAAAATCAGTTTTACTATTTTTTACATACTTTCGTCAGAGTAATTCAGTGTCACCATAGTGACTCTGTACTACTCGGGGGGGGGGGGGGGGGTGATCAAGGATTTCTTTTGCTATTGCTATCAGTGATGATCACTGTTATAAGCAATAGTTTTAACTGTCATGAATGACTTCCAATTCATGACAGCTTGCTTACTGTTCACATGCTGTGATTGGCTACAGATAATCACAGGTACCATTTGATAGCTGTGGATCAATCATAGCATCACAACTGTAGGTAAGCTGTTCATGAATGAAAGCCATTCATAACAGTTTACTTACATAATATTATGTGATTGCTAAGATTGGTCATCGTCGCTGTGCCGCCCGCCCACAGTAAATGTACTGTGGGTGGGCAGCGAGTGGGGGCAAATACGATAACTTATTGTTAGGGTTACATACACTTTAATTTCAGACCATGCAAAAGTAGTATGTCATATGCGAAGCATAACCACTGTTCTGTATATCGTATACCATCATTGTGTTGAGTAGGGAGCTATCTATTGGGAGTTCACTGCAATTGCACCCTTATCAATAAATAACAGGAAGTGTTTGTTAAAAAATAAAGATTTCCCATAAACCACTGCAGCCTCTTCAGCATCTAGAAGAACACCAGTGAAGGTGTCCTCCATTCTTCTTAATACACATATGCTTCTAAATTCTTTCATTGTGTTTGTTAAAGTCACATACATACTGTAGCTAGATCGCATTTGTCAGGGAATGCGCATACTGTTGTGCAGACGCAGGATTCCTTTAAGCCCTGCTCATGGCAATTTAGCGGGTGTGAGTGCGCGAGCATGCACACAGGCGAGCGCATGTGTGTGCCTGAAGGCACATTGGCACCAGGTGGGCTATTTAAACTGCACTAGTTGTGTCAGTGCTGTTTGGTCTACTACATTCCCTAGCATTAGTGCATCTGTTCCTGTATCGCTCTTGTGTTGCTGACCTCATCTGCTACTGACTGCCTGAATGCTGCCTATACCAACCCCTGGCTTGACTCCTGACTATTCTTCAGGCCTGCCGTTTATGCTTGATATGACTGTTAGATGCCAGCCTGAACTGTCTGACCTTAGCTTTATCCTGCTCCCTGCACCTGAACCAGCTGAGCCCTGCTTGTCTCCTGCTCTTCTTCCAGCATTCCATCAGCAAGCTGCTCCTGCATACCCAGACACACATGAGCATCCACCAGCAGAAGTCTTATCAGGCGCTAGTTCACTCTGTGTTCTGCCACTCCCTGTTATTTTACCAGGGCTCCTGAGCCAGAGCTGTAAAAGAGGCCTTCCCCTGCACTTCAGGCTCCATCACCAGGTACATTGCAGCATTTAGATGCATTCAAAGTGATTTATAGGTAGCTGTTTGCAAGAAATGTATTAATTGTAGGCATTTGTGAGAGACGTGTACAAACATATTATAATTTCAGTTTATGTAATTGTATTGCAGTTTTACAGGATTATTCACAGGAAGTAAATTCAGTTTTGGAATGAAACACAATGCTGCATCTGTCAGTTTTGTTAGCTAGTTGTCAGCTAACCGCTAGCAGGATAGCATAACCACAATCATAATTATGGGCAGATCAAGGCATGAGATTGCATGTAATGAAGGTTCCTGATCCTGTCAGCTGCTTTCTGTCTGCAGAAACAGATGATCAAGCAGGTGAGAAAACCTACCATGATTGCTACAGTTCCCTTATAAGATAAGGGGAGATGACAGCAACTGCCATTGTCATTCATCTCATAGATTGTAAGCTTCAAGGAGCAGGGCCCTCCTAACCCTCTTGTATTGAACTGTATTGTTGCTGTATTGTCTCCCGTTATATTGTAAAGCGCTGAGCAAACTGTTGGCGCTATATAAATCCTGTATAATAATAATTCATCTTCTCCCTGTCCATTCTTAACTGCTTTCTTGCCACACTATAGCACAAATACTGCTACAGGGTGGCAGGGCTGCACAAAATCATGTATATATATATATATATATATATATATATATATACGTGATTTTGCATTTCTAGGTAGGGGTGCGTCCGCGCCTCCCTACCCGTGCCGCCATTGGAGGGTCCCAGCCAGAGATTCTCAATACAGATACAGATCTCTCCCCTGTCAGCTCCAGCATGCTGCTTTGTATTGCTCTGCATAGCAGAGCAATACAAAGCAGTGTGTATACACAGTAAAGCACACAGTAAACCGTTTGATCGCCCCAGATGTTAACCCCTTCCTGCCCAGTGTAAGTGCTTTTTTTAACAAATTTATGACGAAATTTGATTTTTAAACTTTTTTACTGGATATGTTTTATAGATAAAAGTCAAAAATATTGTTTTTTTCAAAATTGCCTTTTTTTTGTTTATAGCGCAAAAAATAAAAACCGCAATCAAAGGCAATCAAATACCATTGAAAGAAAACTCTATTTGTGGGGGAAAAAAGGACATACATTTAATTTGGGTGCAGCATTGCATGACCACGCAATTGTCAGTTAAAGTAACACGATAATAAAACAGTATTATACTATTGCAGCTTCTGCTTAAATTTTACAGAGTTACTGGCCATACTTACGGTATCACAGGGAAGGAGGTCTGCCATTATACATACCTGTTTGAAAGAGGGATGCCACCAAGGAGAAAGTGATGCAGTTATGGAGTTCTATACATGAAGGATCCATATTTAGTGATCCTAAAAGCGTTGGGGAGGTGAGCGCACATTTTTACCATCAGTGGATGCCCTCTTGTCACCTTGCACACAAATTACTCAAGTCCATGGGAATTTATATTTTATATATATGGTGGATTACACCCAGCTTGAACATTATTTGTGTGATTACACATGTTTATATTAGAGTGATTTAATTTTTTATATATATATATGTGCACGGCATGTGATATATTAGCACTCTATGCATGCTGGTACATTTGTCCGATACTAGTGTGATTTATCATTTCATTTTGTATATATTTGCACGGCATGTGGGGTTCTTTTTTTCACTGTTTATATATTGGTATATTTGTTTGGTTTAATTCATTATCATATATATAATTTTTTTTATATATATACTGTATACTGTATGTAGTACAGGGGATTTGTATAAGTGTTATGTGTCTATGCATCTGTTTATGTGGGTTTTCACTCTCAGTTTGATAGGCAGCACTTATTATGGTCCAATTTGGTTTAATTGGATGATTCACGATCACCTGTTCATTGGAGATTTAGGCTGGCCATAAATTATACAATTTTCTTGAGAATTTTGCTTTAGATTTACCAAAAACCTTATAATAGGAGGTCAAACCTAAACAACACTTTCAATTGTATCCAATTAGGCAGGCCCTTGCACTACATAGTTGAAGGTAAATCTAAAGAAAATTGGACAGAAAATTGCAAGAAAATTGTGTAGTGTATGGCCAGCTTTAGTCCAGATTGGTGGGTTTGTGTTCCAGTTTGGTGCATTGAGTGCACACACATTGTGCTTAGAGATACTTTTGACTCACCAGTAGATGCATGTTTATTTGGTCACTCATTGATGTCATTTATCACATTCACTTTATTATCACTTGATGTATTTATTAGTTTTATTTATGTATTCATTTATGTGTTTAGGATAATATTTTTACATGTTTAGGGTATTTTTTATAATTAGTAGTGCCACATCATTTCTGTCATTATATTTCCATCTATCATCAGGTATATGATTGGATGTTGGCAGCTTTAGATCTGTTTAGTTTAGGCGTAGAAGCGCAGGAGGTTCATATATTATATTAGTTAAAGTAACGCAATGCTGTAACACAAAACATGGCCTGGTTAGGAGGGAAAGTGGTTAATGGCCAAGAATGGCAAGAATTCTGTTCAACAGACTGTTGGTGTTCATGGATCTGCTGGAAGTTCAGTGTACCTATGGGAGATTGGGTCACACATGTACATCTGACTGCCCTATAGGTCCAGATTTATTATAATCCCGTTTTTGCAGTGTTTTGCATCTGGAAAGTTTCCACACTTTTATGAACTTTCCTAATAGTAATACATATTAGCTAATTTGTATTCTCAAAAGCGGTGGGAGATTACAAGTGTTTCAACCAGCAATACTAACACAATGACATCATATTTACAGTATAACTCCGTTGTCTGAAGTATTCTTAAAAGGACATCAGGGTTTTGCTATCAAGCCTTACTGATAAAAACAACAAAGGTGCTGTCTGGCCATTGAACTAAGTTATTATTAGGGTGTATCATGGCCTTGATTATGGGGGCCCCCCAACTCATCTGCTTTAATGCAAAACTCATCTGCTTTAATGCAAAAATGGCTACTTCTGTAACCATACTTCTGCTAAAACCTGCCACTACTTAGATATATACAAGCCAATATTTCTTTATTTTGGGGTACAGTAGGCTTCTTTTAGTTGACCTGTTTTTTCCACAAACATGACCCTTTACTGGGCTCTTTTTCTCTATCTCTGCCTTCTACTTTGTATCATTGTTGGGATAACCAATACCTTAAATACTGTATAACAATATTGTAAGTTGCATATCTTGATGCCTAATACTAAGTAGTATTTGGGTACAATACTGTAGGCACATCATAACCTATGAGATAGCACAAGACTACAGTTGAGAACCCTGGACACTATATTCTAATCATGTAAAATGGTGAGAAAAGTAACAAATTGTACTGTAACTAATCAACTAAAAGTGTTTTGTTTAGCCACTGTGGTACAAATGCTGCAGTGTGAATAAAGTCATTAGTATCCTGAATGTAAATGTGTGATATGTTTAACATACATTCCTGACACATGTGAATAGGGACAAGTGTATAGGTGTCAGCAAACACTAATGGAGAATTCATTTGTTAAAACATTTGTTGAAAACTGGGGTAAAGTCCCAAAGCATACAATTACATACATAATTATGAAAGAAAACATTCAGGCTACCCAAAAAAATGTAACTGTACATTTCTGTCTAGATAAAAATGAACCATGATCTTTCCTGTGTTTAGAAGAATGCTAAAGAATTTTTGCCTAGAGGACTGTGGTATTTTTACAGCATTCTTTAATTTTGCATGTGAGACAGGAAGTGAAGAAATTAAATATTTAAAATAAAATATTAAGCATGATATCTTTGTGGTTTGCATTTATTTGTTATGTGTTTTGATTCAGAATTCACTTAAAATGTGAACTTAGAACTTATGCACAGAGCTCTACAAGATCATGGTTCATTTTGGAGGAAAGTGTACCTTAAAGGATAAGTTCACTTTAACTGCTTTACCGCGCCCTATAGCAGAAATACTGCTACAAGGCGGCAGGGGCGTGCAAAATCATGTATATATATACGTGATTTTGCATTTCTGGGTAGGGTGCGTTCGCAAGTAGCTTGCTCGCCCTACTCTCACCGCCATTCACGGCCTTGGCTGTCAGTCAACGGGTCCCAAGCAGTGATTATTCGCTAGCACCTGGTGATCACCGAGTATTACCGAAGGGGGAAAGAAATGTATGTAAACAATACAGTTCTTCTACCTGTCAGCTCCAGCACACAGCTTTGCATGGCTTTGCATAGCAGAGCCATACAAAGCAGTGTGCTTACAGTGGAAAACACAGACACAGCCCCATAGTAAAACACACACAGCACACAGTTAACGCTTTGATCGCCCCAAATGTTAACCCCTTCCTGCCCAGTGTCATTAGTACAGTGTCAGAGCTTTTTATTAGCACTGATCACTGTATTGGTGTCACTGGGGATGTCAGTGACACCAAGTAAGTTCCCCCCATGTCAGAATGCCCTCTGCAGTCCCGCTATAAGTCACTGATTGCCGCCATTATTTATTTATTTATTTTAGGTACTTGTATAACGCCATCAATTTACGCAGTGCTATACATATATATATATTGTACATTTGCATCAGTCCCTAACCCTCAAGGGGAATACAATCTAAGGTCCCTAACTTACATTCATGCATACACATACTAGGGACAATTTAGACAGGAGCCAATTAACCTACCAGCATTTCTTTGGAATGTTGAAGGAAACCGGAGTACCCGGAGGAAACCCACGCAGGCACAGAGAGAGAGAGGCACGCAGGCAAGTGGTGCCGTGGTTGGTATTTGAACTGATGACCCTAGTACTAGTTAAAAAAAAAAGTTCCAGTATATATACCGCCATTTGTAAATGCTATAACTTTCACGTACACAAATTAAATTACAAATATTAGGATTTTTTTTTAGCAGAATACATTTTGGCCTAAATTTATGATGAAATTCGATTTTTAAAAAATGTTTTACTGGACATGTTTAATAGCAAAAAGTAAAAAATCTATTTTTTTTCTCAAAATTGTTAGTCTTTCTTTTTATAGCAAAAAAAATTAAAAATGCACAGGAAATCAAAGAAAGCTCTATTTGTGGGAAAAAAGGGACGTAAATTTCATTTGGGTGCAGCGTTGCATGACCGCGCAATTGTCAGTTAAAGTAACACAGCGCCGTAACGCAAAAAATAGTCAGGAAGGGAGGTAAATCCTCTGGAGGGCAAGTGGTTAAATAAATAAATAAATGCCCATTTTTATTTGCAGGTAAAAATTTAGCATTTACTTTTTTTCCTTTCGAGCCTCGAAAACATTGCACCAGCAACCAGCGCTAATGCCATGCAGGTCTCCTGCAGACTGTCAGTGTAATTGAACAGACAGTTTTACACTGAAAAAAAGACTCAATGGTAGTTCAATGAGAACTACAAGCCTACATCCACAAAGGATGTCAGTACTTTTAGTTCCTTCACTCACTGAACGATGCAGCAGTGTGGGCGGAGTCTTGCACTGCCGTGCTGTTTTCAAAAACTTCTCCCCGTACTGCTGTCACAGGGAGAGAGGGCAGTGGGTGGCTGTGTAAGCCGTGTACTGGGGTGGGCTCTCCAGGATACAGTGAAGTCACGAACGAGGAAAGCAACCCCAACACCAGCTTTTGCCACAACAGAATTTTACTTAGATGTGGCAAATAAACACAACCGCAAATGCTGGAAACATACAATAAATTTACATACACCCAGCCCAGCTGAGACTCTTGTGCTGCACAGCACGGCGATTTCTGATGGATGAAGGTAGAAAGTGAAGTAATTTACCTACTGGCGGGCACAAATAAGCTGCCACACCTTTCCTGTTATTACCCTAAAAGAGCAAGAATCAGTGTATGGGTGTACAGTATGGGCTAGCTTGCGGTGCAGCACAACAGCTTACAATCTTACACAAATCTACAGTATTCCCCCTCCCATAACTGGTCCTGTAGCATGTGCCTGAGTATTCCTTCTGAGCAAAACGCCAGTCTGGCTTGAGTTTGTAGGATTTTATCAGCTCTCCAATGTGAAATGTCACTTTAAGTTGTGGAGTCCTTCCAATAATCAGTAACAACACTTGTGGCCTGACACAAACAGAGACCCTAACTAACTGTAGGCCTGGACTCAGTCTCAAGGTGCCAACACTGAAATGAGGTGCGTGCACGATCTTACCGACCCGGGTCTGCTTTGCATCTGCTGGTGACTCTGAATAGAACAAATGTCTCTCCAACAAGCATGCGGTCTCGCCGTATATGTTGCTTAGTTCCTCTGCTCTCATCAGCCTTCCTGGCAGCAATCTCATCAGCATTCCTGGCAGCAATCTCATCAGCATTCCTGGCAGCAATCTCATCAGAATTCCTGGCAGCAATCTCATCAGAATTCCTGGCAGCAGCGGGAGGTGATACAATAGGTGATAGCTGCAGGGGATGATCTGGTGGAGGTGATAAAAGTACAGTTCTTAGGTGGAGGTGGGGTAGGCTTCCCTGAATAAGTGAGTTTTCAAAGATCGACTAAAGGCAGACAGGGTTGGGGCTGACCGGACATACTGTGGTAAGGAGTTCCAGAGGATGGGAGAGGCTCTGGAGAAGTCCTGGAGGCGTGCGTGGGAGGAGGTGATGAGGGAGCTAGATAGGAAGATATCTTGGGAGGAGTGGAGTGGGTGGTATCTGCAGATGAGGTTGGCGATGTAGCTAGGGGCAGTGTTGTGGATGGCTTTGTAAGCTGTGGTTAGTATTTTTAATTTTATACATTGGGTTAGTGGAAGCCAGTGAAGGGATTGGCAGAGAGGGGCAGCAGTCGCTGATTGGTTGGTAAGGTGTATGAGTCTAGCAGCAGCATTCATAATAGACTGAAGGGGGCATAGCCTGTGTAACAGTAAGCCAGTGAGGAGGGAGTTGCAGTAATCAAGTCGGGATAAAACCGAAGCATGGATAAAGTGTTTTGTGGTGTCATTGGATAGAAAGGGCCGGAATTTGGAAATGTTCCAGAGGTTGAGGCAGCAGGATTTAGCCAGTGATTGGATGTGGGGCCCAAAGGAGAGATCAGAGTCTAGGATTACACCTAGCACCCTGGCATGAGGGGAAGGGCCAATGGTTGTGCTGTTGATCTTAATGGTAAAGTCGTGAGTGGGAGATCGGGGAGGAGGAAATATTACAAGCTCAGTTTTGGAAAGATTGAGTTTAAGGTAGTGATGTGACATCCATGCTGATATGCAGCTTAGTAGCTTTGTGATACGTGAGGAGATTGAGGGGGTGAGCTGGGGAGTGGAGAGATAGATCTGTGTGTCATCAGCATAGAGGTGGTATTGGAAGCTTTGGGAGGTTATCAGTTGGCCCAGAGAGGAAGTGTAGAGAGAAAAGGAGGGGCCCAAGAACAGAACCTTGGGGTACCCCAACAGAAAGAAGGAGCAGAGCGGCGGATGAGGAGTTGTATGTGACACTGAAAGTGCACTGAGAAAGGTAAGAGGAGAACCTGGAGAGAGCAGAGTCACGGAGACCGATGGAGTGGAGTTTACTGAGGAGGAGCGGGTGGTCGACTGTGTCAAAGGCAGTGGAAAGGTCAAGGAGTATGAGTATGGAGTAATGGCCATTGGTTTTAGCAGTTAGTAGGTCTTTAGTGAGTTTTAGTAGGGCAGTTTCTGTGGAATGTTGTGGGCAGAAGCCAGACTGTCGGGGATCAAGAAGGTTGTTGTCAGTGAGGTAGCAGTTTATACGGTTGTGAACAAGGCGCTCGAAAAGCTTGGAGGCAAACGGGAGTAGGGAGATGGGTCTTAAGTTATTCAAACAGGTGGGGTCCAGCAAGAGTTTTTTGAGTATGGGGGTAACCAGTGCATGTTTGAACGGTAGAGGTTAAAGTTGTGGGTTAGAGAGTTTAGGATAGAGCAGGAAGGAGGCTGCAACAGTCGTGCGGGGACAGGATCCAGGGGACAGGTGGTGAAGTGGGCCTTGGAAAGGAGTTCAGTAACATCCTTGGTGGTAACAGAGCTGAAGGAGGAGAGTGTTGAGTGTGGTGTTGGGCCTGGTATGTTGGTTGAAGGAGGAAGCTTGACACTGGAGATCTCATCACGAATTGTGTCGATCTTCTTCTAGAAATGACTGGCAATCTCCTGTGCAGTGAGTAAGTTGGTGGGCGGAGGCAGTAGGGGGTGGAGTAAGGAATTAAGGGTAGAGAAGAGTTGACGAGGATTGGATGAGAGGGTCTTGATGAGAGTGTTGTAGTAGGTTTGCTTATCAGCGTGGAGGCTGGAGTTGTATTTGAGAAGAGTGGATTTGTAGAGGGAAAAGTCTTTTAGGGATTTAGTTTTACGCCATGCTCGCTCAAGAGTGCCAGGTGACTGATAGAATCAATGGTGGTGCTCCGTGAGAAATAGCTGAATTGTGCACTCACCAGAAGTATATTGATTATATGCGTTATATATCACATCCAGAGGTATCCCCCTCATGTATAGGTCTGGTCAGATTAGGTAATCCTCCCTCAGTATTATTCGGATCCAGGTAACCAGAGGTCCCTATTAGGGGCTGGGTAGAAGGAGCTGCCTGCTTACAGGATGTCTTCCTCCTCTTGATAAGGTAACTGGATCATAATACTGGGTTCTGTGAATAAATACTCCTCTCGGGGAGTCAGGGAAGGATGCCGATAGTGTAGTATTGAAAATTGTAGATTTATTGATTAAAAATATATGTTTGCAAACAAAATAGAACTATAAGAACATCGGGGTATTGAAATGAAACTAACTTTTGGCCATTTGATGATCACCACCCTGAGGGAGGATTACCTAATCTGACCACACCTATACCTGAGGGGGATAACTCTGGATATGAAATATAACGCGTATAATCAATATACTTCTGGTGAGTGTGTTTTCATAGAACTTTGATTTTATTACCATTTTTCTTAATCATATTTCTAGCGCTGCACTGTTTATTTATTCTGTTTATAAAGCGTACATTGGTTACCTTGAGTGCACAGCTGCTGTTTGGATAGCGCTCACTTTTACTACTAATATTATTCGCTCAAGAGTGCGGCTGCATCTCTTGAGACTTCTGGTGTCATCTGTTTGCCAGGGTTGTGACAGGCAAGGTCTGGTTCTGCATGTAGAGAGAGGAGCAAGAGCGTCCAGGGAGGATGATAGATAGTTGTTGTAGGCAGATGTGGCCAGGTCTGGGCAGGACAGGGGTGCAATTTTATCATAGAGGCGCTCAGTAGCAGAGTGATGAAGGTCAAGGCTGAGGTGGTGGAGGTTTCTACAGGTAGTGGTTTGCTGGTTGGAGGCATGGGAGATAGGAGGCAGGGAGAGTGTGAAGCTGATAAAATTGTAATCAGAGAAAGGAAAAGGGGTGTTAGAGAGGTTACAGGGAGTGCATAGGTGGGTGAATACAAGGTCAAGGGTGTTTCCATTGGAGTGGGTGGTGGATTGTGATCATTGTGTTAGGTTAACTAGTTGCCGACCGCAGGGGGCGCGCACCCGGCGATCTCCGTGATCGCTGTGTCCTACGGACACAGCTGACCACGTGATGTGGTAAAAGGCCAATCACAGCGGCCTTTTACCACGTGATCAGCGGTGTCCAATGACACGCTGATCAGAGGGAAATGCAAGTGCCGGTTCTCGGCTGCACTTTCCTCACGGTGTCAGATCGTGAGGAAAGTACTGCCAAGAACCGGCAGTTGTCAGAGCGGGGATCGGCACCGATCATCAGGGCACTGATGATCAGTGCCCTGATGATCGGTGCCCAGCAGTGCCACCCGCAAGTTCCGCCCACCTGTGCCCAGCAGTGCGCCCACTAGCTCCGCCCACCTGTGCCCAGCAGATCACCCACCTGTGCCCAGCAGTGCACCCACCTGTGCCACTCTGCAGTGCCACCTACCTGTGCCCAGAAGTGCCACCTACCTGTGCCCAGCAGTGCCACCCACCTGTGCCCACCCACCAGTGCCACCCACCAGTGCCACCCACCAGTGCCACCCACCAGTGCCACCAATCAGTGCCCAGGGGTTGTGCCAGTCAGTGCCGCCAGTCAGTGCCCAGCAGTGATGCCAGTCAGTGCCGTCTATCAGTACCCATCATCAGTGTCACCTATCAGTGCCGCCTATCAGTGCTGCATATTAGTGCCGCCTATCCGTGACACCTCATTAGTGCTGTCTATCAGTGCCGCCTATCCGTGCTACCTCATTAGTACTGCCTATCAGTGCCCTTTAGTGCTGCCTATCAGTGCCCATCAGTGCC
Organism: Staurois parvus; assembly: GCF_062004578.1. Taxonomy (NCBI): domain Eukaryota; kingdom Metazoa; phylum Chordata; class Amphibia; order Anura; family Ranidae; genus Staurois; species Staurois parvus. Next base: position 562,953 of record NW_028317813.1, on the reverse strand, counting down.
ACCTATCAGTGCCCATCAGTGCTGCCTATCAGTGCCCATCAGTGAAGGAGAAAAAATACCTGTTTGAAAAATTTTATAATAGAAACAAAGAAACTTTTTTTTTTTCAAATTTTTTTGCACTTTTTTTTTTTATAGCGCAAAAAGTAAAGCGCCCAGTGGCGATTAAATACCACCAAAAGAAAGCTCTATTTGTGAGAAAAAATTATCAAAATTTCATATGGGTACAATGTTGCATGACCGCGCAATTGTCAATCAAAGTGCGGCAGCGCTGAAAGCTGAAAATTGGCCTGGTAAATAAGGGGGTATAAGTGCCTGTTAGGCAAGTGGTTAAAAGAGGAAGTTAGGTTGAGTAGTTGAGAGGTGGCAGAGTTGTGAACATTGACTGGGATGTTAAAGTCACCAAGGATGATGGCAGGCACATCAGAGGAGAGAAAGTAGGGTAGCCATGCTGCAAAGTCATCAAGAAAGCGTGAAATTGGGCCCAGGGGGCCGGTAAATGACTGCGATCCTCAGACAATCAGGAGAAAAGAGACGATCTTATACAATCTTAGTTACAGTCATATGTATATGTTTCCCAGGAATTTTTATGACTGCTTCAGTTGACTCTACACATGTTAATATTTAGCAAGAGTAACAAAATTACCAGTATTTAGGGCCGGTTCACACTGGGAATCGCACAGAAATGCGCTGTGCATTCTTGTGTGATTCACATGCAGTTCTGTACGGTGCAATTTCAGCCCATTTATTCCTTGATTGAGCTGAAATCGCACCGCACCAAAAGTAGTGCATGCACTACTTTTGGAAATGCACTGCAACCAGATTGCTGGGTACGTCTGCACCATGCGATCTGGTATGGGCAAACATAATGCATTTGTAACCTGCATTTGGGGTGTCATCAGAGTGTTACTAAACCCACAACAGTAAAATCAGTCTGTATATACAGTAAAGCATGCTTGTTATACTCACTGTGGAACTTAAGGGGTTAATCCTTTGTATTGTGTAGAAAGGATGTTTGATCCTGTCTTATATGATCTTCCCTTTCTTCCACGTTCCCCATTTAATCTCCTGATAATCTCCTCCTCTGCACATGCTCTGTTTGGTGTGTACTGCTAGAGGGTTTTTTCTTTTTCTTGAGAGAGTGCATGTGATCAGCACAGGGCCAATCTGCACTTCCCAGACAGAGGGTCAGGGGCTATGCAATCTCATAAGGCAGTGAGAGGAGAATGAAAACTGCTCCTACAAGCTTTAACCAGTGCTCATCTGGACACTGATAGAAGTCACAAGACTGCTCTAGTTGCTGATGAAAAAAGGTATTTGGCAGTTTTTATTTACTAAAATAATTGAATGTCCATATTTAGTGTACTGTGGGAGATCAGGTATAGTGAATGCAGGGACCTGGGTTTAGTAACACTTTAAGTTAAAGTGATTCTAAAGGCTTATTTTTTTTTTTTAAATAACAAACAGGTCTATACTTACCTGATATGTGCAGTGGTTTTGCACAGAGCAGCCTGGATCCTCCTCTTCTCGATCCCCCGCCGGCGCTCCTGGCCCTTTCCTTCTGTCAGGTGCTACCACAGTAAGCATGCTATGGGGGCACCCACTGCTTCGTGTATCCATTCACGCATGGAGCCATGGCTCTGCCCCTCCCCTTCTCTCTTCTCATTGGCTCACTGGCTGTGATTGACAACAGTGGGAGCCAATGGCTCCTACTTCTGTCTCAGCCATTGAGGGGAGGGAGTCCTGGGATAGTTGAGAATCCAGTGCACATTGCTGGATCTAGAGGGGGCTTAGGTGAGTATTAGAGGGGCTGGGGGGGATACTGCACAGAGAAGCTATTTTACCTTCATGCATAGAATGCATAGAAGCAGCATAACAAACCAAGTCTGGTGTATTGCACTGTGCAAAAATAAGCATGCAGATGGTAGGATAGAGCAGAGTTGCACAAAGATACTATGCTCGTCAGTGTGCTGCAACCCTTTCATTCTTTGTAAGAAAAAGTAAATCAGTGGTCCAAGAAAGATATCTTTTGTCAGCCAAACAGCTCCTTGAGGCCTGGTTCACACCAATACAGTTTGCTTTTGATCCGTTTTTGCAATGCTTTTTGCATTTTGCTTTTTTTGTATTTTGTTAAAAGGGAAATGTTTTTGTTGCTGGGCAGAAAAAAAAGTGGCAAAAACGCACTACATGCATTTCAGCAGTGTCTCTATTGAACTCTATTGTAGCAAAGATGCTGCTTTTTGCATTTAAAAAAGTCCCTGACCTTCTCCAAAAACTCAGCTGCTCAAAAAAGCATAGACGTGAACGTGTCCCATAGGAAACCATGTTAAATGGACTGTAGCGCGTTTCTGCAAAAAGCACTAAAAAATGCGTTGGTATGTACCAGGCCTCATACTGTATGTATTTCATCCATGTATTTAGCTGTTTGTCTGGAGTTCATCTTTAATTTTGTATTTTCCTTTCCTTTTATGACAGTTTGATAGAAGTTCTGCAAGTACTGCACATTTCTATATTTGTGTTTAAACCAAATTAGAGTGTATAAAATTGAAAGCTTTTTTATTACTGTATAGGAAGCAGTTATCTAAAAATCAAATGTGTATTAGTAGCATTGCAGTGACAGATTGGCTGTTGGGTATAAAGTAATACTTCATTGAAAATTTTTTGTTAGGCACACATATATATTGATATTAAGTAAGCATTAAATTATATTATAATTAGAAATATAAATCAGTAAACAAGATTAAGCTATGTGGCGTGTTTGTGTTTCTCACTTGTGATTTGTAGTGATTGGACCGATTTAAAGAGCAGATGGGACACCAAGGACCAACTAACCATTGGGTGAATTAGTGTTCATGCTAATTAAACACATCTTTCTGGTGAGTAGGGTGTCTGGAGGGGAGAGTGATTCACAGAAAGCACTGTGGTGATTAAAGTGGAATACCTGAAGTTGAAGTCTTCTCATAAGAGACTTTATGTGTAGAAGGACATTGAATGGTGGACTTCTCTCTTTGCATCTTGATTCACTTGGTGGTGGACAATGTGGAGTATTTGAGATAATTGATGGTCCTAATTTAACCACCTCCCACCTGCCATATAAGGAAATGACGGGCGCAAGGTGGCTCTCTTGTTCTGGGAGGACATCATATGACATCCTCCCACTAACCACGCGTGCGCGGCTCCAGGGAAGCGCAGCGCGGCGATCAGTGGTGCGCTGTGTCCCTCGGATACAGCGGATCGCCAATCAACGGAAAGAGCCAAAGACGTCGGCTCGGTCATGTGATCAGCTGTGTCCAATCATAGCTGTTCGCATGTAAATAAGGAAATGCCGGTTATCTGTATTTTTCTCCTCACAAGCTGTCACGCTGACAGCTGGAGAGGAGAGGAGAGCTGGTAATCGGCATTCCTCAGAAGGGACATGTATACTGATCACCAGGGCACTGATGATCAGTGTGCCCTGATGATCAGTGTAGCCCCAGCAGTGCCATCTGTCAGTGCCCATCAATGGCAGCTGTCAGTGCTCATCAATGCCACCTGCCAGTGCCACATCAATGCCACATATCAGTGCCTACCAGTGCACATCAATGCCACATATCAGTGCCGAGTCAGTTGTTTTTGGTTTGTTTAGCAAAAAATAAAAAACCCAGAGGTGATTAAATACTACCGAAACAAAGCTCTGTCTAAAAAAAAATTATAAAAATTTAATATGAGTACAGTGTTGCATGACCGCGCAATTGTCATTCAAAGTGTCACAGCGCCGAAAGCTGAAACTTGGCCTGGGCAGGAAGGGGGTATAAGTGCCCTGTAGGCAAGTGGTTAATATGCATGGATTGATACATTATATTTGAATTGATTTATTGATGCAATTTTTGCAATTTTGTAATTTTGGTGTGTGAAGCGCTGTTTTATGAGGAATTACTTTAATGTTTTGCACTCGTAATATGTATTAACCTGTATTTGTATTAAGACACCAGCTCACAGTGTTTTAGGTTTAATTTTATATTTATTTTTATGTTTAAACCTTCACCACTTGCCCAAAAGCATGTAGTTCAACTCAAAGAGTGACTTTATTACCTATATATAAATCTTGTAGAATAATGTGGTTGTAAAAGCAAAAGGTTTTTTTTTTACCTTACTGCATTCTCTGCATTAAGGTAAAAACTATTTTCATTTCAGCTCCCCCCAGCCCCCCTGAAATATTTACCAAAGCCCAATCTCGATCCAACGCTGTGCCGATCTGCAGCAGTGCTGCTCTTTTCTTACTTCTCACAGGAGGCTCGGCATCAACAGGAGCCTTGGCTTCTGTTGCTGTCAATCAAATCCTGTGAGCAGAGAGCAGGAGGTGGGGTTGAGCTACACTGTGTGTGTCAACAGACGAACACAGTGTACCCCCCTGTCAAGGACCACGGGTTTTGCCGCGGCGCACGAATCTGCACATGCGCAGATCGCCTAGGCGCATCACTATGCAGGCATTAGGACCTGGACATCCGCGGCGGCAATTGCGGCCGCGCATGCGCACTCGCGCACGTGGGCACACGCCTGGCACCAATGACGGTGCAGGGCGCACTATTTAAACTGGCCAGGCAGTGTTCACATTGCCGAAAGGTCTAGTTCCTGTTACCTGTGTTCCTGTAGTGCGTTCCTTGTTGCCGACCCTGCCTGTTCTGATTCGTGTTGACCTTCTCCTGCTCTGACCCCTGGCTCGTCCCTGACTATTCTTCTGCCTGTCATTACTGTTATTGGACCTCCCATTGCTGAACCTTGGCTTGTGACCCGGCTACTCTCCATCTGCTGTTTGGTACCTATCCGCCTCCACTGTTACCGACTCGGCTAGTCTGACTATGCTCACTCCTGACTGTCATCCATCCCGCTCGGGACCTGGACCTGTCAACCCCTTCACAGCAGGCTCACACCTGGCACATACCCTCAGCGGGACCCCTCTACCATAGTTGGGTGCACCCAGGGGTCGTGACCTGGTTTCAGTCTTGCTCCAAGTCCATCCCCACCATCAGGGGCTCTGGTGAAAAGGCAGACTGGGACTTAGACTCCGCGTCCTGGGGAATCCAGTTCTGTGGATCACTAGAGATCCCGTTGGGCGGTGTCTGACACCCCATAGCAAGCTGCTTGCTATGGCCACAACCATTCCATGCAGATGTCTTCCTCTTCACTGTCTTCCTCCTGTTCGACAACTGGTGGAGAAGACTGTCATTGGGTCTTTGCCTTGAATAAACTGTCAGGGGATGGATCAGTCTGTTGAGGCATTCGAATAGCTTCTCTCAGAGGTAGAATATGGCTATGATGCTAGGCTATCAATGGACCTGTCTTCCCCTCTGGGTGGATCTGGTACACTGACAAACCAGACGCTTGCAGATGATGTAGGGTTGGGATTTCCACTGGTCAGCTAGCTTGTGTTTTCCAAGGAATCCCAAACTACTCAGAAGTACCCAATCACCTTGCTGTCAGTCCTGCTCAAAGTTCCTTTTTTTCTGCTGACTTCAGGCATCTGATGCAACTTTGGCCTTCTCATAAGCCAATTTTTTTTTTCCATAAATAAGCCACTTTTAAGTTCTGAGATGATCCACATTCCCTCTGAGATGTAACAGATGTCTGACCCAGCAACACATGCTGAAAACTAGGTTGACAGGCATTAAGGTTTCCCTGCAAAACATGAGCATGTACGGAGAATAGCCTGTGGCGTTGTTCTTGGCGCTGTTGTAAGCATGCGCAACTGCTGAAATGTGTCTGCCCCAGTGTTGCTTATTCTCCATTGTAATAGTACCAAGTATTTTGAGAAGGGTGATTTTGAATTTCTCAGGCTGTGGAACCTCTTGTTGGTGATAAGGGGTCGTTCTGGACTTTTGAACTCCTAAGTGATCAAGTGATTACTAGATGACAAGGCTCTCAAATTGTCCTCCCTGGTCAAAGTGGATTTGTTGGGGTGATCCATAGTGACTGAAAAACTTCTCCATCAAGGCTTTGGCTACTGTAGATGCCCATTAGTCTTTTTGGAAATGCCTGCGCATAGCAGTTGGAATGGTCTGTCACCATCAGGACATTTTCCTGTCCCCTCAAACAGGGTTCTAAACACAAGAGATAAATGCATACCAACTCCATGGGGGTGGCTTATTGGTTTGGCTCTGGAGGGCAAAATCTGTTTATGGAGTGTATGCAGGAGTGACAGTACTGTAACTGTCAACTTCAGCCTGCATACAAGGCCAGTAGAACCGGGTTCTCATTAACTTGAAAGTCCTCTGTGGCCCTAAGTGACCATAGTCATCATGCAAGGCAGCTAACAGATATTCTATGCTTCTCTGGTAGAAAAAATTACCACTACCCCTGTCATATAACTGTAGTTGACCCCCCTCTTTTTGAAACAGACATGCTTTCTTAGGAGAGTTTACTAGCAACAGCTCTGAGTGACCACTCCTTAGGGCTTTCAGGGTCAGACTAAGTCCTCTCCTGTCCACTGCAGCTGCATCTCCGGAGCCTCCCAGAGTTTCCTGCCTCTGTCACGTGGGCAGACACGGCACCCTCCACTCTCTGGTCCTGCCTCCCTTCACCATTGCGGCTCCTCCAACACCAACATCCCTCACAGGGCACACAGGACCCACCGACAGGACCTGAGAAAACCAGGATAAGGTAGGGCTTCGCTGCCTATCAGTGCATTACTTCTGGGCAGGGGTTAAGAGCTCCTACCCCATGCATCCTCATTACGCCATGTTCAGGCCCCTCCCCCAGTATAATGTTTTATATATATATATATATATATATATATATATATATATATATATATAAATAAAAATACTCTGTTATCAGTCAGTATCCCTGATCACCGCCACACCAGTCATATGATGGTGCTGTACTGCCCTGGTAACAGTATGAAAAAAGAAGTGAAAAAAAAAACCCCAAATTTTTTTTAAATTCTTCATTTTCAAGAAAATTGACAAAAAATTACAACTTCAAAAAGCTTGCCATGCCTCTTAATAAATACTTCACACTGTCTACTTTCCAAAAGGGGGTCATTTGGGGGGCATTTGTACTTTTCTGGCATTTTAAGGCCTCAAGAATTGAGATAGACAGTCAGTACATCGGAATTGATCAATTTACAAATACATACCATAGTTTGTAGATGCTATAACTATCACACAAACCAGTTAGTAGACACTTATAGGGATTTTTTTTAACCAAAGATGTGTAGCAGAATACATTTTGGCCAAATTTACGTAAAAATTTGATTTGTTCTATTGGATATGTTTTATAACAGAAAGTAGAAAATATTTTTGCTTTTTTTTGCTTTTTTAAATTTTGATCTTTTTTCATTTATATGATAAAAAACCCAGTGGTGGTCCAATACCACCAAAAGAAAAAAATTATATAAATTTAATTTGCATACAGTGTCACAATTGCCAGCTAAAGTAGTGCAGTGTCAAATAGCAAAAAATGGCTTGGTCATGATGGGGGTAAAACCTTCCGCAGCTCCAGTTATTAAGGCAGGGCAGATTGAGCAGTCTGTACTCGAGCTCCATTTTTAGCTTGCTGTTTGTGCTGATGTCTCAACTTATTTTTAGGAGGCTGGTGTGCATTGTTTTCTCTGTATGGAGTATCAGAAGTCAAAGGATGTGACTTGGACGGTTTCTCAGAAATGACAGGAGGGACCTTGGGTAGGCCTCTGTTGCCATTTCTACTTTCTGGAAGTGGAGCTAACAAAGTTTCCATCCAGCTTAGCAGATAGTAGCTTCTGTAGCTCCTTCAAGGCTTCTTTCACAGCATTAGGTGGAGCGCCTCCCCATTATGCTCTTTAGTGTCCAGCTTCCTGCAGCTGTTGCATCTCTTTTCAGAGGGTGGTGGTATGGGACCTTACTCAGCCTCCCCAGACTCCTTTTCCGAGGACAAAGCAGCTACATTCTGTTGCACATCAATGCGGGATTTCTGCAAACTTGCCTGAGTCTCCATCACTTGCATAACTGTCTTATGCATTGCCATATGAGTCTGCATGACCTGAACAGTAGACCTTCCATTGTCGGATCAGATGGTACATGGGATGTGATCTTTCTCGGTACCTCTACGCCTGATTCGCCCACTGACTTGTTCTCATCATCCTCCGGAAGTTATCTCCCACCCGAGCAGAACATGTAAGGACCTTCCCTTTCTGTCCCAGGAAATTCAGTAAATCTTGATTCTTCTCCTCCAACAAAGTTTCTACGACATGACTTCCTTTACGAACTGTGGATAGGTGGGAGTGTTTCTGGAGTCCTTCAAGAGCAACTTTAGGACAATGGGATGGTTTGGACGGGCTCCCTGTAGTATTTGGGTCAGAATTCCGTGGGTCGGTTGCTTTCTTCTGGATGATCTGGTGCAGAATCCTGTCTACTTGGATTATGTAGTCTGACAACTTCTTCCCAATGTATTGATAGGTGTGTTCAAACTAATACATTAAATCAGAATGTTTTTCAACTCTCGAACACAGCATACAGAACCCGAGTGTAATTTAAAGCTGTACAGTCCTTTTTCCTAGCTTCAAGTTGCGAACCACTTCTGTGGCAGGTCCCCTCAGACTCTCACTGATTCTTAGGAACGCAGGGACATCCCACTTCTCTAATGTTTGATACAACCATGTTTAAAAGTTCTCCTTTGTACCCCAATGTACCCAAGCTGATGGTGATACAAATACTTCAAATGACAAACCAAACAATAAAAATCAATACTGGTAGCTGCTGCCCACCTAATAGACCATAAACCATATATCACCTAGATACAAGGGATGGTGGTGCTCTGAAAACTAATAAATGGTGAACCAAGTGTGGTAAAATAAGTACAGTATTCCACAAATCAAAGTTCATGACATAAAATACAAATGTGTATGTGCTCATTGTTCATAACAGTTCACTCTCCTTTCTGTGCCAAAAAAAAGTGCTGATACTCCCAAGCCAGATTGGTCCAAGCAGAGGAAAAATCCTAAAGATAGAAGTAACACACTGCACTCACCAGATTGTATTGACATCTTGTTTACCAAGCAAGTCAACAGAAGCACGCTATACATTCACTCCTGCTTCTCTGCAGCTCTCCTCCTCATTAAATAGCCTCCACAACTTCCACACTGGTAGTATATGATCCGAACATAGTCTCAACAAGTGGCATGAGTTAGGAAGAAGAGGGCTCCATATAGTGAACACTCCATTTAATTAACCATAAAAACTTATAAAAATTGCACTTACACAATACCCTGAATCAATAGACATGTACATATGTCATGCCTCATCAAAGATGGTCACCGTAGCTTACCACCAGGAACTGGATGTGATATCACCAGACATTACTGCCCACAGGGCAATGATAAAGTGTTCCTAGCCTGCTAATCTATCCCTCTAGTAAATGTAGTGCATGTGTAGCCAGCAGCCGCTCACCTTTCCTGTGTAAGAAAATGCTTTCCATTCATGCGCCAGGCAAAAGGGTTTCTCCCTCTCTGTCTCTCTCTGATGGTGTCCTCAGTGTTTGGCTCTTTAACTGCACAGCAGTCCAGGTCTCACTCTTAGGCTCCAGAATAGCATCTGCGCCAGCTCCACTGATCGCACTGGTCTCCCTGCAGAAAAAGAGCCTTCTTCCAATCTCAGCCTGGGAAAACTACTACAGCTCCTCCTCTTTAATGTCCCTTTCCTGGGAACTATAGTTCTCAACAAACTGATGGCTGAGTCCAGGGGCGGACTGACAACTCATGGGGCCCCCGGGCAATAGGGGATCATGGGGCCCCTGTGTCCTTGCCCAAACTCAAAAAAGCCTATGAAAAAGGTACCAGGGGCATCTCATGGGGCCCCCTACTGACCCCGGGCCCTCGGGCAGTGCCTGAGTTTCCAAATGGTCAGTCCGCCCCTGGCTGAGTGTCTGCAGTGAACTACAGTCCATACAAACCCAAGTCTCTTGCAATGCATGTTCCCCGGGTGCCTGTTAGTGGATGGAGGGCGGAATAATTGTAACACTGGCTGTAATAGTTCCACAGTAAGTCTCTGTTATAACTGTGACTGTATAGTAATCCTTTGTGAGCGCACACACAGAAACAACAGCAGGCGGAGTGAAACTGCAGCTGCTCTTCTCCCTGTCAGCTGTTGGGTAGGGCTACATTTGAATGTTTTATACAGTGCCTTAAAGTATTCATACCCCTTGAAATTTTCCACATTTTACCATGTTACAAACCAAAATGTAAATGTATTTTATTGGGATTTTATGTGAAAGTGTCACAAGTTAGCTTGCAGCCTCTTGTGTGTTTATTCTTACCTCCTTGCTGCTCTTGATTCCTTCACATGTGTGTTTGTCTGTGCTCAGCTGTGGGCGTCGTCTGCTATTCCCTGGGTTTAATGTCCTTCCCTTCCATCACTTCCTGTCCCGCCTCCTTGTCTGCCTGTCTATTTAAGACATGCTCAGACTAGGCCACATTGCCTGAGCAACTTCGTGTTGTTGGAGCTCCTGTGTGTTTACGCTGTGTATCCTGTGTTGTCTATCTGTGTACCGACCCCGGCTTCGTTCCTGACCTTGCTAGTTTTTCGCCTGTTCTGACCTCGGCTTGCCCATTGGATTCCCTGTGTCTTCTCCGTTGCACCCTGCTCCCGCTAGTGGTCTCCTCCACCTCAGCTGGGTATACCTGGGGGCCGCAACCTGGTCCCAGCCTGCTGCAAGTCTATCCCCACCATCAGGGGCTCTGGTGAACAGGCTGGGGCTTAGATTCCCCGCCCTGGGGAACCCCAAGCTGTGGTTTTATAGAGCTCTCTACCATAGAAGTGCCAGATATACCAACACAAAAGTGGCATACTGTATATGTGTGAAGTGGAAGGAAAATTATAAATATATTTCAAATTTTTTTACAAATATCTGAAAAGTGTGGCGTGCATTTGTATTCAGTCCCCCTGAGTAAATACTTTGTAGAACCACCTTTTGCTGCAATTACAGCTACAAATCTTTTTGGGGAGGTCTCTATCAGCTTTGCACATCTAGAAAGTGAAATTTTTGCCCATTCTTTGCAAAATAGGTCAAGCTCTGTCAGATTGGATGAAGAGTGTCTGCGAACAGCAGTTTTCAAGTCTTGCCACAAATGCTCAATTGGATTTAGGTGTGGATTTTGACTGGGCCATTCTAACACATGAATATGCTTTGATCTAAACCATTCCATTGTTACTCTGGTTGTATGTTTAGGGTCAATTTCCTGCTGGAAGATGAACATCCAACCCAGTCTCAAGTCTTTTGCAGACTCTAACAGGTTTTCTTCTAAGATTACCCTGTGTTTGACTCCATCCATCTTTCCATCAACTCTGACCAGCTTTCCTGTCCCTGCTGAAGAAAAGCATCCCCACAACATGATGCTGCCACCACCATGTTTCACGGTGGAGATGGTGTGTTCAGGGTGATGTGCAGTGTTAGTTTTCTGCCACACATAGTATTTTGCTTTTAGGCTAGAAAGTTAAATTTTGGTCTCATCTGACCAGAGCACCTTCTTCCACATGTTTGCTGTGTCCCCCACATGGCTTGTCGCAAACTTCAAATGGGATTTCTTATGGCTTTCTTTCAACAATGGCTTTCTTCTTGCCACTCTTCCATAAAGGTCAGATTTGTGGAGTGCATGACTAATAGTTGTCCTGTGGACAAATGATGGATTGAACAGTGCTCTGTGAGATGTTCAAAGCTTGGGATTTTTTTTATATAGCCTAACCCTGCTTTAAACGTATCCACAACCTTATCCCTGACCTGTCGGATGTGTTCCTTGGCCTTCATGATGTTTGTTCACTAATGTTCTCTAGCACACCTCCCAGGGCTTCACTGAACAGCTGTATTTATACTAAGATTAAATTACACACAGGTGGACTTTATTTACTAATTAGATGACTTCTGAAGTCAATTGGTTCCACTAGATTGTAGTTAGGGATATCAGAGTAAAGGGGGCTGAATACAAATGCATGCCACACTTTTCAGATATTTATTTGTAAAAAATTTTTAAAACCATTTATCATTTTCCTTCCACTGAACAATTATGTGCCACTTTGTGTTGGTCTATCAAATAAAATCCTAATAGAATACATTTACCTTTTTGGTTGTAACATGCCAAAATGTGGAAAATTTCAAAGGGTATGAATACTTTTTCAAGGCACTATATAATCAAGCATATAAAAAAACCCTGTTCCCCACCACAAACCACCATTTTCCATTTTCTGCTCAGAGAGAGCAATGCCTAGTGGAGTGTGGGGAGTCCTCCTAAGCTTCCTCTAGTCTGTGTCATGTGACACATCAGAGCTGAGAAAGAGCTTTGGAGATTTTTTGTCAAGTTGGTCCTAAAGCACCCCCCAACATGGCTGTACCTGGGGTGGTCCCCCCAGGACTGCCACTGGGCTAAACCAGCACAGAAAACAAGGAAGATGGGGAGAAAGCTATGTAGTACCATCTGAGTTAGGCTGCTAATAGGAATCAGTAAATTTAGTTATTTGACTCCTCTGTAGCCAGTGGAGCAGGATACTGGATATTCCCTGGTTGAATGATCTGCAGGGGGCTGGCGTGTGTATAAATAGTCCAGAGCCTAGAGCAGCAGTGTCTTTTGCCTTGGTGGACAGGTACCCAGCCTGGAGGGGCTGTCTGCCCTCCTGGGCTAGCTGCTCAGGCTTGCAGGAGGTTGTTTCAGGTCACAGCCCAGAGAGAGCTGGAGACCTACTGCTAAGAACCATTAAGAGAAAGTGACACAGTGGGCAGAGGCCAGAGAGTGAGAGACCCTAGAAAGACTGATGCTGTTTTACCTCTTCTTGGAGGGACTTTTCCAGATTGCCAGATTCAGGGCTGTTTCCAGTATGAGATCCCCTTGAAACTGTATGTTCACATTTCTGTTGCAGAGGTCTATCTGAAGAAGGTTAAGTACTACTATAAGAGTCCTCTGTTAAAGTTGTGCTTGTATCCCAAGGCCTACCCTATCTGAGTTTTCTGAGCAATAAATCTCAAAATGACACTAACTGCCTGGTTATTTGGTGAAGAGAATGAGAAGCTGCTGTGTGCCTGGCTTCTGAGCATCCAATAGGGAATAGAACCTGGGATAATATAGCCAGCCCGGTCTGGGGTCTGCACTACAACTAAGAGAGCCATAGGCAGCCCCTTTTTGCTTTTACAGTGGTGTGCAAGGGGATACTAAAGATCATTATATTATATTAGGGTGTCCAGCTGAGACATCCAGTAGTCAATGGAGGAGCAGCTGCTCAGTGAGAGGGTGCAACCAAGTAATCAATGACTTAAAAGGAGTGGGTAACATTAGGAAAAGGATCTACAATTCAACTTGCTGGGGGAAGCATAATGAAAATGGGATTGAAATCCAGTATGAAAAGCAATAATAGCTGTGAAAGGAGAGAGTTTCAAATTCATGAAAGAGCTCAGAAAAAGTAATCTCCTACAATGCAGTTGCTATTGTTATCAGTAATTCCTTGCAGTATTAAAGTTCTAGGCTCTTGCTATAACACTATCTGTGTTGTGTTTGAATGTTTTTTGTGTGCATCATCACAATGTAAAAATATACTGATATTCTACTTGGCTTTTTTTGATCCTTGTTTATAGGTATATGTTTGTGCAGTTGTTCTTGAGCTGCACCAGGGCCAGGACAGATATGAATGGGTTACACTGTATAGCAGGGGTGTAAAACTGGCGGCCCTCCAGCTGTTACGAAACTACAAGTGACATCATGCCTCAGCCTTTGAGAGTCATGCTTGTAACTGTCAATCTTGCAATTCCTCATGGGACTTGTAGTTTGGTAACAGCTGGAGGGCTGTCAGTTTGATACCTGTGCTCTATAGAATATATAGGTACCTTATGTACTGTATATGGAAAAATGTATATTCATATTTGTATATGTACATTTCAATTTAGCAAGCATTGTAATGCTATTACTTGGAATCCCTACAGGGTGATATGTCTGCTCTGACTGGGAGAATGCAAGTAAATGATATGAAATCTTGGTAATGCTCCCTCTAATAGCGCTGCCCTAGCATAGGCCATTAGTGCCATTATGGTAAATACAACCCTGTTTATGTGCCTACAGCTTTCATCACTACCTCTGCTGTCAAGAAGGTTACACTCCACTTGTTATTTGCTGGTAATGCATTTATATTTCAATGTAATAAACATGCTATACAAAGAAATACTGAGGATGATTTACTAAAACTGGAGAGTGCAAAATCTGGTGCAGCTCTGCATAGAAACCAATCAGCTTCCAGTTTTTTTTGTCAAAGCTTAATTGAACAAGCTGAAGTTAGAAGCTGATTGGCTACCATGCACAGCTGCACCAGATTTTGCACTCTCCAGTTTTAGTAAATCAACCCAATTGTGTCTCATTGTTTAGTATTTTGCAGGATGAGCCTAGTTATAGCATAGCTAAGTAGTAAAGTGCTTCTGGAGATTATTCTACACTGACATTTTGTTTCCCAAATACGGAAATACCAATTTAACAGTTAAAGTGTAAATTTACATAGAAATTAAATATTTGTGAATAGGATAGCTTTTAATTGCAGAAGAGTTTCGCAGGACATATAGCTCTGCAATGTATTTAGAAACACCCCTAAGTGTTTCCGAAAAGTCCACAATATTGGAACCTGTTAGGGCTCATTTACAGCATTGCATTTCCATAATGGACATTATGTGTGTTAATATGCTGTAGTGCCATTAATTGTGAAGGGCACCCCAATGCACCTGCGTTGCACCGCACCACAACACGTTAGGTGCACTGAATTACCAAAAAGGCAGAAAGAAACATTTTTCAGGGTTCGTGGGGTATTTAGGGTTTTGGGTTAGTGCTTCATACAATACTGAAACAAGTAATATGCAAGACAATCAGGCAAGTAACATTTTCACAGTGACCAGCAATGGCAGACTACATATTTCTGACTCCTAATTCTATTATTTTTTTTGCCAAGCAGAATGGGTGAAGTGCTGCGTAAAAGTGTCACTACTATATAAATGGGCAAAGTATATAAATAGCTAGATCTACAGTATTTCAGTAGGCATTGTATTACACTTGTATCATCCACAGTTATAGAAGTCGTCTTACATGTTTTTTTCCCCAAGATCAAAGTATATGCAGTACTATGCCTTGTCTTTCTAAGTGTTGTTTAAGGCTAGCTGAATGGTCAGACAGCTGTCCCACCAGCTGAAAAGGAGATGAGAAACAGCTCATTCCTGAGACAAGCGCCATGACTAGGAATGCAGGGGGAGAAGTGTCAACTAACCTATGCTCAGCTCACTGCCCGTGCCTCTTCTGGGGGAAAGACTGAGTTCAGACATGCCAGCCTCATCTCCAATGTACCTTCATTCTCAACAACGCAAGGTGACAACTAGTACTCTAGTCTAGTCTCTCTTCTCCAAAATACCGGGTAGCTGGTGGTCTATCCTTTCCATACAATGAAGCCTTCTCAGTACATGGAAAGTAACAGGAGGTAGAACAAATTAAGCACAGGGCTGGAAGAATAGATGGCAGAGTGCAAAAAGCAGAAAGGGCAGTGGCCTCAGTGCTGATTGTTCCCATATGAACACCCATAAATTGGGATTCAACCTAAGTTGGAGCTACAGCACAAACACAAAAATGTGTTTTTACTTTGCAAACCATAGAACATATCCAAACAACTGGGTCCCTTGGGAATTCAAGTAGGATTGTTAAAGCTCTTTCACAAATTGGATCTTGTTGTGTAAATCAGTGTACATATAGTGTACAAAACACATGGCTCTTTTGTATTCTACTTCAATACAAACCATTTTACTTGATGAACTCAAAAGATACAGTACTATTCTATTATGCTGAGAAGTTTATTTTTTTTTCTTCACAATGGAGATCTAAGAGAATCTTTGAATCTTTATACTAAGGCTGTCTGTATCTAATATAAATGTTATTACCTGTGGTGGTGCTCAAGACCGGATTAGACCCAAGGACATTCCAAAGTAAATGAAAAGCTGCTTTTTATCGTGGACTGTATTGTAAACTATAGGTAGCACCAGATGCATCACATTCCACACTTTAAGTTTTTGGAATCCGTTTTTATTTTTTTTTTTGGCTCTGAAGGTCAAATATTAATGGATATTAGGTTGGTTGATCTTATGTAAAATTCTTGCTAAGCAATAAAAAGTATGTTGTTTTGTTAAAAAAAGTAGCCATATTGTAGTGTATTTGAAGCAATGTACCATACTGCGGCTAACCACTTATTCCTAGTCTGAATTGAAATTCTATGTAGCTAAAACAAAGAACCACAATAGATTAATAACACTGTCTAGTTACTGTGCATAACACTTAAAAGCATATTTCTTCCTAATCTCTTAATCTTACTATTTAATTGTATTGCATTTTGTTTACCTTATGTGTAGTGTAAACACTGTGTATTACATTATATTTTTCTTACTTTTAATGTATAACTAAACCCAAGAACATAATATAATAATCACAGCTTACTAGCCCTTAGATGTAGTGACTGCATTAGTTTTCTTTTTTTCTTTTATGTTACCCTGGTGATTCAGCAAAAAAAGAGTAATTTGCTGTTCTGTATCTTGTCACCTAAGGCTGTAAACCCACTATATGAATTTTGGCTGGTTCTTGAGCAGCCGGCTGAAATTCGCTACGCTGGTGGCTCTGGTGGCTGCATCCTGCCTATTATCTCCTTTTTCAATCAAAGGAGTCTGGCAGAAATTTGACAGCCAAACAGAGGTTGCATCCAATCAGATGCAGCAGCTGTTCATGTACTCTGATGGGTGCCGATTGTGGCTGTCAGAATACAGTAGCCGCAGCGGGAGATTCCTCCATCCGCGCTCTATAGTGTGGATGGGAAGATCTGTTTATCTCATTATTAAAAACTGTAGAGTTAACAGCACATTACTGGATTTCCAGTGAGAACAACAGCAATTTTTGCACCTATCAAACATACAGTCATGGCCGAAATTGTTGGCACCCTTGATATTTCTCCAGGAAATCCTGTATTTCTCACGAAACGTATTGCATTAACACATGTTTTGCTATACACATGTTTATTCCCTTTGTGTGTATTGGGACAAAACAAAAAAAGGGAGGAAAGAAAGCAAATTCGACATAATGTCACACAAACCTCCAAAAATGGGCTGGACAAAAGTATTGGCACCCTTTCACAACTGCGGATAAATAAGAATGTTACAAGCATGTGATGCTCCTGTAAACTCACCTGGGGCAAGTAACAGGTGTGGGCAATATAGAAATCACACCTGAAAGCAGATAAAAAGGAGAGACGTTCACTTAACCTTTGCATTGTGTGTCTGTCTGTGCCACACTAAGCATGGACAACAGAAAGAGGAGACGAGAACTGTCTGAGGACCTGAGAACCAAAATTGTGGCAAAATATCAACAATCTCAAGGTTACAAGTCCATCTCCAGAGAACTAGATTTGCCTTTGTCCACAGTGCGCAACATTATCAAGAAGTTTGCAACCCATGGCACTGTAGCTAATCTCCCTGGTCGTGGACGGATGAGGAAAATTGATGAAAGATTGCAACGCAGAATAGTCCGGATGGTGGATAAGCAGCCCCAAACATGTTCCAAAGACATTCAAGCTGTCCTGCAGGCTCAGGGAGCATCAGTGTCAGCGCGAACTATCCGTCGACATTTAAATGAAATGAAACGCTATGGCAGGAGACCCAGGAGGACCCCACTGCTGACACAGAGACATAAAAAAGCAAGACTACAGTTTGCCAAAATGTACTTGAGTAAGCCAAAAGCCTTCTGGGAAAACGTCTTGTGGACAGATGAGACCAAGATAGAGCTTTTCGGTAAAGCACATCATTCTACTGTTTACCGAAAACGGAATGAGGCCTACAAAGAACAAAACACAGTACCTACGGTAAAATATGGTGGAGGTTCAATGATGTTTTGGGGTTGTTTTGCTGCCTCTGGCACTGGGTGCCTTGACTGTGTGCAAGGCATCATGAAATCTGAGGATTACCAAAGGATTTTGGGTCGCACTGTAGGGCCCAGTGTCAGAAAGCTGGGTTTGCGTCCAAGATCCTGGGTCTTCCAGCAGGACAATGACCCCAAACATACGTCAAAAAGCACTCAGAAATGGATGGCAAAGAAGCGCTGGAGAGTTCTGAAGTGGCCAGCAATGAGCCCAGATCTAAATCCCATTGAACACCTGTGGAGAGATCTTAAAATTGCTGTTGGGAAAAGGTGTCCTTCCAATAAGAGAGACCTGGAGCTGTTTGCAAAGAAAGAGTGGTCCAAAATTCCGGGTGAGAGGTGTCAGAAGCTTATTGATGGTTATAGGAAGCGACTGATTTCAGTTATGTTTTCCAAAGGGTGTGCAACCAAATATTAAGTTAAGGGTGCCAATACTTTTGTCCAGCCCATTTTTGGGGTTTTGTGTGACATTATGTCATATTTGCTTTTCTGCCTCTGTTTTATATTTGTTCCAATACATACAAAGGGAATAAACATGTGTATAGCAAAACATGTGTTAATGCAATACCTTTTTTGTGTGAAATACTTGATTTTCAGGAAAAATATCAAGGGTGCCAACAATTTCGGCCATGACTGTATATACAAAATATAGGTATATGTAGTACATTTAATAGACCAAAAGTAAGCAAATAAAGTTTGGATCCCCATACACTTTAGGGAACCAGATAAAATAGATAACCGATGATTGGGAGATTAGAAGAGATTCTAAAGCAGTTTTCTTTGCATTTTATGCTTTTTATTAGTTTTCGAGGTAAACAACAAATTGCCCACACAGAAGCTAAAGCAGAAAGGTCAAAATACATGGGAAATGAAACAAAGATATAAAGGATAGAACATAGGATGTAAGCAACCCAAAGCTGGCAAAACTGAACAGTTACCCTTGTAGTCGTAAATATAACGAAGATTTGCAGGCAGGGTGGATTGTCCTGGAGACCTACATGACTGGGGATGAAAAAACAAGAGCAGAAGAAGAGGGGGGAGAGGTAGAGAAAAGGGAACAGAAAGAAGAAAGAATTTGGGGTCATATCCCCTACTGACTCTGGTCAAAGGAACTGGAGGGAGAAATTTATAAAACTTCCATGCTAGAAAGGTTCAGTGAAGGTATTGCTTGGGTAAGCCATGGTCCCCATATTTTGATAAATGTAGATTGTGAGTTAAAGTGTCATTAAACTCAGACTATGAAAAACTCTTGTTACATGCTATATAGCAGAATGTGCATACTCACAAAGCCACAAAAGCGTTCATTTTGTGTAAAGTGAAATATACCTGGTTGATCCTACCTGCAGCTGTCCCTCCTATCTTCTCTTTGTCCTCATTGCAGGCTGAGATTGTGCAGACCAGCTGGTGTCCTCTGTTGAGCATGCTCAATTTCAGTTCTCTTCTAAGCTCTTCATTTCCTCCTTTTTCTTACCTGTGTAGCCCACATGACTATAGAATCACATTTGTGGGCTTATACACAGTGGTAAATGACACTTCATTCCCTCCTCCTCCTCCATGTCCCCTGATTGCTAAACACTATGGGGGCAGGATTCGTATGCTGATTGATAACATTCACTAAGAAACTCATAAAAAAGCTTAGTTTTAATATAAATCAGTATTAATAATATTAAATGTAATTACTAATACCCATAAAGTAAATAAAGAGCCTTGGATGCAGATGCCATTTGAACAAAATGAAAGCTGTTTTATGTTCAATAAAGTTATATCAGAAGCTATAAAACAGTTTTTTGATAGTTATAATTTCATTTGAATTGCTGTTCTGAAAACTTTTTTTTAGTCATGTGACCACCTGCACCAATCAGGGCTGTGCAGACAGACTCATACTGTAGTAACAGAAGCCCCTCCCAAGGATCTTTCACTGCAGATGCCAAAGAACAGGAAAGGACCATGTTACAACACAACTGTACTGCAGGAATAAGGTACTTACAGGGGTAAAACAAACAAACAAACAAAACAAAATACAGTGTCATGATATATATGATTTACGTGAATGCATTATGGCAATAACACTTCTCTGATTAGAATCACTTTAAGAGCACTTGAAAATTTCTCTTTAACTAACATCAGATTCAAATAGTCCTGCTCAGAAAGAAATCAAAGGTTTTTACAGACCCTGACTATTGATTGTTTTGCTGCTAGAAACAGGTACGTGGCCAGGTTCTGTTGGTAGGAGTACAGACCAGGGGTCGACTCACGGAGAAGGGCTGTTCAGACACCCCTAATGACTATTAGGTGGAATTGTCAGGAACCATAAACCAGGCGGAGACAGTAAGTGCAGTTAAAATCACACCTTTAATGAAATAGCAAAAATAACACAGTTCAGGAACTTAGTCAGAAACAGAAGCCAGGGTTTGGAGCAGGTAATCAGACGAGCCGGGCTCAGGAAACCAGAAATCAGCGTAGACAGGAGCTAAAATGAGGAATAGGAATTGGAGAAGAAGTAAGCTAGACCTAGTTGTAGACAGGAACACAGGCAGGAGCACACTGGAGATTATAGACCACGCAAGGTGCTAACATAGCAAAAAGGATTGGTTGTAGGCTGGACTAATGAGGTAGGTAACGGAATCTAAGTGAGTCACTGTTGAGACAAGGAGTGGGTGGTAATTAACTGACAGCTGAGCAGCTTTTGAGCAGTGAAAGAAAAGAGCTGCTTGCTAAGTAGCAGGAGCCCAGCCCTGACAGTACCCCTTCCTTAACAATCCCTCCCCTTCGGGGGGGCATTAGGCTTGAGGGGAAAACATATATGGAAAACATGGAGGAGGGCAGGAGCATGTATGTCCGAGGACTCAAGAGCGTTCCTCCGGACCGTAAGCAATCCAGTGAACTAGAAACCTACAAGGGTCAATGATAGATTGTATCTCATATTCCTCATGGCTGTCAACCTGAACATGGCTAGGGCCTAGTACCAAGGAGGTATAGCGGTTACACACCAAAGGTTTTAATAAGGGAACATGGAATACATTGGAAATGTGCATGTTGGAAGGAAGATCTAATACGTCACTGGGTTAACCCTACGGAGTATGCAGAAAGTCCCAATAAACCAAGGCGCCAATTTTAGTGAGGGAACATGGAGTTGGAGGTTACAGGAAGACAGCCAGACCCTCTTCCCAACTTAGTAGGAGGGCACAGGTAGGTGTTGGCAGTCAGCATGGGGTTTATACCTCTCCCTGGAGCATTGCAAGGATTCTTGGATCTGCACCCAAGTGGAACGGAGTTCCCGAAGACATTCCTCTAACGCAGGAATTCCCTGCAGAACAGCTGTATCAGGCAACATGATGGCTGAAACCCATAGTTCACCATAAACAGAGATAATCAGGAGGTGGCATTGATGGTGTTACTGTGAGCAAACTCTGTCCAAGGTAGCAGGTCTGATCAGTTGTTATAGTGGTCTGAATGTAGGAACCGTTCCAAGGCTTGGTTGGCCCGTTCTGTGGCCCTATTGGACTGTGGGTGATATGCTGAGGAGAAGGAAAGCTGAATTCCCAACTGTGCACAAAAGGCTTGCCAAATTCTGGACACAAACTGGCTACCCCTGTCTGATATGATAACTTTAGGTAACAAATGTAACCGAAAGACCTCCTGAGCGAATATTGATGCCAGTTCTGTGCATGTATGCAACTTCTTTAGTAGAATGCAATGTGACATTTTTGAAAATCAAGCAGCCACCATAAGAATAACTGTATTGCTCTGGGAGTTAGGTGAAGCCACAAAAAAATCAATAGAAAAGTGGGTCTAAGGCCTCTCTCCTCTGGGTATGGGTTGTAGAAGGCTTAATGGAAGGTGTTGGGGTGTTTTGTTCTGAGCACACACAGGACAAGCGGCTACAAAGATGGTTACATCAGCGTGGAGACTAGACTACCATAATTGTTGAGGCATAGACCATATGAATTGATCTTTCCCAGCTGTGTGTGTGCCCAGCTGCTTTGGGAGAATGGTAGGTCTGGAGCAAAGCAGTGCGGAGATTCTACAAAGCAGTGGCCATGAGGTTTTCCAGGAGGAGAATGGATCTGAGAAACCAGAATTCTCTCACCCAAAGGTGAAGTGAGTCTAGTGCGAATAGTGGCCAAAATGCGGTCCGGAGGTATCACAGTAGAAACAGACTCCATTTTGGAAGAGGAAGAACACTGCCATGATAATGCATCTGCCCTTATATGCTTAGTACTGGCTAAGAATGAGACTATGTAATTGAAGCTTGACAGAAAAAGGCCCACCAAGCCTTTCTAGGAGATAAGCATTTAGCCTCAGACAAGAATGTGAGATTTTTAGGTTCAGTCAAAATGAGGACCGGCACAGTAGTACTCTCGAGGATTCTTTAAGAGCTAAAATGATGGCTAATATTCTATGTCCCCAGTTTCGTAATTGCATTCTGTTGGAGACAATGTTTTAGAAAAGTATCCACAAGGTTGTATAGGGCCCACAGAGGTAGGATCTTGAGACAGGAGAGCGTCTACTCCAATCTAAGACGCATCAACCTCAAGAAGGGTAAAGTAGGATCAAGATGTGCCAGCACTGGGGCTGCAGCAAAAGAGACCTTGAGAGAATCAAAGGCTTTAATTCAATCCGGAGACCAATTCTGTGGGTTGCCCTCATTTCTGGTCATATCAGTCAGAGGGTTTGCCAAAAGAAGAGATATTACGAATAAATTTCTGATAATAATTTGCAAAGCCAACAAAACGTTGCAGAGGACGTAGACCTATGGGTCGAGGCCACTTTAGGACTGCAGATAGTTTCTCTTGGTCCATTGAAAACCCAGCAGCAGATATGACATAACCCAAATATTTTACCTGTTTACGATGAAACTCGTACTTTTCCAACTTACAGGGTGTTCTCTCTCAACCTCTGTAGCACATGGAAGATGTCTGTGTGGTGGTATTCTAGGGATTCAGTATATATGAGAATATCATTGAGGTAAACCACCACACATTGCTGCAGCATATCTCGGAGGAAATGGTTAATAAATTCCTGGAAAATTGCAGGAGCGTTGCAGAGACCGAAGGACATTACGAGGTATTCGTAGTGTCCACTCCTAGTATTGAATGCAGTTTTCCATTTGTGGACCTCTTTAAACCTCACGAGATTGTATGCCCTCTCAAATCAATCTTAGTGAAGACTGTTGCTCCCTCGAGGTGGTCACGTAATTCCATTATCAATGGGATCGGATAAGCATTTTTAATAGCAATTCGATTGAGACTCCTATATTTGATACAGGGTCTCAGTTCACCACTCTTCCTTTTTCACAAAAAAATCCCCCAGCCCCAGCAGGAGAAGAGGATTTGCGGATGAACCCCTGAGGTAGTGAATCCGCAACATACTCCTTCAATAGCCTTAAACTCCAAGACAGACAGAGGGTAAACCTGGCCATGAGGAGGAATGGCACCAGACTGAAGATCAATTGTGCAGTCATAAGGCTGATGTGCCAGCAAAATACCAGCCTGACCTTTGTCAAAGACATCACAGAATTCCTGGTGCTCCTCTGGCAAAGAAGAGACTGAAGACATGCACATGACCCTACTCATTTTCTGAAAACAAGTATTAGTGCATTGTGGTGACCATGGCAGAGCCTGGGCTCTACGCCAACCAAATGAAGGATTGTGCTTCTGTAACCAAGGATAACCAATGACAACTGGGTAATGTGATGAGGAAATGACTTGGAATTGGATTATCTCATGGTGAAGAGCCCCTACAGCCATAGTCAATGGAGCAGTTTAATGGGTCGCATAGGCAGGCTGTAGAGGTCTCCCATCAATAGCCTCAATGGCAAATGGGGAGGCATGAGGCAGCAACAGTATTGAGTGCTTCAACATGAAGGCACTATCTATGAACAAGCCTGCAGCCCCAGAATCGATTAGTGCCTGGGTGTCGATGGAAAACTCAGACCAGTAAAGGGTAACCGATACTAGGGGCTTATCTTTAAGGATAGCTGGGGACGCAAAGACACCACCTAAGGTCTGCCCCCTACAGGACCTCCGGTGCGGACTTTTTCCAGACGGGTTGGACAAGATCTTTTTTTTCAAAATTTTCTGGTTTTTTTTTTTTAGTTTGTTAAGCAAAAATAAAAAACCAGTGGTGAATAAATACCTCCAAGTTCAAGTTTGTTGAACCAACTTTCTGGCACTTACTGTATGTCCTTCTGCTGCTCTAGCAGTCCCTGTCTCCACCACCAGGGGTGCTTGGATAGGAATTGTGCAAGAGGCCACCCACATCATCTCGAAGTCCACAAACAGGTACGTGACAGATACAAAGAGCCTTCAGGAGATCAACAGCAATGAGATGCAACAAAGGATGGCAAATGTTTAAGCTTTAATAAACTAAATGGAATTTAGTAAGGGTTGACATCTACGCTATATTGCCAAAAGTATTGGGACACCCATCCAAATCATTGAATTTAGATGCTCCAATCACCTCCATGGCCACAGGTGTGTAAAATCAAGCACCTGGGCATGCAGACTGCTTCTTCAAACTGTTGTGAAAGAATAGGTCCCTCTCAGAAGCTCAGTGAATTCAAGCGTTGTAAAGCATGTCACCACTGGACCCTAAAGCAGTGGAGGCATATTCTCTGGAGTGATGAATCACGCTTCTCTGTCTCGCAATCCAATGGACATGTCTGGGTTTGGAGGTTGCCAGGAGAACGGTACTCGTCTGATTGCATTGTGCGAAGTGTAAAGTTTGGTGGAGGGGGGATTATGGTGTGGGGTTGTTTTTCAGGGGTTGAGCTTGTCCCCTTAGTTCCAGTGAAGGAAACTCTTAAGGCATCAGCATACAAAGACAGTTTGGACAATTTCATGCTCTCAACTTTGTGGGGACAGTTTGGGGATGGCCCCCTTCCTGTTCCAACATGATTGCACACCAGTGCACAAAGCAAGGTCCATAAAGATATGGATGAGCGAGTTTGGGGTGGAGGAAATTGACTGGCCTGCACACATTCCTGACCTCAACCCAACAGAACACATTTGGGATGAATTAGAGCAGAGGCTGTGAGCCAGGCCTTTTCGTCCGACATCAATGCCTGACCTTACAAATGCACTTCTGGAAGAATGGTCAAACGTTCCCATAGACACACTCCTAAAACTTGTGGACAGCCTTCCCAGAAGAGTTGAAGCTGTTATAGCTGCAAAGGGCGGGCAAAGTCACTATAGAACCCTACGGACTAAGGCTGGGATGCCATTAAAGTTCATATGAGTGCAAAGGCAGGCGTCACAATACTTGTGCTAATATAATGTATTTTAAATGTCATAAGTTAATTGAGCTGGAGAGCATTAGTGGAAGTTGGAGGATAAATCTACTTTGATAAGTGTTAAAGGAAAAATAAAGCCAAAGCTATTTTGGCTATACGTCTCCTATGGATCTCAGGAGTGCAGTTCATTCTGCACGCCTGTGACTGATTTTCAGTCGACAGCAGGCTAAAGCTTGCTGTCGGCTGACATCATTCAGCCAGTCCAGGCTCTGGAAAGATCCTGACTTTACAGTCGGGATCCACACAGATACCTGGACCAGTAGCTGGCTAAGCCTCTCAGCATGCCACTGAGATTCTGAGCCAGTAACTCCTGCCGCCTCCACAGCCCGGAGCTGTAGTGAGCACTGAAGGGGCAGAGCAGAGAGATGATGACAGGTGACGTCGCTCTGCTCAAAGTGGAGAACTGAACGATCAGCTGTGTTTGATCAGTTCAGTTCTAAGGGTGATCTGGCAGGGGACAGCTGCAGCTGAGATTCAGTAGCTTGACAAAAGAGCATGTCTGTTGCAGACCTTACGCATTCTTTGCCCACTGGTGATGTCACAACGCCGATACTTGTGGTCCATGGTGCGCTCCATCTCCCGGCTCCCAGTGACAGAGGCACCGACCAGCTGCCTCTAGGCACACTGGACTTAGACACCATTCATCGCAGAAATCACCGTACCACATGATGGACCAGATCCCCTGGCTTTTGATGAGTTTTTAACAAGTCACCTTTATGTGAGCTGCCTTAACTTGCATTATTAGAATTTACCAGAAATCTACCCTTAGAGGTGCTGTCTTCTTTTGTTTTTATGTGCAGCTGGGATTGGTACTGCAGTCATCTAGGTGAGTATGATTTTTTTTTATAATATTCCTGAACTTCTCTTTTAAAGTGTCTGTAGGTCCAAATTAACATCAGGTGTATAATAATTCCATATACTATTGTGAAGTGTCATGCATTCCCTTTCTTATTATTTCCCTCCACTAAATTTAAATTCATATGAGATCCTGCCAGTGGTCTTAACTTCATGCAATATCACAACAATGAAAACTACAGGGTACTTCCTGATTTATCTGCGTCATGGCAACCAACACTTCCCCTTTTTATCAATGTACAGCATGCGGTACTGATGTACAGTGTTTTCTAAAGTAGCCTGCTTGTGATTATATAGACAGCCAAGCTTCCTGGACTGCTGTAGATTAACAGAGGCTCCTGTAGGGAGCTGCTGGGAGAAAGGTCATGTGCTGCAAATAAACTAATCAGAAAATGGTATTTAGAAACAAATTTAAAGAATTATTGCAATGATGATTGTCTTAACAATGTTGATGTGTAGTTATTGCTGAATGTCATATCTAGACTTTACAGATAATGGAAATTATAGGTGCTGTGGTTAATCCGCTTGTAGCAACTTAGCAGAGTTATACTCTGTAAATAAAAAGGAGGTACAGTACAGGCAGTCCCCGAGTTACATACAGTACATCTGATTTACATACTGTCACGTACCTGTATAGTGAGCCTGACGTGAAGAGGATGGCATCTTGTACAGCTCCGTCTCAAGGACTACTGGCAGTGGTGTAATTAGTTGACATGTTGTCCTAGCAACAATAAAAATTGCCCCCCCCAAGGCTGCTGTTTGAACCCATGGGGCCCTATACAGTCTACCTGACAGGGCCCCACTCTTGAAAATACCAGCAGCCATGGCAGAAAATATACCCTTGCTACCAACACCTGTGTGGTTTTTTTTTTTACTTTTTTTTTGAATTGCCAAATGGCCAAATTGCACTCCCAAATCAGGAGGTGGAGATTCATATGTATCTAAACAAAAACGGGGAGGGAGGAGAAACAGTGCAGGACTATTATGCAGTGTAGTAAGTAAAAAGGACTTTATTAAAATCTACACTGGTTCTATGCACCTGTGCTCCAGGCAGGGGAGAGGATCAGTGGACAGCGCCCAGACCGCTGTCATGCATTCGGCTGGATGGAAGCTGAATACAGCCGTTGGGATCCTCTGCTCTAACCGAACCAGCAAGTTGATATCAGAGGGGGAGTTTCAGGATCTGGCAAAGGTAGAGACTCTGCTGCCCACTGTCCCCGCTGCTCTAAGGTCTGGACAGCTTGCAATTATATAGATCCGATCAATCCCCCTCATTACAGCCGTCCTCCTTGCCCAGGCCCAGTCCTCCTTGCCTTATCAGTGGTCCTGATCCCTCAACAACCCCCCCGCTGCCACCACCACAACAGTCCAGCACCACAATCTCCCTGCCACCTCCACTGACACATCCCCCACCATGACCACCATGGACTAACCCTAATATTAGCAATCATAAAAACAGCCGGCCATCCCTGCAGCCTCCTCCAGATCTCATATCGGAGCTGACTAGGTCCCCATCCCATTTTCTGTGCTTTTTTAAATTCCATTGTTAGGAATTAAATTGGGTGCTTTTTTATTTGGTGAATAATCTAGCTCTGCCACTGTAAATTATGCTACTTATACTGGAAATGCTTTATAGGCAAAATGTTCAAACAGTCTGTTAATTATAGTTGACATCTTCTGTTCATTAGAATTAAGATTAAAGGTTTTAGTCATTACTCTTATAGGATTTTACCTGTATGCATAAATATAAATTACAGTCTTCCTAAGCATGTTATTTCTACTATTTATTAATCAAACATACCTAAGAATTTAAATAAGTACCATTGATGATGACTCTTTTTCTTCAAATATGCTGCATGTCGATGACTAAACATTATAAGACGTAACTCTCCAGAGCAACTCATTTGTTTGAGTGACCAAATAGAGGCAAGGATAGACAGCTAAATCAGTGCCAAAACCAAGGAATTCACATAAAATTCTAGATTGAAACCCCATCAACCCTAATATATGCCTAGTATAAGGTTTCTTCATTGTAGAATTTATGCTTTGTCCACAGCATCATCCTACTCAACACTTTTTTTCACTTTGTAGGTAGAAGGATAGGGAGCAGTGGGATAGGATAAGATATAGGAAGAAAAATAGATATAACATTGTCAATTTCATGGTAGCCTAGGGATGACAATAATACATAATACAGATAATATAACACAAAAAGCTTACTGTTCCACAAAAATGTAGAAAACTATATTAACTTTATTAGTTTAGACAAAACATTGATTATAGCCCTAAGAGAGCCCGCATATATAAAAACAATTAAAGGGAAAGCCACGCACATAAAATTATCTGATTATTTATCCAAAGAAAAGGTGGGTGAGGTTAACTAAATTTTTCCTTACTCTGGAACTATCCCTTATAACAATGTATAATCCCTCACCCCCTCTCTTAAAGGGCCCAGGAGTCATGCAATCTTAAATGGGACCTTAAATGTGCCAAGTCAGAGATCACACATAAATGTATATAAAAATATATTGGAAAACGTATATATCATATTAAATGTCATCATGAGCCACCCAACAACTATAAGCCTCATCCAACGTATGGCCTAGCAATGGCGTGCAAATACCTGTTGGGTAGGATGGTGCTGTGGATAAAGTGTATATTCTAGAATTTAAGGAAGCCTTATACTAGGCATTTCACCCAAACCGTACTCTCCACTCCTCGCAAGACCTCCTACTCTCTATCTCCCTTGTCTCCTCCTCCCATGCTCATCTCCAGGACTTCTCCAGAGCTTCCCTCATCCTCTGGAACTCTCTACCCCAATTTATCAGAATATCGCCCACTCTGCTCATTGTTAGGCGATCTCTGAAAACCTATCTCTTCAGGGAAGCCTATCCTGCCCTCAGCTAATACTGGAATCTTCTACTCTTCCAACCAGTCCATCCCCCACAGTTACTACTGTTTGTACCACTAGCCCCTCCCTCCTAGATTGTAAGCTCCAAGGAGCAGGGCCCTCAAATCCCTCTTGTATTGAACTGTATTGTTGCTGTATTGTCTCCCGTTATATTGTAAAGCACTGAGAAAACTGTTGGCGCTATATAAATCCTGTATAATAATAATGATGGGGGTTCAGTCTATAATGTGAATTCCTTTGGTTTTGGCATTGACTTAACTGCCTATCCTGGCCTCCATTTGGTCACTAAAGAACGACAGTCGCATAATATTAGTTTGGACAATAACTAAAACAAATGAGTTGCTCTGGAGATTAATTTGATATGATATTGTTGTGGGGATAGCCATCCAAATGAGGAAGTTGATAGTGGCCATTTTTGTGAAATGAAGAGTTTGGATGCAATAACCCTGTATTTACTATCCGTTTGAGGGTTTTAGAATAATATACAGGGACATATGTGCCTTATATGTAATACCCTTTGTTTATTAAAATATTGTTCCAGTTGTGAAAAGGGTCCTGGAGAAGCAGAAAACTGTGAAATGCGTTGATCCATTATGCCCTTTTGGAGTTGAAGTGCATCCATTGTACTATATACTATGAATAATATGGTGTTTGTTATTACTTTATATGATTTTATTGAGGTTTAAAAGATAGAATGAAGTTTTGTAATACATTTTTATATATATTTACGGTATATGTGATCCCTGGCTTGCCACATCTAAATTGCCTTACCTGAATATTTCTCCACTGAATGATCAGGGAAAACCCATTAGAACCAAAGATGTTCAATATAGTAGCTATACAGAAAAAGTCAATCTCAATCATTCAAACTTTTTTGGAGCACAAAAGAACCTCCATATATTATGGTATATTCCAGGATTTTTTTTATAATATGCAATATAACATGAATCAATTGGTTGTAGGTATTGCAGAATAATTAAAAGAAATTGAAATGTTGGTAAAAACATGTAAACTGCTACTAAGTAGATATCCCAGACAACAATGCCAAATCCAGACAGCTGGATTAGATTGGGAGATACAAACCTCGACCCATCAAAGTAAGAGCTGTAAAAAACATTGAATAAGGCTCCCTCAAGAACTAGTTCTGGCCACCTCAGTAGATTATTATAAAAAGGGTTGGATGCATTCCTAAATGCACAAAATATAACTGGATATTTACATTTATAGGGAACAACACCAGGGATTGTTGATTCAGGGAATATTGGATTGCCTTCTGGGAAACCAGGAAAGAATTTAAAGTTCCCCTGCTTACACAAATTGGATCATGCTTTATATAGGGTTTTTTTTTCTTTCCTCTTGATCAACTGTGGGTATATGTTTCTGTTGGACCTGAGACACCATGAGGTTTATTTACTAAAGCTGGAGAGCACAAAATCAGGCTCACTTCTGCATAGAAACCAGATTCTAACCTCAGCTTGTTCAATGAAGCTTTGGCAATAAAACCTGGAAGCTGTTTGGTTTCTATGCAAAAGTGAAGCTGATTTTGTACTCTCCAGCTTTAGTAAATAAACCCCATGTATCAATTAATTTGACCACCACTGGTTTATGGGGATCTACAACAATAATGCAAAATACCAGACAGTCTGTGTAATGTCTCTTAACAGACCAAGCTGTCCAGCAAAAGTGACAGTTTGAGGTTTGAGACAACATTTACCACTGACAGGAGTGCTTACAAATTGTCAGCTTTTATTCATTTATGTAAAACCTTTATCCAAAAAGGAAAAAAGAAATGTTTCTGTAACTGCTGGAGTTAGTTAGTCAACTAGTTAGTCAAGTCCATAGAAATCTGCATGTAACTACCCGCTCCCAACACTGACAGTGCTGCTGTTCAAAGGTGTCTCTGTTGCTTCTCCATCCAGAGACACCCTAAGAGTTGTGTTACAGGCTAGATTACCAGGTGAAAATAAAGAAGAAAAAAAACAAAAAAGAAAAGTAACACAGCCCCCCACATTTAAGGATTGGTAAACTTAAATATATTACACTTTTGTTTTGGGGTATAATACTACTCTAATGACCCTGCGTGCATCTGCAATAACTTCTCTAGTTCCTTTTACTCTTCTGAGTCCATTTTGTGTATTCTCCATTTTTGTTCTACTGTATACCTTACAATAAACTGTATCCTGGGATGTAAAGGACACAATGCAAATACTTCTGATGCCTTTTTAGTGTAGAGTGTATGTCATATTAGACTAGGTTCAAACCAAACATGCATGTGTTAAAGTGGTTGTAAAGCCTGAAGGTTTTTTACCTTCATGCATACAATGCATGTAGGTAAAAACCTTTAGTATTCAGCTCCCCCTAATATTTACCCAGTCCCAAAATGTGCAAAAGTGTGGCTGTTGTTCTGGCTCTCTGCCTATTCATTGGCTCAGGGAAAGCAGTGGGAGCCATTGGCTTATGGACACACAGAGAGAGCTTTGGAGTGAGCATGCAAAAGCGCCCCCATAGCAAGCACCTTTCTATGGGGAGACTCAGCAGGGGGGATGAGCCCAGAGTGCCGGTAGGGGACCTGAGAAGAGGAAAAAGCCTTTACAGCAGGGGTGCTAAACCTTTTGAACAGTGAGGGCCAGTTAAATGATTTGGTAACTGGTTGTGGGCCACAATAAACTATGGAGTTTTACAAAAAAGAGGGAAAAAAGGGAGCAAAGGAAAGCTGGGGAGTCCACCAAAATTCGATATAAGGTGAGGTGCCTCTAGAACTATCTGGCAGGATGCTGCCTAAAACATACAAATAGAAAAACCAAAGAAAAAGAAAATAGGCTACCCACCTAAAAGGCTAACTTCAAAAACATGTTTATTCCTGAAAAACATACAAAGTAAAAACACATTGCATCAGGGACCTGGATACCACTCCTGACTGTGAAAAACCCCACCCCTGACATAGCCCATATGGAAGAAAAATATATTTGAAATATATTTTAAAAGTATTCTTCCCAAATATATTGACATATATTTGAAATACTACAATGTTTGCTGTGTCCCCCACATGGCTTCTCTACAGCTTGTATGCCCTGTGTATACAGGGACCTTCTTTTCCTCTTGTAGCTGATGCTGGCATTTCACTCCAGGCTGCTAGAAAGGATTAGAGGTGGAGTGCACCTGGTATCAATCCACGTGGGATAGGAGTCAGCATTAGAGAGGAAGCATCGGCTTATGCAGCTCCTGCTCCCTCTGCTGCTGGCTCACTGCACTCTTGTCTTGGGATGATGGGTTGGCAAACCCGCAACACAATCAAAGGGTTGCTGACCTGAGCTTGGGTTGCCTTGGCTTAAGTTTGGGGGCCACGTCAGTGGGTCATGGGTTGTGCACCCCTGCTTTACACTTTGCTTTACACAGGAATATGATTTTTTTTAATCGCTAACATTCTATTTCACAGATCAGTTGAATTCACTGCTTGCATAGAATATTGCTGTTTTGTGTGGTATGTCGTGTGTATGTTTCTGTCAACTGACAGAAATTGTTGCACAGGTGTTTGTTCCTTTAACATTCCTACTACTAACTAACTAATGTGTCTAATGACAGGAACAGAAAACATCACTATTTATGGAGGAGCAAAAAATATGTTTCAAAAGAAAAAAAATGGAGTTAAAAATAAAGACTTGTAGTAACTTCAAAACTATTTTCTGCTTTTTCCATAAGGCCCCTTTCAGATGGGGCGGACTCCGTCAAACGGATCCGCCCACTCAGTGGCGATCTCTCTGCTGATTCTTGCTGAGCAGGCGGATGACAGGTCCATGTCCATTCCAATATGCAGAGCGGACACAGATGCAGCCCACTGTTTTCTTTGGGGCGGTCGGATGGAAACGGATAGCAAAGCAGGGAGAAGAAACAGAGAGATAGTGAGTAAAAAGCAGCACAAAATACACATTGTTAGGTACACATTTAACCCCTTCACTACCTGAGATGTTAACCCCTTCCCAGCCAGTGTCATTATTACAGTGACAGTATAGTAGTATAGTATTATCACTGAGCACTGTGTTAATGTTATTGGTGATGTCAGTGGCAGTTAGTCAGTTCCTACCCAGTGTCAGTTAGTGTCAGATTGCTTGCTGCACTATCACAGTCCAACTATAGCTTTCATGTAAACCAATCAATATACACTTATTGGGATTTTTTTCACCAAAGACATGTAGCAGAATACAATTTGGCCTAAATTCTTGAAGAAATTAGATTTTTTTATTTGATATGTTTTAAAACGGAAAGTAACAAATATTGTTTTTTTCTCAAAATGTTTTGTCTTTTTTTCGTTTATATAGCAAAATATAAAAAACTCAGTGGTGATCAAATACCACCAAAAGAAAGTTCTATTTGTATGAAAATTGTGTTTAGGTACAGTGTTGCATGACCATGCAATTACTAGTTAAAGTAGTACAGTGCTGAATAGCAAAAAATGGCCTGCTCATCAAGGGGGTAAAACCCTTCCGGAGCTGAAGTGGTTAAAGCTGAAGTTTAGTTGCATTTTTGCTGCACCTGCAGTCACATAACTTATCAGTAATGAAGTATGTCCCATGTCCTACAGGCTGATGGTTCCTAAAGAAACCTGGTCCTCTTCACAATGCTGTACTTCCAGAGCTGTGGGGCTGACAATGAAGAAGGTCCCCATGGGGACTTCTCCTCCATTGGCAAAACTCCTTACTTTGATTTCACAGAATGTAACATGTTTTTTTCATGGAGGAGAGGCAGAATGCATTGCACTCTGTGAAAGCAATGCAAAGAGTTTTGTCAGTAGAGGGGAGAACAGAAAGGGCGGGCCTCCATGAGGACCTTCTTCAGCATTAGACTCTAACCTAATAATCCCTGCAGCACAGAAAGTTCAGCATTGTGAAGAGGACTGGGCATCACTGGAGAGAAGATTTCTACAGGAACCATCAGCCAGCAGGATGTGGGACATATTTCACTATAGGTAAGGCCACATGGATGTTTGCAAACATTTTATAGTGTCTTGAAATCGTATTCATACCCCTTGAAATGTTCCACATTTGCATGCATTTATATTCAGCTGCCTTTACTCTGATACCCCTAACTAAAATCTAGTGGAACCAATTGCCTTCAGAAGTCATCTAAATATTAAATAGAGTCCACCTGTGTGTAATTTAATCTAAGTATAAATACAGCTGTTCTATGAAGCCCTCAGAGGTTTGTTAGAGAAAATTAGTAAACAAATAGCATCATGAAGGCCAAGGAACACACCAGACAGGTCAGGGATAAATTTGTCGAAGTTTAAAGCAGGGTTAGGTTATAAAAAAATATCCCAAGCTTTAAACATCTCACGGAGCACTGTTCAATCCATCATCCGAAAACGGAAAGAGTATGGCACAACTGCAAACCTACCAAGACATGGCTCCCAGTGACTTCCCTGTATGTAGGTAGGGGCTCTCAGTGACTCCCCTGTATGTAGAGAGGAGCTCCCAGTGACACCCGTGTATGTAGATAGGGGTCTCAGTGACACCCCTGTATGTAGAGAGGAGCTCCCAGTGACTCCCCTGTATGTAGAGAGGAGCTCCCAGTGACAACTCTGTACGTAGGCAGGAGCTCCCAGTGACTCCCCTGTATGTAGAGAGGTGCTCCCAGTGACTCCCCTGAATGTAGAGAGGCGCTCCCAGTGGCACGCCTGTATGTAGAGAGGAGCTCCCAGTGACTTCCCTGTATATAGGTAGGGGCTCTCAGTGACTCCCCTGTATATAGAGAGGAGCTCCCAGTGCCTCCCCTGTATGCAGACAAGAGCTCCCAGTGGCACCCCTGTATGTAGAAAGGGGCTCTCTGTGACACCCTTGTATATACAGAGGAGCTCCCAGTGACTCCCCTGTATGTAGAGAGGAGCTCCCAGTGACACCCCTGTATGTAGAGAGGAGCTCCCAGTGACTTCCCTGTATATAGGTAGGGGCTCTCAGTGACTCCCCTGTATGTAGAGAGGAGCTCCCAGTGCCTCCCCTGTATGTAGAGACAAGCTCCCAATGACACCTGTGTATGTAGATAGGGGTCTCTGTGACACCCCTGTATGTAGAGAGGAGCTCCCAGTGACTCCCCTGTATGTAGAGAGGAGCTCCCAGTGACTCCCCTGTATGTAGAGAGGAGCTCCCAGTGACTCCCTTGTATGTAGAGAGGAGCTCTCAGTGACACCCCTGTATGTAGAGAGGAGCTGCCAGTGACACCCCTGTATGCAGAGAGAAGCTCCCAGTTACTCCCCTGTATGTAGAGAGGAGCTTCCAGTGACTCCCCTGTATGTAGATAAAGGCTCTCTGTGACACCCCTGTAGGCAGAGAGGAGCTCCCAGTGACTCCCCTGTATATAGAGAGGAGCTCCCAGTGACTCCCTTGTATGTAGAGAGGGGCTCCCAGTGACTCCCCGGTATGTAGAGAGGAGCTCCCAGTGACTCCCCTGTATATAGAGAGGAGCTCCCAGTGACTCTCCTGTATGTAGAGAGGAGCTCCCAGTGACAACCCTGTTTGTAGATAGGGGGTCTCTGTGACACCCCTGTATGTAAAGAGGAGCTCCAGGTGACTACCCTGTATGTAGATAGGGGCTCTCTATAACACCCCTGTATGTAGAGAGGAGCTACCAGGGACTCTTTTGTATGTAGATAGGGACTCTTTGTGACACCCCTGTATGTAGACAGGAGCTTCCAGTGACTCCCCTGTATATAGATAGTGGCTCTCTGTGACACCCCTGTACGTAGAGAGGAGCTCCCAGTGACACCCCTGTAAGTATATAGGGGCTCTGTGACACCCCTGTATGTAGAAAGGGGCTCTCTGTGACACCCCTGTATGTAGACAAGAGCTCCCAATGACACCCCTGTATGTAGATAGGGTCTCTCTGTGAAACCCCTGTATGTAGAGAGGTGCTCCCAGTGCCTCCCCTGTGTGTAGAGAGGAGCTCTCATTGACACCCCTGTATGTAGATAGGGGCTCTCTGTGACACCCCTGTATGTAGATAGGGGCCCTCTGTGACACCTCTGCTTGCAGGCAATCTCCCAGTGACACCCCTGTATGTAGGTAGTGGCTCTCTGTGACAGCCCTGCTTAGAAGGAATCTCCCAGTGACACCCCCGCATGTAGAGAGGAGCTCCCAGTGAATCCCCTGTATGTAGAGAAGATCTCCAGGTGACCCCCTGTATATAGAGAGGAGCTTCCAGTGACTCTCCTGTATGTAGAAAAGAGCCCCCAGTGACACCCCTGTATGTAGAGAGGAGCTCCCAGTGACACCCCTGTATGTACTGTAGATAAAGGCTCTCTGTGACACCCCTGTATATAGAGAGGAGCTCCCAGTGACTCCCCTGTATGCAGAGAGGGGCTCCCAGTGACTCCCCAGTATGTAGAGAGGAGCTCACAATGACTCCCCTGTATGTAGAGAGGAGCTCCCAGTGACTCCCCTGTATGTGGAGAGGAGCGCTCAGTGACAACCCTGTTTGTAGATAGGGGCTCTCTGTGACACCCCTGTGCGTAGAGAGGAGCTGCCAGTGACTATCCTGTATGTAGAGAGGAGCTCCCAGTGACTCCCCTTTATGTAAAGAGGAGCTGCCAGTGACACCGCTGTATGTAGATAGGGGCTCTCTTTGACACACCTGTATGCAGAGAGGAGCTCCCAGTGACACCCCTGTATGTAGACAAGAGCTCCCAGTGACTCCCCTGTATGTAGATACAGGGTCTCTTTGACACCCCTGTATGTAGAGTGGAACTCCCAGTGACTCCCCTGTGTGTAGAGAGGAGCTCCCAGTGACACCACTGTATGTAGATAGGGGCTCTCTGTGACACCCCTGTATGTAGACAAGAGCTCCCATTGACTTCCCTGTATGTAGAGAGGAGCTCCCAGTGACTCCCCTGTATGTAGATAGGGGCTCTCTGTGACACCCCTGTATGTAGACAAGAACTCCCAGTGACTCCCCAGTATGTAGAGAGGAGCTCCCAGTGACTTCCCTGTATGTAGATAGGGGCTCTCTGTGACACAAGAAAAAAAAGCAGTTGACCAGAACAAACTGCAAAAAGTCAGTATTAGTTAATCCCAAGCAGAGTAAATAATGCATCAATATGAATGCAAAAAGTCTCTTTATTATATGATCCCAAGGATCATGTGAAGAATAAGCTCTTCTCAAAGTGAACATACAATCAGCCAAATAACATTAAAAAACAGTGTGATAAAAACATTCGTCCACGCCATACACATACAGTTGGGATCGAAAGTTTGGGCACCCCAGCTAAACATTTGTATTAATGTGCATAAAGAAGCCAAGGAAAGATGGAAAAATCTCCAAAAGGCATCAAATTACAGATTAGACATTCTTATAATATGTCAACAAAAGTTAGATTTTATTTCCATCATTTACACTTTCAAAATAACAGAAAACAAAAAAATGGCGTCTGCAAAAGTTTGGGCACCCTGCAGAGTTAATATCTTGTACTGCCCCCTTTGGCAAGTATCACAGCTTGTAAACGCTTTTTGTAGCCAGCCAAGAGTCTTTCAATTCTTGTTTGAGGTATCTTTGCCCATTCTTCCTTACAAAAGTCTTCCAGTTCTTTGAGATTTCTGGGCTGTCTGTCACGCACTGCTCTTTTAAGGTCTATCCATAGATTTTCAATTATGTTGAGGTCAGGAGATTGTGAAGGCCATGGCAAAACCTTCAGTTTACGCCTCTTGATGTAATCCCCCGTGGATTTCGAGGTGTGTTTAGGATCATCATCCATTTGTAGAAGCCATCCTCTCTTTAACTTCAGCTTTTTCACAGATGGCATCAAGTTACCATCCAAAATTTGCTGAAATTTTATTGAATCCATTTTTCCTTCTACTCGTGAGATGTTCCCTGTGCCACTGGCTGCAACACAACCCCAAAGCATGATTGATCCAACCCCATGCTTAACAGTTGGACAGAGGTTCTTTTCATTAAATTCTGTGCCCCTTCTTCTCCAAACGTACCTTTGCTCATTCCGGTCAAAAAGTTAAATTTTAACCTCATCGGTCCACAGAACTTGTTTCCAAAATGCATCAGGCTTGTCTATATGTTCATTTGCAAAGTTCAAAAGATGATTTTTGTGGTGAGGACGTAAAAGAGGTTTTCTTCTGATGACTCTTCCATGAAGACCATATTTGTACAAGTATCTCTTTATAGTGGAATAGTGTACCACAACTCCAGTGTCTGCCAGATCTTTCTGGAGGGATTGTGCAGTCAAACGTGGGTTTTCAATTGTTTTTCTCACAATCCTGCGAGCTGTTCTGTCTGATATTTTTCTTGGTCTTCCAGATCTTGCTTTAACTTCCACTGTTCCTGATGACTGCCATTTCTTAATTACATTCCGAACAGAGGATATTGACATCTGAAAACGCTTTGCTATCTTCTTATAGCCTTCTCCAGCTTTGTGAGCGTCAACTATTTTCAGTTTCAGTTTTCTAGACAACTGCTTAGAAGAACCCATGGTGCTGATTGTTGGGGCAAGGTCAGTTGAGTCTGGGCATTTAAAACCTTTGAGATTGACATCATCTGGTCTTCCCAGACGATGATTGAGAACAATCCATGACACTGACAGGTCTCAGCTTGGCAAAGGGGGCAGTGCATGCTATATATTCTGCAGGGTGCCCAAACGTTTGCAGACGCCATTTTTTTGTTTTCTGTTATTTTGAAAGTGTAAATGATGGAAATAAAATCTAACTTTTGTTGACATATTATAAGAATGTCTAATCTGTAATTTGATGCCTTTTGGAGATTTTTCCATCTTTCCTTGGCTTCTTTATGCACATTAATACAAATTTTTAGCTGGGGTGCCCAAACTTTTGATCCCCACTGTAGCTTAATTAGATGTAGCATTAAATGGGCTTGGAAACCAGATAATACATAACCTCATAAGGATAATACCATATGTGAAGGTAAAAGGACATGAATAGCTGCAAAAAAAGAGATCAAATATTCTCATGAAGAAAGATCAAAGTGTTGCATCCTCTTATATTAAGTTCCATGCTGGTATCCAGTGGTAGCATAAACAGTATAGTAGAGACTGTCTTACCGCTTCAAGACATCCATTGACCATCAATAGTGTAGTGGTGAAAATGATAAGGCAGCAGATTGAGACAGTTGGGTGATCTGAATACCTATGTTAGATTGCCGGAAAACCTAATCTCTAAAATTGTTAATGTGCTAAATCGTAAAGTGATCTGGGCCTATGAAACCAACTTACAGACTAAACAGTAATATTATACGCTCAAGATTGATACATATAATATCCCTACTTTCTATGCGATTCCAAAAATACATAAGGATCCTGTAAGACCACCAGAAAGACTTATAGTTTCGGTAGTGAATGGTCCTTTGGAAAAGATAGGTAAATATCTGGATGATTTGATCAAGGATATGGTTACTGCCCTATAGTCTTAGGGATGGTCTATCTAAATTGGAAAATATTCAAGTTCCCTGTGACACTCTTCTAGTAGGAATCGATGTGGAATCACTATATACGTCGATTCCACACAATTGGGGCCTTAGAGCAGTGGCCTATTTCCTTGGACAACACTATCCACAGATTGGAGCTCAAAATGAGTTCATTGTGGATCTTTTGGAACTTATACTTTCGCATAATTGTTTCCAATTCTTGGGAACCTATTTCCAACAAATCTGTAGCACCTCAATGGGTGGTCCATGGCCCCCGGCATATGCATGCCTTCATTTAGGATTATGGGAAATAGAAGAGGTCTATGTTTCTCCTTTGTACCTGGGCCATGTAATACAATAGACCAAACACGAATTCTTCTGCGCTCTAGGACCCAGGCGGGTGGCACATAGATGGAACCAGAACTGGAAAAACAGCGACCACCAGTGCTTCAAAGGTTGTGCGGCTCCAAACAAGGCTGGGGAAGCCCGACCAACACTACAGAGCGAAATAAAAACGAGAAGCGCACAAACCTTGCGCATTACCTCAGTAAACACAAATTTATTAATAAGAAAGGTACTCACAAACAGCGAATAAAATCAGGCATGTAAGTCCTCACAGGGACTTCAGAGATAGAGAGCCAGCGCGAGTCCCATCGTGGGGGTAAGCACTCAGTTCCACTGACGCGTTTCGAAGGCCAAACCAAGCTCTGATGAAGAAGGTTTTGCCTTCGAAACGCGTCTGAGTGCTTAACCCCACGATGGGACTCGCACTGGCTCTCTATCTCTGAAGTCCCTGTGAGGACTTACATGCCTGATTTTATTCGCTGTTTGTGAGTACCTTTCTTATTAATAAATTTGTGTTTACTGAGGTAATGCGCAAGGTTTGTGCGCTTCTCGTTTTTATTTCGCTCTGCCATGTAATACAATGGCTTAGGTACATTGATGATATTTTAATGCTGTGGAGTGGCACCATAGATCAACTAAAGGAATTCCTAATCCAACTGAATTTAAATGATAGGAACATCAAATTAACATTTAATTATGACTATAAGGAAATCTCATTTTTAGACCTTTTTGTTTCTATTCATGGAAATAATTTGATTACTAAAACTGATAGAAAAGAAACAGCAGCAAATACTTTGTTACATGCTAGCAGCCATCACCCTGAATCACTGAAGCAGGGTGTACCTGTAGGACAATTCCTTCGGTTACAAAGAAATTGTACAGAAAAAACTCAATTTCATTCAGAAGCTCTACAAATGTACCAGAGGTTTAGGGAGAGGGGCTACTCGCATAGAACTTTAAGAAAAGCAAAGTCAAAGGCCTCTAATATAGAAAGACGAGATCTCCTTAGAACTGAAAATAAAAGTGAGGATAACAATAATAAACAAATTGAACCTGTAAGGTTCATAACTAAATTTGGTCAACAATGGAAAGAAGTTAGGAATGTGTTGCAAATTCACTGGCATATATTAACAGCCAACTCCTCCACTGTGGAGATAGTAGGCACTAGACCTCAAATGGTGGCCAAAAGGACATCCAATTTGAATGACCTTTTAGTGCAATCTGAATTTAAAAAGATTCCGAAAGAGAATTGGTTAACAAAAATGGGGAAGACGACAGGCATGTACCCATGTGGTCACTGCCAAATATGCCCCTTTGTACAGAAGAGTTAAAGATTCTCCAATGCAGACAAATCCAAGGACATTTCAAATTAAAAGTATCATTAATTGCTCTAGTAGCAAAGTAATCTATATGTTGGAATGCCCTTGTGGGAAATCCTATATAGGT
The DNA here is from genome assembly GCF_062004578.1 of Staurois parvus. Taxonomy (NCBI): domain Eukaryota; kingdom Metazoa; phylum Chordata; class Amphibia; order Anura; family Ranidae; genus Staurois; species Staurois parvus. The sequence continues at coordinate 521,787 of NW_028317813.1, read as the reverse complement.
AAAACAAAAAGACCTTTGAGGATATGTATTTTGAGAACATTTGAGAGATATCAGAAATGATCAGAAGAATAAAACTGAGAAACAGAGAACACTTTAGCACATTTTAAAAAAGTACATCATGGAAGGACGGAAGGGTTAAAAGTGAAAGGAATTTTCCTTTTAAATTTATCATCTAGAAGAGATTTTGATAGAGTTTTATTACAAAAAGAAAAATTCTGGATTTATACACTTGGGACTTTAATACCTCAGGGACTAAATACGGAACTAAACTTTAAAGTCTTCCTCAATTAATTCTCCCTCTGATTTTTCCTTATCTTTCTAATTTATTCCTTCCTTTTTCTTCTATTGTCAGAAGGTTGATTTGACTTGTGAAATGTAAGAGCGAAAAGCCAGGTTCTCTGTATGTCATCCACTGATGACCAATTAAGGTTTTTTGCAGTCTGTTCTTTTAAAATTTGAGATACTGTTATGATGATTTCTTAACACAAGAGGATGCTATAATGTCTTTATTATGCAAATTACATGCTATATAAGGAACGGAAAACTGTCCCCTCTCAGTTCTGATGAAGTGGACGAAACGCGTCAACGTAGTGACATCATCAAGTCCACGCATCACATACGCTGAGGCCTCCATGCTGGGGATGACGCATGTTATATGCCTCCACGCTGGAAACCACATGGCGAATCGGAAACCAGTACCAGCGGTTCTATGCCTTTTGAGCACCTTTACTTACATCTGATGATGTTATAGCTGCAATGAAAGGATTCGATCCGGTAATTACTAAAAGCCATACATAAGAAAACTATGCTCTATATCGTCATATGGATTCCGGAAGATGCAATATTGGAAGCTGGCAGTTAGTGATCACTCCGCAATTACCGTAACACTAGGTTCCTATGCAAATCCACTTTCACTTTGTCCGCTCTGCTATTAAAGCTGTTCTTGGACTCTTTATGAATACCTTTATAGGATATCCATCACCGTGGACTTTTTGCACTCACAAGATAATCACTCTCTCTCTCTGGGGAGGTTACTCCAGAATACTGAGCGGAGGTTATATTACTGTTTCATCCATTTTCTGGCATATCTTTGTCTATCCATCTTAGATGACACTGAGCGATTCTCATACACAACTGCTCTATAATCGATGAGAGATCGGTTGAAACTTTGATGGTGAGATATCTAAGTCTTTGATGTTCAAGTTCCTTGGACCTACATATCCTATTGTATCTATGTCATATGACCGTAATTCATGCTTCCATATGTATGACTTCATCCTCTATATCCAAACCAGTGCACTGAATTTTCATCCACTGCTTCATCTTTTCATTGACTACTGTTGATATTACAGGACTGACCCAATCTGCTGCCTTACCGTTTTCACCACTACACTATTGATGGTCAATGGATGTCTTCAAGCAGTGAGACAGTCTCTACTATACTGTTTATGCTACCACTGGATACCAGCATGGAACTTAATATAAGAGGATGCAACACTTTGATCTTTCTTCATGAGAATATTTGATCTCTTTTTTGTAGCTATTCATGCCCTCTTCCCTTCACAGCTGGTATTATCCTTATGAAGTTATGTATTATCTGGTTTCCAAGCCCATTTAATGCTACATCTAATTAAGCTATGTGTATGGCGTGGACAAATGTTTTTATCACACTGTTTTTTAATGTTGTTTGGCTGATTGTATGTTCACTTTGAGAAGAGCTTATTCTTCACATGATCCTTGGGATCATATAATAAAGATACTTTTTGCATTCATATTGATGCATTATTTACTCTGCTTGGGATAAACTAATACCGACTTTTTGCAGTTTGTTAGGTCAACTGCTTTTTTTCTTATCCCATTGTGTTTGGTTAATAATCCACACCTATACTAACGGTGAGTCAGAGAAATTACTAGAGGTTTATGTACCTACTAGTATGGCACCTGCTTTTTGATTGTATATAGCGCTCTGTGACACCCCTGAATGTAGAGAGGAGCTCCCAGTGACACCCCTGTATGCAGATAGGGGCTCTCTGTGACACCCCTGCTTAGAGGTAATCTCCCAGTGACTCCCCTGTATGTAGAGAGAAGCTCCCAGTGACACCCCTGTATGTAGACAGGGGCTCTGTGACACCCATGTATGTAGAAAAGAGCTCCCAGTGACACCCCTGTATGTAGATAGGGGCTCTGTGACACCCATGTATGTAGAAAAGAGCTCCCAGTGACACCCCTGTACGTAGAGATGATCTCCCAGTGACTTCCCTGTATGTAGACAGGAGCTCCCAGTAACACCTCTGTATGTAGATAGGGGCTCTCTGAGACACCCCTGTATGTAGACAAAAGCTCCTAATGACACCCCTGTATGTAGATAGGGTCTCTCTGTGAAGCCCCTGTATGTAGAGTGGAGCTCCCAGTGTCTTCCCTGTATGTAGATAGGGGCTCTCTGTGACACCTCTGTATGTAGATAGGGGCTCTCTGTGAAACCCTTGTATGTAGATAAGGGCTCTCTGTGACACCCCCGTATGTAGAGAGAAGCTCCCAGTGACAACCCTATTTGTAGATAGGGGCTCTCTGCGACACCCCTGTACGTAGAGAGGAGCTCCCAGTAACTCCCCTGTCCGGAAAGAGGAGCTCCCAGTGATTCCCCTGTATGTAGAGAGGAGCTTGCAGTGACTCCCCTGTATGTACAGATTAGCTTCCAGTGACACCCCTGTATGTAGATAGGGGCTCCCTGTGACACCCCTGCTTAGAGGTAATCTCCCAGTAACACCCCTGTATGTAGATAGGGGCTCCCTGTGACACCCCTGCTTAGAGGTAATCTCCCAGTGACTCCCCTGTATGTAGAGAGAAGCTCCCAGTGACACCCCTGTATGTAGATAGGGGTTCTCTGTGACAACCATGTATGTAGAAAAGAGCTCCCAGTGACACCCCTGAATGTAGAGAGGGGCTCCCAGTGACTCCCTGAATGTAGAGAGGGGCTCTCAGTGACACCCCTGAATGTAGAGAGGGGCTCTCAGTGACACCCCTAAATGTAGAGAGGGGCTCTCAGTGACACCTCTGAATGTAGAGTGGCTCCCAGTGACACCCCTGTATGTAGAGGCTCTCAGTGACACCCCTGAATGTAGAGGTGCTCCCAGTGACACCCTTGAATGTAGAGAGAGGCTCCAAGTGACACCCCTGTATGTACACAGAGGCTCTCAATGACACCCCTGAATGTAGAGAGAGGCTCTCAGTGACACCCCTGAATGTAGAGAGAGGCTCTCAGTGACACCCCTGAATGTAAAGAGGGGCTCTCAGTGACACCCCTGAATGTAGAGAGGGGCTCTCAGTGACACCCCTGAATGTAGAGTGGCTCCCAGTGACACCCCTGTATGTAGAGGCTCTCAGTGACACTCCTGAATGTAGAGTGGCTCCCAGTGACACCCCTGTATGTAGAGGCTCTCAGTGACACTCCTGAATGTAGAGAGGGGCTCTCAGTGACACCCCTGAATGTAGAGGTGCTCCCAGTGACACCCCTGAATGTAGAGAGAGGCTCCAAGTGACACCCCTGTATGTACACAGAGGCTCTCAGTGACACCCCTGAATGTAGAGAGAGGCTCTCAGTGACACCCCTGAATGTAGAGGGGCTCCCAGTGACACCCCTGAATGTAGAGGGGCTCCCAGTGACACCCCTGCTTACAGGGAATCTCCCAGTGACTCATGATAGAAGCAGATATGATGCCATGCCATGTCAGTGATTTCGTTGGCCTCCCTGGGAGTGAGCTGGCAGTACTCTACGCTCCATGACTGGTCAGCAGACACCCTTCCACGTGTCCCCCGCCCCACACAATGGACGAGTCCTCCTCGCTGAACTCTCCTCTCCACAATCTCTACAAGCAGGACACGTCTGCCTCACTTCTGCACTGACGTCACCCTTCGGAGGAGCCGAGCGCCGACGAAAACCCTCGCCCAAGCGTTCGGCAATCTCCGTGGAGCTTCGGGCGAGCCCGCTGCGTCATGCTCGGCTCTTCTCCTCCCTCTGCAGGCCGGCCGTTGTTCTACAGTTTCCCAAGAGCCGGCCCGCAGCGCGCATGTCCGTCCGCCATTTTGCCCGTCCGCCCACCTACCAGAGCACTGTCTCCTCCCCTCGGTGAGCAGCTTCCCCGGCTCCTGGCCGCAGTCGTCCAATGCCGTGCTAGATTAGGAGGGGGAGGGAGGCACAGGCGCCGTGTAACAGGGAGCCGGAGCCCAGAGACACAGCCAGAGAAAAGAAAGGCAGAGTCACGGGGGAGCCATACACACAGAGAGAGAGACGAGTCCTCCGGGAGCCGCCGGCCTCCTCCACACAGCAGCTGAGCCTCAACCGGAACACCGACATCGCCGCTTCTCCTTCCCCGGGGTGAGGATGGGGCCGCCGCCGGGCCCCGGGCAGGAGAAGTGTTGATGGCTGTCAGTGATGGCCGCGTCCACCGGCTGCAGCAGCATCGTCCCCGCAGCAGGCAGCTCCGCTCTCCCCCTGAGAATCATTCGAGGGAGTCCCGGTGATCGGTGTGATCAGTGACACTGCGTCTGTCCTCCAGCGATCATCGCCGGTCCCCCCTCCTCCTCCTCCCGACATCGTGCACGTTAGTAGGAGTAAAGGTGGGTGGGCTATAGAGGAGGAGAATGCACCAGCCCGATCCATCTGCTGATCTCTCCGCCAGGAAGATGGCGCACCCGGCAGATGTGCCCAGGAGGGGCAGCGGTGCCAGCCCCTCTCCATTGACTTTGACAGGTGGGCCCGGACTAGGTGGTGGCCATCTGCTGCCCTCCGAGGACTATCAGCCTCCTCTGTTGGTGCAACCTCCCCTCCCAGCCTCCTCCTCTTCCCCTGGACCTCAGCATCCTCCTCCTCCCCAGACCCTCAACCTAATGCCCCAGCCTGGGGCCCAGATCAAGAAGAAGAGTGGTTTCCAGATCACCAGTGTCACCCCGGCTCAGATCTCCGCCAGCATGAGCTCCAATAACAGCATCGCTGAGGACACGGAAAGCTACGACGACCTGGATGAGTCCCACACTGAGGACCTGTCTTCCTCCGAGATATTGGACGTGTCTTTATCCAGAGCCACAGACCTTGGTGGTCCTGAGAGAAGCTCCTCCGAGGAGACGTTGAATAATTTTCAAGAGGCTGAGACACCAGGAGCTGTGTCTCCAAACCAACCACATCTTCATCATCAACCTCTACCATCCCATGTTCAACAAAATATCATGATCAATGGAAATGTACACCACCCCCATCATCCTCATCATCCTCACCATCATCATCATCATGGACTTCCTACGGTAACGCACCATGGCTTGTCCAGTGGACCGCTATCCGGGACCTCTCAGAATGCAGCCCCTATCAAACTGGCAACCCAGGGGAGTACCGACAGTGCAGTGACCATAGGACCAGCCTCTTCTGCACCTTCTGGTCCCAACATGGGGACTGGCCCACCTATAACACGTAAGGCGAGCGGTCCTGTAAGTACTGGTATCAATCCTGTCCCAGGGAGTAGTACCTCTCACAACATTAATATTCAGAATATAAGTGTTACAGGTCCCTTGCCTACCACTGTAAATGTAAACTCAACCAATGTTACAAGTTCTAGCAATGTCAGTGCTGTGTCTGGACTCGTTAATTCAAATGTAAGTTTGTCTGGAAATGGTAGTGTTGCCTCCTCTAATCTCCCCAATGTTTCCAACGCAGCTGTTGGGTCAGCACCTGGATTGCCTTCAGGACAGCAGGCACCACCTTCAGCTGCCACATCTAGGTTTAGGGTTGTCAAATTGGACTCTAGTTCCGAACCTTTCAAAAAGGGCAGATGGACTTGTATGGAGTTCTATGACAAAGAGAATACAGCAGCTGCTTCAGAGGGAGCTGTCGTCAACAAAGCAGTAGAGAGTGTTAAACAAAACCCACTTGAAGTGACGTCTGAGCGAGAGAGCACCAGTGGGAGCTCAGTCAGTAGCAATATCAGCACTCTGAGTCATTACACAGAAAGTGTTGGGAGTGGAGAGATGGGGGCCCCTGCAATGCAAGGATTTCAAACCTTGGGTCCTCAGCAGATGGACTTCAGCAATCCTCTGTCCCAGAATGTTCCTGCCTCAAATATACCACAGAGTGTTTCACAGCCTCAGCTTGCACAATTGCATATTCATTCACAAGATGTGACTTACTCTCCACAGAAACAGGTTGGACAGGTTGCCACAACGGCTCTAAATCCAGCTGTTGGAGTCCAGGCCGCTGCTGTAGGTGTTCAGCCTGCTGCTGTTAACATTCTTGGTGTAGCATCCTCTTTAGGACATCAACAGCCAGCAGTTCCTGCTATGATCCCACAACAGTTGCCATATCCTCAACAGACACAACCCATTCAAACTCTGCCAACTGTTCCTCAACAGTTGCAATATGCACACCAACAAACTGCTCCTACTCAGCCAGCAAATCAAAGTTCTGTTCCAGGGAATTTGCCAGAATACCTACAACATCCACAAATACTGCAAACAGCAGTTGGCCCTGTACAATCCAATTCAGCAGCAGTTGGTAGTACAACTACAGTCCCTGTTGTCCAAGCACAAGTTTTACAGGCGCAAATGCAGTCTTCACCAGCACAGCCTCCACCAACTTGCGTAGCTCCAACTCAACCTGTGGTACATGCCCAGACTACCATGTCTGCAACAGGTAATCAAGTTGTAGGTGTGGGCCAGCAAGGAAGTCTGCCAACACCAGTGCATCAAGCATCGGCTAGTCAGGCTACACCACCTGTCCTACAGCAGAATGTTCCAGCACCTTCACAACAGGTACTGCCACCTGCACAGGGCATCCCAGTGGGTGCTCCTGCTCATCCACAGCCTGTATTGATTGCCCCTCAGAATCCTCTACTCCCTTCAAAGCCTCCGACACAGCTTCTGGAGCCTGCAGTACAGGGAATGACCACTCAACAAGTACCTGCTGTTAGCCCTATACCAGCAGCCACCAATGTTCCTGCTGTTCCACAACTGAATGCAAGTATTCCTCCTGGTATATCTCCTGCAACAACTACTTTAGGTCCTCCACCAACTGTTACTCAACTTTCAACTGCACAAAATGGGAATTTAGTTCAAAGTGGAAGCCAGGCTCCAGTAATAGCACATTTGCCCATTGCTCATAATGTGCTGCTCCAAATGCCTGCTGGTGCTGTTCAGTTCTTGGGGACGTCGCTTGTACAGTCAATGTCCAGTCAAATTGAAGAAGCCCGCCGGTTGGGGCAATCAGTGGTTGGCTTACCACATGCTGGTGAAGGAGCCACATTGGATAGTAGTAACCTCCAAGGGTCTGGATCCTTGCTTCCTTTGAAGTCTCTACCGCTTACAACACCTCTAGTTGATGGTGAAGATGACAGGTAAGAGCAGACTACTGGTGCCACCATTGCTATAAACTGTTTTGTAATATTTCATTTTGTTAATAATGATTTTGCAGGCTTATCACAAACGATGAGGTTTTGGAGGCCCTCAGCACAAAAATACTTGTTTGCTGACTGCATAATTTAGGGTCTATTGTCCTTGAAATATGACGGGCATCCTGTATTATTCACTTGGTGGAATCAGAATGTCATGATTTCCCTTTGTGTTGTATGTATTTTCCTGTGCTTCTACCCAGGATCGGCATTAAAAATACATTCCCAGCTCATCATCTTTAAAGCTGACCTTCTAATAGCAACTATAACATTTCATAATCAATTAACTGGGCTAGCTTTGTGGCGTCACTGATCATTTATACATACAGTGATCTATTTCAGTGGTATTTTTAACATGGAGCATGTGATTATTTAGAGTTTTTGTGGGTTAGTTCATTCTAATCTATATTATATGAACAGAGCTGTTCACTAGTTATATAACGTCATGTTCACAGGCCGCTTTCTCATAAACTATTAAAACAAGTCATGTATGTAAATGCTGACATATCTACCTTCTTATTAACTTTCAGGGGTGAAAAGTTCAGTTCCTTTTTAAAATCTACATCTATCTAAGAGGAATGTGTATGGTACATACAGGCCATGTTACTAAGGAGGTCCTTCTTCCTTTTTTTTTTTTTTTTTTTTTTTTTCTTTTATGTAGGCATGAGGGTTTTTGGCAAACTGAGTTCATAAAATACTCATGTGACTAGTATCCGAGTGTATTGGGAACGCCTGAGATGTTTTACATTGCAGGGCAGCTATTCCAAATCCTTGCACATTGCTATCCTTTGCGCAGAGAGAAAGGAAGTTGCACAGCATGCAATTGTGTGACCTGAGGAAATGGATCAAGAGGGGCACGTGAGGAGCTTCTAAGAAGCTAGCTGCATTGGATTACATGAAACTTGGGTTAAAGAGGATTTCCAGGCATGGATATTTTATACACCGTTATATTGGCCCAGCTTGGACCAGTCTAACACTGGGCAGCACAGTGGCTAAATGGTTAGCACTTCTGCCTGGCAGTACTAGGGTCGTTGGTTCAAATCCCAGCCACGGCACCTCCTGTCTGGAGTTTGCATGTTCTCCCTGTGCCTGTGTGGGTTTCCTCCGGATACTCCGGTTTCCTCCGGATACTCCGGTTTCCTCCTACACTCCAAAGACATGTTGGTTGGTTAACTGGATCCTGTCTAAATTGTCCCTAGTATGTGTATATATGAATGTAAGTTAGGGACCTTAGATTGTACACCCCTTGAGGGTTAGAGACTGATGTGAATGTACAATATATATGTAAAGCGCTGCGTAAATTAACGGCGCTATACAAGTACCTGAAATAAATAATAAAAATGCCATACCTGGCTCGTGCCCCTGGAAGCTGGCTATCCCTGAAATAGAAACTGCTACTACAGTGATCTTCACTTGCTTCTGGGTCCTGTGTTGAGTGGCTGCCCTGCTCCATTGTGAACACAGGTCACCTTCTTGGCATGGGCACCATTTAGAGCAGTGGTTCTCAACCTTCCTAATGCCGAGACCCTTTAATACAGTTCCTCATGTTGTGGTGACCCCCAACCATAAAATTATTTACCCAGTAATTAGAATTCATGAAGTGTTTTACCTCCAATATTACTGCTTTCAACACAGCAGCTGCTTTCTACACAGTAGCTGCTCTTTACACATCGGAAATATGTGTTTTCTGATGGTCTTAGGGGACCCCTGTGAAAGGGTCAGTCGACCCCCAGGTTGAGAACCACTGATTTAGAGAATGCTTTGCATATTTGGAATTAATGCAAAGTGTTCACTTATTGGATGAGGTGGAGAGGCAGGGCTGTGACGTCAAACTGACACTCTTCAGAATTCAGCAGGGAAGCTGCTTAATGTGGGACCTGAAATCAAGTGGTGATCATTGAAGTACTGAAGTGCATATTTAAGTGATTTCCAGCTTCCAGGGGCATCAATCAGGTATATGATATAAACATAGTTACATTCATCCACACTCTACTAATGTAACTATGTATATTATAGCCATACCTGGAATCTTTAAGGTAAACTGTGTGGACTTTTGACTTCAACACAGTTGCAGCGATTCTTGGATGTCAAAATCAGATTCCACATCAGTAGCATTTCTTCTTAAAGTGACCCTGTCACTTTTGAAATCTATTAACTTGTGAAAAAAGCTGCTTTATACATACATGCTTGCTGGCCAGTTGGTTAAATTTCACCCTCTAGCAGGTGTTCCTGCGCCGGACCAATTCCATTTTTCCAGGTGTGTGGAATACACATTCCTTGCTGGCTGCTGTGGTTCCTGTTACCAGAACGGTTAAAGTGTCTGTATAACCAAATCCTTTTTTGGTAATTATGGATTAAGTTGGGAAGAGTTCAAACCCCTGCTGGGGGTTTCCAGCTTTCTGTATACCACTGGGGAAGCTTTCCTTTAAGTAGAACTATAGGCAAACTTTTTTTTTTTTTTTTCCCCATTTTGGATAGAGTAAGGGAGTGTTATAACCCTTGTAAGGTTTATTTTTGCCATCTTTGTCTCATTGTGGCGATTTCCCTTCATATCCTGTACCATAGCCAAACAGGAAGTGAGAGGAAATCCCTGTAAATTAAGGGAATACCTTGGGGACCCCCAGTCACCAGAACTGGAGTCCCCATTAGAAGATTTCCCCCTCTATTACTTTTCTGGGGACAACCCAAAATTTGGGATTTTCTTCTACATTCATTTTCAATGATAATGGTAAACAGGACAAATTGAGAAGGTGAATCTCCCTAAAGGGAAACAGACAGCAATAAAAACTGACGGGTTCTAATCCATCTCTCCATCTAAAACTTAAGAAATAGTTTTGCCTTTTAGTGAGTTTTTTCATTTCCTCTCTTGAGGTAAAACCTTGGAAGATTTCCACTTGCCTCTTTTTCTGCAAACAACTTTAAAATTTTGGGGGGCCCTTTAATATTCTTTCTTGGTGGCTAGGGTCACCATTACAAATTGAGGGGCCAGTCTGTCAATGAGTGAAAATGTCACCAGCACACCAAGGATTCTTAAAACATGTTCAAAGCTTTATTAAGGCAGTGTTTCTGAGCTGCACTGGGCCCCTTAATCAGACAAGTGATAATTACACCAGTCTTGCAATGGGGCACAGTCGGTCATAAAAATTTGAGTGTGTCTAAAATACCAAATAATTTAAGGCTAGAGCTACACTTTAATCTCAACAGCAATCTTCCCATAGGATTGTGGGTTCATATGTGGTTTTTTTTTTTTTTTCTTTTAACCTGTAAAAGGCTCCCTTGCATTCAAAATTGCGGACACTGCTCCTGGGCACCGCCATCTTGGATGTGATGTCAACAGACTCATAGCTGTCAATTAAATCACGCTATAATATTCCTTTTAGCTCCTCTTCCAGAAGCTACATAAAAGGTTATGTTGTAGGGTAGGGGTGGAAGAGCTTGGCCAGCACAGAGTAAATTTGACAATACCAGAAGGGGTGTTCTAGGCAATGAATCGACTTATCTAAAGTAGTAAAATTTGCTAGTATTTCCAGTGTGATATTACTAGTCAGTACATTGTTATAGAAAGGAAAAGCACTGTAAGCATTTAAAATGCTCGATTTTTTTTTCGGTTGGTTAAAAAACTGCAGTTTTTTTTTTTTTTAAGTTGGTTACAGGTTCTCTTTTGAAATGCTGCTGTAGGAAAAGGAAAGAAGGAAAATAGGGATGCTGTCTATGCAGCCAGTTTTATAGTACCATCTGTAAAGCTGGGCATATACCTTGTGGTTTGTGTGCAAGATCCTTTAACCACTTCAAGTCCGGACACTTTCACCCCCTTCCTGTCCAGGCCAATTTTCAGCTTTCAGCGCTCACACTTTGAATGACAGTTGCGTGGTCATGCAACACTGTACCCATATGAATTTTTCAGGATTTTTTTGAGACAGATAAAGCTTTATTTTGGTGGTATTTATTCACCACTGGGGTTTTTTTATTTATTTATTTTTTTAGCTATATAAATGAAAGTCCAAAAATTTTGAAAGTGTTGTTTTTCTTATACAATTTTGCAAATAATATTTCATCATAAATCTTTGCCAAAATGTATTCAGTTATCTTTTTAGTAAAAAAAAAAAAATAACCCAAATTAGTTTATAACCAAAAATGATAATTTTAAAAATTTATTTTTTTATATTTTTATTTCTGTATTTATGTGTGTGTTTTTTTTTTTTTTACATACTGTCATCCTAGTAGTACAGTGTCACCATGGTGACACTGTACTACTTTGGGGGGTGATGAAGATTTTTTTTTTTTTTTTTTTTTTTTACACTAATTGCTTTTACACCCATAAAAGCTGTAAAAGCAATCATATTTCCCCTTCTCTCTGGCTGCATTCTTGCAGCCATTGAGAGATACTGTGAGAGCTGTGATTGGTCACAGCTTGTCACATGGTACAAGGCTGTTGTGAATAGCCCTGTACCATGTGATCTCTGAACATTCACAGATTTCACACGTAGTAAGCAATGATGTCAGAAGTGACATCTTGCTTACTACTGTTCATGTGATCCCTGATTGGCCAATCAGGGATCACATGATCGGGACCTCGCACAGAGGTCCCGTACGACGATCACTGTTTCACTGTGTCCAGAGGACACAGCAAGCACCAGATCGCGGTGCTGCGCGCTCCCAAGGAGCACGCACAGTCCAAAATGGCGGGCGCCGTTTGTGAACGGCAATCCGCCCCTGGACTGCCACTGTCTGGCTGTTTATATACAGCGGCCGGACGGCAAGTGGTTAATTCCACCAACAACTCTGTTGTATAAGAGTCATTCTGACTGGATACACATGGAATTGATTGTTTTAGGGCTGTTGCTACCATAGTTGATGGATGGAAGGCAGGGGTAGGGAACCTATGAGAGGTGGGGATCTACCTGAACAACATGAGAGATCAAAGGTCAGGGGGGTTTAGCGCCATTTAATTTTTTTTTTTATTATTAACTAGCAAGGCCTAACTAAATAGCAAGGAAAATGTAGAAAAATATAATCAAACAAATGTTACAGTAAAAATACAAACTTAACCTACCTTAACAATGGACAGTGTCAGCCATTAGGGTTGTGGACAGTGTCTGTAGGGCAGAGGTTGGTGTCAGTAGTTTTTATTTTTACATTTTTATTTAAGATTTTTCACAATTTCTTTAGGGGCCCTGTTAAAAGTGGAGCACTTGGGCTAAGGGCCAGGCAGCAGAAAAAAGGAGGAAAAAGGGTGGAAGTGGCAGAGGGGGAGTTTTACTAGAACCGATCCCTTGGATGTTCCACCTGCAGCAGCTGTACGCTGGTGGGAGGGCGAACTGGAGATGCTAGCTTTGAGCTGCTCCAGGAGGATAATAAAGGGGATCGTCAAAAGGCAGGTATTTTAAAAATCTGAACTCCCAGTAGCTGGCTGAGGATTGGGATTTTTCTGCCCTCCAGCTACCCTGGTGCCCTAAGGTGGCTGCCTAAGCAGCTGGGTGCCAGCATAAGGCTGCTTAGGCAGCAGCCTTAGGGCACCAGGGTAGGAGGGAGGGGCAGAAAAATTCATTTTTTTTATAACCCGCAAGTGATTGGTTGCTAGGTCCAACCTGGCAACCAATTCCCTTCGGGTTAATATGAAAAGTTAATTTGGCCAGCTCCTCCTCCTGCCCTCTGTCCTGAGCCTTGCTGCCTTCTGCTCTCCTGCTGTGCACTGAGGCAGCAGAGGAGGCTGGGGGAGAGGGACCTGTTCGCAGTCTACCTGTCACCTGCTCGCGGTTGACAGGTAGACCTTGGTCGACGCATTGCTAACCCCCGATCTAAGGCCTTCTTTACATGGGCGTACCTAAAGTGATACTGAAGTTGTTTGTTTAATAAAAAGGAAAAAAAAAAACGTCATATTTGCTCTGTGGTTGTGTGGTTTTGCACAGAGCAGCACGGATACTCCTCTTCTCGGGTCCACCGCCAGAGCTCCTGTTTCCTCCCTCCTGTTGGATGCCCCCTCAGCAAGCAGCTTGCTATGGTGGCACCTGTGTAGGCGGGCTCCTGAGCTGCAGCTCTGCATGTCCATTCACACAGAGCTGTGGCTCACCTCTCTTCTCCCCCCCCCCCCCCCGTCATGATTGGCTCACTGGCTGTGATTGACAGCTGCGGGAGCCAATGGCTGCTGCCTCAGCCAATCAGGAGTGAGCGTCCCAAGAGAGCCAAGGTTCTTGTGGACATCGCTGGATTGAGATGGGGCTCAGGTAACTCTTTGGGGGGCTGCTGCACACAGAAGGTTTTTTACCTTCATGAATAGAATGCATGAAGGTAAAAAACCTTAAACATTTAGAACCACTTTAGGTGAACACCCCTGTGAAGGCCATATTTGACCACTTACCCAAAGTTAAAGCAACTTTTGTCCAACTGTAACCACAGATTTGTTTTTAATCTTAAGGACAAGTTTTAAAGAGAAAAGCAAAAAGCACTGTCCATAGCAACAATGACAAGCTGCAAGGGCCTTGTTTCCCACAATGGAGATATACAGGTAAGTGTACATGCATCCCCATACAGGCAGTCACATTCATGTCAAGCGGGACATAGCGGCTATAATTTGACAGCCACGTGGGTGCAGGTCCCCACTCTCCCATGACTATAATTGGGAGCAGTGGATGTGTCCCAATTGACATGAATAAGATTACCTGTATGGGGATGCATGTATACCTACCTTTTTATATCCCGTTGCAGGCAACAAGGCCCTCGCAGGGGCATACGATTAAGTACGCCCGTGTGAACAAGGCCTAAAGGAAAGTGTATGAAAACTGTACGATCAGAATGTAATGCGTGGCCAACTAATGATTGGAGAAATTTAACATGGGAAATCTGGACTTTGTTTTTTGTTTTAAAAACTTTTCTTGTAGATTAACCGTTTCCATACCGGGCACTTTTACCCCCTTCCCTCCCAGGCCATTTTTCAGGTTTCAGCGCTCACACTTTGAATGACAATTGCACGGTCATACAACATTGTACCCAAACTAAAATTTTATCATTTTCTTCACACAACTAGAGCTTTCTTTTGATGGTATTTAATCACCACTGGGGTTTTTATTTTTTGCTAAATTAACAAAAAAAAATATTTTGGGAAAAAAAAAAAACACGTTTTTCTTCGTTTCTGTTATAAAAGTTTGCAAATAATTGTTCTTCATAAATTTAGGCCAAGATGTATTCTGCTACATGTCTTTGGTGAAAATAACCCAAATTAGGATGTATTCTTTAGTCTGTAGGAAAGTTATAGAGTTCACAAACTATGGTATAGATCTGAATATTGATCAATCCTGAAGTACTGACAGCCAATCTAATTTCTTGAGGTCCATGAATGTCAGAACAGTACAGATATCCCCCTAATGATCCTTTTTGCATAGTAGACAGTCCGTTGTACTTCATAAGAGGCATGGCGAGTTTTTTTGAAGTAATTTTTTTGTCATAATTTTTCGGAAAATGAAAAAATTAAAAAAATTATTTTCACTTTTTTTTTTTTTTTTTTTTTTTTTTTTTTTACATACTGTCACCAGTGCAGTACAGCGTCATCATATAACTGGCATGGCGGTGATCAGGGACACTGACTGGTGATAGTATGTTTTAATTTTTTATTACATTTTTTCTTTTTTTCTTTTTTGGAATTTTTTTTCATATTTCACTATGTCCAAAGTAGTACAATGATCAGTATTTTTTTTTTTTTTTTTTTTTACACAGCTTGCTTATAGCAAAGAATTACTTTGCTATAAGCAAGCATTTACCTGAATGCATTGATTCATTCAGGGTTTTTTTTTTTTTTGTGCTTAGCTGTAATTTGGCCTCGGCTAATCACATGACACAGCTGGGCTGTGACTGGCCCAGCTTGTGCATGTGATCGCTGTGACCATTCACACCAAGACACACTAGTATACAATGGATGGCATGAATGAAGCCATCCATTGTATACAACTGTCATGTGACCTGCTGTGATAGGTCACATGGTACCGGCAACGGGGGCGGTACTCAGATCTGTCATTGGCCGTGTCCGAGGTACACGGCCGGCGACAGATCGCGCGGCTCTGCAGGCATGCAAACTGCGCATGCCTGAAAGGACGCCATATGGCGTCCACCCGGAGGGATGAGGGGTTTTATAGGCTGCCACCTGGCTATAGGACGGGTGGGAACCTGTTAAAATCTGTGGTTAAAGTTGGACCAAGTTGTTTAACGTCAGGTAACTGGCCAAATATATACATATACAGTACGTGAATTGTTCTACTATACTTGATTTTTGTAACTGTTCAGTTATTCTTGGAATCCATACACTCCTACCAGACAGTGCAACCAGGTCATAGATCTCTTTACAGACTGCAATTAGATGTAATGATTAGGGTTGCTGACATAGGCTAGGTTCATCCTAGCACTGCGTTTTCTTACATGCATTAGTATACATTGTGTTAAGGCAGCTTATTCGTTTTAATGTGCTTTTTACTGTCCGCACACAGTAATGTGTTGTAGTGGTACTGCAGCGTATATCTGTTAGAAAAGTGCACTGGGGTGCAGTTAAGATTGAATAACACCGCAGCGCACAACATTATCAAATTTAAAATTTTAGAATCCTTGTGGGCGTCCCTGCCCCTTTTAACTTGCAAAAGTATAACAGCAGGAAAAACCTGCTTGGATTTTTGTTGACATATTCTGTGGTCTGTCCATGAACATGGCAAAACATGGAGAATGTATTGCCAGACATACAACTTAGCAGGCTGTGTCAAAACTCTGATATCAAATGGTCATCCTCTCTCTCTCTCCATAAATAAAGTCAATGCTCGGGGAAACAAGAAGAAATATAATGGTGCAATATGTTTTTTAAAACATAAGCTTTATTATATACAGATGTAAACTCACAAGAAAGGTGTCTGAGCCAACACCAGCAATGACAGCCTCTGCAAACAACAAGGACGAGCCTTTGTCATTAGGCGTCAAACGCTTCCCAAACGCCTGTTTGACGCCTGCTGACAAAGCAAGTGTGAACACAGCTTAAAGGCTACAACCACTACTATGTCCTTGTAGATTTTCCCTCACTTCCCATCTGGTGAAACTGTTGTCAGCAGGACAAGAAAGTGAGGAAAAACCTTGCTTGCAAAGTAAAAATCTGACAGCATTAAAATCCTGACAGAGGTTCCTATCCAAAATAGAATAAAAAAAGTTTTGGTTGCACGTCAAAGCATATTTTGTGAAAATGGAGACCCCTTTTGTTAAAGTGTATTTCAAGTAAAAAAAAAAAAAATAGTTTTCGTATAGAGTGGGGAATGGCTAGAACCAATGTCAGGTTTTTATGCCCAACTGGGGCTTCATTATGCTCACTATACATTTTACAATCTGACCCTACATTCCCTCTACCATTAACTTTGGAAAGATTTGGTAGGTCCTCCATATTGCATCGCATTGGTCGATCCAAATCTGTGAATATTCAGTCGGTCAGCTGCTTGTGCTACATACTTGCTGGTAAATCTAAAGGAGATTGTACAAGCAGATCGTAACGTCTGGTGTCCCGACATGCGAGAACACAAGTTGCTCTTTAGCTGTGGTGCCATAAAGATTCCAGGGCTTTTATTTTGCAGGTAGGGCAGCCCATTAAAATGAGTGGACTGCCCTACCCACAGAACACGGCCCCTAATACGAACAAAGCCTAGAGCGACTTATCTTGTCTTCTCTTCCTGTTGACATTTCACCAGACAGAAAGTAAGGGGATCTCTAGTACAACTAAATTGAAGTAAAACTTATGTTCTTTATTAGAGAAGGGAAAGTCTAGTCTTTGACTGTTTATTGGTTGCAGATTTGCCCTCACTTCCTGTCAGGTGACACTATTGTCAGCAGAACAGGAAGTGAGAGGACGTTTTCTTACCAAGCTCTAAATAGCAGCACAAAAAAGCACAGGGATTGTGATTCTTCTCTAGTGTATCCAAAACTGGCTTGGTATATACTTTAGCTGGTTGGTTTTTTGACTGAGTGCATCATATTTTTTTTATGCAATGCCCTTTTCAATAGCTGCTTTTCATCTTCGGATTCATTTATGATCTTGTGTGTGTGTATGTATGTATGTATATATATATATATATATATATATATATATATATATATATATATATATATATATATATATATGTGTGTGTGTATATATATTATAGTGTATGTGTGTGTGTGTGTGTATATATATCAAGCACATACTGAGTGCCATATCACATTTGAGAATGATTCACAGTATATCATAGCTCCAGCCAGCAAGGAAAGTGTGAAAGTAGCTATTTGTTGGCAGTCGATGGTGAATTGTTCTTTGAAAAGTTAAGATGTCCATGATTTCTGATTCATCTGGCCTATTTCTCCATTGTAAACCTTTGGCCCATAAAATCCAGGTGGTGTCCAGGCTTAACGCTGATCTACAGGTTTCCTATGACTTTAAATAGCTCATTTGGACCAAGTTAGTCCAAATAAACTATTTCCTTCACAAGGGTCTGCTGTGTCTCTAAGCACTGTATGTACTGCATGTAGCTTCAGCTAGGTAGAGTACACGGTGCCAGGTTCTGGATGTTAGACAGAAACTTCCCAACTCACATCTGAAATAAAATAGTTGGTCTGAGCAGTGGTCAGTCATTCATAGGCTGCTTTGTATTTTCTGAATGAATACAAAGCTTCCTCTGGCTGAGGCGGAGATTGTGACATCATTGGCCTGCCTCTCCACCTCAGCCAGTCAGAGGAAGCTTTGTATTCATTCACATAAAACAAAGCTCCCTATGAATGGCTGAGTGCGCCACTCAGACGGACTGTTTTGTTTTTTGATGTGAGATGGGAAGCCTCTGTCTCACAGCTGGAAGCCAGCACTGTGTACTGTAATGTAGTGTCTAGCAGAAGCTACACATAGTACATACAGTGCTTGGAGACACTGCAGCACATAGTGAAGGAAATAGTTTGGACCAGGTTGGTCCAAACAAACTACTTAAAATTTCAGAAAACCTTTAATCAGATTTAATGAACCAAACTCAGATGAGGTTTTGGTTAGGCAAAGGTGGTGCTTTTGACAATGTAGTGCCACCAGTAATTGCTCATGTGTTGATTTCTACTTGGTTAAAGTGTTACTAAACCCAGGACCCCGCATTCACTCTATCTGGTGTCTCACTGTACATGGAAATGCAATTATTTTAGTAAATATGAACTGCTAAATACCTTTTCTCATCAGCAGTTAGAGCAGTCTTGTGACTTCTAGCAGTGTCCAGCCAAGCACTGGTTAAAGCTTGTAGGAGGAGTTTTCTTTCTGCTCTAGGAGGATGCAGAACCCCTGACCTCCACCTTGACAGTGCTGATTGGCCCTGTGCTGATCGCATGCACTCTCCCAAGAAAATATAAATCCTCTCTAGCAGTACACACTAAACTGAGCATGTGCATAGTGCCGCCAAGCGATATGGAGATTGAGGGGGGGGGGGGCGCACACTGGAAAAAGGGGAGGATCAGAGAAGTCTGGATCAAATATCCTTTTTATACAATGCAGATGATTAACCCCTTAGGTTCCACAGTGAGTATAACAAGCATGCTTTACTCCATATACAGACTGATTTTACTGTTGTGGGTTTAGTAACACTTTAATACATGTTGTGGCTGGCCTTGCACATGGTGTCCAGGACTAAGAAAGCAGAGTGGACCTATGTTTCCTAAACCTTATATGCTGCTTCTTGGTTGGTGTTTTATGAGGTGCTTATGCACATATCAGAGACTGAATTCTGCTACATGTATACAAATCTGTGTTTTCACATACTTGAGCCCGGGCTGGACAAATAAACAGGGAATGTCTGTCCAATTGACGAGCCAGCTGGAAATAGGTTTTTTTTTTCTTTTTATAGGAGCCAGCTCCGTGCCAATGAGAAAAGAAAAACCCTAAAATGTTAGGTGCCCGGTGTAATTTTTAAGGCGCATTGGTTACATAGCTCCTGAGATTTGCTCACTCTGCTTGACTAAATGGGGCACATAATTGTTATACTGTAGCGGCATTTCTGGCTAGACATGACAATGGTTGTATTTATTGTAAGGCCTGTTTAGTGTCTTTTTCAGTGTCTATCTGGTCACTTGTGGATTAGGTCTTTCTTGCTAGAGTTGCCTTTTTAAAGTGCACGTGTGCGCAAAAACATATTCCGTACAGCTGCCCATTTATTGTCTCTAAAAATACTGATTATGACACCTTTAGTCATGCCAGAAATCTAGTGAGCTCATACCTTCAGTAGAGATGACAATGCTGCACTGTCATTTTTATCAGCCTTGACCTTTTACCTCTGTGAACTACAGAACACCTCTGCCTGTGTTATGAAGATGGGGAACTTTTCTGTACTCCATGCACTCCCTGTACTAGCGTGACAATCCCACTTCTCCATAGGTACAGATAATGTCCCCCCCACACATGCTGTGGTTTCTCCCACTGAGCACTACAGGACACAGTAGCAACATATCAGGGGGAGGGTGAAACCACAGTGCACCGGGGGAGGGGAACAATCTATATCGCACTCAGATGTGTCAGATAGCAGCAACTCTCATAGATCTGCTAAAGAGCTAAGATTGAAATCTGTGCCCAGCAATCAGGCAAGTATGAAGCATCTTCTGTTACAGGGCTCTCCTGCATCATTGTTTTATCCTGATGACAGGGTCATTTTCACAATTTTCTGTGTTTATTGAAAAAGGCAGTTTAGTGTCTAATAAGTGTGTTTGTGTTGCGGGGTGTATAGATTGTTATATGGTTGTATCTTGTCCAAGGTCACCCGGAGGATTTGGCTGCACTAAGGTACTTGAGGGAACAATGGATGTGTGTAGTGTTTACAGTTCACTGAAGAAGAAATGTTCTGCTTAAACAATTACAACTGAAAGGGCACTAAATATCAGTCTGGTTTTGTGTAGTCTCTTTAAATAAACCGTTTCCTGGCAACTGAGGCAGTAGATGGAATCGTCTGTGCTTAGAAGGTTTATATGTACACCTGTGAAATTGTTTGCTTGAAGAGAACCCAATAAGCCAATATGTGCGTTAAAGCAGATTGATTTTTTTTTCTCGAAAGTTAGGTATTGAAAGAACCATTCCAAGGCACCAATATACAACCAGAACTTAACTTTTAGGGACACTCTCTCCATATTTAAGGTAAATCTATGGATGCGTGAAAATGGAAGATGAGCACAGTGCCATTCAGAGGACGCTTTGCATTCTCCAAATGAAAAGCATTCTCTGATTGGACAAGGTGAAGAGGTGGGTGGTGAAATCACACTCTCCACCTGGTCCAATCATAAAACACTTTGCATTAATTGAGAAAATGCATGTGAGTGGCCACCCTCCTGTGTTTAGAATGCTGCAGACCAGCCAATCAGCATGGGACCCAGAAGCAATTGGAGATCACTGTAGTGGTGTCCAGTTCAGTGAATTCCAGCTTCAGGGAACCTGCCAGATACGGTATATATCCAGGTTGGACCAATGTAACTATGTAAGAATATATTGTACTTGTACAGGGGGAACAAAGCGTTAAGGATAACAAAACCTGCTTAGGATGAGAGGGTTTGTGCTGGGGATTTGGGGGGAATTTGTGCTATCAGGTTCACACCAGGTGCATTGTGGTAACACATGTAAAATCAGGCATTTTCCTGCACTGCACAAAAATGCACTGCCTTTTGCAGACATTCCCAGATGCCATTAATTCTTAATGGCACCCCCACACATCTACCAAATGTGCATGTGTTCACACCCGCTGAAACGCATGGAAGTTCGGTACCATGTGTTTTTGTGCAGTAGCATTTTGAAAATCATGCTCTACATTTTTTGCATCTTTCAACCCATTGAAAATGCAATGTGTGGGAATATGCAAAAAAAAAAAAAAAAAGTGTGCACTCTCAGATGCACCTTCTGGTTTGAATGAGCCCTAAGACTGATGTTCCAAGATTGTGTGCTCAGTTCTGAAGGTTGAGAAACACTGCTTTTAAATTGTATCTAAGCCCAAAAGTGTAACGTTCTAGCTTATCATTTATCGAATATGGTGGCTGCATTTTTTTTTGTTTACATGGTCAGTCTGTAACACTTCCTGTTCTAGGGTGACACCACTCATTGTCACCCTAGGACAGGACAGAGAGGCTTCTCTTCTCCCTATCTCAATAACATAGCAGAGAGGTATTCTGCATCTGCATTTCAGAGTTAACCTTGGCAGTAAGAAAATAGTCACCTGAGATAATACTGAAGAGTGCACAGGACAGTGAACAGCACTGGATTTCTGACAGCATTGACAGTTTTTGTTTTCGCTTTTTAACCACCTCCCGCCATATAGTAATATGATGGACGCAAGGTGGTTCTCTCGTGCTGGGAGGACGTCATATGTTGTCCTCCCATTCTCAGTGCACATGCGCGGCTCAGGGAGCGTGCGGCGATCGGCGGTGCGTTGTGTCCCTCGGACAAAGCGGATCACCAATCACGGAAAGAGCCGAAGATGTCGGCTCGGTCATGTGATCAGCTGTGTCCAATCACAGCTGATCACATGTAAACAGGGAAATGCCAGTTATCGGCATTTCTCTCCTCTCGAGCTGTCATGCTGACAGCTCGAGAGGAGAGGAGAGCCGGTAATCGGCTTTGCGCGGAGGGGACATGTACACTGATCATCAGGGCACTGATGATCAGTGTGCCCTGATGATCAGTGTAGCCCCAGCAGTGCCTTGTGTCAGTGCTCATCAGTGCCTCGTCCCAGTGCCAGTGCCCATCAAGGCCACATATCATTGCCTACTAGTGCACATCAATGCCACATATCAGTGCCCATCTGAGCTGCCTTTCAGTGCCACCTATCAGTGTTGCCTATCAGTGCCATGTATCGGTGATGCCTTTCAGTGCCCATCAGTGATGCCTGTAAATGCCCATCAGTGCCTCCTCATCAGTGTCCATCAGTGCAGCCTATCAGTGCCCATTACTGCAGCCTCATTAGCGCACATCAGTGAAGGAGAAAAATCACTTATTTACAAAATTTTATAACAAAAACTAAAACTCTTTTTTTCAAAATTTTCAGTGGTTTTTGGTTTAAGAAAAAATAAAAAACTCAGAGGTGATTAAATACCACCAAAATAAAGCTCTGTCACAAAAAAATGATAAAAATTTCATATGGGTAGAGTGTTGCATGACTGCGCAATTATCACTCCAAGTACGACCGCGCTCAAAGCTGGAAATTGGCCTGGGCAGGAAGGGGGTATAAGTGCCCTGTAGGCTTGTGGTTAAACAGATCCAAACACCCCCCCCCTTTTTTATTTGTATGTTAAATGGACCAAAAGGGGGCAAATAACAAAAGTCAATTGATGAGGTTTACATAAACTTTAACCTTTGACTGCTGCTATAAATACTCCAATGGCGGCAGTAATGAGGATGTTAAAACACTCAACAACAATAATAACCTAGAGTTTAGCATCTCTTAATGTCTTTCTTGTTGATTTGGGCCACCTAATTGCTTCTGCATGCATTTGCAGCACAGAACAATGATGCAGATTAGAAAGTTAGCGATGCACTGAATCCTGGACTGTGTACTTCTGGGTCTGTCTCTCCTATAAAGTAATAGCTCTTGGATCAGCATTCAACCAACATTCTCTCGGTACAGATTTTATGTAAAGCATACATTTTACCTGTGGGTAGACACAGGTGAAATGACTGTCTGGGACTTCAGCAGTGAGATATGCCTTAAAGTGATTCTAAAGGTTCATTTTTTTTTTTTTGTAATATAACAAACATGTCTATACTTGCCTACAGTGGGAAGAGAGCAGCCTGGATCCTCCTCTATTTAGGTCCCGCACATGCTCTCCTGGCTCCTCCTGTCTGTTGGGTGCCCCCACAGCAAGCAGCTTGCTGTGGGGGCACCCCCTGCTCCGTGTTTTCATTCACACCTGGAGCCACGGCTTGGCCTCAACCCCTCTCTCCCCTCATTGGTTGACTGGCTGTGATAGACAGATTGGCTGCCGCTTTCTGTCTCTGCCAATGAGGAGGCAGATACCTAGGACAGCTTAGGCTGTCATTCATATCGCTGGATCGCGATGAGGCTCAGGTAAGTATTGAGAGAGCTGGGGGAGCTGCTGTGCACAGGTTTTTAACCTTCATGCTTAGAATGTATGAAGGTAAAAATCCTTGAGTGTTTACTACCTTTTTATTTCAAACCAAGAATAATGTAGCCTGTCTGCTGCTTATGCATTCTTCCGAACGTAAATTACATAAAAACTCCAACAAACTGAGTAAAACCCTCTGTGCCACCCCATGCCACTTGATTCATAAACCTAGGATGGCAGACAGACATAGAGGCAAAAATTGAACACACCTTAAAAAATAGGTGTTTACTTTGGCACTTGCTTGTCTACCGCTATCTACTGACTATTGGGTTACTGTATTATCATGTCTAGGGGTACTTAAGATTTATAAACATAGATGGGCATTTCCCAATACCTCCCCTCCAATGAAGAAAAATGATGTATGGCTTAAGTCCTAATTGTCACTCTCTAGGGTGGCCATGCACGTTACCGTCTGACAGTACAATCTCTTACATATTGATACTGTAATATGAGGGCCAACCTAAAAAAACATTTAATTTGTATCCAGTTTGGCAGGCCCTTGTACCACATAGTTGTTAGTAGATTTAATAGAGATTGTGTTTGTTTAAAGCTGCTGTTTAAGGCCAGTGGCTTTCCATACTTTGAGTCACTAACCTGGAATGCAGGTATGCAGATTAATTAATTTTTTTTCTCTCATTTACCTGTAGTGCGTTCTCGTTCCAGGTCACTGACTCAGAGTTATGAAGCTTATTTAAAATGTGAGTCAGGAAACCAGCATTTTTAAATGGAGGTGTAAGTGGTGACAGGCTTCATGTTCCTTTCATGACCTCTTTCCTTTAAACCTTTCATTTTTTTTGTTACTTGGTTTAACTGGAGTTGATTGAGGAATGATTGTGTGAAATTTGAAAAAACGCCTACTGTTTTGTAATGCCTTAAATTAGAATACCTGCCTAACACTAACTTATTTAAAATATACCCCCCCTCCTCCTCACATTTCTACCTATGCTGCCTAACCTGTGTGCAAAAAAAAAGTGTGTACTTGCCTACTTTCAGCCTTCTTCAGTCCGTTCACCTGAGCTCCAGCTGCCCTGTGTCCGTCAGTGGATGCTGCAGGGGAGAGGAGGGAGCGCCAACAACAGCTGCGGTATGGGAGCATATGGGTACTGCCTCCGCTCTTGGTATTCCCAGGCGTTGTCGTGCTCTCTTCTCTACTGCAGCTGCTGTTGACTAGCACAGGGGTTCACATGACTGGATCAGAGCAGCCCGAAAATAGGTAGGTATGTATATGCATTTTTTTTTTTTTTTACACTGGTTGGGTAGCAGGAGGGGAGAGGGGACATTTTTAAACATCGTGTTAGGCAGGTATTCCATTTTAAACAATTGTATTTACCTGGTTTGAGGGTTTAGTGTATAATTGTTTTCAACACTGTAGAATTCAGTCATGTTACAAAGTAAGTACACCATGTGGAAGACGTGTTTTTTTTTTTTTTTTTTTTTTTTTTTCTACCTGTTCTGTACCCCAAGGTACTGTCTACTCCAGCAAGCCTTTTGGTTTTACAGTGACGTCCACATCTGTTTGCATACTGCCGGCCTTTCAGGAGCATGCTAGTAAATGAATGACTACTCAACCTCCCTCTAACACACCAAAAGGGTCATTCAGTATGAGCTCCTAATGTCAGTGGGGCAAGACACAAATTAGAAAATTTGTATAAAAACTTTTATTTGCACCAAATTCTACTGTGTGTGTGTGTGTGTGTGTGTATATATGTGTGTGTGTGTATATGTGTGTGTGTGTGTGTATATGTATGTATGTGTGTATGTGTGTGTATATGTGTGTGTATATATATATATATATATAATCAGATTCTTTTAAAGTGGTGTACTGTACATAGTGAAAGCTTGCAATGGATCACCACCAACCAGAATGGGTGACTTCATTAGTAAAGACCTATTCGAACTACAGCATTCTGAAAAATGTGTCCCGAGTTTGCAAGTTTTGTAACACTGCAGTTGATTGCCATGTGTATACACTGCAGCATAGAGGAAGCTGTGGTTGTGTAGCTGTCACATGAACAGAAGGCATATTCTGGTTAAATCTATGTAGCATGTAAATTCTTCCTTTCCTCTTGATTCAGTCATTTTCAGTTCTGCCATTTGAAATGAGGTTCTGTGCATGGTACCAACTAGATATCATTATTGCAGCCTTCTTCCTCTTCTTGGTTGATACACATCCAGCAAAGATGATTGGTGCTTAGATTACTTATATTTTGAGCAGCTGTGAAGAACGCCTGTAGACTAATAGGTTTGTCAGCAGAAAAGATCAAAACTCTGTTCGTCCCAGCCCAGCTTTCATCTAGGGACTCCAGCATATACATAGTAAAATGATTGCTCCTCTTTCTTAAAATATAAATACATTTCTTCCAGCGCTCAGGAATGGCTATACCTAGTTAGGGACACCTTCTGTGCTATGAGGGGGTAGCTAGGTGACTTATGTTTTTATTGAACCCGGCATGTAAATCATTGCATGGCACCCACACTGTATGTTTTTGAGGCAGACTGATATTGTCTATATGTACTTTCCCCCAGGAATAGGGGTCCCCCCCCCCCAAGAAAAAGAGGAAGAAAAAAAAGCTGTAACCATTTGGCATGGATGTTGCCATTGTTGATTTCTATTAATATACAGTGCCCTTGATTTCATGCAGACTCCGAGGATTCATTACTTCTGAAACTAAACATGCAGATTAGATTATGAGTTTGAAACCTAGAACAAACTTGTAGATTAAGAAAGTGGCAACTAGCATTTTCAGAGGGGGGTCAGTAATGGAAGCCTTGTGTTGTTTAGTTTGCATTCCTGTTGGATACAGCACCCATTGTAGGTTGTATAGGTCTTAAAGTATCCTTGATGTTTTACAAGCCTCTTTTGTGTGTATAGGGAAGCTATACCTAATTATATAAGCAGGCTTTGCTTACTAATAGTAAATGATGGCAATCTATGGGTCGGGTCTGATCTGAAACCTGTGCTGATAGTATGCAGGCTGTCATTGCTGACTTTCTGAAAATGCTAGTTACCTAAATGGCTCATGGCAGCCACTAGGAGGTGCACAATTGTGGTGTCAAGCCTGTATTGCAAATGGCAGGGCAGAGGAAGATTGAGGGGCCACCGTTCCATGTGGAATTTGAGGATGTGCAGAATTTGAAACAGGAGGAGTGCTCATATGCTATTCAGTTGAAATTGAATTGCTTATGGAGATTTTGGAAAATGTTGAGGAAGGTGAACTTAGACTTTAAATTTTCAACAATGGCAATCTTATTTGTCTCTAAACCGAGGCTTCTTTTATAGCAAACTTTTACTCTGCCAAATGCTATCCTTTTAAAGTCATTGTAAATACAGATGTGTGTTGTATTTTTTATTTTTTTTGTAGCAAACGGGTTTCTCCTTTTACCTGCTCTGTGCAAGGACGTTGCGGCCCCAAACCTTTTTTGGGGTACCCTGCCGGTGCTCCTGGCTCCTCCTCTTTTCAGTTGTACCCCATAGGAAAACTCTTTCTATGCGGGCCCACCTGTGTGCTTGCTCCCTAGCACTGTTGTCTGTGTCTGTAAACACAGACATCGGGACTTGGCCCTGCCCCGCTTCGCCTGCTTCCTCATCACTGGCTTTGAGTGACAGCAGCAGGAGCCAATGGTTCCCGCTACCTTGGCAAAATTGATGAGACCAGGAAGTGAGGGGAGAGAAGAGCTGCAGGCGTGCACAGTGCTGGAAGGACTGCATTAAGGTAAAATACGTTTAGGCTGTATAACCACTTTAAACCTTGTAAGACAAGTTGGCTGTGAATAAGAAAGCACTGACAATGGGCTTCCTTGCAGATGCAGTTTGGCTTAGGCCCACTGTGAGGCAGCTACCATGTTAATGGTGCAGGATATCACTAAGCTATCTTCCTCATCTAGACCCTGCTCATTCCTCATAGGTACTCATGAAGCTTAAAGTGGTGTTAAATGCAGTGTGCAGCAGCCCTCCCAGCCCATGTAATACTTACCTGAGCCCCATCGCTATCCAGCAATGTGTACGAAGGCCTTGGCACTTTGGGGAATCTCCCTCCTTGTTGGCTGAGACGAGAGAGGGGGAAGGGCTGAGTCTCAGAGCTGTGTGTGAATGGACAAGCGGAGCAGCAACCCGGGAGCAAGCCTTCTTGGGTGCCCCCATAACAAGCTGCTCACTCTGTGGGCTGTTGGCAGGAGGGAGGGGCCAGGAGTGCCAGCCGGGGACCCAAGAAGAGGAGGATTGGGGCTGCTCTATACAAAATTAATGCACAGAGCAGGTAAGTATGACATGTTTCTTAATTTAAAAAATGCCTTTTACAATCACTTTAAAGAATGGAGGATGTTTAGACACATCTCATGTACAAAAGTGCTGTGCTCCTTATGAATTAAAAGTTAAATGGACAGTTCCCTGTCTGTTTTCAGTGATTTACATTTGCTGGCTTCAGTGCCTCTACAGGACTCGGTGGTGATCGGGATGGAATCTGAGGCTTTTAGTAAAGTGCATTCACACTGGATTTCTTTACTAAGCACACCTAGGTTTATTCTTTAATCTCACTGCAGGCACATGCAGCATTCGGAAGCTGCCGTTCTTGCTCTTCCTTATACTTGTGATCTAGAATTAAGCCAGTGAATTTCCACTGCTGTTCTTTATAAAGGGAATGTTGATGATGCTCTTGCCAGATGAGAACAAAAGGCCTTTTGCCTAGAGCACCTTTTAGTGCTGGAAGGGTTTGCAGCACGTTGCTTTCTGTATCAGTGTTATAGGTGTTCAGTGTATGAAATGATTAAGATTTAGTTTGTGTACTGCAGTCTCCGTTTATGATACAGTTGTCATGTACTCTAGCTATGTGTAGCAGCAATGCCTTCAGGCTTAAAGTACCAACACTGTACAGCTATATGTATTGTTTGATTGCCAAATGAGAGGATCAGTAATCAACACATTGTGTTGCAGCAATGATTACAAGTTGCCCCTTTTCTTTATATGTACAGGGGGTATTAAACTGTTACTAAACCCAGGACCCTGCATTCACTATATCTGATCTCCCACAGTACACAATATAAACTACTGAATATGTTTTCTCATCAGCAATTAGAGCAGTCTTGACTTCTGTGTCCAGCAGAGTACTGGTTAAAGCTTGTAGGAGGAGTTTTTATTCTCCCCTGATTGTCCTTTGAGACTGCATAACCCCTGAACATCTGTCTGGACAGTGCTGATCGGCCCTGTGCTGATCACTTGCTCTCTCCCAAGATTAAAAAAAAAAGAAGCTCTCTAGCAATGCACACCAAACTGAGCATGTGCAGCTTGCATCCAAGGCTCTGTTCTATCAGCAGATGGATTGGGGACAGTAGAAGGAGAGGATCAGAGAACACAATATCAAACATAATTTTAACACATTGCGGATGTTTAACCCCTTAGGTTCCACAGTGAGTATGACGAGCATACTTTACTGCATATACAGACTGATGTTACTGTTCTGGGTTTAGTAACACTACAAAGTAGATGTTTTATTCTTTTCAAGTCTCCGTCAATAAGTTCCTGACGTGGTACAAAATACAGCAGCAGTATAATCTTTCAAAAATCTATACCTTTTTTACAATTTAAAAAAATCAGCCTTTACAGTATCTCACAGAAGTGAGTACACCCCTCACATTTTTGTAAGTATTTTATTCTATCTTTTCATGTGACAACACTGAAGAAATGACACTTTCTACAATGTAAAGTAGTGAGTATACAGCTTGTATAACAGTGTACATTTGCTGTCCCCTCAAAATAACTCAACACACGGCCATTAATGTCTAAACCGCTGGCAGCAAAAGTGAGTACACGCCTAAGTGAAAATGTCCAAATTGGGCCCAAAGTGTCAATATTTTGTATGGCCACCATTATTTTCCAGCACTGCCTTAACCCTCTTGGTCATAGAGTTCACCAGAGCTTCACAGGTTACTACTGGAATCCTCTTCCACTCCTCCATGACAACATCACGGAGCTGGTTAGAGACCTTGCGCTCCTCCACCTTCCATTTGAGGATGCCCCACAGATGCTCAATAGGGTTTAGGTCTGGAGCCATGCTTGGCAAGTCCATCACCTTTACCCTCAGCTTCTTTAGCAAGGCAGTGGTCGTCTTGGAGGTGTGTTTGGGGTCGTTATCATGTTGGAATACTAAATGGAAAGATGAAAGTGAGTGCTATATGTCAAAGCAGCTGGGACACCAAAAAAGGTACCAATACAACCTTCCCAAAGCAAAATCTAAAAAATAAAGGTGCAGCGCTTGTAAAATCAACAGTATATATCATGCGGTAAAAAAGCGTATAACTTAGTATATGGTGCACAATCAAATGTCGATGTAATGGTCAAGATATAAAATATGGTGTTGAGGATTTCTTCCCAGCCACTTCTGGTGATAAATAAGTAAATTGCTCACTCACCAGATGCACAAAGTATTTGCTCATTTGGGAAAACAATGTCTCACTGGGTTAGCTGCAACACCTTGAAGAGGGTTTCTCCCATCTGATATGGATTCCTCCCTGGGTACCTCCTGGATGATAGCCGCTTCCGTCTCCTCTGCACAGAACTCTGCAGATGGTTGGACTCATAAAGAGCCCAAAAAAGGAGGAGGCCACATAGCGTGATACTGCTTCAAAATGTTAATTTCCAAGTCAAGGTATAGGTAGATAACAGAAAAAACTGACCGTGTGTCGGCAAGATGGCTACCGGACCACCACAGGGTCTCAGCAGCGTGACGTCACAGCGTTGTAGCTCCTCCCTGACGTGTTTCGTGCTACGCACATACTCATAGGGGTATGCTATCAACGCCTGACGTCTGTACTTGTGCTTTAAATAGTGATATACTGTTGATTTTACAAGCGCTGCACCTTTATTTTTTTACATGTTGTAATACTGCCCTGAGGCCCAGTCTCCAAAGGGAGTAGATCATGCTCTGCTTCAGTATGTCACAGTACATGTTGGCATTCATGGTTCCCTCAATGAACTGTAACTCCTCAGTGCTGACAGCACCCATGCAGCCCCAGACCGTGACACCCCCACCACCATGCAGCCCCAGACCATCACACTCCCACCACCATGCTTGACTGTAGGCAAGACACGCTTGTCTTTGTACTCCTCACCTGGTTGCCATCACACACGCCTGACACCATCTGAACCAAATAGATTTATCTTATTCTCATCAGATCACAGGACATGGTTCCAATAATCCATGTCCTTAGTCTGCTTGTCTTCAGCAAACTATTTGCGAGCTTTCTTGTGCATCATCTTTAGAAGAGGCTTTCTTCTGGGACAACAGCCATGCAGACCAATTTGATGCAGTGTGTGGTATATGGTCTGAGCACTGACAGGCTGACCCCCCACCCCTTCAACCTCTACTGTTGGCAGCACTCATACATCTACTTCCCAAAGACAACCTCTGGATATGACGCTGAGCACGTGCACTCAAACTCTTTGGTCAACCATGACGAGGCCTATTCTAAGTGGTACCTGTCCAGTTAAACCGCTGTATGGTCTTGACCACCGTGCTGCAGCTTAGTTTCAGGGTCTTGGAAACTTTCTTGGAGCCTAGGCCATCTTTATGTAGAGCAGCAATTCTTTTTTTCAGATCCTCAGAGAGTTCTTTGCCATGAGGTGCCATGTTGAACTGCCAGTGACCAGCAGGAGAATGCGAGAGAGAACACCAAATTTAACACCCCTGCTCCCCATTCACACCTGGGACCTAGTAACACTAACGAGACACATGACACCAGGGAGGGAAAATGGCTAACTGGGCCCAATTTTGGACATTTTCACTTAGGGGTGTACTCACTATTGTTGCCAGCGGTTTAGACATTAATGGCTGTGTGTTATT
The DNA here is from genome assembly GCF_062004578.1 of Staurois parvus. Classification (NCBI taxonomy): domain Eukaryota; kingdom Metazoa; phylum Chordata; class Amphibia; order Anura; family Ranidae; genus Staurois; species Staurois parvus. The sequence goes on along the minus strand of NW_028317813.1, from coordinate 490,412 downwards.
TTGAGGGGACAGCAAATTTACACTGTTATATAAGCTGTACACTCACTACTTTTTATATTGTAACAAAGTGTCATTTCTTCAGTGTTGTCACATGAAAAAAATAGAATAAAATATTTATACAAATGTGAGGGTTGTACTGTGAGATCCTGTAAGTGATCCCGGTGGTCAAAATATAACATTGTAGCAGGACATGGTGAGAGGTTAAAGCAGGAGCCGATCTGTGTGAAGACCAGCATTTACATGATTGTGTTAAGCAGGAAGTAGATGCTAACCCTATATAAATCCTGAACAGAAACAGTGACATCCTTCTAAAGAAAAGGTAGACCAAAGCAACAACGGGGATATCTGTGATTAGTAATAAATACCTAACCCTAAGGGCTCGTTCACACTAGAATGCAGAGCATGTAACCTGTGTTCCCTTGTGGTTTCCTGCACTGCATTCCAATCAGACCACTCTTGCTGTCTGCAGTGGCTGTCAATACAAAGTTAGAGGATCGCCAGTCATATTTGAAAAAATTATAAGTCAGCAGCTACAAAAAGTGTAGCTGCTAACGTTTAATAGACATTCATCTGCCCCACGATCCAGTGCTCTGCACATCCTAACCGTTTTCTACACCCATCTTTGATTCACAGCGCTGACATCTTAACTGTGGGCACTTGGCTGTAACAGCCAAGTCCCATGAGGCATTGCAAGAATGACAATTACAAGCATGACTCCCACAGGCAGAGGTATGATGGGACGTAGTTTGGAGGGCCACCAGTTTGACACACCTGACCTAGGCAGTTGAAGCAGAAGTGGGAGCGGTACCTTACTTGTAAAGGGGTGCTTTTGCATTGCTCAGTAATGCATGTATGATTGTGCATTGAGTGGGCTGCAATACACACAAAAATAATGCACCACAATGCACAGCATAAGTGTGTTGTGGAAGTGTGTTTATAAGCCCTCTAAAGGAAATTGTAGGTTCTGGAGAGTGGGAAAATCAATGATGCATGAGCCATGTCCAGTGTGCCTGCTATGTACATGCAGAGAACTGTACTGACAGAAGCACTTCAGGTGTTCAATGAATTTTGACTTGTGTTGGCACAATCTTGAACTAGAACCCCCACATATCATTAAACAATGCCAATTTAGAAAAAAGTTGTAGTTCATGCTGCAGTTTTCAGAGCAAGTCAAACAAGTTCTATTTTTGCTATTTGATGTATTTGTTTTGAATTTTTTTTCACACAATAGTATTGCATTACAACTGTGACATCCAGGAAAACCTGCTCTTGGGAGATTCTGGTGACTACAGCAGCAGTGGCCATACTGATAGTGTTGAAGGTTTACGCAGAAACTCTTCCTCCAGTGTGTATTTTTTTTCCAAGTAATATAGTATGTTTCATGAGAGATAAGAAATGACTGGTGTATCCTGCACGTAAATTTTAGGCTTGGAAAGAAGCTTCTTTTTTTGTTTCATGTTAACAGAGTGTCAGAAAAGGCTTGGTCTTCAAGTAATTAGAGTGTGTGATGTGTGGCACCGCTTGTAATGTTGGCCCTGAAATGCCAGGATAGTAGAAGCCCCCCAAATGACCCCTTTTTGGAAAGTAGACACTCCTAGGTATTTGCAAAGAGGCACGGTGAGTATTTTGCATGTAGCAGAATACATTTTGGCCTAAGTTTATAACTAAATTTGAGTTGGATATTTTTTATAGCCGAAAGTAGAAAAAAATATTCAGTCTTTTTTTGGTTTTTCATCACAAAAAATAAATCAAGTGCTGATCAAATACCACTAAAAGAAAGCTCTATTTGTGTGTTTAAAAAAGAAAAGGAAAAAAAGGGACATAAATTTTGTTTGGGTACAGTGTGGCATGAACTCACAATTACCAGCTGAAATAGCGCAGTGCCGAATAGTAAAACATGGCCTTGTTAGGAAGGAGGAAAGTGTTTAACAACTTTCCGACCGCAGATAGCTGAATGACGGCTTCTCTGCAGCTGGCCAGTTCTGGGAGGGCGTCATATGATGCTCTCCCAGAACGCGCTCTCCTGCACACCTCCAGCGATCTCTGGGGTCGCTGTGTCCTACGGACACAGCTGATCACTTGATATGGTAAAAGGCCAATCACAGCGGCCTTTTACCACGTGATCAGCCATGTCCAATGACACCCTGATCACTGGGAAATGCAATTGACGGTTATCGGCTGCACTTTCCTCACGCTGTCACAGTTGTCAGAGGAGGGATCAGCACCGATCATCAGGGCGCTGATGATCGGTGCCCAGCAGTGCCACCCACCTGGGCTCATCAGTGCAGCCCAGCAGTGTCATATTCAGTGCTGCCTATCAGTGCAGCCTCATCAACGCACATCAGTGAAGGAGAAAAATTACCTGTTTGCAACATTTTATAATAGAAACAAAGAAAAAAAATTTTTTTTGTTTATAGCGCAAAAAATAAAACACCCAGCGGTTAGTAAATACCACCAAAAGAAAGCTCTATTTGTATGATAAAAAATATAAAAATGTCATATGGGTACAATGTTGCATGACCGCGCAATTGTCATTCAAAATGCGGCAGCACTGAAAGCTGAAAATTGGCCTGGTAAGGAAGGGGGTATAAGTGTCCTGTAGGCAAGTGGTTAATGACCTAAAGGTTTTATGGAAACCTGGTTGAGAGGCCCTGCTAGAGGCTGTCTGTTTCTTTCATTCATTCTTTTTGAGGAAGCAAGGGGCATCCATGTTGCAGGAATATGTGTTGGATACATCCAGAAGGTTTGAAGATGGGCACCATTCTTTCCACCCACGAAGTGAAAACTGGACAAGCACAATTATCTCTATAAATAAATTGGATTAATTGAAGTGGAGAAGATTAGAACCTGCTTAATTGGTTTTCAAAATTCTGTTTGAGCTTGCTTGCATGTCCCCCAAATGACTGCTGTAGTTATTAATGATTGTGCTAAGTCTGGATGTTATGTCTACTGTGTGTATACATGCATTACACACACAGCTTTTATAATGATATGTTTATTGGTAAGGAGATAAAAGGAATCGCCACGTAGTAACTAAACAGAGATACTGTCCATAGAAGCCATAATATGGTGTTAAATGTTGTGACGTGTTTGTTTTTAAACTAGAATTTGTAATAAAGCCTTTTGTTTAGTGTTTGTCTAGGTACGATATGCTGTATAAATGTAAATTTATAGCCGTAAATGCTTCTATGGCATCTGTAATTTATAGAGACCTATCAAAGCTGGTTCCATTTAACATTAGTCAGTATATTTTACAGTAGTTTCTCTGCACCAGCAACACTGTTGCAGCTTTTGATCCTGTGTATTGCTTTAGGCACATTCTGCAAGACTTCTTTGCTCTTGTATTGTTCCCAAGAGAGGTCAGCTACATTCAGGTTTCTGTTTCTAGACAAGTGTGTTTTTACATTGAAAAGCATGAAACTGCATGAAAACATACCTCAGCCTGGGCATCCCATGCACCTTTCATTGCATGTCAGCGCACATGCCTGTTGATATTTTGTTTTCTCCCATTAAATGTCAGTGGTATCAGTATGTTCATATACACAGATGAGAATGCAGTCTTGAACAACAGTTTTAGGTCTCACGCACACGTCACCAGGAATCCTTAATATTTCCATCCTCCATTTAGCAGACTATTGGGCTTAAAGATACTCTAGTTAAAATTGTGCATTGAGATACATACATTGAACACAGTCATCCTGGTTATGACTTCAGTATTTCATTCACCTGTGCAGTATACCGAACCACCTTACTTTCAAGGAGGATTGGGACCCCCTTTTTGCTGAAATTTCTGCAACGCAGGAGAGGGATTCCCAAGCACAGCAATGTATGTACAAACCCAATCCCAAAAAAGTTAAGATGCTTCATTTCTGGATCACATTTCGATATGGCTTCTTCTGTGCATGATAGAGCTTTAACTTATATTTTTGGATGGCACGGTAAACAGTAATGTTTGGAAGTATTCCTGAGCCCATGCAGTGATGTCCTGTGGCACAGTCGTGCCTGTTTTTAATTCAGTGCCGTCTAAGGGCCCGAAGATGACGGGCATCCAGTATCGCTTGCATTTCAGCCTTGTCCCTTGCAGAGAGATTTCTCCGGGGTCTTTGAATCTTTTGATATTATGTACTGTAGATTATATATTTAAGGTCTTTTGCAATTTTAAGGTGCAATTTTTCCCAGATTGGTGTCCTCTGCCCACCTTTACTTATTAGACACGCTGACTCTCTAGGATACCCTTTTTATACCCAGTCATGTTACTGACTTATTGCCAATTAATTCAACTAGTTGCAAAATGTTCTTCTAGCTCTTCACTGTTAGTACCACTTTGCCAGCATTTTGTTGCCTTTTCTCAACTTTGAGACGTGTTGCTGTCATCCAGGGTGGATAAAAAACAATTAAAAAAAAAAAAAAATCAAAATCAGATTTTTTTTATTTAAATAGGATTTTTTTGATCTTTATCAAATTTACTCCAAAAGCATTCTATTTAAGATACATTAATAATTTTGTTTATTCAGCATGAAATAGAGCTTGGGTAGCATGAGGCTGTATATTCTGCAATATTTACATTATTGGTAGACTAATTCAGTGAATCCAAGCTCTGCAAGCTGAGATAACATACACACTGCATTGATGCATTCACACAATTTCACAGTAACCATGAGAAAAAAAACATGAAATAAAAGAATTTTAGTAGTTCTCCAGCTATGTGTGATTAACCTATTAACCTAAAATCGGTTCTAATACTGCTGTTTTATTAACCTGACAGCTTATTATTCTAAAAAGGAAACCTTCATTTGGTTTGCAAATATTAAGGATTCTAACTACCAGCAAGAATGAGTCGGATTCCTTACATTTAAAGAGCACCTGTCATTTTAGATCCATCATGGCAGCACCTGTTAGCGGACATCCACTCACCTGCTGCCGCCACGTCCCTCACCTTGTTGTGTCACTGCTGCATCACCAGCTGTCCCATTAAAGTGAATGGGACTGTCAGTGAGTCTACAGCGGGTCAGAGTCGCTGCGGGAGAGATGCCCTATAAAAATTATAATTTAAATCGAGCCTTTTCACTAGTAATTTTAATTAAATCCACCCTGCTGTCATTAATTTTTTTTTTCTTAAAATGGTATATTTTCTCGGTATGTTTTCTCTTTTCTATTGTGAATGTATTTATGAGATTTGAAAATCATTGTGTTTTTATGTAGATTTGTACACAGTGTCCCAACTTTTTCGGAATTTCAGTTGTTCTCTGTTGTTGATTAAAGTTGGAGATGGGCTTTATAGAACAAACATTCAGCTTAATGCAGGCCATAGACATTTATTGGCCGATTTTTTTTTTTTTTTTTTTTTTTTGTCCAAAAGAATAATCGGCCGATTTTCGCACTGTTAGTGGGGCAATGGCATCGGCCGATTTTTGCAGTTCCTCCTCATTTCCTTTATTGGTCATGCTGGAAAATTTGTGAAAAACGGCCAATTTTCGCAATCATTGGTGGCAACATCGGTTTACAGAGCGAACGATGTTTCGTTTTTCGGATGAAATGTTGGCCAATAAACGAACCATCTTTGGCCTGCATTACTCAGTGATTCTACCAGAAATGGTCTTCCTGTCCTAGGGTGACGACATATTGATTATTGAGCACCTTTTGATTGATTTTATTCCAGCACTCCGTCTTTTTGGGTATGCGTCTTGGCAATATTTGCCCACTCTTCCTTGCAGAAACACTCCAAATCTGTCAGATTGCGAGGGCATCTCCTGTGTACAGCCCTCTTCAGCTCACCCCACAGATTTTCGATTGGATTCAGGTCTGGGCTCTGGTTGGGCTATTCCAAAACTTTAATTCTCGTTCGGTGAAGCCATTCCTTTGTTGATTTGGATGTATGGTTTGGGTCGTTGTCATGCAGAAAGATAAAGTTCCTCTTCATATTCGGCTTTCTAACAGAAGCCTGAAGGTTTTGTGCCAATATTGAGTGGTATTTGGAACTGTTCAAAAATTCCCTCTACCTTGACTAAGGCCCCAGTTCCAGCCAAAGAAAAAAAGCCCCAAAGCAAGGTGCTGCCACCACCATGCTTCACTGAGGGTATGGTGTTCTTTTGGTGATGTGCAGTGTATTTGCGCCAAACATATCTTTTGGATTTATAGCCAAAAAGTTCAACCTTGTTTTCATCAGACCACAAAACCATTTTCCTGCATGCTTTTGAGAGACTTCAAATGTGTTTTTGCAAAATTTAGCTGGTCTCGGATGTTTTTCGTAAGAAAAGGCTTCCTTCTTGCCACTTACCCCATAGCCCAGACATATTAAGAATACAGAAGATTGTTGTCACATGTATCACACAGCCAGTACTTGCTGTAGGCCTTTAATGTTGCTGTAGGCCTCTTGGCAGCCTCCCAAACTAGTTTTTCTTCTTGTCTTTTCAGCAATTTGGAGAGACGTCCAGTTCTTGGTAATGTCACTGTTTAGCCGTATTTTCTCCACTTGATGATGACTGTCTTCACTGTGTTCCGTGGTATATCTAATGCCTTGGAAATTCTTTTGTTCCCTTCTCCTGACTGATACCTTTTAACAATGAGATCCCTCTGATGCTTTGGAAGCTCTCTGTGGCCATGACTTTTGCTGTAGGATGCGACCAAGAAAATGTCAGGAAAGACCTACTAGAACAGCTGAACTTCGGGGTTAATCAGAGGCACTTTTAAATGATGGCAGGTGTGTACTGACTCCTATTTAACATGATATTGAATGTGCTTAATTCTGAACACAGCTACAATCCCCAGTTATAAGATCCTGTGCACGCTTATGTAACCTGATTATTTTAGTTTTTGGTTTATTTCAAAATGAATTACAAATACAAAATGAATTACAATCTGCATTGAAAGGTTGTGTCTTGACTGTTTAAGCCTAAGGGGCAATACAAACTATTTGTCCTAAATTCTTATTCTCTTTTAGAACTGAACACTTTTACTGCTAGGACGGTATTGTTCTGCAGAAAAGAAACAGATGCTTTAACCCACAGTTTCCAGAATGCTCACAATGCTGTTACACTTCTAGTAGGTGGACGCTGCACTGAACATGCTACATGCACTATTTTGTAAAGGAAGCCTTTCATCAGTGAAGCATAGTTTAACTTTGCTGATCCTGTAATTGCCTGGCTGTCAAACTGATTCTGTCTTCTGTACTTTAAGCCTCAGATCACGTGGAACGTCTGTCTTTTTCTCTAACTTTCCTGATCTGTAAATGTGCTCCATGCCAGTGACTTAAAGTAGAACTATAGGTAAAACTTTTTTTTTCCATTTTGGACAGAGTAAGGAAGGGTTAGAACCCCTGTCAGATTTTTTTTTTTTTTCCACCATTTGTCTCCCATTACAGAGATTTCCCTTCCTGTCCCATAGCCAAACAGGAAGTTGGAGAAAATTACAGCAAACTAAGGGAATTCCTTGGGGACCCACAGGTCACCAGAACTAGTGTCCCCATTGGAAGATTTCTCCTGGTAACAACCCAAAATTAAGGATTTTCTTTTGCTTTCAATGATGATGGTAAACAGGACAAATAGAGACGTGTCTGTGCACTAGTGCAGTCCCACTATAAGTCGCTAATCACAGCCATTACTAGTATAAAAAATAAATACAAATTCCTGTATACAGTTTATGCCATAGTTTGCAGACTCTCTAACTTTTATGCAAACAATCACTCTCCTATCTCTCTCTCTCTATTTCAGGTACTTATATATAGTGTCGTCAATTTATGCAGCGCTTTACATATATATATTGTACGTTCACATCAGTCCCTAACCTTCAAGGGGTGTACAATCTAAAGTCCCTAACTCACATTCACACATACTAGGGACAATTTAGACTGGATCCAATTAAGCTACCAGCATGTCTTTGGAGAGTGGGAGGAAACCGGAGTACCCGGAGGAAACCCACGCAGTCACAGGGAGAACATGCAAACCCCAGGCAGATGGTGCCATGGCTGGGATTTGAACCAGCGACCCTAGTATTGCCAGGCAGAAGTGCTAACCATTTAGCCACTGTGCTGTGTGTATATATGTGTATATGTTATATATATATAATTTTATTTTTACCTACACATGCTGCATCAGATCTTTGCTCTCTTTTCTGCTACCAAACATTTTCATTGTGCACATTTTTCGGTGTATTGGGTGCCTGGGACCCCTGGTTCTCTGTCCCTACTCTGTCCTGTACCGACATATTCAGCAAGAGGAGACCTTAGAATGCGGAGGGGAGCAGGCATCTAACACAAGTGTAGTCCTTTCAAGAGAGCAAAGATGGGTGGGGGGATAGTAAAGTATTCACTTTTTTTTTTTTCTTTGCTAGGAGTGCTTTGTTTTGGTTTTGTGACAGTCACCTTTAGGCACATACATTCTTTTGAATGACGTTACCTCCCTTTTATGTGCTAGCAGTGAAAGTCCTTGCACATGCATAGTTTGGTTGTGCCCATAAATTGCTTGTTATTTCCTCATATAGCATTTTGCTGTAGACACGCATGATCACATGCATACAGATATCATTTATCCCTATGGTAAATTCAGGCTCTAATGTGCCTATATAAATGTATGGATCAGAGTGCTGTGCAGATTATACTTCCTTAGGTACACTGTGCGCTGACCCGCATTGTCCATGTGTTTATTACTCTTAATTTACTATTGAGGTAGATGCTGGCTATATGCATGAAGTTCTTTGTCTATACAATATAACACATTGTTTCCTAAGATGCATGTGTGTGAGCTCATTCAAGTGCATGTGCGCAAGGACCTGAAGAGTGCTTTTCAATGCAATGAAAGTTAACTAGTTTAACTAGTTGAGAGGATTGGTTTGCTATTTTAATTTAATAACATGAACTAGTCTTAAACTTCCAAACAATACAGTTCAAGCTTGAGCATATCAAAGTCTTCATTGCTACCAATGTAACCAAGCACCTAAAGGGTCCTTATGGAAGAAGTTGAGCAAATTGATGGAGCCTCCACAACCATACAAGTGCATTAAAGTGGCTGTAATCCTCCAACATGAAATATGAACAAAACATATCCCTTTATAGTGTTCTTGTCTCAATTAGCACTAAGCAACATTTATGTCTGCTGCTTCATTCCTCTGTCTGCATGAATCGCTTCTGACAAATTTTCCTGACACCAAGAGAACGGTGACAGGGGAGGTGACTGCCAGCAGATTGAGAGCCTCAGCTCCTGTTCTTGTTAGATGTGTGTAGGGTGTGTATCTATTCCCTCCAATCAAGTCTCAGAGTTTTCTCTCACTGAGCGCCGCAGTGCGTAATTTCAGCTCTACATCCCGTTTTCTGAACTCTGTCAATCTGTATAAATTCTAGATTATGAATAGCTGTAGAGAAGAGTATAGATAAACAGGTACTACTTACGTGGTAGTTGTTTCATGTCTGTATATCTCTTGAGGCCAGTCACTTCACAGGGTATATGAAAGGGTTTACAAGCACTTTAGAGTATTTGATCTTTTTGGTTGAGCATTTGGCCTTCAGAATTGTATATTACAAGAGTGATGGTTTAAAGCAACTATATATCTGTCACACTTTATTTCTGTGCGCTTTCCTAAAATGCGCAGGAACCATTTTCGGTCTAGTTCACTGTAAATGATGAAGTACTCGATAGAAACGTCCACATTTCAGAGTGCTGAATTGCAAGGCTGGGTATTTAAAAGAGGGAAAAAGAACCTTTCTATGAAAGATACTCATTCATCCTGCCTGTATTTTCAGGAAGCCATTCTCTTACTTCAAGAATTCAATTGTCAGCATAGCTATGGCCTAAAATAGCTAATCTGACATAGGAGATTCAGTGGCAAGCTGCCAAGAAAATGTTGCATATAGAAAAGAGCTTTAATATCATGGCTTACTAGTATAGATGTTGTATAGCACGTTTTTATATCATGTTTTTATATACAGTATCTTTTTTGATTTTCTGATTTGCCTAACATTTGATAGTTGTGCTAAGAAAAAAGTAGTAAAGAGAGTTCAACAAGTTTACCTTCTGAGATGTGATTAGTTTTGTCCTTTCAACTATTTGCTTTTTAAGTGGTCTTGCAATTATCAGGTTGTGTGGAGGACTTTATCTAAGCCCAATACCAAACCATGTAATATATTGCAGCTCATCAGTCTTTAGATTTGGTGGCTGCATTTGTTTTTTTTGTTTTTTTTTCTTTCTTTTCAGGCTTTCCCCCCTCTTATTTTTATCTTGTAATGCTGCCAGTAACACACTTCCTGTCCTGGGGTGACAACGCGCACTCGCTGTTCTGTATTTATGGAGCAACAACATTACCACCAAAGCACAGGACTAGAGAACACTTCTCCTTCATCTTCATAACCTGGGAGAAATGCATTTGGTATTCCACAGAGATAACTGAGGCATTTTAAAGTGATACTAAAGTGTTGGGGTTTTTTTTTCTTAAAAATAACACGTTATACTTGCATGCTCTGTGCAGTGGTTTTGCTCAGAGCAGCCTAAATCGTCCTTTTCTCGGGTCCCCCCGCCTGCGCTCCTGGCCCCTCTTGGGTGCCCCCATAGCAAACAACTTGCTATGGGGCACCTGAACAGGCATGCTCCCGAGCCACGGCTCTGCGTGTCCATTCACACACAGCCATGGTTTGGCCCCACCCCCTCACTCTCCTGATTGGCTTGAAAACCTTGAGACTTTTGAACACCTTTAATTAAAGAACAGGATCAATAAGTATGTTATGCATTTATTGGACAGATGTTACAAAGCACTATGCAATAGCAAATTTAATTGACTGAAAAGGAGAAGATAGAAGTTCATTGTTAGTTTCCATCCTTTTAAAGCAATGCTTTGGGCCTGAGCATTCTGTAGCTTGAAGTTTAAAGATCCAGAACACTCAACTAAAATACCATGCTTTTAAATTGAGTACTCAGGTGTCCACAGCTTGATTTAGGAAACTCAAGCTACTTGGGGCATTTTTTGCCCCACAGATTTCAGTGGGAACTTCTGAAAATGTAATGGGTTTTTTTTTTTTTTTTTTAAACCTAAACGATTCTCTCCTCCCTCTTCCTCCCACATGTAAGCTGGAAAAAACATATAAAAACAAAAAAGAATAAAATGCTCCCTGTAAACGCTCAGGTGTGAATGCAGTCTAACTGTAAAGTGGAACTATACTCTCCCTCCTTCTAGTAATACGCCATCCATGCACTTCCTCGTTGGCACAGACCTCTTTTGCTTGTCATCTTTGGCCATTTTGATTGGCCATGCCGGGATGACTTAACTCTGCAACATGCACAGCTCAGTGTACATTGTCAAAAAGATTGCAAATAGACAGGTAAAAATCCTTTATTGCAAGAGAGGCACTCAGTAGTATGTTTCTAATGTAAGTTTCTAAGCCTGGCTGTTTGCACATTTTTAAATTCTAAGTAAAGTTCAACTTTAATGGCCTTCCAGTGGCGCGCTGTCACCACTGACTGAGCGTCCATCTTCACCCAGTCTTCTTTCCGGGTTTTTGTGCTCCAGGCGCCTGACTAGCTGAGCCGCGTTTGCGTTACTGCAGCGCACAGCAAACCGCTCTGAACGATACCATTCCTTCAGAGCGCATTATTGGTGACGTCACTTACTGCATGCTGGGTGAATGTCTACTAAACACCGCAAGGTTAGGAGATACTCTCTGTACCTACAAGTAAACCTTATTATAGGCTCTACCTGTAGGAACAAGTCCAAAAAAAAAAAGTTTACTACCACTTTAAAGTGTATGGAAATCCTATCTTGAGCTTCCCTTATTGCTCCCTTTTGATCTGCTACGATTGAAAGTAGATGTTTTATCTGTTAAGTGCACTAAAATGCTTGTTGACTCAAATACTTGTTGCCAGAAATCTTGTGAACTCTTTTGTGCCCACTGCCTGTACTTATGGAGGGTTTATGGAGATGAAGGGGTGGTTGGAGGGGCTGTTCCCTTTCAGAAATGAAGTGACACTTTGTGGTTAGGTTTTTAAAAGACACCGGGATACAGTAAAGCATGGCTGTCAAACTGGCGGCCCTCCAGCTGTTGCCGAACTACAAGTCACATGAGGCATTGCAGGATTGACCGTTTACAAGCATGACTCCCAAAGGCAGAGACATGATGGGACTTGGAGTTTTGCAACAGCTGGAGGTGCACCAGTTTGACACCCCTGCAGTAAAGCATTCATGACTCTTTTTGGTGGTATGGTCCTTTTAAGTTGCCTTGAATGTAATGTGTGAAAGCTTTGTGACCATATCTTTTATGCTACTTTTCAGGATGTCTCTATGAGAGACAGATTCAATAGGAAGTGCCAGCAGTTCATAGATAAACACATTGGAGATAATATAGATCAGTTTTAATTTGGCGTAGAGGTACATGTCAGAGATCCAAGTGTGGGTATGTTTGTGTTGGGAAGCTGTCCTGAATGTGAGTTTCCTCCTCCGGGCGCATGGATTGCTAGGATGCCAGTGGCTGGCTTGGGATTTTTCCAGCTAAGAACTGACCACGTAAACAAAGCGGCAGGGGATGTGGCTGGCAACTTTACTTAGATCTAGTAATGGCCATGTTTGGTCGGGACAGGAATTTTCCCCAACAGCAGCTGAATGTGGCCAGAGAAGGTTTATTGGTTACAGTGAAGTCAAAACTTTGTTTTGCATGGAGTGGAGATGGATTAGAACACCTGTCAGGTTTTTATCACTGTCTGTGCCCCTATTAGGGACATTCACCCTCTCTATTTCTCCTGTTTACTGCTACTATCGAAAGTGAAAGAAAATCTCAAATTTTGAGTCGACATCAGAACAGTAATAGAGGGGATATCTTCTGATGGGGAGCTAGTTTTGGTGATCTTGGTGACACCATGGGATTTTCCTCACTTTGAAGGGATTTTTTTCGCACTTCCTGTTTCAGCTATGGGGAAATCTCCCTTTTGGGACACAGATGGGGAAAAAAAAAAGACAATGATTTTAACCCTCCCTTAAGGCTAGTACACAAAGGGCCGAATGTCGGCCGGTTGAATAGAGACCAAAAGAGATCTGCCAAAGGCTGAGAGCGCTGACTGGAGTGTTCTGGTGGGAGGGCTGTCGCCCTGTCAGAACACAATAGCATCGGTTAGTACAGCGGCTCCTCCTGGGCTGTCAGTTTGGTTGTTTTTTTTCAGTTTGCTGGGTTGAACGGAAAAAAAATAGTAGCGTGTACTAGGCTTTACTCTCCAAAATGGATGGAAAAAAGTGCGTTGCCTTTAGTTACACTTTAGGATGCTATTGCCTGCACATAGGACAGCATCCGAGCAATCAAGGGCACAGCCCTAGGCTAAACACGACTTATGCTCTGGCCTCTTTGCAGCATCTCACCATGCCTTCTTGCAATACATTTAATGTACCTGTTTCTGAAAGGTACATAAATCTTTTACAGGCACTGACATTTATTTGCACAGCAAGATTTAAGAGTCTCTCTCTATGAATTCCAGTGACTGTTAGCTCAAACAGGAAGTCAGGAGTGCTCTACATTTCTGGCACGTCAACCATTATTTTTCAACACTTTGTTCATGTCTTCCAGGGATATAAAAAAAGTTTTTTTTTTTTTTTAGTTTTCTATTTGTTTCTAGGTTTTTTTTTTCTCTTTTTTTTCTCCCAGTCTGCCTTGACCTATCCTAACTTTTTACCCGTGTGTGTGTGTGTGTGTGTGTATGTATGTATGTGTATATATATATATATATATATATATATATATATATATATATATATATATATATATATATATATGTAAAATATATATATGTGTGTAAAATATATATATGTATATGTGTATATATGTATGTATATATGTGTGTGTGTGTGTGTCTGTGTGTATATTATATACACACACACTATTGCCAGTAGTATTGGGACGCCTGCCTTTACACGTACATAAACTTAAATGGCATCCCAGTCTTAGTCCGTAGGGTTCAATATTGAGTTGGCCCACCCTTTGCAGCTATAACAGCTTCAGCTCTTCTGAGAAGGTCGTCCACAAGGTTTAGGAGTGTGTTTATGTGAATGTTTGACCATTCTTCCAGAAGTGCATTTGTGAGGTCAGGCACTGATGTTGGACGAGAAGGCCTGGCTAACAGTCTCCACTTTAATTAATCCCAAAGGTGTTCTGTCAGGTTGAGGTCAGGACTCTCTGCAGGCCAGTTAAGTTCCTCCACCCCAAACTCGCTCATCTATGTCTTTATGGACTTTGCTTTATGCACTGGTGTGCAGTCATGTGGGAATAGGAAGGGGCCATCCCCAAACTGGTCCCACAAAGTTGGGAGTATGAAATTATCCAAAATGTCTTGGTATGCTGACACCTTAAGAGTTCCTATCACTGGAACTAAGGGGCCAAGCCAAACTCTTGAAATACAGCCCCATAACATACATGCAGTCAAACAAGTACCGTTCTCCTGGTAACCGCCAAACTCAGACCCATCCATTGGATTGCCAGGCAGAGAAGTGTGATTTGTTGCTCCAGAGAACACGTCTCCACTGCTCTAGGGTCCAGTGGTGGCATACTTTACACCACTGCATCCAACGCTTTGCATTGCACTTGGTGGTGTAAGGCTTGGATGCAGCTGCTCGGCCATGGAAACACATTCCATAAAGCTCTCTACGCACTGTTGTGCCAATCTGAAGGCCAAACGAAGTTAGGATATCTTTAGCTATTGACTCTGCAGACAGTTGGTGACTTCTACGCACTGTGTGCTGACCCCACTCTGTCATTTTACATGGCCTACCACTTTGTGGCTGAGTTGCAGTTGTTTCTAGTTGCTTCCGCTTTGTTATAATACCACTAATCGTGAAACATGGATTATTTAGTAGCCAGGAAATTTGCAGAGATGACAACCGATCACGGTACCATGCTTGAATTCACTTAGCTCCTGAGAGTGACCCATTCTTTCACAAATGTTTGTAGAAGCAGACTGCATGCCTAGGTGCTTGGTTTTATACACCTGTGACCATGGAGGTGATTGGAACACGTGTGTGTGTGTGTGTGTGTGTGTGTGTGTGTGTGTGTTTCCCTGGTTCCCATTGCATGTTCCTTTTTGTACATCTGTGCAATGATCTCTAGGTAAAACACATGGAGAAGGCAATTCTTACCATGTGCTTTTGCATGTATGTAGAAAGACTGCTTCAGCTACATTCCAGATATCTGAAGCTGCCCCAAGCCATAAAACAAAGTACTGTAGAGTGCAGTTCTGCACCCCATAGAAGTACATATAAAGAACTTGTACATTTCTGAATCAGTACTTTCTTTTTTTTTTTTCTTTTGTAGATATTGTGTATGAGAATATTATATTTTCTTTTGAAAAGCTAAAAACTGATAAAGTGCACATGTATGAAGGGATCCCCTCTTCTATGCATGCTTGGTCTTCCCTGGCTAGCCATCAAGAACTGTTTTCAAACTGGGTCTTGTGACCAGTGGGCATTACATATTTCTCTTTCAAAAGCAGCGCAAAACAGAGAATTTATGTAAGCTAACATTGCTCTGACAACCTAAAGTGTATTTTGCAAGTAATGCTAGTTTTTCATGTTTACCTTTCGTGCTTTTGAAATGAGCAAAATTAAATAAGTAATAACTCACTCTTAAACTTTTTTTTTTTTTTTCTTCTTTTTCTTCTTTTCCTTTCTTTCTTTCTTTCTTTCTTTCTTAATATATAGTCCAGTAAGTGATACCTGCATACAGTCCTGCCTGTGTAATCCAGTGGGCTATTGCAGGAGCATCAGCTTTCTTCCATGTGCACAGGTTGCAGGCTTTGGCCACATCAAGAAGATGAACCATTAAAGATATTATTTTTTTTTCTATTTGTTCCTAGACTTTGCAAGTGGTATGAGGTGAAGCAAACAGATCACAGAATTAGGATTTGGACCAATATGTGTAAGCTTAAAGTGTTACTAAACCCACAGCAGTAAAATTGGTCTGTATATGCAGTAAAGCATGCTTGTTATACTTGCTGTGGAACCTAAGGGGTTAATCCTCCACATTGCATGAAAAGACTGTGTGATCCTGTGGTCTCTATTCCTCTCCTTTTCCCACAGTTCCCAATTCATCTGCTGATAGTACAGAGCCCTAGGAGGCACTCTGCACATGCTCTGTTTGGTGTGTGATTATTTGCCAGTTTTTGGGTACCTAGCACTACCATGTTAACTGTGGGAAGCTGGCTGTGGCTCCCTATGGCTTCACAGCTAGTTGCCCATTGAGCATGCAAGACCCGATTTTCACTTTCTGAATGGTTGGGCAGCCTTCTGGGACCTGTGATGTGCTCCAGGAGGTTGCAAAGTGAGGCCAAACTTCTACTTCTAATGCCTAGGAAGTCCAAGCGGAAGTTTGAGCGGGTATCTGTCAGAAATGGGTATCCACTTCCTTAACAAAAACATCCCATACAGGCAGAAGAGGGGGTGTCCGAGGACAATTGGTAGAACTTTATTTTAAGTGTAGTTCTGCTTTAAGTTATTACTTGGGCTGTTGAGTTTAGAGCAATCCCAGAAGGGCTCCTAGTTCTGAGCTATGTGCAAATCAGATTTTATGGGCTGTCTTCTTTTTCCAAGTCCCTCTTTATAGCTATCTATAGTTGGGAATCTTTGTTCTCTTCACAATTGGCCCATTCAATTTTTTTCCTTCCTGTGTTTGAGGTCATGGTACTTTTTATAGTGTATAATACTTGATTCAGTATTCACAGCTTTTACTTAACTTTTTTTTACTTATTGAGAGTCCCATGCGTATGTGTTATTTCTGTATGTAGTACACCTTGAAATGTTTCATATATAGTAATTTCCTATAGTAACATTTACCTAGTCTTTCCCTATTTTGGCTTATTTATTTACCTGCCATATAGGAAAGTTTAAATAATTGTTGATTATGTGTGAAATGGTTATTATCCCTTTTAATTAGCATTACATTATCTTGTATAAGTGGTGTTGAGCACTAATTGTGGTTGTCTTTTCTTGTAGCAGAGTGCTAAATATTTGAGTGCTTTACAAATAAAGGGAACATTCACCTGTGTTTCCTTCATGCGGTGCATTGTATGTATATTATTGCTTAGTCACATCTGTGTGCTGCAGGTTTGTGCTTTTCTTAATTATTGGAGTTTCTGCCTTTTTTGTGCATTTAATCATTGTTAGGAGCACCTGAAGTGTAAAATATGTTCCCAAACAAGGCAAACAAAAGCCAAAGGACTAGTTGCCAGTATTTGACTCTAGGCTCCTTTCAGCTGCCAAAGTTGGGAGTTGCTGATGAATGTCACAATCCTCCCTTCCTCCAGTCACAGAACGCCTTGCATTCATAAGCGGTTTGTAAATGGTGGAGGTGCCAAGTGAGTGACCCAGAGTGATTAGTTTACTGCTGCTGGAACTACATATCTCAGCGCTAGCTGTTTGACTTTGACAGGAGAAGACTGCCTGAATGGAAGGAAGGGACACACCTCCCTTACACAAGAACAGAGCTGAGGCTGTCCATCGCAGGCTGTGTTCTGGAGGTCCCTTCCCTCTCACCTTTTTTTTTTTTTTTTCTCTGGACGTCAGGAAAACTTGTTCATGGCAGAGGAAGGAGGCAGAAGACAGAAATGACACTTGCTGATTTTGAATCCTAGGGGGAGTTGTACCCTTTTGGAGCAGACTTTTAAAGCATGTTTAAACCCAAAAGCAAATATTAATGACACTTAGTGCTCTTAATTGAGACTAGTACACACTATAGAGTGATATGCTTTGTTCATATTTCATTTCTGAGGTTTACAACCACAAGTTTATGACCTGTGAAGGCTTTTCTAGTATATGTAGACAATTATGGGTAGTTTGTTGCTGTCACAGGTGTGTACAATTTAAGGTTGTGATATGTTAGGTATTTGTTTACTACTTCTTCTTTACTCGATTCTTTCTTTTATATTTAATTTATTTCAGTGTTTGCACTGGTTCATTTTGCCTCATTGCAATTCCATTTTGTAATCTGTCCATAATATCTTAAAAGAAGCATGTTAAGGTAGAAAAGCTTGATGTCCAATCAAACATTGACCTCAGGAGGAAAATCTTTCATTTAGATATGCAAATAGCATTGCTCTTTCATTGATTTTATGATTTTAGTATAAGGCCTTGATCACATGTGTGTGCTGCAAAATACACCCATGCAAGGACTGTTTGTTCACACAGATACATTTTGTAGTGTGGCTGTGTGAATAAGGTCTAACAAAGACATTTTACAATTGGCATTAATGTTATGCAACACAATGCTTTTCACAAGGAGTGTAGTTGACAGGTTTACATCATGTATGTACATTGTTCAAACATAGACTGTTCTTGCAGATAGACTATGCCTTCTGGAACACCATTGACATTGTCCCTATTGTGTTTTGTCACATAGTACCACTTGACTTTATTTGTCTAATCTAGACATTCATTTAGGGATGTTAGGGGGTCAACAGTGCGATTGTACAACATGTGAGAGGGAGTAATAAGAATTGTAAAAGGAAAGGAACAGGTAAGTTAGTAAAAGGTGTCAGAGAAGAAAGATTGGATGTCTGACTCGAAAGGTTCCTGTTGGGGTTAATGGTGTGATTTTAGGAGTGGTCGTGCCATTTATTACCAGGTTACGGACCTCTATTTTTCTGTCCATACATTTCTCACTGCAGGCTGTGGCTCATAGATGTCATATTTGCCTGTCCCCAATCAATTGAGATATTAAATCTGTATCTGCTTGTCAAAATCCTGCTGGCCAGGTCCACGTGCACTCTACTCTCCCCATTGCATTCTTGGGGGAGTTTGTACCCCTTTGGAGCAGTTACTTTAAAGCGATATTAAACCCAAAAGCAAACATTTTATATTGCAGCATACCATTTCTTAGATGTGGCTTCATTAGTTTTCTTTTTTAGTCTTCCTTTCCTTTATTTTCATCTGGAAATTCAACCAGTAAGTGTGCTGTTTTTAAACAGCACCAGCTGTCCTGAAAAAGTGGCCATTTAGAGTGTTGAGACAAACCATTTAGCACTGCCAGAGGTGCTTACAATGATCTGCTTTTATTTATTCATGTAAAACCTTTTTTTAAATTTTTTTTACTGGACATGTTTAATAGCAAAAAGTCAAAAATAGTTTTTTTTTTTTTCTCAAAATTGTCGCTTTTAAAAAAAAAAAAAAAAAAAAAATTTTTATAGCTCAAAAAATAAAAAACGCATAGGTGATCAAATACCACCGAAAGAAAGCTGAATTTGTGTGAAAAATTTGGGTGCAGTGTTGCATGACTAATCATTTGTCAGTTAAAGTAATGCAGTGCCATAATGCAAAAAATGGCCTGGTCAGGAAGCTGGGTAAATCCTCAGGAGGGCAAGTGGTTAAAGAGAATCTATAGTGCCTGTGTACATTTTTATTATTATTATTATTATACAGGATATATATAGCGCCAACAGTTTGCACAGAGCTTTACAATATAAGGGAGACATTACAGTTGCAGTACAATTTGATACAAGAGGAAACCGAGAGCCCTGCTCGTTACAGTTTACAATCGAGGAGATTATTATGGTTACTTTAAAAAAAATAAAATTGACTTTTATTTTTTAGGTGCCCATTTAGACTTGTGATTGAAGTGCCCACAACCTGCAAAGGCAGCGGATGGGTATGCACATGGCACTGTCTTGATGCCGTCATGATCCGTGAGCTTGCCTGTCATGACCCATTTAAGTGAATGTTTGTGCTTTCTAGTTTCTCCTCATCATGGGAACTTGCTTTCAGAGATCAATAGATTAAAAGAGAAGTGTGGGTTTGTTTCTTTGCTCTGAGTTATACTTGCCTAGATGGATGCAGTATTGGTCCCCACGTCAGCTCTAAGTGTAAGAACTGTGATTCACAGAAGTACAGCCAAGAGCTTTGACCAGGGGTGGGCAAACTTTTTGACTTGAGGGCCGCAATGGGTTCATATATTGGACCCAGGGGCCGGACCAAGAGTAGATGAATGATGTGTATGTGTCATCCATAGTAAGTATAGTAATATTCCCCCATAGTAAGCATAGTAATTAATCCCCCATATAGTAATTAATCCCCCATATAGTAATTCATCCCCCATAGTAATTCATCCCCCATATAGTAATTCATCCCCCATAGTAATTCATCCCTCATATAGTATTTCATCCCCCACAGTACTATTCCCCCCCAAGTAGTAAGCCAAGTCCCCCCTGTGTCAATTCACTTACCTTTGTTCCGCGCGTTCCTCTTGCCGTGTTCCCGCGCCTTCCGGTCTTCAGGGTGGACTGTGAGAGGAGCCTAGCTCCCCTCACGTTCCTCACGCTGCCCCGCCTACACACATTCTGACAGCCGATGTTTGCCACGCTCCACGGGCCGGATTAAAAGGTCCGCCGGGCCGTATACGGCCCGCATGCCGTAGTTTGCCCATTGCTGGCTTTGACTGTACTTCTCCTTTAAGCTAAACTTTACACACGGTACTGTATGAGTCATAGGGGTAGCTTGTCCCTTGTTTAAAGGCTCAGTCTGAAGTGAGTGAAATAAGGCCAGCTGGAGAGTGAGTTACTTTGATATTCTGTCTTTTTAGCTAACCCATGGTGCTCTGTATCAAACTACCTTGTTTATATAGACTTCAGCTAGCATAAGGCTAGGTTCACGCCTATGCAGGTTGTGTTTGAGCTGTATCTGCATTGTTTTGCTTTTTTTGCACCTGCGTTTTTGATGTGTTTTGCGTTTGTTTTTTTTTTTCTTGTTGCTAGGCAGATTTAAAACGTATAACTTATCAAAAACATGGCAAAAACATCAAAATGGAGCAAAAACCGACTACATGCTTTTCTGTAGCGTTTCCATTGAATAGAACCAAAAACACAACTTTTTGCATTCAAAAAAAGTCCCTGAACCTTTCCAAAAAATGCACCAGGTGAAATCGCGGAGATGTGAACCTGTCCCATAGGAAATCATGTTAAATGGACCGTACTGCATTGCCGCAAAACGCAGCAGAAAACTCTTAGGTGCGAACCTAGGGTAAGAGCACTGTGTACAGCGTGCGTTTTGCAAAACTTGAAGCCACTATGGGCAGGATAAGCACAAATCTAAATGGGAGTGCTGACTGTCACTTCAAGCCCACATTCAGAAGGGCCTCTTGTATTTTTGTTTTACTTGTAAGAGTGGAAACATTGAGCTGGGAAGAATAAGCAAACTTCATTATTTCTAGATCAATTTTTCCTTTTTTTTTTTTTTTCTCTTTTAAATTAACTTGCATTTTTCTTATTGTGGATAGACTAAGTGAGGATTATAAACCCTATCACTATATATATATATATATATATATATATATATATATATATATATATACACACACACACATACACACATCCTGTTCCAAATTATTATGCACATTCTATTTAAGTGTCACAAAGATTAAATATTTTGTTTTTCAGTGTAACTCATGGATGGCATTGTGTGTCAGGGCTCTTTTGATCGTGAAAACCATTTCGGACACCTGTGGTAATTAGATTGGCCAGTAAGCCCAATTTAAGGAAAAACTACTAAAGGAGGGTGTTCTAGATTATTAAGCAGAGCACCATTTTCAAGCAGTATGGGGAAGAAAAAGGATCTCTCTGCTGCCGAAAAGAGTGAAATAGTTCAATGTCTTGGACGAGGTATGAAAACATTAGATATTTCACGAAAACTTAAACGTGATCATCGCACTATTAAGAGATTTGTGGCTGATTCAGAGCACAGACGGGTTCGTGCAGATAAAGGCACATTGAGGAAGATTTCTGCCAGATCCATGCATCGGATCAAGAGAGCAGCTGCTAAAATACCATTACATAGCAGCAAACAGATATTTGAAGCTGCTGGTGCCTCTGGAGTCCCACGGACATCAAGGTGTAGAGTCCTCCAGAGTCTTGCAACTGTGCATAAACCTTCTATTCGGCCACCACTAACCAACGCTCACAAGCAGAAATGGCTGCATTGGGCAGAAAAATACATGAAGACTCATTTTCAAACAGTCCTGTTCACTGATGAGTGCTGTGCAACCCTGGATGGTCCAGATGGATGGAGTAGTGGATGGTTGGTGGACGGCCACCCTGTTCCAACAAGGCTGCGACGTCAGCAAGGCGGTGTTGTTGTCATGTTTTGGGCCGGAATCGTGGGAACAGAGCTGGTCGGCCCCTTTAGGGTCCCCGAAGGTGTAAAGATGACCTCTGAAAAGTATGTGGAGTTTATGACTGACCACTTTCTTCCCTGGTACAGAAGGAAGAACTATGCTTTCCGTAATAAAATAATCTTCATGCATGACAATGCACCATCTCATGCTGCAAAGAATACCTCTGCATCAAGGGCTGCTATGGGGATAAAAGGAGAGAAAGTCATGGTGTGGCCACCATCCTCCCCTGACCTCAATCCTACTGAGAACCTTTGGAGCATCCTCAACCAAAAGATCTATGAGGGTGGGAGGCAGTTTACATCCAAACAGCAGCTCTGGGAGGCTATTCTGACATCTTGCAAACAAATTAAAGCAGAAACTGTCCAAAAACTCACAAGTTCAATGGATGCAAGACTTGTGAAGCTGCTATCAAATAAGGGGTCCTATGTTACAATGTAACGTGACCTGTTCTAATGTTTAAAAAAGTTAAAATGTTGTTAAAAGTTTGATTGAAAAAGCTTTTGATTTCAGTAAATATGCTGCAAACACAACAAATGACAATTATCAGTTCTTTACAACCTATAAAGTGTTTTGAAACTTACTGTTAGTAATAATTTGGAACAGTGCATTGGAAGTTTATGTTTAAAAAAATACTGTTATCATTAGGAGGTTTGTTCAATAAAAAGTGAATTGTACTCTTAATAGTTGATAACATGAGAATTATGCTGACTGTTATTTACATCAATTATTTAGGTAAATGAGAAAAATATAATTTGCATAATTTGGAACAGGGTGTGTGTGTGTGTGTGTGTGTGTGTGTGTGTGTGTGTGTATATATATGTGTATGTATATGTGTATGTATATGTGTATGTATATATGTATGTGTGTGTATATGTATGTGTGTGTGTGTGTATATATATATGTATGTATGTATGTATGTATATGTGTGTATATATGTGTATATATATTTATATGGGATTTTCTTTTACTTTCTCTTTTTCAATTATAACTGTAAACAAGACATAGAGGGTGAATCTCTCTAACAGGGACACAGACAGCTATGAAAACCTAATACGTGTTCCAATACCTCTCTACTCTATCTAAAGAAACAAAAAAAAAAACATTTTGCCTTTAGTAATACTTTAACAAAACTGGACCAGCTGTGCATGCATTGATCAGCTTCTAGCTTTAATTTTCCAGGCTCAAAGTGTTACTAAACCCACAACAGTAAAACCAGTATGCAATATGTATTTAAAGCATGCTTGTTATACGAACTATGGAAACTAAGGGGTCAATCCTCCGCACAGTAAAAATACTGTTTGAGCCTGTCTTCCCTGATCCTCCCCTTCTTCCACTGTCTGCAATCCATTTTGCTGATAGTACAGAGACCTAGGAGACTCTCTGCACATGCTCTGTTTTGGTGTGTATTGCTAGAAAGTATTTTTTGGGGGAGGGTGTATGTGATCAACATGGGGCCAATCATTGTCCAGACCGAGGGTCAGGGGTAATGCAGCCTCATAGGACAGCCAGAGCCAAATGAAAATTCCTCCCTACAAGCTTTAACGTGTGCTCAGCTCGTGCCTTAATAGACACTCTGCACCCGCTCAGTTTAATGTGTGGTGTTAGAGGTTTTTTGTTTATTTTGGGGGGGAGAGGGTGCATGTGATCAGCACAGGGCCAATCAGCGCTGTCTAGACAGCGAGTCAGAGGTCATGCAGCCTCATAGGACAGTCAGAGGAGAATGAAAGCTGCTACAACTAGTGCTCAGCTGGACACTGTTAGAAGTCACAAGATTGCTATATAAAATAATTGCTTTTCCATGTTCGGTGTACTGTGGGTGACCAGATATAATGAATGCAGGGTCCTGGGCTTAGTAACACTAACTGAACAAGCAGAGGATAGAAGCTACAGTTTTTAAAATCATTACATGTATGTATGTGGGTTTGGAACTTTCCTATAAATGCATGCCCTTGTGATTGAAGCCTAAACAAGCTGCTGAAACAAAAAAGTGTACTAGTCATATATAATATAATATAATTTTAGGCCTATCAATAAAGGTACAGCAACCCACAAGAAGTTCAGACTTATTCCAGGCAGCTAAAGACACCCCCCCCCCCCCCAGGTGACTTGAACATTTATGTCTATGGCTGCATCTGCTCAAATATACCTTTTCTGATGGACAGTCCATATCTACGCATCTATGTGGTAGAGAGTGAAGTACGGAAGGTCTGAATTGTAGATTTTGCCCTTCATGTATACTGTGTGTATGCATCTACTAACGCTAGGGCTGTCAGAGCCTAATTTGTGTGAATGTTACCATTTTTTCATGTAATAGGTGGTTTTAAGTTATTTATTTCTAGACCATTAAAAAGGAAAGACACATAAAGCGCCTAATAAAAAATCCCAGTAACTTGATAATGTATGTACCAGCTAAGTGCAAGCCTAGTACAAGCAGTATTGATGGTTCCCCCTAGAGATTGGTTGTTTAACAGCTTGTCTGAACATCTGTGCTGCTTGGGCTGTAATGTGAACGCACTTTGCTTCACTTTCACATCCAGCATCTGTGCAGAGAAAGCTGCTGCTCAGGCTATTAAAGCACTTGTTCTTGTGCCTCCTAAGAGATGCCTTTTGAGAAAATGAAATCTCTTGCTGGGTTATATGGATATGCCTCTGCTCCTCATACTTCATCATGTTTGCAGAAATCTGGAGTGTACACGGCAGTAGGCATGGAAGATTAGTGTTGTGGCAAGCTGCATGCTAGCCCTATTGTTGCCTGTGTTTATTAAGCTGCTAAATCTCAGGCAAACGTGTAATGTGCACACTTGTACATATAAAATCTAAAAGTTAAATTAATTTGTAGTGCATCCCTGGGAGTCCTGAAGCCTTTCCGATGTGCACGTTGGCACATTCAAAGTTTCATGGATCCTAAATTACTCTATATGTCAACATACCTGCATGCAGGTTCCCTCTAAAGAGAAACTCCAGACTCATCCTAAATTGAGCAAAAGAAAAAAAAAATTACTAGTATAATCAAATGCTGAAAACCGTTTTTCCTCTAAATGCCTGTTTTGTCTTGGTGTAAATCCAAGGCCACTAATCTTCTGAATGAAAAAAGCTTGGTGGGGCAGGGATCTTTCCTGAAAATGTAATGCGAAGGGTGTTAGGCACAGACTATGTACCTAAGCTTTAACCACTAGCCTATAGGGCACTTATACCCCCTTCCTGCCCAGGCCAATTTCCAGCTTTCAGCGCTGTCGCACCTTGAATGACAATTGCGCGGTCAAACAACACTGTACCCATATTAAATTTTTATCATTTTTTTTGTGACAGCGCTTTATTTTGGTGGTATTTAATCACCTCCTGGGTTTTTTATCTTAAACCAAAAACCACTGAAAATTTTGAAAAAAAAAGTTTTTTCTTAGTTTTTATTATAAAATTTTGTAAAGTGATTTTTCTCCTTCACTGATGTGCGCTAATGAGGCTGCACTGATGGGCACTGATAGGTGGCACTGATGAGGAGGCACTGGTAGGTGGCACTGATGGGCATTGACAGGCATCACTGATGGGCACTGAAAGGCAGCACTGACACATGGCACTGTTAGGCGCCACTGACTGGCACTGTTAGGCGCCACTGACTGGCACTGTTAGGCGCCACTGACTGGCACTGTTAGGCGCCACTGACTGGCACTGTTAGGCGCCACTGACTGGCACTGTTAGGCGCCACTGACTGGCACTGTTAGGCGCCACTGACTGGCACTGTTAGGCGGCACTGACTGGCAGCACTGATAGGTGGCACTGACTGGCAGCACTGATAGGTGGCACTGACTGGCATTGATGGGTGACACTGAAAGGCAGCTCAGATGGGCACTGATGTGGCACTGGCACGAGGCACTGATTGACACTGACAGGTGGCACTGCTGGGGCTACACTGATCATCAGGGCACACTGATTATCAGTGCCCTGATGATCAGTGTACATGTCCCTTTCGCGGAAAGCCGATTACCGGCTCTCCTCTCGACCTGTCAGCGTGACAGCTCGAGAGGAGAGAAATGCCGATAACAGGCATTTCCCTGTTTACATGTGATCAGCTGTGATTGGACACAGCTAATCACATGACCGAGCTGACATCTTCGGCTCTTTCTGTGATCGGTGATCCATTGTGTCCGTGGGACACAGCGCACCGCCGATCGCTGCGCGCTCCCTGAGCCGCGCATGCGCAGTGAAAATGGGAGGACGTCATATGACGTCCTCTCAGAACGAGAGAACCACCTTGCGCCCGTCACATTACTATATGGCGGGTGGGAGGTGGTTAAAGCAGAATTATAATTGTTTTTTGTTTTTTAAACGCTGACAGGCAGGGTTTTTATGACTGGTGGTCTCTTCTGTCCTACGTGCTTCTCCCTGCCTGTCAGTGGTAACATGTACACTGAGCCGCACTTGCGAGCCACTCTGGTTTGATGAAGTGACTCCCCTGTGCATGCATGGGAGTGACATCATTACACCCCGGCCGTTCAAGCGACCGAACAGAGGAAACTTGGTAGAAAGATCAAGACACCCGGGAACATCTGGAGGGCATATTTTGTTTCTCTGAACAGTGTTGCTAATCACTGAATCAGAAGTGTTTTTAGTTTTTTGTTTTTCCTTTTGTTTTTCTTTTTTTTTTTTTTTGGCAGCTGCAGATGTTACAACTGCTGTATGTACACAGGAACTCCAGACTGCATTTTCAGAGCCAAGAATTGCTAACAATTGAAAGGGGACACGGCTCAGGGGCAGAAGGACTAGATGTGATAGACATCCTTTTGTACTATAACTGTGTTTGTTTTGCATGTGTAGAATGCCCAGAGTCCTCAATTGGTTAACAAGCAGTCGAACAGTAGTTTGTCACAGCGTGGGCATCTCTCATGAGCTGAGGGTCCACTAATAAAAAAAAAAAGCGATCATAACATTTTGCAAATTTAATATATGTAAAAACGTAATATAGACATTACTGTTAAACCATTCCCCCAATTAAAGGATATACTTATAAAACGTCATCTGTGTGGACACTGTATAGTACAATATAACCTGTACAGATGTACTCACATATGTCCCTCTGTATGTGTATAGTCCTCCCCAATCCATGCCACTAAGAAGAAATGGGGGCTGTATTGCATCAGTGTCTCTAGTGTCAGAAAAATCTTAATGATTTAAATTTCAACTGTATGTGGACCATGTGGGCGATATTAGGTTTTCCCATTTTAGGAGCGGAGACAAATTTAGAGATGTGAAGAACCCTGCCATAAGAAACTATTAACCAAATAAGCATGTCAAAAGTGATCAGACTAAGGTAACATTTGATTTCAAAGGAATAAGTATTGGCAGACTGGGTGAGAGAGGACAGTGTAGACAAATGTAGAAATTGCGGGGGCATGTGCATTGGATATGAGGTGCTGAAGCTGGTAAAGGGTCATCCAACAGCTGGAGTATAGAAGCATTCACATCAGTCCCTGTGACAGAGCAGCTGATTTGTGACTCTGGAGCCCAGCAATGGAAAGTGTGTACCAAGAAATTTTCATGGGAAAAATATGGGGTCACCATTATTGACCTCCCTCTGAAAATGCTGGTTTTCCGGCTGTCATTTTAGTGTTTTACATGTTAGTTTGCATAGGTTGAACAAGCATGTAGGATTTTTAACCAAGTGCAGCCTTTCTAATATTTGTGCCTGTATGGCAATAAAAAAAATATATACTTCCTAGTTCATAGAATACAAGATCTTGTGCATGTTCAGGCATACTACAGGTCTTTTTGCCAGATCGCAAAAATTTGTATTGCACTCTACATCAAAATAGTGTGATACTTTACTCAAACACTGCCTCCTGGAATGTGTGACAGGGATGTTCCATGAGGCTGTGGGTGTCTGATAACCGTCACCCTCACCTGAGGAATCAGTAAGCAGCAACCACTGGTAAAGTAAAATATTTTTTATTTTGTATAGCGTAAGGGCAGGTTATAACAGCTGTCTTTTTTTTTTTTTTTTTTTTTTTTTTTTATATATAAATTTATTTTTTGCCAGTAAAGTCCCATCGGGGACATTTTCCCTCACTTCCTGTCCCATAACCACAACAGGAAGTGAGGAAAGCCTTGTAAAAGGAGAGAGAGGCTGTCTGTAAACAGGGTCACCAGAACCAGTGCCCCCATTGGAATATGCAACCTATATTCCCATTCTGGTGCCACCCAAAGTTTGGGATTTTTTCTTTTCACTTTTGGTCATACCCATACAATAAACAGAACTAAACTAAAGAAATGTTTTCCCTTTAGTGCCTAAAAAAAACAAAAAAGAAAAGATATTTCCATTGAAAAACTTAAGGAAACTATTTGCTATTGTATAATAGGGAGAGAGGTGGAGGCATATTAGAGGAAGTTCATTTTGTTCTGAAAGGTCCGCTTTGTCTTTGGTACCTAATTGCTTATTTATCAATGTGGAAAACTTCCCCCAAGGAAAAAAGAAATTGCATAATTTATGCTCCCAATTCATATAGCAACTGCTGCTTTTGGGTACAACTAAGATAAGGCCCACTGTTACGTATTCCCAGCAATGAATGTAGTGCTACTTTTGTTGTATGGTTTAAAACAATATTTTATTGATTGTGATTTGCCAGAGCTTTTATTTTATTTCGGCAATCTAAATAGTTTCCATTCATCCTTTTACATTTGACATCCTTTGGGATTGACCTCTTCTGTTGCATACACATTTGAAGATAAGTGTTGGTGGCTTTAGTTTATAGCCAGGCCATTGAAGTGAACATGTAATGGAAACCTGCTGCTATTTTTATGTGTCAGTGTGGTGGACTTATTTGTATAGAGCAGATATAAATAGCTTTGTAGTGATGTGGACCATGTACAGCCTACTAACCCTAAAGTGTACGCTTACTTTTTTTTTGTTTTGTTTACTTAAAGTAAATGTAAATCCAGTCACTAAAATGTAATATAATCTTTTAACAATTTAATGTGGTTTCAAGTTTTTCAGTGTTTTTTTAAATTTACAGCTTTATTAAACTTTTAGACCTGGTGGTACTACTTAAACATTGTTCAGACATTTCCCTTTGTAAGATTTATTTTATTACAGGTACTTATATAGCGCCGTCAATTTATGCAGCGCTTTACATACATATTATACATTCACATCAGTCCCTAACCCTCAAGGGGGGGTACAATCTAAGGTGACAACACTCTCTGAACTTCTCAGTTGCTCTCCTGCGTGGTCACCCTGTCACGGTTGTTTCCAATAAAGATTATGGTGGTTGTGCTCATTGAGCAGGCATGTCGCCATTAGGAAGCCTGTACTCAGCAGTGATACCCAGTTGTCACTGGATTGTATACATGAAGACAAAAAGTGAATATAGAGAGGCTGAAGGTGATAAGTAGTGAAACACAAAGACAGGCCCTGGTATTCATAAAGACTGGTGCAGGCAGATTTGACAGGCCCTAGTATTCATAAAGACTGGTGCAGGCAGATTTGGCAGGCCCTGGTATTCATAAAGACTGGTGCAGGCAGATTTGACAGGCCCTAGTATTCATAAAGACTGGTGCAGGCAGATTTGGCAGGCCATGGTATTCATAAAGACTGGTGCAGGCAGATTTGACAGGCCCTAGTATTCATAAAGACTAGTGCAGGCAGATTTGACAGGCCCTGGAATTCATAGACTGGTGTAGGCAGATTTGACAGGCCCTGGAATTCATAGACTGGTGCAGGCAGATTTGACAGGCCCTGGAATTCATAGACTGGTGCAGGCAGATTTGACAGGCCCTGGAATTCATAAAGATTGGTGCAGGCGGATTTGGCAGGCCATGGTATTCATAAAGACTGGTGCAGGCAGATTTGACAGGCCCTGGAATTCATAAAGACTGGTGCAGGCAGATTTTGCAAAAGTATCTCTAATGCATTCTAAAAGTGGTGAAGAATATGCCAAATTCTTCTGTGTAGAAGTTGTACTTGAATTTGGCTTATGCTGCACAACTTTTAGAATGCACATGAGACCCTTTCACAAAACCTTTCTGAACCAGTTTTTCCATGCGCCAAAAGAGAGCAGATCTTTAATTAGCTCCACTTTTACATTTGGCTCATTCGGTTCCTCACAATGTAAAATCGGCACATTTTAGAACTATCCAGATTTGGTGGACAAGTCACTGATCAGAATCAAGTGTGCCACAAATGCTTCTTGAGTAATTGTAATAATATTAACTAGAGGGAATAACGCCAGAATTTGGTGAAGCCGCTTTTTTATTTTTTAAATAACAGTTGTTTGACGCAGATTTTTATTTTTGGATGATATGTAGCATGATATTTAGCATGCTTAATATCCTCCAGTTAGGGGTTAGAACTACTTTTACTTCTGTTTCTCACTTTCCTGTCTGGTAACCATTATCTACAGGACAGGAAGTGAAGGGGAAATCTCTAATGGAGCCCTTGATAGTCCTGTTCCTTATCCTGCTTTGTCCAGGACAGAAAAAAAGGTTTGGGCTGGACGTGTGTGTATATATGTCTGTGTGTATATACACACACACACACACACTTGTGTTCAAAATAATAGCAGTCAGACATCACTAACCTGATCAATCACTGTTTTTGGTAGAAATGATATTTCTACATGGCAAATAATTTACTAGCAGGTGTAGTAGAGTAATAGAAATCCAACAGACCCAACAGTCATGACATGCATGCTGCTGATTCTGTGTAATTGAATCACTAATTGAAAGGGGCATGTTCAAAATAATAGCAGTGTGGAGTTCTATTAGTGAAGTTCTATTAGTGAAGGTGGCAATTATTGCCCTTATTTAAGGAAGGAAGGCAGCAAATGTTGTACATGCTGGTTACAGTGCATTTCTCTCTGAAATTCTGAGGAAATTGGGTCGTTCCAGACATTGTTCAGAAGAACAGCGTACCTTGATTAAAAAGTTGATTGGAGAGGGGAAAACATATAAAGAAGTGCAGAAAATGATAGGCTGCTCAGCTAAAATGATCGCAAATGCTTTAAAATGGCAACCAAAACCTGAAAGACGTGGAAGAAAGCGAAAAACTACCATTCGAATGGATAGAAGAATAGCCAAAATGGCAAGGACTCAGCCAACAATTAGCTCCAG
The DNA here is from genome assembly GCF_062004578.1 of Staurois parvus. Taxonomy (NCBI): domain Eukaryota; kingdom Metazoa; phylum Chordata; class Amphibia; order Anura; family Ranidae; genus Staurois; species Staurois parvus. The sequence continues at coordinate 459,208 of NW_028317813.1, read as the reverse complement.
GAAGATCAAAGAAGGTCTAAAGTTACCTGTGAGTACTGTTACAATTAGAAGACGCCTATGTGAAGCCAAGCTATCTGCAAGAAGCCCCCACAAAGTCCCACTGTTGAAAAAAAGACGTGCTGAAGAGGTTACAATTTGCCAAAGAGCACATTGACTGGCCTAAAGAGAAATGGCGCAACATTTTGTGGACTGATGAAAGTAAGATTGTTCTTTTTGGGTCTAGTGGCCGGAGACAGTTCGTCAGACGACCCCCAAACACTGAATTCAAGCCACAGTACACTGTGAAGACAGTGAAGCATGGTTGCGCAAGCATCATGATATGGGGATGTTTCTCATACTACGGTGTTGGGCCTATTTATCGCATACCAGGGATCATGGATCAGTTTGAATACATCAGAATACTTGAAGAGGTCATGCTGCCTTATACTGAAGAGGAAATGCCCTTGAAATGGGTGTTCCAACAAGACAACGACCCCAAACACACCAGTAAACGTGCAACATCTTGGTTCCAGACCAACAAGATTGACGTTATGGAGTGGCCAGCCCAATCCCCGGATCTTAATCCAATAGAAAACTTGTGGGGTGACATCAAAAATGCAGTTTCTGAGGCAAAACCAAGAAATAGAGAAGAACTGTGGAATGTAGTCCAATCATCCTGGGCTGGAATACCTGTTCACAGGTGCCAGAAGTTGGTTGACTCCATGCAACACAGATGTACAGCAGTTCTCAGAAACAGTGCTTATACAACTAAATATTCATTAAGTGATTCAAAGGAAAGCAAAATCTTCAAACATTTTTCAGTTTATATAGTGAATGTTTGAGTTTGTAAAGAAGAATACAAACACTGCTATTTTTTTGAACAGTCTAATATTCACTTTTCTTCAATTTTTTTTTAGAGGAACAACACAAATTTGATATATTTTTCTTCATGTTTTGATTTGGAATAGAATGTGTAGTGTTCCCAATGCATTTGTGTGTATGAAAATAAAAGCTATTAGAAGGATTTTGAGCTTTATTCACTTTTTTCAACACACTGCTATTATTTTGAACACAACTGTGTGTGTGTGTATGTATGTATATATTTGTGTGTGTGTATGTATGTATATACATACATACATACATACATACATACATACATACATACATACATCGTTTTTCAGGTGTATTTCCTTTTTTTTTTCTTTACCTTGTGATCCTGCCAGTAACACACTTATCTCCTTGTACTAAGGTGACAACACTGACTCCTTGTATTAGATTTATGGAGGAGCAGTGTTGTCACCCTAGGACACAATGTGTGCTAGGATTACAGAGCACTTCCCTGTAGTTCAAGGCTGCACTCGGTAAGGGTTATACAACTATTTGAGATGAGGCTAAGGGTGGCTTCACACTGCCCAGTGTGCAGCTAACCTTGGTTTTCATTCCCATAGACTTCTGTTATGTCTTGCTGTTTTGGTATGCATTCAGAAAGCACATGAAAACCACAGCAGATAATTAAAGTCTATGGTAAAGCACAGTAACATACACAAAAAAACTTGCCCAAAGCGCTGAGGGGCAGTGTGAAGTCATCCTTAGTGGTATAACCCCTACCTAGTTCAGCCCTGAACTACAGGGAGGTGAAAATACTGCTCCATCCATTGATATATTCCGATGAGGGAGTGTTGTAACACTAGTCAAAGCGCAGATGGGTAGTGTGAATTTGCACTACAAACCACCCAGTACTAGATGTCTGGCAGGATAAGCATTTTTTTTTTTTTGCACTTATCAAGCAGATGTAACAAAACAATTTATTTGGTATATTTTTAATAGAACAAAAAAAAAGCAAATAAGAGAAATGTATTGTTAGGGTTTAGATATACGTCGAGTAGGAGAAAAATCATGAGTCAATTTTGGCATCTGTATGTTATTCCCTTAATACAAAAGCGGTTTGATTCATGGCTAACGGAAATCAATAAGTAGCCATTTTAAACTGTCGTAGTGAAGGGTTGAGATTTAGATCTGCCTACATACAAGCCACTTATTTGTCATTAAGCTGGAGTTGCACTTCTGACGTCTATTAAAGGATTCCAAAATCATTAATCTGCTCATTTGCTTAATATGTTCTTGGAGTGGTTACTAAGCAGTATTAGCAAGGCTAGAAATAATTCTGATGTGTTTAATGCAACCAGACGATAAATATAAAAAGTGATAGGCAGTCCTACTGCAAATGGTGTCTGGAAAAGTTTGCTCCTGTATCAACCTTTACTCCTGTATCCTAGAAATGTGTGCACCTGTATGGTAGTGTACTGCCCACCTTGCTACCTAATGATAGTCTGCAAATGACTTCTAGTTTGAGGTTGGTACTTTAGCATAGATTAATTTTTCATTTGAAAATCCAGTATTGTCATCTAAGTGGTAGAAGAGCATCCCCCCCAATTTGTAATGTAAAATATGATTTGTTACAGTTGCTGAAAACCGACCTTTTGGAGGTAGGCTGGAGCGATGTCTGGCTTAGGCCATGGCTAATGCAGACAAAAAAGGGGGCTGAAATAATGTAAAAATCTAGTAATGCTTATGGGCTCATTCAGATGGTCGATTAAGCCCATAAGTTCAGAGCTGCTGTCAGATGTGTGGGGGAAGCCCATGAAAGTGGATGGACATCCCGTGGCTAAATGGACACCGTCAAATGTCAAGGTTTGATGTGTGGGTTGGAGCGGGTGCATGGATCCGAACACTGAGTTGGATGCCACATATCTGCCAGCAGCTCTGCACTCATGGGCTTAATTTCCCATCTGAATGAGCCCTAAAGCTGATCTTCAGACAAGTATAAGAAACTCTATCTACTACAGTTTTATCATTACTAAAGAGTAATTGTATTTTTAAATGCAAATAGTGTAAACACCTATTTGCCTCAGCCAATCAGAGGAAGCTTTATATGCATTCATAGACTACAAAGCTCCCTGTGAATGGCTGAGCAACGTCCATCCTGACTCAGTTTTGTTTCAGGACTGGAACACACCACTCTATGCCTCAGCTACATACACACACAACTGCTGCATCTTATAGTGAGGGTAATAGTTTAGACCAGTTTGGTCCAAACAAACTATTTAAAGCAGTATTAAACCCAAAGCAAACCTTTTACTATATTGCAACTTACCAATTTTTAGATGTGTTGGCTGCATTCGTTTTTTCTGTTTTTAGGCTTTTTTTTTTTTTTTGCCTGGTGATCCTGCCAGTGAGTCTGTTTTTCTTCTAAACAAGCTGTCCTGCAGATGTAGCGGTTAAGGGGTTGAGACAGACCATTCAACACTAGCAGGGATGTTTATAGTGTACAGCTTTTATTGATGTAAAACCTTTTTTCCCAAAAGGAACAAAGCTGTTTTCTGTAACTGCCTAAAAAGTGTTAGCTGGAGTTTGCTTCAGTTTTTGGTATATTTAAAGAGAAACTATACCTGCCTTCATTCCAGCAATGCAACATCCCAGACCTCCCCACTAGCCGCTGACCTCTTCAGACAGCCGGGTTCTGGGTCTCAATTGCTGGCCACTGTGACTGGCCAGGCCGAGATGACGTGCACAGGTGTTCCATAAGCTTTGTAATTGCTGAATCTATACAGTGAGCTACTTGTGCTCAGCTCACTGTACAGGGGTAGGCGGTATCCCCAAGTGTAGCTCGGGGTAAAGTTTCAGTACCACAAGCGGTAACCCCGAGCTACACTCGGGCTTACCATGCGGTGCTGCTTCGCGATCCCTCGGTCACTTACCTTGTCCTGCGCTCCCGCGATGTCCCTCCTGCAGTGTCCCCGGCAATGTAATCCGGCGGATGCCGGCATCTGTCATCTGGGTTCCGTCCCCTGCGAGCGTCGGGACGTACGGGGGACCGAACGGCGGGAAATTTGAAAATGACAAAGTGACATTCACTAAAATCACATAGTAAAACATTACTGTATCAAACCATTTCACATACATTTTGTCCCGAGTGCTTTGTCCTGTGTCCTGCCTGCATTTTTACTGTTCTTTCTGCCTGGAAACTGAGAAATGTCCATGGCGTCCAAAAAGTGTCCCTTTAGGTCAAAAGCGGGTTTTAAACCAGCTAGAGAACAGCGATAGTAAATCAGAACCACTTGCAGAATTGAGTGATCATTCGTGGGGAAATTCGTCATCAGACACTGAAAACGATTTTGCGACTTTGCTCAGTGATGTGCGAACTTGGCGCTATATTTCAAATTTTACTGTTTTTGGTTTTATTATATTTTTGAATTAAATTTATTATTATATTATTTATGATTATTTATTAAATTATAATTTTTGATTTCGTGTTTCAAGTTTTATCCTACCCGTGATGTTTACTAGACTCTTGTTCGGACAGATTTCAGTGAGTTATTCCTAAAAATTACAGGCCTACAATAAAAAAAATACTTATTTCCATTAAAAAAAATGTACCGCTTTGAGCACAGAAATATGGACATAATCAGACCACTAGGGAGGTTAAAAAGTTTCTAAAGCCTGAAGGTTTTTTAACCTTAATGCATTCTCTGCATTAAGGTAAAAAAAACCTTCAGTGTGCTGCTCCCCCCCCCTTCCTTCTACTTACCTGAGCCTGATCTCAATCCAGCGATGCACAAGAGCAACAGCAGCTGAGAAGAGGAGGATCAGGGCAGGTAACACATTTGTTATTAAAAGAAAAAAAAAATTTAAGATTTACAATCACTTAAATGCAGAAGAGATCAAGCTTGTCTCTTCTGCATTAAAACATGACATGTTTGGTGTCTATTTGGTGTAACATCTTTTAAAGTTTATCAAACATTTGGCTATACTATTGTGTTTTTGTTTTGCATTAAAATTCAAAAAAGTGTATTTAAAAAAAAAAAAAGTTGTTTGAAAAAACATTGTGCAAATACCGTGTGCCACATAATTGCAACACCCACAATTTTATTCTCTAGGGCCTTTGGGGTTTGGCAGTTCTAAGTAATTTTTGAGTACAAAATACTGTAAACAATGTGTACAGAGTGTCAGAAAAGGCCTGGTCTTAAAGTGGTTAATGATGATTTTTAAGACTTGGTACAGTGATACAGGGTAAAGTAGTCTAGTTACCAGCACGTTTTGCAAGGATCGCTCACTACTGTTACCAACAAAGCACCATCCTTCCAGGTATGGGCAAACACCTGACCTCCCAGGGTGCAGAGCTCTGATCTGAGCAGCCAATCACTAGGTCTCAACACTGTCATGTATGAGGAAGAAGTCATTTTGGTGATCAGGACGCTGCTATGGGGTGTGGCGGTGATCAGGACCCTGCTATGGGGTGTGGCGGTGATCAGGACCCTGCTATGTGGTGTGGCGGTGATCAGGACGCTTGTACGCTTGTATGGTGACAGCACGTTCAGGTGGCAATCTAATTTTATAGGTGGAGAAATTTACTTTGTGTAAAAATATTTCATGCTTTTTATTTGTAAAAGGGCTTTTACATAATGCAGCATATCTTCAAGTGGTGTTTTTCTATTTATTCACTTCCCGTCCGCAGTATGTGTATACACGTCCTCATTCAAGAGCAGTGATATCAGGATCATGGCTGCAGATGCAGCCATGATCCTGATGGTTTTCTTTAGAGTAGGTGATGGGCTTTCTGGTTAAAGTGAGCAGCTCTACAACCACCTGATCACTTTTACAGGCGACAGAAGGGGTTCCCCCCATCTCCACCTGTCTCATCGGATGAAGACTGGGGGGAACTCTAGTTCCTTCCCCTCCTCTGTGTCACCAGTAGCAACAAGGAATTTGTCTTTTCTGGTGTTGGTTTGTTTGCTAGCCGTTACCCACTTGTAAAGCAGCCAATCAAACCGATCTCTGTTTGGTAAGCTGTTTTGGAGAGCAGAGGAGAGATCTGGGGTCTAATTTTTAGTTTTTTCCATTTTGGAATGTTTAAAAACATTTGGTTATACTTGTTCTAAAGGTATAGTTAACAAACCAAAAGGAAGCAAATAGGAGAAGTTCATTGTTGGGGGTTTTTACATACCACTTATATGGCTTCACAAATGGAGACCATACTGTTTAAAGGCTATCTACACTGTCAGTTCAAGCTGCTGTGAACTACAGAGTACTCCCTCAACCAGCAATGTCCCTCACATGAAACCGAACAATGTAAAATCACAACATTCTTGTTAATCAGTCATGTGTGGGAAGTTAAAATGTTAATCGGCTAAGTCATACAAGTAAATGTTTGTGTGTATACTCAGGTTGTTTAGCTGTAGGCTCCTGTTTGCATTGTGAAAAGAAGCTGAGAAGGTGACTAACAGGAGTGCATGACCTTGGGTTTAACTGACCACTTTCCATGAGCCAAGACTTAATGAACAATAACTGGATCACAAATGATCTATTGACAACAAAACTAATTGTTAGTACTCAGCATGTCAGAGAAATATGTAGGCTGTGATTGGGGAGATCACAGATTAAAGTGGAACTGCACTGCAGTTTGTGAGTACCACAAACAAAAATTCTATATAATTAATTTATTAATATTCAAAATAAACTGCTCCATCCATGTATCCATGCTTTATTTTGCTGAGAAATCATTTAAAAAAACAAACAAACACCACCTGGCATTTCTGGCAGTGGCCATCTTGAGTAAGGGCAGATGATTCATGTAGTGGTTACTTCCTGGAATCCATATGTCCTCAACTTGGGCATGGGGTGAGCTGAGAGCCCTCCTTCCCCTTCTGAAAACTCCTGGGATGTATGACATCATTTGCCTAGGCATGGAAACTAGGAAATGAAGGAATGCAAAAAAAAAAGGTTAAAACACGTAAATATGATATATTTTGCTGTGTATCTACCAATGGTAGCAGCATAAGGATTAGAAATAGTCCATGTTGTTTGAGAAAGTGAATTTCATGCACCTTTTTGTTCTGGGTCATTGACTCAATAGTGTTTGGTTCCCACCCAGCCTATTGTAGAATTACAGCCAGGCAGGATTGCTCTCCTTCTGGGAGGACGTCATATGACGCTCTTCCATTCTCAGTGAACAAAGCAGCGGTTGGTGGTGAGCTGTGTCCCTCAGACACAGCACATCACCCATCAGGGTAAAGAGCCAATGATGTTGGCTCTTTGCCATGTGATCAACTATGTCCAATCACAGCTGATCACATGAAAACAAATGCAAGTTATTGGCACTTGCTTTCCTTAGCGCTGAGAAAAAGAAAGCCGATAACTGGCTTTCATGTGACGGGATGTTTACACTGATAATAAGGACACTGATCATCATTATCAATGCAGCCTCATCAGCCCACACAATGAAGAAGAAAAATTACTTATTTGGCAAATTTTATTACAGAAATGAAGAAAACATGTTTTTTGTTTCTTTTGGGTTTTTTTTTTTTTTCAAAATTTGTCAAATACCACCAAAAGAAAACTGTGTGGGGGAAAAAAAGCTAAAAATGTCATTTGGGTACAGTGTCCCATGACTGCACAATTCAATGTGCGACACCGTTGAAAGCTGAAAATTGGCCTTGGCATTAAGAGGGTGAAAGTGCTCAATGATTTCTAGATGTCAGCAATATCGAGTAGCAAAGGAAAGAAGCTTCACACTTGTAGGGAAACCAGGGATGCCAGGTTTGCCAATGGTGCCATGACTGTCAATATTAACAAAGGAGGTAATGAAAGCCACACAGACATCCTATATTTTTACACTTTTCTGCAACTCAGGCACTGTAAAGTGTAAATGATTTCCCAGGCACTTTGTAATATATTTTTATAACTGTGGTATTTTAAGGTGACAGTTTATACATTTATTGCTGAAGATCTTCCTTTAACGTTTATCCGTGGCCAAACTTGGAAATCCTATATTCACACATAGTATTTCAGTTTTTTTTAACCTGCTCCTTATAATCTGTACAATCTTGAAGCTTGTAAACTTATTCTGTGAAGATCCCTACACATTTTACATCATTGAATGTCCTGTTCATAGGCACTGCTGTGTTACACGTTTCACAGAGCATGCCCTCTGAACTACAGAAGTGCATGGAAGAGGAGGAGTGTCAGGAGTCACTGCTTGCAGGCAGCAGGGTACCATGGGATATGTAGTCCTTAGAAATTGTACAGCAGAGAAGCTGAAGAGCATGCAGGGATTTCAGGAAGCTGTGGAAAGAGATGGTTAGCAGACAGGCAGTGCACTCAATACTAAAAAAAAAAAAAAAAAAAAAAAAAAAAAACATTTTTTGTTTGCATTGCTATTACAATGCTAATGTTCTGAAAGTGTATGCTGTGACCATAAAACTACTTTAAAGCAAAAATAGACGCGCCATAAAGTGGTTGCAAACCCTTACCCCTGGTTCACATCTGTGCGGACATGCTGGCCACGATTTGCACGGGCACAAGGGCCCATTCATTTGAATGGACTCCCATGCCCTGGTACACGCAGGGAAGACTTCCTTGCACTGCTTGGGAAATTGCTGCTTGCATGGGGACCGAGGTTCCCAGTACAGTTAGGATTTCCAGTGCGGGCAGCATGCCATTAGAAATAATGGCATCCGTCTGCAGGTCCCGCACTCCTCTGTGTGGGTGGAACAGCTGCAGGTATTTGTGCAGGTCCCGCAATGGCTCCACCCGCACAGATGTGAACCAGGGGTGACATATACTGGGTGAAGTGACTAGCCTCAGGTGCTATACAGAGATGAAACACATCCTCCTACACTGCAGAGGGGAGGGTTGAACCGTCTCCCAGGAGGCTGAGGTGTCAGCTTAGAGATCTATGAATGACTCATGCAGATAGCAGAGTGACCAGAGAAGAACTAGATTCAGTGCTTTAGATTCAGGCTAGTACACATTATAGAAGGATGTCATTTGATTGTTTTTCATGTATAAGATTTATAACCACTTCTTGACACCTTTTTGAAATTTTGAAAAGTGTGTCTTTGCTGCCTGAAGATTTTTTTTTTTTTTTTTTTATTTTGTTCATCCACCTTTTGAGATTCATTTACATCTGCCAGATAGCAAAAGCAGGGCCCTGACCTCCCTGTTCTCCAGTCAAAGCAATATAGCTTATGCAATTACTGCCCAGGGTGTGATAAAAGATTGTTCCCCCTGATCGTGCCTCTACCTCGCTCCACAGGTGCCCCTACTTGTTCAATTGTTCGGTGTGCGCACAGGTGCTCTGATGTGCATCTGAGCATGCACTGAACTGTGTTTATGCATGTGCAGAAAAATAAATCCCAGACCTTCCCTTATGAAAACCATCACAAGTGCAAATGCACTGATATTCTCTGCTCAGCATAACCCTTCAGCATATCTGCGCATGCATGTGCACAGTCATTCTCGCCTAAGTGAGAAAAGGAGGAAGTACTGCCCTGCAGCACCATAAAGTGAGCACCTAAAGACTATGTAAACCCAACATTTCATATTCCTGATATGTGCCTGCTGTACAATGTACTTGTGTAAAAAAAAAAAAAAAAAGTATTCTGTTCTCTTTGTATTGCCATCCCTGGTGTTCCTGCCAGTCCCTCTGCTTTCCTGTTGAATACTGACCACACTAAGCATGAGCGCATAGCACAGTCAGTGTTCTAGCTGTGCTGAGAACTTGGTCTGCTCTCCTATGATCAGACTTGTGCTGAGGCACCCACCCCACACAGCTATTCATTGGGAAGATCAGTGTACTGCTGTTTCTCCACCCTCACCTCTCTATGGAGCAGAGAAGAGCGGGAACGTGATCACTTATTTAAAGGAAAGAGAGGTTTATAATCTTTTTTTGTTTTTTTAGATCTATACACAAACATTTTACTTTTCATTTCTAATTTAAACTGCATTGGTTGTTTTACAAGGTGAGGGTTTTACATATGTATCAATTTTGTTTAAATAACCAATGGTGGGAGTGGGTGAATCTTGAAGCTGGGTATACCCACATTGTCTATTGGGGGTGAAGGTCCACTTTAAATAGTGAAGCAGTGTCTGCTCCCTGATGCTCTCATCCAATTGGCAAAATAGTCAGCAGGTGGTCTTCCATATTCTTCTGTGAACAGGTTTTGTGTACATTCGTTCGGCAGCAGTTCTGCATGCAGACATGTGCTGTGTTTCCCTGTCATTTCAGTAGAATACACATGGATTATTTAATTGTACTTGTACAGCTCTTTGGGTTAAAGTATCAGCACGGTTTTCAATATTGTTATGAATTTCATGGTGCTATTGAAATATACATTAGCCAAGCATTATTCTGTATGAAGTGTGAACAGGACAGTGCCAGGCTTGTTTGTGCGTAGTTGTGTGTTTTATCTGGAAGGTTTCCAGTCATTGAACATTTTCAAGCAGCTGAAAAACTATCACTATTCCCATTTCATAGCATGAAGCATCTTCACAAAAAGCCACATGAATGATCTTGATGTTGGCAGTGGTCCACATGACTTGGAACTTCTGCCTGGTACTTTCCTACTACCTCACTGAAGATCTTTGGTTGTGTGTTTTTTCCCTTCATTTCCCTCCACAAATGTTACTCTTTCTTATCTTTTTCATCAGTGTACTTCACCTTTCTCTTCATGTTCCTTTTTCCCTATACCCTTATGATCTTCTTAATAAATGAAACCTGCATTGAGAATAAACAGAATTTGCCATTGCTAGTTTCCTGTTGCCTTAAGCCTGCCATACTTGGATCGAAATTCAGCTGGTTCAGCAAGGACAGGACGTATTTCCATCCATATATTGGCAGGCTGCTTGTACAGAAGTCAATCCATAAAGTGGCCGGCCTGTCAGATTGTCCCCACTCGATCAGCTCTGCAGGCTTACAGCCTGCAATGCTGATCAGTGTATTCTGATGGCGGGGGAAGTCCCCCTTTGCTGTCAGAATACAATAGCTCTGTGGGGACAGGGGTGTATTTACCACAAGGCAAACAAGGCATTTGCCTAGGGCGGCATCTTTCAGGGGGGCAGCGGCATTTTTCAGGGGAGCCGCACCATTTTTCAGGGGAGCCGCACCACCCCCCAAAGGAAGGGATGGAAGAAGGAACACGCAGTATATGGACCAGGTGGGATCTGAGAGAGCCTGTGGGCTGCTTGTGGTGTATGCAGAGCATGACTCTTGTTCCTGGGGATGTCCGGAGCTGTGAAGGTGAGTGTCTTCCCTCTCGCAGGGGGGGGGCGTTGCTAGTGCAGGAGGGGCGGTGGTAGTGGAATGGTCTCTCAGGTGGGGGGCTGGGGTATTGTTGGTCAATGTCAGGCTCTCTTTGTGGGGGTGGGAGGGGCTGCTCGGTGTCAGGGTCTCTCCGTAGGGGGGGAGCCAAATTTTGTGTTGCCTGGGGCAGCACATAACCTAAATACACCACTGCGTGGGGAGTATTCCCCCATCCTCCTCAGATGTGTGGATGGGGGAATCTAGTCAATTTTTTATTCATTCAACCTGCTGCTTGGACAAAAAAAATTAACTATGGGCTGCTTTAATCATGATCCCTCCTGTTCCCACAAAGGGCACCCACTTGCTAGTCCCTTTTTTTAATTCAGTCCTATATAAATACAACCTTAATTGCAACCTCTTCAGTTTATCTCTCCCTGTGCACAAACTGCTCATGCAGGTCTAAGAAAAGGTAGTGGAAAGTACCATGATCCATGGCAACCAATCAGAATTTTGGTTTTCCTCATGTGGCTCCTTAAAGTGATTGCTACTGGTTTATACACATTGCATCATCATTGCCCTTTTCATAGATTTATGTATGCTTTAATATAATGTTTGTCTATACCTAGTTCAGCATGGTGGACACCAAATCCCAGAAAGCTGTAAAAGCATGTGCAGAGAAGGAGATGAAACCTTTCAATGAAAATCGTTTGGTTTCTAGCAGTTCTAAATGATATATGCATTGATGGAACATGTAAGCTAACAATGATTTTCTCTGCTTTAAAGATGCTATTTGGCTGTTTTCTGTTAATCCATTTGCTTCAGTTCTTTGTGTTCCTGACCTGGAACAAGTTCTGCATATCAAGAATCCTCATTTAGGTCCCACTTTGCCTACTGCATGCTTTTTCCAAGTCGGTGACTCAAAGATATTGTTGATAAAGATGGCCCAGGTGACTGACGGGGTCTCTAGGACACAAACAGCAGCATCCTACCTATTTCTCTTAGTATACACAGTATGTATGTATTTTAAGTCAAAAGCTTTTGACCACGTAATAATACTAGTGTATTGCAGCATTTTTTGTTTTCTACTTTGCATCCTTACTAGGATCTGGGTATGTGACTTGGAGAAATCTGAAGCCAGACAGCTAGATAACTAGCTTTTTCTAGAAGAGATTAACACTGACATAGCCCATATTTTTTCCAATGATCACTTTACTTAATTTAATCCCCTTTAACACAATATTGGGATAGTGCCATAATATATTCAACACTGGTGCAATTCCAAGCATCATTCAGTGCTTTAAGCCAGCCATAGATGGAGCCATTTTCTTTCCTGCAACCATATGAGGTTTTCATTTTCACTCAACTTTCAGAGTTTGTAAAAGACCCCCAAACCATATATTTTCTGAAAGCACATGACTTGTTGAATAAAAATAAAGTGCTACTGATTTTTTTTTTTCTAAGGCCCCACAGTAGTTACACAAATGCTATTTTCACTTAAAATACACCAAAATCATTATTAGTAGATAAATACATGGCACAATTCTATAACATTCATGCTAAATTCCTACTAAATGTAAAAGCTAAAACTGTATTGCGTTGGTAGGTGAGAAAAATATTTGTAAATTTTAAATTGCACCATTTTTGTGCAATGATAAAAACAGAATGTGCGCAAAACTGTAAATTAAAAACAATTTAGTCTCAAAATCTGAAGGTTACCATTTTTCACTTAAACCTTTCAGAATTTGAAAATACCACCCCCCCCCCCCAACTATACATTTTCTGAAAGCACATGACCTGTAGAATAAAAAAAAAAAAGTGCTACTGATTTTTTAGGCTCTGCAGTAGTTACGCAAATGTTCATCAAATCGTTATTTACTAAAATCATTATCAGTGCACACAAACAAATCGTAACTTTTTTTTTTTTTTTAATTCCTGCTGTATTGCTTCCATGGGGCAGGGAATGTAGAGTGAGGGGCATTTATTTTTAAAAAAACAGCGGCGTTGGGAGGTGGAGAGGCTGGAGACAAGTGGCGGCAGTGGTTTACATTTGAGGTGAATAACTCTAATCAGTGACTTGTTAGCCGCTGATCAGAGCTATCGGTTTGTTCAGCAGAGTATGCTGAACAGTTCTGCTATAAAGTGACCATGAGCTTATAGCAGAGAAGGAATGGAGGTCCATACGTCATATGGACCTGGCCTAATGGAAGCAGTGTTGTAGGTCCATACGATGCACACACCTGGCAGTGGAAGGGTTAAAGGACTGGAAAGTACTGCTCAGTCCAACACTTCCAGGAGGTGTGAAGTACATCATTGGAGACCTAGTTTTCCCAGGAGTCCGCTATAAGGTAGAAAGTCCCTTGAGAAATTGCTCAGAAGCAGGGGATGTTGTGTGTGTATATATGTGTTTTTTTTTGGTTTTTTTTTTCTCCCCTTTTTTCACAAGCTTTTTAAATTTGAGGCGGAAGGTGCTATCATAACTTGATCTTCCATTTTAAAAGCTTCCCATCCGCCCTACAGCAGCAACAATGCTACAGGGCAGCATGGGTGCGCAAAATCACATACATCACGAGCCGCGCGTGCGCCCTACCTGCACCGCAGTTGTCAATCACTGGGTCCCAGCTGGTAATTACTCGCCGGCGCCCGGTGATTTCCGAAGATCTACGACGGGGAGGAGGACTGTTGTTTACTAACAGTTCTCCTCCCTGTCAGCTCAGGCACACTACTCTGGATGGCTGTGCTGTGCACAGCCATCCAGAGCATTGTAATTACAGTGAAGCACACTGACACGGCCCACTAGTAAAACACTCCCTGTACACAGTTAACCCTTTGATCGCCCCTCATGTTAACCTCTTCTCTTCCTGCCCAGTGCCATTAGTACAGTCAGTGCTTTTTTTTTTTTTTAAGCACTGATCACTGTATTGGTGTCACTGGGGATGTCATTGACACCAAGTCAGTGTCAAAGTCCGCTGCCTTACTAGTAAAAATAGAAATAAATCCCAGTGTGTATTGCATGACTGCGCAATTGTCAGTTAAAATAACGCAGCACAGTAACACAAAAAATGGCCTGGTCAGGAAGGGGGGTAAATCCTCAGGAGGGCAAGTGGTTAATGGAAGATCCCCTTCAGTAAAACAAACAAAACTAAGGCAATAGGGTGAATGATCATAATAACTTTGTTGATGGCGTAAATCATAAACACTTGTAGACTGTTTAGGAAGATTTATTTCTTGGTTACCAGTTTGTCACTTTGCATTACATTTCTTGAGGTTTACCATAATCGGGCATCATTTCTGTGTATTTTCCAAGGATATCTTCTGGGAGCGCATCCCTTGAGGACAAGCAGTACTTTATGTGCTCTCTTAAAAACAATGCAGCAGCATGTTGAATAGACCCGTGACTGGTTTTCCTCTGTGATTATAACCCCACCTAGTCATCCTTTTGGAGTTTCCTCTTGGCTCTGCTCTGTTTGCAGCATGTTCTACTTTTACATGCAAACAGTTGTGATCCTAATGTGATTAAAAAAAGAAAAAAATCTATAGAATTTGAAAATCGTTTTCAATTGCCCGATCTCTTGGAAGTGGTTGCAGAAAATAGTTGACCATTATATGTGCATATTTCTATTTTCTATTAGCTCACTGATATGTTGGTGTGTGTAGACAATAGACTAAATGTAATGAATGGACTTTGAGAAATGCTTTTGGGCTCATACATTATTCATCTGCCCTCTCTGTGGTTTTCCAGCTTCACAGTAAGTTTGCTGCATTGAATGAGTGGTTTCTCCTAACCATCTGCTAAGGTTTGTCACAAAATGATTAATACAATTATTATGCTTGAAAAGAATATTGATACAAATTTGGCAACAGGAAACTTTTTAGCAGTTTATTTCTGCAAACATAGCTCTTTCCCTTTGTATTGGTGAAGGGTAAACTTGGATTGCAAATACGGAGTAAGAATGCTGTTGTGTTTTGCTGTACGTTTGTTTCCTTGGTGGTCATGCTAAAGACCCACGAATGGCTGGAAAACACCATAAGAAAATTGTATGAAAGTTTCCGTATGAGGAACGATCTGCCGAGTATCTGATTGTTACTATAGTGCTTTCGACAGGTGATTCCAACTTTTCAGATGACAAAAACCAAGGGTGAAAGCTAGAAAATGTTTTATTGTATGTGAACGTACGCTTTTTGTTTTTGTACAGTAATCGTATGGAAATGTATTTTTATTTCCGGTACTTGTATAGCACCATCAATTTACACAGCGTTTTACATATATATTATACATTCACATCAGTCCCTAACCCTCAAGGAACATACAGTCTAAGGTCCCTAACTCCCATCCATACATACACATATTAGGGCCAATTTAGACAGGAGCCAATTCACCTACCAGCATGTCTTTGGAGTGTGGAAGGAAACCGGAGTACCCGGAGGAAACCCATGCAGGCACAGGGAGAACATGCAAACTCCAGGCAGGTGGTGCTGTGGCTGGGATTCGAACCAATGACCCTAGTACTGTCAGGCGGAAGTGCTAACCATTTAGCCACTGTGCTGCCCAATTTTAAAAGTATTACCTAACTTTATGTAGAAGAAAAAATAAGAAAAAAAAGTTAAGATAGATAATCTTGTACAATATATTTCTGATGGTATCAGTACCAAGTTGTTAGTGTCACACAAGCAAATAAAGTACTATACAAATGGGCAGCACAGTGGCTCAAATAGAAAAAAAACGCGCATGATCAGACGTAAAGAACGACCCTACACTTCCTCTTCTACAACACAGCTACATTTTGCCTTTGTCACTCAAGAATTTTTGTGCAAGTAATACTATTGTCGGTTACATCATGATACGCACCTTTTGTGGAAAAACGTACAATCGTTCATCCTCTTTTCTCATAATGTGTTGAAGGCTTAACAGTGCAGGTTTTTCCACTGCCATTTGCAAAACATAGGCCTTGTGCACATAGATGCTTAGCAGATCCTGTGTGCTGAGTAATAAAATCTCTAGCACTTTTTGGTGCCCGAAGAACAGCACGTGTTGCATACAGTCGCCAAAAAAGTAAATTGCTGTACAAGTAAATTGCCTGTGCTTATTTCCCAGAAATGAAGGGGGCGTGGATAAGACTTTGTCTGCAGTTCTTTTAAATGCTGTTTTAGAGAGTGTACTGGGTGAAAGGGAAGAAAGTTTTTTCTTGGGACCAGGACTTACAACCGTGTGGCATGCAGCTGGTAGTGGTGACTTAGGAGTATGGATGAGGCCAAGCATTGGGTAAATAGATTGGAAACAGTACTTAAGAAGACTCTGATACAGGCCATACATGGGTTGAATTCCGAACGAGTTTTCATCCAAAAATCGAAAACATCGTTTGCTCGGTAATCTGATGGTGCCATCGAAAATTGGTTAACCAAGTCATAAAGCCCATATAACAGGCAAAACTTTTTACTTCCAGGTCACGGCTCATGCGTATATTTTTTTCGGAAAAACGATCGTACGATTTGATCATCATTGAGTTGAAAATCTGTTGTTTTTCACAGGTTTCCAACATGCCCAATCACCGAAAAGGGGAGGAACCACGAAAATCGGCCAGTGCCATTGACCCACTAACAGAGCGAAAATCGGCCGATTATTCTTAAGTCCGATTTTCGGACGAAAAATTGGTCGAATTTTGACTTATTTATGACCAGCATAAAATGTGCATCAAATGAGACCCAGCAAACATATTTGAAGTCAGTGAGTGTGCAGGTGAAATTAATGGCCTGATGATTCCCCTAAAAGAAGGGGAATAGTGGCAAAATTGTAAATATGTATTGATTTTGAACAATTAGCTTTTTTTTTTTTTCCTTTAATAAATACAGATTGTTGGAAACAAGGCTTTTTGGCATATTTGATGCTTGATGTCTTGGTGCCACTACAATCTATGCCGCATAAAAATCATAAAAACTAAAGCTCTGAGCAAGTTGGCTTTGTGCATTTCAACATTTAAAATCCAAAATACTAACCACAGCTTACAAAGCTATCCACAAAACTGCCCCTAGCTACATCGCCATCCTCATCCACAGGTATCGGCCAAATCGCTCACTCCGCTCCTCCCATGATATCTTCCTCTCTAGCTCCCTCATCACCTCCTCCCACGCTCGCCTCCAGGACTTCTCCAGAGCCTCCCCCATCCTCTGGAACTCCCTACCACAGTATGTCCTGTCAGCCCCCACCCTGTCTGTGTTTAGGCGATCTTTGAAAACTCACTTATTGAGGGAAGCCTACCCCACCGCCACCTAAGAACTGTACTTGAATCACCTCCACCAGATCATCCCCCGCAGCTATCACCTTTTGTATCGCCTCCCCCTTCCTTTAGATTGTAAGCTCCACGAGCCGGGCCCTCCTATTCCTTCTGTACTGAAATGTATTGTAATTGTACTGTCTCCCTTATATTGTAAAGCACAAACTGTTGGCGCTATATAAATGCTGTATAATAATAATTTCATTGCTGAATTAAGACACTTAATTTTACCTTCTCGGGATACCCAAACTTCAAGTGGGCATATTTTTAATAGCATGTGGCATTCCTTATTCCTTCTGGATTTCTAAGAGATGATAAATCAGGTTGTACAAAAGCAACATGAATTTTTACATATCTTTAAAAAAAAAAAGCTAACCAGGAAAGATCTAGATACTTTCATGTGTAAGACCACCTGCATGGTTCCCATACCTTTTCTACAGAGTATTCTGCATTGCTTTCTGCAAGTCCGTTTCTCAACAAATGGTGTGTGTACCCTGGGATGGCCTTTTTTATTTAGGTAAATTCAGAAGTTTAAAGAGTTGCTAAACTATACATGAAACAGGTCTGAGTATTGTTTACAAAATGAATACATGCAGAAATCTGCACTTGCCAGGGATAAACATGGGCATTGCATAAAGGGATTCTTTTTTTATTCGAAAAACCTATCCATAGATCTTACTGTCAAACCATAATTTTAGCTGAGATTTAATTGATTTTGCTTTTTTTTTTTTTTTTTTTTTTTTTTAATTCCTGTTTGTTAATTTTGGTATTCCATCATTTAAATTTTTCTCTGAATATTTTATGGTAAAAGCTTTCAGTTGAACTTGCCTAGCAGAGGACTTTGCTTGGCTTGGTTACTGTATTTATACTATCAATACAAAGCGGTATAAAATGAGATTCCAGGCTCCAAGCTAATCCTTCACAGTAAGCAAATATGCTAATGTTCGGCTGTCCGGACACAGAAAGAAAGCAACAGAATAAAGTCTGCTACATCCAGCTTGACATCAGACAGTGCTGTAGTGGAGCTCTTTTGTACTGGACTTTTTTGAGTCACCCAGGATGAATGGTGACCTCATTCTGCTTTTACTCAACTCTCTTGTTAGCCTTGTTTTGATGGCTTCTTTCTGAATGGTTGAGGAATATTAAATATCTTGGAGGAGATTTTTTTTTTTCACATGGTTTGTATTGTGTATATAGTACCCACTTATTACCAGTGTTTCTTATGATAATTCCAGGGCAAAGGATTTATTTTGTGTTTAAAAAAAAAAAAAAGATAATTTGAAATGGTTGGTATCCATCTGTAGTGACTGTGTTCTAGCAGCTGGCACTTTGACAGTATATTTTTAATATTAATATTAATTTAATGCTGCAATAGAAAATTTTCTTTGCCATAAAGCTATATAGTGGTTACATAAAATCATATTTTCATAAAATTGCTTAGTGGTTGCAAGGCCATACATATACCCAATTGACTGGCCTCAGTTGATACACCAGACTGAAACCAATCCTCCCTCCTACATAAGTTTTATACCCGTTTTATCTATAGCTGTATTTCCCCGACATTCATCCAATGTCCAGAATTTTCCCAGGATCTATCCTGTGTTCTTCCTGCTGGTGAACTTTGGTGCTGTGGGGGTTAGCAGCATCAGATCTCTGCGCTCAACTGCATTAAAATGGTATTAAACCCATCTTAGATTGTAAGGAACGGGGCCCTCCTAACCCTCTTGTATGGAACTGTATTGTTGCTGTGTTGTCTCCCATTATATTGTAAAGTGCTGAGCAAACTGTTGGCGCTATATAAATCCTGTATTATAATAATAATCATAAATCTTTAGCCATGTTTATGGTGAATGCAGCCAGACTTTGGCGTTCTACAAGTGTTGCAGCAATCAGGGAATGGTTTCTAGACTGATATTGAAAAAATGGAAGAACTTCTTCATATTTCACAAGACCGTCTTACCCAATTTGTTACCACATGGGCCTGTTGGACCCACTTTAAGACTACGGCACAATACAAAACATACATTTAAGTTGGTACATGTAGCTGAACATTGCTTATCCCAAGTGCTCTGAGATGCCCCATAACCCTTCTGCCTGCTGGAGGAACAAAATGACTAGGGGGGGGTGGTTACTCTTCTTCTGTCCTGGGGAGAGGGGTTCCTCTTCTGTCCTGGGGAGAGGGTGGGGGGACTGGAGCTGCCCCCCCTTTTTTTCTTCTTTCTTTCCTTCCCTCTCTCTCTCTCTCTCTCTCTTCTAGTTCAGGTTCTTTCTTGCTATATGACACTTTGAGCTGCCCCCCCCCCTTTCCATTCAGTCCTATATAGATTGCCTTACCACCAGCTCTGTCATTTTAGGGTTAGTAGTATACTGAGAGAGGTAAGCGTCTTGGGACACTGAATGATGTAGGGACCTTGGGAGGCCTGCTTGTGTTTACAGTATTTGTAATAAGCATATATGATAGTATGTAACCCCTATTATGTAAAATTGGTCACGTTTATTGTATTCTGTATAGCATTGTATTTTCTTCTTGTGACCTCAATAAATGGCTTTATGGGGAAAAAATGGTATTAAACCCAAAAGCAAACATTTTGGTTTTATTTTCTTCATTTTCATCTAGTGATCCACCCAGTAAGTATCCAGTTTGGATTGTTGAGACAAACCATTTAACAGTGACAGGGGTGCGTACAATGATTAGCTTTTACTTATTCATGTAAATCCTTTATCGCCTCCCAAAAAAAAAAATCCTGTTGCTATGTAACTGCTTGTGTACCTGCAGTGTAAACTGGAGTTTGACTTCAATTTCTTAGATGGACTAGCATATTTAGATACATTAACACTCCCCTCCAGACCTACAATTCTGCTGTCCAACAGTACCCCTGTGCTCCTTCATCCAGAGTGGGGCTCTCTAATACAAGAGGGATGTTACTGGCCAGATCACCAGGTGAAAACAGAGGGGAAAAAAAACATAAAAAAAAAAAGAAAGAAAATTAATGCAGCCACCATATCTAATTACTGGTAAGTAAATCTATAACTTTTTTGGTTTTGGGTTTAATACTGCATTTAAAGATGATCTTCTGGGGACATGCACCGCCCTTCCCTCTCCTTCGTTGTAGTTATTTCTCTGATGATCTGTGAATGAAAGCGAGTCCCGCCGTTCACAGATAATGTTATAGGGCAGAGTAATCTGTGAAATAACTTTTCTTGCTGGAGGAGAGGACAGGAGGGGGTGTCCTCCTTGGATCAGCTTTAGTGCAACTGAGCACAGAGATCAGAAGCTGTTAAAGCAGAATTCCACCTAAAAAATGAAAGTTAGCAGCTACAAAAACTAGCTGCTGACTTTTAAAATACAGACACTTACCTGTTCCTCGGTCCTGCGGTGTCCTCATCACCGCTGGTTTTACCGGCTGTCTTCTCTCCCTGGTGCCGGCATCTTCAGTGTCAGCACCCAGCTGTGGCAGTTTGTGGCTTCACAGCTAGCGCGAGAAGCGCTGAGCTTCCTGAATGGCCCCGTTGTCTTCTGAGACCTGTCCCGTGTCCCAGAAGACTACAGGGTGGAAAACGTCTACTTCTGATCGCCTAGGCGATCGCAGTGGGAGTGGGTACCTGTCATCCCAAAGGTGCCATTCCTGAATGGGGGCGGGTGGACAAAGGCTTAAAGCGGACCTTTCACTTTTGGGTGGAGCTCCGCTTTAACCACCACAGTGCTGAAAGTTCAGCAGCAGGAAGAGTACAGGATAGCTCTGCAATGAAGATTGCTACAAAATCCAGCACATCATGGGACATAAGTTGTTACAGGTAAGTAATGTAACTAAAGCTGTAGAGACTAAAAGAAGACCTGTTTAACTAAATTGTAGTTGTGTTTTATGGCACACGACCACCTCTTTAAATTGGAGTGTGCCTCAGGAAGTGAAAAAGTTGTGGACCTTTGTTATAAAGTGGGAAAGGTGTCTGATATGCCACAGTACTGCAGTGTTTGATAGACCTCAGCAGTTTTCATTGGTCACAGTTAGTGGTCTTGCCTGATAAAACCTTTAACCAGCATAAGGTGCACATAATCCACGATTGATCTCATCTCAATGTCTGATCGATAGGCGATTGTAGCTGCAAACCTCAGATAGACATTTCAAATAGTATTAAAAAAATGGATACGTTGGAATTGGTGCCCTTTTGTTTTTGTACCAGTGTAGACACTGTGACTTGTTGCCTCCTATAATGTAATGATGGTTTAAAGTGAAAATATGAAAGTTGTGGTGATCCTTCATTCATGTCAGGACCTTGGCATTGCAAAACTAGTTGGGGGACTACAGTAGTAGACCTCTTTTCCTGATCACATCTGAAATGTGAGTTGTATTTTTACAAACATGTCAAACTTCCCATGCTGAAAAGCTTTACTGCCTCACTGCTATATTCCCCCCCCCCCCCCCCCCCCATGTGTCGCAGTACATCTGTTGTCCTCCCATGATGTACATGAAGGATAAATGGCATTTCCTATGTCCTGTGGTCTTATCTTCTGATGGTCTGATTTTTCTCAAGGTAGTAGGGGAAAAAAACCCCTAAAGAAAAGGCAACTGTAATGTATGGGTTAATTGGTGAGCTTTATTACCTCGAAGCTTGTCAATCTAAACAGTGGAAATGGACTTAGAGGACACCATCCTTCCTTGGGGCACAGCTTGCTGAAAACAAAAGCTTCATTTATAATTGTTTGGCTGTCAAACAGATTATACTTTACTGAAGATCAAAGGCAGGACAGCTAAGATATGCATATATGGGCACTGCATTGTTAGAATATTTTTTTATTCTGGAATAATGTGGAGTAACTTGCTTGATCCAGCTTCTGTACTTTTTACATATCACACCAGAAGTCTTGCAGTCAAATACTTATTTTTACTTTTTTTTTTTTTTTTTTTAACCCTTTGAGGACCAAGGGACATATTTGTCCCATGTTTTTAATTGCCTGTATCAGCTGATTAAGAACTTAAAATACTTTTTTTTTTTTTTGGTTTGAGTCAAAATATTAGTTCTTATTAACAAATGGATCTAGCTTTTTGCCAATTATTTCATGAAATGGCTTAGTTACAGCAACTGAAGTGTACAAACTTTAAAAACAAAAAATTGCTTCTTTTGGCATTCTGTAATCTTATGGTCCTTAAAGGGTTAAACACAAAAACACCTTGTTCTAATTTTAATTGTTAAAGTGTTACTAAAGCCACAACAGTAAAATCAGTCTGTATATGCAGTAAAGCATGCTTGTTATACTCACTGTGGAACCTAAGGGGTTAATCCTCAGCATTGTGTAAAAAGGCTGTTTGATCCTGACTTCTCTGATCTCCCTTTTCTTCCAGTGTCCCCCTCCTATCTCTTGATAAAACATATTGTGTGGAGACACTCTGCACATGCTCAGTTTAGTGTGTATTGCTAGAGAGTTTTTTTTTTTCTTGGGAGAATGCATGTGATCAGCACAGGGCCAATCAGCACTGTCCAGACAGAGATCAGGGGTTCTGCATCCTCCTAGAGCAAAATGAAAACTCCTCTAACAAATTTAACCAGTGCTCTGCTGAACACTGATAGAAGTAACAAGACTGCTATATACTGCTGATGACAAAAGGTATTTAGCAGTTTATATTTACTAAAATAATCACATTTCCATGTTGTGTACTGTGGGAGACCAGATATAGTGAATGCAGGGTCCTGGGTTTAGTAACACTTTAAGGCTGCAGCCTCTTAATGTGTATTTGTCATTACATCTATCAGATAATAAACAATGTAAAAATCAAAAGTGGTCACTAAGATGCATATGCATTTTTTGGTTTTACATTTCCTTAGGCCTTAAACATGTGGTACTCCATATGTAAATGCCTTGCTCTAGCCCACGCTGCTGTGTGTGTGCCTCTCTAAGTGGGGCTTATTAACTGTACTTGTGGAAACAAGGAGAGGGGTATCTTTTGAAGCTGTGCAAACCCCCCCAGTGACTCAGTTGACTTTTTTCATGTTTTGAGTTTGGTTGGTTTAGGCCTTGTTAACACCATGTGTAGACAGGAGTCTTGTACACGTTCTGCAAGAGCACAAAGAAAATAATTGCTCTCTGTTCCCTGTTCACACCACTAGTATCATGTGTGTGTTTTTTCTGCACAGGAATCTGCAACTGATGTGACATCAACATTGTGGTGTGAACAGGACACATAGAGAACCGTTTCCTTTTTGCCCTTGCAGAAAACATCTATTACATATCTCTACACAGAAGAAAAACTGGCATGATAGTAGTGTCGAAATGCACATGAAAACTGATGTAAACTTGTGTTTCTGCAAGGGAAATATGCATGTTTTCCGTCAGTTTTTATGCATGCATGGTGTGAAGCCTTGAAGTGATTGTAAACCCTCACTTTATAAAACAACCCATTCAGTTTAAATCCGAAGTAAAAGGCAAACCAATGTTCTAAATACTTTTTTTTTTTTTTTTCTTCCTATTTTATAAGTGATAACATAAAAGCTGGGGGAAGGAGAAATGGCAGTACATTGATCTTCCTTAGTGAAGGGCGGAGGGAGGGGGTAGGTGTGTCA
Source organism: Staurois parvus (assembly GCF_062004578.1). Lineage (NCBI taxonomy): Eukaryota > Metazoa > Chordata > Amphibia > Anura > Ranidae > Staurois > Staurois parvus. The sequence goes on along the minus strand of NW_028317813.1, from coordinate 435,322 downwards.
GGACATTTCTGATCATTCTGTGCTCTCAAGCCTAGTGTAGTCAGTCTTTAATAGGAAAGCAAAAGGACTGGCAGGTGCACCAGAGATTTCACACAAAGGAAGCAATACAAAGAGAACAGGATACTTTTCATACATGTACACGGTACAGCAGGCACATATCATAAGGAATATGAAATGTTGGATTTACATATTCTTGAAGGCTTCACACAGAGTGTTGCCTATAATGAAAAATGTGTCAAACCATGAAAAAATGCACATGTGTATAGGTGTGACTAGAGCCTAAATGCAAGGGAAGGCCTTATTGGCCAATGTAGAGGTTTAGGTGGTGAGGCTGATCTATTCGTGACTTTTCCAGGAAAACTAAGATTTGCATGTATCTCCATCTGCCCGTATCTACGGGATCTCTTGATTGTTTTGACTCGAATTTGCACTGACTGTAACCTCTGTTTATACATTTTCAACATGCTCTGAGTCCAGGCTTGTGATGGGTTTACTGCATGAATTTACTCTGATGCAGGTTTTATCAATAGCCAGGTAAAAACAAAACATTCTTTGATATCTGCAGTTTGCAACTTGATTTATACAGTTAGGATGGCATGATAAATTTGATACATATCGGTATCTGAGTATTTAGAGCCACATACTACTCATGACTGGAATATGGAGCCCGTAGAGGTGTGAACTAAAATAAGCACACACCAACATGAAATGAAAAAGTTGTACATGTGCTCACGATTGAAAGTAGAATATAATATCTTTGCTGCATCAAGAAATGGGGCTCTCTCCATAGTAATCCATGGTCAACACTTACATGTTAACCTTTTTTCTCCACTCCTAAAGGCCTTATAATTTAATAGTAGTTCCCATTAATGCAGATTATTAATGTAATGTGAAGTGCGGTTATAATGGTCTACCTAGTGCAGACTGACAAAAGATGGCGGAGTAAATAGTCATTTTCCATCTATTATTAGATACACTTTCAACATCTTGAGACTCAGTACTTTAATAGGTGCTCAGGCACTCTACCTGTAAATTACTCTAATTATAGTGCTGTTAAAAATAAGAGCTTCTAAAAACTCCTTGAAAATGTGTCTTTGGTAGTATAGTGAGGTCCAGTGTCTGCTTTCCTCTTGACACATCCAGGTCATGTACTGCGGTTTTATTTCTAGGCAGAATACCCAACACCACTGACTTTGTAGTAGCCATTGTTTTTAAAGCTTTTCCTGTAAAGCAGCATGTATTGATATTTTTATATAGTTTCTCAGGAACAAACATTCAGTTGCTATGGTTTTTCGTTGCATAATATGAATTATTGCATGTATTTCATATGTAATATTTCCACCTAACAGTAACTATTGCCTCCTTTTCACAGTTAACAGCGTAACTTTAGATTGATCAGGCTGGTCTCTAGTTCGATGCATCTCCATCCACTACCATGCCAGGGCTCGACAGATTTTGTCAGCCCAGTCACTGTTGGCATAAGGCGCGTGATTCTGCATTTCTGGGTAGGGGGCGCATGATTCTGCATTTCTGGGTAGGGGGCGCATGATTCTGCATTTCTGGGTAGGTGTCGCGTGATTCTGCATTACTGAGTAGGGGGCGCGTGATTCTGCATTTCTGGGTAAGGGGCGCGTGATTCTGCATTTCTGGGTAAGGGGCGCGTGATTCTGCATTTCTGGGTAAGGGGCGCGTGATTCTGCATTTCTGGGTAGGGGGCACGTGATTCTGCATTTCTGGGTAGGGGGCGCGTGATTCTGCATTTCTGGATAGGGGGCGCGTGATTCTGCATTTCTGGATAAGGGGCGCGTGATTCTGCATTTCCGAGTAGGGGGCGCGTGATTCTGCATTTCTGGTTAGGGGGCGCGTGATTCTGCATTTCTGGATAGGGGGCACGTGATTCTGCATTTCCGAGTAGGGGGCACGTGATTCTGCATTTCTCGGTAGGGGGCGCGTGATTCTGCATTTCTGGGTAGGGGGCGCGTGATTCTGCATTTCTGGGTAGGGGGCGCGTGATTCTGCATTTCTGGGTAGGGGGCGCGTGATTCTGCTTTTCAGGGTAGGGGTCGCGCACCTGCGCCCACCCTCCTGGCTGCGGTTTTGCTAGCTTCCTTACATACCGGTCATTGCTCGTCGGAGCGAGTGCAAGGAGAGGGATCTGTTTTAAACACAGATCTCTCTACTGACAGTGGGAATGTGCTGTTTGTTTTTTTTTTTGGCTCTCTGCAAAGCGGAGAGGCAAAAACCAGCACGTCTGTTAGTAAAACCGTACACCATGCAGTTACATTATACTCCCTATGCACACAGTTAACCCTTTGATTTGCCCAGCTGTTAACACCTTCCTACCCAGTGTCATTAGTACAGAGTGAGTGCATTTTATTAGCACTGATCACTGTAAAAAAAAATTCAGTATGCATACCGTCATTTGTAGAAGCTATAATTTTCATGCAAACCAATTTAATATACACCTTTTGGTCTTTTTTCATCAAAGACCTGTAGCAGAATACATTTTGGTATTTGTTTATGGAATATGTTTTATAGCACAAAGTTTAAAAAAAAAAATTCCTCCTAAATTTTCAGTCTTTTTTTCACTTTATAGGGCAAAAAACTCAGTGGTGATCAAATACCAATAGAAACCTCTATTTATGTGGCAAAAATTATATAAATTTAATTTGTGTAAAATGTTGCATGACCATTCAATTGTCAGTTAAAGTAGCACAGCACCATATAGCATAAAATGGCCTGGTCAAGTGGTTAACATCTAAAAGCTAATTATTTTTTTTCTTCATTTACGGTCACCTCCATGTTTTATCTGCCCATTCCCCCAGTAGATCCACTGCTGCTGTGCAGAAGGCTTCTCCCACACTCCCCTTTCCTTTGGCATTAGTTATTCTGTGTGCATCATGGTTATAAAGCTTTGTTGGGTAAAAATAGAAAAACTGGCCCCTAGCTTTTTGTAGCTGACTCCTAGATTCAAAACAAATTTGGCATGCCCTTTGCCCCACTATCTTGTCAGCCAGTGTCTCCTTAGCTGCCTGACTGCTAAGGAGAAACCTGTTCGTGTGTGTTCCCTGCCAGTGGTGTGTGCATTCATAGACACACAGAGAGCCTGACAAACCACACCACTGCTCCCTCCTCCACTCAGTAATTTGACTAATGACAGTAGAAACCTATCACTCTGCAGCCCTCAGTACTCTCCTCTAGAACCATGAAGCAGCAAAGATCCTGGTGGGCCAATCAGCAATGTCAAGAGACTGCTGCTAAGTGTTGGGGGGGGGGGGGGGCATGGAGAAGTAGCTGGGGTTTCTTTTTAACATTAGTGCAGAAAATGTATCCTGGCAAAAAAAAAAAATGTCTAGCATTTAATACCGCTTTAACTTCTTTGCTGAGAAATGCCTGTATACAGAGCTAAATAGCTGAGGTTGACATTATACACACACACACACCAACTACATGCCTTCAACCAGCTCCTCCATTCATAGAAGCCCATACTGTACCATCGATCAATTAAACATGCTATATGAATGGAGGGCTGCATTCATACATCAATATTTTCAGAGAACTAGATGTCCTGTTGTACATGGGCACCAGAGAAACCCAATTACCTCTGAGTTAGCTGCCTTTAAAGAACTTGGGATGCAATTTATTTAAAATGTAGGGACTGGTAGTCCTTCCTTCTTCCTTTTTTTTAACTTTTGACTCTGACTCTCTGGATTTGTCCAAGCAGTGCCATTCTCACTGCCCGACAATGACTTTGAGCCAGTGAAATAAGAAAATCATAAAAAATATTCCGTACGAGGCACAAACGTTCAATATTCGTACATCTGATTTGCATGTATTAAAGTTGTTTTAAAGGCAAAAGGTTTTGTTTTTTTAACCTTACTGCATTCTCAGCAATAAGGTAAAGCAGCAGCACCATTGGCTCCCCCTGCTGTCAGTCAGATCTTGGGAGTGGATGTGTGTTTGTCTATGGATGCACACAGCCCAGCTCAGGAGCTCACCTGTACAAATGCCCCCTCAGCAGCCGGAGAAGCAGCAGACTGAGCCAGCAGGAAACTCCAAAAAAAAAAAAAAAAGGGCAAGGGACTGCTCTGTGTAATACCATTGCACAGAGCAGGTAAGTACTGTATATAACTTTTACAGCTCCTGTGTCACCACCTTTTTCAAGACCACTTCCAGTGTGCAAATTATAGTTTTTCAGTGTGTAACCCTCTGACTGCCTACCTGTGTCTAATACACAGCCTGTAAGCATTCACTGTCAGTAGTTTTCTCTGGTGTGTGCAAAAATCAGTACCTAATTCTTTGAATGTTGCAGGATGTGCTATTGGTGCATTCAACACTTGGTCAAACCTAAGAAGAGAAAAATGAGAAAATCGTAAAAAACACGAGGCACAAACGTTCAATATTCATATAGTTCATACACAACTTTCGATATCAAATTCAGACTTTCCAAATGTAAATTTTGGAAAGGACAAACTCCAAAATTTTTCTTGTACAATAGCAGAATTAAGAATCTTCATTTAACTTGGAAGCAAACCGCATCACAAAAAAAATAAAAAATTGGGCTCAGAGCAGTTTCTATCATATTGTGCTAGTATGCAGTGATTACTGGCACATTATGACTTACCTGAAAACAAAGCACTCCCAATGTCGTGCTGTCATCGCTGTAGGCACCTCCATCTTCACCTGGTATTCCTTCCAGGTTCGTAGGCTTCAGCGGTATGAATGGCCGAGCCGCAATTATGTCACTCCTGCGTGCATGCGCGTCACTCTTTACAGCACAGGGCTCTGAAGGAACGGCACAGGTATGCCATTCCTTCAGCGTGCATGCGTCCATGATGTTACCGGCTGCTGCCAGAGTAAATGTCTCCTAAATGGTGCATGTTTAGGAGATATTTACTGTATCTATAGGTAAGCCTTATAGGCAAAATTCAACCACGGGAGTTTGTTTCTGACCGTACAGTCTTTTGTATCTGAAAGCCTTTATAAGAGAAAAACTGTTTTTAGATATTCATTTTTTTTTTTTTTTTTTGGATTTTTGTAGCACAGTAATAGATTTTAGCACCTGAAAAGTCTCAGTGCTTATTTGTTATTGCTCTCAATATGTATACAAATCAAGGGTCTCTTAGTCTTTATACCTTTACATGCTGCACAGGTAGAACTACTTCTCTCTACGTTTGTGAAGTAACATAGCATCAAAGATCTGCATGAAAAGTGCATCAAAGATCTGCATGAAAAGTGCTACAAAAAAAGCTCAGTTCACAGTAGTGCGACTCCCAGTGTAACTTTGGAGTATGACTTTTTATTCAACTGTTACTCTGTGGCACTCAAATCTCAAGAATATAATTTCAAAGTAGTGCAGGAGCTATTTAAAGTCGCTGCAACTTCAGTTGCATGTATAGGAATGAATGCCATTAAAAAAAAAAAAAAAAAGAGGGGGGCTGCCACTTGTCATGTGACTGTGTCGAAAGTCGCATGACAAGTCACATTTGTCACAAAAGTCACAAAAAATTACCTCCGATCTTTGTAAATCTTTCTGAATGTTTAAGTACAACCTGTTAACCATTTCTGGAAATTGGAAGCTGCTAATGTATAAATCAGGTGATTTCCTAAATGAGACATTCAGGGCAATTTATCTGTACTTGTTCTGCTTTAGGATCTCTGCTAACCTTGCAGTGTTTTTGAAACCCACATTAACATGTTTTAATACACCAATGCCTAAAATAATCACATGTGGAAGAATATGGATTTTTTAATTGCACTTGAGTTACTCAGGTTATTTTATTTAATTTCAGGTACTTGTATAGCGCTTTACATATATATCATACATTCACATCAGTCCCTAAATCTCAAGGGGTGCACAATCTAAGGTCCCTAACTTGCATTCATACATACACATACAAGGGCTAATTTAGACAGGATCCAATTAACCTTCCAGCATGTCTTTGGAGTGTGGGAGGAAACTGGAGTATCCAGAGGAAACCCACACAGGCAGAGGGAGAACATGAAAACTCCAGGCAGGTGGTGCTGTGGCTGGGATTTGAACCAATGACCCTACAACTGCCAGGCGGAAGTGCTAACCATTTAGCCACTGTGCTGCCCGTTTGTATAGTACTTTATTTGCTTGTGTGACACTAACAACTTGGTACTGATACCATCAGAAATGTATTGTACAAGATTATCTTTCTTATCTTTTTTTTGTTTCTTCTTAATAAAGTCTACATAAAGTTAGGTAACACTTTGAAATGTTTCAGACCTTGTTCTTCAATAAAATACTTCAAGCAGTCTGCAACATGTATGTGTGCACTAGATGTCGCTGTGTACATGAAATGTTACTGATGATAAATGAGGTGCTTCTGCCACCTTTTGGACAGTCTGAGAATTGAATGGGATAAACGAGCAGATTATGCATTAGAAACTCAGTAGCAGCAAAACCGACTGGATTTGCAGAATACATTACTGAGAATGCTGCTCCCCATATATAATCCAGTAGAGATTTGTGTTTGAATCAAATTTTCTATATAACTGAAATTTGCTTCCATCTACTTTCAATCTGTGTTTGAATCAAGTTTTCTATATAATTGAAGTTTGCTTCCATCTACTTTTGTATTTCTTTAAAGGATAAGTTCACCTTTAGTGATGTTACACCCATATTCTTCCCCACACAGCCATTTCATTCATTCACAGCAATCTGCGAATAAATGAACTACAAGTACTGTCTGGAACACTGGCAGATTGCTTGTAGTTCTCAATGAACTGCAAAGGTGCTGGTGAGCACTCTTGGTTCATTGATTCTTTCTGAACTTTAGTAACTATCTATCCATACGGGAGGTACAGGTAGACAGTTGTACTGCAAGTCTTCAAGAACCTGACATTGCACCTGTAAGCTGCTGATCATAGGTGCAATCAACTGCAGGCTCCTAAAGAAAAAAAAAATTACTAAATGCACAAAAACTCACAACAAAAATTGTGTTTAATTTTTTACAGGTGATCTTTTAAAATCATGAAAAATGAATGCTTTATCAAACTAGCATATTTATCAGACTCCTCTTATACCAGTCTCCTGTAATCCTTTTTTACAAGAGCACTTGCACATGGGGGGGGGGGGGGCACAAAAATGGCCATAGCAATGTGCTGATATACCGTCATTGTTCATTCATCCCACCAGTATTGTACGTGAAGACACTGAAGGTGCACACATATTGGTGTGCAGAGGAGAGGGCCAGCTGCTGGGAGAGCAAGACATAAGCCTAGTATTTCTGTGTTTTACACCACACCTTGTTTAAAATGTTCAAAGTAAAGCTATCAGATGCAAGCAATCCTTAGCTATACTGTATTTTAAATGAAACCAGGCACACCTCTAGACAATTGAATGCTTCCAGTTTTCTGTCACTTTAAAATGGTTTGTTTGGACCAAGTTGGTCTAGATGACCTCCACTAACAGATGTGTCCACTGCATGCTCTGTATAAGCTGTATGTAGCATTAGCTATGTACAGTATACAGTGTTGTGATCTGACAGCAGCACAAGGTCTTCCCATCACACTCCTGGATTAAAATTGAGTTGGGCTGAGCGATGTTTATCTATTAACCAGAAGCCTTGTATTTGTTGAATGAATACAAGGTTTCCTCTTGAGTTGGCTGAGGTAGAGAGATAAGCTGATAAAGTTACAATCGCCAACCCAGTCAATCAAAGAGAGCCTTGCACTCAGTATTCAGAAAATACAAAGCGTCCTGTGCATGACTGAGCTCCCCCGATCCAATTTCTGCCGGAACACAGTACTGTATACTGTATGTAGCTGAGGCTATATAGAATTTATACAGCAGGCACATCTGTTAGTGAAGGTAATACTTTGTTTGGACCAGCTTTGTCCAAATTATTTCAAAGTGGCAAAAAGCTTGAGTTCAGCTGTAATCTGAGTGTATGGTGGGTGAAGGGGGGGTCAGCTTCACATTGGTCTGTGCAGTCCATGACAATAGGGAATTGATCATTTAGGCTTGGGTGGGAGCAGGGACAACTTTAAATGTGCCAGTCAAGTGTGTGTGTGTATATGTATATATATATATATATATATATATATATATATATATATATATATATATATATATATATATATATATATATATATATATATATATATATATTACACACTCACACTCTTGCCTGACTGCATTGTACCAAGTGTAGCATTTGGTTGAGGGGGATTATGATGTGGGGTTGTTTTTCAGGGGTTGGGCTTGGCCCCTTAGTTCCAGTGAAGGGAACTCTTAAGGCGTCAGCATACCAAGACATTGGGGACAATTTCATGCTCCCACTTTTGTGGGGACAGTTTGGGGATGACCCCTTCCTGTTCCAACAAGACTGTGCACCAGTGCACAAAGCAAGCTCCATAAAGACATGGATGAGTGAGTTTGGGGTGGAGGAACTTGACTGGCCTGCACCTGATTTCAACCTGATAGAACTCCTTTGGGATGAATTAGAGTGGAGACTGTGAGCCAGGACTACTCGTCTGACCTCAGTACCTGACAAATGCGCATCTGGAAGAATGGTCAAACATTCCCATAGACACACTCCTAAACCTTGTGTACAGCCTCACCAGAAGAGTTGAAGCTGTTATAGCTGCAAAGGGTGGGCCAATTCAATATTGAACCCTACGGACTAAGACTGGGATGCCATTACAGTTTGTGTGTGTGTGTGTATATGTATATATATATGTATGTGTATATATATATATATATATATATATATATATATATATATATATATATATATATATATTCATGTATGTGTGTGTATATATATATATATATTCATGTATGTGTGTGTATATATATATGTATGTGTATATATATAATTTCTTATTCCGGGTCACAATCCTGCGCAATGTCCTTTTATCTCTTTCGGTCAGTTGACTATATTGACCGCTCTGATGCTTAACAGTTGAGATTTTGGAGCCTGATGAAAGTGAGGCTTCCCACCTATTGGCTAGGTGTCTCACAGTGGAAGCAAAAGAATGTTACTTCACTTCCACTTTCAACATGAAACCTGTTTCACACCTGCAAATCATAGTATTTCCATTATTGTTTGTCTAAACCATATAGAGATAGATATAGATATATAGAGATCTATCTATCTATCTATCTATCTATCTATCTATCTATCTATCTCTATCTGATTTAGACAAACAATAATGGAAATACTATGATTTGCAGGTGTGAAATGCAGTACATTTTGCTGAAGGTAAACCTACCTTTTTCCTGATATGCCTAGTTTGATTTGTCCAGGCTTGTAAAAAAAGTTTTACTTCTATATTTAAACTATTAAATAAATGTTCAGGCATATTTGGTACAAATCAAAGATCATGTGATATAAAAGTTGTGGTGTGTTACAAAAAAAAGAGGAAAAAATCCTGCTTGACACATGTTTGACGCATTCTCATGAAAATGCAGGTCTTGTAGTGTTTAATAGTAATGCTCCTAAAACACACCGCACAGATGTGAACTGGTTCTTGCCTAGCTTTAGAGCTTGAATCGGTCTGCCAACATCTACATTTCTACTATAGGTAAGCTGAAATCTGTTCTTTAAAAAATCGTCTTCTAGAAACCAAATTTAAAATACCCTTACACATTCAAAAGCTCCATGAAGGGAGAACATAATGCTTCCAGTTTGTCTGTCACAGTTCACTGGAATAGTAAGGTGTGTATGTAGTTGCAGTGTCATGGTCATTGCGTTTAATGAAATGTAGTAATATCTACATTTGTCCACTATGTGGCAGCATTGTTCTGTCAGTACAACTTTATCCATGCTTACCACCTAAAACTAGATCTTGAATCTTAAATGTTATCTTCAGTTTATTAAAGGGTTTTCCTTAAACCTGAAATCAGATTGTCACCTCAAAACATGTCCAACCATACAATCATGCAGGCTGTCTATCTACTTTTAACAACTTTTTTTCATTTTATTGTTAGTAGTATAGTGTTTGTACCATGGTAGCTATTGTTTAATGCAGAAGGTTTGGCTTTTAAGTGATTAGCTTTAATGGCTAACTTAAAGCGGAGCTCCAGTCTTCTGTGAAAAAAATAAGTCAGCAGCTACAAAAACTGCTTCTGATCTCCTAGGTGGTCAGAGCAGAAGTGGGAGCGGGTACCTGTCATAATCGGGTATTATTATTATTATACAGGATTTATATAGCTCAAACAGTTTGCTCAGCGCTTTACATTATAACGGGAGACAATACAGGAGAGGTCCCTGCTCCTTGGAGCTTACAATCTAAGAGGGAGGGGCTAGTGATACAAAAGGTAGTAACTGTGGGGGATGGACTGTTTGGAAGAGTAGAAGATTCCATTATTAGCTGAGGGCAGAATAGGCTTCCCTGAAGAGAGGTTTTCAGAGATCGCCTAAAAGTGAGTAGAATAGGCGATAGTCTGGTAAATTGAGGTAGGGAGTTCTAGAGGATGGGGGAAGCTCTGGAGAAGTCCTGGAGACAAGCATGGAAGGGTACCATGATAACTTGCATCATTTCTGAGTTATCCCTAAAACTTGTATCTTTAATAACTTGGCCAATAAACGTAATCACTTAAACACCAAACTTTCTGTATTTTATTACTAGGATGTCTGTTGTTCTAAAACATGTTCACGTGTTTTTAGTGGTAGTGTTTGATTCGTAACTTAATATATTGCATCAAAAATGAAATTTCCAAATTATTTGACATAAAAATGTTAGGTTTTTTTTCTGTGTGGTTGTTTTTTTATTTTTTTTATTTTAGAAAGAACTATCTTTATCTAGTGATCTGTAGATTGACTTGATTTGGGTGTTGAGCTGTTAGGGCATTCAGTGGACAGTGACATTTCTAGGAAGCTTTAGGTGTTTTGAATTCACCCAGAATTATTTCAGCCTTGTGTGGTTGATCTGAAGGTGCTGCTTTCACTTTGGATAGCAGGGAATTTTGAAGTGGCACACTGCTGAAATACTCCTTTCCATTGAAGTCCCATTAAATTCTGCATCTAACTTGGCTCCAAAATCTAAAAATCGAGCTTCTAAAAAGCAACTCTCTATGGGGGGGGGGGGCACATGGTCTATTATGAACTGGTCTTCCCACCTGTGGTTAGGGGCCAAGCTGTACAGTATAGTAGAGTAGAGCAAGGGCAGCTATCTGCACCGATCACAGCACTTCTGTCAGTTGCTCTGAGGGCATGGTAGTCTGTGTTGCCAGGCTTATATTGACCTGGAACAAGTACACAGAAAATCTGACAATCTGAATCACAAAAGTCTGACAGTCAGAAATTTTTGATCACCGTACTTGTTTCAGGTCAATGTCAGTACTGAAACCATTAGATCACCATGTCAGCCAGGCAGATAGCACTTTTGGAAGGGGGAGCTGTAGTTTCAGCCTATATTTATCCCAAGGAAAACCTGTCATGAGGCAGTCTTAGGGCTGTTATTGCTGATTCCCTCCTGGAAACTGGCTGTTTCTTATGGTGACCTACTAGCTTCAGTATTTAGAACTAATAACAAAACAAGCATGCAGCTCAGTAAAATCGAGTAATATCCAAAGTCGTTGGCTGTATGCTTGTTCCTGGTTACTGACCTCTTGAATGGTGGTCAACATTACAGCCAGGCAACTAGCATTTTCATAAGCAATTATCAGTATTGACCTTCATGGTCTCTTCTGACATATTTGCCGTAAATGAAGATGTACTATCAATCAGCATTAGGTGATGACGCAGCATTTCCAAGGTGTTCTGCTTATTCCTGCTTCTCTGTTGCCAGGAAATCCTGCAAGTAGAAGATGGGAATTGGATAGAGTATTTAATTTGCTTTATTGGAATGACTTTGTGATCGTTGTCTTGTGCTGTCATGTTCATGAAAAGTTTACCTGCCAAATGTATTTTCCAGATAAGTCTCTTGCTAATTTTACATCTTTTCTGTTTCTCTCCTCCCTTCCTCCTGTTTCCTCAACATTGGCATTGTGGAATTGGCGATGACTTCTCCTTTTGACTGGTTTAGGTAAGGAGCTTTATGTGTGTTGTATAAATAGTTGATGCTTAGAGAATTAGTTATTATAGTATATATAAAGTCTATTCTACTAATTTACACTTGTAAAGTCATAGAATTACAGACTTGCTCACAACTCCACCCTTAGTCTTTGCAGACATGTGGAATAGCTAGACATCTGTGTAGAAAGAAATTTAAAATCATTGCAATATTATCTTCTTAGGCATTAGTAGACCAAAGTCGGACCATTCGGTTGTATTACTGCTCATAGTGCTGCCTCATTTCTGAATGATCACACTTCAGTACTAGATCTCACCAGGAAAAGCATAACATCTCAAATGAAGTAGACCTATGTCTGAAAATACAAAGGAATAAGACGACTAATACAAATAACAGGTTCTCTTGATGACACTTCCCCTGGTCCTATGCACAGAAATGCTGGTCTGGTTTTTGTTTTTTATAAGCTCTGCAGGAAGCAAGAGAGCCATAGTATATAAAAGTGTGTTTCCTGCTATCAAGTCAACTTGTTACCTTTCCAAGTCTAGACAAAGCACAGGTGTTGGACTTGGTGTCAATGGCTTTGGGTGTTGATGGCACCAGTCTGACATCAGTTTAAAGCTGCTGCTGAGATAAGTGAGAATTCATTGTCAGGGTTTGACTTGCAGTCGCCACCTTCTTACCAGTATTTGACATGTTTCAAGAGGTTTTTGCATTCCCATAGACTTGTATAGGAATTAAAAGCCCACCTGACATGAACAAAAGCCTGTCAGCATAGGCCCTTAACATGAGCCTGTGATTTGCACAAAGCAATAAGAGCATTTTAAACTGCATGGCCTGTTTCACAAAGGCTTCAGATTGTATAAGAGCAGTGTGAACAGCAAGCTTTGGTAAAGCTTTTGCAGAGCTTTTAGCAAGCTTTGTTGAAGCATTTAAGTACGATTCGGCTCCAGTTTGTAAATGTTGAACACAGATCCTGAAGGGAGTGTTGATTGCTACTTTTAAACATGCTGCTGGCAAGCCTCAGCACTTTTTGACACTTGTTGAAGTCTGCTAGCAGCTTGTTTAAAGTGGCAGTCAGCACTCCCATTAGGATCTGTGTTCAACATTTATATACTGGAGCTGGATGGTACATTAAAAGCTTCAGCAAAGCTTGCTGAAAGCTCTGCAAATGCTTTGGCAAAGCCTGCTGTTCACACTGCCCTTATACAAGCTGAAGCCCCTGTGAAACAGAACTAACATTTATGATGTAGTGCCAGAGCAGCCAGGCATGTGCTCTGCACTCCCATCTGTTTCTATAGAAAGCTTTGGAGTATGAGCTTGTCCTCCAGACTAACTCTTCATAGAAACAAATGGGGTTGCAACGCACATGTTGTGGCCCGGCCAGGAAGATTTATGCAAACCAATATGTGGCCTCATTAGTGATCTCACTTGATCGGGCGCAGGTGAAAATTAAACTGGAATATGTAAAATTTATACAGACTAAAGAAGACTAGTAAAATTGCATTTTCAGTGCAGGTCATGAAGATGCAATTGTCTTTGCAGCCTATACAAAAACTACTTGGGAAGTCTATACCTTTTTTGTTTGTTTTTTTTAATCCCAAGAGTTATAATAGATTCTGTGTTCTGCGGTTTAGTTGGAAGAAGCTAGTGAGAACTGTGGGCAAGACAAGAGATAAGCCTATTCAGCTTAATGCATACTCCGTCTCCCACATTCTTGCTGAGATTTAGAGTAAAGGTAGCTGTTAACAATCTCACATGAAGGTAACCCAGCCATTTTATTGCTGTGGCCTGCTCACGGTTGGATTTGTACACTATGCAGCATTCCAGAAGCCCAGTGGAGCATATGGCCATAAAGAATAATGGATGTCTGTTCATTCCAATTACGCACATTTATACCTTACTCTGTTTTGAAGAATCTACTGCTTGTGTCACTATGCTCTCTCACACACTTGTTTCAAAGGAAGGGGGGGGGGGGGGTCTGCCTTTATTATAACCACTTGTGTAAATCTCAGTGTACTAATGAAGAAAGCTGCAGTCTGCATCTATTTAGAGGAGGACAAGCGCCTTTCACATGAGTGGATCGATCGGGTCCACCTGTCCATTTTTCAGTATTCATTGTTCTCTATGGGATGGCTCATGTAAATGGACATGTATTCGTTTACACCCACCTACATCTGATCTGATCCGGTCTGCCAAAAACAGATCCATTCCCCATCCATCTAGTGGATTGGATAACAGTTGGATATAAATGGACAGGCTGTCTGTTTTTCATCCGACCACCCCTTGGAGAACAGCAGGCTGTGTCTGTGTCCACTCTGCACAAGCTAAGCAGACATGGACCTGTCATCCGCCTGCTCAGCGGGCATCAGTGGACAGATCTGCTCGACTGAGTCGGCCCTGTGTTGAAGGTGCCATAGGCCTCCTGCACACTGGATGTTTGTCTCCTGTGCATGAGAGGCTGAAAGCTGTATGTTACACCAAGTGGTACTAACATTTAGGGCAGTATGCACCCAGGGACAAATGCTGGAACACAAGAAGTCTCTGTTCAGGGCATTTGTCCTGGGCACATGCAGCTCTAAAAGTTAGTAATACGCAATGCACATCCAGCCTCAACAACTTGCACTACCCCCCCATCCCGCATACAGGAACAGATTTAAGGCTGTTAATCACAGGCTATGCCCTTCCTGTCACCATTTTTCTCTTGGTGTTCAGAAAACTTGTCAGAAGTGACAGCAGAGGAACAAGGCAGCAGACCTAAAATTACACTTCAAAGTACACACTATAAAGGGATATGTTTTGTTCATATTTAAAGGATAAGTTCACCTTTCGTAACATTTTACACCCATATTTAGGGTTATGATCTCACCGGCTGACCGGCTCCACAGCACCGTGGTAGTTCATTGAGCCTTCCTGTCAGTGGTATCTGCTTGCTCGTACGGGATGTACAAGCAAGCGATCTGCTGATTGCTGATGCAATGCTTTAGAAGCTCCATAAACAAAAAATAATAAATGCACATTTTTTTACCTGCAAAAAAAAGCGCATTTATTTATTTTTTTCGTTAAAAGGTGAACTTATCCTTTAATGTCTGAGGTTAACAACCACTTTAATGGATTTTGCAGAAGTAAATGAAGAAATAGTGAGTGCTTGTTTGTAAGTAGCTGCTAGCATTAAGGTTGAACCTCTCACCTTCAAAATGAATAAAAATTAAAAATGAAGCGGTAAAATGACATAAAGTGACTGACATGAGTGCTTGATTGCGCTGAAAGTGATATAAAAATATACAGTGTATCGTCACAAACTGACGTATAAATATGTCAATAAATATATAGGTAAAAAAGTAACTTTTAGTGTTTGATGAAATATTCTGACTTATAATTAGCAATGTAAAATAAAGTCCTAAATTCCGTGGAATCCGTGCTAGTGATATCTGTGATAGGAACCAGTAATATGATTGCACTCACCAGAAGCACAATATTAAAGCGCATGTGTATATATTATCCTCTGTGGACATCTGGGTACAGGTAAGGATGGTGGAATCATCTCGCACACAGTCAGCACACAAGGCAACTTCAGACCTCTCTCACAGGACCCTCTCAGCATCCAGGAACAGTTCCATGATACTCCTACATCACTGGATAATACAGCTCAGAAACAAGGATATCTCCACCTAGATGAGAATGATGCAGCTTCAGTTGCTGTGATGTGGATATTCCAGGAGGCTTCAGGTTTATCTAGAACACACTGGATGTGTATTGGCTTGTCAATAGAGTAGCTGGCCACTAATGACAAGCCACTACACATCCACAGTGTGTTCTAGATTACCCTGAAGCCTCCTGGAATATCCACATTACAGCAACTGGGGCTGCATCGTTCTCATCTAGGTTGAGATATCCTTGATTCTGAGCTGTATTATCCAGTGATGTGGGAGTATCATGGAGAGGGTCTTGTGAGAGAGGTCTGGAGTTGCCTTGTGTGCTGACTGTGTGCGAGATGATTCCACCATCCTTACCTGTACCCAGATATCCACAGAGGATAATATATACACATGCGCTTTAATATTGTGCTTCTGGTGAGTGCAATCATATTACCGGCTCCTATCACGGATATCACTAGCACGGATTCCACGGAATTTTGGATTTTGCATAAGTGACTAACAAACTAAAGCTGAATTCCAGCTAAGGCTTTTTATGCAGTTACAGATTTTCTCTGTTGGGGTAAGGTTTTTAACCACAGTATGCGAATATAAACTGACCATTGTAAGCACCTCTGCTTGTGTTAAATGTATTGTCCCAGCCATCTGAGGACTTTGGAAAAATACGATTTACTGGCCAGATCACCAGGTAAATACGACTATGTGGGGGGACTGATAACAAAACAGACTGCTGTGTTAATGCTACTGGCAGCCTGCATCCGTATACAGTATGTAATTTTTTAGTTTGCCCATAGTTCTACTTTTAAAGGCCAAGTTCAAATTTTTCAGAAAAAAGCCTTTGAAGTTGAGGGTCTCCAGCAGGTATTTTATAGTCCGGCCATTTGGGCCTCCCTGGAAGCCTGACCAAAAATCTCTGTTAGCAGCCTCTACACCCGATCCTATTGCTACAACACAAAAAATCATTTTACACTGTCGGTTATTTTGAATATTTACTGTGGCACATTAACTGCATAGGCGATTTTCTGGAAAAGGTAAACTTAGCCTTTATTCTTTGAAGGTAAAAAGGAGTATATTAATCAATAAAAGTGGATATACTGTAGATTTGCTTTTATATAAGATGATTCATATACCAACATTGCACTGATTGTGCGTAGTGGAAGAGGACATTGTACATATTGTTAACTCGGTGTCATCCACAGCCGGAATTACTTGTTTATGTTCATTATGGAACTTTACCACCAGATGGTGCTAAAGCTCACATTTCTAGTTTATGGAGTGCTGTGAGCAGTTCTAATGCCGGCTGCACACTTGGCTGTTTTGTTAGAAGTTCTGGAACTTCTAGGCATATCAACCAGAGAATTTAAATAAATAAATATATAGTGTCTGCACAATTGATGACTAAATTACCTCTCACTCCTAACTGCTAGCATCCTTGTGAATCACTTCATAAAATTAAGAAATAAAATTAAAATAATGCACTGCACTTATCTACTGTAAATCCGCTACTAAACCATGTATAACAATTATATGTTAAAACATTTGGTATATTGTACCATACAAAATACACAGACCAGTTCCAATAAAGTGGAAAAAACATTTCACAAACCCTCCTCATAATCATAAATAATTAGCCTTCAAATGTTTATCCCCGTGTGCTTATATCGTCTGTGAAATTAACAAAAAATGACCGTTAATGTCACCCGCTGCCACTCACTGGAATATCTCACGGTGCACATTTAGGAGATATTCATTTGACCTACAGGTAAGCTTTATTATAAGCGTAAAATTAAAAAAACAGATGAACCGCTCATGGTCATAAACATGTGCATATTTTAGACATATCATAAACCAGTCCCATAATTAGTGTAAAAGAAAGTGCTTGTGCTCAACTTGTATTCAATATCCCGATTGGTGCTCCATTGTGCTCAACAAAAGGTAAGCTTATAATAAAGAGTGCTCCTGCGCTTATGGATATTTTCCACTCAACAACACAAACTAGACCTGATTGCAGTAGTCTTCCAATTGTGTAAAACTGTGACAAAAAAAAAAAAATACAATTAAAAAACAGATGAACTGCTCATGGTCATAAACATGTGCATAGTTTAGACATATCATGAACCAGTCCCATGATTAGTGTAAAAGAAAGTGCTCGTGCTTGTATTCAATATTCTGATTGGTGCTCCATTGTGCTCAACAAAAGTGCCCCACATAGACTGACACTCACCCTCATTCCATGACCACCCATCTCTAGAGTGGTCATTAACATTTTGCGGGACAATTCCAGTAAGCCAATGGTCCCCGGATCCTTTAGCCTGTGATAATCTATCCTTAAGGCGGTCCGTGACATATAAGGAACATTTTCCAAAAATGCCCGCCGTCTCCACAGCTCCGCAAGCATCAATGAAATGTGTTGCCATATACCCAAAGGTAGCAGTGTCCAGCTTCAGATGTTTGTCCGCTCCCAGCACACGTGCAACCCACAGACATGTCTCCTCTCTACTCCTACATTACCTCCTATGGTAATGTAGGAAAATTGTTCCATATATGTCATGGACCGCCTTAAGCATAGATGATCACAGGTTAAAGGATCTGGGGACCATTGACTTACTGGAATTGTCCAGCAAAGCGTTAATGACCACTCTAGAGATGGATGGTCATGGAATGAGGGTGAGTGTCAGTCCATGTGGGGCACTTTTGTGGAGCACCAATCAGAATATTGACTACAAGTTGAAAACAAGCACGAGCACTTTCTTTTACACTAATTATGGGACTGGTTTATGATATGTCTAAACTATGCACATGTTTATGGCCATGCACGGTTCACCTGTTTTTTAATTTTATTTTTTTTTATAATTTTATACAATTGGAAGACTACTGCAATTAGGTCTAGTTTGTGTTGTTGAGTGGAAAATATCCATAAGTGCAGGAGCACTTTCTCTTTATTTATTATAAGCTTACCTGTAGGTAAAAAAAAAGGGAAAAAAAAGGAAAAAAAAAAGTTTACTAACAGTTTAATCAGTGTTGTATTCCACTTCACACCCAGTGTCCCAAACTCACCAGAGATATTGGACCTGATGGTTGTGAGGTCAATATTGACCTCATCAACACTCCAGAGCATTTTTAAGACTGCTTTAATAATTTTCAACTATATTTCGATTGCAAAAACAAAAGCAGTATGATACCAAAGTTTTTCACAACAAGGAAGCAATTGAGACAGTATTGTGTTTGGCCATCATTGGAATGTAATAGTCTGCTTAATCTTGTTCCATTTTGTGTCCGTTGTCTCTCAAGGGTGCCTGTAGTTCATGAGGCAGTGCAATGCATGTCAGAAGGATTAGCTGTTACATGTTGAATGCAGGCTCCTAAATCTTCTGTATTTTACCAAAATCTTTAGACCTATGTTCTGCCTTATTGCTGGGTACTATAAAATCTATGATCACAAACATTTTGACCCATTAAATATACCTGCTTATATGGTAACACAGAGGGGCACACACAGCCAGAGTAGCACAAATGGTACTCCCAATAAATACTTCATTGTTGTGATGTAGTTTTCATTTACTCCCTTGGGAGGGGAGCTTGATGTCTGAGGTCATATTGAGCAATAACAGCTCTTGAAAGTGGTCATTGTGACATATGGGGACTTTTCCAACCTGTTAAAATTTTTTTCCTTGGTAAGAAGGGAGGATGATTCTTGGATATACTATCCAGAGAAAGGAATTATAAAAGTGCTATACTTTCGCCATTGTCATTGTTGGGTCTGGAAGTCAGCAGGTGTCGGCACTGGAGCAAACCATACAGAGGTATGAAAATATTGCTCTAATTTAATTTTTTTTCTTAAGAACTTATGCCTATGTCCAGCCAAGGAAAGGGGTTCTTACTTCTTTTAGAGAGTTTTTTTCCTTTCTGCTCACCTACATTAGTAGTTTGAGACACTATAAATTTGCATGCTTTGTGTTCTTTATCCGTAGTGGGTTGTAGAGATCCTTTCGCAGTGTTAAGATATAGATCTTCTTTATACTGTCCTTTATGAAATCTAATTACATAAAAAGTATCCCTGTGCATATACCTTAAGGCTAGATTCACACTGTTATGGGTGCAGAATAGTGTGTAACTATTCCTTCACCCGCAACCAAAATTTGCTGGTCTTTTGCAGATGTGCAGTTACCATTCATTCATTCTTGATGGCACCTCACACATCTGAAAACTCAGCATGTTTTTGGGTGTGAGAAATCGTATGGTGCAAAAGCACCATACGATTTCTCAGCAGCTTGGCCTTTAAAAAGGTGCAGAAACCTTTTTCCTGCACTTCCCGCCGGTTACAGCAGCCCATTCAAATGAATGGGCTGCTGTGTCCACGGAAATGCAAGCTGCAGCAAATGCATAGGTGTGAACCTAGCGTAATCGAGCAAAAGAAGTTTTCAAGATGATTCAGTCTGTAACATTGCACTGCTGGGGACTCTTAGGAAGTGGACAACACAACCCTCTACTGTTTGGAGACCAAAAGCTTCTGTTGGCAAGCTAGACTCTGCCCTTTCTGTCTTGCATGTAAGGATTGGTGGCAGACCATAGACTGTGGTTGCTTTGAGGGGAGGGAAAGCAGTAGTAGGTTTACATATACAGTAATACCTTGTTTTACGAAAGCCTCGGTTAACGTAATTTACGAATGAAAATCCATTGAAAATAATTCCTCGGTTTGCAGATTTTTTACTAATGTTTTTCACAATAGGAAGTGTATGTCAGTTCTGATTTTTAAATGCAATTGCCGCCTTTTTTTTAATCTTTCTTCACTATAGCTCACAACATTAGCTGTCACTTTCCCTGGGGTTACAGGAAACTTTGTATCTTTTAAGAAACTGAAAGGAAACATTGATAAATGAATATAGAATAGGTGAGCGCATAATTAACACACAAAAAAAGCTGCTAGCATAAAGGATAGAACCTCTAAATCCTCTGATAAAATTGATGTAGCAATAAGCAGCGCTAATATGCTAATAATCCAATAACAAGACATATAGTGAATGGATGCATGATAATATCCAAATGTTGCACTGAAATTATTTGATAATTTTAGTGCAATATTTGGATATTATCATGCATCCATTCACTATATATCTTGTTATTGGATTATTAGCATACTAGCGCTGCATATTGCTATATCAATGAAAGGAAACTTTGTTTCTTTTTAACTTGGGGGAATAAACTAAAATCTCTTTTAGCTGGAGGGGGAAAGTTACAGCTGAATTATTGAACTACTGTATAGTGAAGAAAAAAAAAAAAGCGGTAATTACATTTTAAAAACTGGCACCTGACAGCTGAGTGTAAAAGAACTGCCGGCAATTAAAAAAAATCATTAAAAATGGCATGGGGTCCCCCCTCCCATCCATTCCAAGCCCTTCAGGTCTGGTATGGATTTTAAGGGGAACTCCCATGCCAAAATGTGAAAAAAAATTGGCGAGGGGGTCCCCCCCCCTCAAATTCCATACCAGACCCTTATCCGAGCATGCAGCCCAGCAGGTCAGAAAAGGGGGGGGGTGAGCTTATCGGAATCTGGAAGCCCCCTTTAACAAGGGGGCCCCCAGATCCTGGCCCCCCCTATGTGAGTGAGGATGGGGTACATGATACCCCATTCTCATTCAGAAAACACAAAGAGTAGTGAAAAAAAAAAAATACAGGACACGGTCTTTTGACAAGTCCTTTAATAAAATAAAAATCTAAAAGAATGTCCCCCGCAGTAGATCCAAGGTCAATCACGATGTCCGCTGACCCGAAAAAAAAAAAAAAGGTTCCGTTCCCGACGCTGGCTGCCAGCCCTCTGCCTCTGACCTGGCTTGACAGTTCTTAAATATGTAAGGGGCGGGGACATCACGCGAGTGACTCTGCCCCATGTAACATCATTGATGTCATATGGGGTGGGTCACATGCTTGATGTCCCGGGTGGCCCCGCCTCTTACATGTTTAAGAACTGTCAAGCCAGCTCAAAGCAGAAGGCTGGCAGCCAGCGTCGAGAACAGAACTTTTTTTTCCCCCTCCTTTTTTTGGGTCGGTGGTGGTGGACATTGTGATTGACCTTGGATATACTGCGGGGGACATTCTTTTATGTTTTTCTATTATTAAAGGACTTGTCAAAGACCGTGTCCTGTATTTTTTTTACATTACACTTTGTTTTTTTGTGAATGAGGATGGGGTACCATGTACTCTATCCTCATTCACACGGGGGGGGCGGAATCTGGGGGGGCCCCCTTGTTTAAAGGGGGCTTCCAGATTCAGATAAGCCCCTTGCCCACAGACCCCCACAACCACCGGCCAGGGTTGTGGGGAAGAGGCCCTTGTCCCCATCAACATGAGAGCCCCCTGCCCCAAAGCACCCCCCCATGTTGAGGGCATGTGGTCTAGTTGGTTCAGGAGGGGGGGGGGGCGCTCGCTCTCCCCCCCTTCCTTCCTGACCTGCCGGTCTGCATGCTTGGATAAGGGTCTGGTATGGATTTTGGGGGGACCCTCACGCTTTTTTTTTTTTTTTTTTTATTGCTGGCAATTCTTTTACATTCAGCTGTCAGTGGGGAACCCCGCTGACAGCTGAAACATTAACACATGGTTGTCACTACTAAAATACTTCATGAGTTAATAAAATAACTCATGCAGTATTTTAGTAGCGTTTACTGTTTTTCTGACCTTCGGAACGGATTAATTGGTTTTCAGTGCATTCCTATGGGAAACAGTGTTTCAGTTTACGAATGTTTCGCTATACAAAAAGTCCTGCAGAACGAATTAAATTTGTAAACTGAGATAATACTGTAGAATGTTAAAAGAAAGAGAAACTGATATATTATAGTGGTATTATTCACGCTTTGTGCTTTAGCTATAGCCAAAGTAAGCAAGTAACATCAGTGGTATCTTGTAGCCATCAGTGTGAATGATCGTACAAAATTGATAAAGTCCACAAATTACAACTTTCTACTGGTGTGGCTTACTTCATTGAGGAACAATTGCATTGTCTATTTACAGATTGCTACTTCTAGTGATTGATAGTGATTTTAGTCCCGGGTAGGCTGCTAAAAATCCCCCATCTTGCTTTAGCCTTTTTGAAAGTGTAGCTCTGGCATTTCTAATAGTAATAACATTGTTACTACCAATGGTGACATTTAATAGTCTTGTAATTTTCATAATAACGTAACTGCAAGCACAATGTTGGAGTTTTATATTTAGTTGTTTATCTTTTTGAATTTTAACCACAAAGATCCTTCCATTCTGCGCCGTGCTACTTAGTTTATCACTACTAGTAGCAGCAGAAGCTAAAGTCCGTATTGTGGTGGGGGGGGGCATGCCACAATATGTAAGTATGCACAGAATACTTGCAAATTATAGTACATTTACCTGCCATAGCACCCCCTTGGGTTTTGTGACATCCGTACTCTCCCTCATCTCCTCATCTTTGGTCATCTTTCACTTGTCCAGGATGATATAACGCGTTAATTTATCCCGGTTACCCAAGGCATGCGTGCATTTCAGAAGAAAATTACTTGTAGGTAAGGCAGAAGATTTTATGGAAGAAGAGGCATACCCAATATCTTCGATAAATGCTTACCTGCTTAAAATGTTTTAAAAATACACTTTAGTTCTGCCTTAATATTTCTTCTCTGACGATTTCTGAATCTTGCAAACCTTTACCTATTCTTATAGGTATGCATGACTATAGGTGTGTATGTCTGTCTTCTGGCAAGCCAGGCTGAATTCACTGCTTATATAAATTTAATGCCAGGGTACACTAATTAAATAAAGATTACATATTATTTTCTTGCTGGGTAGCACGCAAGTTTTTACCAAGTCCACCCTGTCATTTAAGCTAGTCCTCGTTTTATTAGTCATTTGCACCAAGAGCACTTACAGATTTAAATTTGTAACGTGTTCTGTCATTAACTTTTTTTTGTAGAGGTGTTTTGATCCTAAAAAAAAAAAAAAAATTATTTTGCAACCATGTGATGTGAACAATCCGTATGTAGACTCTGAATCAAATCTTACTTGGACACAATTATAGCTTGTATGTCCTTGTTGTGTTAGCGTGTCTTGTTAGGTTAATTGGATGCAGTAATTGATGCATGTGCATCTATGATATTTATTTTTTCGTCTAAAGTAGAAAAGGATGTAGGTACGCTATATGAGGGAGGTGAGATTTCTGTTTATATTTTAAGCAGCACGATAATCATATGTTTGCATTCAAATGTGTGCATCTGTTAACCTTTTCAAGCATATGGAAACCCCCACAAATGTAATATTACAGCTTATCCATCCTTCTGTGTGATGGCTGGCTGAACTTTTTTTCTTTTTTCAGGATTTAGTTTTCACTTGGTAATCCTGGCAATATTTATTATTATTATACAGGATTTATGTAGCTCTAACCGTTTCACAGCACTTTACAAAATGGGGACAGACATTACAGTTACAATACAATTGGGTACAAGCGAAATCAGAGGTCCCTGCTCATTAGAGCTTACAACCTGAGAGGGAGGGTCAAGTGATATAAAAGGTAATAACTGGGGGGGATGAGCTGGGAAAGGTTTTTGGGGATCATCTAAAGATGGCTAGATTAGGAGATAGTCGGACAGATTGGGTTAAGGATTTCCATTGGATGGGAGAGGTCCTGGAGGTGAGAATGGGAGGAGGTGACAAGGCAGATAGAGAGCAGGAGGTCTTGGGAGGACCAAAAAGAGCGGTTTGGTTGATATTTTGAGACCAGGTTAGTGATGTAGCTGGGGGCAGAGTTGAGAATGGCTTTGTAAGAAGTTAGTATTTTGAATTTTATTTGTTGGGTCAGCATAAGCCAGTGGAAGGATTTGCAGAGAGGGGTAGCAGGCACTGAATGGTTGGTTGGTTGGTAAGGTGGATGAGTCTGGCAGCAGTATTCCTAATGGACCAAAGGGGGGATAGCCTATGTAAAGGTAAACCAGTGAGGAGTGCATTGCAGTAGTCAAGACAAGAGATAACCAGGGAGTGAATTAGAAGCTTTGTGGTGTCTTTGGTTAAAAAAAGAACTTATTCTGGAGATGTTGTGGAGGTTGAGGCGGCATGATTTGGACAGGGATTGGATGTGGGCCTGAAAGATCAGTTCAGAGTCCAGAGCTAACCCTGGCATGCAGGGGACGGGTTGAGAGTTATAGAACTCCTCTTGTCCCAGGTTGACAACAGTCACTGCACTGTATCTATGGAGGAACAGCATTGTCACCGTAGCCCAATCTCCTGATTAAGACCAAAAACATTTCTTCCTTTTAATATACACTGTATAGGAAAAAGGTGTTCTGTAGTTCACCAAAGAGAGTTGTTAGGTTGAAAACATTATAAATATAAATAAACAGCGCAAATTTAGATGATTAATCAATATAATAAATCATATAAAATAGGTGCATAAATTATTCGTGTTTGCCCTTAATCTTAAACGAAAACACCCAAAAGTCCATGTGCTGAAAACATAAATAAATAGTTGAAATAAAAGTGCAAACTTCTTTTCTTCAAAAAATACTTTCACCTTCCACCAGTGCACAAAGCAACATCGAATACACTCACCAGAACTTGGTGAGTAAAAGACCTTTAAGGAATTTTTAGGGATCCTAAACCCTCTTTGGTGCCACGCTAGGGAAAATCTTCACCCTCCGAATAGACTCCACCATCCAACCAAAAGAAAAAAACTCACTTAGCATAATATTGTCACACAATAGTAACTTTTTCCAAATGGAGATTAAGGCCACTCACATGTTAAACACTTGCTAAAGGCATGTTTATTATGTATAAAAGGCTTCAGTTCCAGCAGATATACAAACTTTTTCCTTCCAGGACTCTCACATCCACAGTGGAACAAAGACAGGACTCCTCTTAGACCAAACAGTGAACCAAGATGGCTGCTGGAACGCACCGCTCAGCGTGCGTTCCACTCACCGGAAATGACGTCAGGCGCATGGAGTGTGGACCGGAAATGCGTCAACGCGTTTCGCCCCGCCCATAGGGCGTTATCAAGACACCCATCTCCCGTCCTCACTGACTTAAATATCAATGGAATACCCTCCCCTCCGATTTAATTGGTCAGACCACCTCCCAGGATAATTTCAGAGGCTGCTCCTCCCACTCCAAGACGTGAGAGACCTTTACAAAATGCCGATCAACATAGCAACATAATGAATTCTGACAATTAATGTAAACAATTCCAATAAAAACAATATCTTTATAGTTTAATATAAAAAATGTATATCTATCTAAAAACAGATTGCAAAATAAAAATAATAAAAATGAAATAAAATAAAAAAAATATAAAAAAAATATATGAAAAAAATATATTGAAAAAAATATATATTGAAAAAAATAAATAAAAATAAAACTAAAATAAAAATAAAAAAGTGAGGACGGGAGATGGGTGTCTTGATAACGCCCTATGGGAGGGGCGAAACGCGTTGACGCATTTCCGGTCCACACTCCATGCGCCTGACGTCATTTCCGGTGACTGGAACGCACGCTGAGCGGTGCGTTCCAGCGGCCATCTTGGTTCACTGTTTGGTCTAAGAGGAGTCCTGTCTTTGTTCCACTGTGGATGTGAGAGTCCTGGAAGGAAAAAGTTTGTATATCTGCTGGAACTGAAGCCTTTTATACATAATAAACATGCCTTTAGCAAGTGTTTAACATGTGAGTGGCCTTAATCTCCATTTGGAAAAAGTTACTATTGTGTGACAATATTATGCTATGTGAGTTTTTTTTTTCTTTTGGTTGGATGGTGGAGTCTATTCGGAGGGTGAAGATTTTCCCTAGCGTGGCACCAAAGAGGGTTTAGGATCCCTAAAAATTCCTTAAAGGTCTTTTACTCACCAAGTTCTGGTGAGTGTATTCGATGTTGGTTTGTGCACGGGTGGAAGGTGAAAGTATTTTTTGAAGAAAAGAAGTTTGCACTTTTGTTTCAACTATTTAATTATGTTTTCAGCACATGGACTTTTGGGTGTTTTCGTTTAAGATTAAGGGCAAACACGAATAATTTATGCACTTATTTTATATGATTTATTATATTGATTATCTAAATTTGCGCTGTTTATTTATATTTATATTGTTTGTGTTTTTACGATTGGCACAGCAGCATTTTTAGAGTGTTATTTGGAAAGTTTTGGCGCAGGAATAAGTTTTCTTGTATAAACAGGTTGAAAACATTGTTCAAGATTTTAGCTCAGCGCACAAAGTTTCAAAGTCACTGGGATTGTAGCACAGTCGGCAGGTATTTTTTTCTTGGGTCAAGACATAATTTTTATGCATCTATCTGTAAGGTGACAGCATTTGTCGGTATACTGATACAGGAAGGAGAACATTCTTGCTGCTTTCAGATGACTTCTGGTATAATAAAGTACTGTATATAGTCAGTGTTGACCCGGATTGACTGCAACTGACCATGACATTTCTGTGATCTACACACCATTGGACAGGTTGGATGACTTGTAGGAACCTAATGCAGTTCTGTCTGCATGCACTTTAACAAGTGAAACATACACTTTTAGTATACAAGTACAATATTTGGGTAATCTGTAACCAGCACATATACAAATGTTATTTTATCCAGTTCCATAGTAATAGGTATTTTATCATAAGATGAAGTGATCTTATCCCAAAAGGCCCAAACCCAGGAAACTGAGTCATCTTTGGTAATACCATGGACTAGAGCCAAACCAATGTCTGTAAGGGATACATTTTCAGACCATGCAGGTATGTACTGGTACAGTCAGGCTTGGCAGTGAATGAGACATGCCAGTTTGGGCCAATGTGATATACTAGTATTGTCATTTTTCTTTGTGAGACCTGTCACTTTACATAAAAGTTAGGGCAGGCAGGGACAATGGGGGCAAGCATAGCATGGTTCTGATTTCTTGAATCAGACAGCTGAAGAAAGCAGATCTTTGTACTTCAGGCATATTCAGTTGTAGCTGGAGGCTGTTTTCTAACCATCTACAATGCTTTGCCCTTTGACTAATCCAGTTTGTTTAAGAACTGAACTGGTTTTTAATATGCCTGAAGTGTACGTTTGCACATTGCTGAGCAATGTCTTATGTTCTACTACCCGAAATTACCCTTGTTTACTGGCCCTCTGTACTATTATGCAATGAAGGTGCTAGTAACGGGTATACACATATTTGCATTATAGAATTTTGTGATCTTAAGTGTTTTTTTGGATTTAATCGTAAGTTAATAAAAAATTTGAAATGTCCTATTTGGAAAGAAGTGGAGTGATGCTTTAAACTTTTTCGTTCTAGCTGCATCATTTACTTGGGTTTCTGGAATGCACATAGCATGAGCAAAATGTCAAGGTGTGCTAGTATAGGTCCTGTTTTTCTGCTTTTCTTATGGGTTTGATGGATGTTCCTACCATTTATCCTTTCTGCAAAAAAGACTTATTTAAAGTTTGGATGATCTCTGAAGGTTTTGAATTAACTGCTGACATGCAGTATTCAGCCCTTCAAACTTTCTGTGTATGCCTATATCAACTCTGCATGTGCAACCATAAACTTCTTATCCAATCCACTGTTGGGTATTGCACGTATTGTATATAGTTACTGAAACTTTGTGTATAATGTAACTTTCTTGTACCCACCATTTATTGACTGAAAGATAAATCTACCTGCTAAGGGCTTGTCAGACCAGTACACATGCTTTGTATAGGTGTGTTGTGTTTCATTTTTGAAAGGACTTAATTGCCAAACTTCAAGTCAACCCACCTAAAGTAAGCCTGCAGAACCTTTTACTTACTTGTTACAACTCAACACAGTGGAGTACACAAACTATATAGCAATTGGATTTTCCAGTCCAGGGGTCTTTTCTAAAAATGCAGCAGATTGCATTACATAACATGTGGGGGTTGATTTACTAAAGGCAAATATATTGTGCACTGCAAGTGCAGTTGCTCCAGAGATTAGTAAATCTCACGGCTCAAAGAATACCCAGTCATATGCAAGGAAAATATAAAAACACCATTTTTGCTTGCTCTTGATTGGATGATAGAAATCGGCAGAGCTTCTCTCACTTCAGAGTTTCCCCTCAGATCTAGAGCAACTGTGCTTGCAGTGCACAGTGTATTTGCCTTTAGTAAATCAACCCCAACCCCTTTTTGATCAGAGTATAGCATCAAGTCAATTAAACTCCTGGGATATTGATCTGGTCTGTTAAGTAGCAAAGGGAGTTGTTAATAAGTTTCAGCTGCTTTGGTGTTAATAAAATTAACAGGTGCACTAAATGGGCAACAATGAGACGACCCCCAAAACAGGAATAGTTTTACAGGTGGAGGCCACCAACATTTTTTTTCTCTACTCATCTGTTTTTCACTCGCTTTGCATTTGGCCAGGGTCACTGTCACTACTGGTAGCATGAGGCGATACCTGGACCCTACAGAGGCTGCACAGGCAGTCCAACTCCTCCAGGATGGCACATCAACACATGCCATTGCCAAGAGGTTTGCGGTCTCCCAGCACAATCTCAAGAGCATGGAGGAAATTCCAGGAGACAGGCAGTTACTCTAGGAGAGCTCGATAGGGCCGTAGAAGATCCCTAACCCATCACAGGACCGGTATCTGCTCCTTTGGGCAAGGAGGAACAGGATGAGCACTGCCAGAGCCCTACAAAATGACCTCCAGCAGGCCACTGATGTGAATGTCTCTAATCAAACAATCAGAAACTGACTTCATGAGGGTGGCCTACGGGCCCTATGACCTCTAGTGGGCCCTGTGCTCACTGCCTGGCACCATAGAGCTCCATTGGCATTTGCCATTGAACACCAGAATTGGCAGGTCCGCCACTGGTGCCCTGTGCTTTTCACAGATGAGAGCAGATTCACCCTGAGCACGTGACAGATGTGAAAGGGTCTGGAAAAGCCGTGGAGAACGTTATACTGCCTGTAACATCCTTCAGCATGACCGTTTTGGTGATGGGTCAGTGATAGTCTGGGGAGGCATATCCATGGAGGGACGCAAAGACCTCTACAGGGTAAACAATGGCACCCTAACTGACATTAGGTATTGGGATGAAATCCTTGGACCCATTGTCAGACCCTACGCTGGTGCAGTGGGTCCTGGTGCATAATAATGCCCGGCCTCATGTGGCGAGAGTATGCAGGCAGTTCCAGGAGGATGAAGGAATTTTATACCATTGAATGGCCCCCACGCTCGCCTGACCTAAATCCAATAGAACACATCTGGGATATCATGTTTTGGTCCATCTGACGCCGCCAGGTTGCACTTCAGACTATCCAGGAGCTCAGTGATGCCTTGTTCCAGATCTGGGACAAAAATACCCCAGGACACCATCCCTCGTCTCATTAGGAGCATGCCCTGACATTGTCAGACATGCATACAAGCACGTGGGGGCCATACAAACTACTGAGTACCATTTTGAGTTGCTGCAGTGAAATTTCAGCAAACCGGACTAGCCTGCTGCATCATTTTTTTTCACTTTGATTTTTGAGGAGTCTTTGAATTCAGTCCTCTGTAGGTTGATCATTT
Organism: Staurois parvus; assembly: GCF_062004578.1. NCBI lineage: Eukaryota > Metazoa > Chordata > Amphibia > Anura > Ranidae > Staurois > Staurois parvus. The sequence goes on along the minus strand of NW_028317813.1, from coordinate 405,171 downwards.
TCATTTCCATAAAATAATGGGGCATCCTTACGTTCCTAACACATTACCCAGTCCTTATCAGTATAGATATCCAGCATGATATTTTCTCCCATAGAGATGTAATGTGTTTTCAAAGTGTTCCTTTCATTGTTTTGAGTAGTGTAGTTGCCAGTGATGTGACTAGAAACTCCAGAAAGTGTTCTGCATTCTTAATTCTGTTATTTGCTCATGATTCCCCTCCACAAGGAGGAATTCTCCCTATTACATATGTGCTACATGTTGATATTCATTTTAAAGAAAAAAAAAAACTTAATAGACACAAACATACACTAATAGTGTACTGACTTTGGCCTTAAATGGATTGTCACTTTGCCCATTCCCTGCTTCTCAATCTATCTTCTATGCCATTGTTCTTTTGGCGCAGAGTCCAAATCTGGCTCCAACAGAGGTATGGCACAGAGGAAGATGCCTTGGTGACAATGTTTGGGCCTGGAGATTAGCTGCACAGGCCTGAGCACTGCATCCTGGGAGGAAAGGGAAGAGGTCACATGCTTCCAGTATTCACAAGGACCACATTTTTGGAGCGGTATATGAGCATGGAGGATAGTATCAGTGAGTGTACATGTGGGATATTTTTTTTTTTCTCTCCTAAGAGAACATGTCATTTTGTTTGAATAGGCAAAGTGAAAGTATTTTTTAATTGTTCACACCATGTCTAAGCTGCGTTTTTTCTGCACATACATGCCATACATGTATAATGTGAACAGGGCACATACATAATAGTTGTATAGTGTGCACAAACATGCACCATTTTGGGGTGTCAACAAACCACAGAACAACACTAAAATGATGAAAATTCAAGACTTTGTTCAAAATGACATGGTGTTTGGGTCAAAGGATACCTTTAGCAGTGATGTTTTAGAACTGTCCTTGTACATAGGCTAGTTCTTCGCTGTCATTCTAAACCAATGGCTTAGCATGTTGTGGCAGGAAGTATTTATGATGGACAACCAGGCAGCAGCAATGGCAGCAAACATATTTGCTCTTGGTAGAGGTATTCCAACTGCAGGTGTACCGTTTTGCTCCATTTGTAGTAGATTCTGCTAGGATGAGATAACATACAAGCCTGTGAACTACAGCAATGTAACATTTTGCAGAATTGGTCCAAGTGGAATTTTAGGCTAAGGCATTAAAATGGGCAGACAAGCAATATTTTTAATGCTTTGTCTCTTCTGCATTAAAGCTACTTACCTGCCTGTCCGCTCCTGTACAGTGAGTCGACCATGCCCAGATGACTGTACAGATACAGCAATGCCGAATCCAACAGAACATCCCGCCCGTGCATACACGGAAATGGCGTCATCCCAGCCTATGATAGTGGCTGGCAATCGAGACACGGAAGCTGGCCTCCCAAAGATGTGAGCGGCCGGGTGGGGAGCTTGAGGACTCTGCATCGCTGGAGCTGAGGTGAGTATTGTTTCACTTTAATGAATGTTATCCAGTATATTTTTAGAAGAAAATCTTCAGACGGTTAAAGAACCTAAAAGCAATTTTTTCCCTCAAAATGCCTTTTTTTTTTTTTTTTTTTTAAATGCATCACTTAAACGGTTTATACTCATTATTTGTAGATGCATTATAAATAGATTTCTTTGTACCACACATAGTGCAGTGCATCCATATTTCTCAACATCAGCAATAATGTCTACTTGCAGTGTTTTAGTTATAAGTTGAACACTAAGGATGTTAGTTTTCAGAAGGATACTTTTTGTATCATTACAGAAAGTTTTAGTCTAACAAATATGGGGGTAGTATTTCATCTAAAGGTTATACATACATACATACATGCATGCATGCATGCATGCATACATACATGCTATGTTTTAGTTATTGTCATAAACAGTTTACCAACTACATGTCACCTTTTCCTTGACAGAGAGGAGTTCTGTGTTCAGTTATTAAAATCTTTGTGCCTCATACAAATTCAGAGGTAGCTGGTATTCAGCATTTTATGTACTTGTAGTTATATATTCACACAATGCCAAAGAGTTTTACCCATGTTGGAAAATTTCAAAAAGGAAGCCCTCCTTTATGTTTTCCCTACTCAGCATATAACAGCTGTCAGTGGAGGCGGATGTGAGTAATGAAAGAATAAAGACCGCTCCCCAGACCTGTACCATGAAAAACAAGGTCAGCAATGGTGGTTCCCATTAGAGATTCCCTTTAGTGTGAAGTAGACATAGACAACAAATTGTTCTGGTGTCACGTTTAGGAGATCAGCAAATTTACATATTTGAAGGCCTTACAGTTTCAGAAACATCATTATAAATGATCTGTAGAGATTCTGAGCAGCTCTGCTATTAGACACCATAGAAAAGTTTACACTGGGGTTCTGTAACTATAAAAACTAACATTATGCTTAGTGAGTCTAAAGCTGGCTATGAAATGACTAGCTTATAGAGGAACTACATTCTCCGTACAGTAATGGCATGAAGTTCATCCGCCCAATTTGTACTGGTCATTTTGTCCGAATAGGCTATTCATTTTAAACTAGAAAAGCAACAATTTCTGGGGAAATTGTGTGAAGTGTTCTTGCCTCCACCAGTAGTCTACAACTGGAGTGGGCGGAGTAACTGGGTGGAGTGGCTTGTCACTCTGCTGCCTGCTCACACACCTGGGTTCCTATGGCAACTCACTCTACAGCAAGGGCAGAGAAGAGCTGTTAAAAACAAACTGCTCCAACTTGCTCACTTCACTGGCAGTTGCCATCTTCAAACGGTGGTAGTTTAAAAACTATAAATCCTACACCGAAGAGCTTTATATTGAGAATCACAAGACTCAGACCTACATTTTGATGCATAGTATGTCTCTGAAATATTAAAAATGAAGGCACAGTCGCAGTTTAGAAATTGCCCTTCAAATTTGAGGTGGCTACAGTGGAGTTTCAATGAACGTCAATGGGCGGCGTGAGTTTCAAACAAATTGTCATATTGTGAAAACTATCAGGACTATGGCTTAGCCGTGGACATTTTTAGTGGCAGCAGGGATAGCTGAACATCTTGATATAAGATTTGTGTAGGTAGGCTTGAAAATGAGGGAGTGATGGCAGTTTAGAAATCATGTCCTGATTTTTCAGCTCACACTCTAGCTTTTGTCAGCTCCCACTCTAGTTTTGAACATTCCGCCAGTCATTCCTATGGGACCAATTTCACCACAAAAACGCTGATATTTTGTGAAACATTCGGCGAAACGTTCCACAAAGTGATAACACACCAATCGGGAACAATCCGCACGTTTCTGTATATTACTGTCTATGTAGTGTAAAAACTGGAGGAGTTAGGGTGGTAAATTTGGCTATAATAATAAGAATATATATGTGAGATAACAGTAAGTGGTCTTGCCATGCAAGAACACTTAATAAAAGCATGTGTTTGCATGTTAAATTTGAGCCCCATTGTGCTGGCGGCCATTCTATTTAAGGGCACGTGAAGCCAGTACCTGCTCTTTCAGGATTTGGTGCAGATGGCTACCCAGTATGCATCTCTAGTTCTGGAACCTGAGCAGCAATTACACTGTGTGGTGCAGAAAGTATTCTTAGGATGCCTGAAGACTCCTGGGATTGAGAATGCCAATGTCCCAGGAGTCAACAGGCAAATCAATGTGTCGTCTGTTGCCTAGGCGGCCGAATTTGGAAGCCATCAGAAGATTAAAATAAAGGTATTTATGCTGAAAAAATTTAAAATTAGCCAAACATAACATTGCCTGAATATTAACATTAGACTAAGTTGGAAAAAAGGATGAAGATCCGCTTTAAGTGGCTAGTGAAGTTATCCAATATAGCCACTAATGACCAGGGCACACCAACAGTTTGTAGCTGCATAAAATAAAATGCAATAAACTGCTTTGTAGCCAGCAGCTCTGTAGCTGTCTACAAGCCCAAGAGAAAATAATTGTAGAGATTTGTAGCTGATACAGATGTCTTCTTCAGATTTGTTAATTTAATTTGTATTCAGACCTGTAAGGTAGTTAGAAAATGCAGTATGTAAAAGCCAGTCTTGGTGACAAGCTGCTTCTCAATGCATACAGTGCAGCGAGTATTGTCACTCTTGGACAGTAAGTTTGTTAATGGCAGGATCAGCAGGTCAAAACAAAGGGGAATAAAGTGTGTGTGTGTGTGTATGTATGTATATCAGGGGCGGACTGACCATTTGAGCACTCGGGCACCGCCCGATGGCCCGGGGTCAGTAGGGGGCCCCATGAGATGCCCCTGGTACCTTGCATAGGCTTTTTTGGGTGTAGTTTGAGTGTGCGTGAGGACACAGGGGCCCCATGATCCCCTATTGCCCAGGGGCCCCATGAGTTGTCAGTCCGCCCCTGATATATATATATATATATATACATACTGTATGCAACTACAATACATTACATTTTTGCTTTTCTATTAAGATACATTCTAATACACGTGGGGTTGATTTACTAAAACTGGAGAGTGCAAAATCTGGTGCACCTGTGCATGGTAGCCAATCAGCTTCTAACTTCAGTTTGTTAAATCAAGCTTTGACAAAATAACCTGGAAGCTGATTTATGTGCACAGGTGCACCAGATTTTGCCCCCTCCAGTTTTAGTAAACCAACCCCATGGCGCATATTTGTTTTTTAAAACGTGCAATGCAGTCGGTTTGTCTTCCAGCACTCCCAGCCATTCCTGCACAGTTGGAATATGTTAAGCCCTCCTACATAAGGCGTTGCACATTATTTTGCACAGCCATGACTTGTTTTTAGGTTATGTTCATCATGATGATAATGCTTCAAGACAGGGACTTTCTGCACAACTGATAATTACTAGTGACTGGAATGAGTCGATTTCCTTAACCTGTTCAGTTCTGGGTGATCCGATTGCTTTGCTTTTTGCATGTTGTGCAGCCGTATGTCACTGAAGGAAGCCTTCCATCCTAATTCTGACTAGTCAATTGGGGTTAACAACCTAAAGTGCAATGTAGTAACAGATTCCTTGTAAGTGGATTATAAGGGGAAAATCTGTGCCAATTAGTAACGTGGCTCCTCTGGGACAGAGTGGCAATTTCGTAACTGGATTAGCCCACCGTTGAAAGGAGTGAGCGCCTGTGCTTGCTGAGATGTGAAATCCCCCAGTCGTAAAGATTTTAATCTCTCTTGATGCTTTATGTAACACAGTGGTCATGTGACCTGCTGCTTGTGTTGTCATCATCTGCCCTTGTTTCCTTCTCTTGATCTTGAAGCAAGCCAGGCATGAACATCCCCGCCAAACATACAGGGGCTGTGTGTTTTAGTGCAAAAATATTTCCCCCTCCCATTTTGCATAGGAATCACATCATGCTGAACACTGAGATGAGAAAAGGCAGCCCTAGAAGATTTGTGAAATGATACAGCATGATGGGCTCACTCCTGAGCTAGTCAGCAGGTTTATGCTCGAAATCTCAATGCAATGGACCCTTCGCCATAGCCTGGGCTCTTCCATAGTGACAATGAAGGTGCTGGTCTTGGAACTGGAGCAGCATCTCAAAAGGTATTTTCATATTTAGGCTTCCAGTGTTTCGTCTAGGGCAGATGCTGTTTGGCTTAGATTAAGTATTCTAGTTGAACTGATGATGAATGAAATACAGTGCATCTTGCCTGTCTTTGGGTTGTTACCTCTTGTAATAAACGGCTGACAGTTGCTTTGATAAAATAATGCCCTTGGTGTTTATAGGCTAGCTGCTAGGTGAGGAAGTCTTTAATCTCTCTGCTCATAAAATGTGGTTATGGTAAAGGATTAACTGCCTCCTTTTTTTTTTTTTTTTTTTTTTTTTTTTTAAATTCCAGTTCTGCTTAAAGGTTGAAACTTTCGAAGTGTTTGCATTTTCCTGAAATGTCACATTGGTGTAAAGGTTTTTCAGAAGGCTGTGTAGCAATGTGGAAAGTATATATTCTACTCTCCAATGGAGTTACATAGCAAGAGCAAAAGGCTGTTTGATTTTATGATGGCAATGTTGGCATTTGTCTTCAGCGATACAGCGTTTTCCCAGTATCTATTCGATTTATAGAAATAGAATGCAATGTAGAAGTTCTTCATGGTTTCAAAGCCCAATCTTTAGAACTGTATAAAGTATACCAGCCATGCTGTTAAATTTTTGATGTAGAAGTCTATTAATTTTGTTCTGAATTTTTTAAATCTTTCAACCAATTTTAGGAGGTTTCAAGAAGAAGAAATGTTGGCACAAGCGTAATAAATATTACTAGTACTGATATAGTAGGGTTGACAGTTGAACTTTTGAGACCAGCAGGAAGTAGAACTGTCATTTTGATGCAAATAAAATTTAGTTGTTGCATTTTCTATCCATCTCCTAACGCACCAAATTTTCAGATTGGTAAAATTGACCACGTAGTAGGATTTTTGCACAACTTTACACTGTAAGAGGCTTATGCTCGTGCACATAAATACCTTCTCCAAGAGACTTATCGTTCTCGCGCTCTTTTCACATCAGCTGCATTTTATGTTTTCATGGATTTAGCTGCATTTTACTAGAGAAACAAAATTGCTTGGGCTTTGAAAAATACCTTTTCAGTGTCACTTGATCTCACCACTGCACTATGGTGCATTGTTCTGGATAGCATATTTTTGGTGAATGGAGCTGTCCTTTCCTAGTGGTCATTCAAATGAAGACCAATAAAAACTCACTGCAACATCCACTGAAGCAAGTGTTTCAGTGTATCTAGAGAGAGTAAATGTTTAGGTGTATGCACATGCTGTGTACCTGTGCCAATGTGTGTGCTTCATAAACTTTTTATTTTTTTATATTGCTTGTAAAAGATGGTTAATGTAATCACATGAAGTGTCTTACAGCACATAAATAGTTCATGCCATTCAATATTTATTAGCAACAAAAAGTCAGAACTGAAAAGTTTAAAAGCGCCACGGTGCCAGTTCATAGGAGCCAAATAAGTAATTGGCCTATTAAAAAGAAAAAAAAAAATCAATGTTTGTTTTTTTTTCTTCTTAAACCTCAATGTTACCCTTTTGTTTTTTTGCCATTCCCCTTTTTGGTCTCTCTGAAACTAGTTTCTTACTGGTGTCCTGACTTTCATATCTTCAGGGCTAAGCTTCATCACAATCCGTATTAGCCCCTGAGGCACCTTAAAGTGATTTGTAAACCCTCACCTTGTAAAACAACCCATTAAGTTTTATAAATGGAAAAGAAAGGAAAAACAGTTGTGTATATATATTTAAAAAAAAAATGTATATTTTCCCAACCTTTTTTTTTGTGATCACATTCCCTCTGTTCTCAGCTGCAAAAGAGCTGGGGGAGGAGAAACTGCAGAACACCAATCTTCCCAGTGAAAGACTTTTTTTTTTTTTTTTTTATTTGGGGGGGGGGGGGGTTGTCAAGACATATCTAATCATTGGAGGAGAGCAGAATGAGTTCCCAGCATAGCTAGAGAACTGACCACCCTATGCTCTCATGGAGAGCAGAAGGACTAGCAGGAGCACCAGGGATTTCATACAAAGAGAACAGGATATTTTTTCATACAAGCACAGCAGGCACATATCAGGAATATTAAATGTTGGGTGTTCATATTCTTTAAGATATAGCTGTTCCCTCGAATTCTATCTGGAGAGAGAGAGCCAAGTGAGAATTTAGCCATATTGCTAAGGTGGATTTGACATTCAGACAACTTTTTGGCTTCGGTCAGGTTTGCATTCATAATTGAGGCTATTTTAACATCCATATCCACTAGTATACAAATATTCTCAAGAACCAGTGATCTGCAGAATTATCTGAAGATACCAATACACATGAGATGACCATTGGCTGCTGTGACTGGTTTAGCTGACAGCGTCTTGTCTTTGAGGTATCCACACACCTATGGCCATGGCTTGTCATGGGAAATGATAAGTTTGGAACATTTTCTGATGGCTGTTTTTCCTATGGGAGGTGTCAGCAGTAAGCTTCTTGCACCTTGCTCCATAGACTGTGGTTCATGTTAATGACTCAGATGGCAGTTGGATTGTGTATTTGAGGAATTTCAATGTTGTTGGAGAGGCCACAATATGATAAAGAGTAGTCAAAGTAATTTGGGAACTGCCATTGGTAATTTGTTAAGGTTGCATATTCCAGTACTGCATTTCCTATTTTCTTACACATGACATGGAAGAAGTCTGTGAATATCAGATGCCCCAACACCTAATGTCCACATACTTCTTTATGAGTTAATGACCTAGAATGAGTGAAGAAAGGGTCGGAATAATGTTTTAAAACTTGCACCTTCAAAAAATTTTTTAGCTTCAAGATTTCTTGTGTCCCCACAACTAACAAGCAAAAAGGCAAGATAGTTAATTAAGGAAGATAGTTGTGCCTGTCTCTGGTTCATGGATTATATGTGTCCCTTATGGATTGGAGTTGGACAGTTTGTAGCCTCCCTGGCGGTATTCCCGAGTGTAGCTCGGGGTAAAGTTTCAGCACCACAAGCGGTATCCCTGAGCTACACTCGGGCTTACCATGCGGCGCTGCTTCGGGATCTGTTCTTCACTTACTTTGTCCTGCGCTCCCGCGATGTCCCTCCTGCAGCGTCCCCGGCAATGTCCTCTGGTGGATGCCGTCATCTGGGTTCCGTCCCCTGCGAGCGTCGGGACGTAGGGGAATGGAACGGCGGGAAATTTGAAAATGACAAACTGTGATTTTAGTGTATTGAGTGAATGTCACTTAGTAAAACATTACTGTATCAAACCATTTCACATACATTTTGTCCCTAGTGCTTTGTCCTGCGCCCTGCCTGCATTTTTACTGTTCTTTCTGCCTGGAAACTGAGAAATGTCCATGGCGTCCAAAATCCAAAATGTCCCTTTAGGTCAAAAGCGGTTTTAGACCAGCTAGAGAACAGCAATAGTGAATCAGAACCACTTGCAGAATTGAGTGATAATGATTCGTGGGGATATTCGTCATCAGACACTGAAAACGATTCTGCGACTTTGCTCAGTGATGTGCGAACTTGGCGCTATATTTCAAATTTCAGTGTTTTTGGTTTGATTACATTATTGAATTAAATTTATTATTATTATATTATTTTTTTTTATGATTAGTTATTAAATTATAATTTATGATTTCGTGTTTCAAATTGTAACATACCCAGGATGTTTACTAGACTTTTGTTCGGACAGATTTCAGTGAGTTATTCCTAATAAATACAGGCCTACAATAAAAAAAAATACATATTTCCATGCAAAAAAAATGTACCGCTTTGAGCACAGAAATATGGACATAATCAGACCGCTAGGGAGGTTAATATATAACCTCCTGTGATTGCCTGCCTCATACAAGTGTAGCCCACTAGTTTGGCAGTGCTCCCTGCAACATATTGATCAGCTGGATGGTAACTCCTTCCTGTCAGTTTCTACCATAAAGGCACTCAACGTAAACAGGTTCCACTCAACATCATGGGAGACCACTGCAAAGATATTATGGTGGGCTGCTTGTATGATGCCGTAGTCTGTTGAGCAGTTAACCGCTTGGATCCCCAGATGTGAAAGGTGTTTTTTCTTTTTTTTTCTTTACACCATTTCTAATTTGGCTAATAGCCACAAGTGTACCAACTCAGGAGTTCAAGTGCAGATTTCTTGACCCTCGGAGACGGCATCTATCAAAAACTGAAATAGCAGATTGTTCTAACCATAAAAACATGACAGCCTGTCGTGACATTTAGCTGGAAAATTTGGCATATAAATAACGCACCATTACCCAGGGGGCAGGCTGTAAAAGGAAATCCATGAGTATACCCATGAGATTAGTTTATTGCTCAGTAGCTTGGTTATGTGTACTGCTCTGGGTTGTATGTCCTTGCTGCACTGTTGTTACTACACAAATAATTTGTTTGGACTTTATTTTTCAGTTAATTCAAGGGGCAGCACAAGCCATGCGACAATCATACGATGAGCTAGGATTCACAGCAATCACTGCTATCATGTCATTCTGTCTAGACACACAATATTTTCGCCTCTGCCTTCTCACCTTACAAAGTGGGTTAAAGTGACACTAAACGCTGATTTAAATAAAAATTTATTCAAGTAGGTAGTAACTCAAAAAGGTAAATTCTGTTACGGTCAGCCTCCTCCAAACCAAATTTTTTTTTTTTTCTTTTTTTTTAATCTCCATTCTCCATGGTCACACAGTATGTAGGAACGTAGAACATGGCAACCTCCCTCTTGATCACTTCCAAAGAATACTAGGGACTTTGGGATTAGTAGTGTACATAGAAAAGTGCACATGACCAAAACTATTGTGCTGTGCACTGGTCATTCCAAACAAACAGAAGTTAGGGGGGAAAGGAGAGATTTGGGAGTTCAGAGGATGTTACAAGGCAGATAGAAGGTAGGTGGATTTGTAGGGATAATTTTAGAGACTAGAGGATATTGATAAGTATCGCTTTAAATGACAAAGTTTCTATACTGCAGTGATAAATCTCTCCTTTTCCCAGAACACCTACGCAGCTGCAATTTCTGTAATGTGCCAGTATACATTACAGTTTGTTATTTACATACAGCGCCTCAGGCCCCAGAGATAAGATATTGAAGTGAAGGAACAGTGTACATTCTCATCAGAATCAGATCAGCCCAAAATGCCTATGTCCATTGTTGTGCAGGACATTGGTTATTTTACAAACCATTTTAAACCTGTACTCTAGACAAACCACTAATAAACATATACGGTATGTATGTTTACCTGTGAAAGAATTTCTCATTTTGTCCAACCAGTTTTGAGATTTACACAGGGATTTACATTACGGGTTGTGACCTAATTAACGTTTTGTACTGCAGTGTAAGTTCACCTTTTCACAAATAATGAAAACCAACACCCCATCAACTCCACCTCCGTCCCTGGTGTACTTACCTCCGTGATGGCTTAGCTGTCACTACTCATGCAGTGGTCTGGGGATTTGAAAGCCCCACTCTGCTTCCCCTTCTTTCTCGTGGCTTCTGGGATGAATCTAAGCAGTTCCATTGGTAACATGCTAGCATGTGGCCACTTTGACCAATTGGAATCGCTCCGCTGTCAGTTCAAAGGCAACCCTCACTATTTCCTCTCTATTTGAAGTGTTTCTAAGTGACACATCATTCACATCTCTGCTTGGCACGCTGCCTTGTGGTTATATGCAGTGCCTTTCAGTGCAATGTGGTAAAATGCTTCTTGTCTGTGTTATGCCGCAGCTTACCACACCTGGCTGCATTGCAGAATTTATATTTTATTTATATACACACACGGCGTTCAAGTCAAACAGGGACTTTTTTATTTTTCAGGTATAAAAAGGGATGCTAGTGGTACTACACGCAGTAGTAAATGGCAAGTATGTCTTATTACTGCTAGGCGGCACGCATGTCATAGGCCAGTCCAGAGACTGTCACCCTAGGTTTACACCTGAGCATTTGATAAACGCAGTACAGTCCATTTAACATGATTTCCTATGGGACATATTCACATCTTCGTGTTTTTCTTTTTTGGAAAGGGTCAGGGAATTTTATGAACGCAGAAAGTTGCGTTTTTGGTTCTATGGATGTCAATGGAAATACTGCAGAAAAGCATGCAGTGCATTTTTGATGCGTTTTGTAATCGGTTTTTGATGAATTTTAAATCTGTCTAGCAACAAGAAGAAAAAAACGCATAAACGCAGGTGCAAAAATGCAACGCAATGCAGAAACAGCTCAAACGCAAACTGCATAGTTGTGAACCTAGCCTTAATCAAGATGGCAGACAACAATGTTAGTGTGTGCATGGAACAGCATGTGGTGATGAAGTTATTTCACTGTGCACGAAGGTGTAAAACCTGCAGATGTATACAGAAGACTTCAAGCATGGTGATGAGACGCTCAGCCTCCGTAAGACGTTTGAATCGTGTTAACATTTTAAAGTTGGCCGTACGTCCATCGGTGACGGTCCCGGCCGTGTGGTTCCCAGCCCACAGCAGTCATTCCTGTGAACATTCAGCACGTGGAACCCCAGATCCTGCATAATTGACACATGACCTGTCATGACATTGCATAAGTGACAAAGTTTTCTGCGGGAAAGGTGAACACAATGATGGCGAAGTGAATCAGGATGTCCTAAGATGGTTCAAACATACTGACAAACCTTTCTATGCCAAAGCTTTCTAGGCATTTGTTAAACGCTGGGATAAATGTATCGGGAGCATGTTGAAAAATAAATAGTTTCCACTCCTTGAAATTTGTTTTTTTTATTCTATAAACTCAAAAGTGCCAGTTTGACTTGAACAAGACACATACACACACACTTGCCAAAAAGCAATGGGACACCTGCCTTTACACGCACATGAACTTTAATGGCATCCCCGTCTTAGTCCATAGGTTCAGTATTGAGTTGCCCCCCCCCCCCTTTGCAGCTATAACAGCTTCAACTTTTCTGGGAAGGCTGTCCTCAAGGTTTAGGAGTGTGTCTATGGGAATGTTTGACCATTCTTCCAGAAGCGCATTTGTCAGGTCAGGCACTGATGTCAGACGAGATGGCCTGGCTCACAGTCTCTGCTCTAATTCATCTCAAAGGTGTTCTGTCGGGTTGAGGTCAGGACTCTATGCAGGCCAGTCAGGTTCCTCCACCCCAAACTCAGTCATCCATGTCTTTATGGACCTTGCTTTGTGCACTGGTGTGCAGTCATGTTGGAACAGGAAGGGGGCCATCCCGAAATTGTTCCCACAAAGTTGGGAGCATGAAATTGTCCAAAATGTCTTGGTATGCTGACGCCTCAAGAATTCCCTTCACTGGAACGAAGGGGCCAAACCCAATCTCTGAAAAATAATCCCCCCTCCACCAAAGTTTACACTTGGCACAATGCAGTCAGGCAAGTACTGATCACTTGGCAGCCGCCGAACCCAGACATGTCCATCGGATTGCCAAACAGAGTAACATGATTCGTCATTCCAGAGAACACGTCTCCACTGCTCTAGAGTCCCAGTGGCAGCGTGCTTTACACCACTGCATCCGATGCTTTGCATTGCACTTGGTGATGTAAGGCTTGGATGCGGCTGCTCGGCCATGGAAACCCATTCCATGAAGCTCTCTATGCACTGTTGTTGTGCTAATCCGAAGGCCATATGACAGTTGGAGGTTTTTAGTTGTTGACTCTGCAGACAGTTGGCGACTTCTGTGTGATCCAGCATGTGCTTAGATATATAAATAATCTATCATCCTGTGACTTTTGCTGTTTGTAGAGCTCAACTTTAATTGTGCTATTGGTGACATCTGCGGGCATCTGTTGGTATGAAGGATATTTTATATTTGAAGGTATACAGTAAATTAGAGTATAAGCTCATTTTAACTTGTATGTCTCAGCAAAAAAAAAAAAAAATCAGTACATTTCTGAAATATATGCACGTTTTTCCATGTTTTATCACTTTACAAACTGCAAATACAAGAAAATACCTGTTTTTTTCATAGATCCAGTGAGCAGCTGTTTAAGCTGACAAAACTAGGCCTGTGCTGCACTGGAATCCCAAGCAGTGTTGTCTGTCCTGCCAAGTTCTTCTCTGCACTGTTTGGAATTTCAGATTGATCTACTTAAACCAGAAGTTAGTAGCTCACTGGATTTCTGACCAGATAATCAGGTATTTTTCTCTATTGACAAGGCAAAACACACAGACATGCATGTATTGCAGAAATGAATGTTTTTCATTTTGTCCCAGACATATATTTAAAGTCACTTTATGGGACTTGCCCATAAAGTGCAAAGTGACAGTGCATCTACAAAGCTCCCTTATACTTACCTTCCTTATCTGAACTCTCTTGCATCTTCTACTCCTTTGTAACCAGTACAGATATCGGCTATAAGCTAACATGCACATGAGTTTGGCAAAGTGATGGTGTCTGTGTTCACGCTCCTCTCCGATTCATTTGTCCAGGTAATGGGTATCCGAGAGGAAAACTTCCCAACGGGAGACACAGATCGCAGTTGAAACCAGTTCCAACTGTGACCACACAAGAAAAGGATACGTAATCCTCTAATTGAGTATAAAATGGCATGTAGCTTTTGGGATGCAAGGTGGGGGTTGCCCATTTGTTTTTAATGTTTTAATTTAGATACCAAATACACTTTGGGATAGATATATTTAAGCTACAATTTTTACAGAAGGTCAAGGTACAGTAAAGGGCTGTTGTGCCAGGAGGAAGAGAGCAAGATTTTGATTGGTTATCTATTAAGAGAAACTAAAATTCACATTCAAGAGCTGAAGAGTTTTTTACTGCCTGTAGAAGACTAGACAAACAGAATTGAAGGCTAGCCTCTAGGGGCAATAACCCCCTCCTCTAACTATCCTGCCCAGTTTTTATTTGTGTCCTCAAGGAAAGGTTCTCCCTTTTCCTGCCCATGTCCATTCTACTATGGCAGTGGGTGCCTCTTGGAGGCATCAGGTTTGTAAGGTTGCAACCTGGGCTTCGGCTAATACCTTAATCAGATTTTATAAGGTGGATGTGTGGGCATCTATGGATGCCAGGTTCAAATGCAAGGTGTTGTAGGCAGCTTTGTGAGCTTTCCAACTCCTTCATTTTCCAGGCTATCAACCTTATCGAAAGTCTAGAACATAAATGTTGATCTTGTCAGAAATACAGTGTCCTTTTCTCCTTTTTTTTTTTTTTTTGTTAGCTTAACAAGCAAAAAAAGCAGTGTTGTCTTCCGTTTGTAATTCCTAGTCTGGTCAACCCCTGGTTGCAACCATAGCTCCCTCTAGAGACACGGTTGGGGAGTGAGCATAGCAGCCCAGGATGTGTGTCTGGCAGGATTACAGATAAAAATAAAAAGGGTAGCCATATTAAAAATGTGGCAAGTACAGGATTTTGACACAGTAGTGGGAATGCAGCCTAAGGTCTTTTGCACACAAGAGTAAAAAAATTACTTTTTTTTTTTTTTTTTACTGATCTGAACTATGGAACAATGCACACCTGCTTAAAAATCAGTTATACAGCGATGAGTACAGAGCTTTAAAAAAAAATATTAGAAAATTTAACATTTGAGTGTGGCAATTTACACCCATACGCATGTATACATGCATATATTGCAACACTGGCAACTAGAAGAGGATTTGGAAGAATTTTATGCATGTATATGCACAAGTACATTTACGTGTGTGTGTGTATATATACAAGGTCTTTACGGAACATTTTTACTCAGGATCTTTCTGTCAACAAGATCCTGAATATACACATTAGTAAATTTTATTCCGTTCATATGCAAAAGGCCTAAAGTTCATTCACACTACATTTTTTGTTTTCTGTTTAAATTCTGTGGCTATCGATCAAACCAACAAAAGATACAAAGTATCATGGCCACAGATGCACCATTTTTTTCTTTTTAACCATTAAATGAAAAATGATAGTTGACATTGGCTGGTCACAGTCTGCAATAATACTGTTTGCTAAGCTGCTGTGGGTGCATGTGCATATACATTTTATACCACTTGTGAGAAAGGTAGTCAATAAAGCCAAAAGGATGATACTTTGTTAATGCTGTGTACCCTTCGCATGCATGCAAAAAATTAGGTAACTCACAACAACCATTCATTCACCATTGAGTGATTTGACGAGCAAACATAGTGGTTGGGTTATTGCCATTACGCCTGCCTGCCACAGCCTGCAAGCCCTTTTTGTAGTGAGAGATCATATTTACACCAATTTGGAGTAGATTGCCACTAAAAAAATCTAAATGTATTTTAGGCTCTGCAGTTACCCTTACCATTCATCACATCACCACAATAGAGGTACCTGGTAAGGACCCTTTTCTGACATTTCCGACATTAATAGGTGCTTACTCAGGCCTGTTTAGCACGTGATCTGCAAAAGTATGAGAGGTGTTCTTAAACCAGCCTTTTCCAACATATTTCCCCAAAGAACCCTTTAAATCATTTTCATGTTCTTTGGGTATCCTTGTTAAATTTTTTTTTTTTATCTATATTTAAAATAAATATATATATATATATATATATGTGTACAGTCACATAATGTCTAAGAAAGTTTTAAATAAAATAATTGAGGCTTGGCTAGTATATTTGACACCATAGATCGACAAATTTGTTACCAACTCCCTACAAAATTTCTTATTGGCTCGGCACAGGACAGAGGCAGAATATTCATAAACTATAGGTTATAGGCATCAACCTTCAGGTGATTGAACACTAAAAAAGCTTTAGAGCACACATCCCCTCAGGCCCCTCCGCTATAACCCTCTCTGTGAGTCCTCCGTTCGGTGCTAGTGTCTGAAGGTAATGGAACGTTTCCTCCATTAAGAAAATCACCCTTAGCTTAACTAGTTTTTTTTTAACAATTCTTCAATCAAGCCTTTGCTGCCATCTAATGCTAGCACAGAAGCCATGTAAAGATCAGCACAACTTCAAAGTTAAGCCTTAGGAGCCATACCCGGACCCTATGCTGTGGGGACAGCCTGCAATGGTTGCTTCAGGCGCTGGATCCTGCATGGGTGTTCATCTTGGCACTGGTCCATCTCTGTGGAATCCAATCCCTGTAGACCCCTTTGGGTGTATGCCCACCATGACAGGTGAAGTCTGGACTTTAGTTACAGTCCAGCATTGTGGATGGGTAAGACAGGTTTACCCAGCATCTTTTACCATTGTTAAATCAGAGCTATGTAACCGTTTACACAGTGAGGTGAATACATTACAAACTAAGCAAGAGTCTGCTCTAACGCTGGTCTCAATATCTAATTCTAGCTCCATTTCAAGCATGCAACCTATTTGACCAAAGCAGATTTCTTGGCATCTCTGTCACATATCCTTGGACAGATTACAGCTTTATTATAGCCACCTCTATTCAGGCCCCCAAAACACTGCACCTCTACTCCTATTCCTGTTTCTCAGCTGTAGTTAGGATCCTGATATGCCAGTCCCTGAGGGCACAAACACAGAAGGGAATGAAGAGAATATTGAGAGGAAGCTGCAGAAGATTTTCTCCCCAGATTGTCATAATATTGAAGAGGAAGCTTCTCACAACATGCTTGCTAACATTGAAAAGCTCTTTGCATCTGTCCACAAAAGTCTTGGCTTTATGCAACTTGACTCTCCTCTGTCTCGCCAGCCCTTTGGGTACAAAGAGTTCTGCAAAATCCTGCCAAACATTTCCTGTTCAAGAACAGATAGAATGTGCAGTCTATGACAATTGAGTCATTCCAGAAAGGATTTTCACTCCCCCAAAAATATTTACTGAACTCTGTCCAGTGGAAAAAGTGTTCTCAAAGAAGTTGGCTATTCCTGTAGTTAATTCTGCTATTTCTGTCTAAAACATCTTGCTGTGAAGATTGTGCAGATAAAAGGTTTGAGACACTCCTAAGGACTTTCTTTAATATTGCAGTCGCAGCTCTGCAACCAGAAGTTGATGTAATTTCAGTATGTCAAACTGCAGCTAACTGGACTAGGACAATGGATAACCAACATGTCCCTGTATTTCAGGATCGCGTTGTGTCACAGCATTTACAGCAGTTACTTTCTGTTCTGCTTTTCTGTGTAGATGCTCTGGAATATGTCATGAGACAGATTTCCAGAATGGCTTTACCACTTCCCATCTGTAGGCTGTTTATATTTGGCCTTGGGTTGAAGGGGTTATATACAGATCATGACTGCAGCTACAGTCATGTTTCTGGTATTGTTTCTCTTTTGAATAAAAGTGATCCAAGTGGCTTTACAGCCACTGGATCACTTTTAAGGTCAGTGGAAGGGGGTGTCTCTGTTTGATCAGATGCTTTGGAGGCCAGAAGAGAGATCTGTGGTCTAATAAACCCGAGATCTCACCATAAAGAAGTTCATTCCTTGTGATAGTAATAAAGTTGATTAAAAATTAAAGGTACAGTGTAAAAAAAACAGACAAACATTTAAATAAGATAAAAAAAAATGTAAAGTACCCCCATCCACCGTGCTCACGCACAAATGCGAACGAGAGCGCACCACACACATAATGTCAAATGCCAATAATTCTAGTGCCAGACCTTCTGTGTAACTGTAAACTGGTAACCTGTAAAGGCTTTTTTAGAGTCGCCTATGGATAATTTATTGTACTGTAGTTTGTCACTATTCCACAGGGATGCACAATTTTAAGGCGTGACATGTTTGGTATCTTTTTACTCAACATAATATCTTTTATGTAAAAAAATGGATATTATATTGTGCTTGTGTTCGTTAAAATTCAGTGTATTTTTTTCCAAAAAAATTGAGAAACTGCTGCACAAATACTGTATGACATAAAAAAAAATTGCAAAACTCATTTTTTTTTTCTCCAGTGTATCTGCTTAAAATATATAATGTTGGGGGTTTTAAGTAATTTTCTTTTCAAAAATATGCTGATTTTTGCATGTATGAGAGAATTGTCAGAATTGGCTCGGACGGGAAGTGGTCTCCATTAACATGCGCAGAATCTTATGGCTAAAAGCTTGGACAGCTGAAGCTGTTTGCAAAAGGCACCTCATATGTATGCCTTTACAAGTCATATGTTTGTTTGGTACAGCACTTGACCAATTCATTAAGAGGTCACAGGTGGAAAGGTTTTCCTTCCACAGCGAAAGGTCCCAAAGCCATCTTCTTCAGGAGTCCCTAGATCCTCTAAAAACAAAGCACCTGTCCACTACAAAGCACCAGGTTTCAGCTTCAAAACCTAAGTTAAGCCCTTCTTTTCGGCGCACAACTTGGCCTATCTGTGTCATTAAAGTGATATTAAAGGATTTTTTTTTAAATAACATCATACTTATCTTCTGTGTGCAGTGGTTTTCCACAGAGCAGCCCGCATCCTCCTCTTCTCAAGTCCCCCACCAGCACTCCTGGCCCCTCCCTCCTTTTGGGTGCTCCCACAGCAAGCAGCTTGCTTTGGGGGCACACGCTGCTTTGTCACACACACAGCTGTGGTTTAGCCCTGCCCCCTCTCTTTTCTCATTGGGTCACTGGCTGTGATTGACAGCAGCACCAGCCAATGGCTCCTGCTTCTGTCTCAGCCAGCGAGGAGAGGGCGTCCTGGGATTGCCAAGACTCCAGTGCACATTGCTAGATCGGAGGGGGCTTGGGTGAGTATTAGGGGGGCTGGTGGAGCTACTGCACAGAGTTGGATTTTTTTTACCTTCATGCATACAATGCATGAACGTAAAAAACCTTGCGCCTTTACAACCACTTTAAGTCTTTCCCAAAGCCCCTCTTCATGATGAAGGAAATGTGGGGACATCTGTTACAGCTTGCATCTCCCTGGGTCACAGACAATCCAGACCTGTGGGTTCAGTCTGTGTTTTCAAAGGAGTACAAAATAGAGTTCATCAGTCTTTCTCCTCTCAAATCCACCAAAAACTGACCAATGACTTTTAAGTTTGCAGAATGCCATGAACTATCTTCTGTCCAAGGAATTCCTTTTGCCAGTACTGCCATAAGACAGGTTCAAAGGCTTTTACTCAAAGCTGTTTACCGTGGAAAAGTCCAATACGGGTTATCGTCCTATTCTGAATTGAAAATCCCCTAACAAATTCCAAAAATTTTCATTGGAATCCACAAGGTCAGTAATCTCCTCACTAAGCAAAGGAGAATGCATGGCATTTATGGACATTCAAAATGCCTATCTACATGTTCCCATTTCCCACCTCATCAGTGTTTTAAACTCTTTGCATTGGCACGCAACCTTCCAGTTTGTCACACTGCCCTTGGTCCATCCTCTGCTCCAAATTCACACATGTCTTAACACCTCTGCTTGTTCTGCTCTGAACGTAAGGCATCCAAGTTGCAGGCGACCACCTTCTGAAAGACCCCTCTCCTTTCTGGCTATGAGAAAATATCTACAAAAAATTCACATGCTCCAGGCCTTTACACCACCTCCACTTTTTTGAAGGGGCAGACCATGCCACAGTGGTGGCGTACATCAACTATCAAGGGGGTTACCAGGGTTCTGGCTGCTTTGAAGAAATCAAACCAGATAATTTCTTGGATAGAAACTTGCTGTACAGAGATCTCTCCAGTTGGTAGTTGAGAAAATATGTTTCATGTTGTTCACTCCTAGAATGTGGACTATCAAGGAAAATGGGCTCTTCATCCAGATGTCTTAAAGTGGTTGTAAACCCTTACATGTACCCCATGAAATGACTGGCCTTGGGTGATGCAGATTAAACTAATCCTCCTGCATAAATTGTACCTGTCTGTCTGCAATCTTCTCTTCTCTACATCCATTCAAAGTCAAGAATTCATAATGCTTCATAAAAAGGGGCAGAGAGCTGAAATTACATATTGCAGAGCTCAGGGAGGAGCATTCTGAGAGCCAATTGGAGGGAAAAGACCCATCCCCCTCCACACAGTTCACAGGAAAAGAGCTGAGACTTATCAATCTGCTGGAGGTCCCTTCCTCTCCTGTCACCATTATTCGCTTGGTGTCAGGAAAATTTGTCAGAAATGACACATGAAGATAGCAGAGGAACGAAGCCACAGACAGAACTCATACCTAGTTCTCTTTATTGAGACAAGTACACGTTATAGAGGGACATGCTTTGTTCATATTTAATGTCTGAAGTTTATAACCACTTTAAGTCTAATTTGCCAAAAATGGGGGCGTCTGAATGTGAGCATCCTAACCACTGGATTCAACAACTAATTTACTTCTGTTACCAGAACCAGGGATCCCCTAGCTCTAACCTCGGAAGCCTTGCTAACCCCCCGGTCTCGGTTCAGTCTAATATTTGCCTTCCCTACAGTGTGAATCCTACCTCTTCTGCTCAAGACAATAGAGCAACAGGGGAAGACCGTGATTCTAATTGCAACAAACTGGCCCAGACAAATGCCCCCTCGTACCTCCCTATGTAGGTGGCACCCATTGTAGGGAGATCAGCCTCAGAGATATTGTCCCTGCCGTGAGCGCGTGCAGGGATGTTAGATCTGGGAGCTGCTGAACAAAGCTGTCCCTTGTAAACACAGAAGGCTTCTGTGTTTAAAAGTGACAGCAGGAGTGCAGGGTGAGAGCCGGAGGTGGCATAATGGAGAGTAACGGCCACATAAGGCCTGGCAGGCCGAATATGGCCCCACGGCCTTGTGTTTGACATACAGTGTGCCCTAGAGGTTCTGTATTGCAAAGTATTCTTTACGGTTGCTCTCCTGTCTGCCGAGCATGTTTATGAATTGCTGCCTTTCCTCTAAAGAGCCTTTCCTCATATTTCACAATGGCAAAGATGTCTTTGTCCAAGACCATACTTTCTCCAGAAGGTGGGTTCATTTTTCCTAAGCATCCAAACAAAATCTCTGTACATTCCCTGGGCATAGAGCCATTAGGGTATGCCTCAAGACTACTGCTCAAGATTGATTCCCTGTATGTCTTTTTTTTCTCTGAAACCCGCAAGGGACACCCTGCTTCAAAGTCTACCATTGCATGATGGATACAAAATCTGGATGAGTTAACATTTTTAGAGTTACAGCTCTTCCTGCACTTTTACATGCGCATTCCATCAGATCTGTGGGGATTTGCTGAGCATTTCGGCACCAGCTTTTGAGCACAAGGTTCTCCCAGTGACTCTAAGATTGGGGCTTCTGACCCTTGTTGTTGGGCCTGTTGGTAGGCTACACTTCTGTTTCATTGTTGCCTACCCTTCCTGTTCATTGCTTGGGAATGTCTCATGACGTATGAATATTCTGCCTGTATCCTGTACTGTACTGTACTGTTAGGAATTTTGTATTGCCTGTTCCATATCCATAAGCATAGGCAGGGCAGAGGGCACCCTCCCTTCAATTACTTGGTTTACTTTCCATCATTTGCTACAAAACAGAGAACTCCAAGAGTGGGGTAGAGATACAAAGGAGGCGTGTCCTTTTAAAGCTTTTCCTGTGTCCAGTCACCCTAAAGGTGTACACCCCTATAACCCATGAAATATGAATATTCTGCCTGTGCCCGTACTGTCCTCCAAGATGGTCCTGTAGCCCTTTCCATCCTTGTGCAGGTGTACAATCTTGTCCCTGACGTCATTTGACAGCTCTTTGGTCTTGCCAATAGTGGTGAGCTTTGAATGGAAGAAAGAGATTCTGTAGACAGGTGTCTTTTATACACATAACGAGTTGTCGTTAGGAGCACCGTCTTAACTGCTTCCTGTCCGCCCTATAGCAGAAGTACCGCTACAGGTCGTCATGGGTGCTCAAAAGTGTGTGTGTGTGTGTGTGTATATATATATACGTGATTTTGCAGTTTCAGGTAGAGGGCGTGCCCTGCCTGCGCCGCCATTCGCGGCTTCAACAGTCAATTATCGGGTCCAGCCATGCAAAGCAGTGTGCTTATAGAGAAACACTAACACAGAACAGTGTAAAACGGCACACCGTTAACCCTTTGATCACCCCACATGTTAACTCCTTCCTGCCCAGTGCCATTAGTACAGTGTCAGTGCTTTTTTATTAGCACTGATCACTGTATTGGTGTCACTGGGGATGTCAGTGATACTAAGTCAGTTCCCCCCCAGTGTCAGAATGCCTACCACAGTCACGCTATAAGTCGCTGATTGCTGCCATTACTAGTAAAAATAATTTTTAAAAAAATCCCAGCGTATATATACCACCATTTGTAAACACTATAACGTTCCCGTAAACCAATTAATTTACATGTATTGGGATTTGTTTTAGCAAAGACATGTAGCAGAATACATTATGGCCTAACTTTATGACGAAATTTGATTTTTTTTTTTTTTCCATTTTTACTGGACATGTTTAATAGCAAAAAGTCAAAAATATTGTTTTTCTTCCTCAAAATTGTCGATTTTTTTTTTTTATATAGCACAAAAAATAAAAACCGCACAGGCGATCAAATACCATAGAAAGAGAGCTCTATTTGTGGGGAAAAAAGGACACCAATTTAATTTGTGTGTAGCGTTGCATGACTACGCAGTTGTCAGCTAAAGTAACGCAGCGCCGTAGAGCAAAAAATAGCCTGGTCAGGAAGGGGGGTAAATCCTCTGGAGGGCAAGTGTTTAAATTGAAAGGACTAATCTGTGTACCATGAGCACATAGCCAGTCTGTGGGAGCAAGAATTATTGTTTGGTAGAGGATCAAATACTTATTTTACCCACTGAACTGCATCTCATTTTATAATCTTTGTATCGTGTTTTTTTTTTTTTTTTCCCTGGATTTTTGGTTGATATTCTGTGTCTATTTAAAACATACCTATGATAAAAATTAGAGGCTTCTCATTTCTTTGTAAGTGGGAAAACTTACAAAATCTGCAGGGGATCAATTAATTATTTTCCCCACTGTATAGAATTTACAGATATGTCAATTCTTCTTTTTTCAGGAATAATAGTTGTAAAATAACTGCAGACAAAATGAAGACAGTAAAAAAAATGTGTTCTCGAACATAAGGGGTCAGTGTAGCAGCAAGTCCTTATTTAAAAATTGCTCCCTTGCATTGGTGGTTAATGTAGATGAGAGATCAAGCTACTACTGCTCACTGTTCAATGAACCCTTAGTAGCCAGGCTTCTCATTTTTCTGATTTGCTCTCCAGGCTTCAGTTCCAATTTCATTGTTTTCCCTGTTTATATAATGTCGCCCCAACAATAGCAGAAGCCAGGTCCTATCACTGATCCTAGAGAAGATCATGGCGAACATTGGACATAACAATGGACTGTTTCCCATATTGTTCTGGTACACCTAAACTTTATAAACCATAGTGTATACGTTGACCAGAAATAGAATCAAAATGCAGATAATCAGTATATTGCTGTAAAAAGCTTCATACACACACGCTGTCGGGTGAAGTGATCTCTGACCGGCACTACAAGTATAGGCCTAGCTGGATGAGAGAGAGAGAGCGCGTTCCTAGGTAAAATTTTGCAGCCACTGCCCAGGGGGTTAAAAACAACGCTGTGGTGACCACCAATTTTGTGGTGGCAGTGGGAGGTGTAATAAAAACTGCTACTGGGGGAATTGTTTTGGCCACTGGCACCGATGGTTCCACCTTTCCCATTAGGGTGCATTGTAGTCATAGCAAAAAAAATGCAGCAGAACCAACATTTCTCAGGCCTGAAGTGTGATGCAGAACATTAATTTTGAATGGACTGCTGGTACCTGAAATCCCTGCTATTGTGTGACCCAGGCAAGTGTCGGGGGCCACCTCAGGTCCTGTTGACCTCCAATGATCTAGAGCAGCCTTTCTCAATCAGGGTGCCTTGAAGTTTCTTCAGGGGTGCCTTGGCAGAATGTCTAAAAATTGTCCAAAAGTTGTGTACAAGCCAGCAGGTGGATCAAGCCTGCCTTTTAGTTACACAAAGTCACAGGTATTCATTGTGTATCATTATGACCTTCTAGCTGCCAGTGTCCTGACAACCAATGACATCAGTTGATAAGGAGGATGTCGGCTGCCTGCACAGCATCCTAGTTTTACCCTCCCTGTCCCCTCCATCAGTGTTGGGGTCACATTAGTTCAGTGGTGGAGAAAAACTGAGGGAGAAGAGAAACATTGGAATACTAGTCAGTGCCAGCGTGCAAAAGTGTATTTGCTTTGTAAGAATAAATCCCCTCTAATGTTGGGTGTCCTACATGTGTGGAGGTTGCTGCGTTATATAAAACTAGAATAGTTTTTTACATTTTAGAATGGGGTTCCCTTTTAAAATTGTGGAATTTTAGAATGGGGTGCCTGAAGAGTGTCCATAATTTTAAAGGGTGCTTTGATCAAAAAAAGTTGAGAAACACTGTCATAGAGCATGTACTGAGCAATCGGAGTGTAACCTGGTACTGCTTGTGTCTGACATGCAGGGGCCATGACTGCTCCAATTCTACTAGTGCTGTCAGGAAGGAGAGCGAACCTCCTTGTGGAATGCTGAAGATCAGGAAGCCTAATTAGATGGCCATGACGGTGGTGTATGTGTAGAATGCCTGTAGGTGTCAGGGACATGGTGTGTACATGGCATGTAGGGGGATGATGATGATGTGTCAGGGGTGCAGTTGTCACATCACTCAGGGTGCAGTGTAGGGAGCGGTCAGTAGAGGGCGCTCGTGTATTGCAGTAGTCGCTCCAACCCCCCCCCCCCCCCCCCCGGGCCCGCAGTGCTGAGCTCGGTGGGGATGTTGTAGTGTACATGGCGCTGTGCTCCTTCCATGGTGGAGGTAGTGGCGTTCGGGATGATGGAGAGCCGGTCTAGTGTAAGGGAGGGAGAGAGAAGTGAGCGCTGTGCTGCCGGGCGGATAGACGGGCAGATGATGAAATCCATGGACAGCGCTCTCCCGCTCCTGAAAGGGTTGCTGGGAAGAGACAGTGGGCGTTCCCCATCGGCGTGCTGGCCAATGGGCGCCCAGTGCATATATTATGTAAATGAGGCCGGCTCTCAGCTGAGCCTGGGAAGCGCTGAGCTGGGACATTTCTTCCCGCAGCATCCTGAGGACCAGAGCGGCTTCATGTCCGCCGAGCGCCCCTCGTCCTGGGCCGGACATGTAGAGCGGAGGCCGCCATGGATCTAGGGGTGTACCAGCTCCGCAACTTCTCCATCTCCTTCCTCTCCTCCCTGCTCGGCACAGACACCGCCGCGCCCCTCACACTAGACAGCAGGTACCTGGACTGGGGGGGGGGGGGGCGCACCGAGTACTGTGTGATGCGGGGACTGTCTGTACACTGTGTGACTGATCTCTATGGTGACCGGACAACTCATCAGGATGTTTTTTTGTCTTTCAGCTCCTCCGGTGCCAGCGTGGTAGCGATCGACAACAAGATCGAGCAAGCCATGGTAGGTGGAGAGCGGAGTGTGTGGGGGGGATGCTGAGATATGGGGGAGGCAGGGCGAGGGGGGCCCATATTTCCTCTTTGTTATTGGAGCGATGCCCGGAGCGGTGCGGCTCTTCTCTCTCACGCGATTCCCTGCTCGCTGTTACTAGGCAGGAGGAGAACCTTTAACTCCCGGCTATAAATAACTCGCTCCTCCATTGGTCCGACCGCAGCCAGGGTGGGCGGACTGAGATGGGTTCTGCTCATGACGTCATGGACTTAGAGGAAAACACTATGCGGCAACCTGCTCTGCTCAGACTAGCTGCAGCCGGTGTGCGCCGGGCGGGCCCTCATCCCGCTATTGTCCTCCATCCACCATCATCATCCTCATCGGGGCACCATGATAGTAGGAGGGCTGTGTGTGACATTGTCCTTACTGCAGGAAACTTCTTCCTGTGCAATCCATCCCTCCACACCTGTACATCTATAGACACAGCAGGTGTAATCCTATACACGGCTCATCGTGTTGTATGATGTCTCCATGATCAGCATCCTGACCCATAAAATACCCCCCCCCCATTACATATGTCTGTACACTGCCCCCCCCTACATGGCCATGTAATCCAATGTACAGACCAGTGTATCATTGTCATTACTGCAGGAAGGTCTTCATCCTGTACATCTATAGACACAGCAAATGTAATCCTATACACGGCTCGTGTTGTATGATGTCTCCCTGATCAGCATCCTGCCCCATAAGATACCCATACACCCCCCCCATTACATATGTCTGTACACTGCAAGTGTAATCCTATACACGGCTCATGTATTGTGTAATGTCTCCCTGATCAGAATCCTGCCCCATAAGATACCCATACCCCTCCATTACATATGTCTGTACACTGCCCCCCCTACATAGCCATGTAATCCAATGTACAGACCAGTGTGTCATTGTCATTACTGCAGGAAGGTCTTCATCCTGTACATCTATAGACATAGCAAATGTAATCCTATACACGGCTCATCATGTGTTGTATGCTGTCTCCCTGATCAGCATCCTGCCCCATAAGATACCCATACACCCCCCCCCCCCTCCATTGCATATGTCTGTACACTGCAAGTGTAATCCTATACACAGCTCATTATGTATTGTATGCGGTCTCCCTGATCAGCATCCTGCCCCATAAGATACCCATACACCCCCCCCCCCCCCATTACATATGTCTGTACGTACACTGCAAGTGTAATCCTATACACGGCTCATCATGTATTGTGTAATGTCTCCCCACATAGCCATGTAATCCAATGTGCAGGCCAACACTGTATGTGTCTTTGTCATTACTGCAGGAAGGTCTTCATCCTGTACATCTATAGACATAGCAGGTGTAATCCTATACACGGCTCATCGTGTTGTATGATGTCTCCCTGATCAGCATCCTGCCCCATAAAATACTCATACCCCCTATTACATATGTTTGTACACTGCCCCCCCCTACATAGCCATGTAATCCAATATGCAGGCCAACGCTGTGTGTGTCATTGTCATTACTGCAGGAAGGTCTTCATCCTGTACATCTATAGACACAGCAAATGTAATCCTATACACGGCTCATCATGTGTTGTATGATGTCTCCCTGATCAGCATCCTGCCCCATAAGATACCCATACACCCCTCCCCCCCATCCATTACATATGTCTGTACACTGCAAGTGTAATCCTATACACAGCTCATTATGTATTGTATGCGGTCTCCCTGATCAGCATCCTGCCCCATAAGATACCCATACACCCCCCCCCCCCATTACATATGTCTGTACGTACACTGCAAGTGTAATCCTATACACGGCTCATCATGTATTGTGTAATGTCTCCCTGATCAGAATCCTGCCCCATAAGATACCCATACCCCTCCATTACATATGTCTGTACACTGCCCCCCCTACATAGCCATGTAATCCAATGTACAGACCAGTTCCGTGTGTGTCACAATGTCATTACTGCAGAAAGGTCTTCATCCTGTACATCTATAGACACCGCAGGTGTAATCCTATACACGGCTCATCATGTATTGTAGATGGTCTCCCTGGTCAGCATCCTGCCCCCTAAGATACCCATACCCCCCCCCATTACATATGTCTGTACACTGTCCCCTACATGGTCATGTAATCCATTGCACAGACCAGTGTGTCATTGTCATTACTGCAGGAAGGTCTTCATCCTGTACATCTATAGACACTGCAAGTGTAGCCATATAACACGGCTCATCATGTATTGTCTAATGTCTCCATGATCAGCACCGTGCCCCGTAGGAAACCCATACCACCCCCCATTACATTTCCTATGGATTTACAAGGCTTTGTAGGGGGAGCAGTGTACAGGCATATGTAATGGGGGGGTGTATGGGTATCTTATGGGGCAGGATACTGATCATGGAGACGTTAGACAATACATGATGAGCTGTGTTATAGGGTTACACTTGCGGTGTCTATAGATGTGCAGGATGAAGACCTTCCTGCAGTAATGACAATGACATACACAGCACTGGCCAGTACATTGGATTACGTGGCTTTGTAGGGGAGCAGTGTACAGACATATGTAATACAATGTACTGGCCAATGCTGTGAATGTCAATACTGCAGGAAAGTCTTCATCCTGTACATCTATAGACACCACAAGTGTAACCCTAGACAAGGACCATAATGTATTGTATAATGTCTCCCTGATCAGCATCCTGCCCTATAGGATACCCATACCACCCCTTCCTATGTATTTACTCCATGTATTACATATGTCTGTACACTGATACACTACCCCCCCTACATAGCCATGTAATCCAATGTACAGGCCAGTTCCGTGTAAACCCTCAATCATACCCCAATATGAATTAGATTGTGAAAGGAGATAATCATTCAATGTATACAGTGTCCTGGGTGGGATGTGAACAATAGGGCTCAGCTTCTCCTGTGTGTGTTGCTGCCACTCTATAGCTTACCATATATAAAGTCTTTTTAATGTGTGGTATACCCAGAATGACTTAAAGTACCCCTGTGTTTAGAGCAAATAGAGAGGTTACTGTTCTGACTGCTTTCTAAAAATGTCAGTTTCCTGGCTGCAATTCAAACCTGAAACAATCCTACATAAGTCAGAATTCTCTACCTTTTGGATTTTGTTTCTGATCAGTGACTCAAATGATCAGCACAAAAGCATTAACATGACAGCCAGGCAGATAGCATTTTCAGGGAGACCAGGGATGGTCACCTATACAATTCTGTGATGGGTTTCCTTTTAAAAGAAAAATTCAGGAGCTCACTGAAATGCCAGGCTGAGGAGGAGCCAGAACCTACTGGCTCAGTCCCCCAGCAGTGCACTGAGAGGCTGAGCCAGCTGCCAGAAAGGAATCTGGGTGGATCACTTTAATGCATTCTTTGTATTAAGGTAAAAAAATATTTAGGTATCAGTATCCCCCTCCTCCCTCCATTTTTACTTACCTGAGCCCTCATTTAATCCAGCGCTGTGCACATGTGCAGCTCTTCTCTCCTCTCATTTTCGGGTTTCACAGGCTCTGCTGCTGTCAATAAAAGACAGTGGGGCAGGGCCAAGTGCAGCTGTCTGTGTCAATGGACACAGCGGGGCTCGGGAGCAAGCTTGCACGAATGCCCCCATGGGAAACTGCTTTCTATGGGGACAATGGACAGAGTGTAGGAGCCAGGAGCGTGTCTGCAAGGAAACCAAGCAGAGGAGGTTAAGGGTCACTCTGTGCAATTCCATTGCATAGAGCAGGTAAGTATGAACCTGTTTGAAAAAAAAAAATTACCTTTACAACCACTTTAAAGTCAGGATCTCTCCAGAGCCCAACTGTTAGCTGAATACAGGTCACAGGAGTGCAGAACGAAGTGCACTCTTGTGATTTCCAGGAGAAGTACAGCCAAATTACTTTGGCCATGCTTTTCTTTTAAGATGATCTTTTAGCGTCCAATAGAACCAGACTTACAAAATAAAACCGTTGTGAATAGGCAAGATATCTATTGTAAAAGAGACATGCTTTCCTCATCTCCATGCAAAAGACTAGACTGGCCCACCTCTGCAGAGTGTTCTTTAAAATGTACACTAAGCTGTGCATGCGGAGCTTGGGGTACATTTTCAGCCTGATGGCTGTATGCCAGGATAAATGGATTTCTGCGCATGCACAGCAGTTACATCATCCCTCACCAGCCAGTCAAGACAGCTGAAGACCTGGAAGATGGTGGTGAGGGACCTAGTGGATGTGGGTCAGTGGAGGGTATTTGGGAAGGTTAGTTCAGCTTTAAGCAGGTTAGGTGTTCATCGTTGCTGTCTACAGTGATAATTGCAGAAGCACAAGAGTACTTGGCAGTATTTTGTTTACCTAACCCTAAGGTACATCCCTTCTTCCAAACCTTTTTTTGTTTCTAGAGCAGCGTAATATATTTATTATCACATTTTCTTTCCTACATCTGGTTCCTGGAACATTAAATGTATTTTTTGTTGTGCAGGATTTGGTTAAAAGCCACCTGATGTATGCAGTTCGAGAAGAGGTGGAGGTGTTAAAAGAGCAGATCAAGGAGCTGATAGAGAAGAACTCCCAGCTGGAACAAGAAAACAATTTGTTGAAGACCCTGGCAAGTCCAGAGCAGCTTGCCCAGTTCCAGGCGCAGCTCCAGAGCGGCTCCCCTCCCTCTTCATCCTCACAGCCTGTAACAGGCACCCCAACCCCCGCACAGCCAGCCTCACAAAGCTCCGGACCCTCCGCATAGCAGCTTCATCTCATAACAAGTCATCATAAATGGGGCCTGATCCACTCTGACTTTACACCACTACAACCATGAATACTGAAGAGGTCTGGAACCATACCTATAGTAAAAGTCTGATGGGAACTCGCTTCTGAGTGCTTTAATGCTTGGACTTGACATTTACAGAGGAGGTGACCAACATTTCACCCTTCTTTTATTGCTATGAAGTGTCCTAATAATTTCAGTGACTGCAAAACTCATAAGATTCTCTCTCTTGGATGTGCCTCTGATCTACACTTCATATTTAAGGAGCAGGTGCCGAATGTGCCTCCCACTCTTCTGCGGCTTCCAGCTTGGTTGCACACCTCCCCCCTTTTCAGTATTAGAGCTGTTTCCACTCCACCTCCTTTTCATACTTGGACTCCAAGGAATACTTCTTTCAAGGCGTGTTGCATTGGAAATGAGCCGTTCTGCTTGGACAGTGATAATGTAAATACACCTAGCACTGCATTGTATGCAAGCTGTGATTCCTTCATTTTTTGTTTTATAAATATTTTATTTCATTTTATCTATGAAACACGCACTGCTGTACATGATGCCAGTATGTTCAGGTGTAAAGGTGGTACAGTAGTGGATTGATTTGGACTGGAAATGACCCATGGTTTTTCTGAGGGAGCTTTCCACCACAACGACACCTTCTTCCCTGTGGGTGAAGCTATTGAAGTGTTCTACTGCTTGAGCCCTTCATTTGCAATATCTGCTATTGATACAATAGGATCTGTTGTGAGAAGATGCTGTTGGAAACTAGGAATATTATTATTATTATTATTATTGTTTCAATGAAGTTAATTTGCCTACTGTATATTTGTGTATGTAGTGTAAGTACTCTGTAAAATAGAACTCTTGTAAGTACTACTTAGGTTGTACAGATTGAAATTTAGTTCCATTGGCTGAACTGAAATGTTTTGATTTTGTTTTCTGTCTTTTTTTTTTTTTTTTTTTTAATTTTTAAAGCTGCTAGCTCTTTAGGAGTCAGATGGACCCTAGATGGAATTAATCTGGCACTAAAGGGTTTAGCCAAGAGCACACCTGCACAACTGTTTAGGACGTAGAAGTAGATAGACCTTGGCTCTCCTGTTATTGTTGACGCTGGTCTCATAGCATTCTCCGCAGTGTGGAGATGCATGCTGGGATTTGTGGTTGAACAAGAACCTGAAAGCCACAGGATGCATATACACATAGGACATGACAGATTCATGCCACTTGTATTCTTTCTCAAAACTTGCCTTGGCTGAGAATCTTTTGAAGCAAACTCCAGTTCACCATTTTTTTTTTGTCTTGGTTTAAACACTCCAGATACTGACCACTTTCCGCTAATCTAAAAGAATATACGAGCTGTAAGGTAGTATGCATACGTTGTGCATGTTCTCTAAACAGTTGTAACACGTCATTGTATTTAACTGTTGCACTTGTCAACTTTCAATAAAGCATTCATTGTTGGTAAAGAAATGCTTTTGTAAATTAGCTGACTCTTGGGGCCCCTAAAATGACCTTGGACAGTGTTTTCCTATAGACTAGACGGTATGGTCCTTTTTATGTCGAATTGGCA
The DNA here is from genome assembly GCF_062004578.1 of Staurois parvus. NCBI lineage: Eukaryota > Metazoa > Chordata > Amphibia > Anura > Ranidae > Staurois > Staurois parvus. The sequence goes on along the minus strand of NW_028317813.1, from coordinate 373,141 downwards.
AAGTACAAAATTAACATCAAGCCAGATTTATGGTCTCATGGAAGCTTTGTGCTTGAATCATTTCCGTTATGGTATTTTCTATACAGACAAGTTGGATTTTCCTCTGGAAATGAGCTGTGTTGGCATATTCCAGCATGCAGGCAGTCAGAGCCGTGCTGCTGAGCTTAGTAGATTTATTATGAAACACGTATTCACTTAGCAACAAGCCCCACCCCTAACAGCGAGCTGCAAAGGGTTTCCCGTGCACACAGCCTGCAGGCACATGAAGATTACATGGAAAATGTTGCGTGATTTTACAAATCCTGAGAGTCTTGAGTGTGTTGGCATGAGACTTGAAAGCATATTACAGCAGCCCTATTCTAAAAGCACCTCTGTAATCATTATTTGCTGCTGATTTTTTTTCCACACATCAGAAATCTCATACTATATTTGGCAGTCTGCCTCTCCAAATGATTTGAATGTTCCACTTTTTGCTGGCACAGGGCGTGGTTACACTTTTCTGAGTTATTTTTAGCATTTCATTCCTTCTCCAGATCATTTCTCTGGAGCATTCAGTGTGTTCTATATAGCAGGATGACGGAGCCAAAGTTCATATTGCTACAGTGATAGACTTTTATATTTGGCCCACAATGGCAAATGTCAAGATCTCGCATTTATAATATTTTGGGCTTAAACAGTATGGGTCTTTTTTATAAAGGTTTTCACACAACTTTCTCCAAGGATTCTCATATTTTTCCAATCAAATCCGATTAGAAAAAAAAGGAGGAAGCTATGGGAATCTTGTGTGAAAACATGTATAAATAGACCCCCATGAAGGGTAAGAACCTCTGGATTTTTATTGCTGTCCATGTCCCTATTGGGAATGTTCCTGTGTTGTCACTTGGTAACAACAGGCAATTAATGGTTTTTTTTTTTTGTTAACTGCTGGAAGTGGCATCTGATTAGAACTGCCCTTTTTAATTTTGTGCAGAATGCCTTCTTTTCCAGTGTGGACCCCATAAGAGTAATTTTGAGAATATATTCCTATTAGGAACACAGACATAAGTTTATTTAAAAAAAAAGGTTTGAAGCCTTCCTCACCGTTTAAAGCTAAAATGATCATTTATGGATGTTGTGCTTTAAAGGGACTGCTAAAAATAATTAAAAAAAAAAAAACGTTCTTCCAAAAGCTCTATAGCTACAAAAAGCAAATTAATTATTGCCTCTTCTGTTTCCCGCACCCCTGAACATCTCTCTAGTATTGAGTAATCTGTGCCTAAGTTGTCTTTCGAGACTGACCCCTCAGAAGTGTCTATCTTCTCGGTTCCCCTCAGGGATTCCTCCTGCTGATCTCCAGGTTACTGCTGTATCTTGTAAGGTGTGGAGGTCTCGGATACATTTTAATCCAGGGATTGCTCCGCATTGAAGCGATATTTGGTGGTGCCAGGTAGCTAGAAAAGTAAGTATTAATTGCTTCTTTGTCACTTCAAACTGCCTGTACCTGCAGAACCACTTTAACCAATACAAGGACGTTTGTGAAATACAAGTGCCAGTTTTATAGCAGATGTAAAATCAATATTCAAACTAGTTCATACTAGCTTTAAAAATTTGAAAAGCACCAGAGAGGGTAGATGGAAGTGTTAGGGCTCATGTACACGGGACGTTTGGAAAACTCTTCTGAACGATGGAAACTGACTGCTGGAAAACGTAGGTTAAAAAAGTCTGTTTAGCCACGTTTGCATACCGCGTTTATGCGCGTTTGCGTTTAGAAGTGTTTTTTTTTTTTTTAAGATAACCTCAGGAGACCTTCCAAAATGCCCAGAATGCACTGAAAAACCGTAAAAAATTAAGTATTTCAGACATTTTAAAAAGAAATAGAGCAGAAACAGAGAGAGCAGTATATGTTGAGATGACCTGTCTTTTCTGGTTGTTTTCACTATAGATTCCATCATGAGCATAATGTAGCACGTTCTACCATTTGTTCCTTCACGCAAAACCTGGAAATGACTGCGCTGGTGTACTAGGTCCATTTGAATACATGGAAAACACTTTGCATGCATTTCTGATGATGAAAAAAGGCTCTGAACAGCATCTGGATATGGAACAGTTAAAAAACGCTAATAAGCGCAAACGCTTATAAATGCAGTTAACTGCTTATACAAGTGTTTTGCATTTGGAACACTGATAAAATCTACTCCTGAACGCAAGTTTGGTGCGTAAAAAAAAAAAAAAAAAAAAGACTAAACTCAACTGCCTGTAAACAACATAGTGTACATGGACACATAGGAAATCATTAGGGAGAGTTCAGGGGCTGCTAAAAAAAAATGCAGAAAACCTCCTGAACGTGAGTTTATCAGCTGCAGTGTACATGAGCTCTTAAAGCCCAATTGTTCTTTCAGTTTGAATTGGCTAAATACATTCCAACTGCGATTGGAGAGCTCTGATTCAGCAGGGAGTGTGCTGGACTTTCTCCAAAGAGACCACTGCTTCAGCACAGGGCAAGAATCTCCATTAGCATCTGGCAGTGTCAGACTTTCCTACTCAAGCTGTGGCTGGCATTTAAAAAAAAAATAAAACTAGGTCTTGTCACATCTTTTGTTTCGCTGCACCTTAGAATGCATTTGGCTAATTTAAAATGAAAGTTCAGTCGGGCTTTATATGTAGATAGTTATTATTATACAATATTTATATAGTGCCAACAGTTTGCTCAGCGCTGTACATTATAATAAGAGACAGTACACGAGACAGTACAGTAACAATACAATACACGAGGGGTTCGAGGGCCCTGCTCCTTGGAGCTTACAATCTAGGTTACAGTTAAAGCTGTGATAAGCAAATCCTGTTGCAATTTGACTTAATTTGAATGAACGTGACCTGAAGCCATGGCAGATGGGGCTTTGATTTAGTGTTCAGGGAATGTAAATATACTGCTGACTTTGATGCCCACAATGCGGTTGCCGCAGGTCATGTGACCTAACACACCAGTCTTAAACTTAAAATGCGTGGGCTTGCTTATGACAATGGCTGGCTTGCATTATAGATCTTCTGACTACCCATCCCCTTAAAATGCACCTTTGCCCAGGCTATGGACATTAAAGTTTAAACAAATTCTTAAACAGTAAAAGAGCTTTACAAACAAGCCAACTTATCTAGCTGTTTGTAATTGAAATAATTCATCCTCAAAGATCACAACAATAAGCTCTGCAGTTGAATTTAGGTTGGTTTCTAACATCTTGCAAGCACCTGGTGTGGCATGTGTACTAGGGTTGCCACCACATCCCTTTAGAACCGAACACAAATGCACTGGTTCTGAGGCAAATTTATTGCAGATAAGGCACTAGGTGAGTTTATTTACCACCAATGTGGTGTCTGTGAGCTTCCTTGCCAACGCAGACACTATGGGGTTTATTTACTAAAGCTGGAGAGTCCAAAATCAGACTCCCTTCTGCATAGAAACCAATCAGCTTCTAACCTCAGCTTGCTCAATGAAGCTTTGGCAATGAAACCTGGAAGCTGATTGGTTTCTATGCAGAAGGGAGTCTGATTTTGGACTCTCCAACTTTAGTAAATAAACCCCATTATTTCCGGCTTCTTATGCAATCCGTGTCTTCGGCCCGCTTCTTTGACCAGAAAGGCTTAACTAACTTGTAATCAGGCATTCGTGTGTCCCAGCACCAAGGATGTACACTGAGCTGCGCATGCTGCTGCAATAAAAATTCTTGCTTGCAAGTTTACATTTCAGGGGTAGGTTCTGCTTTAATGTACGTAGCCTGGGCTACATTTAAAGCTGCCCTTGCCATTAAAATAAATGTGTAATGAAATTGTTGGGGCTGCCACAACAGACCTCAATTAGATATGATCTGAAACAAGCAAGCAGTCTAGCGAGAACTCCCTTTATGCACAATTGTTAAGGGGCAATGAATTTAAAAGCAAATCTTAATAAACCTTAGACTGGGAACTAATTTCTCATGCTGTTTTAAGAAACTGCTTGTTCTACACAGAAGATTATCATTTCCAAATTCAGTTATGTAAAAAATGATGCAATCCCCCATGTAGAATAGTAATGGCAGCAGAGGATTCTGGGAAATGATACTGCAGATAGGATATCCAGCGGCTTGCAAGAGTCAGATTCTGTGTGCTTTTAAATGTAACAAACACAGAGAATAATATTTGGGTTGCTGAAGCTAAATGCTTGGTTGTCTGTTTCAATTTTAAATGCCTTCTTAGCCACTGGCCTGGAGCAAGCATGCAGCCAGTGAAGTTTCTGGATCAGTGACTTGGAAATTATTCATGCCATTAAATCTGGGCACTTGGCAGGCTGCTAGCATTTTCATGCGAAGAGCTCCACATTGGCAGCCCACAAATTTGGCTTGGGTTTGTTTTAAAGGAACTTGTCAGGGCAGAAATACTGATGTTGCTTTTTTCTACATTGCTTTAGAAGGGTGCCTGCACTGGGGCAGACCCCCTTAGCTACTTAATTAAAGGTGAACTCCAGGCATAAATGTTTAATCATTCTTTGTTTGTCCATTTCTGCCTTTTACCAAAAATATGTTCTTTGTTTTTCAAGCCAAGCAGTGGGCACTGATGAATCTTTATTGGAATGCAGCTTTTCCAGGGCCCTTTTTTAGATTACATCATTTATGTAGGACTGGTGGTTGCTGTGCCCACTACTTTCCTGGACCACCGCTCTTGCAATTTAACCTTTGTAACTGAAGCATCACTTTACATGGCCACTTACAGTAGGGGGTGGGAGCCAGATGTTTCAGAATCTCGTTCTGTCCTACCCGCTCTCAGGCATATGCACCAGCAAGGAGATACCTGTCCTGCTTACCATTACATCATACAACCACAATCCTGCCCACATGTATGATGGGAATTGTGGTTTAAAACCATCCTGTCAAACAGTAACCGGGAGTGATGTTGATGCTTCCTTGATTCTTGCTCGTGGTGTCCGAAAATAGCTGGATATTGCTGTATACAGCAATGACATTACCAGGCGGAAATAGCAGTTCCCATATATAAACCTGTCTGGATGGCATTATGGCGGAGAGCAACTTGGAACACACTGTAATTTAAGATTAAAAGCATCCTCCCATTTATTAGGCTTTACTTATAGCCACCATCAGGAAGTCACAAAAAAACCATAAAAGTTAATTACTACATACTGATAGAGACACAAGTAGGCAAAGAAAAAGAGAAGCCAACACTGCACAGGCATCTGTGTCTTACCTGAACTTTCTACATCAGCCTGGGTCCTTTTCATTGAGTAACCTTTGCTAAAATACAAATGCAGGTTGCCATTGCCAATGCTAGTTACCTGTCTATATTTGAATCAATGATCTGGAACAATTCTGAAATTGTTCTTACTTTCACTTTTGGCTTTTAGTGTTCCAGGTCTGAGACTCAGATGTTTGAAGCCATATGCAGCCAGGCAATAGCATTTTCATAAGGAGACCAGCATTGTCAGCCCCTCCATTTTATTCTCATGGCAAATATACTTAAAAGGAAGTTGTGTTTTAATTTATTTTTTATCATATTTCAATTTTTGCTGCTTTTTAACACCACAAAGAACTCCCATCATGTTACATAAAAAAAGAACTGGGAGCAACTTCCATCTCTGTGACATTGGGGAAAAGTCTGGGAACAACTGTTTTACTGTGACATAGGGAATATCTGGGAAAACCTCTTCCTATTGTACTGAAAGTTTGCCTATAGCAGTGTACATGTACTACCAGGACTGCTGCACCACACTACAGTGGTTCTTGCTTGGTTTACAGAACGGGATAACAAGTTGTCCACTCAGGGGCTGCACAATAACAGTTGGAAAGCCAGACAGGGAGAGCAATCCAAGACAAACCAGAATCCCAAAAAGGGTGATTGAGGATCCCATAAAAGGATGCCTTCCTTAAAGGCTGGCAAGAAATGTGGGCTCTCAACTCTAAAGCTTGCTATAGACGATTGGTATTTTTTCATTCAGCAAGCAGGCGAGGTAGATGGGGCATTGTATTTTGATAGTGGGACCCACCCTTGCCAGATTGCAGCTGCAGCCGCTGATTGAGAAAAGTTTTCCAGCTTGTCCCGTCAACAGAAGGCAATAAAATGATTGACTTTTGTTGACCTGGAACTGCCACACCGTGATTAAAATTCGTCCATTCCATCAATGATTCGCAACCATAATTTCTTTAAAATCTGGTAACCGTAGCTCCCTACACCTTACCATCTTTGGACCCTAGCAGTCTGAGCACCCTATGATTTATCCGTTTAACCTCTTGACCTAAGTCTGTGGGGCATGAGCGAGTGCACTCTCCCTCTCTTCTTTCTTTTAATCCCTATTCTTGTTTTTCCCTTCTGGTTCTTAAAGCACCTTATTTTAATGTATGAAGCTCATGTATTGTGGACATGATCCTATGAGCAAATGTCCCTGAATGTTATTGCATTGAAGGTTGAGCTTGGGGTTTTGTCCCTTCATCCTACTCTTAACCTTACTCAATTAAGGTAGCCCCTGTATGGGAAATCCATTTTTTAATGTTCTTAAAATAATAATCGTAATTCGTCCAGTCCCTGCTGAATTTTGATCAGTGTATGACCAGATTTAGTAAGACTGGGGATGAAGAAAAGGGGAAAAATCCAGGAAAGTAAAAGGGAAGATGGACCAAAAGAGTAGGGAAGAGCAATAAGTCAGTTCCCCATTGATGGCCAGATATGAGAAAGGGGTGTACATAAATGGCTAAGAGTACATGGGTCCTGAGTTGGAAGTGCAAATCAGAGACAAGGTTCCCAGATGTTATGAAATCCCTGCTGAGAGTTGGTGGGAATTCTTGAAAACCTCTCATTAGCAAGCAATGTATTCATTTTGACTTCTGGTCGGTAAACTATAGGTTTTTTACATGGTTTGGCAATTGTTTTGGTGTGATAAAAAGAAAAATATCCGGCTTTTGTTGAACAGCTGAAAAGCCCAGAACAGGGTGTGGATAAGACCAAAAAGAGTTTAGTTATGAGTAGGTCCAGCAGATACTGAGGACAATCCCCTTTCTGACCACAGCCTTTAAAAGCATCTATCATTTTAGGACGGAAGGGCTTTCAATATCGGAATTGAACCTTGTAAGTGGATTTAAGTATATTGGTTTTGAAGAAGAATTTCACTATTCTGGACTAGACCTTACTCCAGTTCTTGAGAGATATTGGGGTTTATTTACTAAAGTTAGAGCGGTTAAAATCAGGTGCACTTCTGCATAGAAATCGGCTTCCAGGTTTTATTGCCAAAGCTTAATTGAACAATCTGAAGTTAAAAGCTGATTGGTGATCATGCAGAGCTGCACCAGATTCTGAGTGAACCAGCTTTAATAAATCTCCATTGAGGGTTTGTGGTCTTGCTCCCAGAGTAGTCCCACAAAGAAGGATGAGGGAGTGTGGTGAGCAAGTATCTTTGGCCAAGTAAAAAAAAAATGGATTTGAGTGTAAATGTCTCTTCTATGAGTTACATTACATGTTGATAAGCAAACTTCCTGCAAACCCAGAGCCCTCCCCCCCCCCTCTCCCCATGAGAGCGGGTGTTCTCCCCTGCAGCCACCGTCCTTTTGAAATGGATGCAGCTGTGCGAGACTCCACTCGGACAGCTGCGTCATTCAATCATCTGTGATTGAATGAACCACCAGTCCCATCTGCCACTGTCACGGGTAGGCTTGTGGTTCCCAACAGAAGTGCGAGGATGTACAGAGGTACAGGCAGAGAGGTGGTGGAAGAGTCTGCAAATGCCTGGAATTGCACCCGTGATCCATTGATTGCGGGTGCAATGCTATGCAGGTGCTTGTGCAAAAAATAAATGTTTTTTTTTCCCTGCAAAAATAAGTGATTTTGTTTTTTTTTAAAGGTGAACCTAGCCCTTAAGGCAGCCTAGGGTGTGAAGTGAAAATGATCCAGTCTCTGAGTTCTAAGTATCAGTAGTGCTGTGCCTAGGGGACATTCTGATGTTCTTGTAATCCTAACCACAAAAGGAAGTGAAAATCTGCAGACGGCATTGGTGTGAACCAGGCCTGAGAGCCCCTTGCCCTTTATGTATGTCAACATATCAGTGTGCTCTGAACTTATTGTAGTGAGATAACCAACATCGGAGAGCACCTTTCCCATATTTTTGCAGAGATGTTCTGTAGTCTAGTACTGGAGAAATCGGCCAAAGCTAACATTTACTTGGCATTTCAGCATCCAGTTAGAATCACAATGGATTTTTGGCAGATCAACAGACAGACCCAGGTAGTGACAGGTCATTTTAAAGTGGAACGCCAGGACAGCTGTTAAATGCATAGTAAAAATACATATATGTGTACGTGGAAAAAAAAAATGTGGAATGTTTTGTCTGATCAGAGGTTCTCTGGTTTTTTGGATAGCCAGCCATGGAATTTTGCACTGTACAGCCACAACGATGGCTCTACTACTTTTGGGTTCAATTTTACAGCTTTTTTTTGCCTGTCACTCCTGACTTTCTGCTCATATTGTGCCGCCCTGACAAAAAGTAGGACAGGTGTGTTTTTTGGTTCGTGATTGCGCATTAAGCATTGAGAATGATGGAGCACGCTAAATGCACAAAATTGCACATACAAGTGTAAATGGGCCGTTCTAGTCTAATAAGTAGGCAGAAAGTGGAGAGATGACAACAGGAAACTGTAACATTATACAAATAAAGTTGTCGCCTGCCCAATTGTAAATTGTGGCAATGGTGTGTACATCTAAAGACACAATTATCCTTAGGCAGGTAAAACAGAAAACATATTTTTTTTTTTTACAATGTTTTTAGTTTATTGCTCAACGCACATCATTCATTTCTGTTCTCTGAGTCTGAGCTGAATACTGTGACTAGTATATGACTGCTGAAGGTTATTACATTAAGTAGACATGACAGCTGTGCACGGCAATTAAGTGTGTTAATACGTTAAGACCACTCACCCGCAAACAATGTCCAATGACTTTAGACCGATTAACAGCTGCAGCTGGTTTATTCTCTTTTGTCACATACAAATATAAATGTTGAATTAGTAGTAGTCTTGATTTCTTGCAGCTTTGTCACACAAAATAGCTTGAAATGCTGTCATTTTTTTAAATAGCCAAAAAAATTACAGTGGGGGTTATTTATGAAAACTGGGCAATTAGGACAACTTAGAACAGCCTTTCCCAACTAGGGTTTCTCCAGAGGTTGAAAGGGGTCCTTAAGCATGAGCAATTTCTGCTTCTCAGGTAATGTAGTGTGTTTAGCTAACACATTGAGCACAATAAAATATTCACCAGTAAGCTGATATTGTAGGTAAAATTATTACCCGAGCACGTGCAGTTTACATCTTTCAATGCTGCTGGCTCCTGCTGCTCCCCTGATCTTTCTGTCTTCACAGAGTTAACAATGGACAGTAAAGTCTCCACCTAGTCTGTTAGCTTGGAGGAAGGAGGACAGGGGAGTACCTTGCCATCCTAGGCTGTGGGGCTGTGTGTTTCTATTGATGCACAAATTGTAGGGAGACATAACTGTAGTACCTGCATGCTAGGTTGGCTTTATCGGATGCTGCAAAAGAAAGGAGCCACCCTTAAACAGGAAACCTGGTACCCACTTAATCTGGAACACTGGAAAGGATTAAAAGATGATAAAAGCTGCATACTCAGTGACTGAAGAGGTGTTAAACTCAAATCTCAAAAAACATTGACTTTTTTTTTTTTTTAATAACAGAAGGGTTCCTAGTGGTTTCTTCTATCATAATTGGCTCCCCCTGACTGTCAGCGATAATGTGATCTGAGCCGCACATGCACAGCTCAAATGTATTGCATCCTGTGTGCTGTGGTGATGTAACTCCCATGCACATGCAGAACAAACCTTTCCTACTGTATCTAAAAATAAAGGTTTTTAACTTTGGATTCACTTTAACTTGGGTCAGAAAACCTTTCTACATTAAGTGTCAATTTACAAGCATTAGACAACTGTCATGCCAGCAAACAATAATGTGCCATCATATTAAAAAAATCAAGTAGCTGGCTGTTCGTCCCCAACATGAATATACACAAGAATATCCCCCTATGGGACTTTAATGCAGCAACATATACTGATATATGTGTGATGATATGTTTGCTGCATTAAAGTCCCATAGGGGGATATTCTTGTGTATAATAATATGCCATAGACTTAAGATATGGTCCAAATCCTTCACCTTGAGACCTCAGATCAACTGCATTTGCATCACCTTCAGACCTGAGATCTGCTACAAATCCTTCACTTTTACATTTCAGATCAGCCCCAAATTCCTTCATCTTCCGGCCTTAGTTCAGCTCCAATTTCTTCACCTTCAGACCTTATATCAGCCCCAAATCTTGCACCTTCAGACCTCAGATCAGTCACAATTCCTTCAGACCTCATGTCACCCCCATTCCTTCATCTTAAGACCTTAGATGAGCCCCAATTCCTTCAGCTTCAAACCTCAGATCAGCCTCAATTCCTGTACCTTCATGCCTCATATCAGTCCCAATTTCTTCACCTTCAGACCCAAGATCAGCCCCAATTTCTTCACCTTCAGGTGTCAGATCAGCCCCAATTTCTTCACCTTCAGACCTCAGATCAGTCCCAATTTTGGGTCTTTTAGACCTCATATCAGCCTCGGTTTCTTGATTTTTAGATCTCAGATCAACTACAATTCCTTAATCTTTAGAATTTGTATCTTCGGACCTTAGATATGGCCCAATTTCTTCACCATCAGACCTTATATCAGGCCCAAATCTTTCACATTTGGATCCCAGATCATCCCAAATTCCTTTACCTATAAACCTCAGATCAGCCCCAATTTCTGCACTTTCAGATCAGTTCAAATTTTTGCACCATCAGAAAAACAGGGGTCTTACTGTCATACGGTATCTGCTGCAGCTTGCATTTCCAGTAGGAAGAGGTCTTTGCTTTTGGTTTGTTTGTGTGAAATAGCTATAGAAAGGGAACCTATCAAATTAGAGCTACGGAAGCTGAAATTGCCAACTTGTTTTTTAAGATGCAAGTTCCAGGGCTGTCATTCATGTTGCACTATTTAGATATTCAGTTAATAAATATGTATTTGAAGTGTCATCACTTCACTGGCTGTATAAATGTTTCCATTCAGTAGCTTGCACTATTAAAACAAAGTCTGCAATGGTAGTTCTGCTATTTCTGTCTTGACAGGTTCCTTTTGAAAGTGAAATATTTTTGGACAGTAGTTGCTGTGGTGAATTGTGAAACTAGAACATTTTTTATTTTATTTTCGGCAAAGATTAGGAAACTAAAAGTTCTCACTGAATTTATAAATCTTTTTAATTTCATTCACTCTAATAAAAAGGATAAATGTAGGGTCAACCAATTGAAAACTGATATTTCAGTTGGGTGCATTCTGGTGGGCTAAATCATTTAATGGGGGTTTTCTTTTTTTTTTACATCTTTCATTATCTCCAGAAGTAAGATCTTGCGTTAATACATATTAATCGAGAGACCAGGACACATTGTCTCGGCACCCATAGAAAAAAAAAATCATCCCCACAGTAGTGTCCTCTGTCCCCCTTTAAATCATCCCCCACTGTAATGTCCTCTGCCCCCTTTTCATCACCCTCCCACTACAGTGTCCTCTGCCCCCCTCCCCCCCACAGTAGTGTCCTAAATCCCCAATGCTGTGCCCTTTTCCCCCTTCACACCACATCCCCACCCCACTGTTGTATCATCTGCCCCCTTCCCCCCCCAGTAGTGTCCTGTAACCCCCCAAACCAGTGTCCTCTTCCCCCCTTCACATCACCCCCCCCCCCCACCACCACCACTGTGTAGTGTCCTCAACCCTGCCCCATAGCAGTGTTCTCTGCCTCCCCATCCCCCAAAGCAGTATCCCCTGTCTTTTTCTCATCAAAATCACCCCTCTCACAGTGTCTCCTAAGCTCCCCCCTCCCACAGAGTCTCCTGTGTTCCCCTTCCCACAGAGTCTCCTGTGGCCCCCTCCCACAGTGTCTCCTAAGCCCCCCCGCCACAGTGTCTCCTGTGTCCCCTCTCCCAGAGTGTCTCCTAAGCCCCCCTCCCACAGTGTCTCCTGTGTCCCCCCTCCCACAGTGTCTCCTAAGCCCCCCCCCCCCACATTGTCTCCTGTGTCCCCTTATCACACACACCTCTCAGCGTGTGTAGATTAGAACGGAGATCAGAAGACAAAACAGTGCTGGTTGGAAGGCGGGAGCAGGAGCTGCCAAGCTGGTGATTGGTTGCTAGGACAACCTAGCAACTGCCGCCCTCCAGCACTGTGCTGCCTCCTGCTGTCCGATTTGCCTGTAACATGAAAGTGGCGAAGGTTGGGGGGAGGCAGAACCGCGGTCACAATTGACATATCGGCTCCCCACGGGTTTTATCATGATCGACGGGTTGCCGACCCCCGCCATACAGCATATACAGACTCATTTTACTGTCGTGTAACATTTTAAACTTATTTTATCCACTCTCTTTACCTGTGGTTTCTGTGAGAAATCAAGTGAGCTTCCATTGCTCCCTGCTTGTGGTACTATTAGTTACCAGCTATCTCTCTGGATTACAGAATAACTCCCCCATGTTATGGAGATGGTGAGGGGTGGAGAACGTTATGCTGCCTGTAACATTGTTCAGCATGACTGTTTTGGTGGTGGATCAATGATGGTCTGGGGAGGCATATCCATTGAGGGACGCACAGACCTCTACAGGCTAGACAATGGCACCCTGACTGCCATTAGGTATCGGGATGAAATCCTTGGACCCATTGTCAGACCCTACACTGGTGCAGTGGGTCCTGGGTTCTTTCTGGTGCATGACAATGCCCGGCCTCATGTGGTGAGAGTATGCAGGCAGTTCCTGGAGGATGAAGGAATTGATACCATTGAATGGCCCCCAGGATTGCCTGACCGAAATCCAATAGAACACCTCTGGGATATCATGTTTTGGTCCATCCAACGCCACCAGGTTGCACCTCAGACTGTCCAGGAGCTCCGCAATATCCCAGTCCAGATCCCGGAGGAAATACCCCAGGACACTATCCGTTGTCTCATTAGGAGCATGCCCCGATGTTGTCAGGGATGCATACAAGCACGTGGGGGCCATACAAACTACTGAGTACCATTTATAGTTGCTGCAATGAAATGTCAGCAAAATGGACTAGCCTGCTGCATCATTTTTACATTTTGATTTTCGGGGTGCCTTTGAATTCAGTCCTCTGTAGGTTGATAATTTTCATTTCCATCAAACGATGGGGCACCCTTACATTCCTAACACATTACCCAGTCCATAGCAGTATAGATATCCAGCATGATATTTTTCCTCATTGAGATCTGATGTGTTTTCAAAGAGTTCCTTTCATTTTCTTGAGCAGTGTATGAGGCAGTATCTGTCTTCTTGTATGTGAATATCTGCCTTTTGTTTTTGCCTCAGCAATGACAGGAAAGGATTTGGAGGAATCTTTAGGAGTGTCTGTGAAGAGCTGTGAGGTGGAGTTAGGCCAGTCTAGCAGTAGTTCAGGATGCTTCGTTCTCAATAACTGGTGAAAGAGAAATTGTTTGTGAATTTCTGAGCTAGTTAGCATACCTATGTAGCAGCCATACATGAAACCAGTTAGTACACCTGAGGATAGGTCATTGTCATTTGTAAACCACTGCTTCGTGTTTGTGTGTACACATTCAGCAGGTAAAAACCAAAATACAGGGCATGCATATGATATACCGGGTCTCACGTTCACACCAGACCTGTTGGTCAGCATTGCCCAATGCACTCACAATGTATATATAAAAAAAAAAAGTTTCCTTTTGCCCTATTGTTTCATTTCACATCTAGTGCTGAACTGAAATGTGGCATGCATTACAGGTATTTTTTTGAACATATCTAACTGATATAACAAAACACTTTCATACAACAAAAGCAAAAGGTAGCAAAAAGAGTGTATATTTTTGGCTTTACATACACTTTAAGGAGGAACTTCACCTTTCACCTTTAAAACCCCTTTAAACTGAATTATCTTTAAAAAATAAATGTACACGCCCGAGGAATACAGCATTGTTCTGTTGGGATCTGATGCTCTGTGCTGCACATCTGGGTTCTGTACCGCCATCTTTGTTTCTGACATAATGGGAGCTAGTTGTCTCTTCCTGGTTCACATGCCAGCTCCTCCAGCCAATGCATTGCAGATAATGCCTCCTGATATATGTAATGTGCAAATCACAAGAGGCTTCAGATTTGGTGATGCTGTCATTCTTGCATAGGTGAGAATGGAGGCGACGGGCAAGCTGAACCTGATAATTAAAAAAAAAAGAAAAGGAATTGCACAAGAAAAATAACTTACCATTGTAGACTGCAGAGTTCCGTTTTCTAGAAACAGCTGTTACGGAGGACTTGTCATGGTTGGGACATATATCCTACCTGTTGGGCTGAGCTCATCAGAAATTGTCTTTGTTTTTCTTTGGAGCAGGTCCTTTTCAACTTCTACAAGGCTGCCATTGAGAGTGTGTGGACTTATCACATCTTTCTGTGGTAATGGTTGTACATAGTCCATGATTTCCATGCATTAAAGTGGCTGATAAAAATGTCGCAGAAGTATATTACCAGGGTGGAACTGGTAGAAAGTAGATGCCTCCAGAGAACCCACAGTATCGTGAAGGATACTTCTCACCTGGGTAATGCATTTTTGCTGTTGGTTTCTGGTAGATGGTTTAGGAGCATTGCCTCCAGCACCACCAGCCTGCAAAATATCTTCTTCCCCGGGTCCATACAGCTCTTGAACTCTGGAAGGGGGGGTGAGATAAATAAGATTGAGGGGTGTGTATTTTATTTTACTGTGTGAATGGTTTATATGTGGGAAGTGTGTTTTTATGTGAAACATGGAATGTTGTTATGTGTTGGGCTACATCTGTATTTCATTTTATGATTTTTATTGTAGAGTGATAAATTCCTCTTGAATCTTAAATATTTAAATAAATCAAAGTCTAATATTGGAGTGAAGGTCCGGTTAACACATACTACCAATAGCAAGCTAGGATTGCCAAACTGTGAATTATTCTGAAACGAGGTTTGGATTCCTATATTAGGATTTAGTAGTGACGTCAGCAGTGGGAAGTGCCTACCAACAAGGATGTGGAGGGCCAAATTAAAGAAAGATGTCACTGGCTTCGTCAGATTGGCGTAGCCTGCTGGGGTTCACATGCTGAGCAAACTCATTCTAGGAATTTTAGCAATCCAGGATACTTTATTTTTTAGACTTTTTAGTTTTATGGAATGTAGAATGGAGGGTTTATTTGTGCTTTAAAGATTGGATTACGATGCTGTCTAATAACTGGATTTTCCTCTTCAATTGTTTTCATACATTGAGAATGCACTTATAACCTTTGTTATAATCTTTGTTTTTTACTTCCCGTCATTGTTTTCTTTTTCACATATTGGCAACATGCACCTCAATAAATGCATGCTATTTGACTACTCTAGAATCATTAAATAAAGCAAATTCTAATATTGGAGTGAAGGTTCACTTTAACACATACTACCAATAGCCAACATAGATTGGCAAACTCTGGCAAGGTTAGAAAAACTACATCCCCCAGAGGAAGCTACAAGTCCCTGTAGCGTAACACGTAGGGGAGGGGCAGTGACGTCATCACGCATCCGAAGTCAGATACGGCGAGTATTGACAGTGTGCGCAGGCACACCAACAAGGCTGGTCACACCGCTACCCGCGGTTGTATACATATAAAAGGCGCATTTGATTATAACATCATGTGAGTGTACTACTAGTGCATATTAAAGTCTTTTATCCCATATAAGACACTATGTACCTCTTTTTTCTTTTCCCTATGATCCATGGGAGGAGAATCTGATTAAGGAGAGTGCTGGGGAAGGAGTAACTTCATCTATTACAGTGACTCACATTACTGCTAACCATTGCAGCTATACAGCACAGGATACTATAAAGGAGAGTATACGGCATTCAATTTCTTGTTGAATCTATAAGGAACTGGATACTATTCCAGTGCATTTGGGACTATTCATTTACAATTGAGAGTTATAATTGGACTCTTTATTATTTTTATATGATTTTCTATATTTTTAAAATTTCTTTATTTCACTTTTTCTTATTACTTCTGTTCACGTGCATATATATTCTTATATATTATTTTTTTGTTTTGTTTAAATATTGGCACGAGGTGCATGAATGGTTATTTATGGTGATAATTGAGGGAGATCAATATATATGAGTTTAAACAATTTTTTATTTTTTAAGAAAAACAATGCATAGAGCGCGGCACCTAATTCTTTTATTTGTATCAAACTCTGGCAAGGTACACTAGTTCATTTATTGTATTTTACCTCCTCACACTTTGTGAATGTAAAAAGAATGATTAATTATAGCATTTGATTTATCCCGCTAAATGCAAGTAGGCCTTGTTATTTCAGTGACAATGATTGCACAAGACGGGTTAGTGGTTATTCCCTATCAGCGGCAGGCAGAGCTTGTTCTATGACCTGATATGGCATTACCATACTAATGTACTGACTAGGCAGCCCATTACAGTATACAAGTGTTATCAGTCTCTCTCAGTCACTTTCACTTGTTTTCTCTCTCTGCTGAACCATTGATTGTACTGATGTCTGGCCCTTGGTGTGACAACAATCCTATTTACCCTCCTTGTTGTTTTTTTTCTTCTTTATCAGCATCATTATCAACAGCAGTGGCATTTCACTGTAAATTTCTGTGTCTGCAGTTCACAGTCACATATATTACTCTTTCTTTAAGAAAATCCTGTACAGGAAAGGGATCATGGGAGACGGTTGAAATTCTGGCTGCAGACTCATGCATTATGTATTCATATTACAGGCACAATTTTAACATTGTGGATGCATAGAGAATATTCACAAGTTTGGTAGAACTTTCTCCGTTTGCCCTCAAAATGTCATTTTCTTTATCGTTGCTAAATAACTGAACCATGAACTTGCTGTTCTTTTATCATGAAATTCATTTTCCTTTATCTCTCAGTATTTTCTGGGACTTTTTCAGTTAATGTTATTAAGAAATAACAGAATTTTTCCGATTTGACTTTACAATCTAACTGTAATGCTAAGCGATTTTATGGTATCACCCTATGCTTTATGCACTAAGGTAAACTAATACAGGCCATGGACGGGCCGCTTATCGGCTGAATTGTCGGCCGATAAATGAAAAATCGTTCATTGCTGCCACCAATGCTTACAAAAAATGGCCGTTTTTTGTGGATTTTCCAGCATGACTGATAAAAAGAAACGAGAAGATCCGTGAAAAACGGCTGACGGCATTGCCCCACTAACGGTGTGAATATCGGACGATTTTTCGGTCAGACGAAAATTCGGCCGATAAACGACCCATCTATGGCCTGCATAACTCAATTGTAAATTGTTCCTGGAAGTTATTTTACGAGGGGCGGTCAAGTCAAACTGAGATTTTTAATTTTGCAGGCATAAAAAGGGATGCTAGCGGTACTACACGCAGTATAAGTGGCAAGTGTGTCCTATTACTGATAGGAAGCGCACATGTCACAGGCCAGTCCAGAGACCGTTATTCAAGATGGCAGACATCAGGATGGTTAGTGTGTGCATGGAACAGCGTGTGGTGATGAATTTTCATTTGAACAAAGGCGTAAAACCCATGGGAATCTACAGAAGACTTCAAGAACAGTACGGTGATGAGATACTCAGCGGCAGTAAGACATTTGAATGGTGTAAACGTTTCAAAGCTGCAATCTAGACAGATATAAAAAACACACATGAATGCAGTTATGTAATTATTAACACACACACACATATATATATATATATATATATATATATTTTTTTTTTTTTTTTTTTTTTTTTTAAGCAAACGTATGTACCTGAATCTGATCAGGTATCAGCTTTCTTGCAGTCCCTGTACAGCAGAGCTCAGTGTTGGAGAAGAAGCTGCATAAAGAGTTAATCAGTTCATATGCTGATAAGAGAAAACAGTTACAAAAAGATGACCTCATAATTGTGGTGGGGACATGATAACCTGGACTCTGAGTAAGTGGGTTAAGTGGTGCTGGCTATCATTCAACCTGAAATGCTGAGGACATCTTGTGGTGGAAAAGAAGTAGTGCAGGGGCAGCTCTGGATTGAAAGTAGGTAAAGCAGCAAAAAAAAAAAAAGAATTTTATTTAATCTTTTTATAGGCTATGCATTTTTCAGTTTTTATTTTCTGGTGGAGTTCTGCTTTAAAGGGTAAATTAAGGGACCAAAACAATGTTCTGTAGAGAACACATAACACAATAACCCATTCAGTTTAAAATAGAAATGAAATCCAAAACATTTGTGTATGCATATAAAAAACATTATAAATACTGTTATTCCCCTTTTTATATAAGTGATCACATACCTTCTGTTCTCAGCTGCATTGGTGGGGGGCGGGGGGGAGTCAGGACAAGTCTGATCACTGGAGGAGAGCACGTGGACGTGGAGTCCCCAGCACAGATAGAGAACTAACCACACTGTGCTCTCATGCCAAGTGTGGTCAGTTTTTAATAGGAACACAGAGGGACTGGCAGGAACACCAGGGATTTTACACAAAGAAAGCAATACAAAGAGAACAGGATACATTTTCAGACAAGTACATGGTACAGCAGGCACATATCAGGAATATGAAATGTTGGGTTTAAATATTCTTTAAAGGCTAGCTCCACTTTCCTGGGATAAAAAAAAAATTGCAAATAAAAGAAATAATAATAATATAGCATATACAATTGTTACACAAGTCATACTGCATTGTAATTGAATGCTATTAAAAGGTTAAATTTTATTTTCAATCTGCAGCTCTGTAATTTTCAGCAAAATGGCAATCTGGAGGTGTTTTGTACACAGAATATGTAATTTCCTGCTTTTGTGATTGGCTTTGATTTTCCCATAAGTATGCACTAAGATATAAGTCAGATTTTGGGCATCTGCTGCAACAAAAATGTCAGTTTGGGTGAGATACTCCCAAACAAAAAAATCACATCTAAAAGGATGCAGATCCTGCCAGTTTCCTTATTAGAACTCCCATTAGATTTATGCTCCACATGGACACAGAGAAACAAGCAGCTATTTCTGCAGAAGAACAAAAGGTAGGAATTTGTTAACAAAGTTTTTTCAAATCCATGCAATGTACATAGATCACCCAGAGGAGAATGTTTTTTTCTGCAGTTACTCATTAAACAGCAACTCCCATTTTTGTGCAGAAAAAAAAAATAGTTTTATGGGATGTAGAATGGAGGGTTTACTTTTGCTTTAAATATTTAATTATGATGCTGTCCAAAGGTTTTCCCCTTATCAATTGTTTTCATACATTGAGGAAATGTGTTATAATCTTTGTTTTTACTTCCCGTCATTGTTTTTCTTTTGAAGTATTGGCAACACACACCTCAATAAATGCATGCTACTCACAGCAGAGCACAATGAAGTACTTTGTATTGGGTGTGTGAGTGTAACACAGGCTTTTTTGGCAAGGTTTGCAGCCGTGTTGTGCAATATGGGGTTTCCCCACATCTCTGTGTAAGAGAAGAAATGTTCATGTTTCACCCTGTGAAATTATTTGGCAGGTAAGAGGGAGGAAATTTTGGACAAGTAACTTTTTTTTTATACAAGCAACTATTAGTATATCAATATCTAAGAAGCAGCAGACATACGACTTGCAAATCAGTTTTGGGAGACTGTACAAGTGTATAGTGTACCATATACATGAAAAAAAACCATACATACCTACAGTTGTGTCCAAAATTATTCAACCCCCACTGAAATTGAGTGTTTTGGCCAGTTTGACATTGCTTTTGATCATTCAGTCATCTTGCTTACATTTACATTAAAGAGGCACTTGTAGGTCAGACAAATATAACATAACAGTTATAATGAAATAACCACAAATGTCTTTTCTGTGCTCACAGCATTATCAGTTTTATTCAACCCCCAAGTGACATTCAATCTTAGTACTTAGTACAGCATCCTTTTACAGTTATAACAGCTTTTAAACGTGAAGCATAGCTTGACACAAGTGTCTTGCAGCGATCTACGGGTATCTTCGCCCATTCTTCATGGGCAAAGGCCTCCAGTTCAGTCACATTCTTAGGCTTGCGCACTGCAACTGCTTTCTTTAAGTCCCACCAGAGGTTCTCAATCGGATTTAAGTCTGGTGACTGCGATGGCCACTCCAAAATGTTCCAGCCTTTCCTCTGCAACCATGCTCTAGTGGACTTGGAGGTATGCTTGGGATCATTGTCCTGTTGAAAGGTCCAACGTCTCCCAAGCCTCAGGTGTGTGACGGACTGCATCACGTTTCCATCCAATATCTCCTGGTACTGAAGAGAATTCATGGTACCTTGCACACGCTGAAGCTTCCCTGTACCTGCAGAAGCAAAACAGCCCCAAAGCATGATTGACCCTCCACCATGCTTCACAGTAGGCAAGGTGTTCTTTTCATCATAGGCCTTGTTCTTCCTCCTCCAAACATAGCGTTGATCCATGGGCCCAAACAGTTCTAATTTTGTTTCATCAGTCCACAGAACACTATCCCACAACTTTTGTGGTTTGTCCACATGGCTTTTGGCATACTGCAGTCGACTCTTCTTATTCTTTGGAGACAGCAAGGGGGTACGCCTGGGAGTTCTGGCACGGAGGCCTTCATTACGCAGTGTGCGTCTTATTGTCTGGGCTGAAACTTCTGTACCCACATCTGACAAATCTTTTCTCAGTTCCTCAGCAGTCACACGGGGACTTCTCTCCACTCTACGCTTCAGGTAGCGCACAGCAGTCGAAGTCAGCATCTTCTTTCTGCCACGACCAGGTAGCGTTTCAACAGTGCCCTTTGCCTTGAATTTGCGAATGATGCTTCCTAAGGTGTCTCTTGGTATGTTTAACATCTTTGCAATCTTCTTATAGCCATTGCCCTTCCTGTGAAGAGAAATCACCTCTTCTCTTGTCTTCCTGGACCATTCTCTTGCCTTCACCATGTTTGTAACCACACCAGTAAATGTCTAGAAGGAGCTGAGTATCACAGTCATTTTAAAGCTGCCTAATTGGTGCTTATTATGCTTGATTGCTGCTCGGTGACATCCACAGGTGTTTTCAATACCTGATGGAAAGCACCTGTATGAACCTCTGTTCTTCAGAGTGGTAGTCTTTAAGGGGTTGAATAATTGTGGCAATGAAGAAACCACATAAGAACCATTTACTACTGTATTACATAAACAATTGATGTCATTTTAGTTGCATTTGGGTAGTTACAACGTCCTTGTAGGATTTGATTCTGAATACAATTCCAAATGTACACTATAGTCCCTAAACCCCTTTACAGCATTGGGGGTTGAATAATTTTGGACACAACTGTACATTAATGCTTAAATAGGATACTTTCCAATGCTTCATACAACCCTTTAAAATATTTCTATAAGAATAACCAGTATCAGCTTAAGCAAGTAGCTGTAAGGAAAATTCCATTAGTTTCGTCTATGCTCATCACACTGTGATAAATACAGTACTGACTGGCTATCGCGAGTTGTTTCATCGCCAAACACAGGTAGAACATGCCACACCATGCTTTTTCTGTTCTTGTGTAAATCCCATGGCTCCAGTAATGCAGATTTGGTCCCTGTGAGTTCTTGCATTACAGTGACATTTTCCTTTTTATTTCCCTTTTCTAAAACGTAAAAAGGCTTTCTAGTTTACCTTGAAATGTATTCAAATCAATCCCCTTGACCATCTGTGTAGAATTTTCATGTTATTAATAACCACGAATGGACTCTCTTCCTCTCTATGAATCTTTACATCTGTACTGCATGCCTCCTGACCAGGTAGACTGATTGTGGCATACAGTGCATCCAGAAAGTATTCACAGTGCTCTGGACCTTAGACTGGGGCGACGGTTCATTTTTCAACAGGACAATGACCCTAAGAACACAGCCCACATAACAAAGGAGTGGCTACTGGCCAACTCTGTGAATGTCCTGGAGTGGCCCAGCCAGAGCCCAGACTTGAACCCGATTGAACATCTCTGGAGAGATCTGAAAATGGCTGAGCACCGACGTTCTCCATCCAACCTGATGGAGCTTGAGAGGTACTGCAAAGAAGAATGGGAGAAATTGCCCAAAAATAGGTGTGCCAAGCTTGTAGCATCATACTCAAAATGACTTGAGGCTGTAATTGGTGCTAAAGGTGCTTCAACAAAGTATTGAGCAAAGGCTGTGAATACTTATGTACATGTGGGTTTTTTATTTTTAATAAATTGCAAATATTTCAAAACAAACTTCTTTCACATTGTCATTATGGGGTATTGTTTGTAGAATGTTGAGGGAAAAAAATGAATTTAATCCATTTTGGAATAAGGCTGTGACATAATAAAATGTGACAAAAGTTAAGCGCTGTGAATACTTTCTGGATGCACTGTATGATGGTTTTAAGCCAGCCATAGATGGTGTGAATCTAGGCCAGAGATTCAAACTATGTATTGGCAAGCTGAATGTACCCAAGCTGATCAATTGATCTCCTTGGGTACAGCCAGCCTGCTGGATTTTATGTGCAATTATTACTAGCGACTGTTTTAGTCACTAGCAATAGTCACTGTGTTCTCCTGGCAGGGATGGCTTCCCCTGCCCCCCCCTGCTAGGAGAACACAATGGTTTCACGGGAGGGATTCTCCTGTCAACACTGACTGCGTTGATGGGAGAATCAAGCTCCGTCTAAGGCCAGCCTTGGACTAATATGCCAGAATTGACCTGCTTCAATTAACTGAGCTTGATCTAATGTGCTTTCATGGGATTTCTTCAGAGTTTTTCCAACAGCAGCTTTCCATTTTATTTATTTTTATTGAAGCCCTGTTCACATCTGCCATTTTGGGATGTCAGGCAGAATTGCTGTGATTCTGCCTGCTATCTAACAAAACGCACTGTAATAGTGGCAAAACGTACCATGCATGTTCAGATGCCATTCATTTTCAATGGCACCTAAATGCAGCGCTCCTGCTCCTTTTTGGGTGACGAGCTTTACATGATGTGGTTTGCCGCAATTGCAGCAGAACCTCCCAGAGTTTAGGTGCCATTAAGAAAAGGTTGGGAAAGGCTGGTATAGAAGAAGAGTAAAGATAATAATGAAAAAATGGACTATCCTGAAGCAGCAAATCTTGCATTTCAATGACAAACAATTAGAGAAACTATTAGAGCCTTCAGAGTGCAGTATATTTGTCTTCTCACAGAGAAGAGAGAAGATCTAGACCCAGCACACAGAGATTCTCCAACACTGAAAAAAAATGTTCCATACCAAAGCCGTTTGTTTTCACCCTCTAGGATAGCCCTAAGCATTGCATCAGACTGACAAATTGGGGACAATATAGGGACATTTCTGATCAGCTTTATGCAGGTAATACATGGGTTGAATTTGGAACAAATTTTCTTTCGAAATTCATAACTAAGAATTTTCATTCGAATTTTGCACCATTAGTGGGCTGCAGCATTGACCAATTTTCATGCGGCCATCGAATTTGCATTATTGAGCATGGCAGCACAGTGGCTAAATGGTTAGCACTTACGCCTGGCAGTGCTAGGGTCATTGGTTCGAATCCCAGTCACAACACCACCTGCCTGGAGTTTGCATGTTCTCCCTGTGCCTGCATGGGTTTCCTCCGGGTACTCCGGTTTCCTTCCACACTCCAAAGACATGCTGGTAGGTTAATTGGATCCTGTATAAATTGGCCCTAGTATATGAATGTAAGTTAGGGACCTTAGATTGTACGCCCCTTGAGGGTTAGGGACTGATGTGAATGTACAACATATATGTAAAGCACTGTGTACATTGATGGCGCTATATAAGTAGCCGAAATAAATAAATAAATGTTGAAACTTTTTTGAAAAATTTATGAATTTCTAATCAATGATGGGAGAATCGTGCAAGAAATATAATCAAAAATGAAATGAACCTGAGCTGTAACCTGGAAGGAAAAGAAGATTACCAGCCACAAAAATTATTTTCTTGAGGTGAAATTTAAGGCTTGATTGGTCAAAGTTCTAAATCAACTGTGGCAGCATTGGATTACAAAATGCAGGAAATTTCTAATTTTCTAAAGAAAATTTGTTCAGAATTCGACCCATTTATGGCCTGCATTTGAGATGGAAATAAAAGTGATTATAAAGAATCTAAAGGGAAGCAAATCATTGATGAAGGACAGATGTGTACAAGTAGATTACCTATGGAGCTGTGCATGAGATGCTTTGTGAGAAATATGATGTTTTTGAATGGCTATAGAGAGCCAGTAAAAAGCCTGGCACTAGGGAAAGACAGCTAACAAGGGCTCAGATGTGGATAAACCAACAATGAGGAAAAAAAAAAGTAGTGATTGGGAATAGAGAGAGAGCGAGTAGCTATAAAGTAGTTACTGTAATGAGCGTGTTTTAATTATACCATGTTATTGATATATTTCTTAGTTCCCAGCCTAAACTGAAATTATGCAGTAGACCAGCTTAACTGTTCACAAACAACAACTAACATACACATATGTGGTATCGTTGTGATTGTCAGGCGAAGGAAAATTTATTTTGTTGTTGTTCTTTGGTGGTAAATTGTGGTAATAGCAAGAAATATACAACAAAATTTTAAAAAAGGATTTTTTGGGCCAGTTTTCATTTAATAATGAAAAAATCAGGAGATATCTGTTACTATTTACCACCAAAAGAAATTCCAATTTGTCCTGAAAAAAACATGGTATAATCCACCTGGATACACAAAGTAGTTGTGATGATATGTACAGTTTTACTAACACATGTCAAAGTTGCAAAATTGTGCAAAATTTGTTTTACACCTAGGCAGGAAGGGGTTAAAGCAGAGCTCCACCCAAAAGGGGAAGTTCTGCTTTAAGGCTTTGTTCCCCACTCCCTGTTAAGCACCTTTTGGGAGCGGGGGAAGTGGGTACCCGATTTTGCCAGGTATCCTCTCCCACTTCCGCTGTGATTGCCTTCTGGGACACACGACAGGTTCCAGAAGACTAAGGGACCATTCACAAAGCCCAGCGCTACTCGTGCATGTGCAGTGGACACCCGACTGTGAAGCCGCAAACTGTATCAGCTGGGTGCTCACACTTAAGATGCCGCCTCTGGGGACAGAGGATGGCTGGAGAACCCAGCTGGGATGAGGACACCGCTGGATAGAGGGACAGGTGAGTGGCTGTTTTTTAAAAGTCAACAGCTACAGTTTTTGACTGGTGCTTCCTTTAACAAAGTTCATTCATTTCAATGGCTAGTGGGGTGAATTCAACTTTTGTTTTTGTGCACAGTGATGATAAAATTCGAAGGAACAGATGGAACATTTTTTACAAATGAATGAATTTCCAACAGTGTATGTGGTTTTCATTCCAGAACATCTATTCATTCCAAAATTGAATGTTAAAAGCAAAGGAAATGTTGAAGTACCTTCAAATGACATTCGCCAAGTCATTGAATGTACTGAGATCTTTCTTAGTAATATTCATACATAGGTTCTTTCGAAAATCCACTAGTTTACAGTCAGCTTTACTATAAAGGATAGGAACAAATTCTTCCTTAGGAAATATCAGCAGAGTATTAAAGACTACTAACACTAAAAGTGTTGGCATCTTAGCACAAGGTGGACTTTGCCCCAGCTTGCAACCAGCGGGTTTTGTTACGCTAACTGAAAAACCACAGTTATCCAAATTATACTTTTATAACAATAGATTAATTTGTCAACTCACAGTAAGCAAATGTGTCTAGTCATATTTGGTGTATTCTCTAGGTTACTCTGGGATCAGCCAATATAAGTCATAGTAAATACTGATGTGTCACAAGCTCTAGTGTGATGACTGGGGCAGGCAACACTGCATGGAATATTCCCTATCTTTGACTTGTATCCTATCTAAAAACAGATCTAATGAATCAAAGCTCATTTTGTATAAACACTTCACAGTAAAGCCACTGGCTAGTTTTCATTTAGTCAATTATACATTCTTTAGACTTCCTAGATGTATTTTGCAATCACCTTTTTCAATGACATGTTGATCCTCTTTCTCTTTGAAGAAGACTGGAAGTGCCTTAAGTAGGGTTTTAAGCATCAAAGAGATCACAATTCACAAGTTGGGGCTAAGAAGCATGTAGTTAAAGAAAATAAGTATTAGTCTTCTGAAATAGACTTTTAACAGGCACTCAGTAAGTAGATTGGCAATTAAACATTTATCACATTGTTTTACATTATTTAAATGTGGTTACTTAGGACAGATGTTTATTTTAACGCACATATAATATTTCAATGTCATTGCACAGTTTTATAGAATAATAGAAAATACTGTAAATTCAGAAGAACAGTCATGGACTACCTGAACAATAATGCCAAATGGCTATGTGTAATTTAGAAATGTAAGACAAGATCTGTAGACATACAGTAGATAAGTACAGTCATGGCCAAAAATATTGGCACCCTTGCATTTCTGTCAGATAATGCACCACTTCGTCCAGAAAATTGTTGCAATTACAAATGTTTAGGCATTCTCACATTTATTTTTTTGGTTGTACTGGTATGAAACAAAAAAGTGGAGAAACAAAAAGCCAAATCTGACACATTGCATGCAAAACCCCAAAAAGGGACTGGACAAAATTATTGGCACCTTCTCAAAAATGTAAGAAGTAATTGCGTTCCAAATTAGTGATGCTCCTGTAATTTGTAATTAAACTCCCCTGTTTAGTTAACAGGTGCTCACAATATAGAAATCACACCGGAAACCAGTTAAGGTGGTAAAAAAATTGACCTGTTGTGTGTCTCTGTGTGCCACATGGAGCCTGGAGAAGAGAATTGTCTGAGGATTTGAGAACAATAATTGTGGAAAAACATAAACAATCTCAAGGTTAGCAGTCCATCTCCAGAGATCTTAATGTTTCTGTGTCCACTGTATGCAACATTGTCAAGAGGTTTACAGCCCATGGCCCTGTAGCTATTCTCCCTGGACATGGACGAAAGAGAAAAACTGATCACAAATTGCAACAAAGGATTGTTTGAATGGTGGCTAAAGAACCTCAAGCAACTTCCAGACAAATTCAAGCTGACCTTCAGGCACGGTACAACTGTGTCAGCTCACACTGTACGTCATCATCTGAATGAAAAGGGACGCTATGGTAGAAGACCCAGGAGAACCCCACTGCAGACACAGAAACATGAAAAAAGGCAGATTGGAGTTTGCAAAAACGTACCTGAGGAAGCCAAAATCCTTTTGGGAGAATGTGCTGTGGACAGATGAAACAAAATTACAGCTTTTTGGTAAAGCCCATCATTCTACTGTTTGCAGAAAAAGCAATGAGACCTTTATAGAAAATAAAACAGTGCCTACAGTCAAACATGGTGGAGGTTTACTGATGTTTTGGGGTTGATTTCCTGCTTCAGGCACTTGATGTCTTGACCATGTGCATGGCATTATGAAATCTGAAGACTACCAAAGAATTCTGGGGTGCAATGTAGGGCCCAGTGTAAGAAAGATGGGTCTCTGTCAGAGGTCACAGATCTTACAGCAGGACAATGACCCAAAGCACACGTCAAAAAGCACCCAGAAATGGTTTAAGACAAATTGCTGGAGAGTACTGAACTGACCAGCAATGAGTCCAGATCTAAATCCCATAGAGCTCCTGTGGAGAGATCTCAAAAAAGCAGTTGGGAAAAGGAACTCTTCCAATCTAAGAGACCTGGAGCAGTTGGCGAAAGAAGAGTGCTCCAAAATTCCAGTAGAGAGGTGTAAGAAACTCATTGCTGGTTACAGAAAGGAATTGATTTCAGTTATTTTGTCCAAGGGGTGTGGTACCAAATATTAAATTGAGGGTGCCAATAATTTTGTCCAGTCCATTTTGGAGTTTTGGTTGGAATGTGTCAGATTTGGCTTTTTGTTTCTTCATTTTTTTGTATCGTACCAATACAAACAAAAGAGATAAACATGAGAATGCCTAAACATTTGTAACTGCAACAATTTTCTGGGCGAAGTGGTGCATTATCTGACAGAAATGCAGGGGTTGCCAATATTTTTGCCCATGATAGCATATGGATGCACAGAGCTGTTGCAGAGGCTTCTATAAACAGAGCTGGGTTTTTAAATTGATGTAGCCAAATAAAATACTTGAATGTTTTACATTGCTATATATACAGTATGCTAAAGACCTGTGCAAGTGAATTGAAAGAGTACACACAGCAAATACTATTTACAAGGCTAATTACTTCACCTCCTATACAGCATAGCCCTGAAAATGGTTTCGCTTTCAAGAGTAACAAGAACAATGAAAGCAGAAAAGATTATACACTTACATTGCAATCACATAAAGTGTGCAAAATAACTCATTTTACAGTTCTTACAGTTTTATGTAGAATTCTTTTACAGTCTAGAATGCAGAAAAGCCATGAAACACTCCTTTCACTTACTTAGTATTTTGATATATTTTATATTCATCCAAGTGAGATTTCAAACAATCTCAAATGGATGGAAAATTGGATGTGTTAGTGACTAGGATTGCCAAGGGCTGCAATAAATATGTGGTTTTGTGAGACTGAATAGTATATACTTATGTTTTGACCTTTAAGATGGCAGATCCTGAACCATTGTGGGATGGCACAGCACTGCTGTCATCAGAGGTTAGACATGAAGTAATCATACAATCACATCAGGGGCATAACCACAGATCATGGGGCCCCCATAGAAAACGTTTAATGGGGCTCATGGTAATCCCCTACTGTCATTAATGTTGACATAAAGTATTTCTAAATCAAGGACAGGTAGCAGAAATACTGTTGGCATTGTGACTACACAAATAGGGACCAGCTGTGAATAGAAGCTGTCAGAGGATAGGAGGGACAGCAATGCTGGGGATTCATTTTTAACCTTTAGGAGTAAAAACTGGCACATTGCTTGGTAAAAACAGCACATACTACACACAATAAATATTGTTAGGCACACAGTGAACCCTTTGATTGCCCCTAAATGTTAACCCTTTTCCAGCCAGTGTCATTAGTACAATGACAATATATATTATTAGCACTGAATCACTGTATTAGTGGCAGTTAGTGTAAAATTGCCTGCCGCACTATCACAGTCCCACTATAAGTCGCTGATCACCACTATTACTAGTATAAAAATAAACAAAATTCCAGTGTGTTTACCATCATTTGTAGATGCTATAACGTTCACGCAAACCAATTAATATACATCTTTTGGGATTTTTTCTAACAAAAGATATGTAGCAGAATACACTCACCGGCCACTTTATTAGGTACACCCGTTCAATTGCTTGGTAACACAAATTGCTAATCGGCCAATGACCTGGCAGCAACTCAATGAATTTAGGCATGTAAACATGGTGAATACGACTTTATTAAGTTCAAACCGAGCATCAGGATGGGGAAGAAAGGGTATTTAAGTGACTTTGAACATGGCATGGTTGTTAGTGCCAGGTGGGCTGGTCTGAGTATTTAAAAAACTGCTGATCTACTGGGATTTTCACACACAACCATCTCTAGGGTTTACAGAGAATGGTCCAAAAAAGAGAAAATATCCAGTGAGCAGTTGTTGTGTGGATGAAAATGTCTTGTTGATGTCAGAGATCAGAGGAGAATGGGCAGACTGGTTGCTGTAACATTCAGATGGTAGGGTCAGAATTTGGCGTAAACAACATGAAAGCATGGATCCTGCCTTGTATCAATGGTTCAGGCTGCTGGTGGTGTAATGCTGTGGGGGATATTTTCTTGGCATTAGCAAGGTGTACCTAATAGAGTGGTCTGTGACCATTTTGGCCTACATTTATGTAGATATTTGATTTTTACATTTTTTTATTGGATATGTTTAGGTTTTTTTTCAAAGTTTTTGTTCTTTTTTCATTATACGATAAAAAAAATAAAAACCCAGTGGTGATCAAATAAAAAAAGCACTATTTGTGTGAAAAAATTATATAAATTTAATTTGGGTACTGCGTTGCATGCCAGGTAAAGTAGTGCAGAGCCGAATAGCAAAAATGCCCGGGTAATGAAGAGGGTAAAATCTTCCAGAGTGTAAGTGGTTAAACTGTGTTTTGTTTTTTGCTTTTTTTTTTTTTTTTGAAGAACTACAGTTATCTTGTCTGTTTTAGTTGCAGAGAAATTATGTGAAACAGAATGAGGAAGATTATGTTAGGCATTTAGGGATAATTTCAGTGCTGGCTGGGATGATCACAAGTTCTGAGGATAATAAGATAACAAATTCTCTTTACTGCACACAGCCTGCAAAGGGGGATCCGTGACTAGCAATGCTGATTGGAAATGTCATAGAGATTCAGGCTCCACGTTCAAAGAATCCTCTACAATCCTTAAAGTCGAGCTCAACCCCAAAGGGAAAGTTCTGATTTAAAGACTGGTCCCCTGCTCCCCATTAAGGATTGGCATCTTTGGGGAGCGGGCACCCAAAATTAACAGGTATCCATTCCCAGTTCCACTGCCTAGGTGATCGGAAGCGGAAGTTGTCCTCCCCCCCTCCCTCCCTGAAGTCTTCTGGGACTCTTGACAGGTCCCAGAAGACTATGAGACCATTCACAAAGCG
This sequence comes from Staurois parvus, assembly GCF_062004578.1. Taxonomy (NCBI): domain Eukaryota; kingdom Metazoa; phylum Chordata; class Amphibia; order Anura; family Ranidae; genus Staurois; species Staurois parvus. The sequence goes on along the minus strand of NW_028317813.1, from coordinate 342,590 downwards.
CAGTGCTACTTGCGCATGCACAGTGGGCACCCAGCTGAGAAGCCGCAAGCTGTCACACCCAGGGGTCCACACTGAAAATTATGGAGTCGGGAACACAGGGCGGCCGATGAACTGGTCTGTGGGGGGGCGGAGTGTTGGGGACACCGCGGGATAGATAGAGGGACAGGCGAGTGGGTGTTTCTAAAAGTTAGCAGCTATAGTTTTTGTAGCTGCTGACTTTTATGTTTTCACAGTGTGACTGGAACTCCACTTCAATGATACAGTACTGCACTTGCATTATCTTTCCATGTACAGATTTTCTATGTTCAAATTGCCTCAACGGCCCCCTAATAGACTCCCTCAAGAGTTGGTTCTGGACAGCTGAGTGGATTGCTTTAAAAAAGGCCTGGATTCTTTCTTGGATACACAGAATATAACTGGATACTAACATTTATAGGTAAAGTTGATTGAGGGAATATCCGATTGCCTCTCGGGGGATCAGGAAGGATTTTTTTCCCCTGCAGGAGCAAATTGGATCATGCTTTGCTGGGTTTTTTGCCTTCCTCTGGATCAACTGTGGGTGTAGGATTATAACTTTTTTTTTTTTTGGTTGAACTGGATGGACTTTTGTCTTCAGCCAGACTAACTATGTAACTATGATCAGCACAGGGCCAATCAGCACTGTCCAGACAGAGGTCATCCTCCTAGAGCAGAAAGAAAACTCCTCCTACCAGCTTTTAGGTGCAATTTCAATTCACAAATCATACCGGTGTGACCGGGCACTGAGTATGTTTTAACTGTATTAAAGGGGATAAGATTAAAGTGGTTCTAAAGCCTTTACCTTAATGCATTTTATACATTAAAGCGGAGCTCCACCCAAAAGGGGAAGTTCCACTTTAAGGACTGCTCCCCCACTCCCCATTAAGGATTGGCACCTTTGGGGAACGGGGGAAGTGGGTACTCGATTTTGACAGGTACCCGCTCCCACTTCCGGCCCGATCAACTAGGCCAGGGGTGGGCAAACTGCGGCTCTCCAGCTGTTGCAGGACTACAAGTTCCATCATGCCTCTGCAAGTCATAGCTGTAACTGTCAGTTTTGTAATGTCTCATGGGACCTGTAGAGTCATGCTTGTAACTTCCGGTCTTTGCAATGTCTCATGGGAAATGTAGTCCCACGACAGCTGGAGAGCCGCAGTTTGCCACCCCTGACCTAGGCGATTGGAAGCGGAAGGTGTCCACCCTCCCTCTTTTGGGACACGTGACAGGTCTCAGAAGACTACAGGACCATTCGCAAAGCACAGCGCTACTCGCGCAGTGGGTACCCGGCTGTACACCATGGGACCGAGGGACAGGTAAGTGGCTGTTTTTTAAAAGTCATCAGCTACAGTTTTTGTAGCTGCTGACTTTTATTTTTTGATAGGTTGAGTGGATCTTCGCTTTAAGGTAAAAAAAAACCTTCTGTGCCTGGGATCCCCCCTGCTCCCCATTCCCCTTATACATACCTGAGCCCCATTGCGATCCAGAGCTTTGCATGAGAGCAGTGGCTCCCCCCAGTCTGTCCCTCCTCACAGGGCAGATCCAAAGGGGGTACTTTTTTTCCGTATCATTTGCATAGCATCGCTGCCACGGCATATGGAAAGCCCCGTACGGCTACCTTTGCAGCTTAGGGGGAACCATTGGGACTGTGCCCCAACCTCAAGTGTAAACTAATCCTACAACGGTGACATTCATCTGCCGCTGGAGAGCGCACCTGACAAGGGAAGGATCATGTAACGGGTTTACAGGATGTGGACAGCACAAGGCATGCACAAAATATATTGAATTACTGGATTTAAACTATAAATATTTTACTTACAGCGATCTACAAAACAAAATATTCATTTGCAAGAGCTTCGTTCTACTTTTAAATCTGTGTAAACAGTGTGCTTTTCATTACTGAGTATGTAACATTAGAGCCAAGCATCCAATAATCCCAAATTGTGCAGTCCAAAGGCAGCATCTGCTACGGATTAGATTCTACAAAGGTGAAGCATTGTCTAGCTGGGTAGACAGGTGTGTACTGCTAGTGTTGGCAGATTTACTTCTACACGGCACATTCATTTCCTAAATGTGTCCACTTTCTATGCCGTGTAAGTGTAGACATTAGTTACAAATTGATTTCCTAAAATGGAGCGCGTCTTCTTGTGTAGCTCTAGGAAACGGAAGTGTTCATCATGATTAGAATGCTGCACATACAACACGTCATTTCTGCCAGCAATAATCAGGCAGTGAGAGGATTAAGAAATATGCAGTAATGAGTGCATGGATGGAAGACAGATTTGCTATGTTAGCAACAATTTAAATGATAAATGTGCTTTTGATTACAAATTAAAGTGTATAAAAGCCATCTACAAATAAAACGTAGAAGTATTCTTCTTATATCTGTGCGATTGTTTTGTTTTACCCTTAAATCCTTCGTTTTTGAAAAAGAAGGTGTCTCCATTGCCTTGCAGGGTCCCCTGTGTTCTCAGGACCACATCTGTAGACAAAAGCCAACACAGATAGCCTCCTTTGTAAAGCACAGAATTCCTGCACCCCCCACCTCTGCTTTAGACCCTACAAGTGTGGTGTGCACAGTGCTCATCCCACAACCAGAAGTTCACAGAAGCAGCATGGATAGTTATACGCCTACGCAGAGAGTCAGATGGCAGTCATACTGTATTTTCTAAGGGTAAAAACTATGTATGGGATTTAAAAAAAGGTCAACTAAAATGTTCAGCTATTACAGTGTTACTAAACTCTCAACAGTAAAATCAGTCTGTATATGCAGTAAAGCATGCTTGTTATACTCACTGTGGAAACTAAGGGGTTAATCCTCTGCATTGTGTAAAACGGCAATTTGATCCTGACTTCTCTGCTCCTTCTTTTGTTCAAATGTCCATGTCCTATCTCCTGATAAGACAGACTGAACTGTAGCCATTCTGCACATGCTCAGTTTAGTGTGTATTGCTAGAGAGGTTTTTTTTCTTGGAAGAATGCATGTGATCAGCACAGGGGAAATCAGCACTGTCCAGACAGAGGTCAGGGGTTTTGCATCCTCCTAGAGCAGAAAGAAAACTCCTTGTACAAGCATTAACCAGTGCTCTGCTGGACACTGATAGAAGTCACAAGACTGCTCCAACTGCTGATGAGAAAAGGTATTTAGCAGTTTATATTTACTAAAATAATTGCATTTCCATGTTGTGTGTACTGTGGGAGACCAGATATAGTAAATGCAGGGTCCTGGGTTTTGTAACACTTGAAGTCCTCATGCACACTGGACGTTTTTACAGATGCTGTATTTGGCTTTTGACGTTTTTTTCTACAGCCAGTAAACCCCCCCAGCATGTTATCCTATGTGTCCATGCACACATAGACTGTAATCAACGTTTTTTGGCTGGGGTGTTTTTTAGCTGTAAAAATGCTCTAACGCTGAAAAACACAGCAAAACATGGTAAAACGGCGCAAACCAGTGTTTATGGGCGTTTTTTTGACCATAAACCCCACTAAAATATGCTAAAAACCAAAAACGTGGAAAAAAACAGGAAAACGACACTAATCGCAGCTAAACACTAATGCAAAAATGCTAAAAAAAGCTGAAAAACTCAAGTTTTTAACACGACTTTACAAAGCTAACGTTACCAGCATTATCAAAACGCCTAGTGTGCATGAGGGCTAAAATTGAGGGAAAGCTTAAAATAATAGTTGAGGGTTTAATGTGGTTCTAAAGGTCAAAGGTTTTTTTTACCTTAAAGTGTTACTAAACTAAGGACCCTGTATTCACTATATTTGGTCTCATCAGCAGTATATAGCAGTCATGTGACTTCTATCAGTGTCCAGCAGAACAATGGTTAAAGCTTGTAGGAGGAGTTTTCATTCTGCTCTGAGTTTCCTATGAGGCTGCATAACCCCAACCTCTGTCTGAACAGTGCTGATTGACCCTGTGCAGATCACATGCAATCTCCCAAAGAAAAAAAACTCTCTAGGCATACCCACTAAACTGAGCAAGTGCAGAGTGACTCCTAGAGCTCTGTACTATAAGCAGATGGATTGGGGACAGTAGAAGAAGGGGAGGATCAGAAAAGACAGGATCAAACAGCCTTTTTACACAATGCAGAGGATTAACCCCTTAGGTTCCACAGTGAGTATAACAAGCATGCTTTCCTCCATATACAGACTGATTTTACTCTTGTGGGTTTTCTGAAATGTTAATACATGTTCTGCATCATTTCTGCAGCCTCTCCTTATACTTACCTGTGCCTTTTCACCATCCAGCACTGTGCCCAAGAGCAGCATCTCTCTCCGCTCTCTCTGTCTTCACTGGAGTTCAAGGCAGCAGCAGGAAACATTGGCTCCTGCTGCTGACAATCACAGCCAGTGAGGAGAGAGAAGGGGGGGGGGGCGAACACACAAAGCGCAGCTCAGGAGTGAGCTTGCATGAGTGCCCCCATAGCAAGCGGCTTTCTATGGTGGGAATTCAGAGGGAGAGGAGCCAGGAGCACTGTGGGGAACCCAAAAAAGGGGAGGATCGGGGCTGCTCTATGCAAAACCATTGCACAGAGCAGGTAAGTATGACATGTTGATTTTTTTTAATGTTTCCTTTAGAATCACTTCTCCTTTAAGTTTTGCAGCCACTGTTCTGTTAACCAATTCCCAACCGAGCTATAGCCAAAAGACAGCTACAGCGTGGTCGGCTAGTTCTAGGAGGGCTTCCATGGACATCCTCCCAGAACCACACCCCCCGTGAGCCCCCTGGGGCACGCACTGCACACGATATGTGATCGCTGTGTCCTTCAGACACAGCTGATCACATGACTAAAGAACAGGCCGATCACAGCTGCTTTTACCATGTGACCAGCTGTGTCCAATCACAGCTGATCATAGGGTAAATAAGAAATGCCGGCTATCGGCAGTCCTCTCCTCATGCTGACAGTGCGTGAGGAGAGGAGAGCCGGTAAGCGGCATTTTTCAAGGGGACATCTACACTGATCATGAGGGCAGTGTCCTGGTGATCAGTGTAGCCCCATCATTGCGGCCAATACTGCCCATCAGTGCCCATGTGTGCTGGCAATCAGTACCCATCAGTGCCACCTATCAATGCCGCCTAACAGTGCCCATCAGTGCTGTCCATCAGTGCTGCCCGACAGTGACCATCAGTGCAGCCTATCAGTGCCCATCAGTGAAGGAGAAAAATTACTTATTTACAAAACTTTATAACAGAAACTAAGAAAAACCTTTTGTATTTAAAAATTTTTGGTCCTCTTTTTTGTTTGTTTAGCAAAAAATAAAAACCCCAGGTGTGATCAAATACCACCAAAAGAAAGCTCTATTTGTCTCAAAAAGTGTTAAAAATTTAATTTGGGTACAGCATTGCATGACCACGCAATTGTCATTCAAAGTATGAGAGCACTGAAAGCTGAAAATTGGTCTGGGCAGGAAGGGGTAGGCAAGTGGTTAGCAGAGTTCTAATAACTGAGTACCTGTTTACTCATTGGGTGTTTTTCTATATCAGTAAAATTTGGTGTATTAGTCAAGCTCAAGACAGGATCCTGCCATAGATGATAATACCATACCATACCAAGCTTTACCTTGGGATACAGGTTGAGGAGATTGACATTATTCTCCATGGCTCCATCCTTAACTCATGACTTTTTTTCATTTTATGAAATACCGTTGTCACCTTTTTTTTATTTTTTATTTTTTTTTTACATCTCAATTCTTTTGCTCTCCTCCAGACTTTTTCAGCCACTTCCTGCCTACATACTGGACATGAACTCCATCTTCAGCTGCACCACATTGCTTTGGACTAGCTTCCTAACAGTGACAACTGTATATCATGCCTACCCAGTGTGACAGGGTGACAAGGTCAGATCACAATGGGAGACAGTCTTGCCCTAAAACTTGAAGTGGCTAAACATAGACATATATGGCAGAATCACCAAGGAGTCTTTTAATAGATAATCCTAGATTGTAAGCTCGAAAGAGCAGGGCCCTCGATCCCCTCATGTTTTGCATTGTATTGGTATTGTTCTGTCACATGTTCTGTCCCCCTTTGTAATGTACAGCGCTGAGCGAACTATTGGCGCTTTATAAATACTGTATAATAATAATAATAAAAATAAGAGCTGCAGCTGCGAAAACAACTTGTATGAAATTTTTGTTTTTACATAAATGAATGAAGGCTGATCACTGTAAGTACCCCCATCAATGTCAAATAGTCTGTCCCAGCGATCTGCCACTTTTTCTATACAGCTTGAATAAGGGAGGCTAAAAAATAACACTTACTGGCTAGATCACCTGATGAAATAAAGCAAAAAAGCCTTAAAAATGAATGCAGCCGTCACATCTAGGAATTGGTGAGTTACACTAGATTACATTTTTGTTTTTGGGTTTAGTTGCACTTTAAAGATATTCTGACAGGTCTGCAGGAGACCTGCATGGCATCAGCGATCTACTGAATGCTGGTGCAATGCTTTCCAGGCTCCTGTAGGCAAAATTAATAAATGTATGCAGGTTTTTTTTTACCTGCAAAAAAATGTGCATTTATTATTTTTGTCTAAAAGGTGAACTTATCCTTTAAAGAGTTATTAAAGGCATTTTTTGAAATAACAAACATATAATACTTACCTGCTCTGTGCAATAGTTTTGCATAGAGAAGCCCTGATCCTCTTCTTCTTGGGTCCCCCGTTGGCGCTCCTTGCCCCTCCTTCCTGCCAAGTGCCCCCAGAGCAAACAAGTTCCTATGGGGGCACCTAAGGAAGCTCGCTCCTGAGTCGCTGCTCTGTGTGTCCATTCATACACAGAGCCCTGCCTTGGCCTTGCCCCCTCTCTCTCCTCATTGGCTCACTGGCTGTGATTGACTGCAGTGGGAGCCAATGACTCTCGCTGTTGTCTCAGCCAATAAGAAGGGAGAGACCCCAGAGAGCCAAGGCTCTCGTGCACATTGCTGGATTGTGATGGGGCTCAGGTAAGTATTAGGGGGGCACACAGAAGGTTTTTTTTACCTTTATGCATAGAATGCATGAAGGTAAAACACCTTGAGCCTTTACAGCTATTTGCATTTTGCACATTCTTCTTCCATTTTTGGGATTAGGGAACAGGGTAGATAATGGAGCAGATTATTCTTTTAAAAAGTACACTTTAATAGAACATTTTCTTCCCAATAATACATCAAACGGGTACAAAGAAACAGTTTTAAAATTACATTTAAAACAAAATTTTGACGACAGTTACAAGAAAATCATTTCATTTCGGGAAGCACTGGGATTAGTATATGTACCTGCACTAAATATGTTACCACCATCCTCAAAGAGACACACCTTTACCAGGAACAACAGATCACCTGAATGTGTGGGCTGATTAAATGCTGTAAGCCGTAGTAAATAGACCAGTGTGTCACATCACAATTTGTTGTTTAAACTATTCCGTCAGAATTTCTGCCGAACTCGTTTTATTATTAACTAACTCCTTCTTCTGGCATTTCATGAGTAATAAAAGATCCTTTATAGTGTGCCATCATAAATGAGACATTACTTGTTTCACATTCTTACCGACTTACTCACTGCTAAGCCAATCAGTATACAGAGATATGAACATTCCCAACTGTTGTTTCTTCTGGATGGAAGCAGTCACCCCTAAACTAACCATGGTGCGAATACCAACAGCAAGAATCTACTGATTCCTTCATCTGGGATTGACAATTGTGTCCAAATATCAGTGGCTGCTCAGCCGGTACACTGCAATGACAGACTTTTGGTGACAGCAGTTATGTGTGACTGTGTGCACGGTCAGAGATTACCAGTGGTGATTATAGCTGGACGCAGCAACTATTCATGACTGTTGGCACAGCCAGCAATTACAAAGTGTGTCCAGCCATGTTCAAGGCAGATAATAGCTAAGGCTGGCCATACATGGGTCGAAATTCGACTGATTTTTCTTCCGGAAATCAGTCCTAAGGATAATTGGCCGTTTTGTGCTCTTGTTAGTGGGTCAATGGCACCGGCTGATTTTCGTGGTTCCTCCCCTTTTCAGTGATCGGGCATGTTGGAAAATTTGTGAAAAACTACCGATTTTTTACTCAATGATGGTCAAATCGTACGATCGTTTTTCCGAAAAGAATATGCGCATGAGCCGTGACTTGGAAGGAACAGAAGTTTCGCCGGTTATTTGGGGTGAACGTTATGACTTGGTTGGCTGATTTTCGAAATCATTGATGGCACCATCGGATTACCGAGCAAATGACGTTTTCGGACGAAAAATAATTCGGAATTCGAACCATGTATGGCCTGCATGACTGTACAGACAGTCACAAATACCCTGTTTCCCCAAAAATAAGACATACCTCGAAAATAAGACCTAGTACTATTTTGGGGAATTGTTAAAGTATAAGACCTAGTTGTGATCAGGGCTTTTGTTCAGCCAGAACGTGGTGGAACGCCGCTCCGCCACCTCCGGCACAGGCCCTGTGCACACCAATATCAGTACAGCTTTTATGCTTGCAAGTGTCAGTCCCTCTTGTAAGTAACAGCACCATCCACTCCCACAAAACCCTCCTACCTCTGTACTCACTGTGGGACAGGGATGGAGCAGATATATGCGGGTGCAGTGTATTGTGGGGGGTGGGGCATCCCGTCCCGGAGCCTAATGCATGGAAGCTGATATCCCAGGGGTGATTGCTGGCCAGTGGGGAAGAGGCAGATAGGTGAGTGTGCTTGGTGCACTGTGTGGGAATATAGGACCTGGAACCTGGAAGGTAAATTGACAGGTGAGTTACAGACGGTGCATAGGTGAGCTGCAGCTGGGGGGTTGCAGAGGTGAGCTGATTTGCAACACAACATCCCCCCCCCCCGGCCACAGCTCAGCTCTGCACCCCCTGGCCACAGCTTGCCTCTGCACCCTGAAGAAAAGAATAATAAATCTCCTGCACTCAAAGGACTGGATATGGCATCTGTGGAAGGATCTTCATAGACCTTAGTATTCAAACCTTAGTATTCAAACCAATATGGCAGTACTGTGCAGCCCCCCTAAGGGCTGGGGTAGCCCAATATTCTTTACTTATTTTCTAGTGGCTCTGCACCCTGTCTGTGGTTCACCTCTGCACCCTGTCTGTGGCTCACCTCTGCACCCTGTCTGTGGCTCAGCTCTGCACCCTGTCTGTGGCTCAGCTCTGCACCCTGTCTGTGGCTCAGCTCTGCACCCTGTCTGTGGCTCAGCTCTGCACCCTGTCTGTGGCTCAGCTCTGCACCCTGTCTGTGGCTCAGCTCTGCACCCTGTCTGTGGCTCATCTCTGCACCCTGTCTGTGGCACATCTCTGCACCCTGTCTGTGGCACATCTCTGCACCCTGTCTGTGGCTCATCTCTGCACCCTGTCTGTGGCTCATCTCTGCACCATGTATGTGGCTCATCTCTGCACCATGTCTGTGGCACATCTCTGCACCCTGTCTGTGGCTCATCTCTGCACCCTGTCTGTGGCTCACCTCTGCACCATGTCTGTGGCTCATCTCTGCACCCTCTCTGTGGCTCATCTCTGCACCCTCTATGTGGCTCACCTCTGCACCATGTCTGTGGCTCACCTCTGCACCCTCTCTGTGGCTCATCTCTGCACCCTGTCTGTGGCTCACCTCTGCACCCTGTCTGTGGCTCACCTCTGCACCCTGTCTGTGGCTCACCTCTGCACCCTCTCTGTGGCTCACCTCTGCACCCTCTCTGTGGCTCACCTCTGCATCCTCTCTGTGGCTCACCTCTGCACCCTGTATGTGGCTCACCTCTGCACCCTGTCTGTGGCTCACCTCTGCACCCTCTCTGTGGCTCACCTCTGCACCCTCTCTGTGGCTCACCTCTGCACCCTCTCTGTGGCTCACCTCTGCACCCTCTCTGTGGCTCATCTCTGCACCCTGTCTGTGGCTCATCTCTGCACCCTGTTTGTGGCTCATCTCTGCACTGTCTGTGGCTCATCTCTGCACCGAGTCTGTGGCTCATCTCTGCACCCTGTCTGTGGCTCATCTCTGCACTGTCTGTGGCTCTCCTCTGCACCATGTCTGTGGCTCATCTCTGCACCGAGTCTGTGGCTCATCTCTGCACCCTGTCTGTGGCTCATCTCTGCACTGTCTGTGGCTCACCTCTGCACCATGTCTGTGGCTCATCTCTGCACCCTGTCTGTGGCTCACCTGTCAATTCACCTCTGAAACACCTGACTGCAGCTCACAACTGTCATCAACCAGCCCTCTCTATATTGACACTTATCCACAACTGCCTGCAGCTCACCTCTGCACCCCCTGTCCATACCTGTACATTAAAAAATAAGACCTACCCCGAAAATAAGACCCTAGTGTGTGTGTTTGAGCAAAAAAAATATAAGACAGTGTTTTATTAACCTGTGACCGAAGACTGTCATTGCACTGTATGGGCTCAGAAGTTGCAGCTATCTGGACACAGCTGTCAATCCCAACCATGGGAATCATTCGATTCTTGCCACTGGGGTTCACACCGTGAATAAATGCCTGTATGAATGCAGTAACTTAAAGTGGTTGTAAATACCCAGTAAAGTGACTGACCTCAGCTGATGCATGGTGATAATGCAAATCCTTCTGCATAAGTTGCACCTGTTTATCTATAGTCTTCTCTTTTCTACAGACATTCAAAGTATTATTATTATTATTATTATACAGTATTTATAAAGCGCCAATAGTTCGCTCAGCGCTGTACATTACAAAGGGGGACAGAACATGTGTATAGAATATATACAGCTTGTCTGAGATTCCAGGGGCAGGAAGCTGAAGTTTCACTTTGTAGAAGTGAAAGTTGATTGTAGAGAAGGGGCACATTCCCCTTCACACAGCACATAGGAACGAAGCTGAGACTGTCAGGCTGTATGCTGGAGACCCCTCCCCTGTCTCCTTTTTCCTCTTGGTGTGAGGAAGACTTGTTAGAAGTGACTCATGCTGATAGCAGAGCAACAAGGCAGCAAAGACAAATGACACAGTGCTCTGGATTGAGACAAGTACACACTATAAAGGGATATGCTTTGTTCATATTTCATGTCAGAGGATTACAGCCACTTTAAGCTGGCCATAAACTAGCCTACAGATTCCTCCATCAGGTTTAGCTTTGGTGTCCTAGATTTAACTCCATGGCGCCGAGTGCATGTAAATATGTAGGTTCTCATCGGCTGGACCTTGGCGCCGAGGAGCCGCATATTTGCGTACCCAGTGCAAACAAAAGATGTGCTGAGAGCGCGTGCCCTGCATGCTCATAGCACATTTACTGGCGCCTCACAGAAAGGTTCCAATTGCTACTTGCTGTCGGGAGCTTTCCAATCATGTGACCTCCATGACAGCCAATCTCGGTGGTCACATGACCCTAAACCCTGCCCCTCCTCCCAGTGTCACGTACCCCTTAAAGAGCCTGCAGGTGCCAAGGGGTTTAGCTGGCCATACACTGTGAGGTCCCTTTCACACGGGTGTTCTGTATGTCCGTTTTTCGGACACCCATTTATTTCTGTGGACTAGAATCTATGCCAGGAAGAATTAAGGCAGTTCCGAAGGCAAATAGGGATCCAAAGCGGTACTAGCAAGGTGTACCTAATAAAGTGGCTGGTGAGTGTATATCATCCATTTATCATTCAGCTTTAATGCATGCAATAACTCACATGTGCAAATGTTAAAGTTATCCTAACAACATCTTTTAAATCTTTTTGAGTCACTCCTGGTTTCTCTTTGGTAAGAGCTAGACCACAACTCTTAATGCTTTTTTACACCTGCTTAGGTCCCCCCCCAACCGCAAACTAGGCTTTAGGACTACCTATATTGAGATAAAACGTGGTAAAAGTGGATGTTATCACAGTGTACCTTTTGGTTATTGATGAGTACAATCATCTGCTGGTTCATTATATCTTATGTGTCATTGAACTACGAGTTTCTGGTTCATTCCCTTGCAGCCACTATGCAGCTAAGTGAAATTGTTTTACTCCTCCTGCTGTATTCCCTTCAATGAAAACAATAGAACCCTGCAACAAGGCAGCTGGCTATACTCTGAGCAAATTTAAAATGGTTCTTGATTGAAAAAGTGAAGAACTTGGGCAGAAAATTGTTGGCTGAACATCAGCTGCATCCAATCAGATGCAGGAACCGTTGCGGTATTCCGTCCGTTGCAGGAAACGTTGCGGTATTCCGTCCGTTGCAGGAAACGTTGCGGTATTCCGGCCGTTGCAGGAACCGTTGCGGTATGCCGGCCGTTGCAGGAACCGTTGCGGTATGCCGGCCGTTGCAGGAACCGTTGCGGTATTCCGGCCGTTGCAGGAACCGTTGAGGTATTCCGTCCGTTGCAGGAACCGTTGCGGTATTCCGTCCTTTGCAGGAACCGTTGCGGTATTCCGTCCATTGCAGGAACCGTTGCGGTATTCCGTCCGTTGCAGGAACCGTTGCGGTATTCCGTCCGTTGCAGGAACCGCTGCGGTATTCCGTCCGTTGCAGGAACCGCTGCGGTATTCCGTCCTTTGCAGGAACCGCTGCGGTATTCCGGCCGTTGAAGGAACCTTTGCGGTATTCCGGCCGTTGCAGGAACCTTTGCGGTATTCCGGCCGTTGCAGGAACCGTTGCGGTATTCCGGCCGTTGCAGGAACCGTTGCGGCATTTCGGCCGTTGCAGGAACCGTTGCGGCATTTCGGCCGTTGCAGGAACCGTTGCGGCATTTCGGCCGTTGCAGGAACCGTTGCGGCATTTCGGCCGTTGCAGGAACCGTTGCGGCATTTCGGCCGTTGCAGGAACCGTTGCGGCATTTCGGCCATTGCAGGAACCGTTGCGGCATTCCGGCCGTTGCAGGAACCGTTGCGGCATTCCGGCCATTGCAGGAACCGTTGCGGCATTTCGGCCGTTGCAGGAACCGTTGCGGCATTCCGGCCCTTGCAGGAACCGTTGCGGCATTCCGGCCCTTGCAGGAACCGTTGCGGCATTCCGGCCCTTGCAGGAACCGTTGCGGTATTCCGGCCCTTGCAGGAACCGTTGCGGTATTCCGGCCCTTGCAGGAACCATTGCGGTATTCCGGCCCTTGCAGGAACCGTTGCGGTATTCCGGCCCTTGCAGGAACCGTTGCGGTATTCCGGCCCTTGCAGGAACCGTTGCGGTATTCCGGCCGTTGCCAAGAGTCAGAATCCAAGACTCAGCCCTGCAGATCCTACAATGTTAAATGAAAAAAAACAAACTATTGTATGAACTGCTGAAAACGCTCTAAGGAAGGCTGCAAGGTGAAGTCATGACCTCCAGAGACAGAGAAGACCAGCATTTTAACATAATTAACCCTAATTAGCATAAAAACCCCTTTTCATAATCACCTTTCCTGCTGAAATGGGAAGTTTCAAATAATCCCCTTTGAGCCACCCTCTTCTCTACCACAGGCTTGTAAACTATTCAGGACCCTGTAATCAGCTGGTAAAGCAGTTAGTGTCACCATGGAAATATGCTGTTGAGAATTGCTGCTGGTCTCACCAATCCTTCAAACCAACTCTGGCCTACTATTATAGCTGTAAATGGATGAAATTGATAGGCAAGGGGTAAACAACACTTTGCTATGGCTACTGGTGCTTTGCTGGCAGTAAAAGAGATGTTATCCTTGGGACAGCACAATAACTCAAAGCAACAGCAAGCTGTAATGGTGACAACTTTCATTCAGAAAGTTAGAACTCAGTATGCCTGCAGGGAGATACAAGGCAGCATTGCAACAGTGAAGGTCACCTAACTGTAAACTTCTGCAGGTCAATGGCTCTACCAACTGTCCCACCATCGTTACAAAACATTTCACCCAATTAAAATGAATGACAGCTGGAATCTATAGTGGGTCAAAGCACTTACATAAAACCGCTCTTGGAATAGACCAAGATATTTTTACAGTTTATTGCCTCGGTAAACCCGTACTTCCTACTCAGACTAGAGGACAGCACATTAGATGTAGGACATTCTTCCAGAGATCAGTAAGAGTAATTTCACCTTCAGGAGGATTTTCCAAAAATTCCCTCTGTAACGAATAGCACATTCCAGTTGTAAATGGAGGGGCCTCTGCAGAAAAAAAATGCTTTTCCCCCTTTGTCCTGCTATTTGCAGGACAGACTGATGATCACAATAAAGCACACAGGCAGCTTGAACGTCCTAGAGTGGCCGTTAGGGGATCATTATTGTAATGTTCAGCCCAACCTACAATTGGCAGGATGGGGGGGGGGGGTAAGGGGCCACCATTTTATCTGGAGGTGGCTTCCCCTATTACAGCTGTATCTGTAATGGGAGGACCTTCACTGTTTAAAACAGGAGGAGCTCTGGTATGTACTACTTGGTGATCTCGCAGCAGGCAGACCCAGAGGGAGGTGGGGTGGGGCTGGAGCATGGGGGAAAAAATCACAGATCACCCAGGGGGAGACGAGTGGATTACAAGTGAAATGCTGCCCTAGGCAAACGCTGTCTTTGCCAGTGGTGTATTTAGGATTCGTGCTGCCCTAGGCAACACAAAAATCCCCCCCATCACAGAGAGGCCCTGACACGGACAAACACCCCCCTCCCCCACGATAAGAGCCTGATATTGACCAACAACACTCCACCCCAGCCCCCCACCCAAGAGAGCCTTCCACTACCACCGCCCCTCATACACTCACAACCCCCCACCCCAGTGAGAGAGAGGACACTCACCTTCACAGCTCCGGACATCCCCGGGAACAAGAGTCAGGCTCTGCATACTCCATCAAGCAGCCCACAGCCACAGGTCCCCATGTGTGTGTCCTTTCTTCCATCACTTCTTTTCAGGGGGCTGTGCTGCTCCCCTGAAAAATGCTGCTGCCCCCCTGAAAAAATGCCACCCTAGACAAATGCCTTGTTTGCCTTGTGGTAAATACACCCCTGGTCTTTGCCTCGTGGTAAATACGCCCCTGCCCACAGTGAAGCATTGTGGCAGCAGCATCATACTTTGGGGCTGTTTTTCTTCAGCTGGAACTGGGGCCTTAGTCAAGGTAGAGGGAATTATGAACAGTTCCAAATACCAGTCAATATTGGCACAAAACCTTCAGGCTTCTGCTAGAAAGCTGAACATGAAGAGGAGCTTCATCTTTCAGCATGGCAATGACCCAAAGTATACATCCAAATCAACATAGGAATGGCTACACCAGAAGATGAAAGTTTTTGGAGTGTTTCTGCAAGGAAGAGTGGGCAAATATTGCCAAGTCAAGATATACCATGCTGATAGACTCATACCCAAAAAGACTGACTGCTGTTTTGATAGCCTTTATCTCTGCTGGTCTATCTGTGGTGATTCTAGCTGTCGACTTTTATTTTTGTATATGTATCATGCTCCAATAATCCCTGTATGATGTGAAAACTGATAAAGAATTTGAGAAAAATCCCAAGAAGTGTTTATTAGCTGGTTTGTGTGAAAGTTATAGTATCTACCATATTTAGCTGTCACAGCGGTCACATGATCTTGGAAGTAGTGATTGGGAGCTTTCCATTACCTGTAACTGTGCTGGGAGCGCGCGCTCTCAGCATCTCAGCACAGCATTATTTACATTTTGGTACGCGTATATGTGGCCTCTCGGCATTCAGGCACACCCGCCGAGAGGCTGCATATATGCACATGGTGTGAAGAGGTTAAGGCTCTCCCCACAAAAAAGGACTTTGGAAGTCTTATCACTAGATTGGAGAAAGCATATGAACAGGAGATCTCTGACTTGAAGATTTGGGGTGAGACTTGAAGATTTGGAACAACATACAGAAGACATTACTATGGCACTTAAAATACATGACACAATCCTCAAAAAACACACTGTCCTGCTTCAGCTTCTATTTTATCAGTAAGACGACATAGAGAATAGAAAAAGGCGTAACAATACTCACGTTCATGGTCTTCCAGAATCTGTGGCTACTGCAGCCTTGCTATTTGCTGCCACTGTGACCTTTAGTCAACATTTGTAACAACCAAAAGATTCATCTCTTCAATTGAACACATTCATTGCGCCCTGGTTCCCAGGAACCCTGACTCTGCCTTTCCTAGAGATGTCATCTGCCGGATCCATTTCTACAAGATTAAGGATCAAATTATGCAAGCTGCTAGAATTCAGGATGCTGTTCTGTTTAATGAAGCCCCATCAAGCTACTACGTGATCTTTCTCACCATATGATGAATATGCAACATGATGAACTGCGTTCGTGCAAAATCAAATACCATTGGGGGTTCCTCTTCCATCTGAAAGTTTTGCAGGATGACAAAACTGAGATTTTTTTGCCATCTGGATGATCTCCCAAACTTCTTGGGGACTTTTGAACTTCCAAACATTGCAATACCCGATTGACCACTGTCCTGGGGCTGCCTGTGGCCCCTCAGTGGCAACGTCAGCCTAAGAAGAAGCGACCGCATAAATCTTCTCACAAGTCTCCCAATAACTGAACCTTTAACTGGATGAAGGGATTTCTACCTTTTTTCTCTCCTAACCTTCCAGCTCCTGCTGCCTAACTGTGTGAACTGTGACACAATGATCCTGTGTTTTTGTACAACCTACTTTACCATACCTGTTTTTAATCTGTTATTGTTTTACAGAGACTTATTTATTTTTTTCTGCTAGTTACTTGCTTTTTTTTTATATGCAGTATACTTATTTTTTGGGTATACCGCTGGGGTTATTGCCCTATCTAATATTTGGCTAGTGTAAGACAAGGATTCCCTGGATTTGGCTTTAAGATTTCATCAATGATCTTTTTTCCCATGGTCTCGTCTTTTTCAGGTGCTATTTCAGGAGTATTTGTTGACGAGCATTATGCTGATACAGGTTTTGCTCCATTTGCAACAGTATTTCTCTCTTGGCATGATTCCATATTCAGTGACAGTTTCTATGTGTTTGACCCTGTGGGAGCAGACCACTTCATGAACCTCCCATGGTCCCCTTCTTGGGCATATCGGTGCTATACTTGGCGCTGTGTTTTTGGCTTATTAGAACAATGCTGTTCCAGTTTTTTTTCCCTGATTTTTTTTTTTACATACTGTCACTAGTGCAGTACAGCCTCATCATATGACTGATGTGTTGATGAATAGGGACACTAACTGGTGTCAGTATGTAAAAAAAACAAACAATTTTACATACTTTTTTTGTACATACTTTCATCAGAATAGTTCAGTGTCACCATAGTATCAATGTATTACTCCGGGGGAATGATCAGGGATTTTTCTTTTACTCTTTGATTGTTGTTACAGTGAAGTTCACTGTAACAGCAATGTTTTGAACTGCCATGAATGGGGTACATTCATAACAGCTGTGATTTTGCCATTGCGATCTGTGATTGACCACCACCTATCAAAAGGTACAACATGCTGTCATTGGCCTAGGTACCATGTGATAGCTGTGGCCAATCACAGCTCACTATAGGAAAGACAGCTGTTATGAATGAAGTTCATTTATAACAGCTTTGTTGACATTGTGATCATGTCATCGCTATGTGATGACATTATCCCCTGGCTGATTAAAGCAGCCAGGTACTGGCAACCGCAATCCGCTGTGTCTGTTGGACACAGAAGTCGCAGGAGCTGCACTCTGCATGCATATCCTAAGTGACGCACAGGTACATCACTTAGCCTGAAACTGGCCATCTATATGCCTAGTTATTACACTGCTCATTGTGTCTAAATTAATAAATGGTCTCTTTACGTGGTGAGAACAAGAGAGCTGAAACACAAAATTTATGTTCTGCATATAAAGTGAAATGTCTCACCATAGCAGTTATTCCTAGACAAGGACCTTGGGAAATAAGGGTTTGTTGTGTAAGAAGACTTCCTATATTCTGGTGACATATGATTGTATTAGCAAATAAAAAAGTTGGACAAATATGTTAGTGCCCAATCGGGATATAGTGTGAGAGTTTTTGTATGTAGACTACTCACGTTATGTAACCTGTTGAAGCTGGTGGTACGCATATATGCGGCCTCTTGGCATGTGGGCCTTAACGATGAGAGGCCACATATATGCGTACCAGAATGTAAATAGAAGTGTGTGGAGAGCGTGCACCCTGCGCACTCCCGGCACAGTTGCTAGAGGCTAACTGAAAGCTTATAATCTCTACTTGCAATAGGGAGCTTTGTGATCATGTGACCACTTCAGAAACCCTTTAAAGGGCCAGGAGGTGTCAGCGTTAAGGCTTTAAATCTGCCCTGTGCAGGACTTGCTGTATACACATCATATTTAAATGGCTCCAGCTATAATAAACACATTTCTGTGTACTTTGACATCTAACCTGCGGCCAAGAGTCACCATCAGACAGAGTACATTAAATAAAAAGACATCAAGTATTCTGAATCCTGCACATTTATCATTTAAGACTAAGTATTCAGACTGAACTGATTCTCTTAATGTCTTTAAAATATAACAGTTGCTTAAGCATCCTTGGAAGTGTCATTGTCACTTTTGCTGATCAGCTTATCTGCATATAATAATTAATGTGCTGAATACTATTCACTACATATATTAACGGTAATTGGGTCTCTGAATATACAATTTTTCTTTCACAAACGTTTTTATAGGTTATTGTAGAAATCCATGAACAAGGCATATGCAGACAAGGGGTATATTAGCATCAGACATGTACATAAGGAACATAAAGTAGTACAAGAGGTCAACCATTGTGAGCAATTGGGATGGATTAGGAGAAAGGGGAGGTAGCAGTTTATGGCCAAATTTTGAGGAGGTCAAATTGAGGTGGGAGGGCCAATTTGTGGTGCAATGAACTGGGGGGGGGGTCTTCTAGGAGGGACACTAAATATCACTTTGGGAAAAGGGTGGTAGTATCAGGGGGAAAGTGTGGATAAATGGATTGCAGGGATTGGGCAAGAGTTGGGGTACGGGGAACGTGAGAGGTTAGAAATGGAGGAGGGGGATGGGGGAGGAGCCTGTCCATGGCGCTGAGTAGGAACAGGTAGAGGTATCTCCATGTGCCCGCCTGAGTGAAAGGGGCAGAGCGGTAGCAGAATTACCTGGTCCTCGGCGCAGCATGGTGGTTCAGGCAGCTCCGGTGGCTCTGTTGGCCTGGCGGAGGATGTGGCATTGCGCTGGGTGAGTGGCTTGCAGAGAGAGGAGGACTGTCAGCGAGTGACAGGGGAAGCAGCGAGACGAAGACCATGCAGCCCCCTGGGAAACGCAGCTTCGTTCTGAGAGAAGGAGAGAGCGAGCAGAGATGGATCATAGCTGCGGGCAGACACATCCGGAAACCCCACTCCACGGACGGACAGCCAGGAAGAGTGGAAGAAGCTGACCAACCGGAGAGAGCTGTGAGCCCACAGATCCAGGGAGCAGTGAGAGCATAATTACAAAAAGCATTTGTGTAGAGTATATGAATTGACTAGAGGAAACAGATGAACCTGGAAAAGCCAAAAGCAGAAGTTGCTAGGAAGAGGTGTGAGGGGGTTACTCAGTGGAGTATAGAACTGAAACATCAGTACTGTCTCACCTGGTCCATAACCTCTAATCCCTCTACAGTGGTGTGAAATTAGATATATTCCAAGGGACAACAAGGACAGTTGAAGAGAGTAAGATAAAGAGTAAGCTTGCAAAAGGGGGTGGTGTAAAAACACCTAAAACACATACCAGTACAATTAAAAAATACATGCCCCCACAGGAGAAAAGTCCCGGGAACCAGGCCCCTGAGAGGCAAAGGGGAGCTAATGGCAAACTAGAAAAGTTACAATTTCTGGGGAAATTGTGTGAAGTGCTCTTACCTCCACCAGTAGTCTTCAACTGGAGTGGGCAGAGTAACTGGGTGGAGTAACTGTTGTGTGGTTGGAGTGTCTGGAGTAACTGTGAAAAGGTTGGACTGGACAGAATAACTTTATGGAGTGGGCAGAGTAACTGTGTGGAGTGTTTGGAGTAAAGATAGTAAACAATACACTAACCAATTGATCAAATTAAAAAGTGCACATGGCAAGCTTGATAGAGTGAGAAATGCATTTCAACTTTTAATTATTTATATAGCACATTTAATTGCATTGTTGTTGCCCAAAGTGCTTCTCAGTTACATTAAAACATACATTTATAAAAACATTAGCAGCATTATCACCTCAAATACTCTCTACTGTAGAAACTTATTTCCAAACCTTTAACCAGAAGCCGGCCAAAGTGTCACGAATTCAAAATTAGATTTCAAATAGGGCAGAGAAGAGCGGTTAAAAAACAAACTGCTCCAAATTGCTCACTTCACTGGCATCTTCAATTGGTCGTAGTTTTAAAAAATAAAAATCCTACAGCGAAGAGCATTATATTGTGAGAATCAAAAGACCCAGACCTACATTTTGATGCATAGTATGTCTCTGAAATATTAAAAATGAAGGCACAGTCGCAGTTTAGAAATTGCCCTTCAAATCTGAGGTGACTAGAGTGCAGTTTCAATGAATGTCTTATATCAAAATGTTCAGCTATCCCTGCTGCCACTAACAATGACCTCACTGCAGCCTTCGATACAGTCGACCAGCCCCTCCTCCTCAAAAAACTACACTCCCTCGGCCTCAGAGATTCTGCTCTCTCCTGGCTCTCATCCTACCTGTCACAACACTCCTTCAGCGTTACCTATAATGCTACCACCTCCCTCTCACTCCCCCTCTCTGTTGGGGTCCCTCAAGGCTCTGTCCTCGGGCCCCTTCTCTTCTCCATCTACACCTCCTCCCTTGGCCAACTCATACACTCTCACGGCTTCAACTACCACCTCTATGCCGACGACACACAAATCTATCTCTCAACCCCCCACCTAACCCCCTCGGTCTCCGCCCGAATCACATACCTGCTGAGCGACATATCAGACTGGATGCTGAGCGAACTATTGGCGCTTTATAAATACTGTATAATAATAATAATTATTATTTAGCGCTGCACTTTTGTTGATATTGTGAAAACTATCAGGACTATGGCTTAGACGTGGACATTGTTAGTGGCAGCAGGGATAGCTGAACGTTTTGATATAAGATTTGTGTAGGTAGGCTTGAAAATGAGGGAGTGATGGCAGTTTAGAAATCACGTCCTGATTTTTCAGCTCACACTCTAGCTTTTGTCAGCTCCCACTCTAGTTTTGAACATTCCGCCATTCATTCCTATGGGACCACTTTCACCACCAAAAACGCTGATATTTCGTGAACCATTTGGTGAAACATTCCACAAAATAATAGCACACCAATCGGGAATAATCCGCACGTTTTGGTATATTACTGTCTATGTAGTGTAACAACTGTGGGAGGAGTTAGGGTGGTAAATTTGGCTATAATAATAAGAATATATATGTGAGATAACAGGAAGTGGTCTTGCCATGCAAGAACACTTAATTAAGGGAAAATAACAGTGCAGATAAATCTAGCCTGTCAGTGGAAACAACAGATCTGAGTCAGGGTAAAGAAATGTTAAACATGGACGGTGAGTTGGCTATAAGGAGCACAGAAGAACAAGAAGTGGTAGCTCAGTTACCGACAAAAATGGAAATTGCTGGCATGTTTGCAAAATTAGAACAATCGTTAAAAATTTATATGGAAATAATACAACAAGGACTTGGGACAAGTATCACTGACCTGATCAATCACTGTTTTTGGTAGAAATGATATTTCTACATGGCAAATAATTTACTAGCAGGTGTAGTAGAGTAATAGAAATCCAACAGACCCAACAGTCATGACATGTATGCTGCTGATTCTGTGTAATTGAATCACTAATTGAAAGGGGCATGTTCAAAATAATAGCAGTGTGGAGTTCTATTAGTGAGGTCATTCATTCGCTGAAAAACAGGTGGCAATTATTGCCCTTATTTAAGGAAGGAAGGCAGCAAATGTTGTACATGCTGGTTACAGTGCATTTCTCTTTGAAATTCTGAGGAAAATGAGTAGTTCCAGACATTGTTCAGAAGAACAGCGTACCTTTATTAAAAAGTTGATTGGAGAGAGGGAAAACATATAAAGAAGTGCAGAAAATGATAGGCTGCTCAGCTAAAATGATCGCAAATGCTTTAAAATGGTAACCAAAACCTGAAAGATGTGGAAGAAAGCGAAAAACTACCATTCGAATGGATAGAAGAATAGCCAAAATGGCAAGGACTCAGCCAACAATCAGCTCCAGGAAGATCAAAGAAGGTGTAAAGTTACCTGTGAGTACTGTTACAATTAGAAGACGCCTATGTGAAGCCAAGCTATCTGCAAGAAGCCCCCGCAAAGTCCCATTGTTGAAAAAAAGACGTGCTGAAGAGGTTACAATTTGCCAAAGAGCACATTGACTGGCCTAAAGAGAAATGGCGCAACATTTTGTGGACTGATGAAAGTAAGATTGTTCTTTTTGGGTCTAGTGGCTGGAGACAGTTTGTCAGATGACTCCCAAACACTGAATTCAAGCCACAGTACACTGTGAAGACAGTGAAGTATGGTTGCGCAAGCATCATGATATGGGGATGTTTCTCATACTACGGTGTTGGGCCTATTTATCGCATACCAGGGATCATGGATCAGTTTGAATACATCAGAATACTTGAAGAGGTCATGCTGCCTTATGCTGAAGAGGAAATGCCCTTGAAATGGGTGTTCCAACAAGACAACGACCTTAAACACACCAGTAAACGTGCAACATCTTGGTTCCAGACCAACAAGATTGACGTTATGGAGTGGCCAGCCCAATCCACGGATCTTAATCCAATAGAAAACTTGTGGGGTGACATCAAAAATGCAGTTTCTGAGGCAAAACCAAGAAATAGAGAAGAACTGTGGAATGTAGTCCAATCATCCTGGGCTGGAATACCTGTTCACAGGTGCCAGAAGTGGGTTGACTCCATGCTACACAGATGTACAGCAGTTCTCAGACACAGTGGTTATACAGCTAAATATTCATTAAGCAAAATCTTCAAACATTTTTCAGTTTATATAGTGAATGTTTGAGTTTGTAAAGAAGAATACAAACACTGCTATTTTTTTGAACAGTCTAATATTCACTTTTCTTCAATTTTTTTAGAGGAACAACACAAATTTGATATATTTCTCTTCATGTTTTGATTTGGAATAGAATGTGTAGTGTTCCCAATGCATTTGTGTGTAAGGAAATAAAAGCTATTAGAAGGATTTTGAACTTTAGTCACTCTTTTCAACACACTGCTATTATTTTGAACACAACTGTATATGCGAGCAATTGAAAATCGACAGAGTCCATAGGATAAGGAGACCCCCTGGAGTATCCACGGAAACCACAAGAAACATGTTAGTAAGGTTTCACTATTTTAAGAATAAAGCAAGAATCTGGGAGAAAATTTGAGGGATCCCCATAATAGCATATGAGAGGATGGACGTGCAAATGTATGCAGATATGGCACCAGAAACATTAACAAGAAGAAGGATTTTGAGACCACTCTTAGAGCAAATGCAATCACGAAACATTAAATATAATTGAGGTTTTCCTGCTTGCCTGGTGGGATGGAAAAATGGCCGTTCAGCTAGATTAAGGTTCCCAGAAGATCTCTGGGCGTTCTGAGAGAAACTAGAATTGCAAGTCCGGGAAATCCCAAACTGGACTCATGGGATAAGGGAGGAACTGGGGATAGAAGAGAGGTAGCAAGTAACCCCAAGAAGAAGAGGGCAACAAAAATTAGAAAACTTGGAAAGGAAGAAGAAAGAGCAAGGAATATGAAGAAACCAGCTATTGTGAGACATTAACATACAGGACATTAATAGGGGTGAGAGAAGAAGAGAGGGTCTGGGTAGAGTCATTTCCGCTTCTGGCTCCTTTTTTTTTTTGGATTGTTCCCTGCCCCCTTCCACCCCCCGTCTTTTTTTTTTTTCTTTCCTTGGGGGGGAGGGGGGGCGTTGGGTGAATGGTTTTGATAAAACCATTTTGGTAAGGGAAAAGGTTTCCTGAAGGTGGGGCAAATGAGGGCACAACATGGTCTAGAATACATGCCCTCAGGGTAGAGTTGGAGAGGTGAGGAGGTGTTTATGGACAGAGTCCAACCCCAAACAGAAGGATCAAGGGTGGGGTTAGACCCACAACAGATCCAAGGTTTGGAAGAGGGTCAAATGGGTTGGGGTGGGAAGGAGAGGGTGGGAGAATAGTGGGGCGGGGGAGGGTAGATAAGTAAGAAAGGTGTACTGGGAATCTCTCTGTTGGTTTAAAATGTATTATATAAGATTTAGTCTCCTGTTCAGAGATCAACTGCTTTTATTGTTCAAGGTATTTTGAGTGTGCACATGTGATGCAAAATATATGCTGAAGGAGGATGGATTGAGTCCCTTCTAATTAATGAAAAATCTAGTGTTTTATTCATCTCACAGAGAGAGCTATACAAATGTTATTCAATGCAACAACATAATAATATGTTGTGATCTGTGCTATACAATGCGCACTCCTTGTCAGTTTGACCCCTTGTGTTGGGAAAATGCATTGAGTTCAGTCACATACTCTGAGAAATTATTGTGTTTCCTGCAGAGGGTTTTTCAGATTTCTAACACCTCAATGAGGGTTTAACCCATATTGGGACTTAAGAAACACATAGATGGATATATGAGCTTTAACTTTATAATGGTGTCATAGGTAGGTAAGTATAGATGGCGCCACAAAAGAATATACGATTAACACACAATATCCTAAAAAAATATATAACTAAATAAATATACCAGCTGCAACATCCGCCCTATAGTAGGTGCATAAATATTACAAACAAACAGACTGCGCTAGTAAGAAAAGTGTCCAAAAATATATATATACTGAATATCCGTGAGAAATAAATATATATATATATATATATATATATAAAGCCCCAAATAATTGTGCTATTGATGTAAAAGTGTTCAAACGAAATCCACGAAGTGTGTCCACCACCAAATAAAATGAATAAACTCACCAGAGCAATATGCTGATAATATTATAAATCAACATAAGCGCTTTCTGCTCTGGGAGCAATGAACTGAAGACTGTTGAGACAAAGCTTGGCTTGGAAAACGATCTCCACTACCCTGGGAGCAATACTCTACAGTAGAAACTGTAGATCCACTTCATTCAAACAACACACCTTCCATTAGGTATTAGGATAGCTACTCGGAAATATAAAGAACAAAAGCTCATGGTGCAGTACCTCTAAAATCATTACTTTATTAAAAGCTCATCACACTTACAAAGAACGGTGTCCCAGCTGACACCAGCACAATCCGCATAATCAGATGTAATCACAACGAACCCAGCCCAGCCTGTAATCACAACGAACCTGTACCGACCACTGGGAACGTGCTGACGTCACACCAATAAAGCCCGTCCTACGCGTTTCATCATCGACCTTCTCACGGAGCGGATAGATGTGAGACGTCCTACCCTCATTAAATATGCACTGCATTCGAGTCATTCAGCTGTCAGCAATTAGGAATCATGTTGTAAACATGATACGCTAATGACAGATCGCCACACTCGTACATATAACAGAAATATGACATCAAAAAACAGCAAAGAGGCAAGGAGAAAATTATGTATATTATATAAGTGGAAAAACCACTCAGTTGGCACTCAACCTCAAAAGTAACACTGATACATGTTCTTTCTTGATTCTCATTTTATATTGGCACATCAAGAGCACCATAAGAGCAATAAAGAACAACTTTTATTTATTACAGGCACTTATATATCGCCATCAATTTACGCAGCGCTTTATATATATATTGTACATTCACATCAGTCCCTAATCCTCAAGGAGCTTACAATCTATGGGCCCTAACTCACATTCATACACACACTAGGGCCAATGATCCTACCAGCATATCTTTGGAGTGTGGGAGGAAACGTTATACAGCCAAGGGTAAGCGATGGGAATGAGGGGCGGGGCTGAGTGCTTGCATTTGAATAACCCAAGGGAAAAAAGGAGAAACATGGGGGCTGGGCCCGATGTAAAGAGAGGTGGAGCTAAGGGGTGGGGCGACACAGTGAGGGGCGGGGCTAGGATAGTTCTTCAGCGTGTTGCAATGAGGTACTCTCATTCGGCAGCTGACCAGTCAAAAAAGCAGCGCTTGGCTGTTCTCCTGCAAGGACAAAAGCCACACCCACCGTTCACGTGTTTCTACAGCACAGGCATCCTGCAGAGAGAGGAAGAAATGGTAGCTGGAGGATTCAGAGGAGGGACGGGCACTTGCCGAAGCCCATTCGCCCATTTTTACTAAAGGATCTGAGGGAACTAGAGCGCATGGAAGGGACATATTAACCGCTTGAGCTCCTGAGGATTTACCCCCCTTAATGACCAGGCCTCTTTTTGCTACTCAGCGCTGCACTAATTCAACTGATAATTGCGCGGTCATGCAATGCTGCACCTAAACGAAATTTACGTCCTTTTTTTCACACAAATAGAGCTTTCTTTCGGTGGTATTTGATCACCTGTGCGCTTTTTATTTTTCATGCTATAAACAAAAAAAGACCAAATATTTTGAAGAAAAAGATATTTTTTACTTTCAGCTATAAAAAATATATAGTAAACTCAAAGTTAGTTATAAATTTAGGCCAAAATGTATTCTGCTACATGTTTTTGGTAAAAAAAATCCCAATAAGTGTATATTGATTGCTTTGTGTGAAAGTTATAGCGTCTACAAACTATGGTATAGATACTGCAATTTACGAAATTGTTTTGCTATACAGCGCTGAGCTAGTTTAACAGACAATTGCACGGTCATGCAATACGGTACATAAATGAAATTTATGTCCCTTTTTAACACAAATAGAGCATTCTTTTGGTGATATTTGATCACCTGTGTACTTTTTATTTTTGGCGCTATAACCAGAAAAATTTTGAAGAAAAAATTTTTTTTTGAAAAAAACAATATTTTCTCATTTTGGTCATAAAAAATATCTAAAAAAACTAAAATTTTGTCATAAATTTAGGCCAAAATGTATTCTGCTACATGTTTTTGGTTAAAAAAATCCCAATAAGTGTATATTGATTGCTTTTTGTGAAAGTTATAGCATCTACAAACTATGGTATAGATAATGGAATTTACATAGCTTTTACTTTCTGACTGCCCATCACATTTCTTGAGGTGCTAAAATACTAAAATAGTACAAACACCCTCAAATGACCCCTTTTCGGAAATTAGACACCCTAAGCTATCTGCTGAGAGGCATATTGAGTCCATGGAAGATTTATTTTTTTTCCACAAGTTTCTGGAAAATTACAAAAACTTTTTTTTTTTTACACAAAGTTGTCATTTAAATTATTTATTTCTCGCACAAGCCATGGGTATATGTGGAATTACACCCCAAAATACATTCTGCTACTTCTACTGAGTATGGGGATACCACATGTGTGAGACTTTTTGGGAGCCTAGACACATACAGGAGCCTGAAATCCAATGACCACTTTGAAAGCCTGAAGGTGCGTAACTTCCTCATTACACTTCCTCACTACCTATCACAGTTTCGAAGGCCCTGACATGCCAGGATAGCCCCAAACCCCCCCGCAAATGACCCCTTTCTGGAAAGTAGACACCCAAAGGAATTTAAAAAGAGGCATGGTGAGTATTTTGCAGATCTCATTTTTTCTCACAAGGTTTTGAAATATAAAAAAAATAGAAAAAATATGTTTTTGTTTTTTTTCTTCATTTTCCAAAAACTTGTGGCAACAAATGAGATCTGCAAAATACTTACGGTGCTTTTTATCAAATTCCTTGGGGCGTCTACTTTCCAAAAAGGGGTAATTTGGGTGGATTAGGTGCTATACTGGCATTTCAGGGCCTCCGAAACTGTGATAGGTAGTCTGGAAGTGTAATGAGGAAACAAAGCCCTTTAAAAGCCTGAAGGTGCTTGTTGGATTTTGGGGTCCTGTACTTGGCTAGACTGCCAAAACGTCTCTCACATGTGGTACCCCCATACTCTGGAGAAGTAGCAAAATGTATTTTGGGGAGTAATTCCACATATAACCATGGCATGTGTGAGCAGTAAATCATTTAAGTGACAATTTTGTGTACAAAAAAAATATATTTATTTTTGTCATTTTCCAATAACTTGTGGTAAAAAAAAATAAATTCTTCTATTGATTCAACATTCCTCTCAGCAAATAGTTTGGGGTGACTACTTTCCAAAAAGGGGGCATTTTGGAGGGTGGGGGCGTTTTATGCCCAGCATTAGAAGTTTATGCCACACATCATTCACTCTTCTAACCACCTGAAGACCAAGCCTTTTTGTTCACATGAAAAAAATCAGTATTTTTTGCTAGGAAATTAATTTAAACCCCCAAACATTATATATTTTTTTAAAGCAAACACCCTAGTGAATAAAATGGTGGGTACTACAATTTTTTATGGCACATAGTGTTGCGCAGCGATTTTTCAAAAGCAATTTTTAAAAAAAAATACACTTTTTTTACTTTTAATGCACAAAAACACAATATATTGGCCAATTGTTTGGTAAAATATAAAAGATAATGGTGTGCCGAGTAAATAATTACCAAACATGACATGCTTTAAAACTGCGCATGCCCCGTTCAATGGCGACAAAGTGCAAACATTTTTATTATCCATAGGCAGCGCTTTAAAAGCCTTTAAAAGCCACCATTTTAGATTTACAGAGGAGGTCTAGTGTTAGAATTACTGCCCTTGATCTGATGTTCACGGCAATACCTCACATGCATGGTGCAACCGCTGTTTACATAACGGCACAGGGTCAAGGCTTGTGCACACAGGTGTGCGTGCATAGGAGGGGCAATTTGTTTTTTTTTTTTAGTTATTTGGATTTTTTTAAAATTATTTTTACATTGTACCTTTCAATTTTTTTTTATTACCACTTTTAATGCTATAACAGGGAATGCAAATAACCCCTATAACTTCAATGGGCATTGTCATATATTCTTTTTTGAGAAATCTGGGGTCTATCAGACTCTAGATATCTCCTCTGCCCTTACATTATCTAATCAAACCATAATCGGTGTGATCAGATGCTTTCCCAATTTACAAATGGTGCTGTTTATATCCTGCGAAACTGAAGTGATGAAATGCTCGTAGCTTCCGAATTCTTAGACTACAGAGATGATTGTCACCACTCTGGTCTCCAATCAGCTCTATGGTCAGCTGGCAGAAACACCGGCTGCATTCTCAGGTTCCCCTGATGGCACGGGACTGCCCGAGAAGGCCGTGGAAGGCAGTGGGGGAGGGGGGACATCATCTCCCACTGCTTGTAAAAGCAATCTTGCAGCTAATTAGCCACTAGGATTGCTTTTACATGAAAACCGATCGCCAGCTGAAAAAAACAACACCAGGATGATGCCTGCAGCTGTAGGCATCATCCTGGTATAACCATTCAAATCCAGTGATGTACCAGTACATCGCTGGTCCTTGTTGGTTATATATGCTATGTTCTTTTTTTTTTTTGTATGCAGCCAGTGGACTGAATGAAAAAAAGAGAAGAAATATCTGCCCACCATTAGAATATACCGCCCTGCATCCACCCACTTCTAATGGTGGGCACACATTAGGTCACACTTTGCCACAAGTGCCAGTTCCAAGATTGAATAAATGTCTAAATAGTGGCACGCTTGAATAAAAATTGTCCACATATAAGTGGTACCCCATATGGAGAAATGATGACACCAAGTCCCAAACTATCTTGCCACTGCTCCCCATGTAGTCTGGGCATCCGGGGGGCTCCACGTGACTATCTTTTCCCTCGTAAATCCGAAACTTATAAGTATAGCCTGTTGTCCTCTCACAGGTCTTCTACATCTTGCCCCCATATCTGGCACGCTTGCTGGGGAGAAATTGTTTGAATGCAAGGCGGCCAGAAAACTTTATAAGGGACTCCTTATAGACATCTGCAAATTTTAGGTTAAGGTGATTTGTGAGGGGCTGAATTTTGTGGAGCCGTCAAATTCAGGGTTACCCCGAGGATGACAGAGGGTATTGTCGCTGAAATGCATAAAACACATTATACTCTCATATCTATGCCTGGCCATGGCAGCAGAGAACACGGGCATATGATGAATCGGGTCTGCGGACCAATACAACCGCAATTCATTACTTTTAGTAATGCCCATGTTGAGGGTTAGGCCCAAAAAAAATGTAAATTTGAAAACTGTAATGAGTTTCCATGCGAATGGTCTGGCAAGGTTTGAATTTGGGTTGGCGGTGATAAATTGTTGTGCATATACACTGCTTTGATCCACAATCAATGCATACAGATATTCCGTGAAAAACAGCTCCAAAAATCAAGGAGGTATGTGAAAGACCAGAATGTACTAGACCGCTGGTACTCGCCAGTTCACCAAAATGTAGAGCGGCACTAGTACTGGCACTCTGCTGCATATGAGAGTCATCAAAATTTACCGGCAAGTGCTAACAGAGATCAGGCCTGATTCTGCGAACACTGCGGTTTTGTGTGCAATGTATCAAGTGACAGTGACCTACTGACACTGCACTTGCTGGGGGAGAAGGGGGGGCAAGCGTAGGGGCTACACGCAGGTGTTGGCAGGTGCCGGGGCTGATCCCGCTAACGCTGCGTTTTTGGGGACGCTATACTAATGTGAACGCTGGTATAGTGCTGACCTGATCAAAGATATTGACCCGTTCAGACACTATACTAGCAATGGAGGTTTATTGTACATGAGCATGCTCCTGGCAATCAAGGGGTTAAATGTGATGACTGGTGTACTGACGGGCAATCTGACGCTATCTGGGAGGGGCGTGAAAACCATGGGAGCGCGAATCATATATATATATATATACATATATATATATATATATGTGATTTTGCGTACCCATGCCGCCCTGTAGCAGTATTTCTGCTGTAGTGTGGTCAGGAAGCGGTTACAGAAGAGGTTTGTGTTATGGCGCTGCGTTACTTTAACTGACAATTGCGCGGTCATGCAACACTGCACCCAAATTAAATTTACATCCTTTTTTTCCCACAAATAGAGCTTTCTTTCGGTGGTATTTGATCGCCTGTGCATTTTTAATTTTTTGCGCTATAAAAAAAAGCTGACAATTTTGAGAAAAAAAACAATATTTTGGACTTTTTGCTATAAAACATGTCCAGTAAAAAAAATTAAAAAATCTAATTTTGTCACAAATTTCATCCAAAATGCATTCTGCGACATGTCTCTGCTAAAATAAATCCCAATACGTGTAAATTAATTGGTTTACATGAAAGTTATAGCGTTTACAAATGGCGGGAAAGATACTGGGATTTTTATTTTTTTTATACTAATAATGGCGGCGATCAACGACTTATGGCGGCGATCAGCGACTTATGGCAGGACTGCGGGACTGCAGCAGACATTTTGACACTGGGGGGGGAACTGACTTGGGGTCACTGACATCCCCAGTGACACCAATACAGTGATCAGTGAAAAAAAAAAACCACTGACACTGTACTAATGGCACTGGGGAGGAAGGGGTTAACATTTTTAGGGTTTACTCTGTGTTTTACTAGGGGGCGGGGGTGTGTGCTGGACGGGGATAGGCTGATCGAGAGAGAGAAACTCTTCTCTCCCTCTTCAGCTTGTCACGAGCTGTCAGGGAACTGACACAGAGCAGGGCTGTGTGTAAACAATGCAGCCCTGCTCTCTGTCAGCGATCACCGTGAATTGTGGGGAAATGACCGGCCGTGACGCGGCGGCGGAGACCCGCTGCTGACACCCGCGGGACAGGTAGGGCGGGCGCGTGCCTCACGTGCGCCCCCTACCTGTTTTCCGAAACCACGTTTTAAAACGTGGTTTTGCGCAGCCGTGCCGCCCTGCAAACGTACATATGCAGTGGCTGGGGCTGAAGAGGTTAATACAATGACCATGTCACCATATTATGGTACATCAAACGGTAAATACATGACATGCTATTATTATATATTATATAGCCAAGGGTGAGCGATGGGAATGAGGGGCGGGGCTGAGTGCTTGCATTTGAATAACCTGGGGGAAAAAAAGGAGAAACAAGGGGCTGGAGCCTGCTATGATGAGAGGTGGAGCATAGGGGCGTGGCCACACAGTGAGGGGCGGGGCTAGGCTAGTTTATCAGCGTGTAGCAATGAGGTACTCTCATTCGGCAGCTGACCAGTAAAGAGAGCAGCAGCACTTGGCTGTTCTCCTGCAAGGACACAAGCCACACCCACTGTTCACGTGTTTCTACAGCACAGGCATCCTGCAGAGAGCGCATGGAAGGGACATATTAATACAACGACCATGTTATGGTACATCAAAAGGTGAATACATGACATGCTATTATTATATATCATACAGCCAAGGGTGAGCGATGGGAATGAGGGGCGGGGCTGAGTGCTTGCATTTGAATAACCCGGGAGGAGAAACAAGGGGGCAGGGCCCGATGTAAAGAGAGGTGGAGCTTAGGGGCTTGGCTACACAGTGAGGGGGCGGGGTCAGGCTAGTTTATCAGCGTGTAGCAATGATGTACTCTCATTCAGCAGCCCACCAGTCAAGAGAGCAGCAGCACTTGGCTGTTCTCCTGCAAGGACACAAGCCACACCCACCGTTCACGTGTTTCTACAGCACAGGCATCCTGCAGAGAGAGGAAGAAATGGTAGCTAAGATATTCATAGGAGGGGCGGGCACTTGCCGAAGCCCATTCGCCCATTTTTACTAAAGGATCTGAGGGAACTAGAGCGCATGGAAGGGACATATTAATACAACGACCATGTTATGGTACATCAAACGGTGAATACATGACACACTATTATTATATATTATACAGCCAAGGGTGAGCGATGGGAATGAGGGGCGGGGCTCAGTGCTTGCATTTGAATAACCTGGGGGAAAAAAAGGAGAAACAAGGGGGCAGGGCCCGATGTAAAGAGAGATGGAGCTTAGGGGCGAGCTACACAGTGAGGGGCGGGGTCACACAGTGAGGGGGCGGGGTCAGGCTAGTTTATCAGCATGTTGCAATGAGGTACTCTCATTCAGCAGCCGACCAGTCAAGAGAGCAGCAGCACTTGGCTGTTCTCCTGCAAGGACACAAGCCACACCCACCGTTCACGTGTTTCTACAGCACAGCCATCCTGCAGAGAGAGGAAGAAACTGTAGCTAAGGTATTCATAGGAGGGGCGGGCACTTGCCGAAGCCCATTCGCCCATTTTTACTAAAGGATCTGAGGGAACTAGAGCGCATGGAAGGGACATATTAATACAACGACCATGTTATGGTACATTAAACGGTGAATACATGACACACTATTATTATATATTATACAGCCAAGGGTGAGCGATGGGAATGAGGGGCGGGGCTGAGTGCCTGCATTTGAATAACCCAGGGGAAAAAAAAGAAGAAACAAGTGGGCGGGCCTGCTGTAAAGAGAGGTGGAGCTTAGGAGCGGGGCTACAGAGTGAGTGGGAGGGGCCAGACCGTGAGGGGCGGGGCTAGGCTTGTTTATCAGCGTGTTGCAATGAGGTACTCTCATTCAGCAGCTGACCAGTCAAGAGAGCAGCAGCACTTGGTTGTTCTGCAAGGACACAAGCCACACCCACCGTTCACGTGTTTCTACAGCACAGGCATCCTGCAGAGAGAGGAAGAAACGGTAGCTAGGGGATTCAGAGGAGGGGCGGCACTTGCCGAAGCCCATTCGGCTATTTTTACTAAAGGATCTGTGGTATCTAGAGTGCATGGAAGGGACATGTTAATACAATGACCCAGGGGCGGACTGTCCATACAAATACTCGGGCACTGCCCGATGGCCAGTAGGGGGCCCCATGAGGGTCTCTTTTACTGCCCCTCTAATTGCTGCAGAGCACCAGTCATAGAGCGATCTCTGTACATGGTGCGCTCCTCAGCAGCTTCCTGTCAGTCCCCATAGATCAGTGACGTGAAGGTCACCTCACACACACACAGATCCCCTAACCTGAGTACAGAACGGAGACAGTCGAGGGCAGGCATGGCAAGCCCCGCCCCCTCCTCTGCAGCCTGGCCACAAGGATCACTCACAGCCAGATCTACTGCACACAGAAGGTTTTTTACTTTCATACATACAATGCATAAAGGTAACAAACCTTGAGCCTTTACAATCACATTAAACCCTCAATCATCAGGAATCTTTACTGTACTACGAAGCCAGCAGGTGCTACCTACAGACCCCTGAAAACCACACCCAATTTTTTAGCCACACCTTTTTATCTAGTTTTAGGGCTCAAGTTATGATCTTGTACACAGACCCACTGGTTTCATAAAATGCACCTGGTTGCGTCACAAAGATAGCTGCTGCACATTGTCCAAATTTATACCTGAAAGTGCCCATCAGCTTCTACAAAATGAAGCTAGGAACTTCTATGCAGACTGTGCTAATAACCAAATGATCAGGCTCCCAGAGATTCCTGGAGAAATGGATGGGAAGCCTACAGGCACCTAACAGGTTCTCAGATGGCCGCCAACTTTGAACCTGTCATATCTTTGGTGGCTTCCCAGCAATAGCAAGGGGAATCTCTGTGAGCCTGAGCTGCAAACAAGAATTGGGCATTGACTCAATCCTGAACATGGGGGCCAAACAGCCTCTGCAGTTTGCTGACGGGCCCTTCTATGCAGCTGGGGTGCAATATGTGGAGGATGGCTGCCACAAATGCATATAATGTAAACACTACAATATGTAGGTTGAGCTTTGTATAGGTGTGGCTTCAGTGTGGGTGGGGACACATATGGCCCCATGATCTACTATTGGCCAGGGGCCCCATGAGTTGTCAGTTCGCCCCTTACTGTGACCTTGTGACATGAGCTTTAGGGTTGTTGTAATATATCAGGTGTGAGTCTCTTCACTGCTGCCTGTGCTGATTAAGCAAGTGTGATGACTGTATAAGGGGGAAGAAGGTATACTTCTTTATGGCGGGCAGTCAGCAGGACTTGTTAACCTGAAACACCAACGTTTGTGATGATTATGAGTTCAATTTATATCTATATGTGTAATTTTCCAGAACAAGTTTGTTTCTGATTTTATAAAGGGTAAAATGTGTGACGGGCTAAAAGAGAATCCATCTGCATGGCACAGACATGTCGCTAATTAGTGACAATGCAATCTTGCAATGTCACAAGGGCGACTCTGCTGGTGGTGAGTTGTCATCATCATCAACTATTACCTTGTGACATGAGCTTTAGGGTTGTTGTAATATGTCAGATGTGAGACTCTTCACTGCTGCCTGTGCAGATTGCTCAAGCATTACGACTGCAAAAGGAAAAAGAGGGTATACCCATTTACTGCATGAAGAAAACAGTACCTGTTTGCCTTAATCATCAATGTGTGTAATGATGTAGGTAGGTGCAGGTTTGATTTTAGAGCATCAGGAAAAAAACTACCAGTGATGGTATCAATCTTTCCAAGCATAACTTCTTTACACTTGCCTTTTACTGAAATAGAGTACAGTACAGAGAGTTAAGTCAATACTCTTGCATATTTTTTCCATTCCTGATAGTATTGCCACCTTGTCGTGGTGGAATGGCTTGCGTGCCCAAATGACCCTTGGAGCTCTGCCAGCTGGAACCTTTGTTTCTGGTGGGGGTACCCCAGCTTGACTGGACTTGTGATGGGCCAGACCAAGAGCGATACCGCCGTCCTCCAAGAGGGGTTGAACATCACAACCTCTGGGGGATTTTAATAGCTGAGTTGTGTTGGAGGGCACTCAGTTTGGTTTTTGCATGATGATTATGACTTCAATGTATATGTGTATTTGTCCAGAACTAGTTTGTTTCTGATTTTCTAAAGGGTAAAATGTGTGACGGCTAAAATAGAATCCATCTGCATGGCACAGACATGTCGCTAATTAGTGACAATGCAATCTTGCAATGTCACAAGGGCGACTCTGCTGGTGGTGAGTTGTCATCATCATCAACTATTACCTTGTGACATGAGCTTTAGGGTTGTTGTAATATGTCAGATGTGAGACTCTTCACTGCTGCCTGTGCAGATTGCTCAAGCATTACGACTGCAAAAGGAAAAAGAGGGTATACCCATTTACTGCATGCAGAAAACAGTACCTGTTTGCCTTAATCATCAATGTGTGTAATGATGTAGGTAGGTGCAGGTTTGATTTTAGAGCATCAGGAAAAAAACTACCAGTGATGGTATCAATCTTTCCAAGCATAACTTCTTTACAGTTGCCCTTTACTGAAATAGAGTACAGTACAGAGAGTTAAGTCAATACTCTTGCATATTTTTTTCCATTCCTGATAGTATCGCCACCTTGTCGTGGTGGAATGGCTTGCGTGCCCAAATGATCCTTGGAGCTCTGCCAGCTGGAACCTTTGTTTCTGGTGGGGGCACCCCAGCTTGACTGGTCTTCTGGTGATGGGCCAGACCAAGAGCGATACTGCCGTCCTCCAAGAGGGGTTGAACATCACAACCTCTGGGGGACTTTAATAGCTGAGTTGTGTTGGAGGACACTCAGTTTAGTTTTTGCATGATGATTATGACTTCATTGTATATGTGTATTTATCCAGAACAAGTTTGTTTCTGCTTTAATAAAGGGTAAAATGTGTGACAGGCTAAAAGAGAATCCATCTGCATGGAACAGACATGTCGCTAATTAGTGACAATGCAATCTTGCAATGTCACAAGGGCAACTCTGCTGGTGGTGAGTTGTCATCATCATCAACTATTTCCTTGTGACATGAGCTTTAGGGTTGTTGTAATATGTCAGATGTGAGACTCTTCACTGCTGCCTGTGCAGATTGCTCAAGCATTACGACTGCAAAAGGAAAAAGAGGGTATACCCATTTACTGCATGCAGAAAACAGTACCTGTTTGCCTTAATCATTAATGTGTATAATGATGTATGTAGGTGCAGGTTTGATTTTAGAGCATCAGGAAAAAAACTACCAGTAATGGTATCAATCTTTCCAAGCATAACTTCTTTACAGTTGCCCTTTACTGAAATAGAGTACAGGACAGAGAGCTAAGTCAATACTCTTGCATATTTTTTTCCATTCCTGATAGTATCGCCACCTTGTCGTGGTGGAATGGCTTGCGTGCCCAAATGATCCTTGGAGCTCTGCCAGCTGGAACCTTTGTTTCTGGTGGGGGACCCCAGTTTGACTGGTCTTGTGGTGATGGGTCAGACCAAGAGCGATACCGCCGTCCTCCAAGAGGGGTTGAACATCACAACCTCTGGGGGATTTTAATAGCTGAGTTGTGTTGGAGGACACTCAGTTTGGTTTTTGCATAATGATTATGACTTCAATGTATATGTTTATTTATCCAGAACAAGTTTGTTTCTGATTTTATAAAGGGTAAAATGTGTGACGGGCTAAAAGAGAATCCATCTGCATGGCACAGACATGTCACTAATTAGTGACAATGCAATCTTGCAATGTCACAAGGGCGACTCTGGTGGTGGTGAGTTGTCATCATCATCAACTATTACCTTGTGACATGAGCTTTAGGGTTGTTGTAATATGTCAGATGTGAGACTCTTCACTGCTGCCTGTGCAGGTTGCTCAAGCATTACGACTGCAAAAGGAAAAAGAGGGTATACCCATTTACTGCATGCAGAAAACAGTACCTGTTTGCCTTAATCATCAATGTGTGTAATGATGTAGGTAGGTGCAGGTTTGATTTTAGAGCATCAGGAAAAAAACTACCAGTGATGGTATCAATCTTTCCAAGCATAACTTCTTTACAGTTGCCCTTTACTGAAATAGAGTACAGTACAGAGAGTTAAGGCAATACTCTTGTATATTTTTTTCCATTCCTGATATTATCGCCACCTTGTCGTGGTGGAATGGCTTGCGTGCCCAAATGACCCTTGGAGCTCTGCCAGCTGGAACCTTTGTTTCTGGTGGGAGACCCCAGCTTTACTGGTCTTGTGGTGATGGGCCAGACCAAGAGCGATACCGCCGTCCTCCAAGAGAGGTTGAACATCACAACCTCTGTGGGATTTTAATAGTTGAGTTGTGTTGGAGGATACTCAGTTGGGTTTTTGCATGATGATCATGACTTCAATGTATGTGTGTATTTGTCCAGAACAAGTTTGTTTCTGATTTTCTAAAGGGTAAAATGTGTGACGGGCTAAAAGAGAATCCATCTGCATGGCACAGACATGTCGCTAATTAGTGACAATGCAATCTTGCAATGTCACAAGGGCGACTCTGCTGGTGGTGAGTTGTCATCATCATCAACTATTACCTTGTGACATGAGCTTTAGGGTTGTTGTAATATGTCAGATGTGAGACTCTTCACTGCTGCCTGTGCAGATTACTCAAGCATTACGACTGCAAAAGGAAAAAGAGGGTATACCCATTTACTGCATGCAGAAAACAGTACCTGTTTGCCTTAATCATCAATGTGTGTAATGATGTAGGTAGGTGCTGGTTTGATTTTAGAGCATCAGGAAAAAAACTACCAGTGATGGTATCAATCTTTCCAAGCATAACTTCTTTACAGTTGCCCTTTACTGAAATAGAGTACAGTACAGAGAGTTAAGTCAATACTCTTGCATATTTTTTTCCATTCCTGATAGTATCGCCACCTTGTCGTGGTGGAATGGCTTGCGTGCCCAAATGACCCTTGGAGCTCTGCCAGCTGGAACCTTTGTTTCTGGTGGGGGACCCCAGCTTTACTGGTCTTGTGGTGATGGGCCAGACCAAGAGCGATACTGCCATCCTCCAAGAAGGGTTGAACATCACAACCTCTGGGGGATTTTAATAGCTGAGTTGTGTTGGAGGACACTCAGTTTGGTTTTTGCATGATGATTATGACTTCAATGTATATGTGTATTTGTCCAGAACAAGTTTGTTTCTGATTTTATAAAGGGTAAAATGTGTGATGGGCTAAAAGAGAATCCATCTGCATGGCACAGACATGTCGCTAATTAGTGACAATGCAATCTTGCAATGTCACAAGGGCGACTCTGCTGGTGGTGAGTTGTCATCATCATCAACTATTACCTTGTGACATGAGCTTTAGGGTTGTTGTAATATGTCAGATGTGAGACTCTTCACTGCTGCCTGTGCAGATTGATCAAGAATAACGACTGCAAAAGAAAAAAGAGGGTATACCCATTTACTGCATGCAGAAAACAGTACATGTTTGCCTTAATCATCAATGTGTGTAATGATGTAGGTAGGTGCAGGTTTGATTTTAGAGCATCAGGAAAAAAACTACCAGTGATGGTATCAATCTTTCCAAGCATAACTTCTTTACAGTTGCCCTTTACTGAAATAGAGTACAGTACAGAGAGTTAAGTCAATACTCTTGCATATTTTTTTCCATTCCTGATAGTATCGCCACCTTGTCGTGGTGGAATGGCTTGCGTGCCCAAATGACCCTTGGAGCTCTGCCAGCTGGAACCTTTGTTTCTGGTGGGGGACCCCAGCTTTACTGGTCTTGTGGTGATGGGCCAGACCAAGAGCGATACCGCCGTCCTCCAAGAGGGGTTGAACATCACAACCTCTGGGGGATTTTAATAGCTGAGTTGTGTTGGAGGACACTCAGATTGGTATTTGCATGATGATCATGACTTCAATGTATATGTGTATTTGTCCAGAACAAGTTTGTTTCTGATTTTATAAAGGGTAAAATGTGTGACGGGCTAAAAGAGAATCCATCTGCATGGCACAGACATGTCGCTAATTAGTGACAATGAAATCTTGCAATGTCACAAGGGCGACTCTGCTGGTGGTGAGTTGTCATCATCATCAACTATTACCTTGTGACATGAGCTTTAGGGTTGTTGTAATATGTCAGATGTGAGACTCTTCACTGCTGCCTGTGCAGATTGCTCAAGCATTACGACTGCAAAAGGAAAAAGAGGGTATACCCATTTACTGCATGCAGAAAACAGTACCTTTTTGCCTTAATCATCAATGTGTGTAATGATGTAGGTAGGTGCAGGTTTGATTTTAGAGCATCAGGATAAAAACTACCAGTGATGGTATCAATCTTTCCAAGCATAACTTCTTTACAGTTGCCCTTTACTGAAATAGAGTACAGTACAGAGAGTTAAGTCAATACTCTTGCATATTTTTTTCCATTCCTGATAGTATCGCCACCTTGTCGTGGTGGAATGGCTTGCGTGCCCAAATGACCCTTGGAGCTCTGCCAGCTGGAACCTTTGTTTCTGGTGGGGCACCCCAGTTTGACTGGTCTTGTGGTGATGGGCCAGACCAAGAGCGATACTGCCGTCCTCCAAGAGGGGTTGAACATCACAACCTCTGGGGGATTTTAATAACTGAGTTGTGTTGGAGGACACTCAGATTGGTTTTTGCATGATGATCATGACTTCAATGTATATGTGTATTTTTCCAGAACAAGTTTGTTTCTGATTTTATAAAGGTTAAAATGTGTGACGGGCTAAAAGAGAATCCATCTGCATGGCACAGACATGTCGCTAATTAGTGACAATGCAATCTTGCAATGTCACAAGGGCGACTCTGCTGGTGGTGAGTTGTCATCATCATCAACTATTACCTTGTGACATGAGCTTTAGGGTTGTTTTAATATGTCAGATGTGAGACTCTTCACTGCTGCCTGTGCAGATTACTCAAGCATTACGACTGCAAAAGGAAAAAGAGGGTATACCCATTTACTGCATGCAGAAAACAGTACCTGTTTGCCTTAATCATCAATGTGTGTAATGATGTAGGTAGGTGCTGGTTTGATTTTAGAGCATCAGGAAAAAAACTACCAGTGATGGTATCAATCTTTCCAAGCATAACTTCTTTACAGTTGCCCTTTACTGAAATAGAGTTCAGTACAGAGAGTTAAGTCAATACTCTTGCATATTTTTTTCCATTCCTGATAGTATCGCCACCTTGTCGTGGTGGAATGGCTTGCGTGCCCAAATGATCCTTGGAGCTCTGCCAGCTTGAACCTTTGTTTCTGGTGGGGGCACCCCAGCTTGACTGGTCTTGTGGTGATGGGCCAGACCAAGAGCGATACTGCCGTCCTCCAAGAGGGGTTGAACATCACAACCTCTGGGGGACTTTAATAGCTGAGTTGTGTTGGAGGACACTCAGTTTAGTTTTTGCATGATGATTATGACTTCATTGTATATGTGTATTTATCCAGAACAAGTTTGTTTCTGCTTTTATAAAGGGTAAAATGTGTGACGGGCTAAAAGAGAATCCATCTGCATGGCACAGACATGTCGCTAATTAGTGACAATGCAATCTTGCAATGTCACAAGGGCGACTCTGCTGGTGGTGAGTTGTCATCATCATCAACTATTACCTTGTGACATGAGCTTTAGGGTTGTTGTAATATGTCAGATGTGAGACTCTTCACTGCTGCCTGTGCAGATTGCTCAAGCATTACGACTGCAAAAGGAAAAAGAGGGTATACCCATTTACTGCATGCAGAAAACAGTACCTGTTTGCCTTAATCATTAATGTGTATAATGATGTAGGTAGGTGCAGGTTTGATTTTAGAGCATCAGGAAAAAAACTACCAGTAATGGTATCAATCTTTCCAAGCATAACTTCTTTACAGTTGCCCTTTACTGAAATAGAGTACAGGACAGAGAGCTAAGTCAATACTCTTGCATATTTTTTTCCATTCCTGATAGTATCGCCACCTTGTCGTGGTGGAATGGCTTGCGTGCCCAAATGATCCTTGGAGCTCTGCCAGCTGGAACCTTTGTTTCTGGTGGGGCACCCCAGTTTGACTGGTCTTGTGGTGATGGGCCAGACCAAGAGCGATACTGCCGTCCTCCAAGAGGGGTTGAACATCACAACCTCTGGGGGATTTTAATAGCTGAGTTGTGTTGGAGGACACTCAGTTTAGTTTTTGCATGATGATGATGACTTAAATGTATATGTTTATTTATCCAGAACAAGTTTGTTTCTGATTTTCTAAAGGGTAAAATGTGTGACGGGCTAAAAGAGAATCCATCTGCATGGCACAGACTTGTCAGTAATTAGTGACAATGCAATCTTGCAATGTCACAAGGGCGACTCTGCTGGTGGTGAGTTGTCATCATCATCAACTATTACCTTGTGACATGAGCTTTAGGGTTGTTGTAATATGTCAGATGTGAGACTCTTCATTGCTGCCTGTGCAGATTGCTCAAGCATTACGACTGCAAAAGGAAAAAGAGGGTATACCCATTTACTGCATGCAGAAAACAGTACCTGTTTGCCTTAATCATCAATGTGTGTAATGATGTAGGTAGGTGCTGGTTTGATTTTAGAGCATCAGGAAAAAAACTACCAGTGATGGTATCAATCTTTCCAAGCATAACTTCTTTACAGTTGCCCTTTACTGAAATAGAGTTCAGTACAGAGAGTTAAGTCAATACTCTTGCATATTTTTTTCCATTCCTGATAGTATCGCCACCTTGTCGTGGTGGAATGGCTTGCGTGCCCAAATGATCCTTGGAGCTCTGCCAGCTTGAACCTTTGTTTCTGGTGGGGGCACCCCAGCTTGACTGGTCTTGTGGTGATGGGCCAGACCAAGAGCGATACTGCCGTCCTCCAAGAGGGGTTGAACATCACAACCTCTGGGGGACTTTAATAGCTGAGTTGTGTTGGAGGACACTCAGTTTAGTTTTTGCATGATGATTATGACTTCATTGTATATGTGTATTTATCCAGAACAAGTTTGTTTCTGCTTTTATAAAGGGTAAAATGTGTGACGGGCTAAAAGAGAATCCATCTGCATGGCACAGACATGTCGCTAATTAGTGACAATGCAATCTTGCAATGTCACAAGGGCGACTCTGCTGGTGGTGAGTTGTCATCATCATCAACTATTACCTTGTGACATGAGCTTTAGGGTTGTTGTAATATGTCAGATGTGAGACTCTTCACTGCTGCCTGTGCAGATTGCTCAAGCATTACGACTGCAAAAGGAAAAAGAGGGTATACCCATTTACTGCATGCAGAAAACAGTACCTGTTTGCCTTAATCATTAATGTGTATAATGATGTAGGTAGGTGCAGGTTTGATTTTAGAGCATCAGGAAAAAAACTACCAGTAATGGTATCAATCTTTCCAAGCATAACTTCTTTACAGTTGCCCTTTACTGAAATAGAGTACAGGACAGAGAGCTAAGTCAATACTCTTGCATATTTTTTTCCATTCCTGATAGTATCGCCACCTTGTCGTGGTGGAATGGCTTGCGTGCCCAAATGATCCTTGGAGCTCTGCCAGCTGGAACCTTTGTTTCTGGTGGGGCACCCCAGTTTGACTGGTCTTGTGGTGATGGGCCAGACCAAGAGCGATACTGCCGTCCTCCAAGAGGG
This sequence comes from Staurois parvus, assembly GCF_062004578.1. Taxonomy (NCBI): domain Eukaryota; kingdom Metazoa; phylum Chordata; class Amphibia; order Anura; family Ranidae; genus Staurois; species Staurois parvus. Next base: position 299,458 of record NW_028317813.1, on the reverse strand, counting down.
GTTGAACATCACAACCTCTGGGGGATTTTAATAGCTGAGTTGTGTTGAAGGACACTCAGTTTGGTTTTTGCATGATGATGATGACTTAAATGTATATGTCTATTTATCCAGAACAAGTTTGTTTCTGATTTTCTAAAGGGTAAAATGTGTGACGGGCTAAAAGAGAATCCATCTGCATGGCACAGACTTGTCAGTAATTAGTGACAATGCAATCTTGCAATGTCACAAGGGCGACTCTGCTGGTGGTGAGTTGTCATCATCATCAACTATTACCTTGTGACATGAGCTTTAGGGTTGTTGTAATATATCAGATGTGAGACTCTTCACTGCTGCCTGTGCAGATTGCTCAAGCATTACGACTGCAAAAGGAAAAAGAGGGTATACCCATTTACTGCATGCAGAAAACAGTACCTGTTTGCCTTAATCATCAATGTGTGTAATGATGTAGGTAGGTGCAGGTTTGATTTTAGAGCATCAGGATAAAAACTACCAGTGATGGTATCAATCTTTCCAAGCATAACTTCTTTACAGTTGCCCTTTACTGAAATAGAGTACAGTACAGAGAGTTAAGGCAATACTCTTGCATATTTTTTTCCATTCCTGATATTATCGCCACCTTGTCGTGGTGGAATGGCTTGCGTGCCCAAATGACCCTTGGAGCTCTGCCAGCTGGATCCTTTGTTTCTGGTGGGGGACCCCAGCTTTACTGGTCTTGTGGTGATGGGCCAGACCAAGAGCGATACCGCCGTCCTCCAAGAGAGGTTGAACATCACAACCTCTGGGGGATTTTAATAGTTGAGTTGTGTTGGAGGATACTCAGTTGGGTTTTTGCATGATGATCATGACTTCAATGTATGTGTGTATTTGTCCAGAACAAGTTTGTTTCTGATTTTCTAAAGGGTAAAATGTGTGACGGGCTAAAGGAGAATCCATCTGCATGGCACAGACATGTCGCTAATTAGTGACAATGCAATCTTGCAATGTCACAAGGGCGACTCTGCTGGTGGTGAGTTTGTCATCATCATCAACTATTACCTTGTGACATGAGCTTTAGGGTTGTTGTAATATGTCAGATGTGAGACTCTTCACTGCTGCCTGTGCAGATTGCTCAAGCATTACGACTGCAAAAGGAAAAAGATGGTATACCCATTTACTGCATGCAGAAAACAGTACCTGTTTGCCTTAATCATCAATGTGTGTAATGATGTAGGTAGGTGCAGGTTTGATTTTAGAGCATCAGGAAAAAAACTACCAGTGATGGTATCAATCTTTCCAAGCATAACTTCTTTACAGTTGCCCTTTACTGAAATAGAGTACAGTACAGAGAGTTAAGTCAATACTCTTGCATATTTTTTTCCATTCCTGCTAGTATCGCCACCTTGTCGTGGTGGAATGGCTTGCGTGCCCAAATGACCCTTGGAGCTCTGCCAGCTGGAACCTTTGTTTCTGGTGGGGGACCCCAGCTTTACTGGTCTTGTGGTGATGGGCCAGACCAAGAGCGATACTGCCTTCCTCCAAGAGGGGTTGAACATCACAACCTCTGGGGGATTTTAATAGCTGAGTTGTGTTGGAGGACACTCAGATTGGTTTTTGCATGATGATCATGACTTCAATGTATATGTGTATTTGTCCAGAACAAGTTTGTTTCTGATTTTATAAAGGTTAAAATGTGTGACGGGCTAAAAGAGAATCCATCTGCATGGCACAGACATGTCGCTAATTAGTGACAATGCAATCTTGCAATGTCAGAAGGGCGACTCTGCTGGTGGTGAGTTGTCATCATCATCAACTATTACCTTGTGACATGAACTTTAGGGTTGTTGTAATATGTCAGATGTGAGACTCTTCACTGCTGCCTGTGCAGATTACTCAAGCATTACGACTGCAAAAGGAAAAAGAGGGTATACCCATTTACTGCATGCAGAAAACCGTACCTGTTTTCCTTAATCATTAATGTGTATAATGATGTAGGTAGGTGCAGGTTTGATTTTAGAGCATCAGGAAAAAAACTACCAGTGATGGTATCAATCTTTCCAAGAATAACTTCTTTACAGTTGCCCTTTACTGAAATAGAGTACAGTACAGAGGGTTAAGTCAATACTCTTGCATATTTTTTTCCATTCCTGATAGTATCGCCACCTTGTCGTGGTGGAATGGCTTGCGTTCCCTAATGACCCTTGAAGCTCTGTCAGCTGGAACCTTTGTTTCTGGTGGGGGACCCCAGCTTTACTGGTCTTGTGGTGATGGGCCAGACCAAGAGCGATACCGCCGTCCTCCAAGAGGGGTTGAACATCACAACCTCTGGGGGATTTTAATAGCTGAGTTGTGTTGGAGGACACTCAGATTGGTTTTTGCATGATGATCATGACTTCAATGTATATGTGTATTTGTCCAGAACAAGTTTGTTTCTGTTTTTCTAAAAGGTAAAATGTGTGACGGGCTAAAAGAGAATCCATCTGCATGGCACAGACATGTCGCTAATTAGTGACAATGCAATCTTGCAATGTCACAAGGGCGACTCTGCTGGTGGTGAGTTGTCATCATCATCAACTATTACCTTTTGTCATGAGCTTTAGGGTTATTGTAATATGTCAGATGTGAGACTCTTCACTGCTGCCTGTGCAGATTGCTTAAGCATTACGACTGCAAAAGGAAAAAGAGGGTATACCCATTTACTTCATGCAGAAAACAGTACCTGTTTGCCTTAATCATCAATGTGTATAATGATGTAGGTAGGTGCTGGTTTTATTTTAGAGCATCAGGAAAAAAACTATCAGTGATGGTATCAATCTTTCCAAGCATAACTTCTTTACAGTTGCCCTTTACTGAAATAGAGTACAGGACAGAGAGTTAAGTCAATACTCTTGCATATTTTTTTCCATTCCTGATAGTATCGCCACCTTGTCGTGGTGGAATGGCTTGCGTGCCCAAATGACCCTTGGAGCTCTGCCAGCTGGAACCTTTGTTTCTGGTGGGGGACCCCAGCTTTACTGGTCTTGTGGTGATGGGCCAGACCAAGAGCGATACCGCCGTCCTCCAAGAGGGGTTGAACATCACAACCTCTGGGGGATTTTAATAGCTGAGTTGTGTTGGAGGACACTCAGATTGGTTTTTGCATGATGATCATGACTTCAATGTATATGTGTATTTGTCCAGAACAAGTTTGTTTCTGATTTTATAAAGGGTAAAATGTGTGACGGGCTAAAAGAGAATCCATCTGCATGGCACAGACATGTCGCTAATTAGTGACAATGCAATCTTGCAATGTCACAAGGGCGACTCTGCTGGTGGTGAGTTGTCATCATCATCAACTATTACCTTGTGACATGAGCTTTAGGGTTGTTGTAATATGTCAGATGTGAGACTCTTCACTGCTGCCTGTGCAGATTGCTCAAGCATTACGACTGCAAAATGAAAAAGAGGGTATACCCATTTACTGCATGCAGAAAACAGTACCTGTTTGCCTTAATCATTAATGTGTATAATGATGTAGGTAGGTGCAGGTTTGATTTTAGAGCATCAGGAAAAAAACTACCAGTGATGGTATCAATCTTTCCAAGCATAACTTCTTTACAGTTGCCCTTTACTGAAATAGAGTACAGTACAGAGAGTTAAGTCAATACTCTTGCATATTTTTTTCCATTCCTGATAGTTTCGCCACCTTGTCGTGGTGGAATGGCTTGCGTGCCCAAATGACCCTTGGAGTTCTGCCAGCTGGAACCTTTGCTTCTGGTGGGGGACCCCAGCTTGACTGGTCTTGTGGTGATGGGCCAGACCAAGAGCGATACTGCCGTCCTCCAAGAGGGGTTGAACATCACAACCTCTGGGGGATTTTAATAGCTGAGTTGTGTTGGAGGACACTCAGTTTGGTTTTTGCATGATGATTATGACTTCAATGTATATGTGTATTTGTCCAGAACAAGTTTGTTTCTGATTTTATAAAGGGTTAAATGTGTGACGGGCTAAAAGAGAATCCATCTGCATGGCACAGACATGTCGCTAATTAGTGACAATGCAATCTTGCAATGTCACAAGGGCGACTCTGCTGGTGGTGAGTTGTCATCATCATCAACTATTACCTTGTGACATGAGCTTTAGGGTTGTTGTAATATGTCAGATGTGAGACTCTTCACTGCTGCCTGTGCAGATTGCTCAAGCATTACGACTGCAAAAGGAAAAAGAGGGTATACCCATTTACTGCATGCAGAAAACAGTACCAGTTTGCCTTAATCATCAATGTGTGTAATGATGTAGGTAGGTGTAGGTTTGATTTTAGAGCATCAGGAAAAAATCTATTAGTGATGGTATCAATCTTTCCAAGCATAACTTCTTTACAGTTGCCCTTTACTGAAATAGAGTACAGGACAGATAGCTAAGTCAATACTCTTGCATATTTTTTTCCATTCCTGTTAGTATCGCCACCTTGTCGTGGTGGAATGACTTGCGTGCCCAAATGATCCTTGGTGCTCTGCCAGCTGGAACCTTTGTTTCTGTTGGGGCACCCCAGTTTGATTGGTCTTGTGGTGATGGGCCAGACCAAGAGCGATACTGCCGTCCTCCAAGAGGGGTTGAACATCACAACCTCTGGGGGATTTTAATAGCTGAGTTGTGTTGGATGACACTCAGTTTAGTTTTTGCATGATGATTATGACTTAATTGTATATGTGTATTTATCCAGAACAAGTTTGTTTCTGCTTTTATAAAGGGTAAAATGTGTGATGGGCTAAAAGAGAATCCATCTGCATGGCACAGACATGTCGCTAATTAGTGACAATGCAATCTTGCAATGTCACAAGGGCGACTCTGCTGGTGGTGAGTTGTCATCATCATCAACTATTACCTTGTGACATGAGCTTTAGGGTTGTTGTAATATGTCAGATGTGAGACTCTTCACTGCTGCCTGTGCAGATTGCTCAAGCATTACGACTGCAAAAGGAAAAAGAGGGTATACCCATTTACTGCATGCAGAAAACAGTACCTGTTTGCCTTAATCATTAATGTGTATAATGATGTAGGTAGGTGCAGGTTTGATTTTAGAGCATCAGGAAAAAAACTACCAGTGATGGTATCAATCTTTCCAAGCATAACTTCTTTACAGTTGCCCTTTACTGAAATAGAGTACAGTACAGAGAGTTAAGTCAATACTCTTGCATATTTTTTTCCATTCCTGATAGTATCGCCACCTTGTCGTGGTGGAATGGCTTGCGTGCCCAAATGACCCTTGGAGTTCTGCCAGCTGGAACCTTTGCTTCTGGTGGGGGACCCCAGCTTGACTGGTCTTGTGGTGATGGGCCAGACCAAGAGCGATACTGCCGTCCTCCAAGAGGGGTTGAACATCACAACCTCTGGGGGATTTTAATAGCTGAGTTGTGTTGGAGGACACTCAGTTTGGTTTTTGCATGATGATTATGACTTCAATGTATATGTGTATTTGTCCAGAACAAGTTTGTTTCTGATTTTATAAAGGGTTAAATGTGTGACGGGCTAAAAGAGAATCCATCTGCATGGCACAGACATGTCGCTAATTAGTGACAATGCAATCTTGCAATGTCACAAGGGCGACTCTGCTGGTGGTGAGTTGTCATCATCATCAACTATTACCTTGTGACATGAGCTTTAGGGTTGTTGTAATATGTCAGATGTGAGACTCTTCACTGCTGCCTGTGCAGATTGCTCAAGCATTACGACTGCAAAAGGAAAAAGAGGGTATACCCATTTACTGCATGCAGAAAACAGTACCAGTTTGCCTTAATCATCAATGTGTGTAATGATGTAGGTAGGTGTAGGTTTGATTTTAGAGCATCAGGAAAAAATCTATTAGTGATGGTATCAATCTTTCCAAGCATAACTTCTTTACAGTTGCCCTTTACTGAAATAGAGTACAGGACAGATAGCTAAGTCAATACTCTTGCATATTTTTTTCCATTCCTGATAGTATCGCCACCTTGTCGTGGTGGAATGACTTGCGTGCCCAAATGATCCTTGGTGCTCTGCCAGCTGGAACCTTTGTTTCTGTTGGGGCACCCCAGTTTGATTGGTCTTGTGGTGATGGGCCAGACCAAGAGCGATACTGCCGTCCTCCAAGAGGGGTTGAACATCACAACCTCTGGGGGATTTTAATAGCTGAGTTGTGTTGGATGACACTCAGTTTAGTTTTTGCATGATGATTATGACTTAATTGTATATGTGTATTTATCCAGAACAAGTTTGTTTCTGCTTTTATAAAGGGTAAAATGTGTGATGGGCTAAAAGAGAATCCATCTGCATGGCACAGACATGTCGCTAATTAGTGACAATGCAATCTTGCAATGTCACAAGGGCGACTCTGCTGGTGGTGAGTTGTCATCATCATCAACTATTACCTTGTGACATGAGCTTTAGGGTTGTTGTAATATGTCAGATGTGAGACTCTTCACTGCTGCCTGTGCAGATTGCTCAAGCATTACGACTGCAAAAGGAAAAAGAGGGTATACCCATTTACTGCATGCAGAAAACAGTACCTGTTTGCCTTAATCATTAATGTGTATAATGATGTAGGTAGGTGCAGGTTTGATTTTAGAGCATCAGGAAAAAAACTACCAGTGATGGTATCAATCTTTCCAAGCATAACTTCTTTACAGTTGCCCTTTACTGAAATAGAGTACAGTACAGAGAGTTAAGTCAATACTCTTGCATATTTTTTTCCATTCCTGATATTATCGCCACCTTGTCGTGGTGGAATGGCTTGCGTGCCCAAATGACCCTTGGAGTTCTGCCAGCTGGAACCTTTGCTTCTGGTGGGGGACCCCAGCTTGACTGGTCTTGTGGTGATGGGCCAGACCAAGAGCGATACTGCCGTCCTCCAAGAGGGGTTGAACATCACAACCTCTGGGGGATTTTAATAGCTGAGTTGTGTTGGAGGACACTCAGTTTGGTTTTTGCATGATGATTATGACTTCAATGTATATGTGTATTTGTCCAGAACAAGTTTGTTTCTGATTTTATAAAGGGTTAAATGTGTGACAGGCTAAAAGAGAATCCATCTGCATGGCACAGACATGTCGCTAATTAGTGACAATGCAATCTTGCAATGTCACAAGGGCGACTCTGCTGGTGGTGAGTTGTCATCATCATCAACTATTACCTTGTGACATGAGCTTTAGGGTTGTTGTAATATGTCAGATGTGAGACTCTTCACTGCTGCCTGTGCAGATTGCTCAAGCATTACGACTGCAAAAGGAAAAAGAGGGTATACCCATTTACTGCATGCAGAAAACAGTACCTTTTTGCCTTAATCATTAATGTGTATAATGATGTAGGTAGGTGCAGGTTTGATTTTAGAGCATCAGGAAAAAAACTACCAGTGATGGTATCAATCTTTCCAAGCATAACTTCTTTACAGTTGCCCTTTACTGAAATTGAGTTCAGGACAGAGAGTTAAGTCAATACTCTTGCATATTTTTTTCCATTCCTGATAGCATCGCCACCTTGTCGTGGTGGAATGGCTTGCGTGCCCAAATGATCCTTGGAGCTCTGCCAGCTGGAACCTTTGTTTCTGGTGGGGCACCCCAGTTTGACTGGTCTTGTGGTGATGGGCCAGACCAAGAGCGATACTGCCGTCCTCCAAGAGGGGTTGAACATCACAACCTCTGGGGGATTTTAATAGCTGAGTTGTGTTGGAGGACACTCAGTTTAGTTTTTGCATGATGATTATGACTTAATTGTATATGTGTATTTATCCAGAACAAGTTTGTTTCTGCTTTTATAAAGGGTAAAATGTGTGATGGGCTAAAAGAGAATCCATCTGCATGGCACAGACATGTCGCTAATTAGTGACAATGCAATCTTGCAATGTCACAAGGGCGACTCTGCTGGTGGTGAGTTGTCATCATCATCAACTATTACCTTGTGACATGAGCTTTAGGGTTGTTGTAATATGTCAGATGTGAGACTCTTCACTGCTGCCTGTGCAGATTGCTCAAGCATTACGACTGCAAAAGGAAAAAGAGGGTATACCCATTTACTGCATGCAGAAAACAGTACCTGTTTGCCTTAATCATTAATGTGTATAATGATGTAGGTAGGTGCAGGTTTGATTTTAGAGCATCAGGAAAAAAACTACCAGTGATGGTATCAATCTTTCCAAGCATAACTTCTTTACAGTTGCCCTTTACTGAAATAGAGTACAGTACAGAGAGTTAAGTCAATACTCTTGCATATTTTTTTCCATTCCTGCTAGTATCGCCACCTTGTCGTGGTGGAATGGCTTGCGTGCCCAAATGATCCTTGGAGCTCTGCCAGCTGGAACCTTTGTTTCTGGTGGGGGACCCCAGCTTGACTGGTCTTGTGGTGATGGGCCAGACCAAGAGCGATACTGCCGTCCTCCAAGAGGGGTTGAACATCACAACCTCTGGGGGATTTTAATAGCTGAGTTGTGTTGGAGGACACTCAGTTTGGTTTTTGCATGATGATTATGACTTCAATGTATATGTGTATTTGTCCAGAACAAGTTTGTTTCTGATTTTAGAAAGGGTTAAATGTGTGACGGGCTAAAAGAGAATCCATCTGCATGGCACAGACATGTCGCTAATTAGTGACAATGCAATCTTGCAATGTCACAAGGGCGACTCTGCTGGTGGTGAGTTGTCATCATCATCAACTATTACCTTGTGACATGAGCTTTAGGGTTGTTGTAATATGTCAGATGTGAGACTCTTCACTGCTGCCTGTGCAGATTGCTCAAGCATTACGACTGGAAAAGGAAAAAGAGGGTATACCCATTTACTGCATGCAGAAAACAGTACCTGTTTGCCTTAATCATTAATGTGTATAATGATGTAGGTAGGTGCAGGTTTGATTTTAGAGCATCAGGAAAAAAACTACCAGTGATGGTATCAATCTTTCCAAGCATAACTTCTTTACAGTTGCCCTTTACTGAAATAGAGTACAGTACAGAGAGTTAAGTCAATACTCTTGCATATTTTTTTCCATTCCTGATAGTATCGCCACCTTGTCGTGGTGGAATGTCTTGCGTGCCCAAATGATCCTTGGAGCTCTGCCAGCTGGAACCTTTGTTTCTGGTGGGGCACCCCAGCTTGACTGGTCTTGTGGTGATGGGCCAGACCAAGAGCGATACTGCCGTCCTCCAAGAGGGGTTGAACATCACAACCTCTGGGGGATTTTAATAGCTGAGTTGTGTTGGAGGACACTCAGTTTGGTTTTTGCATGATGATTATGACTTCATTGTATATGTGTATTTATCCAGAACATGTTTGTTTCTGATTTTATAAAGGGTAAAATGTGTGACGGGCTAAAAGAGAATCTATCTGCATGGCACAGACATGTCGCTAATTAGTGACAATGCAATCTTGCAATGTCACAAGGGCGACTCTGCTGGTGGTGAGTTGTCATCATCATCAACTATTACCTTGTGACATGAGCTTTAGGGTTGTTGTAATATGTCAGATGTGAGACTCTTCACTGCTGCCTGTGCAGTTTGCTCAAGCATTGCGACTGCAAAAGGAAAAAGAGGGTATACCCATTTACTGCATGCAGAAAACAGTACCTGTTTGCTTTAATCATTAATGTGTATAATGATGTAGGTAGGTGCAGGTTTGATTTTAGAGCATCAGGAAAAAAACTACCAGTGATGGTATCAATCTTTCCAAGCATAACTTCTTTACAGTTGCCCTTTACTGAAATAGAGTACAGGACAGAGAGCTAAGTCAATACTCTTGCATATTTTTTTCCATTCCTGATAGTATCGCCACCTTGTCGTGGTGGAATGGCTTGCGTGCCCAAATGACCCTTGGAGCTCTGCCAGCTGGAACCTTTGTTTCTGGTGGGGGACCCCAGCTTTACTGGTCTTGTGGTGATGGGCCAGACCAAGAGCGATACTGCCTTCCTCCAAGAGGGGTTGAGAATCACAACCTCTGGGGGATTTTAATAGCTGAGTTGTGTTGGAGGACACTCAGATTGGTTTTTGCATGATGATTATGACTTCAATGTATATGTTTATTTATCCAGAACAATTTGTTTCTGATTTTCTAAAGGGTAAAATGTGTGACGGGCTAAAAGAGAATCCATCTGCATGGCACAGACATGTCACTAATTAGTGACAATGCAATCTTGCAATGTCAAAAGGGCGACTCTGCTGGTGGTGAGTTATCATCATCAACTATTACCTTGTGACATGAGCTTTAGGGTTGTTGTAATATGTCAGATGTGAGACTCTTCATTGCTGCCTGTGCAGATTGCTCAAGCATTACGACTGCAAAAGGAAAAAGAGGGTATACCCATTTACTGCATGCAGAAAACAGTACCTTTTTGCCTTAATCATCAATGTGTGTAATGATGTACGTAGGTGCAGGTTTGATTTTAGAGCATCAGGAAAAAAACTACCAGTGATGGTATCAATCTTTCCAAGCATAACTTCTTTACAGTTGCCCTTTACTGAAATTGAGTTCAGGACAGAGAGTTAAGTCAATACTCTTGCATATTTTTTTCCATTCCTGATAGTATCGCCACCTTGTCGTGGTGGAATGGCTTGCGTGCACAAATGATCCTTGGAGCTCTGCCAGCTGGAACCTTTGTTTCTGTTGGGGCACCCCAGTTTGACTGGTCTTGTGGTGATGGGCCAGACCAAGAGCGATACTGCCGTCCTCCAAGAGAGGTTGAACATCACAACCTCTGGGGGATTTTAATAGCTGAGTTGTGTTGGATGACACTCAGTTTAGTTTTTGCATGATGATTATGACTTAATTGTATATGTGTATTTATCCAGAACAAGTTTGTTTCTGCTTTTATAAAGGGTAAAATGTGTGATGGGCTAAAAGAGAATCCATCTGCATGGCACAGACATGTCGCTAATTAGTGACAATGCAATCTTGCAATGTCACAAGGGCGACTCTGCTGGTGGTGAGTTGTCATCATCATCAACTATTACCTTGTGACATGAGCTTTAGGGTTGTTGTAATATGTCAGATGTGAGACTCTTCACTGCTGCCTGTGCAGATTGCTCAAGCATTACGACTGCAAAAGGAAAAAGAGGGTATACCCATTTACTGCATGCAGAAAACAGTACCTGTTTGCCTTAATCATTAATGTGTATAATGATGTAGGTAGGTGCAGGTTTGATTTTAGAGCATCAGGAAAAAAACTACCAGTGATGGTATCAATCTTTCCAAGCATAACTTCTTTACAGTTGCCCTTTACTGAAATAGAGTACAGGACAGAGAGCTAAGTCAATACTCTTGCATATTTTTTTCCATTCCTGTTAGTATCGCCACCTTGTCGTGGTGGAATGGCTTGCGTGCCCTAATGATCCTTGGAGCTCTGCCAGCTGGAACCTTTGTTTCTGGTGGGACACCCCGGTTTGACTGGTCTTGTGGTGATGGGCCAGACCAAGAGCGATACTGCCGTCCTCCAAGAGGGGTTGAACATCACAACCTCTGGGGGATTTTAATAGCTGAGTTGTGTTGGAGGACACTCAGTTTGGTTTTTGCATGATGATTATGACTTCAATGTATATGTGTATTTATCCAGAACAAGTTTGTTTCTGATTTTATAAAGGGTAAAATGTGTGACGGGCTAAAAGAGAATCCATCTGCATGGCACAGACATGTCGCTAATTAGTGACAATGCAATCTTGCAATGTCACAAGGGCGACTCTGCTGGTGGTGAGTTGTCATCATCATCAACTATTACCTTGTGACATGAGCTTTAGGGTTGTTGTAATATGTCAGATGTGAGACTCTTCACTGCTGCCTGTGCAGATTGCTCAAGCATTGCGACTGCAAAAGGAAAAAGAGGGTATACCCATTTACTGCATGCAGAAAACAGTACCTGTTTGCTTTAATCATTAATGTGTATAATGATGTAGGTAGGTGCAGGTTTGATTTTAGAGCATCAGGAAAAAAACTACCAGTGATGGTATCAATCTTTCCAAGCATAACTTCTTTACAGTTGCCCTTTACTGAAATAGAGTACAGGACAGAGAGCTAAGTCAATACTCTTGCATATTTTTTTCCACTCCTGATAGTATCGCCACCTTGTCGTGGTGGAATGGCTTGCGTGCCCAAATGACCCTTGGAGCTCTGCCAGCTGGAACCTTTGTTTCTGGTGGGGGACCCCAGCTTTATTGGTCTTGTGGTGATGGGCCAGACCAAGAGCGATACTGCCTTCCTCCAAGAGGGGTTGAACATCACAACCTCTGGGGGATTTTAATAGCTGAGTTGTGTTGGAGGACACTCAGATTGGTTTTTGCATGATGATTATGACTTCAATGTATATGTTTATTTATCCAGAACAATTTGTTTCTGATTTTCTAAAGTGTAAAATGTGTGACGGGCTAAAAGAGAATCCATCTGCATGGCACAGACATGTCACTAATTAGTGACAATGCAATCTTGCAATGTCACAAGGGCGACTCTGCTGGTGGTGAGTTATCATCATCAACTATTACCTTGTGACATGAGCTTTAGGGTTGTTGTAATATGTCAGATGTGAGACTCTTCATTGCTGCCTGTGCAGATTGCTCAAGCATTACGACTGCAAAAGGAAAAAGAGGGTATACCCATTTACTGCATGCAGAAAACAGTACCTTTTTGCCTTAATCATTAATGTGTATAATGATGTAGGTAGGTGCAGGTTTGATTTTAGAGCATCAGGAAAAAAACTACCAGTGATGGTATCAATCTTTCCAAGCATAACTTCTTTACAGTTGCCCTTTACTGAAATAGAGTACAGGACAGAGAGCTAAGTCAATACTCTTGCATATTTTTTTCCATTCCTGTTAGTATCGCCACCTTGTCGTGGTGGAATGGCTTGCGTGCCCTAATGATCCTTGGAGCTCTGCCAGCTGGAACCTTTGTTTCTGGTGGGACACCCCGGTTTGACTGGTCTTGTGGTGATGGGCCAGACCAAGAGCGATACTGCCGTCCTCCAAGAGGGGTTGAACATCACAACCTCTGGGGGATTTTAATAGCTGAGTTGTGTTGGAGGACACTCAGTTTGGTTTTTGCATGATGATTATGACTTCAATGTATATGTGTATTTATCCAGAACAAGTTTGTTTCTGCTTTTATAAAGGGTAAAATGTGTGACGGGCTAAAAGAGAATCCATCTGCATGGCACAGACATGTCGCTAATTAGTGACAATGCAATCTTGCAATGTCACAAGGGCGACTCTGCTGGTGGTGAGTTGTCATCATCATCAACTATTACCTTGTGACATGAGCTTTAGGGTTGTTGTAATATGTCAGATGTGAGACTCTTCACTGCTGCCTGTGCAGATTGCTCAAGCATTACGACTGCAAAAGGAAAAAGAGGGTATACCCATTTACTGCATGCAGAAAACAGTACCTGTTTGCCTTAATCATTAATGTGTATAATGATGTAGGTAGGTGCAGGTTTGATTTTAGAGCATCAGGAAAAAAACTACCAGTGATGGTATCAATCTTTCCAAGCATAACTTCTTTACAGTTGCCCTTTACTGAAATAGAGTACAGGACAGAGAGCTAAGTCAATACTCTTGCATATTTTTTTCCATTCCTGATAGTATCGCCACCTTGTCGTGGTGGAATGGCTTGCGTGCCCAAATGATCCTTGGAGCTCTGCCAGCTGGAACCTTTGTTTCTGTTGGGGCACCCCAGTTTGACTGGTCTTGTGGTGATGGGCCAGACCAAGAGCGATACTGCCGTCCTCCAAGAGGGGTTGAACATCACAACCTCTGGGGGATTTTAATAGCTGAGTTGTGTTGGATGACACTCAGTTTAGTTTTTGCATGATGATTATGACTTAATTGTATATGTGTATTTATCCAGAACAAGTTTGTTTCTGCTTTTATAAAGGGTAAAATGTGTGATGGGCTAAAAGAGAATCCATCTGCATGGCACAGACATGTCGCTAATTAGTGACAATGCAATCTTGCAATGTCACAAGGGTGACTCTGCTGGTGGTGAGTTGTCATCATCATCAACTATTACCTTGTGACATGAGCTTTAGGGTTGTTGTAATATGTCAGATGTGAGACTCTTCACTGCTGCCTGTGCAGATTGCTCAAGCATTACGACTGCAAAAGGAAAAAGAGGGTATACCCATTTACTGCATGCAGAAAACAGTACCTGTTTGCCTTAATCATTAATGTGTATAATGATGTAGGTAGGTGCAGGTTTGATTTTAGAGCATCAGGAAAAAAACTACCAGTGATGGTATCAATCTTTCCAAGCATAACTTCTTTACAGTTGCCCTTTACTGAAATAGAGTACAGTACAGAGAGTTAAGTCAATACTCTTGCATATTTTTTTCCATTCCTGCTAGTATCGCCACCTTGTCGTGGTGGAATGGCTTGCGTGCCCAAATGATCCTTGGAGCTCTGCCAGCTGGAACCTTTGTTTCTGGTGGGGGCACCCCAGCTTGACTGGTCTTGTGGTGATGGGCCAGACCAAGAGCGATACTGCCGTCCTCCAAGAGGGGTTGAACATCACAACCTCTGGGGGACTTTAATAGCTGAGTTGTGTTGGAGGACACTCAGTTTAGTTTTTGCATGATGATTATGACTTCATTGTATATGTGTATTTATCCAGAACAAGTTTGTTTCTGCTTTTATAAAGGGTAAAATGTGTGACGGGCTAAAAGAGAATCCATCTGCATGGCACAGACATGTCGCTAATTAGTGACAATGCAATCTTGCAATGTCACAAGGGCGACTCTGCTGGTGGTGAGTTGTCATCATCATCAACTATTACCTTGTGACATGAGCTTTAGGGTTGTTGTAATATGTCAGATGTGAGACTCTTCACTGCTGCCTGTGCAGATTGCTCAAGCATTACGACTGGAAAAGGAAAAAGAGGGTATACCCATTTATTGCATGCAGAAAACAGTACCTGTTTGCCTTAATCATTAATATGTATAAAGATGTAGGTAGGTGCAGGTTTGATTTTAGAGCATCAGGAAAAAAACTACCAGTGATGGTATCAATCTTTCCAAGCATAACTTCTTTACAGTTGCCCTTTACTGAAATAGAGTACAGTACAGAGAGTTAAGTCAATACTCTTGCATATTTTTTTCCATTCCTGATAGTATCGCCACCTTGTCGTGGTGGAATGGCTTGCGTGCCCAAATGACCCTTGGAGTTCTGCCAGCTGGAACCTTTGCTTCTGGTGGGGGACCCCAGCTTGACTGGTCTTGTGGTGATGGGCCAGACCAAGAGCGATACTGCCGTCCTCCAAGAGGGGTTGAACATCACAACCTCTGGGGGATTTTAATAGCTGAGTTGTGTTGGAGGACCCTCAGTTTGGTTTTTGCATGATGATTATGACTTCAATGTATATGTGTATTTGTCCAGAACAAGTTTGTTTCTGATTTTATAAAGGGTTAAATGTGTGACGGGCTAAAAGAGAATCCATCTGCATGGCACAGACATGTCGCTAATTAGTGACAATGCAATCTTGCAATGTCACAAGGGCGACTCTGCTGGTGGTGAGTTGTCATCATCATCAACTATTACCTTGTGACATGAGCTTTAGGGTTGTTGTAATATGTCAGATGTGAGACTCTTCACTGCTGCCTGTGCAGATTGCTCAAGCATTACGACTGCAAAAGGAAAAAGAGGGTATACCCATTTACTGCATGCAGAAAACAGTACCTGTTTGCCTTAATCATCAATGTGTGTAATGATGTAGGTAGGTGCAGGTTTGATTTTAGAGCATCAGGAAAAAAACTACCAGTGATGGTATCAATCTTTCCAAGCATAACTTCTTTACAGTTGCCCTTTACTGAAATAGAGTACAGTACAGAGAGTTAAGTCAATACTCTTGCATATTTTTTTCCATTCCTGATAGTATCGCCACCTTGTCGTGGTGGAATGTCTTGCGTGCCCAAATGATCCTTGGAGCTCTGCCAGCTGGAACCTTTGTTTCTGGTGGGGCACCCCAGCTTGACTGGTCTTGTGGTGATGGGCCAGACCAAGAGCGATACTGCCGTCCTCCAAGAGGGGTTGAACATCACAACCTCTGGGGGATTTTAATAGCTGAGTTGTGTTGGAGGACACTCAGTTTGGTTTTTGCATGATGATTATGACTTCAATGTATATGTGTATTTATCCAGAACATGTTTGTTTCTGATTTTATAAAGGGTAAAATGTGTGACGGGCTAAAAGAGAATCTATCTGCATGGCACAGACATCTCGCTAATTAGTGACAATGCAATCTTGCAATGTCACAAAGGCGACTCTGCTGGTGGTGAGTTGTCATCATCATCAACTATTACCTTGTGACATGAGCTTTAGGGTTGTTGTAATATGTCAGATGTGAGACTCTTCACTGCTGCCTGTGCAGATTGCTCAAGCATTACGACTGCAAAAGAAAAAAGAGGGTATACCCATTTACTGCATGCAGAAAACAGTACCTGTTTGCCTTAATCATTAATGTGTATAATGATGTAGGTAGGTGCAGGTTTGATTTTAGAGCATCAGGAAAAAAACTACCAGTGATGGTATCAATCTTTCCAAGCATAACTTCTTTACAGTTGCCCTTTACTGAAATAGAGTACAGTACAGAGAGTTAAGTCAATACTCTTGCATATTTTTTTCCATTCCTGTTAGTATCGCCACCTTGTCGTGGTGGAATGGCTTGCGTGCCCAATTGATCCTTGGAGCTCTGCCAGCTGGAACCTTTGTTTCTGGTGGGACACCCCGGTTTGACTGGTCTTGTGGTGATGGGCCAGACCAAGAGCGATACTGCCGTCCTCCAAGAGGGGTTGAACATCACAACCTCTGGGGGATTTTAATAGCTGAGTTGTGTTGGAGGACACTCAGTTTGGTTTTTGCATGATGATTATGACTTCAATGTATATGTGTATTTATCCAGAACAAGTTTGTTTCTGATTTTATAAAGGGTAAAATGTGTGACGGGCTAAAAGAGAATCCATCTGCATGGCACAGACATGTCGCTAATTAGTGACAATGCAATCTTGCAATGTCACAAGGGCGACTCTGCTGGTGGTGAGTTGTCATCATCATCAACTATTACCTTGTGACATGAGCTTTAGGGTTGTTGTAATATGTCAGATGTGAGACTCTTCACTGCTGCCTGTGCAGATTGCTCAAGCATTACGACTGCAAAAGGAAAAAGAGGGTATACCCATTTACTGCATGCAGAAAACAGTACCTGTTTGCCTTAATCATTAATGTGTATAATGATGTAGGTAGGTGCAGGTTTGATTTTAGAGCATCAGGAAAAAAACTACCAGTGATGGTATCAATCTTTCCAAGCATAACTTCTTTACAGTTGCCCTTTACTGAAATAGAGTACAGTACAGAGAGTTAAGTCAATACTCTTGCATATTTTTTTCCATTCCTGATAGTATCGCCACCTTGTCGTGGTGGAATGGCTTGCGTGCCCAAATGACCCTTGGAGTTCTGCCAGCTGGAACCTTTGCTTCTGGTGGGGGACCCCAGCTTGACTGGTCTTGTGGTGATGGGCCAGACCAAGAGCGATACTGCCGTCCTCCAAGAGGGGTTGAACATCACAACCTCTGGGGGATTTTAATAGCTGAGTTGTGTTGGAGGACACTCAGTTTGGTTTTTGCATGATGATTATGACTTCAATGTATATGTGTATTTGTCCAGAACAAGTTTGTTTCTGATTTTATAAAGGGTTAAATGTGTGACGGGCTAAAAGAGAATCCATCTGCATGGCACAGACATGTCGCTAATTAGTGACAATGCAATCTTGCAATGTCACAAGGGCGACTCTGCTGGTGGTGAGTTGTCATCATCATCAACTATTACCTTGTGACATGAGCTTTAGGGTTGTTGTAATATGTCAGATGTGAGACTCTTCACTGCTGCCTGTGCAGATTGCTCAAGCATTACGACTGCAAAAGGAAAAAGAGGGTATACCCATTTACTGCATGCAGAAAACAGTACCTGTTTGCCTTAATCATCAATGTGTGTAATGATGTAGGTAGGTGCAGGTTTGATTTTAGAGCATCAGGAAAAAAACTACCAGTGATGGTATCAATCTTTCCAAGCATAACTTCTTTACAGTTGCCCTTTACTGAAATAGAGTACAGGACAGAGAGCTAAGTCAATACTCTTGCATATTTTTTTCCATTCCTGTTAGTATCGCCACCTTGTCGTGGTGGAATGGCTTGCGTGCCCAAATGATCCTTGGAGCTCTGCCAGCTGGAACCTTTGTTTCTGGTGGGACACCCCAGTTTGACTGGTCTTGTGGTGATGGGCCAGACCAAGAGCGATACTGCCGTCCTCCAAGAGGGGTTGAACATCACAACCTCTGGGGGATTTTAATAGCTGAGTTGTGTTGGAGGACACTCAGTTTGGTTTTTGCATGATGATTATGACTTCAATGTATATGTGTATTTATCCAGAACAAGTTTGTTTCTGATTTTATAAAGGGTAAAATGTGTGACGGGCTAAAAGAGAATCCATCTGCATGGCACAGACATGTCGCTAATTAGTGACAATGCAATCTTGCAATGTCACAAGGGCGACTTTGCTGGTGGTGAGTTGTCATCATCATCAACTATTACCTTGTGACATGAGCTTTAGGGTTGTTGTAATATGTCAGATGTGAGACTCTTCACTGCTGCCTGTGCAGATTGCTCAAGCATTACGACTGGAAAAGGAAAAAGAGGGTATACCCATTTACTGCATGCAGAAAACAGTACCTATTTGCCTTAATCATTAATGTGTATAATGATGTAGGTAGGTGCAGGTTTGATTTTAGAGCATCAGGAAAAAAACTACCAGTGATGGTATCAATCTTTCCAAGCATAACTTCTTTACAGTTGCCCTTTACTGAAATAGAGTACAGGACAGAGAGCTAAGTTAATACTCCTGCATATTTTTTTCCATTCCTGTTAGTATCGCCACCTTGTCGTGGTGGAATGGCTTGCGTGCCCAAATGATCCTTGGAGCTCTGCCAGCTGGAACCTTTGTTTCTGGTGGGACACCCCAGTTTGACTGGTCTTGTGGTGATGGGCCAGACCAAGAGCGATACTGCCGTCCTCCAAGAGGGGTTGAACATCACAACCTCTGGGGGATTTTAATAGCTGAGTTGTGTTGGAGGACACTCAGTTTGGTTTTTGCATGATGATTATGACTTCAATGTATATGTGTATTTATCCAGAACAAGTTTGTTTCTGATTTTATAAAGGGTAAAATGTGTGACGGGCTAAAAGAGAATCCATCTGCATGGCACAGACATGTCGCTAATTAGTGACAATGCAATCTTGCAATGTCACAAGGGCGACTCTGCTGGTGGTGAGTTGTCATCATCATCAACTATTTCCTTGTGACATGAGCTTTAGGGTTGTTGTAATATGTCAGATGTGAGACTCTTCACTGCTGCCTGTGCAGATTGCTCAAGCATTACGACTGCAAAAGGAAAAAGAGGGTATACCCATTTACTGCATGCAGAAAACAGTACCTGTTTGCCTTAATCATTAATGTGTATAATGATGTAGGTAGGTGCAGGTTTGATTTTAGAGCATCAGGAAAAAAACTACCAGTGATGGTATCAATCTTTCCAAGCATAACTTCTTTACAGTTGCCC
This sequence comes from Staurois parvus, assembly GCF_062004578.1. Classification (NCBI taxonomy): domain Eukaryota; kingdom Metazoa; phylum Chordata; class Amphibia; order Anura; family Ranidae; genus Staurois; species Staurois parvus. The sequence goes on along the minus strand of NW_028317813.1, from coordinate 279,902 downwards.
TTTACTGAAATAGAGTACAGTACAGAGAGTTAAGTCAATACTCTTGCATATTTTTTTCCATTCCTGATAGTATCGCCACCTTGTCGTGGTGGAATGGCTTGCGTGCCCAAATGACCCTTGGAGCTCTGCCAGCTGGAACCTTTGTTTCTGGTGGGGGACCCCAGCTTTACTGGTCTTGTGGTGATGGGCCAGACCAAGAGCGATACTGCCTTCCTCCAAGAGGGGTTGAACATCACAACCTCTGGGGGATTTTAATAGCTGAGTTGTGTTGGAGGACACTCAGTTTGGTTTTTGCATGATGATTATGACTTCAATGTATATGTGTATTTATCCAGAACAAGTTTGTTTCTGATTTTATAAAGGGTAAAATGTGTGACGGGCTAAAAGAGAATCCATCTGCATGGCACAGACATGTCGCTAATTAGTGACAATGCAATCTTGCAATGTCACAAGGGCGACTCTGCTGGTGGTGAGTTGTCATCATCATCAACTATTACCTTGTGACATGAGCTTTAGGGTTGTTGTAATATGTCAGATGTGAGACTCTTCACTGCTGCCTGTGCAGATTGCTCAAGCATTACGACTGCAAAAGGAAAAAGAGGGTATACCCATTTACTGCATGCAGAAAACAGTACCTATTTGCCTTAATCATTAATGTGTATAATGATGTAGGTAGGTGCAGGTTTGATTTTAGAGCATCAGGAAAAAAACTACCAGTGATGGTATCAATCTTTCCAAGCATAACTTCTTTACAGTTGCCCTTTACTGAAATAGAGTACAGGACAGAGAGCTAAGTTAATACTCCTGCATATTTTTTTCCATTCCTGTTAGTATCGCCACCTTGTCGTGGTGGAATGGCTTGCGTGCCCAAATGATCCTTGGAGCTCTGCCAGCTGGAACCTTTGTTTCTGGTGGGACACCCCAGTTTGACTGGTCTTGTGGTGATGGGCCAGACCAAGAGCGATACTGCCGTCCTCCAAGAGGGGTTGAACATCACAACCTCTGGGGGATTTTAATAGCTGAGTTGTGTTGGAGGACACTCAGTTTGGTTTTTGCATGATGATTATGACTTCAATGTATATGTGTATTTATCCAGAACAAGTTTGTTTCTGATTTTATAAAGGGTAAAATGTGTGACGGGCTAAAAGAGAATCCATCTGCATGGCACAGACATGTCGCTAATTAGTGACAATGCAATCTTGCAATGTCACAAGGGCGACTCTGCTGGTGGTGAGTTGTCATCATCATCAACTATTTCCTTGTGACATGAGCTTTAGGGTTGTTGTAATATGTCAGATGTGAGACTCTTCACTGCTGCCTGTGCAGATTGCTCAAGCATTACGACTGCAAAAGGAAAAAGAGGGTATACCCATTTACTGCATGCAGAAAACAGTACCTGTTTGCCTTAATCATTAATGTGTATAATGATGTAGGTAGGTGCAGGTTTGATTTTAGAGCATCAGGAAAAAAACTACCAGTGATGGTATCAATCTTTCCAAGCATAACTTCTTTACAGTTGCCCTTTACTGAAATAGAGTACAGTACAGAGAGTTAAGTCAATACTCTTGCATATTTTTTTCCATTCCTGATAGTATCGCTACCTTGTCGTGGTGGAATGGCTTGCGTGCCCAAATGACCCTTGGAGCTCTGCCAGCTGGAACCTTTGTTTCTGGTGGGGGACCCCAGCTTTACTGGTCTTGTGGTGATGGGCCAGACCAAGAGCGATACTGCCTTCCTCCAAGAGGGGTTGAACATCACAACCTCTGGGGGATTTTAATAGCTGAGTTGTGTTGGAGGACACTCAGATTGGTTTTTGCATGATGATCATGACTTCAATGTATATGTGTATTTGTCCAGAACAAGTTTGTTTCTGATTTTATAAAGGGTAAAATGTGTGACGAGCTAAAAGAGAATCCATCTGCATGGCACAGACATGTCGCTAATTAATGACAATGCAATCTTGCAATGTCACAAGGGCGACTCTGCTGGTGGTGAGTTGTCATCATCATCAACTATTACCTTGTGACATGAGCTTTAGGGTTGTTGTAATATGTCAGATGTGAGACTCTTCACTGCTGCCTGTGCAGATTGCTCAAGCGTTACGACTGGAAAAGGAAAAAGAGGGTATACCCATTTACTGCATGCAGAAAACAGTACCTGTTTGCCTTAATCATTAATGTGTATAATGATGTAGGTAGGTGCAGGTTTGATTTTAGAGCATCAGGAAAAAAACTACCAGTGATGGTATCAATCTTTCCAAGCATAACTTCTTTACAGTTGCCCTTTACTGAAATAGAGTACAGGACAGAGAGCTAAGTCAATACTCTTGCATATTTTTTTCCATTCCTGTTAGTATCGCCACCTTGTCGTGGTGGAATGGCTTGCGTGCCCAAATGATCCTTGGAGCTCTGCCAGCTGGAACCTTTGTTTCTGGTGGGACACCCCAGTTTGACTGGTCTTGTGGTGATGGGCCAGACCAAGAGCGATACTGCCGTCCTCCAAGAGGGGTTGAACATCACAACCTCTGGGGGATTTTAATAGCTGAGTTGTGTTGGAGGACACTTAGTTTGGTTTTTGCATGATGATTATGACTTCAATGTATATGTGTATTTGTCCAGAACAAGTTTGTTTCTGATTTTATAAAGGGTAAAATGTGTGACGGGCTAAAAGAGAATCCATCTGCATGGCACAGTCATGTCGCTAATTAGTGACAATGCAATCTTGCAATGTCACAAGGGCGACTCTGCTGGTGGTGAGTTGTCATCATCATCAACTATTTCCTTGTGACATGAGCTTTAGGGTTGTTGTAATATGTCAGATATGAGACTCTTCACTGCTGCCTGTGCAGATTGCTCAAGCATTACGACTGCAAAAGGAAAAAGAGGGTATACCCATTTACTGCATGCAGAAAACAGTACCTTTTTGCCTTAATCATCAATGTGTGTAATGATGTACGTAGGTGCAGGTTTGATTTTAGAGCATCAGGAAAAAAACTACCAGTGATGGTATCAATCTTTCCAAGCATAACTTCTTTACAGTTGCCCTTTACTGAAATAGAGTTCAGTACAGAGAGTTAAGTCAATACTCTTGCATATTTTTTTCCATTCCTGATAGTATCGCCACCTTGTCGTGGTGGAATGGCTTGCGTGCCCAAATGATCCTTGGAGCTCTGCCAGCTTGAACCTTTGTTTCTGGTGGGGGCACCCCAGCTTGACTGGTCTTGTGGTGATGGGCCAGACCAAGAGCGATACTGCCGTCCTCCAAGAGGGGTTGAACATCACAACCTCTGGGGGACTTTAATAGCTGAGTTGTGTTGGATGACACTCAGATTGGTTTTTGCATGATGATTATGACTTCAATGTATATGTTTATTTATCCAGAACAAGTTTGTTTCTGATTTTCTAAAGGGTAAAATGTGTGACGGGCTAAAAGAGAATCCATCTGCATGGCACAGACATGTCGCTAATTAGTGACAATGCAATCTTGCAATGTCACAAGGGCGACTCTGCTGGTGGTGAGTCTTCATCATCATCAACTATTACCTTGTGACATGAGCTTTAGGGTTGTTGTAATATGTCAGATGTGAGACTCTTCACTGCTGCCTGTGCAGATTGCTCAAGCATTACGACTGCAAAAGGAAAAAGAGGGTATACCCATTTACTGCATGCAGAAAACAGTACCTGTTTGCCTTAATCATCAATGTGTATAATGATGTAGGTAGGTGCAGGTTTGATTTTAGAGCATCAGGAAAAAAACTACCAGTGATGGTATCAATCTTTCCAAGCATAACTTCTTTACAGTTGCCCTTTACTGAAATAGAGTACAGTACAGAGAGTTAAGTCAATACTCTTGCATATTTTTTTCCATTCCTGCTAGTATCGCCACCTTGTCGTGGTGGAATGGCTTGCGTGCCCAAATGATCCTTGAAGCTCTGCCAGCTGGAACCTTTGTTTCTGGTGGGGGCACCCCAGCTTGACTGGTCTTGTGGTGATGGGCCAGACCAAGAGCGATACTGCCGTCCTCCAAGAGGGGTTGAACATCACAACCTCTGGGGGACTTTAATAGCTGAGTTGTGTTGGAGGACACTCAGTTTAGTTTTTGCATGATGATTATGACTTCATTGTATATGTGTATTTATCCAGAACAAGTTTGTTTCTGCTTTTATAAAGGGTAAAATGTGTGACGGGCTAAAAGAGAATCCATCTGCATGGCACAGACATGTCGCTAATTAGTGACAATGCAATCTTGCAATGTCACAAGGGCGACTCTGCTGGTGGTGAGTTGTCATCATCATCAACTATTACCTTGTGACATGAGCTTTAGGGTTGTTGTAATATGTCAGATGTGAGACTCTTCACTGCTGCCTGTGCAGATTGCTCAAGCATTACGACTGAAAAAGGAAAAAGAGGGTATACCCATTTACTGCATGCAGAAAACAGTACCTGTTTGCCTTAATCATTAATGTGTATAATGATGTAGGTAGGTGCAGGTTTGATTTTAGAGCATCAGGAAAAAAACTACCAGTGATGGTATCAATCTTTCCAAGCATAACTTCTTTACAGTTGCCCTTTACTGAAATAGAGTACAGGACAGAGAGCTAAGTCAATACTCTTGCATATTTTTTTCCATTCCTGTTAGTATCGCCACCTTGTCGTGGTGGAATGGCTTGCGTGCCCAAATGATCCTTGGAGCTCTGCCAGCTGGAACCTTTGTTTCTGGTGGGACACCCCAGTTTGACTGGTCTTGTGGTGATGGGCCAGACCAAGAGCGATACTGCCGTCCTCCAAGAGGGGTTGAACATCACAACCTCTGGGGGATTTTAATAGCTGAGTTGTGTTGGAGGACACTCAGTTTGGTTTTTGCATGATGATTATGACTTCAATGTATATGTGTATTTATCCAGAACAAGTTTGTTTCTGATTTTATAAAGGGTAAAATGTGTGACGGGCTAAAGGAGAATCCATCTGCATGGCACAGACATGTCGCTAATTAGTGACAATGCAATCTTGCAATGTCACAAGGGCGACTCTGCTGGTGGTGAGTTGTCATCATCATCAACTATTACCTTGTGACATGAGCTTTAGGGTTGTTGTAATATGTCAGATGTGAGAATCTTCACTGCTGCCTGTGCAGATTGCTCAAGCATTACGACTGGAAAAGGAAAAAGAGGGTATACCCATTTACTGCATGCAGAAAACAGTACCTGTTTGCCTTAATCATTAATGTGTATAATGATGTAGGTAGGTGCAGGTTTGATTTTAGAGCATCAGGAAAAAAACTATCAGTGATGGTATCAATCTTTCCAAGCATAACTTCTTTACAGTTGCCCTTTACTGAAATAGAGTACAGGACAGAGAGCTAAGTCAATACTCTTGCATATTTTTTTCCATTCCTGTTAGTATCGCCACCTTGTCGTGGTGGAATGGCTTGCGTGCCCAAATGATCCTTGGAGCTCTGCCAGCTGGAACCTTTTTTTCTGGTGGGACACCCCAGTTTGACTGGTCTTGTGGTGATGGGCCAGACCAAGAGCGATACTGCCGTCCTCCAAGAGGGGTTGAACATCACAACCTCTGGGGGATTTTAATAGCTGAGTTGTGTTGGAGGACACTCAGTTTGGTTTTTGCATGATGATTATGACTTCAATGTATATGTGTATTTATCCAGAACAAGTTTGTTTCTGATTTTATAAAGGGTAAAATGTGTGACGGGCTAAAAGAGAATCTATCTGCATGGCACAGACATGTCGCTAATTAGTGACAATGCAATCTTGCAATGTCACAAGGGCGACTCTGCTGGTGGTGAGTTGTCATCATCATCAACTATTACCTTGTGACATGAGCTTTAGGGTTGTTGTAATATGTCAGATGTGAGAATCTTCACTGCTGCCTGTGCAGATTGCTCAAGCATTACGACTGGAAAAGGAAAAAGAGGGTATACCCATTTACTGCATGCAGAAAACAGTACCTGTTTGCCTTAATCATTAATGTGTATAATGATGTAGGTAGGTGCAGGTTTGATTTTAGAGCATCAGGAAAAAAACTATCAGTGATGGTATCAATCTTTCCAAGCATAACTTCTTTACAGTTGCCCTTTACTGAAATAGAGTACAGTACAGAGAGTTAAGTCAAAACTCTTGCATATTTTTTTCCATTCCTGATAGTATCGCCACCTTGTCGTGGTGGAATGGCTTGCGTGCCCAAATGACCCTTGGAGCTCTGCCAGCTGGAACCTTTGTTTCTGGTGGGGGACCCCAGCTTGACTGGTCTTGTGGTGATGGGCCAGACCAAGAGCGATACTGCCGTCCTCCAAGAGGGGTTGAACATCACAACCTCTGGGGGATTTTAATAGCTGAGTTGTGTTGGAGGACACTCAGTTTGGTTTTTGCATGATGATTATGACTTAAATGTATATGTGTATTTGTCCAGAACAAGTTTGTTTCTGATTTTATAAAGGGTAAAATGTGTGACGGGCTAAAAGAGAATCTATCTGCATGGCACAGACATGTCGCTAATTAGTGACAATGCAATCTTGCAATGTCACAAGGGCGACTCTGCTGGTGGTGAGTTGTCATCATCATCAACTATTACCTTGTGACATGAGCTTTAGGGTTGTTGTAATATGTCAGATGTGAGACTCTTCACTGCTGCCTGTGCAGATTGCTCAAGCATTACGACTGCAAAAGGAAAAAAGGGTATACCCATTTACTGCATGCAGAAAACAGTACCTGTTTGCCTTAATCATTAATGTGTATAATGATGTAGGTAGGTGCAGGTTTGATTTTAGAGCATCAGGAAAAAAACTACCAGTAATGGTATCAATCTTTCCAAGCATAACTTCTTTACAGTTGCCCTTTACTGAAATAGAGTACAGTATAGAGAGTTAAGTCAATACTCTTGCATATTTTTTTCCATTCCTGCTAGTATCGCCACCTTGTCGTGGTGGAATGGCTTGCGTGCCCAAATGATCCTTGGAGCTCTGCCAGCTGGAACCTTTGTTTCTGGTGGGGGCACCCCAGCTTGACTGGTCTTGTGGTGATGGGCCAGACCAAGAGCGATACTGCCGTCCTCCAAGAGGGGTTGAACATCACAACCTCTGGGGGACTTTAATAGCTGAGTTGTGTTGGAGGACACTCAGTTTAGTTTTTGCATGATGATTATGACTTCATTGTATATGTGTATTTATCCAGAACAAGTTTGTTTCTGCTTTTATAAAGGGTAAAATGTGTGACGGGCTAAAAGAGAATCCATCTGCATGGCACAGACATGTCGCTAATTAGTGACAATGCAATCTTGCAATGTCACAAGGGCGACTCTGCTGGTGGTGAGTTGTCATCATCATCAACTATTACCTTGTGACATGAGCTTTAGGGTTGTTGTAATATGTCAGATGTGAGACTCTTCACTGCTGCCTGTGCAGATTACTCAAGCATTACGACTGCAAAAGGAAAAAGAGGGTATACCCATTTACTGCATGCAGAAAACAGTACCTGTTTGCCTTAATCATTAATGTGTATAATGATGTAGGTAGGTGCAGGTTTTATTTTAGAGCATCAGGAAAAAAACTACCAGTAATGGTATCAATCTTTCCAAGCATAACTTCTTTACAGTTGCCCTTTACTGAAATAGAGTACAGGACAGAGAGCTAAGTCAATACTCTTGCATATTTTTTTCCATTCCTGATAGTATCGCCACCTTGTCGTGGTGGAATGGCTTGCGTGCCCAAATGACCCTTGAAGCTCTGCCAGCTGGAACCTTTGTTTCTGGTTTGGGACCCCAGCTTTACTGGTCTTGTGGTGATGGGCCAAACCAAGAGCGATACCGCCGTCCTCCAAGAGGAGTTGAACATCACAACCTCTGGGGGATTTTAATAGCTGAGTTGTGTTGGAGGACACTCAGATTGGTTTTTGCATGATGGTCATGACTTCGATGTATATGTGTATTTGTCCAGAACAAGTTTGTTTCTGATTTTATAAAGGGTAAAATGTGTGACGGGCTAAAAGAGAATCCATCTGCATAGCACAGACATGTCGCTAATTAGTGACAATGCAATCTTGCAATGTCACAAGGGCGACTCTGCTGGTGGTGAGTTGTCATCATCATCAACTATTACCTTGTGACATGAGCTTTAGGGTTGTTGTAATAAGTCAGATGTGAGATTCTTCACTGCTGCCTGTGCAGATTGCTCAAGCATTACGACTGCAAAAGGAAAAAGAGGGTATACCCATTTACTGCATGCAGAAAACAGTACCTGTTTGCCTTAATCATTAATGTGTATAATGATGTAGGTAGGTGCAGGTTTTATTTTAGAGCATCAGGAAAAAAACTACCAGTAATGGTATCAATCTTTCCAAGCATAACTTCTTTACAGTTGCCCTTTACTGAAATAGAGTACAGGACAGAGCGCTAAGTCAATACTCTTGCATATTTTTTTCCATTCCTGATAGTATCGCCACCTTGTCGTGGTGGAATGGCTTGCGTGCCCAAATGATCCTTGAAGCTCTGCCAGCTGGAACCTTTGTTTCTGGTGGGGGACCCCAGCTTGACTGGTCTTGTGGTGATGGGCCAGACCAAGAACGATACTGCCGTCCTCCAAGAGGGGTTGAACATCACAACCTCTGGGGGATTTTAATAGCTGAGTTGTGTTGGAGGACACTCAGTTTGGTTTTTGCATGATGATTATGACTTCAATGTATATGTGTATTTGTCCAGAACAAGTTTGTTTCTGATTTTATAAAGGGTAAAATGTGTGACGGGCTAAAAGAGAATCCATCTGCATGGCACAGACATGTCGCTAATTAGTGACAATGCAATCTTGCAATGTCACAAGGGCGACTCTGCTGGTGGTGAGTTGTCATCATCATCAACTATTTCCTTGTGACATGAGCTTTAGGGTTGTTGTAATATGTCAGATGTGAGACTCTTCACTGCTGCCTGTGCAGATTGCTCAAGCATTACGACTGCAAAAGGAAAAAGAGGGTATACCCATTTACTGCATGCAGAAAACAGTACCTGTTTGCCTTAATCATTAATGTGTGTAATGATGTAGGTAGGTGCAGGTTTGATATTAGAGCATCAGGAAAAAAACTACCAGTAATGGTATCAATCTTTCCAAGCATAACTTCTTTACAGTTGCCCTTTACTGAAATAGAGTACAGTACAGAGAGTTAAGTCAATACTCTTGCATATTTTTTTCCATTCCTGATAGTATCGCCACCTTGTCGTGGTGGAATGGCTTGCGTGCCCAAATGACCCTTGGAGCTCTGCCAGCTGGAACCTGTGTTTCTGGTGGGGGACCCCAGCTTTACTGGTCTTGTGGTGATGGGCCCGACCAAGAGCGATACCGCCGTCCTCCAAGAGGGGTTGAACATCACAACCTCTGGGGGATTTTAATAGCTGAGTTGTGTTGGAGGACACTCAGTTTGGTTTTTGCATGATGATCATGACTTCAATGCATATGTGTATTTGTCCAGAACAAGTTTGTTTCTGATTTTATAAAGGGTAAAATGTGTGACGGGCTAAAAGAGAATCCATCTGCATGGCACAGACATGTCGCTAATTAGTGACAATGCAATCTTGCAATGTCACAAGGGCGACTCTGCTGGTGGTGAGTTGTCATCATCATCAACTATTACCTTGTGACATGAGCTTTAGGGTTGTTGTAATATGTCAGATGTGAGACTCTTCACTGCTGCCTGTGCAGATTGCTCAAGCATTACGACTGCAAAAGGAAAAAGAGGGTATACCCATTTACTGCATGCAGAAAACAGTACCTGTTTGCCTTAATCATCAATGTGTGTAATGATGTAGGTAGGTGCAGGTTTGATTTTAGAGCATCAGGAAAAAAACTACCAGTATGGTATCAATCTTTCCAAGCATAACTTCTTTACAGTTGCCCTTTACTGAAATAGAGTACAGGACAGAGAGCTAAGTCAATACTCTTGCATATTTTTTTCCATTCCTGATAGTATCGCCACCTTGTCGTGGTGGAATGGCTTGCGTGCCCAAATGATCCTTGAAGCTCTGCCAGCTGGAACCTTTGTTTCTGGTGGGGGACCCCAGCTTGACTGGTCTTGTGGTGATGGGCCAGACCAAGAGCGATACTGCCGTCCTCCAAGAGGGGTTGAACATGACAACCTCTGGGGGATTTTAATAGCTGAGTTGTGTTGGAGGACACTCAGTTTGGTTTTTGCATGATGATTATGACTTCAATGTATATGTGTATTTGTCCAGGACAAGTTTGTTTCTGATTTTCTAAAGGGTAAAATGTGTGACGGGCTAAAAGAGAATCCATCTGCATGGCACAGACATGTCGCTAATTAGTGACAATGCAATCTTGCAATGTCACAAGGGCGACTCTGCTGGTGGTGAGTTATCATCATCAACTATTTCCTTGTGACATGAGCTTTAGGGTTGTTGTAATATGTCAGATGTGAGACTCTTCACTGCTGCCTGTGCAGATTGCTCAAGCATTACGACTGCAAAAGGAAAAAGAGGGTATACCCATTTACTGCATGCAGAAAACAGTACCTGTTTGCCTTAATCATTAATGTGTGTAATGATGTAGGTAGGTGCAGGTTTGATTTTAGAGCATCAGGAAAAAAACTACCAGTAATGGTATCAATCTTTCCAAGCATAACTTCTTTACAGTTGCCCTTTACTGAAATAGAGTACAGTACAGAGAGTTAAGTCAATACTCTTGCATATTTTTTTCCATTCCTGCTAGTATCGCCACCTTGTCGTGGTGGAATGGCTTGCGTGCCCAAATGATCCTTGGAGCTCTGCCAGCTGGAACCTTTGTTTCTGGTGGGGGCAACCCAGCTTGACTGGTCTTGTGGTGATGGGCCAGACCAAGAGCGATACTGCCGTCCTCCAAGAGGGGTTGAACATCACAACCTCTGGGGAATTTTAATAGCTGAGTTGTGTTGGAGGACACTCAGATTGGTTTTTGCATGATGATTATGACCTCAATGTATATGTGTATTTATCCAGAACAAGTTTGTTTCTGATTTTATAAAGGGTAAAATGTGTGACGGGCTAAAAGAGAATCCATCTGCATGGCACAGACATGTCGCTAATTAGTGACAATGCAATCTTGCAATGTCACAAGGGCGACTCTGCTGGTGGTGAGTTATCATCATCAACTATTACCTTGTGACATGAGCTTTAGGGTTGTTGTAATATGTCAGATGTGAGACTCTTCACTGCTGCCTGTGCAGATTGCTCAAGCATTACGACTGCAAAAGGAAGGAGAGGGTATACCCATTTACTGCATGCAGAAAACAGTACCTGTTTGCCTTAATCATTAATGTGTGTAATGATGTAGGTAGGTGCAGGTTTGATTTTAGAGCATCAGGAAAAAAACTACCAGTAATGGTATCAATCTTTCCAAGCATAACTTCTTTACAGTTGCCCTTTACTGATATAGAGTACAGTACAGAGAGTTAAGTCAATACTCTTGCATATTTTTTTCCATTCCTGCTAGTATCGCCACCTTGTCGTGGTGGAATGGCTTGCGTGCCCAAATGATCCTTGGAGCTCTGCCAGCTGGAACCTTTGTTTCTGGTGGGGGCAACCCAGCTTGACTGGTTTTGTGGTGATGGGCCAGACCAAGAGCGATACTGCCGTCCTCCAAGAGGGGTTGAACATCACAACCTCTGGGGGATTTTAATAGCTGAGCTGTGTTGGAGGACACTCAGTTTGGTTTTTGCATGATGATTATGACTTCAATGTATATGTGTATTTGTCCAGAACAAGTTTGTTTCTGATTTTATAAAGGGTAAAATGTGTGACGGGCTAAAAGAGAATCTATCTGCATGGCACAGACATGTCGCTAATTAGTGACAATGCAATCTTGCAATGTCACAAGGGCGACTCTGCTGGTGGTGAGTTGTCATCATCATCAACTATTACCTTGTGACATGAGCTTTAGGGTTGTTGTAATATGTCAGATGTGAGACTCTTCACTGCTGCCTGTGCAGATTACTCAAGCATTACGACTGCAAAAGGAAAAAGAGGGTATACCCATTTACTGCATGCAGAAAACAGTACCTGTTTGCCTTAATCATTAATGTGTATAATGATGTAGGTAGGTGCAGGTTTTATTTTAGAGCATCAGGAAAAAAACTACCAGTAATGGTATCAATCTTTCCAAGCATAACTTCTTTACAGTTGCCCTTTACTGAAATAGAGTACAGGACAGAGAGCTAAGTCAATACTCTTGCATATTTTTTTCCATTCCTGATAGTATCGCCACCTTGTCGTGGTGGAATGGCTTGCGTGCCCAAATGACCCTTGAAGCTCTGCCAGCTGGAACCTTTGTTTCTGGTTTGGGACCCCAGCTTTACTGGTCTTGTGGTGATGGGCCAGACCAAGAGCGATACTGCCGTCCTCCAAGAGGGGTTGAACATCACAACCTCTGGGGGATTTTAATAGCTGAGTTGTGTTGGAGGACACTCAGTTTGGTTTTTGCATGATGATTATGACTTCAATGTATATGTGTATTTGTCCAGAACAAGTTTGTTTCTGATTTTATAAAGGGTAAAATGTGTGACGGGCTAAAAGAGAATCCATCTGCATGGCACAGACATGTCGCTAATTAGTGACAATGCAATCTTGCAATGTCACAAGGGCGACTCTGCTGGTGGTGAGTTGTCATCATCATCAACTATTTCCTTGTGACATGAGCTTTAGGGTTGTTGTAATATGTCAGATGTGAGACTCTTCACTGCTGCCTGTGCAGATTGCTCAAGCATTACGACTGCAAAAGGAAAAAGAGGGTATACCCATTTACTGCATGCAGAAAACAGTACCTGTTTGCCTTAATCATTAATGTGTGTAATGATGTAGGTAGGTGCAGGTTTGATATTAGAGCATCAGGAAAAAAACTACCAGTAATGGTATCAATCTTTCCAAGCATAACTTCTTTACAGTTGCCCTTTACTGAAATAGAGTACAGTACAGAGAGTTAAGTCAATACTCTTGCATATTTTTTTCCATTCCTGATAGTATCGCCACCTTGTCGTGGTGGAATGGCTTGCGTGCCCAAATGACCCTTGGAGCTCTGCCAGCTGGAACCTTTGTTTCTGGTGGGGGACCCCAGCTTTACTGGTCTTGTGGTGATGGGCCCGACCAAGAGCGATACCGCCGTCCTCCAAGAGGGGTTGAACATCACAACCTCTGGGGGATTTTAATAGCTGAGTTGTGTTGGAGGACACTCAGATTGGTTTTTGCATGATGATCATGACTTCAATGCATATGTGTATTTGTCCAGAACAAGTTTGTTTCTGATTTTATAAAGGGTAAAATGTGTGATGGGCTAAAAGAGAATCCATCTGCATGGCACAGACATGTCGCTAATTAGTGACAATGCAATCTTGCAATGTCACAAGGGCGACTCTGCTGGTGGTGAGTTGTCATCATCATCAACTATTACCTTGTGACATGAGCTTTAGGGTTGTTGTAATATGTCAGATGTGAGACTCTTCACTGCTGCCTGTGCAGATTGCTCAAGCATTACGACTGCAAAAGGAAAAAGAGGGTATACCCATTTACTGCATGCAGAAAACAGTACCTGTTTGCCTTAATCATTAATGTGTATAATGATGTAGGTAGGTGCAGGTTTGATTTTAGAGCATCAGGAAAAAAACTACCAGTATGGTATCAATCTTTCCAAGCATAACTTCTTTACAGTTGCCCTTTACTGAAATAGAGTACAGGACAGAGAGCTAAGTCAATACTCTTGCATATTTTTTTCCATTCCTGATAGTATCGCCACCTTGTCGTGGTGGAATGGCTTGCGTGCCCAAATGATCCTTGAAGATCTGCCAGCTGGAACCTTTGTTTCTGGTGGGGGACCCCAGCTTGACTGGTCTTGTGGTGATGGGCCAGACCAAGAGCGATACTGCCGTCCTCCAAGAGGGGTTGAACATCACAACCTCTGGGGGATTTTAATAGCTGAGTTGTGTTGGAGGACACTCAGTTTGGTTTTTGCATGATGATTATGACTTCAATGTATATGTGTATTTGTCCAGGACAAGTTTGTTTCTGATTTTCTAAAGGGTAAAATGTGTGACGGGCTAAAAGAGAATCCATCTGCATGGCACAGACATGTCGCTAATTAGTGACAATGCAATCTTGCAATGTCACAAGGGCGACTCTGCTGGTGGTGAGTTGTCATCATCATCAACTATTTCCTTGTGACATGAGCTTTAGGGTTGTTGTAATATGTCAGATGTGAGACTCTTCACTGCTGCCTGTGCAGATTGCTCAAGCATTACGACTGGAAAAGGAAAAAGAGGGTATACCCATTTACTGCATGCAGAAAACAGTACCTGTTTGCCTTAATCATTAATGTGTGTAATGATGTAGGTAGGTGCAGGTTTGATTTTAGAGCATCAGGAAAAAAACTACCAGTGATGGTATCAATCTTTCCAAGCATAACTTCTTTACAGTTGCCCTTTACTGAAATAGAGTACAGAACAAACAGTTAAGTCAATACTCTTGCATATTTTTTTCCATTCCTGATAGTATCGCCACCTTGTCGTGGTGGAATGGCTTGCGTGCCCAAATGATCCTTGAAGCTCTGCCAGCTGGAACCTTTGTTTCTGGTGGGGGACCCCAGCTTGACTGGTCTTGTGGTGATGGGCCAGACCAAGAGCGATACTGCCATCCTCCAAGAGGGGTTGAACATCACAACCTCTGGGGGATTTTAATAGCTGAGTTGTGTTGGAGGACACTCAGTTTGGTTTTTGCATGATGATTATGACTTCAATGTATATGTGTATTTGTCCAGAACAAGTTTGTTTCTGATTTTATAAAGGGTAAAATGTGTGACGGGCTAAAAGAGAATCCATCTGCATGGCACAGACATTTCGCTAATTAGTGACAATGCAATCTTGCAATGTCACATGGGCGACTCTGCTGGTGGTGAGTTGTCATCATCATCAACTATTTCCTTGTGACATGAGCTTTAGGGTTGTTGTAATATGTCAGATGTGAGACTCTTCACTGCTGCCTGTGCAGATTGCTCAAGCATTACGACTGCAAAAGGAAAAAGAGGGTATACCCATTTACTGCATGCAGAAAACAGTACCTGTTTGCCTTAATCATTAATGTGATGTAGGTAGGTGCAGGTTTGATTTTAGAGCATCAGGAAAAAAACTACCAGTGATGGTATCAGTCTTTCCAAGCATAACTTCTTTACAGTTGCCCTTTACTGAAATAGAGTACAGTACAAACAGTTAAGTCAATACTCTTGCATATTTTTTTCCATTCCTGATAGTATCGCCACCTTGTCGTGGTGGAATGGCTTGCGTGCCCAAATGACCCTTGGAGCTCTGCAAGCTGGAACCTTTGTTTCTGGTGGGGGACCCCAGCTTAACTGGTCTTGTGGTGATGGGCCAGACCAAGAGCGATACTGCCGTCCTCCAAGAGGGGTTGAACATCACAACCTCTGGGGGATTTTAATAGCTGAGTTGTGTTGAAGGACACTCATTTTGGTTTTTGCATGATGATTATGACTTCAATGTATATGTTTATTTATCCAGAACAAGTTTGTTTCTGATTTTCTAAAGGGTAAAATGTGTGACGGGCTAAAAGAGAATCCATCTGCATGGCACAGACATGTCACTAATTAGTGACAATGCAATCTTGCAATGTCACAAGGGCGACTCTGCTGGTGGTGAGTTGTCATCATCATCAACTATTACCTTGTGACATGAGCTTTAGGGTTGTTGTAATATGTCAGATGTGAGACTCTTCATTGCTGCCTGTGCAGATTGCTCAAGCATTACGACTGCAAAAGGAAAAAGAGGTTATACCCATTTACTGCATGCAGAAAACAGTACCTTTTTGCCTTAATCATCAATGTGTGTAATTATGTACGTAGGTGCAGGTTTGATTTTAGAGCATCAGGAAAAAAACTACCAGTGATGGTATCAATCTTTCCAAGCATAACTTCTTTACAGTTGCCCTTTACTGAAATAGAGTACAGTACAGAGAGTTAAGTCAATACTCTTGCATATTTTTTTCCATTCCTGATAGTATCGCCACCTTGTCGTGGTGGAATGGCTTGCGTGCCCAAATGATCCTTGGAGCTCTGCCAGCTGGAACCTTTGTTTCTGGTGGGGGCACCCCAGCTTGACTGGTCTTGTGGTGATGGGCCAGACCAAGAGTGATACTGCCGTCTTCCAAGAGGGGTTGAACATCACAACCTCTGGGGGATTTTAATAGCTGAGTTGTGTTGGAGGACACTCAGTTTGGTTTTTGCATGATGATTATGACTTCAATGTATATGTGTATTTATCCAGAACAAGTTTGATTCTGATTTTATAAAGGGTAAAATGTGTGACGGGCTAAAAGAGAATCCATCTGCATGGCACAGACATGTCGCTAATTAGTGACAATGCAATCTTGCAATGTCACAAGGGCGACTCTGCTGGTGGTGAGTTGTCATCATCATCAACTATTTCCTTGTGACATGAGCTTTAGGGTTGTTGTAATATGTCATATGTGAGACTCTTCACTGCTGCCTGTGCAGATTGCTCAAGCATTACGACTGCAAAAGGAAAAAGAGGGTATACCCATTTACTGCATGCAGAAAACAGTACCTGTTTGCCTTAATCATTAATGTGTATAATGATGTAGGTAGGTGCAGGTTTGATTTTAGAGCATCAGGAAAAAAACTACCAGTGATGGTATCAATCTTTCCAAGCATAACTTCTTTACAGTTGCCCTTTACTGAAATAGAGTACAGTACAGAGAGTTAAGTCAATACTCTTGCATATTTTTTTCCATTCCTGATAGTATCGCCACCTTGTCGTGGTGGAATGGCTTGCGTGCCCAAATGACCCTTGGAGCTCTGCCAGCTGGAACCTTTGTTTCTGGTGGGGGCACCCCAGCTTGACTGGTCTTGTGGTGATGGGCCAGACCAAGAGCGATACCGCCGTCCTCCAAGAGGGGTTGAACATCACAACCTCTGAGGGATTTTAATAGCTGAGTTGTGTTGGAGGACACTCAGATTGGTTTTTGCATGATGATTATGACCTCAATGTATATGTGTATTTATCCAGAACAAGTTTGTTTCTGATTTTCTAAAGGGTAAAATGTGTGACGGGCTAAAAGAGAATCCATCTGCATGGCACAGACATGTCGCTAATTAGTGACAATGCAATCTTGCAATGTCACAAGGGCGACTCTGCTGGTGGTGAGTTATCATCATCAACTATTACCTTGTGACATGAGCTTTAGGGTTGTTGTAATATGTCAGATGTGAGACTCTTCACTGCTGCCTGTGCAGATTGCTCAAGCATTACGACTGCAAAAGGAAGGATAGGGTATACCCATTTACTGCATGCAGAAAACAGTACCTGTTTGCCTTAATCATTAATGTGTGTAATGATGTAGGTAGGTGCAGGTTTGATTTTAGAGCATCAGGAAAAAACTACCAGTGATGGTATCAATCTTTCCAAGCATAACTTCTTTCCAGTTGCCCTTTACTGAAATAGAGTACAGTACAGAGAGTTAAGTCAATACTCTTGCATATTTTTTTCCATTCCTGATAGTATCGCCACCTTGTCGTGGTGGAATGGCTTGCGTGCCCAAATGCTCCTTGGAGCTCTGCCAGCTGGAACCTTTGTTTCTGGTGGGGGCACCCCAGCTTGACTGGTTTTGTGGTGATGGGCCAGACCAAGAGCGATACCGCCGTCCTCCAAGAGAGGTTGAACATCACAACCTCTGGGGGATTTTAATAGCTGAGTTGTGTTGGAGGACACTCAGATTGGTTTTTGCATGATGATCATGACTTCAATGTATATGTGTATTTGTCCAGAACAAGTTTTTTTCTGATTTTTTAAAGGGTAAAATGTGTGACGGGCTAAAAGAGAATCCATCTGCATGGCACAGACATGTCGCTAATTAGTGACGATGCAATCTTGCAATGTCACAAGGGCGACTCTGCTGGTGGTGAGTTGTCATCATCATCAACTATTACCTTGTGACATGAGCTTTAGGGTTGTTGTAATATGTCAGATGTGAGACTCTTGACTGCTGCCTGTGCAGATTGCTCAAGCATTACGACTGCAAAAGGAAAAAGAGGGTATACCCATGTACTGCATGCAGAAAACAGTACCTGTTTGCCTTAATCATTAATGTGTATAATGATGTAGGTAGGTGCAGGTTTGATTTTAGAGCATCAGGAAAAAAACTACCAGTAATGGTATCAATCTTTCCAAGCATAACTTCTTTACAGTTGCCCTTTACTGAAATAGAGTACAGGACAGAGAGTTAAGTCAATACTCTTTCATATTTTTTTCCATTCCTGATAGTATCGCCACCTTGTCGTGGTGGAATGGCTTGCGTGCCCAAATGACCCTTGGAGTTCTGCCAGCTGGAACCTTTGTTTCTGGTGGGGGACCCCAGCTTTACTGGTCTTGTGGTGATGGGCCAGACCAAGAGCGATACCGCCGTCCTCCAAGAGAGGTTGAACATCACAACCTCTGGGGGATTTTAATAGCTGAGTTGTGTTGGAGGACACTCAGATTGGTTTTTGCATGATGATCATGACTTCAATGTATATGTGTATTTGTCCAGAACAAGTTTGTTTCTGCTTTTATAAAGGGTAAAATGTGTGACGGGCTAAAAGAGAATCCATCTGCATGGCACAGACATGTCTCTAATTAGTGACAATGCAATCTTGCAATGTCACAAGGGCGACTCTGCTGGTGGTGAGTTGTCATCATCATCAACTATTACCTTGTGACATGAGCTTTAGGGTTGTTGTAATATGTCAGATGTGAGACTCTTCACTGCTGCCTGTGCAGATTACTCAAGCATTACGACTGCAAAAGGAAAAAGAGGGTATACCCATTTACTGCATGCAGAAAACAGTACCTGTTTGCCTTAATCATCAATGTGTGTAATGATGAAGGTAGGTGCAGGTTTGATTTTAGAGCATCAGGAAAAAAACTACCAGTGATGGTATCAATCTTTCCAAGCATAACTTCTTTACAGTTGCCCTTTACTGAAATAGAGTACAGTACAGAGAGTTAAGTCAATACTCTTACATATTTTTTTCCATTCCTGATAGTATCGCCACCTTGTCGTGGTGGAATGGCTTGCGTGTCCAAATGACCCTTGGAGCTCTGCCAGCTGGAACCTTTGTTTCTGGTGGGGGACCCCAGCTTTACTGGTCTTGTGGTGATGGGCCAGACCAAAAGCGATACCGCCGTCCTCCAAGAGGGGTTGAACATCACAACCTCTGGGGGATTTTAATAGCTGAGTTGTGTTGGAGGACACTCAGATTGGTTTTTGCATGATGATCATGACTTCGATGTATATGTGTATTTGTCCAGAACAAGTTTTTCTGATTTTATAAAGGGTAAAATGTGTGACGGGCTAAAAGAGAATCCATCTGCATGGCACAGACATGTCGCTAATTAGTGACAATGCAATCTTGCAATGTCACAAGGGCGACTCTGCTGGTGGTGAGTTGTCATCATCATCAACTATTACCTTGTGACATGAGCTTTAGGGTTGTTGTAATATGTCAGATGTGAGACTCTTCACTGCTGCCTGTGCAGATTGCTCAAGCATTATGACTGCAAAAGGAAAAAGAGGGTATACCCATTTACTGCATGCAGAAAACAGTTCCTGTTTGCCTTAATCATCAATGTGTGTAATGATGAAGGTAGGTGCAGGTTTGATTTTAGAGCATCAGGAAAAAAACTACCAGTGATGGTATCAATCTTTCCAAGCATAACTTCTTTACAGTTGCCCTTTACTGAAATAGAGTACAGTACAGAGAGTTAAGGCAATACTCTTGCATATTTTTTTCCATTCCTGATAGTATCGCCACCTTGTCGTGGTGGAATGGCTTGCGTGCCCAAATGACCCTTGGAGCTCTGCCAGCTGGAACCTTTGTTTCTGGTGGGGGACCCCAGCTTTACTGGTCTTGTGGTGATGGGCCAGACCAAGAGCGATACCGCCGTCCTCCAAGAGGGGTTGAACATCACAACCTCTGGGGGATTTTAATAGCTGAGTTGTGTTGGAGGACACTCAGATTGGTTTTTGCATGATGATCATGACTTCAATGCATATGTGTATTTGTCCAGAACAAGTTTGTTTCTGATTTTATAAAGGGTAAAATGTGTGACGGGCTAAAAGAGAATCCATCTGCATGGCACAGACATGTCGCTAATTAGTGACAATGCAATCTTGCAATGTCACAAGGGCGACTCTGCTGGTGGTGAGTTGTCATCATCATCAACTATTACCTTGTGACATGAGCTTTAGGGTTGTTGTAATATGTCAGATGTGAGACTCTTCACTGCTGCCTGTGCAGATTGCTCAAGCATTACGACTGCAAAAGGAAAAAGAGGGTATACCCATTTACTGCATGCAGAAAACAGTACCTGTTTGCCTTAATCATTAATGTGTGTAATGATGTAGGTAGGTGCAGGTTTGATTTTAGAGCATCAGGAAAAAAACTACCAGTATGGTATCAATCTTTCCAAGCATAACTTCTTTACAGTTGCCCTTTACTGAAATAGAGTACAGGACAGAGAGCTAAGTCAATACTCTTGCATATTTTTTTCCATTCCTGATAGTATCGCCACCTTGTCGTGGTGGAATGGCTTGCGTGCCCAAATGATCCTTGAAGCTCTGCCAGCTGGAACCTTTGTTTCTGGTGGGGGACCCCAGCTTGACTGGTCTTGTGGTGATGGGCCAGACCAAGAGCGATACTGCCGTCCTCCAAGAGGGGTTGAACATCACAACCTCTGGGGGATTTTAATAGCTGAGTTGTGTTGGAGGACACTCAGTTTGGTTTTTGCATGATGATTATGACTTCAATGTATATGTGTATTTGTCCAGGACAAGTTTGTTTCTGATTTTCTAAAGGGTAAAATGTGTGACGGGCTAAAAGAGAATCCATCTGCATGGCACAGACATGTCGCTAATTAGTGACAATGCAATCTTGCAATGTCACAAGGGCGACTCTGCTGGTGGTGAGTTATCATCATCAACTATTTCCTTGTGACATGAGCTTTAGGGTTGTTGTAATATGTCAGATGTGAGACTCTTCACTGCTGCCTGTGCAGATTGCTCAAGCATTACGACTGCAAAAGGAAAAAGAGGGTATACCCATTTACTGCATGCAGAAAACAGTACCTGTTTGCCTTAATCATTAATGTGTGTAATGATGTAGGTAGGTGCAGGTTTGATTTTAGAGCATCAGGAAAAAAACTACCAGTAATGGTATCAATCTTTCCAAGCATAACTTCTTTACAGTTGCCCTTTACTGAAATAGAGTACAGTACAGAGAGTTAAGTCAATACTCTTGCATATTTTTTTCCATTCCTGCTAGTATCGCCACCTTGTCGTGGTGGAATGGCTTGCGTGCCCGAATGATCCTTGGAGCTCTGCCAGCTGGAACCTTTGTTTCTGGTGGGGGCAACCCAGCTTGACTGGTCTTGTGGTGATGGGCCAGACCAAGAGCGATACTGCCGTCCTCCAAGAGGGGTTGAACATCACAACCTCTGGGGGATTTTAATAGCTGAGTTGTGTTGGAGGACACTCAGTTTGGTTTTTGCATGATGATTATGACTTCAATGTATATGTGTATTTGTCCAGAACAAGTTTGTTTCTGATTTTATAAAGGGTAAAATGTGTGACGGGCTAAAAGAGAATCTATCTGCATGGCACAGACATGTCGCTAATTAGTGACAATGCAATCTTGCAATGTCACAAGGGCGACTCTGCTGGTGGTGAGTTGTCATCATCATCAACTATTACCTTGTGACATGAGCTTTAGGGTTGTTGTAATATGTCAGATGTGAGACTCTTCACTCCTGCCTGTGCAGATTGCTCAAGCATTACGACTGGAAAAGGAAAAAGAGGGTATACCCATTTACTGCATGCAGAAAACAGTACCTGTTTGCCTTAATCATTAATGTGTATAATGATGTAGGTAGGTGCAGGTTTTATTTTAGAGCATCAGGAAAAAAACTACCAGTAATGGTATCAATCTTTCCAACCATAACTTCTTTACAGTTGCCCTTTACTGAAATAGAGTACAGGACAGAGCGCTAAGTCAATACTCTTGCATATTTTTTTCCATTCCTGATAGTATCGCCACCTTGTCGTGGTGGAATGGCTTGCGTGCCCAAATGATCCTTGGAGCTCTGCCAGCTGGAACCTTTGTTTCTGGTGGGGGCACCCCAGCTTGACTGGTCTTGTGGTGATGGGCCAGACCAATAGCGATACTGCCGTCCTCCAAGAGGGGTTGAACATCACAACCTCTGAGGGATTTTAATAGCTGAGTTGTGTTGGAGGACACTCAGTTTAGTTTTTGCATGATGATTATGACTTCATTGTATATGTGTATTTATCCAGAACAAGTTTGTTTCTGATTTTATAAAGGGTAAAATGTGTGACGGGCTAAAAGAGAATCCATCTGCATGGCACAGACATGTCGCTAATTAGTGACAATGCAATCTTGCAATGTCACAAGGGCGACTCTGCTGGTGGTGAGTTGTCATCATCATCAACTATTACCTTGTGACATGAGCTTTAGGGTTGTTGTAATATGTCAGATGTGAGACTCTTCACTGCTGCCTGTGCAGATTGCTCAAGCATTACGACTGCAAAAGAAAAAAGAGGGTATACCCATTTACTGCATGCAGTAAACAGTACCTGTTTGCCTTAATCATCAATGTGTGTAATGATGTAGGTAGGTGCAGGTTTGATTTTAGAGCATCAGGAAAAAACTACCAGTGATGGTATCAATCTTTCCAAGCATAACTTCTTTCCAGTTGCCCTTTACTGAAATAGAGTACAGTACAGAGAGTTAAGTCAATACTCTTGCATATTTTTTTCCATTCCTGATAGTATCGCCACCTTGTCGTGGTGGAATGGCTTGCGTGCCCAAATGCTCCTTGGAGCTCTGCCAGCTGGAACCTTTGTTTCTGGTGGGGGCACCCCAGCTTGACTGGTTTTGTGGTGATGGGCCAGACCAAGAGCGATACCGCCGTCCTCCAAGAGAGGTTGAACATCACAACCTCTGGGGGATTTTAATAGCTGAGTTGTGTTGGAGGACACTCAGATTGGTTTTTGCATGATGATCATGACTTCAATGTATATGTGTATTTGTCCAGAACAAGTTTTTTTCTGATTTTTTAAAGGGTAAAATGTGTGACGGGCTAAAAGAGAATCCATCTGCATGGCACAGACATGTCGCTAATTAGTGACGATGCAATCTTGCAATGTCACAAGGGCGACTCTGCTGGTGGTGAGTTGTCATCATCATCAACTATTACCTTGTGACATGAGCTTTAGGGTTGTTGTAATATGTCAGATGTGAGACTCTTGACTGCTGCCTGTGCAGATTGCTCAAGCATTACGACTGCAAAAGGAAAAAGAGGGTATACCCATGTACTGCATGCAGAAAACAGTACCTGTTTGCCTTAATCATTAATGTGTATAATGATGTAGGTAGGTGCAGGTTTGATTTTAGAGCATCAGGAAAAAAACTACCAGTAATGGTATCAATCTTTCCAAGCATAACTTCTTTACAGTTGCCCTTTACTGAAATAGAGTACAGGATAGAGAGTTAAGTCAATACTCTTTCATATTTTTTTCCATTCCTGATAGTATCGCCACCTTGTCGTGGTGGAATGGCTTGCGTGCCCAAATGACCCTTGGAGTTCTGCCAGCTGGAACCTTTGTTTCTGGTGGGGGACCCCAGCTTTACTGGTCTTGTGGTGATGGGCCAGACCAAGAGCGATACCGCCGTCCTCCAAGAGAGGTTGAACATCACAACCTCTGGGGGATTTTAATAGCTGAGTTGTGTTGGAGGACACTCAGATTGGTTTTTGCATGATGATCATGACTTCAATGTATATGTGTATTTGTCCAGAACAAGTTTGTTTCTGCTTTTATAAAGGGTAAAATGTGTGACGGGCTAAAAGAGAATCCATCTG
Organism: Staurois parvus; assembly: GCF_062004578.1. NCBI lineage: Eukaryota > Metazoa > Chordata > Amphibia > Anura > Ranidae > Staurois > Staurois parvus. Next base: position 255,928 of record NW_028317813.1, on the reverse strand, counting down.
CATGGCACAGACATGTCTCTAATTAGTGACAATGCAATCTTGCAATGTCACAAGGGCGACTCTGCTGGTGGTGAGTTGTCATCATCATCAACTATTACCTTGTGACATGAGCTTTAGGGTTGTTGTAATATGTCAGATGTGAGACTCTTCACTGCTGCCTGTGCAGATTACTCAAGCATTACGACTGCAAAAGGAAAAAGAGGGTATACCCATTTACTGCATGCAGAAAACAGTACCTGTTTGCCTTAATCATCAATGTGTGTAATGATGAAGGTAGGTGCAGGTTTGATTTTAGAGCATCAGGAAAAAAACTACCAGTGATGGTATCAATCTTTCCAAGCATAACTTCTTTACAGTTGCCCTTTACTGAAATAGAGTACAGTACAGAGAGTTAAGTCAATACTCTTGCATATTTTTTTCCATTCCTGATAGTATCGCCACCTTGTCGTGGTGGAATGGCTTGCGTGTCCAAATGACCCTTGGAGCTCTGCCAGCTGGAACCTTTGTTTCTGGTGGGGGACCCCAGCTTTACTGGTCTTGTGGTGATGGGCCAGACCAAAAGCGATACCGCCGTCCTCCAAGAGGGGTTGAACATCACAACCTCTGGGGGATTTTAATAGCTGAGTTGTGTTGGAGGACACTCAGATTGGTTTTTGCATGATGATCATGACTTCGATGTATATGTGTATTTGTCCAGAACAAGTTTTTCTGATTTTATAAAGGGTAAAATGTGTGACGGGCTAAAAGAGAATCCATCTGCATGGCACAGACATGTCGCTAATTAGTGACAATGCAATCTTGCAATGTCACAAGGGCGACTCTGCTGGTGGTGAGTTGTCATCATCATCAACTATTACCTTGTGACATGAGCTTTAGGGTTGTTGTAATATGTCAGATGTGAGACTCTTCACTGCTGCCTGTGCAGATTGCTCAAGCATTATGACTGCAAAAGGAAAAAGAGGGTATACCCATTTACTGCATGCAGAAAACAGTTCCTGTTTGCCTTAATCATCAATGTGTGTAATGATGAAGGTAGGTGCAGGTTTGATTTTAGAGCATCAGGAAAAAAACTACCAGTGATGGTATCAATCTTTCCAAGCATAACTTCTTTACAGTTGCCCTTTACTGAAATAGAGTACAGTACAGAGAGTTAAGGCAATACTCTTGCATATTTTTTTCCATTCCTGATAGTATCGCCACCTTGTCGTGGTGGAATGGCTTGCGTGCCCAAATGACCCTTGGAGCTCTGCCAGCTGGAACCTTTGTTTCTGGTGGGGGACCCCAGCTTTACTGGTCTTGTGGTGATGGGCCAGACCAAGAGCGATACCGCCGTCCTCCAAGAGGGGTTGAACATCACAACCTCTGGGGGATTTTAATAGCTGAGTTGTGTTGGAGGACACTCAGATTGGTTTTTGCATGATGATCATGACTTCAATGCATATGTGTATTTGTCCAGAACAAGTTTGTTTCTGATTTTATAAAGGGTAAAATGTGTGACGGGCTAAAAGAGAATCCATCTGCATGGCACAGACATGTCGCTAATTAGTGACAATGCAATCTTGCAATGTCACAAGGGCGACTCTGCTGGTGGTGAGTTGTCATCATCATCAACTATTACCTTGTGACATGAGCTTTAGGGTTGTTGTAATATGTCAGATGTGAGACTCTTCACTGCTGCCTGTGCAGATTGCTCAAGCATTACGACTGCAAAAGGAAAAAGAGGGTATACCCATTTACTGCATGCAGAAAACAGTACCTGTTTGCCTTAATCATTAATGTGTGTAATGATGTAGGTAGGTGCAGGTTTGATTTTAGAGCATCAGGAAAAAAACTACCAGTGATGGTATCAATCTTTCCAAGCATAACTTCTTTACAGTTGCCCTTTACTGAAATAGAGTACAGTACAAACAGTTAAGTCAATACTCTTGCATATTTTTTTCCATTCCTGATAGTATCGCCACCTTGTCGTGGTGGAATGGCTTGCGTGCCCAAATGACCCTTGGAGCTCTGCCAGCTGGAACCTTTGTTTCTGGTGGGGGACCCCAGCTTAACTGGTCTTGTGGTGATGGGCCAGACCAAGAGCGATACTGCCGTCCTCCAAGAGGGGTTGAACATCACAACCTCTGGGGGATTTTAATAGCTGAGTTGTGTTGGAGGACACTCAGTTTGGTTTTTGCATGATGATTATGACTTCAATGTATATGTGTATTTGTCCAGAACAAGTTTGTTTCTGCTTTTATAAAGGGTAAAATGTGTGACGGGCTAAAAGAGAATCCATCTGCATGGCACAGACATGTCTCTAATTAGTGACAATGCAATCTTGCAATGTCACAAGGGCGACTCTGCTGGTGGTGAGTTGTCATCATCATCAACTATTACCTTGTGACATGAGCTTTAGGGTTGTTGTAATATGTCAGATGTGAGACTCTTCACTGCTGCCTGTGCAGATTGCTCAAGCATTACGACTGCAAAAGGAAAAAGAGGGTATACCCATTTACTGCATGCAGAAAATAGTTCCTGTTTGCCTTAATCATCAATGTATGTAATGATGTAGGTGCAGGTTTGATTTTAGAGCATCAGGAAAAAAAACTACCAGTGATGGTATCAATCTTTCCAAGCATAACTTCTTTACAGTTGCCCTTTACTGAAATAGAGTACAGTACAGAGAGTTAAGTCAATACTCTTGCATATTTTTTTCCATTCCTGATAGTATCGCCACCTTGTCGTGGTGGAATGGCTTGCGTGCCCAAATGACCCTTGGAGCTCTGCCAGCTGGAACCTTTTTTTCTTGTGGGGGCACCCCAGCTTGACTGGTCTTGTGGTGATGGGCCAGACCAAGAGCGATACTGCCGTCCTCCAAGAGGGGTTGAACATCACAACCTCTGGGGGATTTTAATAGCTGAGTTGTGTTGGAGGACACTCAGTTTGGTTTTTGCATAATGATTATGACTTCAATGTATATGTGTATTTGTCCAGAACAAGTTTGTTTCTGCTTTTATAAAGGGTAAAATGTGTGACGGGCTAAAAGAGGATCCATCTGCATGGCACAGACATGTCGCTAATTAGTGACAATGCAATCTTGCAATGTCACAAGGGCGACTCTGCTGGTGGTGAGTTGTCATCATCATCAACTATTACCTTGTGACATGAGATTTAGGGTTGTTGTAATATGTCAGATGTGAGACTCTTCACTGCTGCCTGTGCAGATTGCTCAAGCATTACGACTGCAAAAGGAAAAAGAGGGTATACCCATTTACTGCATGCAGAAAACAGTACCTGTTTGCCTTAATCATCAATGTGTGTAATGATGTAGGTGCAGGTTTGAATTTAGAGCATCAGGAAAAAAACTACCAGTAATGGTATCAATCTTTCCAAGCATAACTTCTTTACAGTTGCCCTTTACTGATATAGAGTACAGGACAGAGAGTTAAGTCAATACTCTTGCATATTTTTTTCCATCCCTAATAGTATCGCCACCTTGTCGTGGTGGAATGGCTTGCGTGCCCAAATGACCCTTGGAGCTCTGCCAGCTGGAACCTTTGTTTCTGGTGGGGGCACCCCAGCTTGACTGGTCTTGTGGTGATGGGCCAGACCAAGAGCGATACCGCCGTCCTCCAAGATGGGTTGAACATCACAACCTCTGGGGGATTTTAATAGCTGAGTTGTGTTGGAGGACACTCAGTTGGGTTTTTGCATGATGATTATGACTTCAATATATACAGTATGTGTATTTGTCCATAACAAGTTTGTTTCTGATTTTCTAAAGGGTAAAATGTGTGACGGGCTAAAAGAGAATCCATCTGCATGGCAGAGACATGTCGCAAATTAGTTGGCAATGCAATCTTGCAATGTCACAAGGGCAACTCTGCTGGTGGTGAGTTGTCATCATCATCAACTATTACCTTGTGACATGAGGTTTAGGGTTGTTGTAATATGTCAGATGTGAGACTCTTCACTGCTGCCTGTGCAGATTGCACAAGCATTTCGACTGCAAAAGGAAAAAGAGGGTATACCCATTTACTGCATGCAGAAAACAGTACCTGTTTGCCTTAATCATCAATGTGTGTAATGATGTAGGTAGGTGCAGGTTTGATTTTAGAGCATTAGGGGAAAAACTACCAGTGATGGTATGTTTCTTTCCAAGCATAACTTCTTTACAGTTGCCCCTTACTGAAATAGAGTACAGTACAGAGAGTTAAGTCAATACTCTTGCATATTTTTTTCCATTGCTAATAGTATCGCCACCTTGTCGTGGTGGAATGGCTTGCGTGCCCAAATGATCCTTGGAGCTCTGCCAGCTGGAACCTTTGTTTCTGGTGGGGCACCCCAGCTTGACTGGTCTTGTGGTGATTGGCCAGACCAAGAGCGATACCGCCGTCCTCCAAGAGGGGTTGAACATCACAACCTCTGGGGGATTTTAATAGCTGAGTTGTATTGGAGGACACTCAGTTGGGTTTTTGCATGATGATTATGACTTCATTGTATATGTGTATTTGTCCAGAACAAGTTTGTTTGAGATTTTATAAAGTTTAGAATGTGTGACGGGCTAAAACAGAATCCATCTGCTTGGCACAGACTGGTACCTCTGCACCCTGTCTGTGGCTCATCTCTGCATCCCTTTTGTGGCTCACCTCTGCACTCTGTCTGTTGCTCACCTCTGCAACCTGTCTGTGGGTCATCTCTGCACCCTTTCTGTGGCTCATCTGTGCACCCTGTCTGTGGCTCACCTCTGCAACCTGTCTGTGGCTCATCTCTGCACCCTTTCTGTTGCTCACCTCTGCACCCTCTCTGTGGCTCATCTCTGCACCCTCTCTGTGGCTCATCTCTGCACCCTGTCTGTGACTCATCTCTGCACCCTGTCTGTGGCTCACCTCTGCACCCTGTCTGTGGCTCACCTCTGCACCCTGTTTGTGGCTCATCTCTGCACCCTGTTTGTGGCTCACCTGTGCACTTTCTCTGTGGCTCATCTCTGCATCATCTGTGGCTCATCTCTGCACCTTGTCTGTTGCTCATCTCTGCACTGTCTGTGGCTCATCTCTGCACTGTCTGTGGCTCACCTCTGCACCCTGTCTGTGGCTCATCTCTGCACTGTCTGTGGCTCACCTCTGCACCATGTCTGTGGCTCACCTGTGCACTCTGTCTGTGGCTCATCTCTGCACCGAGTTTGTGGCTCATGTCTGCACCCTGTCTGTGGCTCACCTCTGCACCATGTCTGTGGCTCATCTCTGCACCCTGTCTGTTGCTCACCTGTCAATTCACCTCTGCAACACCTGACTGCAGCTCACAACTGTCATCAACCAGCCCTCTCTATATTGACCCTCATCCACAACTGCCTGCAGCTCACCTCTGCACCCCCTGTCCATACCTGTACATTAAAAAGTAAGACCTACCCCAAAAATAAGACCTTAGTGTGTGTGTTTGAGCCAAAAAAAATATAAGACAGTGTTTTATTAACCTGTGACCGAAGACTGTCATTGCACTGTATGGGCTCAGAAGTTGCAGCTATCTGGACACAGCTGTCAATCCCAACCATGGGAATCATTAGATTCTTGCCACTGGGGTTCACACCGTGAATAAATGCCTGTATGAATGCAGTAACTTAAAGTGGTTGTAAATACCCAGTAAAGTGACTGACCTCAGCTGATGCATGGTGATAATGCAAATCTTTCTGCATAAGTTGCACCTGTTTATCTATAGTCTTCTCTTTTCTACAGACATTCAAAGTACAGAATTTATACAGCTTGTCTGAGATTCCAGGGGCAGGAAGCTGAAGTTTCACTTTGTAGAAGTGAAAGTTGATTGGAGAGAAGGGGCACATTCCCCTTCACACAGCACATAGGAACGAAGCTGAGACTGTCAGGCTGTATGCTGGACACCCCTCCCCTGTCTCCTTTTTCCTCTTGGTGTGAGGAAGACTTGTTAGAAGTGACTCATGCTGATAGCAGAGCAACAAGGCAGCAAAGAGAAATGACACTTAGTGCTCTGGATTGAGACAAGTACACACTATAAAGGGATATGTTTTGTTCATATTTCATGTCAGAGGATTACAGCCACTTTAAGCTGGCCATAAACTAGCCTACAGATTCCTCCATCAGGTTTAGCTTTGGTGTCCTAGATTTAACTCCATGGCGCCGAGTGCATGTAAATATGCAGGTTCTCAGCGGCTGGACCTTGGCGCCGAGGAGCCGCATATTTGCGTACCCAGTGCAAACAAAAGATGTGCTGAGAGCGCGTGCCCTGCATGCTCATGGCACATTTACTGGCGCCTCACAGAAAGGTTCCAATTGCTACTTGCTGTCGGGAGCTTTCCAATCATGTGACCTCCATGACAACCAATCTCGGTGCTCACATGACCCTAAACCCTGCCCCTCCTCCCAGTGTCACGTACCCCTTAAAGAGCCTGCAGGTGCCAAGGGTTTAAACTGGCCATACACTGTGAGGTCCCTTTCACACGGGTGTTCTGTATGTCCGTTTTTCGGACACCCATGTATTTCTGTGGACTAGCGCATGTAAACGGATGATCATCTGTTTACATCCGTTAATGTCCGGATCCATTAACATCCGTTTCTCTGAACAGAAGAAAACCCTGTTTTTCTTTTGTAAAAAAAAAAATGGAACAGGCGAAAAACGGATTTAAACGGACAAAAACAGATGTAAACTGATGAAAAACTGATGTGAACTGCTGAAAAACTGATCCGTCTTTTCTTGGAAAAAAACGTGACAAAACTGATGAAAAAAACGGCACGCACGTGGGAAGAGGCCTTCGTTATTTTTTGTTCAGCCTACAGATTCCTTCATATTCATGCCTAACATGGAATGGCACCCCCATTCATTGCTCAGTAGAGCACAACACACTGCAGTGCATCACAATGTATGTACTGTGCATTATGGTTCACTACGTTTTGTTTTTTAAAGTGTCATGCATGCTTTTTCATCCATTGTGGTGCATTGACAGCCCATTCATAATGAATGGCTAGGGTTACTACAGTATTTTACAGCTTCCACAGAGGCTTATCAGATGCCACATATGCATTCTCACATTGTGTCTAGCTGCCTCAATATAAGCATGCAAAATACACTCACTGGCCACTTTATTAGGTACACCTGTTCAATTGCTTGGTAACACAAATTGTTAATCAGCCAAGCACATGGCAGCAACTCAATGCATTTAGGCATCTAGATGTGGTGAAGACAACTTGCTGAAGTTCAAACTGAGTATGAGATTGAGGAAGAAATGGGATTTAAGTGACTTTGACCGTGGCATGGTTGTTGGTGCCGAACGGGCTGTTCTGAGTATTTCAAAAACTGCTGATCTGCTGGGATTTTCACATGCAAACATCTCTAGGATATACGAAGAATGGCCCGAACAAGAAAATATCCAGTGAGTGGCAGTTGTGTGGGCAAAAATGCTTTGTTGATGTCAGAGGTCAGAGGAGAATGAGCGGACTGGTTCGAGATGATAGAAAGGCAACAGTAACTCATGTCAATTTGGACCAAAATCAATCAGGAATGTTTCCAACACCTTGTTGAATCTATGCCAGGAAGAATTAAGGCAGTTCTGAAGGCAAATAGGGATCCAAAACGGTACTAGCAAGGTGTACCTAATAAAGTGGCTGGTGAGTGTATATCATCCATTTATCATTCAGCTTTAATGCATGCAATAACTCACAGGTGCAAATATTAAAGTTATATTAACAACATCTTTTAAATCTTTTTGAGTCACTCCTGGTTTCTCTTTGGTAAGAGCTAGACCACAACTCTTAATGCATTTTTACACCTGCTTAGGTTTCCCCCCCAACCGCAAACTAGGCTTTAGGACTTTTGCAAACTACCTATATTGAGATAACACGTGGTAAAAGTGGATGTTATCACAGTGTACCTTTTGGTTACTGATGAGTACAGTCATCTGCTGGTTCATTATATCTTATGTGTCATTGAACTACGAGTTTCTGGTTTATTCCCTTGCAGCCACTATGCAGCTAAGTGAAAATTTTTTACTCCTCTTGCTGTATTCCCCTCAATGAAAAATTAGAACCCTGCAACAAAGCAGCTGGCCATACTCTGAGCAAATTTCAAATGGTTCTTGATTGAAAAAGTGAAGAACTTGGGCTGAACATCAGCTGCATCCAATCACATGCAGGAACCGTTGCGGTATTGTGGCAGTTGCAGGAACCGTTGCGGTATTCCGTCCGTTGCAGGAACCGTTGCGGTATTCCGTCCGTTGCAGGAACTGTTGCGGTATTCCATCTATTGCAGGAACCGTTGCGGTATTCCGTCCGTTGCAGGAACCGTTGCGGTATTCTGGTCATTGCGGGAACCGTTGCGGTATTCCATCTATTGCAGGAACTGTTGCGGTATTTCATCCGTTGCAGGAACCGTTGCGGTATGCCGGCCGTTGCAGGAACAGTTGCGGTATTCCGGCCGTTGCAGGAACCGTTGTGGTATTCCGTCCGTTGCAGAAACCGTTGTGGTATTCCGTCCGTTGCAGGAACCATTGCGGTATTCCGTCCGTTGCAGGATCTGTTGCGGTATCTCGTCCGTTGCAGGAACCGTTGCGGTATTCCATCCGTTGCAGGGACCGTTGCAGTATTCCGTCCGTTACAGGAACCGTTGCGGGAACCATTGTGGTATGCCGGCCATTGCAGCAACCATTGCAGTATTCTGGCCATTGCAGGAACCGTTGCGGTATTCCATCTACTGCCGGAACCGTTGCGGTATTCCGGCCGTTGCAGGAACCCTTGCGGTATTCCGTCCGTTGCAGGAACCCTTGCGGTATTCCGTCCGTTGCAGGAACCCTTGCGGTATTCCATCTATTGCAGGAACCGTTGCGATATTCCGTCCGTTGCAGCAACCGTTGCAGGAACTGTTGCGGTATTCCGTCCCTTGCAGGAATCGTTGCGGTATTCCGGCCGTTGCAGGAACCGTTGCGGTATTCCGTCCGTTGCAGGAACCCTTGCGGTATTCCATCTATTGCAGGAACCGTTGTGATATTCTGTCCGTTGCAGGAACCGTTGCGGTATTCTGGCCATTGCAGGAACCGTTGCGGTATTCCATCTATTGCAGGAACCGTTGCGGTATTTCGTCCGTTGCAGGAACCGTTGCAGTATGCCGGCCATTGCAGGAACTGTTGCGGTATTCCGGCCGTTGCAGAAACCATTGTGGTATTCCGTCCGTGGCAGGAACCGTTGTGGTATACCGTTCGTTGCAGGACCCGTTGCGGTATTCCGGCCGTTGCAGGAACCGTTGTGGTATTCCGTCCGTTGCAGGAACCGTTGTGGTATTCCGTCCGTTGCAGGAACCATTGCGGTATTCCGTCCGTTGCAGGATCTGTTGCGGTATCTCGTCCGTTGCAGGAACCGTTGCGGTATTCCATCCGTTGCAGGGACCGTTGCAGTATTCCGTCCGTTACAGGAACCGTTGCGGGAACCATTGTGGTATGCCGGCCATTGCAGCAACCGTTGCGGTATTCTGGCCATTGCAGGAACCGTTGCGGTATTCCATGTACTGCAGGAACCGTTGCAGTATTCCGGCCGTTGCAGGAACCGTTGCGGTATTCCGTCTGTTGCAGGAACCCTTGCGGTATTCCGTCCGTTGCAGGAACCCTTGCGGTATTCCATCTATTGCAGGAACCGTTGCTATATTCCGTCCGTTGCAGCAACCGTTGCGGTATGCCGGCCGTTGCAGGAACTGTTGCAGTACTCCGTCCCTTGCAGGAATCGTTGCGGTATTCCGGCCGTTGCAGGAACCGTTGCGGTATTCCGTCCGTTGCAGGAACCGTTGCGGTATTTCGTCCGTTGCAGGAACCGTTGCGGTATGCCGGCCATTGCAGGAACCGTTGCGGTATTCCGGCCGTTGCAGAAACCATTGTGGTATTCCATCCGTGGCAGGAACCGTTGCGGTGTACCGTCCGTTGCAGGACCCGTTGCGGTATTCCGGCTATTGCAGGAACCGTTGTGGTATTCCATCTATTGCAGGAACTGTTGCGGTATGCCGGCCATTGCAGGAACCGTTGCGGTATTCCGGCCGTTGCAGGAACCGTTGTGGTATTCCGTCCGTTGTAGAAACCGTTGTGGTATTCCGTCCGTGGCAGGAACCGTTGCGGTATCCCGTCCATTGCAGGACTCGTTGCGGTATTCTGGCCATTGCAGGAACCGTTGCGGTATTCCATCTATTGCAGGAACCGTTGCGGTATTCCGTCCGTTGCAGGAACCATTGCGGTATTCTGGCCATTGCAGGAACCGTTGCGGTATTCCATCTATTGCAGGAACCGTTGCGGTATTCCGTCCGTTGCAGGAACCATTGCGGTATTCTGGCCATTGCAGGAACCATTGCGGTATTCTGGCCATTGCAGGAACCGTTGCGGTATTCCGGCTGATGCAGGAACCGTTGTGGTATTCCGTCCGTTGCAAAAACCGTTGCGGTATTCCGTCCGTTGCAGGAACTGTTGAGGTATCCTGTCCGTTGCAGGAACCGTTGCGGTATTCCGTCCGTTGCAGGAACCGTTGCGGTATTCCGTCCGTTGCAGGAACCGTTGCGGTATTCCGTCCGTTGCAGGAACCGTTGCGGTATTCCATCTATTGCAGGAACCGTTGCGGTATTCCGTCCGTTGCAGGAACCATTGCGGTATTCCGTCCGTTGCAGGATCTGTTGCGGTATCTCGTCCGTTGCAGGAACCGTTGCGGTATTCCATCCGTTGCAGGGACCGTTGCAGTATTCCGTCTGTTACAGGAACCGTTGCGGGAACCATTGTGGTATGCCGGCCATTGCAGCAACCGTTGCGGTATTCTGGCCATTGCAGGAACCGTTGCGGTATTCCATCTACTGCAGGAACCGTTGCAGTATTCCGGCCGTTGCAGGAACCGTTGCGGTATTCCGTTTGTTGCAGGAACCCTTGCGGTATTCCGTCCGTTGCAGGAACCCTTGCGGTATTCCGTCCGTTGCAGGAACCCTTGCGGTATTCCATCTATTGCAGGAACTGTTGCGGTATTCCGTCCCTTGCAGGAATCGTTGCCTTATTCCGGCCGTTGCAGGAACCGTTGTGGTATTCCGGCCGTTGCAGGAACCGTTGCGGTATTCCGGCCGTTGCAGGAACCGTTGCGGTATTCCGGCCGTTGCAGGAACCGTTGCGGTATTCCGGCCGTTGCAGGAACCGTTGCGGTATTCCGGCCGTTGCAGGAACCGTTGCGGTATGCCGGCTGTTGCAGAAACCATTGCGGTATCCCGACCGTTGCAGGAACCTTTGCTGTATTCCATCCGTTGCAGGAACCGTTGCGGTATTTGAGCCGTTGCAGGAACCGTTGCAGTATTCCATCCATTGCACGAACCGTTGCGGTATTCCGGCCGTTGCAGGAACCGTTGCGGTATTTCGGCCATTGCAGGAATTGTTGCGGTATTTCGATCGTTGCAGGAACCGTTGCAGTATTCCGGCCGTTGCAGGAACCGTTGGGGTATTCTGGCCGTTGCCAAGAGTCAGAATCCAAGACTCAGCCCTGCAGATCCTACAATGTTAAATGAAAAAAACCAAACTATTGTATGAACTGCTGAAAACCCTCTAAGGAAGGCTGCAAGGTGAAGTCATGACCTCCAGAGACAGAGAAGACCAGCATTTTAACATAATTAACCCTAATTAGCATAAAACCCCCTTTTCATAATCACCTTTCCTGCTGAAATGGGAAGTTTCAAATAATCCCCTTTGAGCCACCCTCTTCTCTATCACAGGCTTGTAAACTATTCAGGACCCTGTAATCAGTTGGTAAAGCAGTTAGTGTCACCGTGGAAATATGCTGTTGAGAATTGCTGCTGGTCTCACCAATCCTTCAAACCAACTCTGGCCTACTATTATAGCTGTAAATGGATGAAATTGATAGGCAAGGGGTAAACAACACTTTGCTATGGCTACTGGTGCTTTGCTGGCAGTAAAAGAGATGTTATCCTTGGGACAGCACAATAACTCAAAGCAACAGCAAGCTGTAATGGTGACAACTTTCATTCAGAAAGTTAGAACTCAGTATGCCTGCAGGGAGCATTGCAACAGTGAAGGTCACCTAACTGTAAACTTCTGCAGGTCAATGGCTCTACCAACTGTCCCACCATCGTTACAAAACATTTCACCCAATTAAAATGAATGAGAGCTGGAATCTATAGTGGGTCAAAGCACTTACATAAAACCGGTCTTGGAATAGACCAAGATATTTTTACAGTTTATTGCCTCGGTAAACCCGTACTTCCTACTCAGACTAGAGGACAGCACATTACATGTAGGACATTCTTCCAGAGATCAGTAAGAGTAATTTCACCTTCAGGAGGATTTTCCAAAAATTCCCTCTGTAACGAATAGCACATTCCAGTTGTAAATGGAGGGGCCTCTGCAGAAAAAAAAATGCTTTTCCCCCTTTGTCCTGCTATTTGCAGGACAGACAGATGATCACAATAAAGCACACAGGCAGCTTGAACGTCCTAGAGTGGCCGTTAGGGGATCATTATTGTAATGTTCAGCCCGACCTACAATTGGCAGGATGGGGGGGGGGGTAAGGGGCCACCGTTTTATCTGGAGGTGGCCTCCCCTATTACAGCTGCATCTGTAATGGGAGGACCGTCACCGTTTAAAACAGGAGGAGCTCTGGTATGTACTCTTAATTAAGTGTTCTTGCATGGCAAGACCACTTACTGTTATCTCACATATATATTCTTATTATTATAGCCAAATCTACCACCCTAACTCCTCCCACAGTTGTTACACTACATAGACCATAATATACCAAAACGTGCGAATTGTTCCCGATTGGTGTGCTATTACTTTGTGGAACGTTTCGCTGAATGGTTCACGAAATATCAGCGTTTTTATAGTGAAATTGGTCCCATAGGAATGAATGGCGGAATGTTCAAAACTAGAGTGGGAGCTGACAAAAGCTAGAGTGTGAGCTGAAAAATCAGGACGTGATTTCTAAACTGCCATCACTCCCTCATTTTCAAGCCCACCTACACAAATCTTATATCAAAATGTTCAGCTATCCCTGCTGCCACTAAAAATGTCCACGGCTAAGCCATAGTCCTGATAGTTTTCACAATATGACCATTAGCAACTCACGCTGCCCATTGACATTCATTGAAACTGCACTCTAGCCACCTCAAACTAAAAGGGCAATTTCTAAACTGCGACTGTGCCTTCATTTTTAATATTTCATAGACATACTATGCATCAAAATGTAGGTCTGGTTCTTGTGATTCTCACAATATAAAGCTGTTCGCTGATTTATAGTTTCTAAAACTATGACCATTCTGGTTAAAGGTTTGGAAATAAGTTTTTCACAGTAGAGAGTATTTGAGGTGATAATGCTGCTAATGTTTTTATAAATGTATGTTTTAATGTAACTGAGAAGCACTTTGGGCAACAACATTGCAATTAAATGTGCTATATAAATAATTAAAAGTTGAAATGCATTTCTCACTCTATCAAGCTTGCCATGTGCACTTTTTAAATTTGATCAATCAATTGGTTAGTGTAATGTTTTACTATCTTTACTCCAAACACTCCACACAGTTACTCTGCCCACTCCATAAAGTTATTCTGCCCAGTCCAACCTTTTCACAGTTACTCCAGACACTCCAACCACACAACAGTTACTGAAGCCACTCCACCCCGTTACTCTGCCCACTCCAGTTGTAGACTACTGGTGGAGGTAAGAACACTTCACACAATTTCCCCAGAATTTGTAGCTTTTCTAGTTAAATATAGAATTGCATAGGGGAATCTTTGGAAAATCTTCCTGAAGGTCATCTTGCACTTTAAATATACAGTCACTGGCCCTTTATTAGGTACACCTGTTCAATTGCTTGATAACACAAATTGCTAATCAGCCAATCACATGACAGCAACTCAATGCATGTAGGCAGCTAGACATGGTGAAGATGACTTGCTGAAGTTCAATCCAAGCATCAGTATGGGGAAGAAATGGGATTCAAGTGACTTTGAATGTGGCATGATTGTTGGTGCCAGACGGGCAGGTCTGAGTATTTTAAAAACTGCTGATCTACTGGGATATCTTATGTACTCTCTAGCACTTCAGGAAATGGACAGCAAAAGGGAAGCCAAGAGGATCAGGACAGAGATAACCAAAAGAAGATGCTTCAGGGGTTCAGCCCTCCTCAGACAGGGAGATCAGCCACTAGATAAAGAATAAACAGATAGCGCGCACACACCTAGTGCATTATCCAAGGTTTATTCAAAGGTATAAAAGACAAAACATACTCACAGACGAAGCATGAATATAAAAAGCTTTTGCATTAAGAAGATGGCCACAACGGCAAGCAAGGTGTTCCAACTGTCAGTGCAGTCAAATGGCTGATGCTTTTCAGGGACGAGTCCCTTTCCTCAGAGCTGCTGACCAGCCTCTTAGACTAGTACAGATGTGTAGTGGCTGAGGAGGACCAAATCTTTAAACAACATTGCTGCTGTACTGGGATGTTCAGACACAACCATTTCTAGGGTTTACAGGGAATAGTCAGAAAAAAGAGAAAATAGCCAGAGAGTGTCAGTTGTGTGGGTAAAAATGTCTTGTTGATGTCAGAGGAGAATGGGCAGACTTGTTCCATAGAAAGGTGACAGTAACTCAAATAACCACTCACTTCAACTGAACAGTGACAGGAGAAGCAGGACAGTAATGTGCTCATCTCTCTGCTCTCTTCTATTATCAGAAAGCCCCCTGCACTGCAGCACACCTGATTGACTACTTGTGCTGTTTCTCGCTTCCCTTCAATGAGCTTTACAGTACAGACTGTACAGTCGGATGCAAGAGACTGATACCAAGTCAAATTCACTGCTCGCATTTAAAAATACATTTAACCACTTACCTACAGGGCACTAATACCCCCTTCCTGCCCAGGCCAATTTTCAGCTCCGTTGCACCTTGAATGACAACTGTGCGGTCATGCAACACTGTACCCATATGACATTTTTAGCATTTTTTCCCATAAATAGAGCTTTCTTTTGGTGGTATTTAATCACCGCTGGGTGTTTTATTTTTTGCACTATAAAGGAAAAAAAAGCAAAAAATTTGGAGAAAAAGTTTTTCTTTGTATCTATTATAAAATTTTACAAACAGGTAATTTTTCTCCTTCACTGATGTGCGTTAATGAGGCTGCACTGATAGGCAGCACTGATGGGTACTGATGATGCAACACTGATAGGCTGCATTGATGAGGAGGCACTGATGATGTTGCACTGATATACGGTACTGATGTGCGGCACTGCTGGGCGCCATTGCAGGGCACTTTTGGGGCTGCATTATCAGTGCAGATGTCCTATGTCACACTTGATGGTTATCAGCAGTACTTTCCTCACGCTGTCACAGCGTGAGGAAAGTGTTGCCAATAACCGGCAACTGTATTTTCTTTGTGGTCTGCTGTGTCATTGGACACAGCTGATCACGTGGTAAAAGGCTGCTGTGATTGGTCTTTAACCTTGTCATGTGATCAGCTAGGACCCAGCGATCACAGACAGCGCCAGGTGGGCACCACTGGGAACTCATTCTGGGAGGACGTCATGACGCCCTCCCAGAACTGAACAACCATGCTGTAACCGTCATTTGGCTATAGCGTAGTTGTAAAATGGTTAAAGTAGATCGGGGTATTGAATTAAAATTCAAGGAGGTCCAGTCACTAAATTTTCTTCTGGCCGAGGTCAGAATCTCATGTCTGTGTTATGACTCAGAGTGTAGTCACTGTATATATATAAAAAAATGAGAAATGTACAATTTCCATAGCAAGGCAGGAAGGGGTGGATGGAAGGAAGGAAGGGAGGGGTGGGTGGAAGGAAGGGAGGGCTGGAAGGAAGAAAGAGAGGGACTCATTCACGTGACTCATTCAGATGCATCAGAGCTGTGAATGTCGGCTGCTGTTGTTTCCTGCCCACACCTCCTCTGAAGCTGCATGGACTGGAGTGTGGACGGGCATAGGGGGAGGCAGAGCAGATCCAGCCTCTCTTCCTTCTTCTCCTATTGGTGCAGAGGATGGAGGGAAGGGCTGGGCATTGAAAAGAACACAGCAGTGGTGGGAGGGAGAGGGGGCAGAGGGTAGAAAGAAAACTGAGCTGTCAGGTATGTTCTTTGCAGCAGTGGTACGGTGACAAACAGCGATCTCCTGTATGGCTTTCCATAAAGCAGCTGGAAGCTACCTCTCCTCCTTTTCCTCCCCATGGCTTCCAGCTGCTTTATTGAAAGCCATACAGATCGCTGCTGGTCACTGCCTCCACCGCCACCCCTCCCACACACCCCGATTCCCGGAACTGTTTGCCACCCCCACCTTATTTCCACTCACTGGCGAGTAAAAATTTCGAGGGCCACAGGGATGGTTGGCAACTCTTCTCGGGGGGGGGGGGCGTTCAGACCCCCCTGACCTCCCCTTATCTATGCCCCTGCTGCAAGGGGCGGGGCACAAACATTGATGTCATGTTGCCGTGGCAACCACCCTGCTCAGCGGCAGAGCTGTCATTGCGGGCTGGCCGTCCAGAAGGGAGCACTGCTGTGGCCGTTATCGGACTGTCGTCTGACATTTAGTGACCTGATATAGATGATGATTACAAAGCTGCATTAAACCCAAAAACCAAAATGTAATGTATTGCAGCTTACCAATCCTTGAATGTGGTGGCTGTGCACATTTTTTTTTTAGGCTTTTATCCTTTATTTTCACCTGGCAGTCTGGCCACTAAGTCTGTTATTTTTCAGCTTCCTTTAACCACTTGCCTACAGGGAACTTTTACTCCCTCCTGCCCAGGCCAATTTTCAGCTTTCAGCTCTGTTGCACTTTGAATGACAATTGCGCGGTCATGCAACATTGTACCCATAGGAAATTTTTCATCATTTTTTGACACAAATAGAGCTTTCTTTTGCTGGTATTTAATCGCCACCAGGTTTTTTACTTTTCGCACTATAAATGACAATTAAAAAAAAAAGAGTTTTTCTTTGTTTCTATTATAAAATTTTGCAAACAGGTAATTTTCCCCTTCACTGATAGGCACTAACAGGCAGCACTGAGGGGCACTGGCGGGCACAGATTGACAGCACTGTTGGGCACTCATAATCAGTGTAGGTGTCTCCTTTGACAGTTGCCAATTATCAGTAGTACTTTCTTCATGCTGTGACAGCATGAGGAAAGTACTGCCGATAACCAGCAAGTGTATTTACATGGTGATCAGCTGTGATTGGACACAGCTGAACATGTAGTAAAAGGCCTCTGTGATTGGACCTTTACCGTGTCATGTGATCAGCTGTGTCCAAAGAACCGTATGCGCCACTGGGGTGCGTTCTGGGAGGATTCATGTAACCGCCTCCCAGAACTGGATGACTACGCTGTAGCTGTCATTCGGCTATAGCATGGTCAAAAAGTCATTAAGGTGAAACTAAAGTTTAAAAAAAAAAAAATTGTGAATGACTCCCACGCACATTCACAAGAGTCACATCATTCCCACTGGCCAATCAAGAGGCCTAAAACCCAGCCCCTAGAAGAAGCCTGGGGAGAACATGTCCTCTGTCAGGAAGGGATCCAACAATTGCATCACTGAAAAGGTGGTGAGTATTCTACATACTTCAGTTCTACTTTACCAGACCAAACTGTCCAGAAAAAATGGCAGTTTTAAGAGTGTTGAGACAAACCACTTACCACTGACAGGGATGCTTACAATGCTCAACTTTATGTGAAACCTTTATCCCAAAAGGGAAAATGTTTGCTGCAACAGATTATAAAGTGTTAGCTGGAGAGCAGCTTTAATTCGTTAGTCAAGTCCATCTAAATTTGCTAGTCCATTAAACACTACCCTCTACCAAGACTGACAATGCTGCTGTCTAAGGGAGGCTCCATCTTTCCTTCACCAAGTAAAGCCACCCTAAGGCTGGCCATACATTATACTATTTTCTGTCCAATTTCCACCTTTAGATTTACCTTCAACTATGTAGTGCAAGGGCCTGCCTAATTGGATACAATTGAAAGTGTTGCTCAGGTTTGACCTCCTATTATATGGTTTTTGCCAAATCTAAAGTCTCAAGAAAATTGTATAATCTATGGCCAGTCAAAGACAGAAGTGTGTTTCTGGCTGGATCACCAGATATCATAAAGGAAAAAAAAGTCTGGAAAAACAAACAAAAAAAACTAATGCAGCCCCCAGTTTAAGGCTAGCTTTTTTCTAAGCACAAAAAATGCTGGGAAAAACTACTAGTTTTCCAGTAGCGTTCAGAAGCATTTAGGAGTGTTAGGAGCATTTTGTGTTTTTTTTTCTGCTGGAAAAACACTCCAAAAAAACTCTACAAAAACACATTTTTTTTCTGCTTCTAGACACTGAAGCTCAAAAAATGCTAATAGTCTAATGCAGACCATAGACAATTCGTTTATCAGCCGATTTTTCGTCTGAAAGTATAATTGGCCGATTTTCGCACTGTTAGTGGGGCAATGGCATTGGCCGATTTTCGTGGTTCCTCCTCATTTTGTTTATCGGTCATGCTGGAAAATTCGTGTTAAAACAAATGATTTTCGAAATGGTGGTAACATCGGTTTACAGAATGAACGATGTTTCGTTTTTCGGACAAAAAAATCAGCTGATAAATGACCTGTCTATGGCCTGCATAAGTCTAGGTTCACATCTATGCAGGTTGCATTTCTGCATTGCATTTTGCACGCTTGCGTTTTTGATGCATTTTGGGTTTTTTTTTCATTTTATTTTCTTTTAAATTTTAAAGGCAAGACGCATCAAAAACACGGCAAAGATGCAATACATGCTTTTCTGCATCATTTCCATTGAAGTCTATAGAAGCAAAAATGCAACGTTTTGCGTTCAAAATAGTCCCTGACCCTTTCCAAAAAAACGCACTGAGGTGAAAACGCAGAGATGTGAACCTGTCCCATAGGAAATCATGTTAAATGGACTGTACTGTGTTTCTGCAGAATGCAAAACATTGCATTTTTGGTTCTATAGACTTGAACTGTATTGTTGCTGTATTGTCTCCCGTTATATTGTAAAGCGCTGAGCAAACTGTTGGCGCTACATAAATCCTGTATAATAATAATAATTTAGCTTCTAGGAGAAAAAAAAATATGCTGATAATAGCTGCTAGCTTAAAAAAAAACGGTAGAGTATATCGAGCCTAAGGATTGGTAAGCTCATATACATTACATTTTTGTTTTGGGTTTAATATCCCTTTAATATGTGCCTTTTATATCTGCTTGGAGTTTCGCTTTAATGGACTGCGGGAGGCAGGCTGGAACACATGACAAAGCAGCTGTCGGAAATGGGGAGCTAGATGGTATCATTGTCTTTTAGGAAGTCATTTTTCATATTTCTAGTATGATATAGCACCATATAAAGTTGGATATTATTTTTACTTCCATCAGAAGCAGAATCAGGAAAAGGAAACAGACATGAATACATTTTCTTTATTTAAAAGAAAATACCTAGGACAACACTAATGTTTTCCATGTAACATCCAGACCAAACAATTTTTCTTTCACACAACAGCATCCATGTCTTGTAAACAGATTTAAAAAAAAAAAGAAAAAAAGATAAATAATAAAACAGAGTCAACCAATGTGGTTCAGCTGATGTATATATAGAAAAGAAACAAGTCCCTCCTTGGAGCAGAACTTGAAGTGTTAATGCACCAAGGTTAAAATCATGAGCTTCCATCTTTTCTTCAAGGTAAACTCTGTAGGCACAAAATAATTAATGGGTTCTCAAGGTTTCCACCGATTCACAGCTGTGGCTTTCTCCATTATGACTGCTGACGTAAGGCAAGTGTCCAGACTCTTCTCATTCTCACATGCCCATCCTGATGCTCTGGATAATTTGAAAAATTGCTGAAACAAAAAGGATACATTCCAGTCAGCGTTCTCACAAGTCACCGAATTGCTCACCAGGCCAAATCCAAAAAGCATGTTCCCAAAATACAAAAAGCTAAGCAGCTTTAAATGTTTCTGATCTACTTGAGCTCCGGAGGATTTTTTCCCCCTCCATAACCAGGTCATTTTTGCTATTTAGCACTGCGCTACTATAACTGGTAATTGCACAGTCATGCAACACTGTACCCAAATTACATTTATATAATTTTTTTCACACAAATAGAGCTTTCTTTTGATGGTATTTGAGCATCACTAGATTTTTTATTTTTTGAAAAATATTTTGACTTTCTGCTATAAAACATTCAATAAAAATAAAAAAAAAAAATCTTTATAAATTTAGGCCAAAATGTATTCTGCTACATTTTTGGTAAAAAAAAAAAATCTCAATAAGTGTATATTGATTGGTTTACATGAAAGTTATAGCATCTACAAATTATGTTATATATACTGGAAAAAATTTTTTATACTAGTAATAACAG
The DNA here is from genome assembly GCF_062004578.1 of Staurois parvus. NCBI lineage: Eukaryota > Metazoa > Chordata > Amphibia > Anura > Ranidae > Staurois > Staurois parvus. The sequence goes on along the minus strand of NW_028317813.1, from coordinate 235,568 downwards.
TGATCAGACACTTATAGTGGGACTGTGAATCTGACACTAATGCGTCCCGTACACACAATAAGAAGATCATCCAAAAAATTTTGCGGAACAACTGATCGAACTATTTTCTCTTCGTTGATTAGAAGATGTTTTAACCAATAAAGATATTGTGAACGAAAAAAATCAGGTTGAACAACAGTGAAAAATGTCCTTTTGCATACAAACGACCGATTTTCTATGCGGTGGTATGACGGTCGTACGAAAAAAATCTATCAAGGGCTATCACGCATGAGTGGAAACAGAAGATGACCCAGATGCTTATGTCCAAGGAATCTTCATAAACACGAAGGAAAAATCCAAATGTTAAAAGTAGATTGGCCTGATGAGATAATGAAACCAGAATTCTGCATATTATATTTTATGTATCACTATTTATTTATATAGGTAATGTAATAAACTATATTATACTCATTGCTGTTAATTGTCATGTATATCGCTCTTACTGGCCGGAAGGGCGTGGCTACAAGGTCACACACACACTGCATCACTTCCACTTGTACGGAAGACGTCAACACTACGTATTGCCTGACTAACGATTTTTTTAGATTGGTTAATGTGGGCCATGATTTTGACCAACGAACGAACGTCTCTCACTCGTAGGATGACCAATCTGTCGATTTTCTAACCAGTGTTCTGAAGTTACTAAGCAATGTGCCAGTTTTTACTCCCTGCTTAGCAGGGAGAAGAAAAAAAAGTGGCACATCGCTGCTGTCTGTAGAGAGCGCTGTTATTTACCAACACAGAGGACCTCTTCTGTCATTCAATCAGCCGATCATTTATGCATGGACCCGCTGATCATCTTGTGCAGCAGCAAATGGCAGCTCAAGTTTCCAGATGCAATCTCGGACCCGGAAGAAAGCTGCGATGTACTGTACAAGTACATTGGATATAAAATGTTGGGTTTCTGTGATGAAAAATGAGACAAAGATAAATCATTTCAGAAGTTTTTCCACCTTTAATGTGACCTATAAACTGTATGACTCAATTGAAAAACAAACTGAAATCTTTTAGGTGGGGGAAGTAAACATAAAAAACTAAAATAATGTGGCTGCATTAGTGTGCACACCCTGTTATAACTGGGGATGCAGCTGTGTTCAGAATTAAGAAATCACATTCAAAATCATGTTAAATAGGAGTCTATACACACCTGCCATCATTCAAAGTGCCTCTGATTAACCCCAAATAAAGTTCAGCTGTTCTAGTAGGTCTTTCCTGATATTTGCTTAGTCGCATCCTACATCAAAAGCCATGGTCCGCAGAGAGCTTCCAAAGCATCAGAGGGATCTCATTGTTAAAGGGTATTGGTCAGGAGAAGGGAGGCATTATATATACCATGTAACACAGTGAAGACAGTCATCATCAAGTGGAGAAAATATGGCATAACAGTGACATTACCAAGAACTGGACGTCCCTCCAAAATTGGTAAAAAGAAGAGAAAGAAAACTGGTCTGGGAGGCTGCCAAGAGGCCTACAGCAACACTAAAGGAGCTGCAGAAATATCTGGCAAGTACTGGCTATGTGGTACACGTGACAGCAATCTCCTGTATTCTTCATATGTCTGGGCTATGGGGAAGAGTGGCAAGACGGAAGCCTTTTCTTACAAAGAAAAACATCCAAGCCCGGCTAAATTTAGCAAAAACACATCGGAAGTCTCCCAAAAGCATGCGGGAAAATGTGTTATGGTCTGATGAAAGCAAGGTTGAACATTTTGTCCATAATTCCAAAAGATATGTTTGGCGCAAAAACAACACTGCACATCACCAAAAGAACACCATACCCACAGTGAAGCGTGGTGGCAGCATCATGCTTTGGGGCTGTTTTTCTTCAGCTGGAACTGGGGCCTTAGTCAAGGTAGAGGGAATTATGAACAGTTCCAAATACCAGTCAATATTGGCCAAAACCTTCAGGCTTCTGCTAGAAAGCTGAACATGAAGAGGAACTTCATCTTTCAGCATGACAACGACCCAAAGCATACATCCAAATCAACAAAGAATGGCCTCACCAGAAGAAGATGAAAGTTTTGGAATGGCCCATCCAGAGCCCAGACCTGAATCTGATCGAAAATCTGTGGGGTGATCTGAAGAGGGCTGTGCACAGGAGATGCCCTCGCAATCTGACAGATTCGAAACGTTCTGAAATGATTTATCTTTGTCTCATTATTTTACATCACAGAAACCATTTTAACAGGGGTGTGTAGACTTTTTATTCCCACTGTACATTACAGTGCCTGTACAAACTGACCTGCTGCAGTATGTGTACTGCGGCAGGTTGGTACGTGGGTATACACTGCAAATAAGGGCTCTTTGTGGTATGTTAAGCATCATTAAAGGGTGATCCCAATTCTACACCAAAAAATTAAAGATGAATCCCAGCTCCTGCTGCACTTATCTGCTGTGACAGGAATCATCTGCCAGTGGATCAATCCTTACACCTTTAAAAACTCCATCATACTCTGCACTCCGTTAGCTTCAGGGGAGATATTAGGGGTCTAAAAGACCCCTGCTGTCTCCATAAAGAGAACCTGTCACAATAAATATGTTATCACACACGGGGTTATTGGTCCCCTATGTGATAGCAATAAAGTTAAAGCAATATTTAACCCAAAATCAAAAATGTGACATATTGCAGATTATTAATCATTTGTAGTGGCCGCATTCATTTTCTTAGAACTAATCTTCACACCTAAAAAGGTTATTTTAACATTTGCAAAAAAAAAAGAAGAAAAAAAAAACAGTTCTGACAGCAAACAGGTTAAGGGCCGGTTCACACTATATAGAAAAACACAGTCCAGATGCGTTTCCGTATGTGCGTTTTTCACACATTCCAGGCATTTTTTGATGCATTCCAGTTCATTTTTTCCCCCTCACTTTTTCTTCAATTTAAATAGGGACATGTGCATTCCAGTGTGTTTTTCCATGTTCCAGCACAGTTCTGTGCAGAAAAAATTGCAGCCCATTTTACTTTTTTTTTTCTGCAAGCACTGATGTGAACTATGACATGGACGACCATATAACCTACTTTCTGTGCATTATGGATGGAGAAAAAAGCAACTGAAAGGCATGTAGTGTAAAAGCCCTAAGAGAAGCTGAATGGGCATTTTTTAAAGTAAATTTTAAGAGAGATGGCTAAATACACACATATGTGATCTTTTATATATGCAAAACAATTTGTCATTTCCATCATCCTGCATAGCCAGGTAAGTGACACATGGATTTCCTGGTTCAGCAGTTGTGTGTATCATCAGGCTGGTGGTGGAGAGGAACCAAGGAGCAGTGACTGAATCTCACTGTGTTATTTTAAAAAGGTGCAAAAATCGCCAGAGGTACACCAGTTTACATATATGTAGTCCAACTGTGTATTTAAAGGGCCTAAAATTTGAATTAAAAAGTGAAGGCTTTAAAACTTGAGGAGTAAAAACGAGGGAAATTTTAGATTCTGAGGCATATAACCAAAACAAGGGAAATTTTAGATTCAGAGGCAAAACGAGGGGAATTTAAAGTTCTGAGGCATATAAACAAAACAAGGGAAATTTCAAAATCTGAGGCAAAAACGAGGGAAATTTAAAGTTCTGAGGCATATAACCAAAACTAGGGAAATTTAAAGTTCTAAGGCAAAACAAGGGAAATGTAAAGTTCTGGTGCAAAACGAGGGAAATTTAAAGTTCTGAGGCAAAACAAGGGACATTTTAAATTCTGAGGCAAAACAAGGGAAATTTTAGATTCTGAGGCAAAACAATGGAAATTTTAAATTCTGAGGCAAAATGAGGGAAATTTTACATTTTGAGGCAAAACAATGGAATTTTAAAGTTCTGAGGCATATTACCAAAGCAAAGGAAATTTTAAATTCTATGCAGAACTGCACCTGATTTTGCACTCTCCAGCTTTGGTAAATAAACCCCTGTGTTTTTCCTTCTGTCGTTTTATTAGGGGCTTGTTTTTTTTTTTAAAGGGCGATGACAATGCACCCCACCCCCCCAGGATCTTTGATTTCCTCCATGTTGTCCAGGTAGATCTCAACCTCTGAAGGATTGCCTACCCCTGATGTATACCATAAAACATTCTAGCAGCAGGGTTGGAGGAAATGGCACTGAGCCTTAAAATGTACAATTGTGACAACTCTTCTGTTCTTCTGGCCTTCTCTGGACCAACGTGGACCTTTTCTGAAAGCACCAGAGGATAGGGTAAAGCAAAGTATCTGAGCAGTTTTTCTTCCACAGTCGGAGGAGCAGCCTGGTGAACTCATTATTTCCTATACATCAGTGAGAAAATGAAGGTGTTTTGGTGTGTGGGATTCAAATCAATGAAGTGGCCCACAATCCCATACTCAAGTACTATAGTGATTTCCACTGGCTTGATTCATTATGCACAAAAACACAAAGCAGCTTTGCTCCCGCAGAGGGGGTTATGCTTTGCTCCCGCAGAGGGGGTTATGAAATTGTATATCTGGGTGCAAAAAGAAAAAAACAATTCAGCACATCTGTGCAACACACAAATATTTTCCCTTGTTAGTCTATTCAAAAATGCTGCAAGTAAAAGATCATATAAAATATAAACATCTTTTAAAATATCTGGTCAGAAATCCAGTGAGCTTTTAACTTCCTATATTTAGCTGACAACACTGCCTCTGCTTCATTGAAATCCCAAGCAGCGTTGTCAACCAGTGAGGTGAGACAGTACTCCTTGGGATTTCAGTGTAGCATAGGCATTACAAGAAGTTAAGGCCTGAATTTCTGGCAGCATTAACAGGCATTCTTCTAACATTATTTACAGCATTTTAAAAGAAAAAAAAAGTCATGGGGGAAAATTTCATGTACTACAGAGATAAAGTGCATATTTTTGGTTTTCCCAGAAACACAATGTAAAGGGAAATCCTGTGTGCCCTGAACTCATTTTGGGTTATTTTAACATTGGGGAAGGGGGTGGGTACTTGCCCATGCAGGCAAAGTAAAGAGGTCACCTAACACCACTCCTCCCCAGAAGGCACATGCTCTTTCCTCATGCCTGTGCCATATTTGTCCACCTCCAAGCATGTCGTACCTCACACAGCACTATGGACTCCTTCCCTTTCCCCATTTGACAGTGTCAGGTATTTTACTGCTCTCCCAGCAGCAAACTAAAGTATAATGGGGGTTAGGAAATGCAAATAGAGAACAGCTGCTGTAAAACCCCCCCAAAAACCACCTTTTGACACAGTGTTTATAAACATTGTTCAGACACAGGACAGAGTGATACAAAGTGCTATTTTTGTATTTACTCTATTTCATTTATCTGCTGATCAAAGGGATGTGCTTTGATCTGCATGCTGCACACTGCTACAGCTGTGTAGTGTGACTTGGTTGCATATTCTATGGGCCAAAATCATGCTGGATTTGCACCAAAGTAGTACAGGAATGTTTTCCAAAATTGCGCCCTGCTGACTTGCATTGATGTGAACGGGCACCACCATTGTCATGCAATTCTGTGCTGTGTTTATTTCTAACAAATTAATATTTATTATTTGTTTTGTTAGTTACATTATTTAAAAAAAAAAAAAACTACAAAATTCAAAAAAGTCTTTATTTCATTACTAAAACAATTTGCAATACTTTGTACCAGAATCAGAATTTTAGTGTAATTTTGAACAGGACTAATTATAAAATAACATTTTACTATCACCCACAGTAGCTTTAATATTCTCTAACCCTGAACAAAGTAGGAAAAAGTACATTTTTTTTATTTTGATACATTTTCAGTCTACGGACTGAATAAAAAAGAAAATCACGTTTGCAAGACAATATCACTAAAGGAAAGCTTTATTAGTCCTAAAAAAAGATATACAGCAAGTATGACTTTTGTATCTCAAGTAATGACAACGTTCTTGCTGAATAAATAGGTGTATAACAGAAATGTAAAGTTTGCTCTGGTCTATAGGAGGTGTGTAGCTGTGGGGCTTGAAGTTGTTGAAAAAAGAAAATTAGTATTTTTTAATTAACTATATGGGCCCTGCATGGAGGAACACAGCGTCCATCTGTGCTTTTTCCACATCTCTTTTAAATCCAGGCTGGTATCAGCATAACACCATTTTTAGGCAAAAAAAAAAACAAAAAACTTTTCTTTGAAATTTTCTTCTGACCATACGATGGATGTATAAACTGATTTAAAAGGACAAGTTCACCTTTTGACCAAATATAATAAATGCACATTTTTTGCACGTAAAAGAATGTGTATTTATTATTTTTGGATGCAGGAGCATGTAAAGCATTGCACCATCGATCAAGAAATCACTGGTCCCATGCAGGTCTCCTGCAGACCTGTCAGTAGATCTGCTTACCTGTAGAGGCTTCGGCTACAGCATTGTGAACATTTTACATGTTCCACCCTAAAAATGGGTGGAACATGTTCCCAAAAGGTAAACTTGTTCTTTAGAAGGTTTCAGTTTTATTTTTTTAATCAGTTTTCGTGATGGATCTAAGCCAAGGTAAAACGGAAATACGTTTGTTTACATTCATCTGCCCATAAATATACATTATGGTTCAGTCTGGATCTGTTTGAAAAACTGACAAACTGATCCAGTCTGAACACTCATCTCTAAGGCCCCTTTCACATAAGCGGACCGTTTGTCCATTTTTCATCCATCCATTGACGGGGTGAAAAATGGACATCAATGCACCTCTATCAAAAAACAGATGATCACCCATTTACATCCACATCCATTAACATCTGCTTTTTGAAATGGATCAAAGCCCTATTTTTGTTCTGTTAAACAACAGAATGGATGGAAAACAGATGTAAAAAGGACAAACGATTCATTTTTGATTGGTAGTGGATGGTAAAAACAACTGATGTAAAAACTGATGAAAAATTGGGACATCATCTTTTGTTTTTTCAAAGAAAAAAATGGATGCAGTTTACATCAGTTTGCACACCCATCTTCATTTCAGTTTATATCATTCTACATCCGCTCTACTGGATCTCGACGTTGGCTGTTCGGTTTTAAAAAAAAAAAAAAAAGCATTCTTGAATGGACATGGATGTAGGTGGATGTAAGTTCTGTTATTAAACCTGCATTTAAAAAATGCATGACTCCTTTTACATCAGTTTAATACATAAGTCTTTGGTTCAGTTTATACCAGTATACATCCATTTTTTTAGTTGCTGAAGAAAAAAAAAAACCTCATAGCTGGAAAAAAAAAAAATATAAACAAAAAATATATTTCTTTCCTAAAAATGGCCGTAAAGGACACAAATCTTTTTTTTTTCTCCCGACAGACATCTGTTGTTTACATTTGTGTGAGCATAGACATACATTGTGGTTCAGTTTGGATCTGTCTGAAAAACTAATGGATGCAGACTGAACGCCCATGTGAAAGGGTCGTAACACTTAGCCCAGGGGGATCTGTGGGATGCGAGTTTTGGGAAAGGCTGCCTTCTTACTAAATGCAGTAGTTGCAAAGACATTTTTCTGGCAGTTACATGAAATAAACGACAGGCTGCATAGTTAAATATAAAGGCAATTTTTAATAACATTTTTTTTTCACAAAAATGGCTTGTAAAACAAGTACTGTATATTTACATGTTCAAGAAAACAGCAGCGCTCCTTTTAGGCAGAAGTATTCTGTTTGGGAGAAGTAAAGAAAGGGTTATGAATAACAAAGTCTGCACTAATTGCAGTTGCAGAAAGTTTCCAATTGCCCTGTGGCACAGCCATGTAGACTGTTACTGTGTCCTTACATAAGTGTACTATGAGGAGTATGAGAACAGCAGACTGGGAAGGTGCCAGGAAGGTCAGCTGCCTTAGACGTCTGGTAAAAAAAGCCCAAACTGGATATCCTGTTTGAAGACTGATATTCTCTTATGTCTATAATCACGCAATAAAATCTGACTGTTGTTCACTGGAAGACTATGGGGCAAAGGCAAACATTACAGTCTACATTTAAAAATGTACTCCAAGAAAGTGGCTAACAGAGTAGGTAAAAAAAAGGATAAATATTTTATCATTATGAAATATAATAATAATAGTTACATATTTATCTGCCAAGGGATTAGAAATGATGAGCAGTCAATTGTTTGGTCCATGTAGCCCTACCTGGAACCACAGCCAGATCCACAAATTTACCTGCAGCAGCAAAGATTGGTCAAGAACAGCCCAGCCTACTGATTGCATACTGAAGAAATAACAGAATACAGAGGAGGTTATCCCCCTCTTCACTTTGATTTCTCCTCCTCTCAGCATGCTCACTGTCAGTACATGTATACAAGAACCCAATTAGATTCTAATGCAGGCTTCCATTTTGCCAAGTGCCTTCTACCCTGGTTATGAGTACTGACCTGCCCCCCTCCCTTCCTGGCACAGCCAACCTGACAACAGCTTTGAAAGAGACAGTTGATTTAGCTCCCGGTCACATCAGATGCGATTTGCATGCCAGGTAACTTGCAAATTGAAGACCAAGTTGCACCTCATCGTCCGCTATTAAAGCGGTCATATCGGTGCGGTCGGAGTCGCACCGATTTCTAAAGTAGTGCATGCACTACTTTTTGTGCGATTTGCATAGATATTTGTGTCAGATTTCTTGCAAATTGCATGGAAATCGGCAAGTTACCCAATTTTGAAATCGTGCGATTTCACTGTAAGTCACACGATTTAAAAATCGGCTTTGATGTGACCGGGGGCTTACAGCTGCAGCTTGTCTTTGCTGCGAACACTTTTTAAAGACAAGGAACGGCCACAGGAATGCAGAGGAAGGGGTGACGTGTCAGCCCCTCTTTCTTTCTTGCCTTTGCTTGTATAGGGAAAGTGTTCAGTCAAGATAAAGTTGCATTTGTGAATCAACTGTCTTCTGTAAAACTGCTGTTGTCAGATCGGCCAAGGCAGCAGGATTGGGCTGGGGTAAGTCAGTGCTCATAAACAGGGTTAGACAGCACTTAGAAACATGGGGCAAAGTATTACATTTACCTGTCCCTTAGGGTACAGAACTGTAATATAAAAATTATAATGATAGAACCTCTTTGTGTTTAATAATTGTCCGGAATGAAACCTTATAAAAGAGTAAAACACTAGAGACCAATCCATGAAAGTCATCCCACACACTGTAATTTTAAGTCACGTTGATAGACTATAGAAGCCTTTCTCAACAAGGGTTCTGTGAAACCATAGGGTTCCTTTAAAGATTGCTAAGGGTTCCTTGAACAATAAACAGTGGTGGATAGATTTCTCATCTGACAGTGTCTGCATAGTTCCACAACTGATTCTTTTTACTGAACACAATGTAAAAGAGCATTCTTTCCCAATGACCACTAATGTACAAGGGCACTTCTCATACTGGTCCTCCAATGTAAAGGGAAACTTTTCTTCTCGGATCACTTTTCTTCAAAAGGAGCACTATTGTACCAAATTCCTTTGTAAGATGAACACTATTCCACTAATTACCAATGAAAAGAGAGGTTTTCCACTGACCACCAATATAAATGCCCACTACATTTTTTATCGTCTGCATTTTTCTGCCTAATATGTCATAGAATTATTACTGAAATAAGGTTTTAATTTTAAGTTAAAATATGATCCACTCTGAGTGTCAAATTCTTTCATTATTATGTTATTATCATCATATATACAACTAATAAAGCATAAACTGTACATATAATACATTTAGGTAGGTGTTCCCTGAGACCTGTAGAATATTTCACAGGTCCAACCATGGTAAAAAGATTTTGAAAAGCTAGACTATACTATAAACCAAAGCTCCACGGGTTCATCCATGGTAAAGATTTTGAAAAGCTAGACTATACTATAAACCAAAGCTCCACAGGTCCAACCATGGTAAAATGATTGTGAAATGCTAGACTATACTATAAACCAAAGCTCCACAGGTCCAACCATGGTAAAATGATTGTGAAATGCTAGACTATACTATAAACCAAAGCTCCACAGGTCCAACCATGGTAAAATGATTGTGAAATGCTAGACTATACTATAAACCAAAGCTCCACAGGTCCATCCATGGTAAAAAGATTGTGAAATGATAGACTATACTATAAACCAAAGTGCCACAGGTCCAACCATGGTAAAAAGATTGTGAAATGCTAGACTATACTATAAACCAAAGCTCCACAGGTCCAACCATGGTAAAAAGATTGTGAAATGATAGACTATACTATAAACCAAAGTGCCACAGGTCCATCCATGGTAAAAAGATTGTGAAATGCTAGACTATACTATAAACCAAAGCTCCACAGGTTCAACCATGGTAAAATGATTTTGAAAAGCTAGACTATACTATAAACCAAAGCTCCACAGGTTCAACCATGGTAAAATGATTTTGAAAAGCTAGACTATACTATAAACCAAAGCTCCACAGGTTCAACCACGGTAAAATGATTGTGAAATGCTAGACTATACTATAAACCAAATGCCACAGGTCCAACCATGGTAAAATGATGGTGAAATGATAGACTATACTATAAACCAAAGTGCCACAGGTCCAACCATGGTAAAAAGATTGTGAAATGCTAGACTATACTATAAACCAAAGCTCCACAGGTTCAACCATGGTAAAATGATTTTGAAAAGCTAGACTATACTATAAACCAAAGCTCCACGGGTTCATCCATGGTAAAGATTTTGAAAAGCTAGACTATACTATAAACCAAAGCTCCACAGGTCCAACCATGGTAAAATGATTGTGAAATGCTAGACTATACTATAAACCAAAGCTCCACAGGTCCAACCATGGTAAAATGATTGTGAAATGCTAGACTATACTATAAACCAAAGCTCCACAGGTCCAACCATGGTAAAAAGATTGTGAAATGCTAGACTATACTATAAACCAAAGCTCCACAGGTCCAACCATGGTAAAAAGATTGTGAAATGATAGACTATACTATAAACCAAAGTGCCACAGGTCCAACCATGGTAAAAAGATTGTGAAATGCTAGACTATACTATAAACCAAAGCTCCACAGGTTCAACCATGGTAAAATGATTTTGAAAAGCTAGACTATACTATAAACCAAAGCTCCACAGGTTCAACCATGGTAAAATGATTGTGAAATGCTAGACTATACTATAAACCAAAGCTCCACAGGTTCAACCATGGTAAAATGATTTTGAAAAGCTAGACTATACTATAAACCAAAGCTCCACAGGTTCAACCACGGTAAAATGATTGTGAAATGCTAGACTATACTATAAACCAAACGCCACAGGTCCAACCATGGTAAAATGATGGTGAAATGCTAGACTATACTATAAACCAAAGCTCCACAGGTCCATCCATGGTAAAAAGATTGTGAAATGATAGACTATACTATAAACCAAAGTGCCACAGGTCCAACCATGGTAAAAAGATTGTGAAATGCTAGACTATACTATAAACCAAAGCTCCACAGGTTCAACCATGGTAAAATGATTGTGAAATGCTAGACTATACTATAAACCAAAGCTCCACAGGTTCAACCATGGTAAAATGATTTTGAAAAGCTAGACTATACTATAAACCAAAGCTCCACAGGTTCAACCATGGTAAAATGATTGTGAAATGCTAGACTATACTATAAACCAAAGCTCCACAGGTTCAACCATGGTAAAATGATTTTGAAAAGCTAGACTATACTATAAACCAAAGCTCCACAGGTTCAACCACGGTAAAATGATTGTGAAATGCTAGACTATACTATAAACCAAACGCCACAGGTCCAACCATGGTAAAATGATGGTGAAATGCTAGACTATACTATAAACCAAAGTGCCACAGGTCCAACCATGGTAAAAAGATTGTGAAATGCTAGACTATACTATAAACCAAAGCTCCACAGGTTCAACCACGGTAAAATGATTGTGAAATGCTAGACTATACTATAAACCAAAGCTCCACAGGTTCAACCATGGTAAAATGATTTTGAAAAGCTAGACTATACTATAAACCAAAGCTCCACACACCAATTGCTGTGTATGGATATATTATTGCTTGCTATTGCTGTAGATCACCAGATCCGAACCATAGTGGAATTCCAACTTATTCCATGTTGTTTTTCAACAATGTAAATGTAGCAAAACTACCACAACATCATTATACATAACATATTTTTAAACTACATGAAATGCCAATGCTGCATTTGTTATGTTGTCTGCAGCCTTGGATTAGCAACCGTCTTTACCTTCACTCCCCACAGCAGGATTACAGATTCTAAACCCATATAATATATATTACATGCTTTGAGGGAGATCTCAGGTCTTACAAAAAATAATGGCAGAATGTCAGTTTCATCAATGCCATTCTGTGCAGAACCTACTAATCTATCAATACAGAAGAAATGTAAGCAAAAGGAGGTTGGTTGTCTCAGAACAAATAAAGTTGGTTATAGATTAGCAAATTCCATAAATTTGTCTGCATACATAGAGGGGTAGATGTCTCCCTGGATTGACAATTGGAAAATATTTGCAAGCAAAAAAGTCCTTCCATTGGTGTTCATTATGGTCTCTGATGGCAAGCCTAAATCACCCTAATCCTCAGCCAAACCTTGCATTAAGCCATTAAATAAAATGCAGACACAAAGAAAAATCATGAATATGTGACTAAAGGCACACTAATTAAATGCGTATTGAGTTTTTAGTGCATTTTCAATGTGTTACCAATGATTATAATGTAACGTGTGTTTCCCAAATACTAAACAAAAGGCGCAGCAAGCTGGATTTTTAAAAAATGGGGGGGGGGGGGAGCGTTTTCCCTGCAGTATTGGGGTGCCTTGAACACTTGTGTTTTAGCAAAGTTACAACATGATGATGTAACTGAGCCCTTTTACTTTGCAAGCAATAGGCTCCTTTTCACATTTACCAGCTAACCTTTGCCAGTTTTGCGTTTTGTGCACACGTTTAATAATTTTAGGTCTGTAGAATGCACAAACCTCCCAAACATCATATATTTTCTTATAAAAAAAAATAGATAGAAATTGGAACTACCACTACTTTGTTTTCTATCACATATTACTGTGGTTTCGGAAACTCAAAATTTCAGTAAAAAATGCACTGAAGTTAATTTTGGGGAACACAAAACGCAATAAATTATCCATTTTGTGATAAAATATAAAAGATGAGGTTGCACCAAGTAAATAGATACCCAACATGTCAAACCCTGAATTTGCGTGTGCCCCTGAAAATAGTGACAAACGTCAGTACCCTATATCTATAAAAAAAAACCTGTAAGTCATCAGTTTAGCGTTACGGAGGGGTCTGGTGCTAGAAATATTACTTTCACTCTGGAGTGTGCGGCAATATGTAACATGTGTATCATTTGCATATGTAGACGCACCCGACACATGTGTTTCCATTAAGTGTGGGGGTGGGCCTCAATTTTTTTGGGAGGGGATTTTATGTGCTTGGGTGTAACTTTAATTATTTACAATTTTAAAAAAATGCTTTTTTACTTAACTTTTGTTTCCCCCATCACAGTCTCCTATGTGATGATTTTTTGGTGACAGGTTTTCTTTAATGAGACATTTGGGGTGTAAAAGACAAGAGGCGAGGTGCAAGTAATCTAGCGCCTACTGAGGTGCCAGACTGCTTGCTTCTGACAGCCAGAGGTTGGCTGAGTGTGTGTAGACCCCTTGCTGTCAGGTCCATACAACATACGGACCTGGCAATGATAGGGTTAAAGCAGACCTTCCCCCTTTCGAAAAAAAAAAAAAAAATCACATCAGCATACAACTCTGTACTGTTGTGAAACCATCTTCAACTCATTGATCATTTTTTGCTTTTACTTACAATGACTGTTTTTCCACTTCCTGGCTAAGTGAGGCACTGGTGATATAACTAGGGCCTCACTGAAGCATTCTGGGAAGTTCTTGTGACATGATCCAAGTGGAAGACCCAGATTTCTAGGCAGAGATCCAGGAAGTAAAAGGGAGATGGATTCATCTAACCCTTAATAAAAATGGCCATCATGAGAAGAATGAAGGCATGCAAAGAATAAAGAAGCCTGCAATTATCTGTAAGCATTTCTTAGTAGATTGCCATTACTAAACATTTCTAAAAGTGCCTTTGTTGTAATTATTAGGATTAAGGTGAAGTTCCTCTTTAAGAGGTTAATACCTGCAGATTAGCAGTTAAATAAATGAAGACTTCATCTGTAATATGTACATGAGATTCATTCTCTGTCTCCCCTTCCCTCAGAACCTACTATAATATGCATTCATTAATTCTTAGTAAGCTAAGCATTCAATTTCCACTGACAGCTATTGATGGTATGGCAATATTCCTTGCTTTGTATTCATACCTGATCCACAAACAACAAACACAAACAGTGCCAGAAGCCAAGGTCCTACAGGGTATTTTTCTTCTTGCGGCCTCTAAAATGCAGAAAAAAACAGTTTAGGTAGTACCCCTTTGATGTTTGCTTTGTGTGTTAAAAGTACATAAATACGAATATGTTTATATGTCTAGAATGCCGAGAACATCAAACACGTGTCAGTTCTAAACAAAAAGAGACAGTACAAAGATTACAAGATAAATGCACGAGCCCGTGTTTCCACCGCATGAGTTGTCGTGTATTTGTCTGCACATTCGGTACAGGAAAATGGCTTGGACAGGAGAAAAAATATTGTTTTTAGTCTACCCAACCCGCTGGAAAAAAAAATGCAGCATTTTTGTTAATCTGACCTGTATTTTGCCAAATGAATAAGTCTTTCAAAATCAGAATGGAACACGTCTGAAAAGGCATGTCAACATATTGTACATTAACATCTTCTATATTAGTGGTCTCCAAACTGAGGGCCAAATGTGGCCCTTTGCTTGCACTTAGGAGCACTATTCCATCAAAGGACATCAATGATGGGGCACTCCTACTCTCACTGATATCAGCAATGGGGCACTCTTCCTCTCACTGATATCAGCAATGGGGCACTCTTCCTCTCACTGATATCAGCAATGGGGCACTCTTCCTCTCACTGATATCAGCAATGGGGCACTCTTCCTCTCACTGATATCAGCAATGGGGCACTCTTCCTCTCACTGATATCAGCAATGGGGCACTCTTCCTCTCACTGATATCAGCAATGGGGCACTCTTCCTCTCACTGATATCAGCAATGGGGCACTCTTCCTCTCACTGATATCAGCAATGGGGCACTCTTCCTCTCACTGATATCAGCAATGGGACACTATTCCTCTCACTGATATCAGCAATGGGGCACTCTTCCTCTCACTGATATCAGCAATGGGGCACTCTTCCTCTCACTGATATCAGCAATGGGGCACTCTTCCTCTCACTGATATCAGCAATGGGGCACTCTTCCTCTCACTGATATCAGCAATGGGGCACTATTCCTCTCACTGATATCAGCAATGGGGCACTATTCCTCTCACTGATATCAGCAATGGGACACTATTCCTCTCACTGATATCAGCAATGGGGCACTATTCCTCTCACTGATATCAGCAATGGGACACTATTCCTCTCACTGATATCAGCAATGGGGCACTATTCCTCTCATTGATTTCAGCAATGGGGCACTCTTCCTCCCATTAAAACCAATGATGGGACACTGATCGGGGCATTTTCTACTCTCCCCAGCCACAGCCCAGCCCCCCTAAAGCCTAAAGAACACTAAACTGGCCCTTTTCTTTGAAAGTTTGGAGCCCCCTGTTCTATATGAACAAACTCTGCCAAAAAGCAGTCAAAGCCTTTCTAGTTAGATGAATTCTTCTTTTACATAGCACACTGTTAAATCTTTTAAAGGATAATGCTGCCCAAAGTAGAGAAGGGTCAAAACACGGTCAGGCTTTCGCTGCTGTCTCTCACCCCATAGTGAGATTTACCTTTACTTTTTGTCCAAAGCTGGCTACTATAAGGACCTTCCAGGTCCACCTGTCCATTATTTCTGGTGGCCCCAACTGGACCATCCATTGCTCTCTATGGAGCGGTGGATGTAAACAGCATGTGTCTGTTTACACCCGCCTGCATCCGATTCAATCCGCTAAAAACAGACAGATGGGGGATCTACTCCCCATCCTTCTAGCAGATCAGATCAGATGACAGTCAGAAGTAAAATGCGTTTCCATCTGACCACCCATAGAGGACAGCGGGCTGTGTCTGTGTCCACTGTACATATGAGGAACGGACGTGCACCTGTCATCCACCTGCTTAGTGGGGATCCCCCTTTGAAACATGTCAGCTGAACTTTGAGAGTCTCCCCTCTTGATGTGACTCGCACTGGTCTTGCACTTCTATGTTCCTTTGAGGATCTTATACGCTTGTTTTACTGCTTTGTTTGTGAGTATATATCTAATTTTAATAAAATCACAGTTTACGGAGGAAATGCCCAATTTGGCGCACTTTTTGTTCTACTTTGCAGCACTGGTTATTATTATTATACGGGATTTATATAGTGCCAACAGTTTCCGCAGCACTTTACAAAATATCACAAATAGGAGGACAAATTAAGTATTGTTCTTCTAAGTAATAATCATTTCAGTAATCTTCCATGACAGCCTCAGTATTGCAAGGTTGTCCCTGCCTACCTATTGGGGGGAAAGTTCAAAGGGCTCTTCTCTACCACACCTACTTAGTATTTCTAGGTGTAGAAACAACAAATATCTTACAATTATTAAAAGGTACTGAATGACCTTGGTGCTGTTGTGGGGGATTACCGGATCAACAGTAGGCATTAAAGGTAATTCCTCATTAAACCTCCATTATAGCTAGTCAGCCAAGAGAATTCTTACAAAATAACCAGAGTGCAACATAGTGTATTTATGAAAGGGAGCCAATTAGACAAGAAAACAGGTGATAGAAATAAAGTGGGGGCTCCTAGAGGCAGCCATCTTCAGTGCCCAGCACTGCCATATGTCAAACCGCTCTGATGGGTCCTACTAATGGTGGAGCGGCTGGTCCTGCACCTTCCTCCAGAAGGTCAACCAGGCTGATGTTCTTCAGTCATAGCATACAACCTAACAGAGCCAACATCCTAGGGGTATCATAGTGAGCTTATGGGGTCTCAGCTAGCAATTAAATACATCAAATTCTAGTGGAAAATAACCGTAGTACGATGCTGATGAAAGCTGGAGTGACTTAAGAGTCGGAGTAAGTGAAGAGTTAATGTTTGTATTTTAGTCAGCATTTATTCCAGAAAATGTATTCAGATGTGGGATTACACCCACCTATACTAAGTAGAAAACATCTGAAATGTACATTATGAATTAT
Organism: Staurois parvus; assembly: GCF_062004578.1. NCBI lineage: Eukaryota > Metazoa > Chordata > Amphibia > Anura > Ranidae > Staurois > Staurois parvus. Next base: position 218,357 of record NW_028317813.1, on the reverse strand, counting down.
TGTGGGAAAATACAGTGGATGACTGAGTTTGGTAATTTGATAGGAAAGCTAAAAATACATAAAGAGCTGCTTATTATTGCCTATTCAAGGCACATCTTATAACTACCCAGGTGTAGACACCAAATAATGTGCGAAGTTAATAAGTACCTTCCATTCTGATCCCACTGGAGGAGTTACTGATTGCTTGTGCGTCATGTATTCCAGCTAACACACAGAATTGTTCTAAACATACGAGACATCAATGTGCAGTCAGTAGTGATGGATTTCAAAGCTGGATCTCCTCATATTTAGAAGGATCTACATGACTAAACTATGTATCTACAGCAACGTCGTAAAAATTAATGTTTTACATACAAATTGGGTATGGTTTGAGTAGATTTCAAATTGGTGGAAAACTGGACAAATTCCATGGAATGTTTTGTAGGGAAACTTTGTTTTAGCGGAGCCATCTCAATAAAATGTAGGCCTTAAATACAATTATTCTTACATATTGAAATCCAGTATTAAAAAATGTAAACCTAACATTTCATATTCCTGATATGTGCCTGCTGTACCATGTACTTGTATGAAAAAGTTCTCTTTGTACTGTTTCCATTGTTTGAAATCCCTGGTGTTCCTGTCAGTCCCTCTGCTTTCCCATTAAAAACTGACCACACTAGGCATGAAAGCAAAACCTGGTCAGTTCTCTAGCTGTGCTGGGAAGCCTGTTCTCCTTCCTTGATCAGACTTGTCCTGACACCCCCCCTGCACAGCCATTCATGGGAAAGATCAGTGTGATGCTGTTTCTCCTTCTCTAACTCTTATACAGCTGAGAACACAGGGAGTGTGATCACTTATAAAGCAGAGAAAAGTGCATATATTGTTTTATAGCTATACACAAATGATTTGCCTTTTATTTCTATTTTAACCCCTTGGCGCCAGTGCCTCCCAGCACTTTAAGGGCTTTGTGAGGCTGGGAGGTGTGGCAGGGTTTAGGGTTATGTGACCGCCGTCAATGGCTGTCACAGCGGTCACATGATAAGAAAGCTTTTCCGTGAGGCACCAGTAAATGTGCTGGGAGTGCGCTCGCTCTTGGCAGATATTTGTTTGCACTGGGTACGCAAATCTGGACTCTCGGCGTCAAGGCCCAGCTGCTGAGAGGCCACATGTTTGGGTACCATCGGCATCAAGGAGTTAAACTAAATGGGTAGTTTAACAAGGTGAGGGTTTACAATCACTTTAATGGTGGAAAATGTAGTGCCAGTCTTTGGGATCTGCAAATATTTACTACCTTGCCCTGATCCATAGCTTAGAAGCATAGCTTATGCCCTTTGATGCTTGAGTACGCAGTACCAGTCTTGAGACACATGCTTCTCAAGATGGCTACTAATACAGTCTGTATCACAGGTAATCTACAGCCTCTAATAACCAGAACAGATTCCTCTGTGGTTAAGTTCATATTGCAGTTACTGACATCTTACTGACACATAGGGACAGATTAACTAAAACTGGAGCACTCAGAATCTGGTGCAACTGTGCATGGTAGCCAATCAGCTTCTAACTTCAGCTTGTTCAATTAAAGCGGAGTTCCATCCAAAAGTGGAAGCTTCGCTTTTCTGCCTCCTCCCCCCTTCCGATGCCACCTTTAGCATCCTTTTTTGGGGGGGTACCTGGTTTTGACAGGTACCCTCTCCCACTTCCGACTCAGTTTTCCGTGGCAAATTGAGACAGAAGTCGGCCCCCATCACAGTCCTTTGGGACACTTCCAAGGTCCCAGAGGACTGCGGCCCATTCACAAAGTGCAGCACGCTTTGCGCATGCACAGTAGGCAGGCGGTGGTGCCGGTTTCCCTTAGACAAGATGATGTCGCCAGCACCCAACGGCCAATTGAAGAACACCACTGGTTTTCGGGGGGGGGGGGGGGCTTTGATAATAAAGTCTGGAAGCTGATTGGTGTATGCAGAGCTGCACCTGATTTTGCACTCTCCTGGGGGTTTATGGCTAAAGTCCCTTTTGTTCCTATAGCTACTATGATTTGTGCTTGGATGATGCCCTCAGGACGCCATGGGGGAGATTTACTAAAACTGGAGCACGCAGAATCTGGTGCAGCTCTGCATAGTAGCCAATCAGCTTTTAACTTCAGCTTGTTCAATTAAGCTTTGGAAATACAACCTGGAAGCTGATTGGTTTCTATGCAGAGCTGCACCAGATTTTGCACCATGCAGTTTTAGTAAATAAAAAAAAACCATAATGTAAACAGAGGTTATATGATAAGTCAGATGCACTCATTGGCCGCTGTAGCTTGGATCATAAGGAAAGGAACATGTTTCCAATGCTGCCCATACATGGGTTGACCAATCAACAAGGGCAACAGAACACTGCAATTACCCCCCCTCTAAAGCTGCCCATACATTATGTAATTTTCTGATTCGATTTCCTTTAGGATTTACCTTAGAGACTGTAGGTTCTGCTTAACAAAGCAGTATTACTTTAGGAGAAGCTGCTCATGCCAAAAAGCCACTGGGTGACAGCTCAGGTGGGATACATTGGGTATGGAAAGAAGAGGCAGCACAGTGGCTAAATGGTTAGCAGTTCCGCCTGGCAGTACTAGGGTTGTTGGTTCAAATCCCAACCACAGCATCACCTGCCTGGAGTTTGCATGTTCTCCCTGTGCCTGCATGGGTTTCCTCCAGGTACTCTGGTTTCATCCCACACTCCAAAGATAAGCTGGTAGGTTCATTGGTTCCTGTCTAAATCGGCCCTATTATGTATGAATGTGGCGAGTTAGGGACCATAGATTGTATACTCCTTGAGGGTTAGGGACTGATGTGAAAGTACTATATATATATATATATATATATACAGTTTCAAGAAAAAGTATGTGAACCCCTTGGGATTACGTGGAGTTGTGCATGAATTGGGCATAAAATGTGCTCTGAACGTCATCTAAGTCACAACAATAGAAGAACACAGTCTGCTGAACATAATACTACACAAACATAAGATGTTGCCATGGTTTAATTGCACATAACATGTAAACATTCACAGTGCAGGGAGGAAAAAGTATGTGAAGCCCTAGCTTAATGACTTCTCCCAGAGCTAATTGGAGCCAGGAGTGAGCCAACCTTGACTCCAATCAGTGTGATGATATTGGATGTGTTGCTGACAGCTGTCCTGCCCTTAAAAAACACACACCTGTTTTGGGTTTATTGGTTTCAAGAAGCACTGTCTGATGTGAACCATGCCTCGCAGAAAAGAGCTCTCAGAAGACCTACGATCAAGAATAGTTGACTTGCATGAAGCTGGAAAGGGTTACAAAAGTATCTCCAAAAGCCTTGATGTTCATGTGTCCACGGTAAGACAGACTGTCTACAAATGGAGAAAGTTTAGCACTGTTGCTACTCTCCCTAGGCGTGGTTGTCCTGTAAAAATGACTGCAAGAGCACAGCGCAGAATGCTGCATGAGGTAAAGAAGAATCCCAGAGTGTCAGCTAAAGACCTACAGAAATCTCTGGCACATGCTAACATTTTTGTTGACACATCTACAATAAGGAAAACATTAAACAAGAATGGAGTACATGAGAGGACACCACGGAGGAAGCCATTGCTGTCCAAAAAGAATATTGCAGCATGTTTGAAGTTTGCAAAAGAGCACCTGGATGTTCCACAGCACTACTGGCAAAATATACTGTGGACAGATGAAACGAAGATTGAGTTGTTTGAGAAGAACACACAACACTATGTGTGGAGAAAAAAAGGCACAGCACACCAACATCAAAACCTCATCCCCACTGTAAAACATGGCGGAGGGAGCATCATGGTTTGGGGCTGCTTTGCTGCCTCATGGCCTGGACGGATTGTTGTCATTGAGGGAAAATGAATTCCAGAGTTTAGCAAGACATTCTGCAGGAAAACGTACGACCATCTGTCCGCCAACTGAAGCTCCGCAGAGGATGGGTGATGCAACAGGACAATGACCCAAAGCATACAAGTCATTCAACAAAACAATGGCTGCAACAGCACAGAATACGCCTTCTGGATTGGCCCAGTCAGAGTCCTGACCTCAACCCGATTGAAATGCTGTGGCATGACCTTAAGAGAGCGATTCACACCAGACATCCCAAGAATATTGCTACACTGAAACAGTTTTGTGAAAAAGAGTGGTCCAAAATTACTCCAGATCGTTGTGCAGGTCTGATCTGCAACTACAGGAAACGTTTGGTTGAGGTTATTGCTGCCAAAGGAGGGTCAACCAGTTATTAAGTCCAAAGGTTCACATACTTTTTCCTCCCTGCACTGTGAATGTTTACATGTTATGTGCAGTTAAACCATGGCAACATCTAATGTTTGTGTAGTATTATGTTCAGCAGACTGTGTTCTTCTATTGTTGTGACTTAGATGACGTTCAGAGCACATTTTATGCCCAATTCATGCAAAACTCCACGTAATCCCAAGGGGTTCACATACTTTTTCTTGCAACTGTACACACATACACACACACATATACACATAGCGCTGCGTAAATTGATGGAGCTACATAAGTACCTGAAATAAATAAGAGTGCCAGAACTATAGTAAATTTTCAGCTTCTAAAATCCTTTAAGCTGGCCATACATTATACAATTTTCTCATTCAATTTCCTTTAGATTCACCTTCAACTATGTAGTACAAGGGCCTGCCTAATTGCATATAAATTGAAAGTGTTTAGGTTTGACCTCATATTATATGGTTTTGGTAAATCTAAAAGAGAATTGTATAATGTATGGCCAGCCTAAGTGATTACTGACAACTTGTAGCCTCTGCAATCTCTCTGGTTTTGAGTCACTCTACCTGTGAAAGTGTTGTATGATAAGGATAGTAGAGTTGTTCCATGTTCAGCCTGAGATTGATCAGGACAGTTTTCCACTTAAACAGATTCTTTATAACTCGCGCTCCATTTTTTTTTCTTGCTTAAAAATGCACAGGATCTGCCATAATATTCACCGGTGTAACCCTAGGCTCACACCTAAGCATTTTCCACAGCGTTTTGCAGAAACGCATTACAGTCCATATAACACAGGGGTCCTCAAACTTCTTAAACATGGGGCCAAATCATGGACCTTCACACTGTTGGGGGGTCAGACTATAGTTTGAAAAAAAAATATGAATTCCTATGCACACCGCACATATCGTATTTTATAGTGCAAAAAAATAGGAAAAAACAATACAGTATTTAAAATACACTGTATACTAACGCACTGGACACCCCAATACACTGTAACACACTGGACACCCCAATGTACTGTACACCGTAACACACTGGAAACCCAAATGCACTGTACACTAACGCACTGGACACCCCAATGCACTGTACACCAAAATGCACTGTACACTAACGCACTGGACACTGTAACACACTGGACACCCCAATGCACTGGACACTAACGCACTGGACACCCCAATGCACTGGACACCCCAATGCACTGGACACCAAAATGCACTGTACACTAACGCACTGGACACTGTAACACACTGGACACCCCAATGCACTGGACACTAACGCACTGGACACCCCAATGCACTGGACACTGTAACACACTGGACACCCCAATGCACTGGACACTGTAACACACTGGACACCCCAATGCACTGTACACTGTAACGCACTGGACACCCCAATGCACTGTACACTGTAACGCACTGGACACCCCAATGCACTGTACACTGTAACGCACTGGACACCGCAATGCACTGTACTCTGCAACGCACTGGACACCGCAATGTACTGTACTCCGCAACGCACTTGATACCAAAATGCACTGTACTGTATAACGGACTGGACACCAAAATGCACTGTACACCAATGCAATGGACACCGCAATGCGCTGAACTCTCTAATACACTGAACACCAAATGCACTGTACCTGGTGCACTCTCCTCCTCTCCTGTTGCTCCTCTGGCTGCAGCAGGTGAAATCAGGGACTTCCAGGCTGCTGTTCGCTGGGTCCTTGCAGCCGAGGACCCAGTGAGAGGCCTAGCTATTTGCCGGTCCACTTTTGTTTCCTTTTTTTTTTTTTCTTTTTCTGGCTGGCCCGATGGGCCAGATAAATGGCTTTGGCAGGCCGTACCCGTAGTTTGAAGACCCCTGATTTAACATTATTTCCTATGAGACACGTTCACATCTCAGCATTTTCACCCGGAGCATTTTTTAGAAAGAGCCAGGGAATTTTTTTTATGCAAAAAGTTGTGTTTTTGGTTCTACAGACTTCAATGGAAACACTGCAGAAAAGTATGTAGTGTGCTTTTGCTGCGTTTTTGCCACATTTTTTGATGCGTTTGGAATCTGCCTAGCAACAAGAAAAAAAAAAAAAAACCATATAGAATGCATAAAGAACGTAGGTGCAAAAATGCAAAAAACGCAATGCAGAAACAGGTCAAACGCAAACTGCATAGGTGTGAACCTAGCCTAAAGCAGCACTTGAATCTGCTCTTTGGGAGCAGGTTAAACCATTAAGGTATTCACATGTCTCATTGCATCACATGTTCCAAACTTCAAGGATTAATTCTCAGTGTAAGACAGTGGCAAAGCAAACCATTCCTTTACGACCCATTGACCAGAACCACTGGTATAATGCAAATAAAATGTAATATTAGTCATATAGCACGAATGTCGGCAATTTATTCCAAACTGCATACAGCTGTTTCAGGCTTTTTGGCCTTCATAAGTGCAGTGTGTGAAAACTACGGCTTGTTCAAAAGTAGGGCTTGGGACCTAACTAGCAATAGGCACTAAAGGAAAAAAGCACGACAACCAAATCAATAGTAGTATGGTAGATCATTCTTAGAAGAGAATGTATTTACATTCCTCACTCCATCGCATAACCCAAAAATAAAAAGATTGTTTCTCATTTTCAGACAGTGGGCCCAGCCATGGAAATCCTACCTATACACCCCAAGGGCCAAATGCATGACCAAAACCTTAATGGTTATGACTTACCAACCTTCTATGATCCCCCTTAAGCTGGATATACACACTTCAATTTTCAGGCAATCTCCACTTTCAACTGGCTTTGGATTGAGAAACTACCAAATCAACCTCCTCCCAATAGTCTTCATCAACATCGTGCCAAAGTAAGAATCAAAGAATGGCTCTACTGCTTTAGGTGTTTTTGCCATCAAAAGCCTGAAAACTGCCATGTAAGTGGCCAGTATTAGGCTGCATTCACAGCTAAGCGTTTTGTATATTGCGCAGAATCGCCGCCATTCTGCCCACGTTTTCAAAATGCTCTACCAAAATGGCAAAACACATAACGTTAATTTTAGATGCCATTCATTTGAATGGCACCTAAAAACGCAGTGCGGTTCTGGCGTGATAAATCACACTGCAATCGCGGCAAAAAATAATGCATAAAACTTTACCCAAGTCACCCAAAAAGGATAAGGGGCCTCTTTTGGGCGTCAAGCTTCGTGCGTTGTGGTTTGCCACGATTTATCATGCATCATCGTGGCAGAAACGCACCACGTTTTTAGGTGCCATTCAAACGAATGACATCTAAAATCCGCATTGTGCGTTTTTCCATTTTTGGTAAAGCATTTTGAAATTGTAAGCAAAATCATGGCAATTCTGGATTCAAAATGCCTTGGTATGAATGCAGGCATACATTTGGTTGCGTAGATTTATGGGCGCCTTCAGATCAAGATTGACAAAAACATTTGATAACTTTTTGTGCATTCTGCTGACTGTTATCGTATTATTATCATCATCAGCATTGTCCTCCATCTTTCTCTGTGCAGTACAGTACAACTCCCCATAATATGGAGGAGAGAATGGGGAGGTGTACTCTGGTCATTAAAAGTTAGCTATTTTAACCAAAAACAGTGTTATTTTATCACCACCTCAAGGGCCTCATTTCCTGCTCTCCTCAATAAACACCTATCAGAACCCATTTATCCACAGCCTGTAGCTAGTGTTGTTGTTATATGAAGTGATAATCTTTGCAAATTGACTTTTACATTGATTTTATCTGTAAAATAACCTTCATCTTAGTAAAAGACAACTACTTGCACAGCAGGCTAAATAAAGCATGTTATAAGCCTCGGTGAATTGAGCCCTTGGAGATAGGAGCTATGAAAAGGTGCAGGATCCACAAAACAACAAACAAAATAAAAAGAGAAAAACAATTTCCCCATACAGTGCCTTGACAAAGTATTCATCCCCATACCAAAAACGTAAATGTATTTTATTGGGATTTTATGTGATAGACAAACACAAAGTGGCACATAATTGTAAAGTGGAAAGAAAATGATAAATGGGTTTCAAAATTGTTTACAATGAAATATCTGAAAAGTGTGACGTGCATTTGTATTCTGCCCCCGAGACTTTCTTTCAACAATGATTTTCTTCTTGCTACTCTTCCAAAGACCAGATTTGTGGAGTGCACGACTAATAGTTGTCCTGTGGATAGGTTCTCCCACCTGAGCTGTGGTTCTCTGCAGCTCCTCCAGAGTTATCATGGGCCGCTTGGCTGCTTCTCTGATCAATGCTCTCCTTACCCGGCCTGTCAGTTTAGGTGGTCGGCCATGTCTTGGTAGGTTGCAGGTGTGCCATACTCTTTCCATTTTTGGATGATGGATTGAACAGTGCTCCGTGAGATGTCCAAAGCTTGGGATATTTTTTATAACCTAACCCTGCTTTAAATTTCTCCACAATTTTATCCCTGACCTGTCTGGGGTGTTCCTTGGCCTTCATGATGCTGTTTGTTCACTAATGTTCTCTAAAAAAAAACCTCTGAGGGCTTCACAGAACAGCTGTATTTATACTGAGATTAAATTACACACAGGTGGACTCTATTTACTAATTAGGTGACTGCTGAAGGCAATTGGTTCCACTAGATTTTAGTTAGGGGTATCAGAGTAAAGGGAGCTGAATACAAATGCACGCCACACTTTTCAGACATTTATTTGTAAAAAAAATGTAAAACTATCATTTTCACATAAAATACATTTACGTTTTTGGTTGTAACATGACAAAATGTGGAAAATTTCAGGGGGTATGAATACTTTTTCAAGGCGTTGTACCTCTTGTTCAGGGGACCCCCTGTCAAGGTACCCTTGTGTGTGCTGGTATGGTTTAGGAAGAGAGGGAAAAGGTGCACTCTGCCGTCATTCCCTTTCCTAGCCATACAGGCTGATTGCCAGGATAAGGGTATGGTATGGATTTTGGAGGTATCTCCACGCTTTTTTTTTTTTTTGTTCCATGCTCTTTTTTTTTTGTCTACCAGTTCCTTATCCAGGATGGGGGGGGGGGGGGGTCTGGGGGACTCCGCTTAGTTTTTTTTTTTTATTTTAGGGGCCTATGACCTGGTATAGTTCAGAATGCCATGGGGATTGTAAGGGTCCCCCTTACAATTTCTATCATACCCTTGCTCTTTGGGGGGGGTCAGGGGGACTTTACCCATAACAACTTGATAAGACAATCATTTTCTTTAGCAAGGAACATACATTCCACATTAATAATTCTGCTTCCAAAATTAGTGTGTGCTGTAAACTGCCTCCAGGACCCCTGAGCAGCAGTAAATATTTAGGCTGTCATCAGATTGGCCTCTACATTTTCGACGCAGTGGCAAAAAAAAGATCAACAGAGTATGTGCAGAGCAGGATGACAGTGTATTACTGGATTTTAAACATTATAGACACATATTTTCAGGCCTCTTGCACAGTGGGCGATTTAAAATCACCAGTAGCGTTAGCTGTATAAAGTTGGGTTAAAAAATGCTAGTTTTTCTGCGTTTTTGCATTTGTTTAGCCACGTTAGCATTTTTTTTACTGTTTTTTAGCAAAAAAAACCTTTAATTTTGGCTCAGAAACGCTGGTTTGCTGCTTTTTACCACGTTTACCAGCATTAAAGCTAAACCTCTTGAAATCCACTAGTTCTGAGTTTCTTTTTCTAGAAAACGCCCCTGGCAAAAAAAGCTGCTTAAAGCCTATGTGTGCATGGACACATAGGATAACATGCTGGGGAGTTTACTGACTGTAGAAAAAAAATGCCAGAAGTCAAACACAGCCGCTGTCAAAACACCCAGTGTGCATTACATAGCTACACCTGCAAAAAGGCCCAGCTTGGAGTGATCTAGCAAGATTGAATTTTCTGACTCAAAGTTCCACTTTAAGAGGGCTCCCAAATATTAAGCCCCTCACACAGGTGAATGTGTATGGGGTTATTCATTCACAAACAAAAAAGTAAATAAAACACACCACTGAAAATCTTTTCATTTAAAAAAAAAAAAAAAAAGGAAGGAGTAAAGTCCAACAATGTAGAACCATTGTCAATCACAATGAGCAGCGCCCCAATGACACAAACGATGGTCCACACCAAGATGCTCCTCTCCTGACAGCCTCCTGTAGCAAATGACAGTTCCATGGCATGCAGCTAAAGGTCTACAAACTGGCCGGGAATACTGGCTGACATCATTGACTACATGGTCATGATCATATGTGGTATTGGTGTCACCTAGGATTCCCTGGCTGCTTCATTTACAGTGTTACTAAACCCAGGACCCTGCATCCACTATATCTGGTATAGTACACAGAACATGGAAATACAATTATTTTAGTAACTATAAACTGCTAAATACCTTTTCTCATCACCAGTATATAGCAGTCTTGTAACTTCTATCAGTGTCCTGCTGAGCACTAGTTAAAGTTGGTAAGAGGAGTTTTCATTCTGCTCTAGGAGGATGCAAGACCCCTGACCTCTGTCTGATTGGCCCTGTGCTGATCACATGCACTCGCCCAAGAAAAAAAAAAAAAAAAAAAAAGAACCTACATGGTTGGCCTTAGGTAATACACAGATGAAATAAATCCTACTACATAAATTGTATCTGTCCTTCTGCAGTCTTCTCTTTTCTACATCCAAAAGTACTGAATTTATAAAGCTTGATTGAGAGTAAAAAAAAAACAAAAAACAAAAAAAAATAGAAGAGGGTTGGGAGCTGAAATTACACTCTGCAGAGCTCAATGAGAGTTTTGAGCGCTGATTGGTGGGAAGAGACACCCTCCCCTCCCACCCCTTCCACACAACACACAGGAACAGAACTGAGGCTGGTAATCTGCTGGAGGTTTCTACCGTCCCCAATTGTCTTTTGGTGTCAGGAAAACTTGTCAGAAGCGATTCATGCTGATAGCAGAGGAACAAGGCAGCAGACAGAAATGACACTCCTAATTGAGACAAGCGCACATGTCTGATGTTTACAACCATGGATGTCCTCCCAGAGACATCGCACCCAGCGCTGTCAGTGATTGCTGTGTCCTACGGACACAACTGATTACATGACAAGGTAAAAGACCAATCACAGGTGGCCTTTTACCATGTGATCAGCTGTGTCCAATGACACAGCAGATCACAAAGTAAGTACAGTTACAGCATGAGGAAAGTACTGCCAATAACTGGCGTATGTGACAGAGGAGATCTGCACTGATAATCAGGGCACCGATTATCAGTGCTGCCCTGCAGCGCTGCCAGTCAGTGCCCATCATTGCTGCATATTAATGCAGCACCATCAGTGCCTCCTCATCAATGCCCACCAGTGCCGCTTAATCAGTGCAGCCTATCAGTGCCACCTCATCTTTGCCCATCAATGCAGCCTCATCAACGCACATCAGTGAAGGAGGAAAATTACATGTGAAAAATTTTATAATAAAAATAAAAGAAAACTTTTATAGTGCAAACAAATAAAAACCCCAGTTGCCATTAAATACCACCAAACAAAGCTCTATTTGTGTGAAAAAAATAATTTCATATGGGTACAATGTTGCATGACTGCGCAATTGTCATTCAAATTGCAACAGCACTGAAAACTGAAAATTGTCCTGGGCAGGAAGGGGATGAAAGTGCCCAGTAGGCTAGTGGTTAAAGTGTTACTAAACCCAGGACCTTGAATCCACTATATCTGGTCTCCCACAGTACACACAACATGGAAGTGCAATTATTTTAGTAAATATAAACTGCTTTTCTCATCAGTATTTACAGCAGTCTTGTAACTTCTATCAGTGTTCAGCAGAGCACTGGTTAAAGCTTGTAGGAGGAGTTTTCTTTCTGCTCTAGAAGGACGCAAAACCCCTGACCTCTGTCTGGGCACTGCTGATTGGCCCTGTGCTGATCACATGCACTATCCCAAGAAAAAGGAAAAAAAAACTGCTCTAACAATACACACTACACTGAGCATGTGCAGAATGGCTATGGTTCAGTCTGTCTTATCAGGAGATAAGACATGAACATTTGAACAAGAGGAGGAGCAGAGAAGTCAGGATCAGACAGCCTTTTTACACAATGCAGAGGATTAACCCTTAGGCTCCACAGTGAGTATAACAAGCATGCTTTACTGCATATACAGACTGATTTTACTGTTGTGGGTTTAATAACACTTTAAGCCATTTGATCACCAAGCAGCTGGCATTTTCAGTAAAATGTCAGCAATTGCGGGTTTAAAATGAACCTTCATTCTCTCTGTCCACTTAACACCCTTGCACTCCTCTCACTGCTCCCACAATTGGATACAATCTTTTTTCCTCCCTCCAACACTTTTTGTGGGGGACATCTCCTGGCACTTCTGGGAGTCTTGCCTAGGCAAGAATGAGGTCCTCCTCACCCGCAGCCCCCTGGGAACCCTATGTAACAGCACTGGGTTGCTGTCCTACACAGGCACCTCGTCAGAGGGGCCAGAGGAGCTTTTCTGATTCTTGCAGCCACCACATATCTCATCAGCAAGAACCCAGAAGAGACAGTGGCCCCTGATGACGTAGCTACAGGCAATGGCAGTGTGGGCTTGATGGGCAGATTGCAACAAGACAATGCTGGATCTGCTGCCCTTGCCATTACATTTTTCAAGGCTAAAGTGATACTAAAGCTAAAAAGTTGTTTTTTACCTTAATGCATTCCTTGCATTAAAATGGAGCTCCAATCAAACCTAAAAAAAAGTCAGCAGCTTCAAAAACTGCACGACAACTTCAGCTTCCGATCACCTAGGGACAACTTCAGCTTCCGATCGCAGCGGAAGTGGGAGTGGGTACCTGTGAAAATTGGGTACCTGCTCCCAAAGGTGCCAATTCCTCATGGAAAGTAGGGGGGACCAGTACTTAAAGCAGAACCTCACACTTTATTTCCCTGCTCCCTCCCCTTCCCTGTATGAAGGGGAAGAGATCCAGGACTGTGCATGGCTGAATCTCTTCTCCTCTCTCTTCCTCTTCACACAGCACTCAAGCAGCAGCATTTGGCTCCCGCTGCTGTCAATCAAATGCAGTGAGGAGGAAGTGGGGAGAGGGGCACACATAGCTTGGGAGCGAGCAGACACTGTGTGCCCCCATATCAAATGGCTTGCTATGGGGACACACTAAGAAGAAGAACAGTCAAGATGGCCACCAAGGGACCCGAGAAGAGGAGGATCGGGCCGCTCTGTACAATACCACCAAAACATGTTTGTTTGTTTTTTAATTAAAAACACTTTTTTTTTTACTTTACAAACACTTTAACATCCAGCCGCCACATATATGCATCACTGTCTTGTTTTCAGGCATGCTCCATCAGTGTTCTCAGAACTATGGCCAAGCTGTCAATGTAAGACAGGCTCCTGATGACATCAGCATGGTGTAGCCCATCACAGTACTGCAGCCTCGGGCATCACAGACCATTTAAAGCATCAGCACAGGCTGGTGGAAAGGGGGGGTGATATTTCCTTCAGTATGGATTGCCTTTAAATGATAATGAGAGGTCTGCTTGAAAAATGTCATGCTTTGCTGTTGGTCACAGACACACAAATAAGTAAGAATTTCATATATATATATATATATATATATATATATTTTACAATGCCCAGGTTCCAAATACAGCCTAAATATATCAATTCTATACCAGAATGAGGCACATTTGAGTGCAGAATTGTGGTACTACAAGTCCCAGCATGCCTGATGTGCTGCGGCTTGTCTCATTACACCTGGGGATGGACATGCTGTGTGATCACACACTACCTATGTAATAAGATGTAAAGTGCAGTGTAGTACATGGATCCTGGTTGCTATGGGTGACTGCACACGCTCCTGGCACTGACAGGGTGCAGCCAGGGACAGGATCTCATGCACACTGCAGCCAGCAGACAAAGATGCCCCATGCATACACATGCAGCCAGCACCTCCCAGCCTGGTGATGATGACAGGCGCCCCCTTCTCCTCCTCACCAGGGTCTTGGCCACGTTGCCTCTCTGCGTGATGTTCTTGCTGTGCTTCTCATTAGCCATCCGGATCCTCTGCTTGGCCACCATGGTCGGTCGGAGAGGCTCTCCAGTGCTGGCACACAGTGGATCCCCTGTACACTAGCCAACCACCATGAACCGATCACACAGCCGGCTGTCAAGAGGCGTCATGACGTCATCAGCACCTGTGTCTGCTGTCCCTCCATCCCTCCTTACTACATGCTGGGGGGCTGTACAGGGGGAAGTGACGTGTCCTGGAGGGAGGACTCAGCACTGTCTGCTTGTACAGGGGGCTTCTCATTACACAGCTCCACACCTGTCATGGGAGACCAGGCATCCCCTGCACCCCTCTATATGTGGGGGCTTGTTCTCTGCATTCTACATACACATTTGCAGAACACCCAGGTGGGTGAAGGCAGGCTGCACCATTATTATTATTATATAGTGCCAATATATTGTTAAAAAAGACATTCACCAACAATGAGTTCATAAAACATGTGCATCTCACGTTTTTGAATTGAAGTCTGCAGAGCATTGCAGCCGAAATCAGCGCGTTCCGGTCAGTCAGTGCGTTATACCCAGCCCCAGGTCCGTACAGAGGTACGGCGCTTCTGTTACAGGGCTGGAAGACCTAATGAATGGACCGCAAGTGTGGAGTCACCTCCCTGCGGGTGTGGTCATTTTTTGATTTGGCAATCCCTATCAGGGTTGCCAACTCTCCATAAATTTACAGACAGTTTGTAAATTTCCTCCAATTTACTAAATGTTCGCTATGGACAGTGGCCGCACAGAAAATAATATGGCTGCAGCCCGGCTTGGGCTCGGCCGCACTCGGACGGAGGGGAGCAAGCATACACTGACGTCATGGCGCCACTTGGTGCCTTTTATGAATGAGAAAGGGGGACTTAGAGCCAGGGGACTGAGTGGAAGGGGAGCCAAGCAAAAGCAGGAGGAGAAGATGGAGATGATGGTGAAAGAGTGAACAGGAAGGGGATTGATTGAACCACAGCAGTCTAAAAGGGGGTGCACTGTTAGGGCTCTTTCACACGGGCGTTCTGTATGTCCATTTTTCATCCGTCTGTTTACAAATGAAACACACATGTATTTCTATGGACTAGCGGATGTAAACGGATGGTCATCTATCCATATCCGTTGACATCGTTTTTTTTTGAACGGAACAAAACCCTATTTTTCTTCCATAACAAAAAACAGATGTAAACGGATGGAAAACGGTTGTAAATGGACAAAAAACAGATGTAAACAGACATAAGGTCCGTTTTTGCATTGATAAAGGATGTAAAAAAATGGATGTAAACTGATGAAAAAGGAATGTAAATGGCTGAAAAATGGATGTAAACTGATTACAAACTGATGTGAACTGATGAAAACAGATGTAAACTGATGAAAAACTGATGTGAACTGATGAAAAACTGATGTAAACTGATGAATAACTGATGTGAACTGATTACAAACTGATGTGAACTGATGAAAACTCATGTAAACTGATGAATAACTGATGTGAACTGATGAAAAACTCATGTAAACTGATAAATAACTGATGTGAACTGATATGTTTTTCCATAACAAAAACTGATGCATAACTGACGTAAACTGATGAAAAACTGATGTGAACTGATATGTTTTTCCATAACAAAAAACAGATGTAAACTGATGGAAAATGGATGTAAATGGACAAACTGATATGTTTTTTCTTGGAAAAAAACGTGACTGAAGTAATTGAACTGATGAAAAAAATGGAATGCTGTAGTGGATCTTCTTACTCAGCGGGGGTTCTTTCCGCTGAGCAAGCGGATGATAGCTACATGTCCACTCCGCTGCTGCAGAACAGACACAGAGCTGCTCGCTCTCCTCAATGGGTGGTTGGATGATAACGGACTGCCTGTCTGACGGACAGAAATAGAATTGGATCCCTATCTGTCCCCTTTTGGCAGATCGGGTCGGATCAGATGTCAGTGGGTGTAAATGGACACATGTCCATTTATGCTCCCTCCGCTCCATAGAGAAGAATGGAGATTCCAATCGGGTCCGTCTGAAAAATGGGCAGGTGAACCCGATCGGAATGTCCGTATGAAAGAGCCCTAAGAGAAAGGAATGATGTGGATGAGCCAGTTACAGGGGAAGGAGAGCAGGCACTCGGGCAGGCTGAGTGATCAGATCTGTTATGTTGTATTGGTTGAGAGAGTAGTGGCCAGGGGGTTGCGTAGTACTTTACCATTTTAATTTTTTTATTAAGATTTCAGATAGCATTAGGACAGTACAGAGTAAGGGGTATGTGTAGTACTTTTCTGTTGTAATTAGGACAGTACAGAGTAAGGGGTATGTGTAGTACTTTTCTGTTGTAATTAGGACAGTGCAGAGTAAGGGGTATGTGTAGTACTTTTCTGTTGTAATTAGGACAGTGCAGAGTAAGGGGTATGTGTAGTACTTTTCTGTTGTAATTAGGACAGTACAGAGTAAGGGGTATGTGTAGTACTTTTCTGTTTTAATTAGGACACTGCAGAGTAAGGGGTATGTTTAGTACTTTTCTGTTTTAATTAGGACAGTGCAGAGTAAGGGGTATGTGTAGTACTTTTCTGTTTTAATTAGGACAGTGCAGAGTAAGGGGTATGTGTAGTACTTTTCTGTTTTAATTAGGACAGTGCAGAGTAAGGGGTATGTGTAGTACTTTTCTGTTTTAATTAGGACAGTGCAGAGTAAGGGGTATGTGTAGTACTTTTCTGTTGTAATTAGGACAGTACAGAGTAAGGGGTATGTGTAGTACTTTTCTGTTTTAATTAGGACACTGCAGAGTAAGGGGTATGTTTAGTACTTTTCTGTTTTAATTAGGACAGTGCAGAGTAAGGGGTATGTGTAGTACTTTTCTGTTTTAATTAGGACAGTGCAGAGTAAGGGGTATGTGTAGTACTTTTCTGTTTTAATTAGGACAGTGCAGAGTAAGGGGTATGTGTAGTACTTTTCTGTTTTAATTAGGACAGTGCAGAGTAAGGGGTATGTGTAGTACTTTTCTGTTTTAATTAGGACAGCACAGAGTAAGGGGTATGTGTAGTACTTTTCTGTTTTAATCAGGACAGTACAGAGTAAGGGGTATGTGTAGTACTTTTCTGTTTTAATTAGGACAGTGCAGAGTAAGGGGTATGTGTAGTACTTTTCTGTTTTACTTAGGACAGTGCAGAGTAAGGGGTATGCGTAGTACTTTTCTGTTTTAATTAGGACAGTACAGAGTAAGGGGTATGTGTAGTACTTTTCTGTTTTAATTAGGACAGTGCAGAGTAAGGGGTATGTTTAGTACTTTTCTGTTTTAATTAGGACAGTACAGAGTAAGGGGTATGTGTAGTACTTTTCTGTTTTAATTAGGACAGTACAGAGTAAGGGGTATGTGTAGTACTTTTCTGTTTTAATTAGGACAGTGCAGAGTAAGGGGTATGTGTAGTACTTTTCTGTTTTAATTAGGACAGTGCAGAGTAAGGGGTATGTGTAGTACTTTTATGTTTTACTTAGGACAGTGCAGAGTAAGGGGTATGTGTAGTACTTTTCTGTTGTAATTAGGACAGTACAGAGTAAGGGGTATGTGTAGTACTTTTCTGTTGTAATTAGGACAGTGCAGAGTAAGGGGTATGTGTTTTACTTTTCTGTTTTAATTAGGACAGTGCAGAGTAAGGTTTATGTGTAGTACTTTTCTGTTTTAATTAGGACAGTACAGAGTAAGGGGTATGTGTAGTACTTTTCTGTTTTAATTAGGACAGTGCAGAGTAAGGGGTATGTGTAGTACTTTTCTGTTTTACTTAGGACAGTGCAGAGTAAGGGGTATGCGTAGTACTTTTCTGTTTTAATTAGGACAGTACAGAGTAAGGGGTATGTGTAGTACTTTTCTGTTTTAATTAGGACAGTGCAGAGTAAGGGGTATGTTTAGTACTTTTCTGTTTTAATTAGGACAGTACAGAGTAAGGGGTATGTGTAGTACTTTTCTGTTTTAATTAGGACAGTACAGAGTAAGGGGTATGTGTAGTACTTTTCTGTTTTAATTAGGACAGTGCAGAGTAAGGGGTATGTGTAGTACTTTTCTGTTTTAATTAGGACAGTGCAGAGTAAGGGGTATGTGTAGTACTTTTATGTTTTACTTAGGACAGTGCAGAGTAAGGGGTATGTGTAGTACTTTTCTGTTGTAATTAGGACAGTACAGAGTAAGGGGTATGTGTAGTACTTTTCTGTTGTAATTAGGACAGTGCAGAGTAAGGGGTATGTGTTTTACTTTTCTGTTTTAATTAGGACAGTGCAGAGTAAGGTTTATGTGTAGTACTTTTCTGTTTTAATTAGGACAGTACAGAGTAAGGGGTATGTGTAGTACTTTTGCCAATGTAACTGGTTAATAGTGTGAAAGAGGTAGGGAGAGGATAATGAAGGAGGAGAAATCAGGCAGAATCTCCCACTGGCAAAATGAAACTGATTTTGGCATGATCCTCAATGGAAAAGTAAAGTTTGCCAAGGAGAAAACAAAATCCTCAAACTGGGCTTTTATATAATTAAAGGATTGGACAGTGTGACGTCATTCACCATATTTTCAAGATATCATTGCACTAAAGGTTCAGATACTTAATCAATATGTTTTTTTAAGATATTGAAACGTCATAATACAGCCTAGTTGTCATTTGGTGACATTTAAAACCATTCATGCAGCAATTAATACAATTTTAAGGCTTCACCAAGTTATTTTGAGAACCATAAAATGAATCCAATCTTATGTTCATATTCCTAAGTACTAGTATCTAACAGAAGCATCCATTAACAATCAATTAGAATTCTTCCTTCATAGGTTAGGAGTTGAAGCTAGTCAACTCCTTCCATCTTTCCAGTCCATGGTAACACACTGTAATCAAGCCTGTAGTGTAGGGGTCTCCAAACTTTTTAAACAAAGGGCCAGTTTACTGTCCATAAGTGGTTTGGGGGGCCGGATCATGGTCACTTGGAGTAGAAAATGTCCTGGCATCAGTGAGAGTAAATGATGAACCATCTTTAGTATCAAGTGGAGGAGTATTTGGTGTTAGTAAGAATAGTGCTGCATTATTGGTGTAAGTGGAGGGAATAGTGCCCCATTTTTGGTGTTCGTGGCAAAAATTATCCCCCACTGTAGGTGTCAGAGGGAGAGGGATATTGCTCCAAGGGCTGGATAAAGGCAAGCAAAGGGCCGCATTCGGCCCCAGGGCCACAGTTTGGAGACCACTGCTGTAGTGTTTATAGCGCATTTTTGGCACGTTTACAGCATGTTTGGCAAGAGTAAATCAAATATCAGTGGAGTGGAAGGTGGAAGATCAGTGAGATGGGAAAACAATCACTTGGATGTAATCTGGGTTGCATTTTTAACATGTCAAAATGCTATAGGTGTGTTGGATCACCTTACTGTCAGCTTTAGAAATTGTAGTACTGTGCATTAGCCATACACAGTTTGTGACCAGTGGTATGCCTTGATTCTGTGCAGGAGGGCAATTAAAGAGGAGCTCAATTCCACAATACTTACCTCTCCTTCAATGATCCACATCCTTCATCAGTGCCAGTATCTTTTGCTTAGCTTCCTTCTGGGTACTGGATTGCAATCATCTTCATCGGCAGATGTGGGATGATGTCACTACGCAGGAATACTGTCATCCCGGCACACATGCGTTGTGCCAAAATGTAAACTGAATTGTGCTTGTGCAGCTCAGTGTACATTCCAATATTGTGAACAGGCAAGTAGATTTCTTTTATTGCAATGAGAAAATGCAAGTCTCTGTGCTGCAATGAAGAGCCTGTTTGCTCCTAGTTTAGTTCTGCTTTAAAGCAGTATTAAACCCCAAACCAAAAATATAATATGTTGCAGCTTACCATTCATTAGATGTTTTGTCTGCATTAGTTTTCTTTTTTAGACTATTTCTCCTCTGTTTTTCACCTGGCTAGTAACACACTTCCTGTATTGGAGTGCTCCCACACTGGGAAAAGGAGCATAGGGGGCACCTTTGGACAGCGGCATTGTTAGTTTCGGAGGAGGGGAGTGTTAGATGGGATAGCAGATTAAATACACTAACAAACTGAAGCCAAACTCCAGCTAACACTTTATAATGAGATGCAGCAAACAGTTTTTTTCCTTTTGGGGTTAAGGTGATTTTACATAAATAAAATCTGGTCATTTTAGGCACCCCTGTCAGTGTTAATTGGTCTGTCTCATCCCTGTAACTTGCAAGAGAGCCTTCTGTTGAAAGACGTACTGGCTGGATCACCTGATGAAAATAGAAGAAAGAAAGCTTAAAGCAGACATAAACCCATCAATTTATCAGTTTCAGAAAACAGTTACATTCCCACCATGGGTGTTTTTACCACAAGGCAAACAAGGCATTTGCCTAGGGTGGCATTTTTTAGGGGGGCAGCAGTGCCCCCTGGAAGAAGGGACATATCCAGCATGGGGACCAGATGGGATCTGAGAGGCTGCGGGCTGTTTGATGATGTATGCAGAGAGCCCAACTGTCCTTCCTGGGGATGTCCCGAGCTGTGAAGGTGGTGAGTGTCTTTCTCTCTGACACCGTAGGGGGGGGGGTTGTTAGTGGAAGGCTCTCTTGGGTGGGCAGGATGGAGCAATGGAGCAGGAGTGTTGTTGCTCACTGTCAGGCTGTCTCCGCACGGGGGGGGGGGGGGGGGGGGTGTTGGTTGGTGTCAGGCTCTCTCAGGAGAGGGGGGGGGCCTCCTATTTTTTTGTTGTCTAGGGAAGCACAAAACCTAAATACACCACTGTTTCCCACCATGCTGTGAATACTGACTGTCACATTTGCTTGTGCTCTAAACCAAACTGTCAAACCATCAAATGGCTGGTGTCATACCTGTTCACATACAGTGGAGCAAAAAAGTATTTAGTCAGCCACCAATTGTGCAAGTTCTCCCACTTAAAAAGATGAGAGAGGCCTGTAATTGGCATCATAGGTAGACCTCAACTATGAGAGACAAAATGAGAAAAAAAATCCAGACAATCACATTGGCTGATTTGGAAAGAATTTATTTGCAAATTATAGTGGAAAATAAGTATTTGGTCACCTACAAACAAGCAAGATTTCTGGCTCTCACAGACCTGTACCTTCTTTAAGAGGATCCTCTGTCCTGCACTCATTACCTGTATCAATGGCACCTGTTTAAACTTCTAAAAGACACCTGTCCACAACCTCAAAAAGTCACACTTCAAACTCCACTATGGTGAAGACCAAAGAGCTGTCGA
Source organism: Staurois parvus (assembly GCF_062004578.1). Taxonomy (NCBI): domain Eukaryota; kingdom Metazoa; phylum Chordata; class Amphibia; order Anura; family Ranidae; genus Staurois; species Staurois parvus. The sequence continues at coordinate 196,904 of NW_028317813.1, read as the reverse complement.
AGGACACCAGAAACAAAATTGTAGACCTGCACCAGGCTGGGAAGACTGAATCTGCAATAGGTAAGCAGCTTGGTGTGAACAAATCAACTGTGGGAGCAATAATTAGAAAATGGAAGACATACAAGACCACTGATAATCTCCCTCGATCTGGGGCTCCATGCAAGATCTCACCCTGTGGGGTCAAAATGATCACAAGAACGATGAGCAAAAATCCCAGGGCCACACGGGGGGACCTAGAGAATGACCTGCAGAGAGCTGGGACCAACGTAACAAAGGCTTCCATCAGTAACACACTACGCCGCCAGGGACTCAGATCCTGCAGTGCCAGACGTGTCCCCCTGCTTAAGCCAGTACATGTCCGGGCCCGTCTGAAGTTTGCTAGAGAGCATTTGGATGATCCAGAAGAGGATTGGGAGAATGTCATATGGTCAAATGAAACCAAAATAGAACTGTTTGGTAGAAACACAACTCGTCATGTTTGGAGGAGAGAGATTGCTGAGTTGCATCCAAAGAACACCATACCTACTGTGAAGCATGGGGGTGGCAACATCATGCTTTGGGGCTGTTTTTCCGTAAAGGGACCAGGACGACTGATCCATGTACAGGACAGGATGAATGGGGCCATGTATCGTGAGATTTTGAGTGCAAACCTCCTTCCATCAGCAAGGGCATTGAAGATGAAACGTGGCTGGGTCTTCCAACATGACAATGATCCCAAACATACCGCCCGGGCAACGAAGGAGTGGCTTCGTAAGAAGCATTTCAAGGTCCTGGAGTGGCCTAGCCAGTCTCCAGATCTCAACCCCATAGAAAACCTTTGGAGGAGTTGAAAGTCCGTGTTGCCCAGTTTCAGCCCCAAAACATCACTGCTCTAGAGGAGATCTGCATGGAGGAATGAGCCAACATACCAGCAACAGTGTGTGCCAACCTTGTGAAGACTTACAGGAAACGTTTGACCTCTGTCATTGCCAACAAAGGATATATAACAAAGTATTGAGATGAACTTTTGATATTGACCAAATACTTATTTTCCATCATAATTTGCAAATAAATTCTTTCCAAATCAGCCAATGTGATTGTCTGGATTTTTTTTCTCATTTTGTCTCTCATAGTTGAGGTCTACCTATGATGCCAATTACAGGCCTCTCTCATCTTTTTAAGTGGGAGAACTTGCACAATTGGTGGCTGACTAAATACTTTTTTGCCCCACTGTATGTAGCACCATGTCGGTTGCAGATCCAGCTTCCTTGGCTGAAAAGGATAGGAGGGTTTAGTTCAGCTTTAAAAAAGAAAACTAATGCAGTTGTCACATCTAAGAATTGATAATCTGCAATATAATAAATGTATGCTTTGGTTATAATACCACTTTAAGCTCATTTGTGGAGTTTGGCTTTAAATGCTCTCAGACTCCTATAATACAAGTCAATACCAGTGAACGTGGTGTCTTATGACTATAAAGCCTCATCCAGACGGGCGCTGACACCTGTAGCCTGTGAATGAATGCCTTGATCATGCATCTCTAAGCTTCAGGACAAGGTGCAGCATGCAGGTAGCCTTTAATTCAGCTGTGCAGACACCGTCACTAATCCCACTTTGACAGACGTGAGGGTGAGCAGTCCAGAAGCACACTGTAATCCTGCTTTAATCAGTTAGTGCACAACATGGATTGCTCATTAGGGACCAGTTATCAGTATGCTCATCTAAAGGGATGCTGGGAAGCACGTTCTCCTGTAGCACCATCTTTCTATGCCATCTCCCTTTCTCTTACAACCCAGTAGTACATTTCTTATCCCCGGGTCTTTCGGGGTGGGGGCTGGATGTGGTAGGAGATTTGATGACAGAGAAGCCATTTTGGGGCAATGATATCCAAGTATAAGTCAATACTTGCAAATGGGAAGCAAACTGTTGGTTTCCATAGCAATGGTACTCACTGGAAAGCACTCAATAAATGATAGATATGTGGGCTGCTGTGATTGGAGGGTGCATGTCATCAGGGATGCTGTAATAGGTGGATTGGATTTGTGCTGGTCCTCACTTTGAAACTTGAGGGATTTTTTTTTTAAGTGTCTAGTAACGTGCTGCTGCACATTCATCTGGTATTAGTGCCTGTTAGCAAAACAGAAAGTGTTCGTAAGCTGCTTGCAATGTCAAGGCTAACATTAAACATACTTATCTGCTCTGGGAAAGTTTTGAAAAATGTCATAATACTAGGGTTGAGGTTTCCTATGGGTTCGAGGGGAAATCCTTCAGGTTCGAAAATTGCAGTCTGTGCAGATTCACCTAGGAAAATTCCTTTTCAACTATAATACATTGCATAGCCTTTGCACTATGGCCATTGGGCTTAGAAGGGCCAATAAGGGGGCTTTTGATTAGGCCAGCTCCTTCACTATAAAATGGGGGCACTGGGGAGCAAGATACTGTATTGGAAGCACCTTCCCGGGGAGAGAGCCTGACACAATACTTTCCCACCTTGGAGAGAGCCTGACATTGACCAACAAGACCCTTTCCCACCCCCACCCAAGAAAGCCTCCCACTGACATAAAACCCCCCTTTCCCAGCGAGAGAGAGAAAGACACTCACCTCCACAGCTCTGGACATCTCTGGAAACAAGTGTCAGGCTCTGCATACACCATTAAGCAGCCTGCAGCCTCTCTCACATTCCACTTGCTGCACCCCTGAAAAATGCCACCCTAGGCAAATGCCTTGTTTGCCTTGTGGTAAATACGCCCCGGTTTGGAATCTCTGTTGCAGGGAAATAACAAGCTGCATAGAGAGAGATTAGGGTCAGTTAGCAAACTGTACTTTATCTCTAATTGCCATTTTAGGTTAAAGACATAGTCCACTATGGGGCCATGTTTCATATTTAACCCATATTTAGGATGTGGTACAAAACATATTTGCATTCCCCAACCCACACCTTCAAACCACCCCACTTTCCCCACTTAGCTGAATCAAGGGGTGCTTCTCACTGCAGCTTCATGTATTTTTTTTACCTATAGCGCAGCTGGAATCTGTAAATGGGAAGACTCCAAGTCCCATCTGCCACACACAGAGCCAACACAAGTGACATTACTGCACTTGTAGTCCAATGTTTTCTTCTTCAAGCCCCATAACACAAGGTCCATGGGGTGAGGTTGGGGGCAAACAATGCAGGAAACTGTGTATTGCACCCACAATGCATGGATAAAAGTTGCAAAGCTCTGCAGGTTTCAATTTTATTAAATGTATATATTTTTTGCTATTGTGGGTGCAGTTTTGCAAAGGTAGATTATGCCCTTACATTGTGTTTTCCTTTTTCTTTTTGCCTGCAAGGCTTCACTTTAAGAAATGGGGGGGGGGGGGGGGATTTTGAGCTTTACATCCCTCCCCCATAGATAAAAGTAAAAATTAGGCAGAAACCAGGTCACTATAAAAAAAACTGTCCTGCTGCTGGTCAATTTTACTCTGCTGTATTCTCTGTAGCATCTTCATTCTCGTAGTAAAACCCCAACCTGTGCTCTATGAATTGTGCTGCTGCTGGGAAGTATTACAGTGCCATCTAACACCTGCCTGTTCTCTTTTTCTCTATGATATTTTGGTTAATACTCTCTTATTAAAAATGTCCTGCTGCTGGCCAATTTTACACTGCTGTATCATCTGTGGTCTATTAATTCTTAAAGAGAGCTTGATAGCAGTTGACCAGTAGCCAGGCAATTTTGCATAAGTGAAAAAAGGGACAGCCACAGCAAACTACTGGCCAATTGATGTAATCAGGTCAGTTACAATTTGATGAAAAATCATGTACTGCTGCTAAAGCTACCTTAAAACAGCCTTAGTTACAAAAGGAAATGAATGTGATTGGGATGCTGCCACGATATGTAAGCCAAGCTAACGGTAAAAGAAACAAATCAATTCCGCAGCCAAATATGCTTTCCCAGGGTATGCTGTTGCTGAGGCTTTTCTGTAATACCATGTACAGGCATCTCCTAATACTGTATGTTATGTAAAGGTATGTATTTTCAATCTTGCCCCCAAACCCACATAAAGCTCCCTCTCTCCATTGTACAGTATTTTGTTTTTACTTTTTCTTTTATTGTACAAATGCCTCTTTGCCCAGAAATGGCTATAGTTTCAGCCCTCTTAGGCGTCAAAGGGATTCGCCTCTAGGTTTGGGTTTGCTGAATTTTGAACCCATATGAAATTTTTATCATTTTTTTCACACAAAGCTTTCTTTTGTTGGTATTTACTCGCCGCTGGGTGTTGTATTTTTTTGCACTATAAACAATAAAAGTTAAAAAAAAAAAAAGTTTTTCTTTGTTTCTATTGTAAAATTATGCAAACAATTTTTCTCCTTCACTGATGTGCATTGATGAGGCTGCACTGATAGGCAACACTGATGGGCAATGATAGGCAGCATTGATGGACACTGATGAGGTGGCACGGATAGGCAGCACTAATAGGCTGCACTGATAGGAATTGATGAGGAGGCACTGATGCTGCTGCACTGATATTCAGCAATGATGAGCACTGATAGGCGGCACTGATAAGCACTGATGGGCAGCGCTGACTGGTGGCACTAACTGATAGCACTGACTGATGGGTGCAGCTGCTGGGTGGCACTGCTGGGCAGCACTGATGGGTGGCACTGCTGGGCACTGATGGGTGGCACTTCTAGGCACTGATCCCCAGTGCAGATGCCCTCTGTGACATATGTGGGTTATCGGCAGTACTTTCCTCACGCTGTGACATAAACATCATTTATGTTTTACATAGCTACTGTATACCTGCAAAAGGGGCCAGCATCTAGGATCTTCTAGGACTTAATTTTCTAAGTCCTAGAAGATAAGTTCTAAGTTCCAGTTTAAATAGCTTCAGGAGGTTATAGAAGTTCCTTTTTAGTAGCCTGGATCTGTTCTTGTGCTAAAAACAAATTGTTTGTGAGCCTCATTATTTGATGTTTTTTTTACACAGAAAAAAATAACAAACAGTGAAAAAAAGTCAAAAATAAAAAAAAATTAAAAGTGACAGTTCACAAATAATAAGAAAATACACAAAAACATACGAAACTACGCTACATATAGGAAAACAAACCTCTAAATAAAGAAAAAACTGTTTTTTTTTCAGGCAAGTAAAAATAGGTTTTCCCAACAGAAATTCCTGCTTAGCATATTTAAATTGTTTATATATATATATAAATTTAAATTGAAAATCTCCTAAAGATGTGGTGTTGGATAGTCACAGCACTGGTAGGAATTAGGCTGGCGCTTACAGGTCATTCTAGAGGAACTCCAGCTGTTTGCAGAAAAAATAAAAGTCAGCAGATACAAATACTGCACAGCTTGGTACAGCGGCATCTTAGATGATCTGTGCAGAAGTGGGAGTAGGTGCCAGTCAAAACTAGGTACCCATTCCCTAAAAAATAAAAAAATAATTTTCAATAATGGGGGGGGGGGGGGTGAAGTAAAATAATCGGAACTTCCAGTAGCTAATTAGTAAGAATAGTTTGTTACTACACGAATGGAAAAAATGGTTCTTCATGGTATAGGTGACAAAAGTAGCATGTAGGTATTAATGTAACAAACTCCAAATGTATTCAAGTGATCACAATACTTGTATAACTTACTCTGTAAGTAAGTGATATGTGGTAATGTTCTGTACTGTAGCATCAGTAATATGGTACTAATGATATATCAAAGTTGCAAATTAGAAAATATTGTCCTTATATGTAATTTATAAAGATGTTACAATATATCCAAAACATTTTTTTAGCTTTCCATAAATTCCATTACTTAAATTTTCATAATGTAATTTAAAAAATATTGGTTTTGCAATCATGCTCTGTCAGCCCTCTTCTCAGTTGACTTTGGCCATTCTTGCTGGCCCCATGTGATAGAGCTGACCAATAGGCAAGTACTGAATCTGAGATTTGGGACAAAGTAGAGTGAGTTAAATGCTCCTCTGTACTTAGTAGTACAAGGTCTTTTCTTTCCTTTCCCGGAAATCAAACAGAGCAACAAGCATGTGAAGCAAAGGTGTATGTAAGCAGCTGCAGGGGCCAGCATTAAAGTGAAACTGTTGTTTTGTGCTGCATAATCGAGTGACAGGTTCACTTGAGGGCCCATTCGCAGCTCATTGTACAAGGGTGGAGCGGTAGGTAGGTAACTTTCATGCAGAAGAGACAAAGCACGTCTCTTCTGCATTAAAACTTATGCCTGTTTACCCATTTCATTTTGTATGAGCACTGTGGTACACTGATGTGCATTGCACTCTACTGTACAGTGTGTTACACTGTTAATTTTGATGTCAAATTTTGATTTAGTTTTAGTCATAGTCTTTTGACTGAAATGCCATTTTAGTTTTAGTTGAATTTTAGTCGACTAAAATCTTCAATACATTTTGTGGATGAATGTGTGGAACTGCATAGCATATGATTCAGTATATTAGAGAACAGAGCACTGACTGATCAGGGAAGGGATGTATGATGAGGGGAGAGTGAGTAGATTTAGAAAAATTAGATGGGAGTGTACGGTATACCTTTCGGGGATGGGGAGGTGACCTGAAAGTGGGGATGGAGCATTAAAAAGAGGGTGAGGGAGTGCACAAGGCAGAGTGCATTGTACTTTGGGGATGGAGAGGTGACCTGAAGGTGGGGATGGGGAAGTAAATGGGAGTGAAGGAGTGCACAGGTCAGGGTGCATTATACTTTGGGGATGGGGAGGTGACTTGCAGCTGGGGATGGGGAAGTAAATGGGAGTGATGGTGTGCACAGAGCAGAAAACTGGATGGTATGGGGAGGCTAAGCACTGCTACCTTGCTGGGAGTGGAAACACTTACCATGTCACATCCAGACAGACACAATTCTGACGGAGTTCCTCTTCTGTGGTTTGCATAGCATTGTTCTAGAACTCCCAGACAGAGGGAGCCTGTGTCTTTCAGCCAATACAGCTTGCCGATAGAGTCAGGGGGCTGGGGCTTTTAAAGACAGGTGGAGCTCTGAGGAAATCAGAAGTTTAGGTGGGTACATGTCCTTCCCTCACATTTTCATTATGTTTTCATTTGTTGGTGAAAATTGGAATTGATTTTCGTCACAGTTTTCGTCACTTGACCTAATTCTAATTTTATTTTTGTTTGATGAAAATATTTTAGTCAACGAAATTAACACTGGTGCGTTAAGATGCACCGCACAAAGAGAAGATGTCCTTCATGGCCTTCATTTTGTAGTGCGTTGCCACAAAGCACAAGTGTGAATGGACCCTAAAGAGGAGCCTGTATAGGGGAGTAGTAATGTGGTGGAATGTATGGCTGCATCCAGCTCTAATTATTGCACTGGCAATGGGGTTCCTTAGCATATAACCACTGGGCAGGGGTCATGTTGAGTGAGGTTATAGTTGTTTCTGTAGTGAGCAACAAGTTAAAAGGATAGTCAAAGTATAAAAAAGAGAGAAAAAGTAAGATGTAGGTAGGGAAGGCATTCATAGGGGTATGAAGTGGCGAGGTGGGTCCAGGGAGTGAATCCTTTCCTGCAGGCATTACTGTAGGGGTCATTCATGGGGATGATCCACTTCTAAGGGCTAATAGAGGCTGAACAAATTCTGTAGGGAGGTAGCGTTCTACCCATGGGGTTAAGATCTGCCTAAATTTATGTACAGTGTCCTTAAGAATTACTGCCATTTTCTCATGGATTAAGACCCATGTTACCTTATGCATCACCTGGGTGATTGTAGGGATGGAAGATCACTATGTCTTTGCCATGATTTGCTTTGCCACAGTAGACAAAAAGGTAAGAATGTGGATTTGGGAGTTTGTGCATTCTAATGGTATCAGGTTCAAGAGTGCTTCTTTAGGTAATTTCATATACCCTTGCCCTGTATTGTTTACACTAATTGTTACACACTGGTCCAGAACCTCTTGATCTTCAAACATTTCCATCCTGTATGCTAGAGAGTGTTTAGCGACTGGCATCCACAGAGATAGAAGATGATGGGACCATCTTAAGCGGGGTGGGATCATGTGCCATCACATAAACAGTTCATAGTTGGATTCTATGGCCAATGCGTTAATGTAGCAGTGGGCTATGGTCTGCTTTATTTGTTTCCCATCCTCCTCTTTCATACCATTCCCCAAATTTATCTCCCATTTAGCATAAGCGGGTTGGATGGGTGTTAGGCGGTAACCAAGGCTATGACCAAATCCCTTACAATTTCATACTAAGGTCAATTCCTTCAATAGGTACAGGTAGCATCCTAGCAACTGGCAGATTAATATTTAGAATTATATTCTAAACGGACAGATACAAACTTTAGCATATCTTTGCCAGTCCGGATAAAAGAGACTGCTTAGTTTCTTTTGTAGGTGCTAACCTAGGGATGTAAGGTGTCATGTGACTCATATTAAAATGACCTATCCGAATATGAACTTCATATTAAGGCGCCCAGTTCCTGCTGAAGTTTATGAATTTGTATGAAAAATGACTCATGTTGAATGTACATTTTATGGCACACTCTAGCTCTAATGGCCTAACAGGTCATGATTGACTGAGTTATTGTTTTACAATCGGGCAGAGGAAAGTGGTTTTTCAAAGAAGATCCCCTGGGACCATACCAATTAGTGGTTTACAGCCATGGAGCTCATCCAGCTGTGCTCATCTAGGATAAGTGGCCTTTTGACCTCCGTTCACCCACAGCCTCACATTCCATTCAAAAGGGAGGAGGGAGGACAGGAGAGACAACATGGCCGTGACCTAACAAGATGGCTGTCAGTGTCCATGTCTCTATGTGCACAATTGTCACAGTGTAAGCATATACACTCAAACTATGTCAATATCTGGAGGGAAGAAAATTATTCGGCTGTCTGAGCGACAACATTTTTGACCTGGAGGTAGCTGAAAATTTCTTGTGCTTGTGCTTTACGTAGGTTTTGTATGGATGGGAAGCTAAGAACTCCTGTGAGGGAGACTTTTTAACATTACTGATATTACAAAACCTCGCACTGGCAAGAAAGACTTTAATCTACCCAAATTTCTAAGGTAAGATTTATATTTCCCATAGAAAACAATTTCCAAGTGTAGTATATAGGAGAATAAAAACTGTGACTGGTTGCCATAGGTAACACAGACTGTCTGAGCCCGGTCATTTTAACATATTGGGGTTGATTTTCTAAAATTGGAGAGTGCAAAATCTGGTGCGAATCTGCATAGAAACCAATCAGCTTCCAGGTTTTAGTATGAAAGCTTAATTGGACAAGCTGGATTAATAACACTAAACCAGTCAAAAATATGGTGTGCCCGTTCCTAACCACGTTTTCAGTTCAACAAAGAGCTATTCACCACATCATACAAAAAAACTGGAGTATTCTAAAAGCAGATCTGGTTTTAACAGAAATATTACCGAACAAACCGGAGGTCATCTTCCATAAATCCACAATACTCCAATGCTCCACCCACCAAATCTCCAATGCTCTTTAACCTTAGTGTTTTTTCCCATGTAACAAATGTATTGCCTGTACATGTAATGATGTAAGTAAAAAGAAGGTCACTACATACGTTTCATATTACACAGGGATATCCTACAACATTGAAAAATGTATCTGTTGCAATAGCAGATATGTAGTGTATCTCCTTGAATGCCCCTGCTCCAAGCAATACATGGGCCGTACCACTAGGGGGCTCAGAGACCACCTACAAGAACATATTTATAATATAAAAAGAGGGTATAAGGAACATTCCTTATCCCTACATTATAGGCGGTATCACAATAGGGATCCTTCTTCCTTGAGATTTGCTGGTATTGACATAATAACCCCACATTGGAGGGGCACCAATAAAACTAGAGCAGTCTCCCAATTGGAGACTAGAATCATTTACGAATTAGGCACACTACACCCTGGAGGATTGAATGTGGAAATAGATGTGAATTGTTTTATTGACAACAGCTAGTAGTGACTCTTATGCCTTTTATTTCAACATACCTTTTCCTTTTATTTATTTTATATATTGTATTATCTTTTGTATATTTATACCTATATTAGTTTTTACATATATGATTTTGTGCAATAGTATTTTTAAGATTTAATTTTACATTCGAACTATACTGGTTTGTTACCTTTTACATTCGTTGTTTATGCGCTGATTTTTGCCATGGTTTTTTGTTTTTGTTTTTATCTATTCATTTTTACTCTTATTCTGTTTAATTTTTGTCTTGCCATTGTCAAGATACCCGATTTCATAGGTGTTTAATAAACACTATCGTACATATATATGTCTTTAAACTATCTACACTATTTATTAATTAATTTTAGTTTATTTTAGTATTATTGAATTTTATTATCCCATGTTCCTCTAAATATCGCTTTCTGGAGCTGAGGGGTCTGTTTTGGATCATCACTTGTTTATATAAGCACTGACCCCGCTTTACAGTTGCAAGAAAAAGTATGTGAACCCCTTGGGATTACGTGGAGTTTTGCATGAATTGGGCATAAAATGTGCCCTGAACGTCATCTAAGTCACAACAATAGAAGAACACAGTCTGCTGAACATAATACTATACAAACATTAGATGTTGCCATGGTTTAATTGCACATAACATGTAAACATTCACAGTGCAGGGAGGAAAAAGTATGTGAGGCCCTAGCTTAATGACTTCTTCCAGAGCTAATTGGAGCCAGGAGTGAGCCAACCTTGACTCCAATCAGTGTGATGATATTGGATGTGTTGCTGACAGCTGTCCTGCCCTTAAAAAACACACACCTGTTTTGGGTTTACTGGTTTCAAGAAGCACTGTCTGATGTGAACCATGCCTCGCAGAAAAGAGCTCTCAGAAGACCTACGATCAAGAATTGTTGACTTGCATGAAGCTGGAAAGGGTTACAAAAGTATCTCCAAAAGCCTTGATGTTCATGTGTCCACAGTAAGACAGACTGTCTACAAATGGAGAAAGTTTAGCACTGTTGCTACTCTCCCTAGGTGTGGTTGTCCTGTAAAAATGACTGCAAGAGCACAGCGCAGAATGCTGCATGAGGTAAAGAAGAATCCCAGAGTGTCAACTAAAGACCTACAGAAATCTCTGGCACATGCTAACATTTTTGTTGACACATCTACAATAAGGAAAACATTAAACAAGAATGGAGTACATGGGAGGACACCACGGAGGAAGCCATTGCTGTCCAAAAAGAATATTGCAGCACCTTTGAAGTTTGCAAAAGAGCACCTGGATGTTCCACAGCACTACTGGCAAAATATATTGTGGACAGATGAAACCAAGATTGAGTTGTTTGGGAAGAACACACAACACTATGTGTGGAGAAAAAAAGGCACAGCACACCAACATCAAAACCTCATCCCCACTGTAAAACATGGCGGAGGGAGCATCATGGTTTGGGGCTGCTTTGCTGCCTCAGGGCCTGGACGGATTGTTGTCATTGATGGGAAAATGAATTCCAGAGTTTATCAAGACATTTTGCAGGAAAACGTACGACCATCTGTCCGCCAACTGAAGCTCCAGAGAGGATGGGTGATGCAACAGGACAATGACCCAAAGCATACAAGTAATTCAACAAAACAATGGCTGCAACAGCACTGAATACGCCTTCTGGAGTGACCCAGTCAGAGTCCTGACCTCAACCCGATTGAAATGCTGTGGCATGACCTTAAGAGAGCGATTCACACCAGACATCCCAAGAATATTGCTACACTGAAACAGTTTTGTGAAGAGGAGTGGTCCAAAATTACTCCAGATCGTTGTGCAGGACTGATCTGCAACTACAGGAAACATTTGGTTGAGGTTATTGCTGCCAAAGGAGGGTCAACCAGTTATTAAGTCCAAAGGTTCACATACTTTTTCCTCCCTGCACTGTGAATGTTCACATGTTATGTGCAATTAAACCATGGCAACAGCTAATGTTTGTGTAGTATTATGTTCGGCAGACTGTGTTCTTCTATTGTTGTGACTTAGATGACACTCAGAGCACATTTTATGCCCAATTCATGCAAAACTCCATGTAATCCCAAGGGGTTCACATACTTTTTCTTGCAACTGTATATACAGACATATATATAATATTCATTTTTATATTCCCACTCTAAGCTCCTTGGCAGTTTCAATACACTTGCCACTGGTTCTGATGAAGCAGTAATTGTTTCTGTCCCATAACAATTAATTCACGGACACCTTGTGTATCTATATCCTCCTTCAGGATCTATGATTACATTTCTCCTCTAAAAATCCATGGCAAAATGGCGCTGCGCATGTGCGCGGACACCCATCACATTTTGGGCTATGACAAGATGGTGCCGGCGTAATGCGCAATGGACTGACGTTATGGCGCCTATTGGTTATTGCCTCTGAAGAAGAAGTGCGCACGAAACGCGTTAGTAGGGGCCAAGACGCCGTGACGTCACGCCGCTGGAGCCACGTGGAGGCCCGGCGGCCATCTTTCATACTGGATGGTTAGTCCATTACCTGACGCTGCCATAACTCTGCATTACCTTTCGCTGCTTGATTTTAATACATAATTTATACTTTGAAATTTGCAAATTCTGCTGATTTATTTAATAAACACATCTAGAATTGCTACACTATGAGTACTCTTTATACTCTCCCTTGAGGAGCTATTTATCCATAGAGCCTGCCTGATCCAGCCATCCTAAGATTTCAGAGAAGGAAGTTCCTGTACACCGGCATCTGCACCCATCCATCCCTTAAAGGGACCTCTGGTCAGCTGGATCTTTATACTACCCTGTGTGCTCCAGACAACACTACCCACTCAGAGGGAGGATTATTTCTACCCCAGACCAGACCTTTAAAGGAGGCTTCTGCTGTTTTACATATGCGTACTTACATTACACATCTGGTGAGTGTGTAATCTTTCTACACTACTTGGAACACCACCACTGAATGTTTAACGGAGAATTTATAACTGCACAGACTGTCACCTTTATTTTAAGATTTTGGGCATTATCCACTTATGATTACCTGTTGCTAATTTTACACACTGGACGCATGACCATCTAATTTTTCTTAGGGCTGCACTTTTATTCTTATTGAATTTAGAAGCTGATTGGCTACCATGCACAGCTGCACCAAATTTTTCACTCTCCAGTTTTAGTAAATCATCTCTGTAGAGTCTAATATTTGCTTCTTAAACTGGCTCGAATAGGTAATGTGCTTGTAGTTCAGTTTGATAAATGGTGGAAATATTTATTTTCTTTTTATTCTGTAACATACTGTATATGTATATCGCTCCATAAATAACAAAAAAAGAAATGGAATCTTATCATTGTCTGCACATATACTGTGAGAACAGACTTCTGTTGATGTCCTTTTTGATTTACGGAACTTCTTCCTCAAGATCTGGATCACTGTTAACGTTCGTTGTGTTACCTAAGTATCGTTCTTTTCAATAGGTTACAAAACTACTTTGTGGGGAACAATTGTCTACTCTGAAATAGGACAGATACATTTCTCATGCCGACATTCAGTGTGAAAGAGAACCAGAAAAGTGGGCACTATCCATTTACAGAGTTAAAGGCGCAAAACCTGACTCTTGAATCATTGATAAGGCGGGTTTCTTAGCAACCACATTCAGCTAACAGCGATAATGACAATATAAACTCAGCCACTTAGCCTGACTGTTCTGTGAAAACCTTGGCAGACCATAGTACTTGAATATTTTATATCTCTTGTTGTTGTGAGAACTACTTTCAGATAATAAATATGGTGGTGTTTGATCTAGTTAATGAAAAATGAATTGTTTTTCAAGTCTGAATTGATGTATAATAAAAGTGAATATTGCCAGGGACATACATGAACAAAAAATACTGTTTGAATTCCTATTTTGATAAAAATTGTATATTGGGAAGGTTTTGTTTGGATTCCTCCCCTTGACCTCTCTTAGCTCTTGGGAAATGGGGATGCCAACAAAGAGACTTTGGCACCTTGGTTCCCATGTGTACTTATCCATGAAAACCATTTAAAGTGGATTTCACAAAGGTGTTATGCCTAGTGATAGTGCAGCAGACATGGCTTCAGAAAGTTGCAAAAACATGATGGGTATGTGTTTCACAAGAGGTAACTGATAGGGTTTCTGAAGAGGGTATATGCAATTTCATCATTAATAACTCTTTCCCTACTCTCATGGGTTTATAGAGCCCTTCACTGTTATAACTTTAGTCTCTCATAGAGGTCATATATCCTAGGTTTGCTGAGACAGTCTCACATCTCAGTCCTCTGTGCTGATTATACAGTGTTTTGGAATCACAGCTTTATTAGAAAATTGTATTAACTGAGGGGATCATTACCATATTTGTAGGGACAGGAATGCGAAGAAAGTGGGCATAATTTGGTTGGTATTGCCTAGAAGGTGGCCATGTCAAGTATGGGCCATAGATGGGGGTTTAACAGGATCACTTGGAAAGTGGGCGTGATGTGAACAGGACTGTCCAGAAGGTGAAGATGTCAAGTGTGGGCCCTGTACAAGGGTGCAAGTGACCCAGAGCTGTAAGTATGGTTTTTGTCCATTTTTTTCCCAGATTCCTATCATTGTCACAATATAGACACTCTTGGTCACATGTCATTACAATGTATTCAGAAATCCAAAGCATTTTTTTATAAGAACAGCTAGCTTTCATGAACCCACCCACAGGTAACAACAAATTGTCACAGTGGCTTTTCTGTGAGGGCACCAGGACCAAACTGTAGGACAAAGTACTCAAAATGTCCAGCTGTATTTTCTTGCAAATGTCTTTCCCACTCTACATCCTTATTTGAAGATGGATTCCTGAATCCAGAAGAGTACTACTAAACCTACCCACCACATACATCCTATTCTATATTTATTGTGAAAGAGGTATGCAGGAATTAAAATTGAGGTTTAGTTTACCCTTAGTTTCAGCCTCATATAGAGATTGCATGTTCAAAATAATAAAAACAAAGTTTAGTAATTTGGGAGGGAGGGGTGATAACTATTGAACGTATATTTCAAATACAAAATACTTACCTTGAAAGTAAAATAAATAAAGAATTAATCTGGATGTTGAACTTCTAGAAAATGGCTGCTATATTGGGGTTTATCTAGTAATGGGGTTAGTGGACATCTCAGTATTTGGCTTCCCTCTCACCCCAGCGTGCATCTCTTCCCCCCTCCCACGGGAACACACAATGTGCACCGAACCTCCAGAGGCCAGAAGGCTGACTGGCCTCTACAGGCTGCACTAGGGATGAGGTTCTGCCGCCAGAAGGAGGAAGATGGAGGCAGAGAGCCCAGTAACTCAAGGCTCGGGTTCTTCTGTGCATGTCTCTGCAAAGATAACAAGGGGGGGCAATTTTGGAGTACACAGTGGCAGAGTTGCCAAAAGGCGGCAGGGAGGTTCAGAGTCAAGGGCGATGAGGGTTGCAGTGTCAGTGCTGTTGAGAGGCAGGGAGGCTTAGAGTCAGGGATACAGGGGATTTCATTGGTAGGGGTGCTTGGTGACAGGGAGATGTCAATGTGCAGAATACCAGGGGTACGGGGTTCTTTATGCAGTTGAGTACAAAAGATATTAACTTGTAGGTCTGCAGGGAGGTTTCTCTGACAGGGCCATCCCAAAAAGTATAGACTTCTGGACCACATCTAAGGCAAGTGCAAGGGGGTTTAGTTAATCTTAATGACTACTGTTTTAATGACAGTAGTCATTAAGATTACATTTTTTAAAGTATAGTTAACCTTTAGGCCCTTCTACCTATGTGCTGCAGTAATGTTCGTTTTACTGTAATGGTAACACAAAACACTCTCTGCTGTGCATTGTGGAGCCATTCCTTTAGAATAGCACCTCAATGTACCAGTATAGTAGGTGCCAACAAACTAACACTGCAGTGCACCACAACACACGTGCCCCCCATCTTGGTGCACTTCAATTAAAAAAAAGGTGTAGGTCTGTTTTTTTCTGTTGACATGCATTGGCAGCCCATTCATGATCAAATGGCTGACTTAATGCAACACACATTAACTTGCGGTAGTGCACCACAATAGAACGGCATAGTGTGATGGGGGCATTGATATCGCATTGATATCCGCAGCTGGCGATGTGATGTGTGGACTATGAAGATTTATTAGGGGGCTTCCCAAAGTTAGCAGAGTATATGTTTTTCATATGCTTTCAAATGTTTCTAGCATAATAAATCAATTATGTGTTTGAGATCTTAACAAATATGTTTTTTGTTTCAATAAGGTTTTAGTTAAGGTTTATAAACATAGATAACAGCAATCGGCTCAGTTCCCATCAAGGAAAGCATGTACATAAAGACAAGTTCTAGTGTGATTACAATCCAGAGGTAGAGGTGCCACATCAATAGATCATATGTACTGTTCAGTAATTTACAAGATAAAGGAAAAAAGTTTACTACTCATCTGAATAGTAATAAAATAATAATTTTGAAAAACAAAAACTCAAGAAAAAAATGAAAAAGTAAGAATTCTAAGCAAGAGTTCAATAAGTTGGATACCTTTATTGTTAGAAGAATCATCAAGCAATATAATGAAAACACATATATCATTGCTTTATAAATGATTTTAATTTAAAGGATAAGGAACATTTCAAATAGCAATTTCTGAAATGTTTTTCACCTTTCCTCTCCCTCCACCATTGTATGCTCACACAAATCTGGTTCACCTGTATTCTGCTGCAATGTTTACCTGTGACAGGTAAACTCACAACTGTGCCTTCACTTCACACCAACCCCTCATGCTCTCACCAGCACAGCTGACCCACATCCTCCTCTTCTGCAATCACACCTACATATCAGCCCAAGCTCTCACCACTATGGTGTCCTTTTATGACACAGAGAAAAGCTGTGATTCAGAGGATTGCAGCTATTCTCTGGTCATTCACAGTTTATAACACTCAGGAGAACATGTTCAGCCCTTCACTGGAGATCTGTGTTCTCCCTGCAGATTCTCCAGCACAGAGCTGGAGAACCGGAGGGACCACAAACTAAGCAGAGATAATTTAGCTAAAAATCAGCCGTTTTCCAGCGTTTGTAGACCGTTCTCCCTTCATTTGGAGAACTGATCTACATATGCTTCATAAACGGCATTCACAGGAGAACTGTGTTCTCCGAGAATGCCGGAGAACTGAGCAGCGATCTATTACTGCTGGTTCATAAACGGACACCTATGCCCCTATTCATCCTCCCTGCTCTGACCACCTTTCCCACATGCTGCTATTGCACCTGCATCTGCCTTTGTGCTCACTGTCACTGCACTGGAGCATGCTTCAGCACTCACCACTGTACCAATCCACGCATCTATGCCTGACTATATTCTGCCATGGGCACACATTTGCCAGTCTAATTTTAATAACTAGTCTACTGTAAAAAATACTCCTCATGCAGTATTAGTAAACCCTAACAACAAACCTCTGCTTATTTGCAAAATATACCATTGAATGTGTCCTGTTTATGAGACTAGGTAACATATTCAGGAAAACTGTTATCACCACATATACCTCTTGCTACCCTACTCCATTCACTCCATTCACTCCATTTGAACATATGTATATGTCACAGCAAGCTATTGTCTAAAGGCATACTGTTCCTGATGTATACATCTCTTTTAGGGAGAGATATGCTCCAGAGATTTATGTGAAAAAGATTTGGGTGGGCTGCTAGAGCCACAACAATAGACCCAAATCTGGGATACCATCGCTCATGGTAAATTCCTCATTTTTGGTGGCCGACTATATGCTTCTCCTTAGGTGGAACATGGGGGACTATTTACTAAAACTAAAGAGTTCAAAATCTGGTTCAGTTCTGCATAGAAACCAACTATGTTACAGGTTTTATTGCCAAAGCCTATTGAACATGTTGAAGTTAGAAGCTGATTGGCTACCATGCAGAGCTGCACAAGATTCTGAGTACACTAGTTTTAGTAATCTACCCCATGGTGTCTTCTAGAATAGCCAAGGTTGCTCAGGGTGCCTCCAACCATTGTTTTCAAGGCAGTTGGTTGGCTGGCATTTTGCTACATGTTTGGTGGGAATGCCTGAGAATTAAAAGATTTTGGATGAGGGTATACCAATTAGTTTACACAGTTTTGGGGGACAATATTACTATAAATCCCTATGAAGCCTTGTTAACCTGAAAACCCACCTCATGTACCTCTAGCCAGTTTAAATGTGTCTTTAACGGCTGCTAAAAAAAACCTTTGCAAGTGCATGGAAATCTGAAGCTCTGACTGTCATGCAGGTGAAACAAAAAAAGGTTGCAGTACTTTTTAAATTAAAAGTTGGCTGCTATCCTACACAACAAAGGTAAAAAAATTTAAAATGATATGGAACCCCTGGATATCCAATTACTTTGTGGGAAATTTTAAAGACATTTATGGTCCATTTATCATTTTTTAAAGTTGGCAAATTAGTGGTTTGCCCTGCGCGTAAGGGACCTGTGCTGATCCAGCTTTAACCTCCCACCCCGCTCTTTCTTATCCTGTTTCTTGCTTCTTTCTTTTCTTCTATTCTCAAAAATATTTCTTTGCACTAATTTCCCTGCTCTGTGTCTGTTATCTTCGTTGTACATGTTTTATCTTTTTATGCCTTGATAGTAATTGGAAGAATGTCCCTGGTTAAGAGACTGACCCCATCATTTCATCCAAAAATGTTGGGAGATTATCTTTCTATGCCTTGATAATAATTGAAAGAATGTCCCCAGGATAGAGACTGACCCCATCATTTTATCCAAAAACGTTGTGGGGTGGGGGGGGGGGTTCTAGTAGTTGTTGGTTCTTCATATTAACTTTATACCAATATAGCCCTGTCTAGCAGTTCATATAAGGTAACTGGGTCTAGCAGCAAATTGTTTTGTTATGACTACATAATATATTTGCATCTGTAACTCTTCTTTATATCATACACTATATTGCCAAAAGTATTGGGACACCCCTCCAAATCATTGGATTCAGGTGTTCCAATCACCTCCAAGGCCACATGTGTATAAAACCAAGCACCTAGGCATGCAGACTCCTTCTACAAACATTTGTGAAAGAATGGGTTGCTCTCAGGAGCTCAGTGAATTCAAGCGTGGTACCGTGATAAGTCCATCCGTGAAATTTCCTTGCTACCAAATATTCCACAGTCAACTGTTAGTGATATTTTAAGAAAGTGGAAGCAACCGGGAACAACAGGCCACGTAAAATGACAGAGCGGGGTCAGCGCAGCAGTCGCCAACTGCCTGCAGAGTCAATAGCTAAAGACCTCCAAACTTCATGTGACATTCAGACTAGCACAACAACAGTGCGTAGAGAGCTTCATGAAATGGGTTTTTATGGCCGAGCAGCTGTATCAAAGCCTTTAATAACAAAGTGCATTGCAAAGCATCGGATGCAGTGGCGTAAAGCATGCTGCCATTGGACTCTAGAGCGGGGACATGTTCTTTGGAGTGACGAGTCACACTTCTCTGTCTGGCAATCTGATGGACATGTCTGGGTTTGGCGATTGGCAGGAGAATGGTACATCCTTGACTGCATTGTGTCAAGTATAAACTTTGGCAGAGGGGGGATTATGGTGTGGGGTTGTTTTTCAGGGGTTGGACTTGGCCCCTTAGTTCCAGTGAAGGGAACATTTAAGGCGTCAGCATACTGAGACATTTTGGACAATTTCATGCTCCCAACTTTGTGGGAACAGTTTGGGGATAGCCCCTTCCTGTTCCAACATAACTGAGCACCAGTGCCCAAAGCAAGGTCCATAAAGACATGGAAGAGTAAGTTTGGGGTGGAGGAACTGGCCTGCTCAGAGTCCTGACCTCAACCTGATAGAACACCTTTGGGATGAATTAGAGGAGAGACTGCGAGCCAGGCCTTCTCGTCCGACATTAGTGCCTGACCTGACAAATGCACTTCTGGAAGAATGGTCAAACATTCCCATAGACACACTCGTAAATCTTGAGGACAGCTTTCCCAGAAGAGTTGAAGCTGTTATAGCGGCAAAGGGTGGGCCAACTCAATATTGAGCCCTACGAACTAAGAATGGGTTGCCATTAAAGTTCATAGTTACATAATTAGTCTGGCTGTAAAAAGACAAAAGTCCATCCAGTTCAACCATTAAAAAAAAAAAGTTATAATCCTATACCCACAGTTGATCTAGAGGAAGGCAAAAAACCCAGCAAAGCATGATCCAATTTGCTCCTGCAGGGAAAAAAAATTCCTTCCAGATCCCTCGAGAGGCAATCGGATATTCCCTGGATCAACTTTACCTATAAATGTTAGTATCCAGTTATATTCTGTGTATCTAAAAAAGAATCCAGGCCTTTTTTAAAGCAATCCACTGAGCTGGCCAGAACCAACTCTTGAGGGAGTCTATTCCACATTTGCACAGCTCTCATTGTGAAGAAACCTTTCCATGTTTGGAGATTAAATTTCTTTTCCTCCAGAGTGAGTAAAGAGTGCCCCCTTGTCCTCTGTGATGACCTCAGGGTGACAAACTTTTTACCGAGTTCACTATATGAACCACTGATGTATTTATACATGTTGATCATATCCCCCCTTAATCTCCTCTTATCAAGAGAGAATAAATTCAGTTCCTCTAATCTTTCCTTATAGCTGAGCTCCTTCATGACTCTTATCATTTTTGGTTGCCCTTCTCTGTACTTTCTCCAGCTCCCCAAGTTGAATTGGTGCCCAAAATTGAACTGCATATTCCATATGAGGTCTTACTAATGATTTGTACAGGGGTAATATGATATCTCTCTCTCTGGAGTCTATACCTCTTTTAATACAAGAGAAGATTTTGTTCCCTTTAGAAACTGCAGATTGGCATTGCATGCCATTATTAAGCCTGTGATCTACCAGTACTCCCAGATCCTTCTCCACCATTAATTCCTCCAGTTGTACCCCCCCCCCCCCCCAGTATGTATGATGCATGCATATTCTTAGCCCCCAAGTGCATGACCTTACATTTATCAACATTTGCCACATAGTTGCCCAATTAAACAGTGCATTGAGGTTAAGGACGTTATTCCACTGCATCTGCAAATACTGAAATGGTAATTACCATACTGTAATGGTTTTTAATATCAGACCATGTATTGTTTATAAATATATTAAAAAGTAAGGGTCCCAACACTGAAACTTGGGGTACACCACTAACAACTCTAGACCATTCCGCGTGTGAACCATTAACCACTACTCTCTGACGTGTGGGTAACTCTGTCAAACACTTTTGCAAAATCCAAGTATACCACGTCCACCGCCAGCCCTCTGTCCAAGGTTTTGCTCACCTCCTCATAAAAAGAAATCAAATTTGTTTGACAGCTTCTGTCTTTCGTGAATCCATGCTGTCTGTTACTTAAAATATATTTTTCAAGCAAGAACTCATCTATGTGGTCTTTTATTAAACTCTCCAGTATCTTCCCAAATATAGACGTTAAACTAACAGGTCTATAATTACTTGGTAAAGATTTTGACCCCTTTTTAAATATTGGCACCACATTGGCCTTACGCCAATCCAGTGGTACTATGCCAGTCATTAAAGAGTCCCTAAAAATTAGAAGCAATGGCTTTGAAATGACAGAGCTCAATTCTTTAAGGACCCGTGGGTATATGCCATCCGGTCCAGGTGCTTTATTCACCTCTATTCTTTCTAAATATTTTTGGATCATATCAATTGTGAGCCAATGTGGATCATCTGGAGCTGTGTCAATATCATGCCTATTATGGACAAGATCCCCCATGCTCTTTTGTATACACAGAGCTGAAGAAGGTATTTAATAAATTTGCCTTCTCTTTGTCTCCAGTCACCAACTCTAGATTATTTTGTAAAGGACCTACATGCTCGGACTGGACCTTTTTGCTATTAATTAATTTGAAGACTTTTTGGGGGTTGGTCCTGCTATCTTTTGCAATCTGTCGTTCTTTTTCAATTTTTGCAGCCTTTATTTCTTTTTTGCATATTCTGTTATGTTCTTTGTATTGTTTAAATGATGATAAGGTTCCTTTATTTTTATATTTAATAAAAGCTCTTTTCTTATTATCTATAGCTTTTTTAACTTTAGCCATAAGCCACATAGGTTTGATTTTTAGCCTTTTAAATTTGTTGCCCATGGGAATATATTTTGCAGTGTGTTCACATACAGTCTTTTTGAAGAACTCCCATTTCTGTGTTGTGTTCATCAATGTCAATATTCCCTCCCAGTCTAAGTCTTGGAGAACAGCTATCAGCCTTGGAAAATTAGCTCTCTTAAAATTGAGCGGTTTTATTTTTCCTGTATGTGCTTGCTATTTACAGATAACAATAAATGAAATCATGTTATGGTCACAGCTATCCAGATGTTCTTTTATATGGACATTTGTAATAAGCTCTGCATGGTTTGAGATTACCAGGTCCAGCAGAGCATCATTCCTAGTTGGGGCCTCTGTTAACTGTACCATAAAATTGTCCTTTAGTAGGTTTAAAAATGTTTGCCCTTTAACTGTTCCTGCAGTACCATTACTCCAGTCAATTTCCAGGTAGTTAAAATCCCCTATTATTATCACTGTCCCAGCCCTTGCAGCCGTTTCAGTCTGTGCAAGGAGCTGAGTCTCCACCTCCTCATTAACACTGGAAGGTCCATAACAAACTCCAATGATTACCTTTGTAGTACGCACCCCCATGTGCAGTTCCACCCATAATACTTCAGCCTCATCACACTCTCCATCAACAAGGTCCTCTTTCACACTCACTATGAGATCACTTCTGACATAGTGCGTGTAAAGGCAGGCGTCCCAATACTTTTGGCAATATAGTGTATGTCAAGATATGTACATCTGCATGATCAAATAAATGTCTAGTATTTGTAATTGGGCAATATACTGCTTGTTTAATAAAAAATATATTGAAACAGAATGTGTTTTGTTATGTTTGTTGAAAAAAACTGTTGATCCTTTCAAAGATTCATTGAACTACTAACTTCCTGTGCTCTGTGACCCTGCTGTACAGAAATCTCAAGCAGTGATATGATCCCTGCACTGTTCTTCTCTGTGTACTACAGAACACCTACCATACATTGTCATTGAGATATGGAAGGGGGGTGTTCTACAATCCTAACACACTTCCTGCCTTAGGGAGACAACTCTGCTCCCCCACAGATACAATACAGTGAGTGAATGTTGTCATCCTAGATCAAAAGGGGTTATTCATGGGCTTATTCTTCCTGTTGCATGTTCCAATTATGAGCTAATGAGAGCACCGAATGATGAATATGATTTAGGGGCAAAGCTGGGCTGAGAACTTAAAATTTCCAATCACAAAAATATAATTTATGCTTTAACATGTCAAAATCATTTTGAAAATTGGATTTTTGTACTTAATCATGTGTCCTTCAATGAACTCCAAGAAAAGAGTTTTATGATAAATACAAAATCTGATTTTTGCACTGGTTCATTGAGAAACACATGACTATTGGAATGTCCAGAATCAGTCCAACTGAGGAGTGGGAAAAGGCAATAAAACACTAACAAGCCTACACAATAACAGGGCTTGGGAAACAAAAATATTTTCCTCTCATGGCCCTTGTCCAGTCCAGGGGTGTTAATAGAAAGGGGGATATTGGGGTCCCCTAGAGCATTCTAGCTGATGGCCACTGAAGAAGTGGCAAAGCCTGGGCATTCTAAATACAACAGCCTATGTCCCCCACTGCTCACAGGACAGTGCAGCAGGGAGAGGAGGGAGAAGAACGGTAACCGGCAGTAATGGCAAGGAGGATGTACCAGGGACAGTGTGGGACACTGGACGTGATCAGTGAGACCCGTGGCAAGGAGAGAGAAACCTACTGGGAGAATGCAGAGAGAGAAACAGGACAGCCTGCATGGATAAATCATTCTGGAGGTGGTAAGGGACTTTTTTTTTGCTTTAGCCCCACTGCTGCTGACCTCTCAAGTGGTTTTACTGCCTGAACAAACTATTACATTATTTGGGTACAAGATCCATGGCATCTGTTACCGTGTACATACAGTGAGTAGACACAGGTCTTAAGTCCCTACCACTGTTAGTTCAATTTTGCCACACCTGAAATTTGCTGCAGCATGCATAGCCTAAATGTTCTCCTCTGGTTGCCCGAGGTTGAACTCTCCCAGGAAAAAAATGGGGGCAATGCAAGCCCAGCCAGAGAAAACAAGGTTTTAGAAAGAATGTCTAAATGTTTGTCAATGGGATCCTTAAACACAAGTGCATCCTCTTCAAGGATTGGCAGTGCTTTATTAAGGTGGGATACTGCTGGATCCAACTCCTCAAAGCAGGTATAGGGCTGTCAAACATTTGGGATGTGTGAACAGCCTTTCAGGAGTCCCCATAAAAGACGCCTGGGAATAGCAGGTGCACCAAAAAGCTCTTGGTAGTCTGGAAGATGCTGCAGGCTGATCTTTTATTATCAAAGTGGTATGAACAGCATCATTAAGCCAAAATGGTCTCTCTAAGCCTGGGAGCAATGGCAGCAGCCTGCGACTCCTCAGGAGCAATATCATCCCTTAGGGATTTCTGAGACTTAGCATCAGACAGATCCTCAATGACAGAGGCCGCTGAAGCCATGAGCAGATCTAATAACTATTCTGCACAAGAAGGCGTGGAGAAATGCTTATGGCCTCAGAGTTAGCAATCAGGGGTGTCATTTTTCCCCTAACATCTTGCACAACTGTGTGACATTTTCCTGGCATATAACTGAGGAGGAGCCATACTTGATGGAGCTAAGGCAGACTCCGAAGAGTGCAGGGGCTCAAGGGGACCATATTACAGGCTGTCAGTGTCAGGCCCTCGAGTGGGTGCATTGCAGGCAGGTAAATCCTGAGGAGAACCCATTACAGCAGGCCTGGGATCCAATATGTAGCGCTGCAAGACAGGTACAATGTAGCTCAGGGTACAAGGCTAGGCCTTGAATACTCATAAAACAGGCTGCTGGTAACAGGAGAGGTTCAGAATGAGGAGCAGTGACAGTCTACTCCATGTAAAGGATCAGTCCTTCAGAGCTTGTTCACACCATGGTGCACAGAGATCAGTTTTTCTGCATGCGCTCTGCAAGGACACAACAAAATCAATTGTTCTCTATGTGTACACCACAACACTAGTATCATGCAGATTTTTTTCTGCACAGGAATCTGCAACGTGTATAAGGGCTCATGTACACTGCAGCTGATAAACTCACGTTTAGGAGCTGTTCAGCGTATTTTTCAGCCGCCCCTGAACTCTCCCTGTTTTCCTACAGTGGGGCAAAAAAGTATTTAGTCAGCCACCAATTGTGCAAGTTCTCCCACTTAAAAAGATGAGAGAGGCCTGTAATTGGCATCATAGGTAGACCTAAACTATGAGAGACAAAATGAGAAAAAAAATCCAGACAATCACATTTGCTGATTTGGAAAGAATTTATTTGCAAATTATGATGGAAAATAAGTATTTGGTCAATATCAAAAGTTCATCTCAATACTTTGTTATATATCCTTTGTTGGCAATGACAGAGGTCAAACGTTTCCTGTAAGTCTTCACAAGGTTGGCACACACTGTTGCTGGTATGTTGGCTCATTCCTCCATGCAGATCTCCTCTAGAGCAGTGATGTTTTGGAGATGTCGGAGAACTTGCACAATTGGTGGCTGACTAAATACTTTTTTGCCCCACTGTATGTGTCCATGTACACATCTTCGTTTACAGTCGTTTACAGACATTTGAGTTTACAGTCGTTTTTTTGAAAGCAGAAAACTTGCGTTCAGCAGTCGATTTTATCAGTGTTTCAAATGCAAAACGCTTGTAAATGCGGCAAATCGTGTTTATAAGCGTTTGCATCTGAAATTTTTTTTTAACTCTTTCAGTTCCTAATGCTGTCCAGAGCCTTTTTTCATCATGAAAAATGCATGCAAAGCATTTTCAAGGTACTCAACTGGAAAAAACACTGAAAACAGGATGTACTACCAAAGCTTGTCACACATTGTAATTCACACCTCAGACCTCTCCCACCCTTGGAAACAAAAGATATATTAATGACCATTCACACCTCAAATACCTCATGAAGACCCCCTGCCAGGTGGCCTTAATGACTCAGTCTACCAGACACCTTTCCCACCCTTGGAAACAAAAGAAATGTTAATGAGCAACTCACACCTAAGCTAATTTCAACACATACTGCTGTCTCTGCTTCTACTGTCTGTATTTCTCTGAAACAGTCTTAAATAATTAATAATTTACCACTTTTCAGTGCATTCTGGGCATTTGGGAGGTTCTCCTGTGCTTATATTTAAAAAACGCTTCTAAACGCAAACGCACATAAACACAAATAAATGTGAATAAACGGGTTATGCAAAAGCGGCTAGACAGACTTTTTTTAACCTACGTTTTCCAGCAGTCAGTTTCCATCATTCAGAAGTGTCCCGTGTACATGAGTGGCCTAAAACTCATTGAAGTGTGCATAAAAACTGATGTCTCTGCAAGTGAAATCTGCGCGTCACTTTCCATCAGTTTTCATGCACCTATGGCGTGAACGAGCCCTTAGTGTTACCCTTTCCATGGTAAACCAACAGAAAAAACAGGGATAATAATGGTGTCCATTGGTCCTATTCCTTGGCTAACACAGCCTAGCCACAAAATGAGTCTTCAGAGATTTGGTTGCATCACACTATGTCATGGCTTTGGACCTAAAAAGCTCTTTGCGACTAGTTAAAACAATGCACTCAAGTTTGGAAAGCACCACAATGCAAAGCCCAGAGCCAGATGGTCACTGCCAGCCCTGCAATTATCCAGTTCAGCAGGGTCCAGGTACAGCCTCCAAAGCTATTGCTGAGTATATGCCGATCTGGCATACGAACCAGTACACCCAGCAGGTAGAAGAATCTTGATTGAAGAAAAAGTAATCTTGAATGCAAGAAAAACAGCTAACAAATGATTAAACTTTTCTTAGCAGAGACAAGGCGTCCACCCTCCTAAGACACTAGCAAAAAAAGAGGCATGCTGGGAGTCAGAGAGGTTATACCAGGCTGGTCTCTGTTTTATTGCTTTTTAATGGCAGAATCCAACCCAATTGTCTCTGAGCCCTGCATCCCTCAATAAATGAAAGCGAAAGTCATTTTCAAAATGTTTACATCTACAGCTTTTATTAGAGCAACACTTGGCGATCTTGCCCTGAGGGTCTTTGTTTAGGCACCTCCTGAATTAAGGTGTCAATCCTAGACCAGTCACTTCTGCTCTCCCTCCTTGTGACTGGTCTTGTATCCACCCCTCTGTTCTGCTTGCAGCACAGGCTATGAATAGCACAGCAGGATCCCCACTAATTTTACAGGGTAATAGCTTGCTTTGCAAGGGCGCTTGGCGCACACAAACTGAATTTATATTCTTTGTAGGTTTTGTGGAATAAATTTGAATGAAATTTTTTTTCTAATGATTTCTAATGCTTTAGCAAACTAAACTTCAATAAGTTAAAGTGTTTCTAAAGCGTAGTAATTTTTTATCTTAATGCATTCCTTGATTTAAGGTAAAAATATTTAGATATCTGTTTTGGCTCCTCAATTCCCCTTTTACCTACCCGAGCTGTCATTTAATTCGATGCTGTGTGTCTGCAACTCTTCTCTCCCCTCACCTCCGTGTCTCACTGGCTTTGATGGGGCAATGGGAGCCATTGGCTCCTGCTGCTATCAATTAAAGTCAGTGACAAGGGAGCAGGGGACAGGGCCAAGTCCCACTGTCTGTGTCAATGGACGCAGCAGAGGGCTTGGGAGCAAGCACGCACAAGTGCCTCCACGTGAAGCAGCTTCCTGTGGGGGCACTAGACAGAGGGGAGGAGCCAGGAGCGAAAAGAGAACGTTAAGGGCCATTCTGTGCAATTCCATTGCATAGAGCAGGTAAACATAAAGGTGTTTTTTTCATTTATTGTTCCTTTAAAGTTTCATGTTCTATAACCACTTTCCCGCCACCATATAGTAGAACAACTGCTACAGGGCAGCAGGGCTGCGCAAAATCATGTATATATGCGTGATTTGCATGTCCGGGTAGGGGGCTCACGCGAACCTCCCTACATGTGCTGCCATTGGTGGCTAGGGATGTCAATTACCAGGTCCCAGGTGGAGATTCCCCGCCAGCACCCGCCGATTGCCCTGTAGAACTGACAGGGGAGAGACCTGTGTGCAAACAACCCAGGCGTCTCCCCTGCCAGCAAGGACATGCTGCGGTGTATCTCTCTGCACAGCAGAGAAATACACAGTAGCATTTCTTCCTAGTAAAACACACACAGCACATCATGTAAAACAGCACACTGTTAACCCTTTGATCGCCCCACAAGTTAACTCCTTCCTGCCCAGTGTCATTAGTAATGTGTCAGTGCTTTTTATTAGCACTGATCACAGTATTAGTGTCACTGGGATGTCAGTTGCAGTTAGCCAGTTCCCACTCAGTGTCAGAATGTCCGCTGCAGTCGCTGATCCCCGCCATTACTAGTATTAGAGAAAAAATATTTCCAGTATGTATACCACCATTTATAGACACTATCACTTTCACGTAGACCAATTAATTTACATGTATTGAGATATTTTTTAGCAAAGACATGTAGCAGAATACATTTTTGGCCTAAATTTATGAAGAATTTTGATTTTTTTAAATTTTCATACTGGATATGTTTTATAGCAAAAAGTCAAAAATATATTTTTTTTTTCAAAATTGTTGGTCTTTTTTTGTTTATAGTGCAAAAAATAAAAACCGCACTAGTGATCAAATACCACCATAATAAAGCTCTATTTGTGGGAAAAAAAGGACATACATTTATGTACAGTGTTGCATGACTGAGCAATTGTCAGTTAGTATAACGTAGCGCTGTATCGCAAAAAATGGCCTGGTCAGGAAGTGGGGTAATTCCTCTGGAGTGTTTAAATCAAGATATTGTTTTAATCAAAATATTATTTATATTCTTATTTATATACACTGCAGCTTTGTACGAAGGTAAAGGTGGGTGCATTAGGATGCCTAGCTAATTTCACCCTTATCAGGGCCCTGCATTCACTATATCTGGTCTGCCACAGTACACAGAACATGGAAATGCAATTATTTTAGTAAATATAAACTGCTAAATACCTTTTCTCATTAGAAGTTACAGCAGTCTTGTGACTTCTATCAATGTCCAGCCCAGCACTACATAAAGCTCGCAGGAGGAGTTTACTTTATGATCTAGGACAGGGGTGTCCAAACTTTTTTCAAAGAGGGCCAGATTGGATGAAGTGAACATAGTGGAGGGCCGAACATTTTTCCAAACATTCTTTGAACCATTACAATTAAATGCAAATAAATTATTTTATGCCAAGTTACCGTATTTTTTGCCGTATAAGACGCACCTGACCATAAGACGCACCTAGGTTTTAGAGGCAGAAAACAGGAAAAAAAATTCTGAACTAATGGACTGCAGACACAGTACAGGAGATGACCAGAGACTGCGGACAGCACAGGGATGACCAGAGACTGCGGACAGCACAGGGATGACCAGAGACTGCGGACAGCACAGGGATGACCAGAGACTGCGGACAGCACAGGGATGACCAGAGACTGCGGACAGCACAGGGATGACCAGAGACTGCGGACAGCACAGGGATGACCAGAGACTGCGGACAGCACAGGGATGACCAGAGACTGCGGACAGCACAGGGATGACCAGAGACTGCGGACAGCACAGGGATGACCAGAGACTGCGGACAGCACAGGGATGACCAGAGACTGCGGACAGTACAGATGACTGCTGACCTTTGGGGAGGTGGGGAGCGGGTACCTGAATTTGACAGGTACCCGCTTTTACTTCCGCAGTTGTTCTTTGATCTTACCTGTTCCTCGATCCAGCCGCGCGCTGTCTTCCCGGCTTCTGTAATGGCGCTCGGCATGACAGCCGGGTGCCCAGTGCGCATGAGCGAGAAGCACTTGCGCTTTGTGATTGGTCCGGCGGCTTCTGGGATCTGTCATGTGTCCCAGGTACCGCCTTACCATTCACAAAAAGCACCGCTTCTTGAGCATGCGCACTTGGCACTCGGCTGTCATGCCCAGCGCCCACACTACAGAAGCCGGGAAGACAGCGCGCCGCTGGATAGAGGAACAGGTAAGGTCCCGCTGCAGAGCTGAGCGGCCGGCCCGGTATTCTGACACGGCGGCGGTGGAAATACCAGATCGGCCGCTCCATATTCGCTCCATAAGACACATTGACACACTGACATGGAGGGCCGTATTAAACCGACCCTCGGGCCGTAAATGGCCCGCGGGCCGGACTTTGGACATGCCTGATCTAGGAGAATGGAAATCCCCTGACCTCTGTCTGGACAGTGCTGATTGGCCCTGTGCTGATCACATCACTCTCCCAAGAAAAAAAAAACGCTCTAGCAATATACACCAAACTGAGCATGTGCATGCCTACGGTTCAGTCTGGAGATAAGTGGTGGTCACTTGAAAAAGGGGAGGAACAGAGAAGAAAGGATCAAACAGCCTTTTTTACACAATGCAGAGGATTAACCCCTTAGATTCCAAAC
Organism: Staurois parvus; assembly: GCF_062004578.1. Lineage (NCBI taxonomy): Eukaryota > Metazoa > Chordata > Amphibia > Anura > Ranidae > Staurois > Staurois parvus. The sequence goes on along the minus strand of NW_028317813.1, from coordinate 166,462 downwards.
AGAGTATAGCAAGCATGCTTTACTACATATACAGACTGATTTTACTGTTGTGGGTCTAGTAACACTTTAAAGTGTATGTAAAACCACAATCTTCCAAATAGAACACAGCCAGCAAAAGAAAAAAAAATTAAAGGGGTTTTAACCTTTCCAAACAACAACAAAGAAAAAATCCTATCTCAATTTACCAGCCAGCCTGCAACAAACTGAATAATCCTGTCTAATAGTTCATGTTAAATACGGGTTCAGTTTGCACACATTTGCAAATACATGTATAAGCTGCAGAGCCCGTTCACGTCACCCCAGTATTATCTGCATTCCTTGAGAGCCTTCATAGTAGGAGCATATATATAATAATGGATAGATTGAGGGCAGGTATGCCTGGAGCCGACCCCTCCTTAAAAGCACAGGATTGCACTGGGTACCCAGCATTTAGCACAATGACAGCCAAGGTGTCCAGTGCGCCCCCTCAGCAAATTAACAATGGTACAAATAAACAGCAAATGCCCCAACCTATAACTGGCCTTTGCAGCAAGGAGCACATGGAAGGGCGATGCATGTCAAACAGCAACAAATAAAAATTCCCAGCTCATCTTTCCAGCCAGCCTGCAACCAACCAAATTGTCATGTCTAACAGTTCATGTTAAAAAAAGGGGTGTGCAAATACATGCGTAAGCTGCAGAGACACTTCACAGCACCCCAGTATTATCTGCATTCCTAACTCTATAAATTTTGAGAGCCTCCATAGCATCTTTGCACATAGGTAAAGGTGGGTGTGTTAGGAAGCCTAGCTAATTTCAATTCTCAATTTAAAGTAAAACCACAATCTTCCCAATAGAACACAGCCAGCAAAAAAGAAAGAAAATTGAAAGGAATTGTAACCATTCCATTCAAAACAAAACAAAAAAGTTGGGGCTTTAAGTATACTTTAATTAAGCACATAATGACCCAGCATTCACAGCAGCATCTTGCAGTATAACAAGACTAATATCTTTTATATATATATTATTTTGCCCATTTCACTGTGCTCAGTATTTGTTTGTAGTATTTAGCATGAATGGGAATTCTGAGGCTGGATCCAAAAGGGGTGACTGTTAGCTGTGCATTTAAAGAGTTACAGGGTAATGTACAGTAAGTTCATGTATACCCAGCTATACGCAATTTATAATTTAAAAGCAATTGAATGTAATTTTTCAGAAGATATGGAGAGGCAAAAAGTAGCGTTCTGTACGCTGTTTCCTGCTGTAAGAAAGCATCTGTGGGAGAAATGTTAAGGCAGTTATTGCTGCCCTAAGCAAAAGAGCACAAGCCAAATGTCATTAAAACCATTTGATTATTGTACAGTCATCTGTTAATTATATTCTCCCACTGATATCAATGAGCTGAAAAATAAGCAGAAGACGAAGCAACACAAGAAGCCAATTAGCCGTGCTGATAGATAGCATGCTGCCAGGAGGAGAAAGCAGAGTGACACAGCGATGCTCTCATTACTGCACAACTTATGTAATCACAGGCTAGGGGCTGGTCCGTGACATCCTGGCAAATGGGCTGATGCTGGTCATCAATCAACCTGGCAGACTGAAGACTTGCAGTGTCAGCAAGAAGTACTGCAGGGGGAAGCTCCAGATTAAGGCCTCATGCATACAGGGCGTTCTTGCAGCGTCAGGCATTTCTTTTTGTTTTTTTTTACTGCTTCCAAATGTCCCTCTATGTTATCTTATGAATCCATGCACATATAGACTTTTGGAAGCTTTTAGTAGAAGTAGTGTTTACCAGCAGGAAAAAAGCTCTGGTCCAGTGCGTCCAGGAGCAACAGCGGTTTGACGCGGTTAAACTTGCCTAAATGTATATTAATGCTAGGCGCGTTTAGCGCTTGAGAATTAATTAATTTCAATAGACAGAATAAATCATTATTCTGGCCAATTAAATGAATTAACTCCCAAGCGCTTGGCACTTGTAAACGCGCCTAAATGCTTGTAATAATGTTAGATACTTTTACGAGCGTCAAGTGTTTTTTCGGCAAAAACGATACTGCCAGGAGGAAGGATTCTAGGAGACTTTTTTTTACGTCCGGTGTGCATGAGGACTAAAGATGAGTATTGCAGAAACACAGCTTTTTAAAATTTTATCTTAATGGACTTTTCTTTTCTCTACTTTCTTTTTTTCTGAGATTGTTGCTTTAAAACCAAATCTAGGTAAAGCTTTCACTTTAGTGCATGCATCTACAAAAGAAAAAAAAAATTGTTTTACACATGTTGGTTTTGAGTTTATTACTGTACCACTTATGCAATCAGAGGCTAGGGGCTGGTCCATGACATCATGGCTTTAGAGGAAATGGGATGAATGATGCTGGTCCAGGGGTGGACTGACCATTTGGAAACTCGGGCACTGCCCGAGGGCCCGGGGTTAGTAGGGGGCCCCATGAGATTCCCCTGGTACCTTTTTCAAAGGCTTTTTTGAGTTTGGGCGAGGACACAGGGGCCCCATGATCCCCTATTGCCCGGGGGCCCCATGAGTTGTCAGTCCACCCCTGTGCTGGTCATCAATCAACCTGGCAGACTGAAGACATAGTGTTACCAAGAAGTACTGCAGGGGGAAGCTCCAGACTAAGGCCTCATGCACACAAGGCGTTCTTGCTGCCACTATTAGGGGCGTTAGGCAAGTTTTGTTTACTGCTTCCAAACGGCCTTCTATGTTATCCTAGGTATCTATGCACACATAGACTTTTAGAAGCTTTTATTAGAAGTAGCATTTACCATCAGTAAAAAAAAACCCTGGGCCAGTGTGTCCAGGAGCAGCAGCGTTTTGGCAGGAAAAGTGCTTGATGCGGTTAAACGTACGCGTTTAGCGTTTGAGCATTAAGTAATTTCAATAGCCAGAATAAATCATTATTCTGACCAATTAAATGAATTAATGCCCAAGCGCTTGGCACTTGTAAACATGCCTAAATGCTTGTAATAACATTAGATACTTTTACAAGCATCATGTGTTTTTTCTGCAAAAATGCTACTGCCAGGAGGAAGGTTTCTAGGAGAGTTTTTTTTACGTCCGGTGTGCATGAAGACTAAAGGTGAGTATCGCAAACACAGATTTTTTTTAAATTGTATCTTTTAATTGGCTTTTCTTTTCTCTACTTTCTTTTTTTTCTGAGATTGTTGCTTTAAAACCAAATCTGGGCAAAGCTTTCACTTCAGTGCTTGCATCTACAAAAAAAAAATTGTATTATACATGTTGGTATTGATATTAGAGTCCTGATTCACTATGTAAGCCATAAATGCCACAGACACAAGTATGATTAAATTTCCCTCATTGCTAAATACATTTTTTGCAAGCAGTTATATTAGTGTTAGCAAATGGACTCGTTTCATTATGCTTAGGAATGCTTAGGTATCTGCTTAAATTGAATGCCCCTGAGAAAAAAAAGGCTTCAGAAGGTGCGAACATTTAATTCACATCAAAGCAAGCATGCATGCAAAGGTACGCGCTTAGCATCTTAATGTTTATCTTCCTTTGCAACCTGTTCATACCAGAGAAAGTAAGCTGTCTGCACTTCCACTACATCACAAGGAAGAATTATTTTAATCCTGGATATTATGTCATGACTTTGACAGCTAATTTTAGCACTGCCATCTCTTGCCTCCCTGCAGTATGTACAGGGAAGTGAGCTCGGGATTACTGTACAAGTTAAGCCACTTAGAATACTTTTACATGCAGACATTTACTAGAATTCCATTCATTTTGCTGCTAGAAATGTTCAGACAGATTTTTCTATAATAGTTTGATTCAAAATGTGTTTCAGCTCTTATATATAATGAATATATAGCTAAACATCATAATAATAGATATGCTTGCTCTCACAACTGAGCACTACAAACCAAAAATGCTATTTGATTCATTTTTAATATTCAAAGCAAACTCCCCCATCCATCCAAGTCTCCATGCTTTATTTTGCTGAGAAATACATTTGAAAAACACCTCCTGGTATTGGCCATCTTGAGTAAGGGCAGATGATTCATGTAGCATTTACTTCCTGGAATCTATCTGCCCTTAGCTCAGGCATATGCTGAGCTGAGATCACTCCCTCGCCTCCTGAAGACTATATGACATCATTTGCCTAGGCATGAAAACCAGGAAGTAACTGAAAAAATGTAAAAAAAAAGTTTAATACAAGTAAATATGATATATGGTCCTATATGTTAACTAATCATAGCAGTATAGGGATTAAAAATAGTCCATGTTGATTTAGAGAAGGAAGGTCCACTTTAAGCTGTACGAGTGACCAATGGCTGCTGTGGCCAGGTTTGTTCAAGTTGGAACCCCAAGTGTCCATTTGTCATTGACTGTTTTGAATTTAAATTTCAAGGTATGCTATTCGAAATTCAAAGTATTGTATGAATAGGACAAAGGGAAGGCCAGATCTGTAGTCCATCAAGGACACTGGACCAGTGATGCTCACATTAGGCTTTTGGTAATGTCAAAACATTTAAAATGACATTAAAGACGACTTGAGTCATGAAAAATCCACCTCCATACAAAAAAAAATATATTTGGAAATAAATATTTATTTTTTGCTGATATTAAATGTAGTTGTTTAATACTAAGGGGCATATTTATAAATATTCACAAAACATTTCCTGGTGGTGAATCAATCACTGTATGTCCTAATTAGAGATGAGCGAATCGAACTTGGCGAAGTGGAATTTGTTTCGAATATTAGGAAAATTCCGAAAATTAGCAGACTTCGGATGCGCGAATCGAAATTTTTCCAAAAATGGCGGCGACATGTGCGGCGACGGAGCGGGGATCTCTGGGAAGGCGCGCAGACAAGGCGCGCTGACCCATAATGCATTCATTCATGACATGGAATCGCATTAGCCAATCAGCAGCCAGCCAGCCAGCACTGTGTAATGGTCGAGCTATAAATTGCGGCCATTTTAGAATTCTCCATTAGCCTGCAGTCATTCAAGAGAGACAGACCACCTGTCTGTATTGAGGGACAGAGTTAGGGCCACAGAATCGTTACTTAGGGACACAGAACCGTTACTTAGGGACACAGAACCGTTACTTAGGGACACAGAACCGTTACTTAGGGACACAGAATTGTTACTCAGGGACAGACACAGAATTGTTACTCAGGGACAGACACAGAATTGTTACTCAGGGACAGACACAGAATTGTTACTGAGGGACACAGAATTGTTACTGAGGGACACAGAATTGTTACTGAGGGACACAGAATTGTTACTCAGGGACAGACACAGAATTGTTACTCAGGGACAGACACAGAATTGTTACTCAGGGACAGACACAGAATTGTTACTCAGGGACAGACACAGAATTGTTACTGAGGGACACAGAATTGTTACTGAGGGACACAGAATTGTTACTCAGGGACAGACACAGAATTGTTACTCAGGGACAGACACAGAATTGTTACTCAGGGACAGAAACAGAATGTTTACTGAGGGACACAGAATTGTTACTGAGGGACACAGAATTGTTACTCAGGGACAGACACAGAATTGTTACTCAGGGACAGACACAGAATTGTTACTGAGGGACACAGAATTGTTACTGAGGGACACAGAATTGTTACTGAGGGACACAGAATTGTTACTCAGGGATACAGAATTGTTACTCAGGGACAGACACAGAATTGTTACTGAGGGACACAGAATTGTTACTGAGGGACACAGAATTGTTACTCAGGGACACAGAATTGTTACTCAGGGACACAGAATTGTTACTCAGGGACACAGAATTGTTACTCAGGGACAGACACAGAATTGTTACTGAGGGACACAGAATTGTTACTGAGGGACACAGAATTGTTACTCAGGGACAGACACAGAATTGTTACTGAGGGACACAGAATTGTTACTGAGGGACACAGAATTGTTACTCAGGGACACAGAATTGTTACTCAGGGACAGACACAGAATTGTTACTGAGGGACACAGAATTGTTACTGAGGGACACAGAATTGTTACTGAGGGACACAGAATTGTTACTCAGGGACACAGAATTGTTACTCAGGGACAGACACAGAATTGTTACTGAGGGACACAGAATTGTTACTCAGGGACACAGAATTGTTACTCAGGGACACATAATTTTTACTCAGGGACACAGAATTTTTACTCAGGGACAGCCACAGAATTGTTACTGAGGGACACAGAATTGTTACTGAGGGACACAGAATTGTTACTCAGGGACAGACACAGAATTGTTACTGAGGGACACAGAATTGTTACTGAGGGACACAGAATTGTTACTGAGGGACACAGAATTGTTACTCAGGGACACAGAATTGTTACTCAGGGACAGACACAGAATTGTTACTGAGGGACACAGACTTGTTACTGAGGGACACAGAATTGTTACTCAGGGACACAGAATTGTTACTCAGGGACACAGAATTGTTACTCAGGGACACAGAATTGTTACTCAGGGACAGACACAGAATTGTTACTGAGGGACACAGAATTGTTACTGAGGGACACAGAATTGTTACTGAGGGACACAGAATTCTTACTGAGGGACACAGAATTGTTACTGAGGGACACAGAATTGTTACTGAGGGACACAGAATTGTTACTCAGGGACACAGAATTGTTACTCAGGGACAGACACAGAATTGTTACTGAGGGACACAGAATTGTTACTGAGGGACACAGAATTGTTACTGAGGGACACAGAATTGTTACTCAGGGACAGACACAGAATTGTTACTGAGGGACACAGAATTGTTACTGAGGGACACAGAATTGTTACTCAGGGACACAGAATTGTTACTGAGGGACACAGAATTGTTACTGAGGGACACAGAATTGTTACTCAGGGACACAGAATTGTTACTCAGGGACAGACACAGACTTGTTACTGAGGGATACAGAATTGTTACTGAGGGCCACAGAATTGTTACTGAGGGCCACAGAATTGTTACTGAGGGCCACAGAATTGTTACTCAGGGACACAGAATTGTTACTCAGGGACACAGATTTGTTACTGAGGGACACAGAATTGTTACTGAGGGACACAGAATTGTTACTGAGGGACACAGAATTGTTACTCAGGGACACAGAATTGTTACTGAGGGACACAGAATTGTTACTGAGGGACACAGAATTGTTACTGAGGGACACAGAATTGTTACTCAGGGACAGACACAGAATTATTACTGAGGGACACAGAATTGTTACTGAGGGACACAGAATTGTTACTGAGGGACACAGAATTGTTACTGAGGGACACAGAATTGTTACTCAGGGACAGACACAGAATTGTTACTGAGGGACACAGAATTGTTACTGAGGGACACAGAATTGTTACTCAGGGACACAGAATTGTTACTCAGGGACAGACACAGAATTGTTACTGAGGGACACAGAATTGTTACTCAGGGACACAGAATCATTGAATTAAAGAGTATGTCAGACAACACGCAGAGGAGTGGCAGAGGAGGCAATGTTTTAGGAGCGAGCAGACATGGCAGCAGAGGAAGGGGTCGAGGCAGCACTAGTCGCAGCCAGAGGCCAGTGCTCCCGGTGTCATCCAGCGGTCGTGTCTCCACCGACAACCCTGCCGTCATCGATTGGTTGGCTCGGTCGTCTTCCTCTTCCCAGGTCACCTCTGACACCTACAGCCAACGGTCGGTGGGTACGTCAGACACAACCGTTAGTTGGCATGGCCCGGGAGCAAGCCCACTGAAATCACGTGTCCTCTACCTGCCCCTGTCCTTTGGTGTTCCCTCACCAAGCGAAGTATCGCATGCTGTGGGCTCAGCCCCACTGTACAGTGAGGAAGAGCTAACAGAGGGCGGTCAGGAACGGGGGGAGACATCTGCCTCTTCAGCAGCCAGGCGAAGAAGTACTGGCGAGGAGAGTGGCTCGGTAGCCGGTCTAGAGACAGGTCTGTCTCCTGACCCACACGCAGCCGAGGGGGCTAGTAGTGAGGCGGAGACCCTAATTGATGATGATGAGGCTGATCGCACTTGGCAGCCTCGTCGTCATCAGGCTATTGCTTCCGCATCATCAGGAGAAGAGGGTGCCAGCTTGGCAGCGAGCAAAACAGTCGGTGGGTTGCCCAGGAGGCAGCAGGGTCGCAGCAGTGTCAGTGGAGGCAAACGGCCACGGAGTAGAGCACCAGCTCCACTGCAGCCTACCACCACGGCCAGTAGTGGTGCCGGTGTGCACGGAGGAAGTAGCAGTCAGCCAGTGAGGAGTAACGGGGGCAAAGTTTCCTACTCGGCGGTGTGGCAATTTTTCGTCAAGCCGCCCGAGGAAGTAAACGTAGCCGTATGTCGACTATGTGGCCAGAAAGTCAAGCGTGGCCAGGGGGCCCATGTTGGGACTACAGCGTTGCGTCAGCATATGCAGCGTCGCCATTTGGTGGCCTGGGAAAACCGTGATAAAGATATGGCGGTTCTGCCTGCCCCAGCCCCCGCTCCATCACCCGCTCCGTTACTTGCTCCGTCACCCGACGTCAATCGCCCTCTATCAGCCAGTCAAGGCTCCAACACCTCTGCTGAGGGGAGTTGTCGCTCGTTGGCATCTTCCGCTCTATCAGATGCTCCTTCTCCTGCTACTCCTCTTCACGGATTCCGTCAGCAGTCTTTCTTGGAATCCGTTTCCAAGAGACAACAGTTTGCGAGCACGCACCCGACGGTGCAGAAGCTGAACGTCCTCCTGTCCAAGTTGCTGGTGCTGCAGTCCCTCCCTTTCCAAGTGGTGGACTCAGCACCTTTCCGAGAAATGATGGCTTGTGCCGCGCCGTGGTGGAGAGTGCCAAGCCGTCATTTCTTCGCCAAAAAGGCAGTGCCAGCCCTGCATTCACATGTAGAAGAGATGGTGGGCCAGTCTTTGAGCATGTCGGTCTCTGCCAAACTGCACGGCAGCGCCGACGTGTGGAGCTGTAACTACGGTCAGGGACAGTACATGTCATTTACGGCCCACTGGGTGAACGTGGTGCCGGCACAGCCGCACCAGCAACTTGGACAGGTCATGCCGCTTTTGCCTCCACGTTTGCACGTCCTTGGTCCAGCAAAGATGTCCGCCTCTACCACCTCTTCTTCCGCCGTGTCCTCAGCCGCCACCCCCGTGCCAAGTCCCATTACCCGACCGGCATATCACATGTGCAGGGCGCAACGGTGTCACGCTGTGCTGCACCTGGTATGCCTTAGCGAACGTAGTCACACAGGGGAGGAACTTCTGAGTGTAATGAACAGAGAAATCGACAGATGGCTGTCTCCGCGCAAACTGAAAATCGGAACCATGCTGACCGACAACGGAAAGAACATGGTGTCTGCTCTGCGTCAAGGAAGGTTGTGCCATGCGCCATGCATGGCTCACGTGTTCAATCTGGTTGTCAAGCGGTTCCTAAAATCCACCATCCCACTGCAAGACATCCTTAAAATGTCACGTAAACTTTGCATGCATTTCAGCCATTCCTACACCGCAAAGCACACCCTCCTTGAGCTGCAGCGGCAGAACGGAATTCCACAGCATCGCCTGATCTGCGACGTTGCAACAAGGTGGAATTCAACCCTACACATGTTAGACCGCCTTTACGAACAGCGAAAGGCCATCATCGATTTCCTGATGTTACAAGCGGATAAAGGTACTCCCCTGTGTAACTTCGATGTCAGCCATTGGCAGCTCATGCGTGACACCTGCCGCTTGCTCAGGCCCTTTGAGGAGGCCACGCTATTCGTGAGTCGGCAGGACTATGGGATGAACGACGTCATTCCTCTGTTGCACATCCTGGAACAAATGCTGTTAACAATGGCTGGTCAGGGTGCGGTAGACGTGGCGCACAGATCTCAACGCCACATGACCCCTGTGGGGGCAGGACAGGAAGAAGAGGAGGAGGTAGAGGAGGACATTGGTGCTCAGGAATTATTGAGTGAAATGGGTGGTTTTTCCACTCAGCGGACAGGAGTGGAGGAGCAGGAGCATCTGGTAGAGGAGGAGGAGGAGGAGACAGAGGACCCAGACGCACCGTGGCAGTATGCTGTGGAGATGGAGGCAGGGAGTCCCTCGCATTCCTTGGCACAAATGGCCCATAGCATGCTCGGTTGCTTGCGTAGCGACAGCCGAATAATAACCATCAGACAGAGGGATGACTTTTGGCTGTCCACCTTGTTGGACCCTCGCTACCGTTCAAAAATGGTGGCCTTTTTCACACCTGCTGAGATGGAGGCCAAAATAACGTACTATAAAAACCACCTATGTAGTCAGTTGGTCTCTGCCTTTCTGCGCCAACCTCCATCCTCAGACACTGTGGGCCCTGTGCGCTCGCGTTCCGCTGCCATGGCAGCAGGGGAGGGGTGGGGTGGTAGGAGCAGTGGCAGCTCCACCAGCAGCGGCTGCCTCAGTCTGCAGTCGATGATGAGTAGCTTTCTTCACCAGCGCAGTGAGGAAACTACTAACGAGCCGCAGCAGCAGCAGCATCAGGTGGACCTGGAGCAGGACCTCAAACAACAGGCTTGGGCCTACTTGGACAGCACCCTGCCAACCTAGGTAGACAATCCCCTTGACTACTGGGCAACGAAACTTGACCTTTGGCCCCAACTAGCTGAATTTGCCCTTGAAAGGCTGTCATGCCCGGCCAGTAGCGTGGCATCGGAGCGCGTGTTTAGTGCGGCAGGAGGTATTGTAACTCCGCGGAGGACACGACTGTCCACCCAAAGTGTGGAGAGACTCACGTTTGTGAAAATGAATCAGGCGTGGATTAGTCTGGATTTCAAACCACCAGTTCCTGACACAACTGACTAAATCCGCCATGAATCATGCCCCAAACATGTTAACTCTGCCATGTGCCACTTTCAAGTCTCCTCACACTGCTGGTGGGTTCCATTTTGTCATAGGGTGCTGGCAGATTACGGGCCTCCCATTGCTGCTGCCAGGCCCGTAATCTGCCATGGGCCCCCGTACCGCCTCCTCATGCTGCTGCCAGGTCCAGAGTCTCTCATGGGTCCCTGTACGGCCTCCCATTGTTGCTGTCTCCATCGCCACACTCTGCCATGTGCCACTTTCAGGTCTCCTCACACTGCTGGTGGGTTCCATTTTGTCATAGGGTGCTGGCAGATTACGGGCCTCCCATTGCTGCTGCCAGGCCCGTAATCTGCCATGGGCCCCCGTACCGCCTCCTCATGCTGCTGCCAGGTCCAGAGTCTCTCATGGGTCCCTGTACGGCCTCCCATTGTTGCTGTCTCCATCGCCACACTCTGCCATGTGCCACTTTCAGGTCTCCTCACACTGCTGGTGGGTTCCATTTTGTCATAGGGTGCTGGCAGATTACGGGCCTCCCATTGCTGCTGCCAGGCCCGTAATCTGCCATGGGCCCCCGTACCGCCTCCTCATACTGCTGCCAGGTCCAGAGTGTCTCATGGGTCCCTGTACGGCCTCCTATTGCTGCTGTCTCCATCGCCACACTCTGCCATGTGCCACTTTCAGGTCTCCTCACACTGCTGGTGGGTTCCATTTTGTCATAGGGTGCTGGCAGATTACGGGCCTCCCATTGCTGCTGCCAGGCCCGTAATCTGCCATGCGCCCCCGTACCGCCTCCTCATGCTGCTGCCAGGTCCAGAGTGTCTCATGGGTCCCTGTACGGCCTCCCATTGCTGCTGTCTCCATCGCCACACTCTGCCATGTGCCACTTTCAGGTCTCCTCACACTGCTGGTGGGTTCCATTTTGTCATAGGGTGCTGTATGGCCTCCCATTGCTGCTGCCTCCACCGCCACACTGTGGCTCCACACTCCGGTTTTGGCCCCGTGACTGCCCAAATGACTGAAGTGTGCGGTGATTCTAAGATCGACGGCACTCATCTTCATGTCATACTGACTGACAGTATTATTTCTCTTCCCCAGCAGACTCCAAGGGCATTTAAATTAAAGGTACAGTGTTCTGCACTAATATAAAGGCTCTCTGAAGCCTAGAAACACCCTTTTTATAAGTTAAATTCGCAGCGAATATATTCGCATCGAATCAAATTTATTCCTCGAATTCGCCGAATCAGCCGAATCGAATTTTTGAATACTTCGCTCATCTCTAGTCCTAATATTAAAGAAAGACAATTGTGTTTTTTTTTTAAAACACAATATACATATTAAAACACATTAATATATCTTTGTTGAGCAATTCCACACCTAAAGTTACTGATGGATAAAGTATGTGACAGAACTTACTATCACAATGGATCCAAAGCTGGCCATAGTTGAATCAAAATTCAGCTGGTTCAGCAGCCACCAGCCAAATTTTGATCAGTGTGTGGCTGTATGTTCGACATACAGGTGAAACTCAAAAAATTAGAAAATTGTGCAAAAGTTCATTTCTTTCAGTAATGCAATTTAAAAGGCGAAACTAATATATGAGATAGACTCATTACATGCAAAGCAAGATAGTTCAAGCCGTGATTTGTCATAATTGTGATGATTATGGCTTACAGCTCATGAAAACTCCAAATCCGCAATCTCAGAAAATTAGAATATTGTGAGAAGGTGCAATATTCTAGGCTCAAAGTGTCCCACTCCAATCAGCTAATTAAGCCATAACACTTGCAAAGGGTTCCTGAGCCTTTAAATGGTCTCTCAGTCTGGTTCAGTAGGAACCACAATCATGGGAAAGACTGCTGAAATGATAGTTGTGTAGAAAACCATCATTGACACCCTCCATAAGGAGGGAAAGCCTCAAAAGGTAATTGCAAAAGAAGTTGGATGTTCCCAAAGTGCTGTATCAAAGCACATTAATAGAAAGTTATGTGGAAGGAAAAAGTGTGGAAGAGAAAGGTGCACAAGCAGCAGGGATGAACGCAGCCTGGAGAGGATTGTCAGGAAAAGGCCATTCAAAAGTGTTGAGGACTTTCACAAGGAGTGGACTGAGGCTGGAGTCAGTGCATCAAGAGCCACCACACACAGACGGATCCTGGACATGGGCTTCAAATGTCGTATTCCTCTTGTCAAGCCGCTCCTGAACAACAAACAACGTCAGAAGCATCTTACCTGGGCTAAAGAAAAACAGACCTGGTCTGTTGCCCAGTGGTCCAAAGTCCTCTTTTCTGATGAGAGCGACTTTTGCATCTCACTTGGAAAGCAAGGACCCAGAGTATGGAGGAAGAATGGAGAGGCACACACTGCAAGATGCTTGAAGTCCAGTGTGAAGTTTCCACAGTCTGTGTTGATTTGGGGAGCCATGTCATCTGCTGGTGTTGGTCCACTGTGCTTCATTAAGTCCAGGGTCAATGCAGCCGTGTACCAGGAGATTTTGGAGCACTTCATGCTTCCTTCCGTAGACGAGCTTTATGGGGATGCTGACTTCATTTTCCAGCAGGGCTTGGCACCTGCCCACACTTCCAAAAGCACCAAAACCTGGTTCAATGACCATGGGATTACTGTGCTTGATTGGCCAGCAAACTCGCCTAACCTGAACCCCATAGAGAATCTATGGGGCATTGCCAAGAGAAAGATGAGAGACATGAGACCGAAGAATGCAGAAGAGCTGAAGGCCAATATTGAAGCATCCCGGTCTTCCATAACACCTCAGACGTGCCACAGGCTGATAGCTTCCAAGCCACACCGCATTGAGGCAGTAATTGCTGCAATAGGTGCCCAAACCAAGTACTGAGTACATATGCATGCTTATACGTTTCAGAGGTCTGATATTGTTCTATGTACAATCCTTGTTTTATTGATTGCATGTAATATTCTAATTTTCTGAGATTGTGGATTTGGGGTTTTCATGAGCTGTAAGCCATAATCATCACAATTATGACAAATCACGGCTTGAACTATCTTGCTTTGCATGTAATGAGTCTATCTCATATATTAGTTTCACCTTTTAAGTTGCCTTACTGAAATAAATGACCTTTTGCATGATATTCTAATTTTTCGAGTTTCACCTGTAAGTCACTTGAGCTGGAAAACCTATGTCTATAGCTTTTCAATCATTTCCCATTACGCCTGTAAATCTGTGCTCAGTGCAATTATTTAATAATATTTCAATAGTACTGAATGAATAAAGCCCTTACATTAAAGGATCTGTCCACCCAAAACATATATATATATATATATTATAGGTTGATCCTGGTATGAAGTCAACATCTAGCATTTTGTATCTTGGATATTTCTCTTCACCAGAACCTTATGTTGCATTCTCTAAACTGTAAAATATTTTTTAAAATCCAACAAACAGAGTGGGAATTACTCATATTGGACACAGCAGGTGTGCAGATCCACAAATTCAAGTGCAAGATTTTCACCAATAGGGTGTCAGGTCAATGTCAAGTGGTTTAACTGTACAGCTTCTACCAAAAGCCAAAAATCAGTTGCGAGTGAACTGATTCTTTAAAAACTTAGCAGCAGTAAACTTTTTTTTTTGCATCAGGCAATCTTATAGATTATTTTGCATACAACATTTAAAGATTTCAAACTGTAGCAAAGCTGCCACTTTATTAACACCACAGGGCGTTTTGCTAAAAATAACAGTTAATCTTCATTTGCATGGTGATTAGCATGGTGATTTAGAGTGCCATCTACTTGTTGAATCTCATTGCAATAATCCTACATGAGTTGACAGTTTAACAGATGAAACAGAAGTAGAGGATTCAGGAAGGATCAACCACTTTAAACAGAATTAAACTAAAGAGGATTTTATTATACTTCGGAGAAGAGGTTTAAATAGTTATCTATTTCTAATTTTATCTCATTTATTGTCTTTGCATTGCCAATGACGACAGACATAATCTAAAATATACTTATCCTGGTCAAACACATGGGAAGTATTACAGTGTGCAGTGTTTAATATAAATGGACTTAAGACAAAGCTTAAAGAATGTCACTGATGTCAACAATGCCTGGATTTCCACTAGTGTGTTTGTCTGTTTCTTTGAATGTACAATGGATAATGATTTATCACTCATAGAACAAAAGCCACTATAGACATGGTTTTACATGTGACCATGATCAAACTGCCTTAAAGTGCCTATGCTGGCTACTGGGTCACTAAATATAGTTACATTATGTGACCACTCTTGTTTTAGGCTAAAGAAACCTCCAGTGCTGCCTTATAATGTGTAAAAGAATAGATGTTTTAAGACTGGGGACACCCAGGAGATGCCTATGCTGTAGAACTCTAAAGCTGGCCATATGGCTGATTCCTAATCGGAGAGTGGCCCTGTCAGCACCACTCCACCTGACTTTCTTCGAAAGAAAAATTGAAGAAGATGGGCGGAAAATTAGCAGCCAAACAGTGCCTGTATTCAGGTATTCTGACAGCGGCGGTCAAAATACAATAGCTACAGAAGGGAACTTGCACATCCATGCAGTTTAGCATGGATGGAGGAATTTGCTATATTTCTTTTCTTTGGGTCATAGGCTGAACAAATGAAATATATACTTGTATGGCAAGCTTTAGAAGGCTTATTGCACAGGAGTGGTGGGGACGCTTGTGGCCACAAGATGGAAAGATTGTGGCAGGTCCTAGTTAGGGGTAGGGTATTGGCTTACTTGGAATAGATGGGCTAGGCATAGTGGCTACCTAAAATTTTTACGAAAGTGCATTTATATGTTACGTTTACATAAAAATATATTATTTATAAAGCAGTAAACTGCCAAACAAAATAACAATTTTGGGCCCCTAGGAGCTTGTAGCCATAATGATAACCTGCCTGGAGTTTGCATGTTCTCCCTGTGCCTGTGCGGGTTTCCTCCGAGTACTCCCACTTCCTCCCACACTCCAAAGACATGTTGGTAGGTTAATTGGTTCCTGTCTAAACTGGCCATGGTATGTGTATGAATGTGAGTTAGGGACCTTAGATTGTAAGCTCCTTGAGGGCACGGACTGATGTGTGTACTATGTGTGTAAAGTTCTGTGGAAATTGTTGGTACTATATAAGTACCAGTTCACAGAGGCCCCAACTAGGAATGATGCTCTGCTGGATCTGGTAATCTCAAACCATGCAGAGCTTATTACGAATGTCCATATAAAAGAACATCTGGGTAGCAGTGACCATAACATGATTTCATTTATTGTTAGCTGTAAACATCAAGCACATACGGGAAAAATAAAAACGCTCAATTTTAAGAGAGCTAATTTTCCAAGGCTGAGAGCTGCTCTCCAAGACTTAGACTGGGAGGGAATATTGACATCAATGAACACAACACAGAAATGGAAGTTCTTCAAAAAGACTGTATGTGAACACACTGCAAAATATATTCCCATGGGCAACAAGTTTAAAAGGCTAAAAATCAAACCGATGTGGCTTGCGGCCAAGATTAAAAAAGCTATAGATAATAAAAAAAGCTTTTATTAAATATAAAAATGAAGGAACGCTATCATTGCTTAAGCAATCCAAAGAATATAACAGAATATGCAAAAAGGAAATGCCACAAAAATTGAAAACGAACGACAGATTGCAAAAGATAGCAGGACCAACCCCAAAAAAGTCTGCAAATATATTAATAGTAAAAAGGTCCTGTCCGAGCATGTAGGCCCTTTACAAAATAGTCTAGAGTGGGTGACTGGGGACAGCAAATTTATTAAATACCTTCTTCAGCTCTGTGTATACAAAGGAGCATGGGGGAGATCTTGTCCATAATGGGCATGGTATTCACACAGCTCCAGATGATCCACATTGGCTCACAATTGATATGATCCAAAATATTTAGACAGAATAAAGGTGAATAAAGCACCTGGACCAGATGGCATACACCCACGGGTCCTTAAAAAATTGAGCTCTGTCATTTCAAAGCCATTGTTTATCATTTTTAGGGACTCTTTAATGACTGGCATAGTACCACTGGATTGGCGTAAGGCCAATGTGGTGCCAATATTTAAAAAGGAGTCAAAATCTTTACCAATTAATTATAGACCTGTTAGTTTAACTTCTATAGTTGGGAAGATACTGGAAGGTTTAATAAAAGACCACATAGATGATTTCTTGCTGGAAAAAAATATTTTAAGCAACAGACAGCATGGATTCATGAAAGACAGAAGTTGTCAAACAAATCTGATTTCTTTTTATGAGGAGGTGAGCAAAACCTTGGACAGAGGGGTGGTGGTGGACGTGGTACACTTGAATTTAGCAAAAGCCTTTGACACAGTTCCCCACACACAGCTAATGTGTAAGGTAAAGGCTACGGGCTTGAAAAAATCTGTATGCAAATGGATAGAAAACTGGCTAAAAGATCGTATTCAGAGAGTAATGGTTAATGATTCATACTCTGCATGTAACTGACAGGTAGAAGCATCTATGACAGAAGAGACTTACATAGTCTATTTTTTCTTAAAAAAGACTGCCTGCCAGTATTTTTTACTTCCACTTTAAAGCTAAAGGGGCACTCCAATCAGGTTTGCTGCATGCAAATACGCTAAAGAGAAACAAGCTGACAAGTGAAAGTAGAGTGGGCACAGGGATGAGCTCATCAGCTTCCTGCTGCTCCTTCTCTGTCCAATCAGCAAGTGAACAGACTTGAATCAATGTATTCATAACTGTAGGAGAGAAAGTGCATTTTTCTTCTGGCTGTGCTTCATGCACATGTTCATGTGCTTAATTTAAAGTGGTTGTAAAGGATCAAGGTTTTTTACCTTCATGCATTCTATGCATGAAGGTAAAAAACTCTCTGTGTGCAACAGTTCCTCCAGCCCCTCAATACTTACCTGAGCCTCATCGCGATCCAGTGATGCAAACAATAGCCTCTGCTTTCCTGGGTCTCTGCCTCCTCATTGGCTGAGACAGCAAGTGGGAGCCATTGGCTCTTGCTGCTGTCAATCACAGCCAGTCAGCCAATGAGGAGAGAGGGGGTGGGGCCAAGCCGTGGCTCCATGTGTGAATGGACACACAGAGCAGTGGTTGCCCCATAGCAATCTGCTTGTTGTGCGGGCACCCAACAGACAGGAGGAGCCAGGAGAGCCTGCAGGGGACCCGAGAAGAAGAGGATCCAGGCTGCTCTGTGCAAAACCACTACACACAGTGGATAAGTATAGCATGTTTCTTATTCCCCCCCCAAAAATGAACCTTTATAATAGCTTTAATATCTTTTAGTTTTTTAAAATTGATACACAAAGACAAATTAATTAATGCTAATATGTAAAATATATCAAAACAACAAAAAAGAAAAATTTCCAGCTCCGATTTAACCTGTCTAACAGTATGCGTTAACAACAGGCGTTTAGTTAGCACACATTTGTAAATACATGCGTAAGCTACAGAGCCTCATCATGGTACCCCAATATTCTGTAGTTCCTAACTCTACAAATTTTAAGAGCCCCTATAGTAGAGGCACATGTATTTAATGGATAGACCAAGGGCAGGTGGACCTGAGGGAGCCCACCCCTCCTTAAAGGTACAGGAGCACACTGGACACGCAACATGTAGCACAATGGCAGCTAAGGTGTCCAGTACGCCCCTCACCAACAAATCAACAGAACAAAAAATGTCCATTGCCCCAGTCTATAACTGGCCTTCACAGCAAGGAGCAAATGGAAGGGCGAAGCATGTCAAATAACAAAAAAGAAAAATTCCCAGCTCTAACTTGCCAGCCAGCCTTTCTAACAGTGTGCGTTAAAAACAGGGGTTTAGTTAGCACACATTTGCAAATACATGCGTAAGCTACAGAGCCTCATCATGGTACCCCAATATTCTGTAGTTCCTAACTCTATAAATTTTAAGAGCCCCTATAGTAGAGGCACATGTATTTAATGGATACACCAAGGGCAGGTGGACCTGAGGGAGCCCACCCCTTCTTAAAGGTATAGGAGTGCACTGGACACCCAGCATGTAGCACAATGGCAGCTAAGGTGTCCAGTACGCCCCTCACCAACAAGTCAACAGTACAAAAAATGTCCACTGCCCAGGTCTATAACTGGCCTTCACAGCAAGGACCACATGGAACGGCGATGCATGTCAAAACAATAAAAAAGAAAAATTCCCAGCTCAACTTGCCAACAACTGCAAACAAACCGAATTAACCTGTCTAACAGTATGCGTTAAAACAGGGGTTTAGTTAGCACACATTTGTAAATACATGCATAAGCTACAGAGCCTCGTCATGGCACCCTGATATTCTGTAGTTCCTAGCTCTCTAAATTTGTAGAGTGTCATCTGCATTACTTGCTGTGAAAATGCATGCGGAAAAGGACAGAGAGGGGTGGAGACATACAAAATTCTGCAGTTCACTATGTAGCGTTGACAACACTGGCTAGGATTTCAGTGCAGAAAAGGCACCGTGTTGTCAGCCCATAAAGGGAATTAGGAATACACTGTATTTGTCTGTAGTGTTCACCTTTGGGGACATGTTACATGTTCCACCTGCTTTTAGGGTAGAACATGTACCATGTTCCCACTGCTGCAGCTACTGCCCGCTGCCCTCTCACTCTGTGACAGCAATACGGGGAGAAGTTCCCTGTACTAGCTGTCACTTTTTTAAAACAGCGCTGCCATGCGGGGCTCCACCCACATGACCACATCAGTCATTCACAGAGTTCTGTGAATAAAGGAAAAACAAGTCCCAACATCCTTTGTGGATGTCGGCTTGTAGTCCTCAACGAACTATGACAGTGCTGTAGTAGTTCATTGAGTCTTCCTGTCAGTGTAAAACTGTCTGCCTGTATGAGGTACGAGCACATAGATACACTGACTGTCTGCAGGAGACTTGCATGGTACCAGCAATCTGTTGATCACTGATGCAATGCTTTCCAGGCTCCAAAAAAAATAATAGTAAATGCACATTTTTTACCTGCAAAAAAAATGGGCATTTATTATTTTATTTTTAAAGTAAGCTAGTCAAAAAGTTAGTTAAAAAGATATAAAAAGATAGGTGCAAAGATGATTGGTGGCTAGGAGTACTTTTTATTATCCTTTTTGATGAAGTGATCATTTCCATTGAATGAGGTCTTGATTTCTTCTAGAGAGTACAAGTGAATCTATGCACTTATCTTTGACTTGTGAATCTCACATTTTTAAATTTAAAAAAAGTAATGTTGTCTGTTATGGCCAGAGTTAAGCTTCATACCAACACTCCGTTTTATGGTGAATCAGGGGGGTACCACCAGTCCTCCTATACGGGGTCCAGGACAGCAGGGGGGCCCAGGTAGCTGGGTGAATTGGATATTGGCAGGGTGGGTGATCGGCACAGCGCGAGGGGGGGCAATTACTGGAACCAATCCCCTGTATGGCTCTCTCTGCAGTGGCTGAAAGCTGGCTTCTTCTCTTCTCCCTCCTGCTCGCTTTCAGAGTGAGCGTTACAGGGGATCGGTTCCAGTAATCCCCCCGCTGCACCCATCATCCTCCATGTGCACCATACCTTTCCCTCTGGTGTCCGTGCCCCCACCCCTACAGTGCTGCCAGCCTCCCTCCTCTCCTTCTCACTGGCAGCTGCAAGCACACGATAGAAACCTTCAGGATAGAGACTGTGGCAACGGTCCGGTAAATATGTCACATTTACCAGCCCCTTCCTTTCCTGAATGAACACCATGAGTAATCGGTACCAATCACTCACTGTGTTCATTCATATCTGAAGCATAGTAAACTGGGTTTTTTTTAGGGGGCCCTGTCAGGTGTATGAGGCCCCATGGTTTCTAACAGCAGCCCTGGTGAATGGTACCAATCACTCATTGTGTTCATTGATAATTGAAGCATAATAAACTGTGGGGGGTTTTTAGTGGGCCCTGTCAGGTTGGCTGTATGGGACCCCATGGTTTATAACAGCAGCCCTGATGATCGGTACCAATCACTCATTGTGTTCATTCATAAGTGAAGCATAGTACACTGTGTGTTTATTTTTTTAGGGGGCCCTGTCAGGTTGGCTGTATAGGGCCCCATGGTTTCTAACAGCAGCCCTGGTGATCAGTACCAATCACTCATTGTGTTCATTCACAACTGAAGCATAGTAAACAGTTTTTTTTTTATTTTTTGAGGGGCCCTGTCAGGTTTGCTGTATGGGGCTCCATGGCTTCTAAGAGCAGCCCTGCACTCACCCATTAGTTATAGTGATGTTTCCAACCTGAAAGCAGTAATGGGCAATTTGAAATCTTTGTGTGTGCATTTTGTTGCCGGAATGTTATAACCTATACTTCCCAAAGCGTAAATAAGTAGCATTGGTTGTAGATTCATGCATATATGACCTCAGTTTTGGTTGCCTCTGGTCTCAAACCTACTGTGTTTAGCAGTAAATCCCTGTTTTTACTTTTCCGGACTGTGTTTAATATTTATCTCATTGTTTGTTTTAATTAATGTTTTAGGTCTAAATGGATGCTGTGTAAAAAGGCTAATGTAAAACATATTTATCTTATTGTTCATTTTAGCACCCTCAGTGTTAGGGTGGGAATGATTAAAATGAAAGGTTTCATGTAGTGTAACTAAAGGTGTGCTAGACGGTTCTTAAGGCTGGTGTCATAAAGCATTATCTGTGCAACATGAGCTATCGGAATTGTGACTGAATGCCTGACTTTAACACACAGAGTTAATTAGAATGCTTCTACACAAAGAGGATTGGATGTCACTAGAAAGGGTGCAGATCTTTCCATGGTAGTATTTAAGGTAGTATTTAATATATCAAACAATACAAGTCACGCTGGCAGCGTTTTCATTAAAAGTCTGTCCTGAATATGAGAATGTAATCTGCCAGGAAAACATATAGAGTTACCACTTGTTACTGTCATGAAATGTTTAGTACAACCAAGGCTGAACATAAAAACTAATAAAGATGTGTACAAACTACATATTTCTTTTTCTCTGATCCATAACAGATTGGATAATCTTTCATTATAATGATGACCAGGGCTTTTTTTCTCAGATAATAGATGCAGGTACCCCTACCTACCTCCAAGCACCGTCCCTTTGTGTCTACCCCCACCCACCTGCCCCTTTCAGAGAATACAGAACAAAGTATCAGTATTTTGTAATGTAATTGATATGGTATTTGTTAATGATAACAAATAAAGCAGCAAAATAGATCCCCCAACAACAAAATACCCCTAGGAACAATAGATCCACCCTAGCAACAATAGTCCCCTGCCAGCAACAATAGATCTCCCTGCAGCCAGCATCATTAGATCTTCTAACAGCCAACAACAATAGACCCCTCCCTCAACAACAGATCCCTCCGAGCAACAATTGACCCCCACAACAAAAGACCCCTTCCACCAACAGTTGATACCCTAACAGCAACAACAGACCCCCAAATCAACAATAGACCCCCCAGCAGCCAGCATCAATAGCCCCTTCAGCACCCCTGGCCATCACATACATTCAGTGATGGAGGTGCCGGAAATGCGTTCCCCCACGTTCCCACTGAAAAAAAGCCCTGATGATGACATACAGTATCTGTCATTATGAGCTTTCCCAACCCCCATAATCTCCTGTATTCACATACTAACAATTCAGAAACAACTTGATAATCACAAGGGTTGTTTGTAATTATTCTTCTACAGGTACAGAAGATTATTAAAACCTTTACAATTTCAAAAATTGTAGAAATGAAAGATGATAGGTTGGTGTGGATTATTGAACATCATTATTGAAGAAGACCAAAACTCTACTATACTACTATATTGAAATTTCAGTATGTTCTTATTAGATGACTCTGGTGCTCTGGAAAAAAGTTGTTCCTGCCAAAATGCTGCTTAGAAGATGACAAGGGGATCATGGCTTCTATTAGGACAAATACAGTACATCATGCCGTACATCAGATATTGCTTTCATTAACTCTTCTTTTTACATTGTTGACTGATATACTTTTGAGTCATGTACTGTATATCTGAAAAGAATGGTTAAAGTGTCTCTGGCATCAATCATTACAATAAATATCAGTCTCCTCCTTGAGATGTTTACAATAAACATCAGCCACCCACTCTGGGATTGTTATGCAGTTTATGGTATATACTGTATTTATTGAAGGTTCAATGAAATCCCTTTGTATCATGTATTATGTTTTTTATGTGTCATTTAACACAAATTTTACAGACCAATCAAAATCACTGATATAGAAAAAGACTTCTAATGTTTTAGAATATCTTAGAGCCCAACTCCAAGAATAGGAAAGAATCTGCCCTTGCAGTGGGACAAGGGTTAAATGCTTGTTATATCTAGGGGTTACAGGAGTAGATATGGTTACTTACCTTATCTCCTATTCTGGATGGCTCTTCCCAAAGCTCCAGTCTGTGGGCATCACCAAATAATATTCAGGGCTGTTAACTTTGTATTGTTTGTGCTGGGGACCACTGGAGGGACCCTGGTAGAGCGTGGAATGAGGTAAGTATTTACTTATTATTGCAGTGCCCCTAGACATAAGAAGCATTTATCCCTTGTGGTGTTGGGGGCCTCCACTGCAAGAGTAGATTTTTTTTAAATTCCCGTGGAGAATAGGTTTGTTCAAACATTTGTTGCTTCCTGAAAAAATGTTGGTGATTATGATAGACCCCTTCAAACTGAACACAAATATAATTTCACAATGACTATAACAAAGGAATCTTGAGAAAAATTAAATAACTTTTTTAATGTAATCTTTAGTTATAGAAAAAGTTTTCCATAGATTTGCGTAAAAAGGAACAACACCATACAGAAAACAGTGTAGCGAAAATAGTATAAGCTAACAACAATCATAATGCGCCTCAGTCTTGTATTAGCTAAAGATAACGAGATGTGAACCCTGAAGGGTCCCAACTCAAGCCATGCGGCAGATGCATGAGTAAGAAAGGATTGGGGAATTTTTGAACTGTTTGTCATTAATGACGAATATGATCTGTGGACTAACAGTGCCTTCCTTAACTTTTGGCATCAGTTATTCTTGGAAACATCTGTCTCAAATAACGAAAACCTTCACCTTCCTTGTTCTTTGATTTAACAAAATTTTTCATCAATCTGAATTTTATGTGAAGTGGAGACCAAAAAATCTTTGTCGGGTCAAAAAGTGGGTCACGTTTTTCTGCCTTGAAATCAGATTCTTTTGGCATGCCCATTTCTTTTTAATGTATAGTGACTCTCTTGCATGACTTTACCATTTGAATATGTAACAACAGTACTTGGTATATCCAAGCTGCATTCCAAGCAGCAGAACCACTACTTTTAGATCCCAACAGATAATCCAGTTGTACTGGGTGTGCCTCAACAACAGTTCCATGTTTCCTATGTGCAGTATAGATAGAGGTATTGCGAATTTCACAAACAGAAGGTTTCTTTAAAATGGTTTAAAAATACTTACCTTATTTCACACTTTAGTTGGTTCCTTCAGTGGCCCCCACTATGGTAGGGTAAATTACAGGTTATTTTCATGATTAGGAGGCAAAAATCTACAAGATACACCAAAAAAATGTTCAGGAAGCAACATCTTTGTTGTCCAGAGTTCCTGGAGTTGGGCATTAAATGGCACAACCGAACCCTGAAGTGAACCTGTGGTCAGGTTATAGACCCCTTAACATCTAAGGGTAAAACAAAGTAAATTTCTTTCCCCCTATTTTTTACAACTTTGACATGTGTTAGTAAAGCTGTACATGTCATCACAACTACTTTGTGCATCCAAGTGGATTATACCTTTTTTTTCAAGACAATTTACATTTTTATTATTAAAGGAAAACTGGCTCAAAATAGTACACAAAAATATATATTTTTTTAAATTTGGCTGTATATTTCTTGTTACTACCATAACCTACCACCAAAGAACAACCCACAATAAATTCCCCCGCTCCCGACAATCACAGCAATACCACATATGTGTATGTGATTTTTTTTTCCCCGTAGTACAGCCCAGAAGTAATAATGCCCATATGGGGGGGTTGTAGATTGTTTAATGTTACGTGTATTAGCTTAGTGGGGGGGTCTCCAGCAGCCCTCCCTCCTGATGGGACTGTCTGCTGGTGTGAAGTTTGAATAATTGTAGGTCTCTTGTTACTAAATGTAGATTGCCCCACCCTGGCTCATTATGCAGGGAAGGGGGATTGTCCCCTTAGTGTATATATCTTGTATCTGTGTTCAAATAAACTAGTCTACCTCCTGGTTTACTTCAAGACTGGTGTCGTCTAGTCTTGTATGGTCGGCTGTGGTGTCTGTTGTTGGTGTTCGGACAGGGAAGCGGTATTTTAACGGAAGTACTCAAGCACAGTCTGGGTCGGTTCTGTTACATTCTTAACCAGCAGCAAATGGAATTTCAAACACTCCCTTGCAGACCTTTGTAGCTTCAGATAATGTGAAGCAATTTATCCTCATGTTTCACAGAAGAATAACTGAAATCATTTAAGATGGTTCTCTCTGCTCTCTATTCTCTGGTTCTTTTTCCCAGAGCTCCTATTCTTTGTTTTTATTAAACATTAGAGAGTTGGAAAGTTGGCAAATCTCTGCAGGGAGAAAATGAAAGTAAAAAAAAATCTGCTGGAAAATTTTGAGGATGAATTAATCCACAGCTCCAGATTAAACAGAGATCAGTGTGGGCTTGTTTTAAAGAGTCTCTGTTGTGTGATTTTTGCTCACACATGATTGGTTGAAATCAGCCAACACATTCATTAAGCTAAGTGAATTTTTTCTTTGCAAGCTGAATTTTTACTTAACTTAATGAAGTTGTACTGACTTCATCCAATCATGTGCAAGCAAAAATCATGTTTTTTTCCCCCTTGCGCACGATTGAGTATTTCTTTTGCATAGTTAATGCTTACTTTGTTTCACCTCATTTACATTGCAAAGTGAAAATTCACATTAAAAGTGAACATGCTTTACTATAGTAAATCAGGGCCAATGTTTTCTTTGAAGGGAACGGGTTGTTTTGAATTGTTTTTATTTATTTTCCTGGCACATGATTGTCAATTTTTTGGCAAATGAACATGCTTACAGGGGAGTTCCAGTCTCATCTGAAAAAAAGTCAGCAGCTACAAAAACTGTAGCCACCGACCTGTCCTACGGTCCTGCAGTGTGTTTACACCAGCCAGATTCACTGGCTCTCCTAGGTGACTGCATTTTAAGTGTGGGCACCCGGCTGTGACAACTTGAGCCTTCACAGCTGGGTGCCCACTGCACATGCACGAGTAGCGCTGCACCTTGTGAATGGTCTGTAGTCTGCTGGGATCTGTCACGTGTCTCGAAAGACTTCAGGAAGGGAGGGGGGAGGACAGCTTCCGCTTCTGATCGTCTAGGCGGTCAGAATGGAAGTGTGATCTGTCAAAATCGGGTACCCACTCCCCAAAGGTGCCAATTATTCACAGGGAGCTCCGCTTTAACATGTTGTTTGTATAACAAGAAGAAGAATTATGTGGTAATGTTTAATGTACTCTATGGGGTTGAATTACTAAAGGTAAATATACTGTGCACTGCAAGTGCAGTTTCTTTAGATCCGAGGGGAAGCTCTGAAATGAGGCGAAGCTCTGCTGATTTCTTTCATCCAATCATGTGCAAGCAAAAATGCAGTTTTTTTTATTTTCTTTGCATGTTCCCCTCAGATCTAGAGCAGCTGCACTTTCAGTGCCCTTCCAAGTGCACAGCCTATTTACCTTTAGTATATCAACCCCACAGTCTGCTTGTATTGATTTTTTATTGTACAACATAAGTTGTGTTCAGGGGTGGACTGACCATTTGGAAACTCGGGCACTGCCCGAGGGCCCGGGGTCAGTAGGGGGCCCCATGAGATGACCCTGGTACCTTTTTCATAGGCTTTATGAGTTTGGGCAAGGACACAGGGGCCCCATGATCCCCTATTGCCTGGGGGCCCCATAAGTTGTCAGTCTGCCCCAGCTTGTGTTATATATATGTATGTGAATAAACTTAGAAAGCTTAACCACTCACCCTCCTGAGGATTTATCCCCCGTTCCTGACCAGGCCATTTTTTGTGTTACGGCGCTGTGTTACTTTAACTGACAATTGCACGGTCGTGCAACGCTGCATCCGAATTAAATTTACGTCCCTTTTTTACACGAATTTTAAAATCACCTGTGCGGATTTTCTTTTTTGCGCTATAGGCAAAAAAAGACTGACAATTTTGAGAAAAAAACCCAACATTTTGAACTTTTTGCTATTAACCCCTTCACACCTAAGGGTAAAACAAATCTAAATGCCTAAGAATTTTGCAACGTTGACATGTGTTAGTAAAACCGTACATATCAACACAACTACTTTGTACATCCAGGTTGATTATACCTTGTTTTTTTTCAGGACAAATTGGGCTTTCATTTGGTGGTAAATGGTAATGGATATCTCCTGATTTTTTTTTATTATCAAAGAAAAACTGGCCCAAAATAGTAAAAAAAAAATCATTTTTAGTATTTAGCTGTGTGTTTCTTGTTACTAGCATAACCTACCACCAAAGAACAACCCAAAATAAATTCTCTAGCTCTTGACGATCGCAGGGATACCATATATGTGTATGTTATTTGTTCTTTGTACCCGTAGTACCTATTAGTAGTTCTCTTAGAATACTAGCCATTGTCATTAAGTCGCATATATAATAGCAATAACGCTACTCCAGACCGAAAATGACCTTAAGAAAATGGCGCCCGCATATCAGCGAGGACACAGGACTGTCTCCTTGAAAATGGCGCACCTCTGAACACGCATGCGCCTAGCATATAAATTGGCGTCACACGGCTCGGCGTTATTGGCAAATCCCCCCAGACGACGTGTGTGTGCACGAAACGCGTAGGGGGAGCCAACAACGCCGTGACGTCACGCCGCCGAAGCATCGTGGAGCTCCGGCGGCCATCTTACACTCTGGACGGTCAGTCCACATTGTTTTAACCTGCTCCTTTTTATAAGGATATTTGCATATGCCTCAATAAATGCTATTTATTACTACACTATGAAGATGTCTCTGCTTTGACTCCCCTGGGGAGTATTAATTCGCAGCTACCCACCTAACCATTGGAGAGGGAGTTTTTACAATCTCCAGAAGGCAGCACCAAAGCTATCACCTGAGAGGAGCTCTGGACCACCTTGATGTCCCACTAATAGCATCCAGGACCATAGGAGGGAATATACCGGACTCCAGATATCATCCAGATTGGCAGATGACATCAAGAAAAATATAACAAAACGCTCATTATACTGTGGGTTCTGGTGAGTGCGCATTTTTATCGCACTTTATATCACAGCACCTTACTCATAGGAGGACAAAGTCACATGAGAGCACCTGAAGTCACTCTAAGTCACCTACTGAACTATCTAATTAATGATATCTATACACCTAACGAACTGTCTATTTATGATGTATATATATTTATTTTCATATTGTGATTTTCCTCAAGCGCTGCACTTTTGATTTATATTATGGGAATTGTAGTTTGGCAACAGCTGGAGGGCCGCCAGTTTGACACCTCTGTTGCAAAGGCTCAAAGTTTAAAAAAAAAAAAAATTCTGTGTGCAGCAGCCCCCCTAATACTTATCTGAGCCCTTTCCTAATCCTGCGATGGGCACGTGAGCCTCGGCTGAGCAATGAGAGAGAGGGGGCAGTGCGGGGCTGAACCATGGCTCTGTGTGGGAGTGGGCATGCAGAGCAGCTGCTCAGGTGCCCCCATAACACATTGCTTGTTCTGGGGGCACTCAGCAGAAGAAAGGGGCCAGGAGCGCGATGGGGGACCCGAGAAGAGACGGATCGGAGGTGCTGTACACAAAACCACTACACAGAGCAGGTAAGTATGACATGTTTGTTATTTTAATTTTTTTAAATTGCCTTTGATATCACTTTAAAGTGACACTTAACTCTGGAATTAAATAAAGTATGTATTCTTAACTCCAAAAGTACCTTCTATTGCTCCCAGCCTCCTCCAAATGTCTTTTTTTTGTTGCTGTTGTTCTCTATGGTCCAACTGTATGTAGGAACGTAGCCACCCTCTCTTGCTCCCTCCCAAGATGGACTATGGGGTTTATAGTTTACATACAGTAGAGCAGGCTATATGACCTCAATTAATGAGACAAGAGGATTGGGAGCTCAGTGTATCCCCTTGTAACGCTCCTCCTTGTAATACTCTATGCAGAGCTGCATCAGAATTTGCACTCTCCAGTTTTGATAAATCAGTCCTAATGTCTTAACAGGGAGGATTCCCCTATCCACCTTGATTATGTGCTGGCTGAATGAAGAAAAAAAAACTATCTATCTTAACATTGGTTGAATAGTTTATAATAAAAAAAACACTGGTTAAGGCTGACAACACTAAGTCCTTGAAAAAGTGGTTTGCTGTCAGGCCACAACAGGGCTTAAAGTGGTTGTAAAGGCTCAAAGTTTAAAAAAAAACCTTCTGGTGTGCAGCAGCCCCCCCCCGGCCCCCCTAATACTTATCTGAGCCCTTCATGATCCTGCGATGGGCACGTGAGCCTCGGCTGAGCAATGAGAGAGAAGGGGCAGCGCAGGGCTGAGCCATGGCTCTGTGTGGGAGTGGACATTCAGAGCAGCGGCTCGGGTGCCCCCATAACACATTGCTTGTTCTGGGGGTGCTCGGCAGAAGAGAAGGGCCAAGAGCGCCAGCGGGGGACCCGAGAAGAGACGGATCGGGGGTGCTGTGCACAAAACCATTACACAGAGCAGGTAAGTATGACATGTTTGTTATTTTAATTTTTTTTAATTGCCTTTGATATCACTTTAAAGTGACACTTAACTCTTGAATTAACTACAGTATGTATTCTTAACTCAAAGAGTACCTTCTATTGCTCCCAACCTCCTCCAAATGTCTTTTTTTTGCTGCTGTTGTTCTCCATGGTCCAACTGTATGTAGGAATGTAACCACCTTCTCTTGCTCCCTCCCAAGGTGGACTATGGGATTTATAGTTTACATGCAGTAGAGCAGGTTACATGACCACAATTAATGAGACAAGAGGATTGGGAGCTCAGTGTCCCCGTTGTAACGCTCCTCCTTGTAATACTCAGAAAAACATGGTGAGAAACAATTTAATGAAGAATCAATTACAAGGTCATTCAGTCGAGGATGTGTATGGATTTTATTTGGAGAATAAGGTTATCATTTAGTGTAACTTCAAGAGCTGAGATCATTTCTGGCAGATCACCATGTATTGTTCTGTACTTGCAGGGTCTGTAAAGGGATAAAACATAGACAAATATGTATGTACAGCATATGTTTTATTTTTATTTTGCCTTGACATACAAATCTTTATGAGAGAAGATCTGAGAGGTGCAGTGTGCCATTTCTTTTAAGCATTTGAGAAAATATATCTGGTGTGTCATGTGTGCAGATAATTGGAAATTTGACACACTGCACTTAACTGTTGTTGACTAGAGTTATTGGCTATTGAGTACATAGGTGGTTCTCCATGATCCTTCTTAACGTTCCTGATGGATTCATTAAGTGCATGTCAAGTTCTGCTTTCTGACAATGCTAAGTAGTACAAAAGTCACATGTGATAGAAGACCTATGTGGCTCCAAGACGTTACTGCTTTATGCTTTTGTCCTTGTGTAATAAAATATATACACTATGTATCCTGACTGCCAAGTGCTCTTGATATTTAGCCTACAGAAATTGCTCCCCTCTTAAGGGGATCCCCAAGTGTAGCCCAGTTTAACTGGATAATACACATGCCAACTGTTATCCTTAGACATCTGGTGGAGCCATATAGAAAGAAATGTATCCAAAATAAGGGGAAAGCCTTCTTAGCAGTTGTGGAAAATGGCAACCTTAAAGATTTGGATTTCCCCCCAATTTCTGTCCCAGTAACAAAAATCACCAAGACAAATAGAAATGGTGAATCTCTCCAGAGGGGACACTGACAGCAATAAAAACCTGGCAGGCGCCCTAAAACATTCCTACTGTTATGAAAGCTAATAAAATACAATTTTAGCTTTAGCTACACTTCAAATGCTCAGAACTCACAATTATATTTTTTATCAATATGGCCATTTGAATGAGCTAGCGTGTCATTATAGAAATGTTTCAGTAGGTGTAAAAATATGTTTTAGTTAGTATTTATAGACCATTCGTTTTATCTTAGTAAAGTATAACAGCTTCTTTACAATCAATATGCCATTGTGCATAGGAAATGGAAAAAGTCTGCAGATAACCATTAAAAGTGGATAGTTTCAGCATAGTGCTCAGCCTCTGAGACCTTAATCAGTATTTCTGTGGAAGAATTGATAACAATAATGAGAATTTCCACCAGTGTATATCAGAAAGTAATAGGGTTTAAAGAAGGTGAAAGCAATTGCTTCCTTGACTTTTGAGCCAGGCTAACACTTAACATTGTGCCATTTCAAGTGTAATTACTAGCACAGAACATACTTTGCCATTTTGTAAACTTACTGTCAGGTATAGCTCTTACTCCTGGAAATCAAGCATAATCCATTTTATGTGATGTGTTTTTGACTGCTTATGGCACATTTTATTTCTGTCAAAAATATACTTGAACAAGAAATAAAGCAGACATTGTTGTCAAAGGGACCCGCCAGACTATTTAAAGTGTTACTAAACCCAGCACCCTGCATTCACTATATCTGGTCTCCCACAGTACACAGAAATGCAATTTTTTTAGTAAATGTAAACTGCTAAATACTTTTTCTCATCAGCACTTAGAGCAGTCGTGTGACTTCTATCAGTGTCCAGAAGAGCACCGATTACAGCTTGTAGCAATAGTTTTCATTCTCTGTAGCTGGATACAGGACCTCTGCCCTCTGTGTGGACAGTGCTCT
This sequence comes from Staurois parvus, assembly GCF_062004578.1. Taxonomy (NCBI): domain Eukaryota; kingdom Metazoa; phylum Chordata; class Amphibia; order Anura; family Ranidae; genus Staurois; species Staurois parvus. The sequence goes on along the minus strand of NW_028317813.1, from coordinate 134,863 downwards.
CTAGCAATACACACCAAACTGAGAATGTGCAGCTTGCCCCTAGCCTCTGTTCTATCTGGAGATATTTGGGAGACACTGGAAGAAGGGGAGGATCAGAGAATAGAGAATCAAACATCCTTTTTACACAATGTGGAGGATTAACCTTTTAGGTTCCACAGTGAGTATAAAAAGCATGTTTTACTGCATATACAGACTGATTTTACTGTTGTGGGTTTAGTAACACTTTAAGTCAAATGAAACCTTGGCTTAGTACAGTTCCATGGGAGCATGCAGCGCCACGATCTGTGCCCGCTGTGTCCACCGAAACACAGATCACTGTACGGGACCGCTGTGTGAGGTCCCAATTCATGTGATCACCGATTGGCGAATCAGTGATCACATGAACAGTAGTGAACAAGATGTCACTTCCTGATATCATTGTTTACTACTTGTGAAATATGTGAATGATCACAGAGGTCACAAGGTACAAGGCTATTCACAACAACCTAGTAACAAGTGACAAGCTGTGACCAATCACAGCTTTCACAGTATTTCTCAATGGATGCAGGAATGCAGCCAGCGAGAAGGTGAAATTATTGCTTGTACAGCCTTTATGGCCTGTACTGCTAGGGTGACAGTATGTAAAAAAATGTATATATATATTTATAAATAATATATAAAAATGTAAAACATTTTGAAAAACTATATTTTTTTCATAAACTAATTTGTGTTTTTTTTTTGTTTACCAAAAAGATAGCTGACTGCATTTTGGCCAAGATTTATAAAGAAAGATTATGTATTTTAAAAATTTTTGGTCTTTTTCATTTATATAGCAAAAAAATAAAAATTCCAGTGGTGAATAAAAACCACCAAAAGAAAGTTTTATCTGTCTCAAAAAAAATGATAAAAATTGAATTTGGGTACAGTGTTGCATGACCGCGCAGTTGTCATTCAAAGTGTGATAGTGCTGAAAGCTGAAAAGTGGCCTGGACTAGAAGGGGGTGAAAGTGTCCAGACTTGAAGTGGTTAATAAATGCAAACGTGATATTATACCCAATTTGTTGTTAAAATATAAAACATGAGGTTGAGTCAAGCAGATACCAAACATGCCAAGGCTTAAAATCCCCCCCCCCCCTTAAGTTGCAAAGGCAGCAAATTGGGGTGTTCACATGGCACTAAAAAAGTTATCCCCCTGTTGTTTTCATCAGGCAGCAGTGCCACTGAACACAGCCCGTTCCAGTAAATAGTTATCTATATTCTCTTCGCACACATTCCTGGAAGTACTGCTCATCAACGGTGGGTGCTGTAGCGACTACCAGCTGGGACTGGAAGCATCACAGGCAAACGTTCATATTCGCCAGCACACCATGGATCTCCAATATGGTCCAAAAAGGTTTTTATTGCAAAAAGATCACATCACAAAAGAGAGTGCAATGTTTTTGGAGCCACGCAGGACCCCTTCGTTAGGCATGTAATGATCACATGCCTAACGAAGGGGTCCTGTGTGGCTCTGAAACAAAATGTTCCTATTATATAAGGCCACCTATAGGAGCAGAGGGTGAAAAAGGAGAACGTTTGGAAGGTCTGGCTAGGTAATTCTTCCACCTCTGGCTAACTTTGTCTACCTAAGGCCCTCCTGTTTCCCAGTCTGGACCCAGTTGTGTACATGGTAACATCTAACAGAAACTTCTCTACCCTGACAATATTTATGCTACTCTTCCCCTAAATTGGGGACAATATTACCTATGAGCATCCTACCTTTTGGACACTCTCATCCTTCTTTTTCAGGGAGATTGTCAATAATACCTTCCTACAATAAGGCCCACAGAGGCTTTGTTATCCAGTATGGCTACTTTTCACCAGTTGGAGTGCCTGATTGGGGGAGGGGGGGTTATTTTACTTAGTATGGTTTCTCCTGTTTTTGTTTGTGTTCTTTTTTGTACTGTTATAACTGTGTGTGTTGTTACATACATGTAATAGATAGAACCTAATAAAAATAATTAAAAAAAAAATATGACATTTCCTGAAGCATTACCTCTTTGTGTACATGGATTGTAACAATTCTTCATTTGTGTCTGCAGTGTTTCATTGTTTGCAGCTGGTACTGTGTGTGTTTGGTGATCAATTTCTATAGCACCATGGAGATTTCTCATTAATGTGTAGTGCAGAATATATTATTTTTAAAAAATATGACACCCATTAAAGATCTCAGCCAACAGATGTTGCATCTCAGAACTATTTCACACCTAAATAGTTAAAATGTATTTATTTTCTTCATTTCCCCTCAACTCTTTGTACCATCTAATTAATTTTCTTCCCTAGCAGTACTTCAGACATTCCATTACTGTACTTGGGATTACCTGCCGATGTTTCTAATTACTAGCATATGTTAATGATGCAGCTTCTGTGGCTAATTAATACCAAATAAAAACTGCCTACAGCCAACCGCAGGACGTGCCTAATTTAAACTGTCAGGTATTAGAGGAATGAGAAGGAAACCCTGGTTGACCCTGATGTCTTAAAGACAGAAATATGTTTGACTCTATAGCTGCCAACTATTCCTACTCATTTTAACAATGTATCAGAGTTCCTATTTTCCCTATTTTCTATGAGTCCTGTCTTACTATTTGGTTTAACAAAACTGAATCCTCAGCAGGTTCTGCTTAAAGTGTTTCTCCTATCTTCTTAGAATGTAGTGCTCATCTCTGGGGGGGCCACTGAGAATATACAGGTTCTCCCACAATAGTACCGAGGCTGCCATTCAAAAGCACAGTTCCATGTACACTGACAATTCAAGCTCAGTCTAGGCATGTTTTTTTTAGAATATATTGCTGGATAAATTAAAACAGGAGAGGGGTTAAGGGGGTTCAGGATCATCAAAATGACAGGATCCTTCTCTAGACCAGGAGTTCAGAACAGTGTCCTCCAGAAAAATCCTTTAGCAATCTTCTCCAGGCCCTCAGCCCAGCTCTTGCTGAGTCCCAAAAAGAAATTCTAGGCATAATCTGCCAATCTGCTAATCTGCAATCTGATGATCGCTGGAGCAATGCTTTAGAGGCCCCAGAACCAAAGAATAATAAATGCAGGTTTTTTTTACTTGCAAAAAAATGTACATTTATTATTTTTTGCTAAAAGGTGAACTCCTTTAACTACTGTCCTTGGTGCCAGAAAAGGTTGCTGCTAATTAGGAAAGGAAGCTACTGTATATCACAAACCTGTGACAGCACCAGACCAGATCGCACGACAGATACCAAGTGAAAAACAGTAGGAATCAAATACTCTACAGGAAAAAAAAAACAATTTCAAACTATTGCTAAGAGTTGACCAGGGGCGGACTGACAACTCATGGGGCCCCCAGGCAATAGGGGATCATGGGGCCCCTGTGTCCTTGCCCAAACTCAAAAAAAGCCTATGAAAAAGGTACCAGGGGCATCTTATGGGGCCCCCTACTGACCCCGGGCTCTTGGGCAGTGCCCGAGTTTCCAAATGATCAGTCCGCCCCTGGAGTTGACTATACTTTTATGAAGCCCAATATTTTTGTGACCTTTTTCTCTTTCTTTAATTGAGTAGTCTTAAGTGGCAGCCATGTAAGGGCATTACAGGAATGTGCTAATAATGAAAATATGCAGACAAATAGCAATCCCTGTAATACTCCTCCAGCTGAAAACTTAAATTATTATTCACAGCACTCCCACATACTGACAGTGCAAATCTTTTATCAATTTAAAATAGCTGCATTTGTCACATTTGCCTTAAGTTATAGAGTGATATAAACTGTTGTAAGTCACTTTTCTAAATGACATACAGTATTTATTTATAGAGCAAGTGATGGGATATTAATTATCATGGGTAATAGCTGGTCAAAATGTACGCTTAAACACCGTAGCCCAGGGCATTTACAGCTAGATTATTAAACATATAGATTAGTCCTATGTTCAGCTTCTCCTATCACAAGCTAGACATAAAGAGATATGGCACTGCTATGGTGCTAATTTAGCATATTCTATAGGCTCCTAATTTATGATGATTTCTATTTTTAACCTGAAACCTGTATATTTTCATATAAAGATATCACTGAATTTTGCATGCAGGTCAGCTAATATCATGGACATTTGATGAATCCTTTGACAGTAAATAGCATGGCCAGTGCTTTGCTAAACTAAAATCTCGGGTTGCAGATTTATTTGGGTCATATCTTTCCTCAACCTTACATTTTAAACCAGGGGTCTCCAAACTTTCTAAACAAAGGGTCAGATTACTGTCCTACAGACTTTAGGAGGGCCGGAGTGCCCAGTGGGAGTAGAAACTGTCCCAGTGTTAGTAGGAGTAAAAACATGACATAGTGCTTGTAGTCAGTGGAAGGAGGAATAGTGTCCAGTCATTGGTATTAGTTGGAGGAACAGTGCCCCATCATTGATATTAGTGGGAGGAATAGTGCCCCATCATTGGTATTAGTGGGATGAATAGTGCCCCATCATTGGTGTCAGTGGGATGAATAGTGCCCCATCATTGGTATTAGTGGGAGGAATAGTGCCCCATCATTGGTGTCAGTGGGATGAATAGTGCCCCATCATTGGTATCAGTGGGATGAATAGTGCCCCATCATTGGTGTCAGGGGGATGAATAGTGCCCCATCATTGGTATCAGTGGGATGAATAGTGCCCCATCATTGGTATCTGTGGGATGAATAGTGCCCCATCATTGGTATTACTAGGAGGAATAGTGCCCCATCATTGGCATCAGTGGGATGAATAGTGCCCCGTCATTGGTATCAGTGGGAGGAATAGTGCCACATCATTGGTATCAGTTGGAGGGACAGTGCCACATCATTGGTATTACTAGGAGGAACAGTGCCACATGATTGGTATTACTAGGAGGAATAGTGCCTCATCATTAGTCGTACTAGGAGGAACAGTACCCCATTATTGGTATTACTAGGAGGAACAGTGCCCCATCATTGGTATTACTGGAAGGAATAGTGCCCCATCATTGGTATTAATGGGAGGAATAGTGCCCCATCTTTGGTGTCAGTGGGAAGAATAGTGCCCCATCATTGGTGTCAGTGGGAGGAATAGTGCCCCATCATTGGGGTTAATGGGAGGAATAGTGCCCCATCATTGGTGTCAGTGGGATGAATAGTGCCCAATCATTGGTATCAGTGGGAGGAATAGTGCCCCATCATTGGTGTTAATGGGAGGAATAGTGCCCCATCATTGGTGTCAGTGGGATGAATAGTGCCCCATCATTGGTATCAGAGGAAAGAATAGAGCTCCATCCTTGGTATTAGTTGGAGGAATAGTACCTAATTGTTTATATCAGTGGGAGGAATTATGCCCCATCATTGTTGTCAGTGGAAGGAAAAATGCCCCAGAGTTGGTGCCAGTGAAAGAAATGGTACCTCCTTGATGTCAGTGGGAGGAATAGTACCCCGAGGGCCAGAGAGAGACAAGCAAATTGCCACAGTTTGAAGACTACTGCTTTAAACTATCACAAAGGGAAAGTAGAGAAGGTTAAATTGTATCATAATTTATTATAAAAATAGTGTAGCGCTCTTAACATATATAAAAACTGTGCCTAATACACAATATTAATTCCTAAAATAAATAAATCAATATATAATATACAATGGTGACAAAAAACAAGTGCCAAACTAAGATTCCAAAAAGAAATCTATCACCCACTTAAGAAATACGTGTACCCACATATAAATAATATGTGACTACTACTTCACACAAACATATGAATAGTGAACACACATCTACTAAATTAGGCAAAAAAATCAAAACTTAATCCAATGAGGGAACTCTTTACAGTGCTCACACAGTGCCAAAGAAATGAAAATTTATAAATGTGTCCTCTTTGTTGAGAGACAATCATAACAATGTCCTTTGTGGAAATGAATAAAATCATGCAATGTGCAATAGTGATAATTAAATAAATCCGTGACTGTGCCAAAAAACTCTTCTCCTGTTAACGGCTAGATTGCCTCCTCACCTCCTCCTAATGCTTCCTTCCTTCCCTGGATCTCCTTTATGGGGCTCCTAGTGCCCCTGATCAGTCAAGGTGGTTCTGAAGGATAATAGCTCACCAATATTTCAAGCAGTCCTCCCTCCTCACTGATGTGTGGGTACACTGCATGTGAATGGGACTTCCTGGGTGTAGCAAAATGGCGTCGCACGCCGGAAGTGCGTCACCACGCACCGGAACTACGGACTCGCGAACCTACGCGTTACGTCACCGTCTGCTCGTGACTTCCTCGTGAATTCACGCTGACAGCTCGAGAGGAGAGGAGAGCCGGTAATCGGCTTTCCACGGAGGGGACATGTACACTGATCATCAGTGTGCCCTGATGATCAGTGTGCCCTGATGATCAGTGTGGCCCCAGAAGTGCCACCTGTCAGTGTCTATCAGTGCCAGCAGTCAGTGCTCATCAGTGCCACGTGCCAGTGCCCATCAGTGCCACAACAATGCCACATATCATTGCCTACCAGTGCACATCAATGCCACATATCAGTGCCCATCTGAGCTGCCTTTCAATGTCACCCATCAGTGCCAGTCAGTGCCACCTATCAATGCCAATCAGTGCCACCTATCAGCGCTGCCAATCAGTGTCATCTATCAGTGCCAGTCAGTGTCGCCTATCAGTGCGCATCAGAGCCGCCTATCAGTGCCAGTCAGTGCCGCATAACAGTGCCAGTCAGTGCTGCCTAACAGTGCCAGTCAGTGCCGCCTAACAGTGCCAATCAGTGCTGCCTATCAGTGCCACCTATCAGTGCCATATATCAGTGTCATGTATCAGTGCTGCCTTTCAGTGCCCATCACTGATGCCTGTCAATGCCCATCAGTGCAACCTACCAGTGCCTCCTCATCAGTGCCCATCAGTGCCACCTATCAGTGTCCATCAGTGCAGCCTATCAGTGTCCATCAGTGCAGCCTCATTAGCGCACATCAGTGAAGGAGAAAAATCACTTATTTACAAAATTGTATAACAAAAACTAAGAAAAACCGTTTTTTTTTTTTCAAAATTTTTAGTGGTTTTTGGTTTGTTAAAGAAAAAATAAAAATCTCAGAGGTGATTAAATACCACCAAAAGAAAGCTCTATCTGTCTCAAAAAAATGATAAAAATGTGGGTACAGTGTTGCATGACCGCGCAATTGTCATTCAAAGTGTGACAGCGCTGAAAGCTGGAAATTGGCCTGGACAGGAAGGGGGTATAAGTGCCCTGTAGGCTAGTGGTTAAACATCCTTTACAATCACTTTAAAGCGAAGCTCCACCCATAAAGGGAAAATTCCGAATTAAGCCTTTGTCCCCTGCTCCCCATTAAGGATTGACACCTTTGGAGAGTGGCGGGGGAGCGGGTACCCGAATTGGACAGGTACCTGCTCCCACTTCTGTGCCGCAATTGCCTAGGCGATTGGAAGTGGAAGTTGTCGTCCCCCCTCCTCTCTCTCCGTAGTCTTCTGGGACACGTGACAGGTCCCAGAAGACTACAGGGCCATTCACAAAGCGCAGCATTTCTCGCGCATACGCAGTAGGCCCCCGGCTGTGAAGCCGCAAGCTGTCACAGCCAGGTGCCCACACTAAAGATGCCAGCGCCAGGGAGAGAAGACGGCCAGTGAAACCAGCGGTGGCGAGGACACTGCTGGACCAAGAGACAGGTAAGTATCTGTATTTTAAAAGTCAGCAGCAACAGTTTTTGTAGCTGATGACTTTTTTTTTTTTTTTTTCAGGTGGAACGCCGCTTTAACCCTATCTCTATACTTGGTTAGGTATTCCACTGAAAACTGTTATGTTGAAGAGGAGAGGAGGAGGTGTTCTGTAGTCCTGTCATAGGGTGACAATGTTATGCCTGTTACGCCTCCACAGATACAATACGGTGAGTGAGTGGTGACACCCTCCATCATGAAGTGTGTTATTCGTAGGATCAATAGGTGAAAATAGACAAAATAACCTTAAGAAAGGAAAAAATGCAGCCACCACATCTAAGCAATTGTAAGCTGCAATACATTGAATTTTTGTTCTTGGGTTTGGATACCCTTCAAATGAGTAAATGTGGCTGCCTTTTGTCAAAAAATCTGGGATAACTAAATTATGCTCTGGAAGCAGCATAACCTATTATAGATGTACTGTCCAGACCTCCCCACAACCCTGCATTTATAAATTTAGATGATACATTTAATCTTTTTTATTCCCTCTAATTTCAGGGAAAGGGCTGTGCTACAAGTCACCTGTGTAACTTCTTAAAACATCTTGAGAAGAAATGTTATACTGGTCTTCTCACATCCCTTGGGGAGGTAGAGCCGCCTTATGTAACAGACATTACTCCTACATAGGTATTCTCAGCAGACAGTGGGCTACAGATTAACTCCATATTCATTTTATCGCTCATTGTTTTCTTATACAAATCTGCTTTTCAATCTCCACCACTTCCTACGTGCCTGCTCAGCATTTTTCTAGAATGCCAGTAATGCGCTGCCCTTTCATAGCTGTTTGGATGAGGAATGCTTTGTTGTTCTTTCTAAGTAATCTATTTATAATAAATTAAGATATATTGATACTGCAAAGTACAGTCAAGAGTCATGTGCAAGTTCACCCGATACTTGGACTGTTATGTGTTCTTAAAGGCTTAGGAAATAATCCAAGAAAACAGGCAAGGCTAAAAACAACCAAAATATGTTTTATAGGGTTTACTATATTTTATAATTATTGTTCTATGTAATCTGTTATCCCGATGTTAAACATTTGACCATTTTATAATAAAAGACCTTATCATTCCTTTCCTGTAATGACATTTTAAAAATCAGCCAGGTTGAGTAATTTGCATTGATAATATGTTCTAAAATTGTGATTAAAAAGTGTCTGTTTTGCTCATAACAGCCAGTAATACTTTATCTGTCATTTGTTTCTGCAGGTTATAAAGTTAAAAGCTTGAAATAACTGTATATACATTTATGTAGCAAGATACTGGCCTTTGCTGGCTAGCTGGGCTGAGTTTTATACCATTGCAGTAAATTGTCTGCCCCCTGCACACTAAAGCAAGCCACAGATTAAATGGCTTTCTTTTCTTCCACCACAGGTAAAAGGAAAGAAAATTGTTCAATTTCCCTGTAAACGCAGTCAGTGTTCATGTGGGAATGCCTCCCACAGCGCTATTGTGTTCTGCTGGTGGGGGGTGGGGGGGGCACGGAGAGCTTTCCTGGCTGGAAAAATACAATAATTACTGCTAGCAGCTATAGCCACGGGCAGTAATTTGTAGCACACTGATAGTTAGCTAGGGGGAGCTAGCTAATTATTTTTTTAGTTTGAAGGCTGAGTAGCAGCCTGGGTGATAATCAGAGGGGACAAATTCTGGTCAGTGCTGAGAGGCTCTGCAGATCAGCTCTCTGATACCTCCCCCTGACTTGGAGAATTCTCTAGAACTCAGTGGGCTGGGGTGAGGAGGAGCTGGTCTGAACTCTTGAGGGATCCTGGCCAATCCCCAGGCAAGAGACTTTGCATGGGGTCAGGACAACCTTTAAGAATGACTGAGCCTGCTCAGAAGCAGGATAGTTCAGGTGGAAGATGTAGAGAAGGCTGAGATGCAAAGGCCTGGGGCTTAGTGGAAAGGGGCCTACCTCCAGGCATGGTTGCTGGAAAGGAGGATCACTCAAACTCAGGAGTCCCCTGAGAGAGGACCACTTGTGCAGCAGGGAAGGAGCCAGGCCAGCAGAAGGTTGGAAGGCAGCCACCAACTCAACAAGCACACAGGAGAGGAAGACTGAGTAATCCTACACTCCCTGGGCCAGTTACGGGGAAAGGGACATTCTGGTGGAAAACCTGACTAGCACTTAACCTGGAACTGTGTCAACTTAAAGTGGCAGGCACTGGATCCCCTTGCCCAGGGATTCCCTCCAGATAGCTGGATGAGAAGAGGATTCATCTGGGGTCTGGGGTGGTACACCAGGATAGGCTGGAGAGCTCTCCAAGTAAGAACTTTTGCTATAAAAAGACTTGTACATAGTTGCCAGGAAGTTGTCCTCAGTTTACTGTTTCTTGGGCATCCCATACACCCCTTACCCCATCCAAGTTCAAAATACCCCTAATAAAACTGAAAAAACCAAGCTCAAGGACTGTTTACTGTCTCCTGTATGCAAGTGAGGGGGTACTGCTACAAATCGAATGCTAAAAATCCGACAGGCTGGTTGTACCCAAGTTGAAAGATGGATCGTCTTGAGTACAATCAGCGTGCCCAAATATGGATCGAATCTCGACCAGTTCCTACTGAACCAGCCAAGATTCAATCCATTCATAGCCAGCTTTAGGTACTTTTTTTATTGCTAACTCAGTAATATTTAGTGGTACTGAGATAGTACAATAGGAACACACTTATGGAGCACTCCTTGATTGTGGTGTGTGGCCTACACATACATAAATATACTCTTGTTCTCTTTGGTGGCTAACAGGCCTGAGTGCTGGGAAATGTAGTCCATTACTGGTGCAAGTTGGATAACTGCTTCCATATTCCAGACTATCTCTGCTATAAGCCAACAGTTCTGAAAGCACTGTTGGCACCAGGCAGTTAAGCTAAAGTTCTGCATAGCTTTTTCCATTGTCCCTAAATTATAAAAAAAACCTTACTTGTTATCATTTGTGATGATAATGATGTTAACGCAATTTAATTTAAGAAGAAAATACACTATCGTAATAATTTAGTGGAGGTTTTTAATTTCTCTTGCCCTTATCAGCATAACCTGACTAAGGCCATCCACATAAATAAAAATAATAATTTCAGCAGTTTCTCCATGCATCTACACATCCCTTATTTGTTTCTTCTATTACATCCTATATACAGGTTAGCCTTGACAGCAATGCCCACAATGCAAATGAATACAATCCTTCTTTCTGACTTTTTCACTGACTTTGCCTGTTGACCAACAACTGAAAAAAGCTATCATAGAGAGGTGACAAGGTTGAAGGAAAAATTAAATTTTTGCAGTTGCAACTTGTAGAGGGCTACAAGACACACCTAACAGCCTTTTAGAAGAGAGATGATCAGATTCATTATATTCATTCAGCATCAGGGGTCTATGTATAAGACATGTGCCATGCTGATGTCTTTACCATTTGCACAGGCACTGTGATTTATCACTGTATTGTTTGTAATATGAATTTCTCTTATGATTTGCAGCCCAATGCAGTGGCCATAATTCAGGGTTTTTTTTTTTAGGATTGAGGTATGTGAGATAAGTACCACATTTATCCTCTAGATGGAGCTGAAGATCATAGGAGATAACCATATTACAGACAATAAGGAGATATTCCATTGTTACCATGCTAATGCTGAAGACATCTGGATGGCGATTTCTTTTACACATACACCATTACTCTTTTTACACATACACCTGTTATCAGTAGGCTTATTTAATGTCAGGTTATGTGCAAATACAGTTCTTTTTGAATGTGACATGCAGTACTACCTGAAAGCTGGAGACAAATTCATAGCAGTTTAGCTGCATCTTACATTCAGCCACTGTTCAGATGAGCATTTTCCACCCGCCTCCTTTGATTTTCTTTAATCAAAGGAGGTTGGGCAGTAAGGGGCTGACAGGACCACCTGCAAAGTGAATTTTGTCCAGTTCATCAGGAACTTGGCCAAAATTCACACAGTGCATAGCTAGTTTTAATCATGGCACTTTTTGAAAATAGGGGTTCAGGATAATGTAGCAGACAAGTGCCAAGGCTGGGTTCACACCTTTGCATCTGCATTTTTATACTTATGTGTTTTATGCACCGCCATTGAAGTCTATGGGGCCATAAATGCATGTTGATGCACCAAAAAAGCACCTGTAGTATTTTCCTCATTGCATGCACAACAGCATACAGGTGTGAATGGGCCTCAGAAAAAGAATGGAATCCTTTTATCATGCATCATTGAGCTTCGGCCAATGCACATTAAAATGCTCAATATGAACAGGGACTAAGGTCTAACACACAGTAGAATAGGGTTCTATGTTATAAATGGTTAACTCAGACACAACATCCAGACACAGATAAATAAAAAAAAATTTACATTGCAAAATTATATCTGGAATTTGTGGTCTGTGATTTGCGAGAAGCTATTTCACAAAGGTGTATTTGGGAAAATTCAACATTATTTCTGTGGAGAATGTTTAAAATTCCATTCATGGGCTAGATCAATAAACCTATAAAGTCTGCAATCTATTCTTTCATCCATCCTGTAAAATGTAATTGAATTGTGCTGAACATTTGTGCCGTTCAGTACCAGTCCAACAACCTTGCTTAATCTAAATTAATGGGCCTGTTTTATTGTATAAAGTCATTAAAATTAACATTTATATTGTTTTATAGAGAGAACTTAGAGCTATGTAAAATGTAGGCAAACAAGTAATTTTTATTGACATTGGTACATTTTAAAGTACATGTAATCCCTAACAATAAAATTCTTTTATTTGCTCCTTTTTTGGTCTATTGAATACAGTATAACGTCGAAAGCATTTTGGTATTTCTAAAAAAAAACCTGTTGATTTAGTTTCGTACATAGTTACATAGTTAGTCTGGCTGAAAAAAGACAAAAGTCCATCCAGTTCAACCATAAAAAAAAAAAAAGTTATAATCCTACACCCACAGTTGATCCAGAGGAAGGCAAAAAACCCCAGCTAAGCATGATCCAATTTGCTCCTGCAGGGGGGAAAATTCCTTCCTGACCCCCTGAGAGGCAATCGGATAATCCCTGAATCAACTTTACCTATAAATGTTAGTATCCAGTTATATTCTGTGTATCCAAGAATGAATCCAGGCCTTTTTTAAAGCAATCCACTGAGCTGGCCAGAAGCAACTCTTGAGGGAGTCTATTCCACATTTTCAGAGCTCTTATTGTGAAGAAACCTTTCCATATTTGGAGATTAAATTTCTTTTCCTCCAGACGTAAAGAGTGCCCCCTTGTGCTCTGCGATGACCTCAAGGTGAATTACTCTACACTGAGTTCACTATATGAACCACTGATGTATTTATACATGTTGATCATATCCCCCCTTAATCTACTCTTCTCAAGAGAGAATAAATTCAGTTCCTCTAACCTTTCCTCATAGCTGAGTTCCTCCATGCCTCTGATCAGTTTGGTTGCTCTTCTCTGTACTTTCTCCAGTTCCCCAATGTTCTTTTTGTGAATTGGTGCCCAAAACTGAACTGCATATTCCAGATGAGGTTTTACTAATAATTCGTACAGGGTAATATGATATCTCTCTCTCTGGAGTCTTTATCTCTTTTAATACAAGAGAGGATTTTGCTCGCTTTAGAAACTGCAGCTTGGCATTGCATGCCATTATTAAGTTTGTGATCTACCAGAACTCCCAGATCCTTCTCCACCATTGATTCCCCCAGTTGTACCCCCCCCCCTAGTATGTATGATGCATGCATATTCTTAACTCCCAAGTGCATAACCTTATATTTATCATCATTAAACCTCATTTGCCACATAGTTGCCCCATTAAGCAGTGCATTGAGGTCAGCTTGTAAGTTGGAGACATCCTGTAAGGAAGTTATTCCACTGAACAGCTTGGTGTCATCTGCAAAGACTGAAATGGGATTTTTAATCAAAGCCCCTATATCATTTATAAATATATTAAAAAGTAAGGGTCCCAACACTGAACCTTGGGGTACACCACTAACAACCCTAGACCATTCAGAGTATGAATCATTAACCACTGCTCTCTGAATACGATCTTTCAGCCAGTTTTCTGTCCATTTACATACAGATTTTTCCAAGCCTGTAGACTTTACCTTACACATTAGCCGTGTATGGGGAACTGTGTCAAACGCTTTTGAAAATCCAAGTATACCATGTCCACCACCACCCCTCTGTCCAAGGTTTTGCTCACCTCCTCATAAAAAGAAATCAGATTTGTTTAACAACTTCTATCTATCATGAATCCATCCTGTCTGTTGCTTAAAATATTTTTTCCAGCAAGAACTCATCTATGTTGTTTTTTATTAAACTCTCCAGTATCGTCCCAACTATAGCAGTTAAATTAACAGATCTATAATTACTTGGTAAATATTTTGACCCCTTTCTAAATGTTGACACCACATTGGCCTTACGCCAATCCAGTGGTACTATGCCAGTCATTAAAGATTCCCTAAAATTTAGAAACAATGGCTTTGAAATGACAGAGCTCAATTCTTTAAGGACCCGTGGGTGTATGCCATCTGGTCCAGGTGCTTTATTCACCTTTATTCTGTCTAAATATTTTTGAATCATATCAATTGTAAGCCAATGTGAATCATCTGGAGCTGTGTCAATACCATGCCCATTATGGACAACATCCCCCATGCTCCTTTGTATACACAGAGCCGAAGAATGTATTTAATAAATTTTCCTTTTGTTTGTCCCCAGTCACTGACTCTAGATTATTTTGTAAAGGGCCTACATGCTCAGACCGAACCTTTTTACTATTAATATATTTGAAGAATTTTTTTGGGGTTGGTCCAGCTATCTTTTACAATCTTTCGCTCGTTTTCAATTTTTGCAGCCTTTATTTCCTTTTTGCATATTCTGTTATATTCTTTGGAATGTTTAAATGATGATAGCATCCTTCATTTTTATATTTAATAAAAGTTCTTTTCTTATTATCTATAGCTTTTTTAACTTTGGCCATAAGCCACATAGGTTTGATTTTTAGCCTTATAAATTTGTTGCCCATGGCAATATATTTTGCAGTGTGTTCACATCCAGTCTGTCAGGGCTCCAGGGTGTGACCAGAGGTATGTGACTGACGCAGGGAAACGCAGGCTTCAGATATGTTATAAATATAATTTATTAACACTAACAATACAAACATAAACGCAGTACAATACTAAAACATAACACAGTGCAAACAAACCAAACCAACCAATCACAGATAACAGTACATACAATGCAAGCATCGTCAGGCAGGCCGGGATTATCAACAGGAGGTCAGAACGTATGGGGTTAAGCAGGAGAATGGTCAGACAAAGCCAGGGATCTGGAGCAGGAGAATGGTCAGACAAAGCCAGGGATCAGAAGCAGGAGAATGGTCAGACAAAGCCAGGGATCAGAAGCAGGAGAATGGTCAGACAAAGCCAGGGATCAGAAGCAGGAGAATGGTCAGACAAAGCCAGGGATCAGAGCAGGGTCAGCAACGAATCAGACAGGAACAGGAACAGGGAGCAGGAACAGGATACAGGGCCCAGGAGAAACACACACCAAGGCAGAGTCTGCAGGTCTGGCCATCCCTTAAATACACCAGTATAATCAGTTCCAGGTGTTTAGCTGGCTGCAAGGTTGAGTCTCTGATTGCTGAGAACACCTGCTGGCCAGCCCTGGTACTGCAGCTCATAAGGCAGGTGAGTCCCACCATTGCTGGCCAGTCCATTCCTGACAGTACCCCCCCCCTCAAGGAGCGGCCTCAGGACGCTCCAAACAGTCCTAGCTGGGCAAAATGTTCCACCGCCCAGGTCTGGTAACTGGCGGGATATCAAAGAATGGCACACCGGGCAGGACTCCAGGCAGCGGCACACCGGGCAGGACTCCGGGCAGCGGCACACCGAGCAGGGGCACACCGGGCAGAGGCACATCGGGCAGAGGCACACCGGGCAGAGGCACATCGGGCTGGACTCCGGGCAGAGGCACATCGGGCTGGACTCCGGGCACAGGCACATCGGGCTGGACTCCGGGCACAGGCACATCGGGCTGGACTCCGGGCACAGGCACATCGGGCTGGACTCCGGGCACAGGCACATCGGGCTGGACTCCGGGCAGAGGCACATCGGATTACCAAGCGAAGCAGCAGGCAGCGGGCCACCAGGCGGAGCAGCAGGCACCGGGCCACCAGGCGGAGCAGCAGGTACCGGGCCACCAGGCGGAGCAGCAGGCACCGGGCCCCCGGGCGGGGCGACAGGCATCGGGCCCCCAGGCGGGGCGGCGGGTGCCGGGCCCCCAGGAGGGGCGACACGCATCGGGCCCCCAGGAGGGGCGACAGGCATTGGGCCCCCAGGCGGGGCGACAGGCATCGGGCCCCCAGGCGGGGCGACAGGCATCGGGCCCCCAGGCGGAGTGGCGGGCGTCGGACCCCCAGGCGGAGCGACAGGCATCGGGCCCCCAGGCGGAGCGGCGGGCGCCGGACCCCCAGGCGGAGCGACAGGTCTCGGGCCCCCAGGCAGAGCGGCGGGCGCCGGACCCCCAGGCGGAGCGACAGGCATCAAGCCCCCAGGCGGAGCGGCGGGCGCCGGACCCCCAGGCGGAGCGACAGGTCTTGGGCCCCCAGGCGGAGCGGCGGGCGCCGGACCCCCAGGCGGAGCGACAGGTCTCGGGCCCCCAGGTGGAGCGGCGGGTGCCGGACCCCCAGGCGGAGCGACAGGTCTCGGGCCCCCAGGCGGAGCAACAGGTCTCGGGCCCCCAGGCGGAGCGACAGGTCTCGGGCCCCCAGGCGGAGCAACAGGTCTCGGGCCCCCAGGCGGGGCGACAGGTCTCGGTCCCCCAGGCGGAGCAACAGGTCTCAGGCCCCCAGGCGGCGCGGCGGGCGCCGGACCCCCAGGCGGAGCGGCGGGCGCCGGACCCCAGGCGGAGCGACAGGTCTCGGGCCCCCAGGCGGAGCGGCGGGCGCCGGACCCCCAGGTGGAGCGACAGGTCTCGGGCCCCCAGGCGGAGCGACAGGTCTCAGGCCCCCAGGCGGAGCGACAGGTCTCAGGCCCCCAGGCGGAGCGACAGGTCTCGGGCCCCCAGGCGGAGCGGAGGGCACCGAGTCCCCAGGCACGACAGTGGGCTCCGAGTCACCTGGCATGACCGCTGGCGCTGGGTCAGACATTGGATCGTCTGGCTGGACAGCGGGCATCGGGTCACCAGGCATCAGGTCATTTGGCTCGACAGCGGGCACCGCGTCATCTGGCAAGGCAGTGGGCTCCGAGTCAACTGGTATGACCGCGGGCACTGGGTCAGACATTGGATTGTCTGGCTGGACAGCGGGCATCGGGTCACCAGGCATCAGGTCATTTGGCTCAACAGCGGGCACCGCGTCATCTGGCAAGACAGTAGGCACCAAGTCACCAGGCACGACAGTGGGCTCTAAGTCAATTGGCACGACAGCGGGCACCGGGTCATCAGGTACCGGATTGTCTGGCTCGACAGCGGGCATCGGGTCACCAGGTATGACAGCGGGCACTGGGTCACCAGGCATCAGGTCATTTGGCTTGCCAGCGGGCACCGCGTCTTCTTGCAAGGCAGTGGGCACCGGGTCACCAGGCATTGGATCGTCTGGCTCGACAGCGGGCATGGGGTCACCAGGTATGACAGCGGGCACTGGGTCACCAGGCATCAGGTCATTTGGCTCGCCAGTGGGCACCGCGTCATCTGGCAAGGCAGTGGGCACCGAGTCACCAGGTACGACAGCGGGCTCTGAGTCAATTGGCACGACAGCGGGCACCGGATCAGGTACCGGATCATCTGGATCAACAGCGGGCATCGAGTCAACTGGCCTAATAGGATCATCAGGCTGGATCAGTTCATCATGCTGGGTAGAGGCATCAGGCTGAGTGGAGGCATCAGGCTGAGTAGAGGCATCAGGCTGAGTAGGGGCATCAGGCTGAGTAGGGGCATCAGGCTGAGTAGGGGCATCAGGCTGAGTAGAGGCATCAGGCTGAAGAGAGGCATCAGGCTGAAGAGAGGCATCAGGCTGAAGAGAGGCATCAGGCTGAGTAGAGGCATCAGGCTGAGTAGGGGCATCAGGCTGAGTAGGGGCATCAGGCTGAGTAGGGGCATCAGGCTGAAGAGAGGCATCAGGCTGAACCACGGAAGGCAGGCTCACCGGTTTGGATACTGGCAGGATGGTATTGGTTGGAAAGAATTTTCGTTTTTTTCTGGTTTTAACTACTGGAGCACTGCAAGTAAATGCAGGTCTGCAAACAAATGGAGCAGCTGGAGACAGAGAAGAGCTGGAGGATGGAACAGAGGAGGGAGCAGTTGCTACAGAGGGCTTTTTTACAGGGTTAAAGGCAGGATAGGTGCAGCGAGTGGGAACAGGGTACTGACATGCGGTAGATAGCAGGGCAGGAGGAGCTGTTGGGAATGCAGGAATAGAGCTTTGAGGAGATAGATTAGAAGCAGGACTGGGTTTTTGTAGGCTGACTGAGGCTGGGTGCAACAAATCTGTCCATGTCTGCAGTATGGGTTGAACAAAGCTGAGCTTACACAAAGCCTGTTTGACCAAAGACTGCACTGCGTTTATACAATCTCTTAGTATCTGTGTAGAACATGCAGCATAATGCTCCAAGAAGCAATCCATATCATCCTCTAATAACCATACCAGGGACTCTACCTGGTCGGCACTAAATGGCGGCAAAAATTCATCCCTGCATTCGGGGGTACCAGATGAAACCAACTCCGCACAAATCTGAATCAGTGGCTGCACCTCAGAGAATCCTGTGCCCTGATCTACTAGAACATGAGCGAGCCGTATACATTCTAGTAGTTGATCCCTGGGATACTCCTTCAGAGTTTGATAAGCATACTCTCTGTCATCAAACACTAGCAGATATAAATACACAACCTCATCAAGATCCATCCTTCCCATCAACAAAACAAGATGGCTTCCCTATGCAGCCACTTCTGGTCAGGATTGGCCTTGGTGTAATGTCAGGGCTCCAGGGTGTGACCAGAGGTATGTGACTGACGCAGGGAAACGCAGGCTTCAGATATGTTATAAATATAATTTATTAACACTAACAATACAAACATAAACGCAGTGCAATACTAAAACATAACACAGTGCAAACAAACCAAACCACCCACAGATAACAGTACATACAATGCAAGCATCGTCAGGCAGGCCGGGATTATCAACAGGAGGTCAGAACGTATGGGGTTAAGCAGGAGAATGGTCAGACAAAGCCAGGGATCTGGAGCAGGAGAATGGTCAGACAAAGCCAGGGATCAGAAGCAGGAGAATGGTCAGACAAAGCCAGGGATCAGAAGCAGGAGAATGGTCAGACAAAGCCAGGGATCAGAAGCAGGAGAATGGTCAGACAAAACCAGGGATCAGAGCAGGGTCAGCAACGAATCAGACAGGAACAGGAACAGGGAGCAAGAACAGGATACAGGGCCCAGGAGAAACACACACCAAGGCAGAGTCTGCAGGTCTGGCCATCCCTTAAATACACCAGTATAATCAGTTCCAGGTGTTTAGCTGGCTGCAAGGTTGAGTCTCTGATTGCTGAGAGCACCCGCTGGCCAGCCCTGGTACTGCAGCTCATAAGGCAGGTGAGTCCCACCATTGCTGGCCAGTCCATTCCTGACACAGTCTTTTTGAAGAACTCCAATTTCTGTGTTGTGTTCATCGATGCCAATATTCCCTCTCAGTCTAAGTCTTGGAGAGCAGCTCTCAGCCTTGAAAAATTAGTTGAGCTTTTTTATTTTTCCCGTATGTGCTTGTTGTTTACAGTTAACAATAAATGAAATCATGTTATGGTCACTGCTACCCAGATGTTCTTTCGTAACATTTGTAATAAGCTCCGCATGGTTTGAGATTACTAGGTCCAGCACAGCATCATTCCTAGTTGGGACCTCTATAAACTGTACCATAAAATTGTCCTGTAGTAGGTTTAAAAATGTTTGTCCTTTAACTGTTCCTGCAGTACCATTACTCCAGTCAATTTCTGGGTAGTTAAAATCCCCCATTATTATCACTGTCCCAGCCCTTGCAGCCCTTTCGATCTGTGCAAGGAGCTGAGTCTAAACATTCCTCATTAACACTGGGAGGCCTATAACAAACTCCAATGATTACCTTTGTAGTACACACTCCCATGTGCAGTTCCATCCATAATACTTCAGCCTCATCACACTCTCCATCAACTTGGTCCTTTTTCACACTCGCTCTGTGGTCACTTCACACATAGAGACAGACACCACCACCTTTCCTTTTTACCTTGTCTCTCTGAAAGAGAACATAGCCAAGAATATTAATGGTCCAGTCATGTGAAGAATGAAGCCAAAATTCAGCAATACCAATTAAATCATAGTTCTCTTTATGCACCAAAGCTTTCAACTCACCTATTTGGCTTGGCAGACTTCTGGCATTGGTGAACATACACTTTAATGCATTTACACCTTGTGCATACGTATTTTGCATATTCTTTTTTTTTCATACAAATGGTACCAATTCCTTCCAGCAGCAGAACAACACTGTAAGGGCTAAGTGTTCATGGAGAGGAAATATGATACGACAACAGGGAACTGTCCACAAGTTAACAGCAGGCATGGCAAGGGGCAGGGATCCTCTGGGCGGTAACAGAACACAGCAAGGATAATGCGTCCATGGAGAGGAAATATGGTACAGCAACAGGGAACATTCCACAGGACAACAACAGACATGGCAAGGGGCAGGGATTCTCTAGTTAGAAATAGGACACATCAAGGATTAAGTGTCCAGCACACAGGGCAGAGGTCCTTCACAGGCCAATGGTGGGTCCTCAGAAGGCTGGGTGTCCTGGGTGTGGCTTCCAGATTACACAGGTTGCAGTTGTGATGGAAGTAGAGGCACAGCAAGGAGAAATAGCCCACAGGGCAGTAAGCACAGTCAATATGGAACTGAAAGTCCCAGCAGTTCCAGTGTCCAGGAAGTAGCACACATCCCATATGGGCAGCAATCCTAACTTCTTCTAGTTTCCTTCCAGTGAATCATCCAGATATAAGTTCCCTGTGTCCATCACTGGGTTAAGCTCAGAGAAGTCTGACCCTTTACTGCTAGCATAGGGATATTATAATGGTACTTTGAATTCAGCCAAGATCTAAGCATAAAATGGCAGGCACCAAGGTGTCTGGCTTTATCCAGGTATAGGATACAATGCTGTTTGCACTACCTACTTAGATCAGCCTCATCTATTCCCCCCTGCAAGGTACAGGGACTCAGATCAATTCTGCAGATAAGCTGACTGCTTTACAAACTGTTAGAGGTGGTTGATTTCACAAAAAGAAAAAAATAATATTTCTGCCCTCCACTACATATGGGCAGGACTGTATGTAGTGGCAGGATAGTCAGTGAGCAGTATGTATAGGTGGGTCAGTCAGTGAGCAGCATGTAGTGATAGGGCAGTCAGTGAGCAGTATGTAGTGATAGGGCAGTTAGTAGGCAGTACTCAGTTGTGGGGCAGTCAGTGAGCGGTATGTAGTGGCAGGGTAGTCAGAAAGCAGTATGCCATGGTGGGGCAGTCATTGAGCAGTACATAGTGGCAGGATGGTCAGTGAACAGTACATACCAGTGTGGCAGTCAGTGACCAGTACATATTGGTGGGGCAGTCAGTAAGCAGTTCATAGTGGCAGGATAATCAGTAAACGGTGCATAGTGGCAGGATGGTCAGTGAGCAGTATGGAGTGACAGGGCAGTCAGTGAACAGTGTCTATTGACAGGATAGTCAGTAAGCAGTACGTAGTGGCAGGACAATCAGTGAGCAGTACAAAGTGGCAGGGCAGTAAGTGTGCAGTATTTAAAGGGGGCAGACAGTGAGCCCCTGGTTTTCTAGTCCAAACAGGAGTGCAGTCTAGCATGAAAATGCTGCTCCATCACAGACACAGTACAGTAATTGAGCATTGTAACCCTAGGATGGGAAGTACATTGCTGGTAGGATCATCAAGTGAAAATAAGTGAAAAAAAACAATAAAATGGATAAAACTAATGCAGCCACTGCATCTAAGTACTGGTAGGATGCATGCAATGTATTGCATTTTGTTTTTGGTTTTAGATACACCTTAAATTGTCACTTCATTCAATGCAAATGAAGCTGAAAATCTAAATATCACAGGAGAAATATGGGCATGGCCATTGCTGGCCTTCTTTTAAAATCGCTAATTGTCTGTTTCCAGCTCCAATACTTCTGAGTTATTACTGACCCAGAACTAGCAGCAAATATGTGTCACAAAGAAGGCAGAAGTTCTTTTAGTCCAGGCCATATTTCAACATCAAACTGCTCTAGGTGCATCTGACTGATGGTTCCCTTTTCTACCAGCAAATTTTTAACTGAACTGAGTCTTCTGACTCCTCTCAGCAATTGGCATGCATCCATTTACAGTTCTCTCGCTGAACTGAGATACAAATGTCCAGAGATGGAGAGAAGGGGGGGAAATATTTACATTTTTAGGATAACAATTTTTACATTTTGGGGTTTGGTGTTGGCTCATCTAAAGCTGCTGCCTTGGGCACTAGTGCTGCTCACTACAATAGTCAGAAGATAAAGAATTGCCATTCTTTATTATTGTGATAATGAGACTAAATGTGTCCTCTGATTTTGCCAATGGGCACAAGCAAAATCACCATTCAGTATATATGGGGGAAACCCTAGGTGCATTGCCAAGGTCTTAAGAGACTTGGGGTATCCCTGTTCACCAAGACTGAAATGTGGTTCAGCAGGTTTCTTGTTCTTCATGTCATTTCTTTTTCTTTGCCATCATTCTACTTTCCATCTGCATTTCCTTTTAACTGAGTAATTAGTACTTTGGCCATTTGTTAACACTTGTTTGAGATCTATGAAATCTAGAATTAGAGCACTTAAAAGGACAATCAAAAGTATCTTGCAATGCCACACCATCCAGTAGACCTTATCCATATCTAAGCCATAGAGAAATAAACTGATACTCAGAAATGCCTTTCACTATTAAGCAATTCTCTTTGGATGAGATTTTAAAAATGAATACAGTCCATTTCACTGAAAGAATAATTTGGTCATAAATATAATTGTAACTATAAATTCATAGTATGATGACATGACTCATATTAAAATTAAATGTATCATCACGGCTTTTAAAAAGCACATAAAATGCCTGATGTTCCAAAATTTTTGTGTGCATAAAATGTATAATGTCACTGATATTTAAGGTACTCCTTCCAACAGAAGTTACACTGCATATCTAAACCATACAGAAATAAGATACTCGTGAATGTCTTTTACTATTGTGCAATACTTTTTGGATCAGATTTTAAAACTAATATAGTCTACTAAACAATAAAAAATGGTATTAATTACAACTGTAAGTGTAATTTCATATTATGATGACATGACTAAAATTAAAATTGAATGTGTCATCACTGCTTTAAAAAAAAGTACATAAATTGCATGATGCTTTTAAAGTATTTTGTGCATAAAATGTATAATGTCATTGTTATTTAAAATGTTACTAAACCCAGGACCCTGCATTCACTCCATTCACATTCACATCTGTTCTCCCACAGTACACAGAACATGGAAATGTGATTATTTTAGTAAATATAAACTGCTAAGTACCTTTTCTCATCAGCTGTTAGAGCAGTCTTGTGAATTCTATCAGTGTCCAGCAGTGCACTTGCGGGAGGAGTTTTCATTCTCCCGGATTGTTCTATGAGGCTGCAGGACCCCTGACCGTCTGTCTGGACAGCACTAATTGGCCCTGTGCTGATCACATTCACTCTCCCAAGAAACAAAACCCTCTCTAGCAATACACACCAAACTGAGCATGTGCAGCTTATCCCCAAGGCTCTGTTCTATCAGCAGATGGATTGGGGACAGTAGAAGGGGAGGATCAGAGAAGACAGGATCAAATATCCTTTTTACACAATGCAGAGGAGTAGGTTCCACAGTGAGTATAACAAGCATACTTTAATTAGTAACCCTTTAAGGCATAACCCCATTACAGGAACAAGAAATATGCATTGTGATGTACAGATAAACATAGAAACCCAGTAATTCATGAAAAAGTCAGATTCTCTTTTTCACTGAATGATCTAACCAATGCAAGTCTAAGGTATTGTGAAAGGAGAAATGCAATTACTAGTGTATGTGTAATAATATATATGACAAATAATAGGAATTAGGTAGGTTTGTTTACAGATCATTCTCAGAGTCAGTTGTCACATAGAAGACAAGGGGAATTCAGTAGCTGAGCCGCAGCTAACAACCAACCTCTGGGTTACAAAGTATAATATACACATATGTTCACATTTATTCTTTAAAATAATAATAATAATAATAAAAATACATGTGATAATTAAATATATATTTATATATGCTGTACTTAGGTCCTGAATAACCCCCTACTCTTGCAAGCATATGAATATAAAGTAAGAATGTAGGCTTCATTGGTAAAAACACAAGATGGCAAAAGAGTGGGAAAGGATACCAACAAATGAAAAGACTGTAGCACTCATATGGTATTCTCTGTTAGGCAGCCTTGGGAAAACTACAACCTTCTCTTTATCAAGGAGCTACAATTCCTAGTGGGTTTCATCAGTGCTAATGTGGCTTACTGTGAATGCTGGATGAGTCTTATAGTTCCTTGAGAGCTGAATTCCCCAAAGTTGTCCATTCTTGGGCTAGGGGTATCAAAAGTCTAGAGCATCTTGTACAGAAAGCTCAATACAATAGAAAACAATCCTGGGGATTGAGTTTATTATTATTATACAGGATTTCTATAGTACCAACAGTTTGCACAGCGCTTTACAAAATGAAGGTAGACATTACAGTTACAATACAATTTGGTACAGGAGGAAACAGAGAGCCCTGCTCGTTACAGCTTACAATCTAGGAGATAATGGGGATATTTTTTCTAAAAAAAAACACTGGAGCAAAGGAAAGGCTATGTGCTAGTTAAAGAATTGGGCACGTATGATTTTGTTTGTTATAAGACAGTATTTCCCATCTCTAGTTTTATACTTATTTTGTGGAATCAAGTACACCTCAATCTGCTCTACTGAATTAGTTACCCACTTCTTCTCCCTTCAGTGTGCAGTCAGGCTACATGTAGAAGTGAAATCCCAAGGTTCGGAGTCTCAATAAACTGATTGAAGCTTAGCTTTCTAGTGCTACAGCCCTGGGAATTTTAGCTGAAACTACAATACTGAGCTAATTAATACCATAAGCAACTTGAAAGCTTTAAAGAAGCTCTGACATCATTAAAGAAATAATTCCTGCAGGGATAAAATCCTTTGAATGATTCATTTGGCCCCAATCCCTAGAAATTTATTTCTATGGAAAGATGGCATTTCAACTTTTTAAAACCCAGTCACGAAGAATATTCACAATAAAAGAGACACATACATATTCTGTGGTTCAGGCAACCTCTAATGAAATATGGAATATTAATTTGTTATATAGTTCTTGCTAATTTATGGTTGTAATTTCTGGAAATAAATAACATTTATATGTATTTTCACTTTAAAACTTCTCAACGTTATCAAACTGAACAAAGTTCTCTCCATGAAAGACCTGACTTCCGCCTTCTAAAATACTGAAGATAAATTCAGGATGACATCAAGACCTTGACAATACTTTAAAATCACAGATCCATATTTATGGGTAATATCTCAGACACCTAGCTCCCCACCTGGCGTTCCTACCAATTATGATGCAGCTTCCTCAACTCCCCCAGAGATGAGCTTTTACTTCTTACCTGCTTGACCTCTTGTCCTTATTGCTTCTTTCTCATGGCCCTTCTCTACCCCCCTATAAAATATTTTCCAAAATCACAAGAAAAAACTATTCTCTACCTTTCGCATAGGATAATGATATGCAGTTAATGTCTGGTTCTATTCGAGGTATTAGGATTAGGCCCATGGAATTGCTAATGCTTGCACAAAATTGGACACATAGGGGTCATTTCACTAAAAGTTACTGCATGTGATAACATGATCTTGTGACTCATTTGCATAAATTATCGCATGCAGTAAAAAAGTCCAATTCACAAAATAAAACAAAATGATTCTGTGGTATTTAACGCAAAATTAAAAATCTGATGGTAAATACCGCAAAATCATGCGGTAGGCTTTTATACAAGGCTTTCCACAAATGGACCAGCAAGTAAAAAAACTTGTATATATATATACATACTCACTGGCCACTTTATTAGGTAGACCCTGCTAGTGCCAAGAAAATATCCCCCACACCATTACACCACCACCAGCATCCTGCCTGAACCATTGATACAAGGAAGAATGGATCCATGCTTTCATGTTGTTTACGCCAAATTCTGACCCTATCATCTGAATGTTACAGCAACCAGTCTGCCCATTCTCCTCTTACATCTGACATCAACAAGGCATTTTTGTCCACAGAGCTGCTGCTCACTGGAAATTTTCTCTTTTTCAGACCATTCTCTGTAAACCCTAGAGATGGTTGTGAATTAAAATCCCAGTAGATCAGCAGTTATTGAAATACTCAGACCAGCCCGTCTGGCACCAACAACCATGACACATTCAAAGTCACTTAAATCCACTTTCTTCCCCATTCTGATGATCAGTCTGAATTTCAGCAAGTTGTCTTCACCACATCTAGATGCCTAAATGCATTGAGTTGCTGCCATGTGTTTGGCTGATTAGCAATTTGTGTTACCAAGCAATTGAGCAGGTGTACCTAATACAGTGTTCTAAAGTGTGTTCTAATTTTTCCATGTTTCATAAATGTGGTTTATTATTGTATTTCAAAATGTAACATTAACCATATCTTTTCATTAGGTGATTCAGGATATCCTGGCTCCGCCCACCAGAAATATCCTTTGACACAGGGACGTGCGATAACTTAACGCGTGAAAATATGCGGTAATTATCTCATTCTAGAAACTTTACTGCAGTAGTTATTTACTACTCAATTCTTAGTGATTTGAGCATTTACACAATTGTTTCCGCATGCGTTATTTTACTGCATTTTTACAGCATTATTTAACTCTTAGTGAATTAACCCCATAGCATGATATATGTATATTGTATCCCATATGCTAAATAATTCTTACAGCTATGTTTATAACTAGTGCATTCAATGCACAATGAGATGTATGTAATGTTTTCTCTGCATACACTACAACTGCATCATCATGCAGCTTACTTTTATTCTATCCGAGATAAACGCTTAAAGTGATTCTAAAGGCTTATTTTTTTTTTAAAATAACAGACATGTCTATACTTACCTGATGTGTGCAGTGGTTTTGCACAGAGCAGCCTGGATCCTCCTCTTCTGTGATCCCATGCTGGTACTCCTGGCCCCTTCCTCTTTTTGGGTGCCCCCAGAACAAGCAGCTTGCTATGGGGGCACCCTCTGCTCCATGTGTCCATTCACACACGGAGCCTCAGCTTGGCTCCGCCCATCTCTCTTCTCATTGGCTCACTGGCTGTAATGGACAGCAGTGGGAGCCAGATGCTCCCTTTTCTGTCTCAGACAATTAGGAGAGAGAGTACCAGGATAGCTGAGACTCCAGTGCAGATCACTGGATCAAGAGGGAGCTTAGGTGAGTATAAGGGGGATGGGGAGGATGCTGCACAGAGAAGGTTTTTTACCTTCATGCATAGAATGAAAAACCTTCATCCTTTACAAACACTTTGCAATAGAATGCTATTGAAAGGCATGCTCAGGAAAACATGGTCTATATCTGATAAATAATCTTCTTGGACATTACTGTTATCTTTCAAGACAATGGGCTCCATTCACAGAAGCAGATTGTATGCAGTATGAAGGTGTCCAGACAAGTTTTGCCTAAATATCGCATGAAATCCTGAAACTGTCAATTCACTATACCGTTTTGCGGTATTTACCACAAAACACTAGGTAAATACCGCATATTTACTGCACACATCAGGTAAGTATAGACATGTCTGTTATTTTTTTTTTTTTAAATAAGCCTTTAGAATCACTTTAAGCGTTTATCTTGGATAGAATAAAAGTAAGGCTTTAAACTCAATTGACAGAAGGAAATAAATAATTAAATGCATGTGGTAACTAAGTATTGGTCCAGGCATGCAGTACTTAAGAAATTTAAAAATATAATAAGCAATTTTGAGTAGTTTCTGCCTTTTTGGATCAGTTCTCTCAACAGTAATGCATTGAAACCTAAATACGGAAATATGAAAATCATTAGGGTTGGTTTACTTAAAGAATAATAAAGGTTTTTTTTTTTTTGGATAGAGTGTAGCTGGATTAGAATACCTGTCAGATGTGGATTGCTGTCTGTCATTTCGCCAGACTTTTTAGAGACTTTTTTGTGTATATATAAGCATATACATCATTTGCTATAAAAAAACCCCAATCACTCCAAACATAATACAATGTGCATGCATATTGCAATGGCCTACTCATCCCTTCTCAGAACATACAGTGGGGAAAAAAAGTATTTAGTCAGCCACCAATTGTGCAAGTTCTCCCACTTAAAAAGATGAGAGAGGCCTGTAATTGGCATCATAAGTAGACTTCAACTATGAGAGACAAAATGAGAAAAAAAATCCAGACAATCACATTGGCTGATTTGGAAAGAATTTATTTGCAAATTATGGTGGAAAATAAGTATTTGGTCACCTACAAACAAGCAAGATTTTTGGCTCTCACAGACCTGTACCTTCTTCTTTAAGAGGCTCCTCTGTATTGCACTCATTACCTGTATCAATGGCACCTGTTTGAACTTGTTTTCAGTATAAAAGACACCTGTCCACAACCTCAAACAGTCACACTCCAAACTCCACTATGGTGAAGACCAAAGAGCTGTCAAAGGACACCAGAAATAAAATTGTAGACCTGCACCAGGCTGGGAAGACTGAATCTGCAATAGGCAAGCAGCTTGGTGTGAACAAATCAACTGTGGGAGCAATAATTAGAAAATGAAGGACATACAAGAACACTGATAATCTCCCTCGATCTGGGGCTCCACGCAAGATCTCACCCCGTGGGGTCAAAATGATCACAAGAACGGTGAGCAAAAATCCCAGGACCACACGGGGGGGACCTAGTGAATGACCTGCAGAGAGCTGGGACCAACATAACAAAGGCTACCATCAGTAACACACTACACCGCCAGGGACTCAGATCCTGCAGTGCCAGATACGTCCCCCTGCTTAAGCCAGTACATGTCCAGGCCCGTCTGAAGTTTGCTAGAGAGCATTTGGATGATCCAGAAGAGGATTTGGAGAATGTCATATGGTCAGATGAAACCAAAATAGAACTGTTTGGTAGAAACACAACTCGTCGTGTTTGGAGGAGAGAGAATGCTGAGTTGCATCCAAAGAACACCATACCTACTGTGAAACATGGGGGTGGCAACATCATGCTTTGGGGCTGTTTCTCCGCAAAGGGACCAAGACGACTGATCCATGTACAGGACAGAATGAATGGGGCCACGTATCATGAGATTTTGAGTGCAAACCTCGTTCCATCAGCATGGGCATTGAAGATGAAACGTGGCTGGGTCTTCCAACATGACAATGATCCCAAACATACCACCCGGGGAACGAAGGAGTGGCTTCGTAAGAAGCATTTCAAGGTCCTGGAGTGGCCTAGCCAGTCTCCAGATCTCAACCCCATAGAAAACCTTTGGAGGGAGTTGAACGTCCGTGTTGCCCAGCAACAGCCCCAAAACATCACTGCTCTACAGGAGATCTGCATGGAGGAATGAGCCAACGTACCAGCAACAGTGTATACTAACCTTGTGAAGACTTAGAGGAAACGTTTGACCTCTGTCATTGCCAACAAAGGATATATAACAAAGTATTGAGATGAACTTTTGATATTGACCAAATACTTATTTTCCACCATAATTTGCAAATAAATTCTTTCCAAATCAGCCAATGTGATTGTCTGGATTTTTTTTCTCATTTTGTCTCTCATAGTTGAGGTCTACCTATGATGCCAATTACAGGCCTCTCTCATCTTTTTAAGTGGGAGAACTTGCACAATTGGTGGCTGACTAAATACTTTTTTGCCCCACTGTATGTAGTTTGGGCACTTTACTTTTTCACAATTATTTTTAGAGATATCTTACCACTGACAAGTTGCCACTGACATCATTGACCTTTTTAGCTACCTATAAGGGGGTCATTCTTTCCACTGACCAAAAGTGTAAGGAGCATTCTTCTCTTTGACCATCACATATCTGTATCATAAGCTGTAGATATAGCCATTTTTAGCAGGGGTTCCCTGAGACCAGAAAGTTATTTTAAGGGTTCCTCTGCTCTAACAGGTTGAGAAAAGCTGTTTGAAAGTTTTCATTTTGGATAGAGTAATGGAGAGCGTAAAGGAGAGTTATAACCCGTCAGTTTTTTATTATTTTTGCCATCTGTGTCCCCATTGGAATATGTCCCTTTATTACTTTTCTAGGGACAACCCAAATTTTAGGATTTTCTTTTCATTTCACTTTCAATGATAATGGTAAACACCACAAATAGAGAGGGCGAATCTCCATAATGGGGACAGATAGCAGTAAAAGCCTAATAGGTGTTCAAATACCTCTCCACAATATCCAAAACTAAAAAAAAAAAAAAAAAATCCTTTGATTACCCTTTAAGTAAATAAAAATTTATTTCTAAATGTCAAATATTGAATGAAAAAAAATCACACATATATAAATACCTTTCTTTCACCAAATAAAAAAAGACATAATTGTATTTTTTATTGGTGGAAGAAGGGTATTTATATATGTGTGTGGTTTTTTATACTATTTTCATTCAATATATGACATTTAGAGAGATATTTTGTATTTACTTAATTTAACTGTTTTGATGCACCACGTGTGTCCTGTGCAAGCAGCTTCCCTTTAACTAATATTCCAGTCACCTTTTTTCTTTTGTATTAAAAAATACGCTGCAGGGAGCATACTGACTTAGTAAGGTGTTATATTTCTATGGTTTAAACCATTTTACCTCTTTATTAGCAATAAAAACTTACAGGGGTTCAAATCCTTCCCCACTGTATCTAATACACTGGATAATGCATGAGATAAAATGCCACATAGTTTCATGAGATAAATACCGCATATTTTGGAAACATACAGCATGCGATATTGCAGTAGCATTTTTTTTGTGAATACCAAAACATTTTTTGAAAAACACTGAGCAGAATTTTACTGAAAGTGGTCGATACTGCTTCATGAATGGAGCCCAAGGTCAGGCTCATCTCCAATTTTAACTTTTGCCTGAAAGTGATAATTCGCTACTTGTAGGATTTCTTCATGGCACTGTTTGTGCTGCTTACAAAGCCAATGCTGTTGTGTACAGCATATTGTTATATTATCATGAAATGACCCTTATTTCATAGACATTTTAGTAGGGGAGTTTCCCGTTAATGTATAACCCTTGCCCCTTGGGACATGTGGGCCTCTGTAGCCTTGCCCTTTCTTTAAATAAGCTAGGGGGAGGAGTGTGGGAGCACTTTCCTTTGGGGGAAACTCCACGAGCACCAAGGCCTGAAGATGATCGGTCCTGTGAACCTTTATGAGGTGCAACATTCCCTCCTGAACAGAGTTAGTGGGACTTCTCCATCTCATTTAGAACCAGTCTCTGGAGGTTAAGCCATGCTATTTGGACATGGAATTACCAAATTTTTGGGACTGTAATGGACACAATGGGACCAAATGTTTATGAGCTATTTTAACCACTTCAGAAATGGACACTTTCACCCCCTTCTTGTCCAGGCCAATATTAATCTTTCAACGCTGTCACACTTTGAATGACAATTACTCAGTCATGCAAGAATGTACCCAAATTAAATTTTTAGCTTTTTTTTGAGACAGATAGAGCTTTCTTTTGGTGGTATTTAATCGCCAATTGATGTTTTATTTTTTGCTAAATAAATTGAAAAAGACTGAGCATTTAAAAAAAAACACATTATTCTTAGATTCTGTTTTGCAAATAAATAATCTATCTTCATAAATATAGGCCAAAATGTATTCTGTTACATTTCTTTGTTAAAAAAATAACCCAAAGCAGTTTACATTATCTAGTCCGTGTGAAAGTTAGAGTCTACAAGCTATGGTATGTATATTTGAAAATTGATCAGTCCTGATGTACTGACTGCCTGTTTCATTTCTTGAGGCCCTAAAATGCCAGAACAGAAAATACCCCCCAAATGACCCATTTTTGGAAAGTAGACAGAGGTATTTTGTAAGAAGTATGGTGAGTTTTTTGAAGATGTAATTTTTTTTGTCACTTTTTTTACAATTAGTTTTTTTTCAAATTTTTTTTTACATACTGTCACCAGAGATGTACAGCATCGTCATATGACTGTCTTTTTTTTTACAATTTTGTTTTACATACTGTGACCACATCAGTGCAATGTTACCATACTGACACTGTACAACTCTAGTGAAGTGATCAGATTTTTTTTTACACTAATGATTGCTTATAACGCATTGATATAATTAGAGATGAGCGAATCGAAGTATCCGAAGTGGAATTCGAGTCGAATTTCGGAAAAATTTCGATTCGTGCCGAATCCGAAAAACAGCCTAATTCGGACGCGCGAATCGAAATTTTTCCGAAAATGGCGGCTGACATGTGCGGCGACGGAGCGGGGATGTCGGGGAAGGCGCGCAGACAAGGCGCGCTGCCCCATAATGCATTCCTCAACGACATGTGATCGCATCAGCCAATCAGCAGCCAGCCAGCCAGCACTGTGTAATGGTCGAGGTATATATAGCGGCCATTTTGGAAATCTTCATTTGCCTGCAGTCATTGAACAGAGGCAGACCGCTCTGTACTAGGGACAGGGACAGAGTTAGGGCCACAGAAACGAGAATTGGGGACAGAGAGAAGTTACTTAGGGACAGAGAACCATTACTCAGGGACACAGACTTGTTAATGAGGGCCACAGAATCGTTATTTAGGGACAAAGAAACGCTAGTTAGGGCCACAGAATTCATACTCAGGGACAGACAGAATTGTTACTCAGTGCCAGAGAATTGTTACTTAGGGCCACAGAAACGTTATTAGGGCCACAGAATTTTTACTCAGGGACAGACAGAATTGTTACTGAGTGCCAGAGAATTGTTACTCAGGGACAGACAGAATTGTTACTGAGTGCCAGAGAATTCTTACTCAGGGCCACAGAATTCATTCTCAGGGACAGACAGAATTGTTACTCAGGGACAGACAGAATTGTTACTGAGTGCCAGAGAATTGTTACTCAGGGACAGACAGAATTGTTACTGAGTGCCAGAGAATTGTTACTCAGGGACAGACAGAATTGTTACTGAGTGCCAGAGAATTGTTACTCAGGGACAGACAGAATTGTTACTGAGTGCCAGAGAATTGTTACTCTCACAGACACAAAATTGTTACTTGCACAGACACAGAATTGTTACTTGCACAGACACACAATTGTTACTCAGGGCCACAGAATTCATACTCAGGGACAGACAGAATTGTTACTGAGTGCCAGAGAATTCTTACTCAGGGCCACAGAATTCATACTCAGGGACAGACAGAATTGTTACTGAGTGCCAGAGAATTGTTACTCAGGGACAGACAGAATTGTTACTGAGTGCCAGAGAATTGTTACTCTCACAGACACAAAATTGTTACTTGCACAGACACAGAATTGTTACTTGCACAGACACACAATTGTTACTCAGGGCCACAGAATTCATACTCAGGGACAGACAGAATTGTTACTGAGTGCCAGAGAATTCTTACTCAGGGCCACAGAATTCATACTCAGGGACAGACAGAATTGTTACTCAGGGACAGACAGAATTGTTACTGAGTGCCAGAGAATTGTTACTCAGGGACAGACAGAATTGTTACTGAGTGCCAGAGAATTGTTACTCTCACAGACACAAAATTGTTACTTGCACAGACACAGAATTGTTACTTGCACAGACACACAATTGTTACTCAGGGCCACAGAATTCATACTCAGGGACAGACAGAATTGTTACTGAGTGCCAGAGAATTGTTACTCAGGGACAGACAGAATTGTTACTGAGTGCCAGAGAATTGTTACTCTCACAGACACAAAATTGTTACTTGCACAGACACAGAATTGTTACTCGCACAGAGACAGAATTGTTACTCAGGGCCACAGAATTCATACTCAGGGACAGACAGAATTGTTACTGAGTGCCAGAGAATTGTTACTCAGGGAAGACAGAATTGTTACTGAGTGCCATAGAATTGTTACTCAGGGACAGACAGAATTGTTACTGAGTGCCAGAGAATTGTTACTCTCACAGACACAAAATTGTTACTTGCACAGACACAGAATTGTTACTCGCACAGAGACAGAATTGTTACTCAGGGCCACAGAATTCATACTCAGGGACAGACAGAATTGTTACTGAGTGCCAGAGAATTGTTACTCAGGGACAGACAGAATTGTTACTGAGTGCCAGAGAATTGTTACTCTCACAGACACAAAATTGTTACTTGCACAGACACAGAATTGTTACTTGCACAGACACACAATTGTTACTGAGTGCCAGAGAATTGTTACTCAGGGACAGACAGAATTGTTACTGAGTGCCAGAGAATTGTTACTCAGGGACAGACAGAATTGTTACTGAGTGCCAGAGAATTGTTACTCAGGGACAGACAGAATTGTTACTGAGTGCCAGAGAATTGTTACTCTCACAGACACAAAATTGTTACTTGCACAGACACAGAATTGTTACTCGCACAGAGACAGAATTGTTACTCAGGGCCACAGAATTCATACTCAGGGACAGACAGAATTGTTACTGAGTGCCAGAGA
Source organism: Staurois parvus (assembly GCF_062004578.1). NCBI lineage: Eukaryota > Metazoa > Chordata > Amphibia > Anura > Ranidae > Staurois > Staurois parvus. The sequence goes on along the minus strand of NW_028317813.1, from coordinate 100,412 downwards.
ATTGTTACTCAGGGAAGACAGAATTGTTACTGAGTGCCATAGAATTGTTACTCAGGGACAGACAGAATTGTTACTGAGTGCCAGAGAATTGTTACTCTCACAGACACAAAATTGTTACTTGCACAGACACAGAATTGTTACTCGCACAGAGACAGAATTGTTACTCAGGGCCACAGAATTCATACTCAGGGACAGACAGAATTGTTACTGAGTGCCAGAGAATTGTTACTCAGGGACAGACAGAATTGTTACTGAGTGCCAGAGAATTGTTACTCTCACAGACACAAAATTGTTACTTGCACAGACACAGAATTGTTACTTGCACAGACACACAATTGTTACTGAGTGCCAGAGAATTGTTACTCAGGGACAGACAGAATTGTTACTGAGTGCCAGAGAATTGTTACTCAGGGACAGACAGAATTGTTACTGAGTGCCAGAGAATTGTTACTCAGGGACAGACAGAATTGTTACTGAGTGCCAGAGAATTGTTACTCTCACAGACACAAAATTGTTACTTGCACAGACACAGAATTGTTACTCGCACAGAGACAGAATTGTTACTCAGGGCCACAGAATTCATACTCAGGGACAGACAGAATTGTTACTGAGTGCCAGAGAATTGTTACTCAGGGACAGACAGAATTGTTACTGAGTGCCAGAGAATTGTTACTCTCACAGACACAAAATTGTTACTTGCACAGACACAGAATTGTTACTTGCACAGACACACAATTGTTACTCAGGGCCACAGAATTCATACTCAGGGACAGACAGAATTGTTACTGAGTGCCAGAGAATTGTTACTCAGGGACAGACAGAATTGTTACTGAGTGCCAGAGAATTGTTACTCTCACAGACACAAAATTGTTACTTGCACAGACACAGAATTGTTACTCGCACAGAGACAGAATTGTTACTCAGGGCCACAGAATTCATACTCAGGGACAGACAGAATTGTTACTGAGTGCCAGAGAATTGTTACTCAGGGAAGACAGAATTGTTACTGAGTGCCATAGAATTGTTACTCAGGGACAGACAGAATTGTTACTGAGTGCCAGAGAATTGTTACTCTCACAGACACAAAATTGTTACTTGCACAGACACAGAATTGTTACTTGCACAGACACACAATTGTTACTCAGGGCCACAGAATTCATACTCAGGGACAGACAGAATTGTTACTGAGTGCCAGAGAATTGTTACTCAGGGACAGACAGAATTGTTACTGAGTGCCAGAGAATTGTTACTCTCACAGACACAAAATTGTTACTTGCACAGACACAGAATTGTTACTCGCACAGAGACAGAATTGTTACTCAGGGCCACAGAATTCATACTCAGGGACAGACAGAATTGTTACTGAGTGCCAGAGAATTGTTACTCAGGGAAGACAGAATTGTTACTGAGTGCCATAGAATTGTTACTCAGGGACAGACAGAATTGTTACTGAGTGCCAGAGAATTGTTACTCTCACAGACACAAAATTGTTACTTGCACAGACACAGAATTGTTACTCGCACAGAGACAGAATTGTTACTCAGGGCCACAGAATTCATACTCAGGGACAGACAGAATTGTTACTGAGTGCCAGAGAATTGTTACTCAGGGACAGACAGAATTGTTACTGAGTGCCAGAGAATTGTTACTCTCACAGACACAAAATTGTTACTTGCACAGACACAGAATTGTTACTTGCACAGACACACAATTGTTACTGAGTGCCAGAGAATTGTTACTCAGGGACAGACAGAATTGTTACTGAGTGCCAGAGAATTGTTACTCAGGGACAGACAGAATTGTTACTGAGTGCCAGAGAATTGTTACTCAGGGACAGACAGAATTGTTACTGAGTGCCAGAGAATTGTTACTCTCACAGACACAAAATTGTTACTTGCACAGACACAGAATTGTTACTCGCACAGAGACAGAATTGTTACTCAGGGCCACAGAATTCATACTCAGGGACAGACAGAATTGTTACTGAGTGCCAGAGAATTGTTACTCAGGGACAGACAGAATTGTTACTGAGTGCCAGAGAATTGTTACTCTCACAGACACAAAATTGTTACTTGCACAGACACAGAATTGTTACTTGCACAGACACACAATTGTTACTCAGGGCCACAGAATTCATACTCAGGGACAGACAGAATTGTTACTGAGTGCCAGAGAATTGTTACTCAGGGACACCTAATCGTTGAATTAAATAGTATGTCAGACAACATGCAGAGGAGTGGCAGAGGAGGCAATGTTTTAGGAGCGAGCAGACGTGGCAGCAGAGGAAGGGGTCGAGGCAGCAGTATTCGCAGCCAGAGGCCAGTGCTCCCGGTGTCATCCAGCGGTCGTGTCTCCACCGACAACCCTGCCGTCATTGATTGGTTGGCTCGGTCGTCTTCCTCTTCCCAGGTCACCTCTGACACCTACAGCCAACGGTCGGTGGGTACGTCAGACACAACCGTTAGTTGGCATGGCCCGGGACCAAGCCCACTGAAATCACGTGTCCTCTACCTGCCCCTGTCCTTTGCTGTTCCCTCACCAAGCGAAGTATCGCATGCTGTGGGCTCAGCCCCACTGTACAGTGAGGAAGAGCTAACAGAGGGCGGTCAGGAACGGGGGGAGACATCGGCCTTTTCAGCAGCCAAGCGAACAAGTACTGGCGAGGAGAGTGGCTCGGTAGCCGGTCTAGAGACAGGTCTGTCTCCTGACCCAGACGCAGCCGAGGGGGCTAGTAGTGAGGCGGAGACCCTACTTGATGATGAGGAGGTTGATCGCACTTGGCAGCCTCGTCGTCATCAGGCAATTTCTTCCGCATCATCAGGAGAAGAGGGTGGCAGCTTGGCAGCGAGCAAAACAGTCGGTGGGTTGCCCAGGAGACAGCAGCAGGGTCGCATCAGTGTCAGTGGAGCCAAACGTCCACGGAGTAGAGCACCAGCTCCACTGCAGCCTACCACCACGGCCAGTAGTGGTGCCGGTGCGCACGGAGGAAGTAGCAGTCAGCCAGTGAAGAGTAGCGGGGGCAAAGTTTCCTACTCGGTGGTGTGGCAATTTTTCCTCAAGCCGCCCGAGGAAGTAAACGTAGCCGTATGTCGACTATGTGGCCAGAAATGCAAGCGTGGCCAGGGGGCCCATGTTGGGACTACAGCGTTGCGTCAGCATATGCAGCGTCACCATTCGGTAGCCTGGGAAAACCGTGATAAACATACGGCGGTTCTGCCTGCCCCAGCCCCCGCTCCATCACCCGCTCCGTTACTTGCTCCGTCACCCGACGTCGTCAATCGCCCTCTATCAGCCAGTCAAGGCTCCAACACCTCTGCTGAGGGGAGTTGTCGCTCATTGGCATCTTCCGCTCGTTCAGATGCTCCTTCTCCTGCTACTCCTCTTCTCGGATTCCGTCAACAGTCTTTCTTGGAATCCGTATCCAAGAGACAACAGTTTGCGAGCACGCACCCGACGGTGCAAAAGCTGAACGTCCTCCTGTCCAAGTTGCTGGTGCTGCAGTCCCTCCCTTTCCAACTGGTGGACTCAGCACCTTTCCGAGAAATGATGGCTTGTGCCGCGCCGCGGTGGAGAGTGCCAAGCCGTCATTTCTTTGCCCAAAAGGCAGTGCCAGCCCTGCATTCACATGTAGAAGAGATGGTGGGCCAGTCTTTGAGCATGTCGGTCTCTGCCAAAGTGCACGGCAGCGCCGACGTGTGGAGCTGTAACTACGGTCAGGGACAGTACATGTCATTTACGGCCCACTGGGTGAACGTGGTGCCGGCACAGCCGCACCAGCAACTTGGACAGGTCACGACGCTTTTGCCTCCACGTTTGCACGTCCTTGGTCCAGCAAGCATGTCCGCCTCTACCACCTCTTTTTCCGCCGTGTCCTCAGCCGCCACCCCCGTGCCAAGTCCCATTACCCGACCGGCATATCACATGTGCAGGGCGCAACGGTGTCACGCTGTGCTGCACCTGGTATGCCTTGGCGAACGTAGTCACACAGGGGAGGAACTGCTGAGTGTAATGAACAGAGAAATCGACAGATGGCTGTCTCCGCGCAAACTAAAAATCGGAACCATGTTGACTGACAACGGAAAGAACATGGTGTCTGCTCTGCGTCAAGGAAGGTTGTGCCATGCGCCATGCATGGCTCACGTGTTCAATCTGGTTGTCAAGCGGTTCCTAAAATCCACCATCCCACTGCAAGACATCCTTAAAATGTCACGTAAACTGTGCATGCATTTCAGCCATTCCTACACCGCAAAGAACACCCTCATTGAGCTGCAGCGGCAGAACGGAATTCCACAGCATCGCCTGATCTGCGACGTTGCAACAAGGTGGAATTCAACCCTACACATGTTAGACCGCCTTTACGAGCAGCGAAAGGCCATCACCGATTTCCTGATGTTACAAGCGGATAAAGGTACTCCCCTGTGTAACTTAGATGTCAGCCATTGGCAGCTCATGCGTGACACCTGCCGCTTGCTCAGGCCCTTTGAGGAGGCCACGCTATTCGTGAGTCGGCAGGACTATGGGATGAACGACGTCATTCCTCTGTTGCACGTCCTGGAACAAATGCTGTTAACAATGGCTGGTCAGGGTGCGGTAGACGTGGCGCACAGATCTCAACGCCACATGACCCCTGTGGGGGCAGGACAGGAAGAAGAGGAGGAGGTAGAGGAGGACATTTGTGCTCAGGAATTATTGAGTGAAATGGGTGGTTTTTCCACTCAGCGGACAGGAGTGGAGGAGCAGGAGCATCTGGTAGAGGAGGAGGAGGAGGAGACAGAGGACCCAGACGCACCGTGGCAGTATGCTGTGGAGATGGAGGCAGGGAGTCCCTCGCATTCCTTGGCACAAATGGCCCATAGCATGCTCGGTTGCTTGCGTAGCGACAGCCGAATAATAACCATCAGACAGAGGGATGACTTTTGGCTGTCCACCTTGTTGGACCCTCGCTACCGGTCCAAAATGGTGGCCTTTTTCACACCTGCTGAGAGGGAGGCCAAAATTACGTACTATAAAAACCACCTATGTAGTCAGTTGGTCTCTGCCTTTGTGCGCCATCGTCCATCCTCAGACACTGTGGGCCCTGTGCGCTCGCGTTCCGCTGGCATGGCAGCAGGGGAGGGGTGGGGTGGTAGGAGCAGTGGCAGCTCCACCAGCAGCGGCTGCCTCAGTCTGCAGTCGATGATGAGTAGCTTTCTTCACCAGCGCAGTGAGGAAACTACTAACCAGCCGCAGCAGCAGCAGCAGCATCAGGTGGACCTGGAGCAGGAGCTCAAACAACAGGCTTGGGCCTACTTGGACAGCACCCTGCCAACCGAGGTAGACAATCCCCTTGACTACTGGGCAACGAAACTTGACCTTTGGCCCCAACTAGCTGAATTTGCCCTTGAAAGGCTGTCATGCCCGGCCAGTAGCGTGGCATCGGAGCGCGTGTTTAGTGCGGCAGGAGGTATTGTAACTCCGCGGAGGACACGACTGTCCACCCAAAGTGTGGAGAGACTCACGTTTGTGAAAATGAATCAGGCGTGGATTAGTCTGGATTTCAAACCACCAGTTCCTGACACAACTGACTAAATCCGCCATGAATCATGCCTCAAACATGTGCCACTTTCAGGTCTCCTCACACACTGCTGGTGTGTTGAATTTTTTGACATAGGGTGCTGGCAGATTACGGGCCTCCTATAGCTGCTGCCAGGCCCCTAATCTGCCATAGGCCCCTATATACCACCTCCTCCTGCTGCTGCCAGGTCCAGAGTCTCTCATGGGTCCCTGTACGGCCTCCCATTGCTGCTGTCTCCATCGCCACACTCTGCTGCCATGTGCCACTTTCAGGTCTCTTCACACTGCTGGTGTGTTAAATTTTTTGACATAGGGTGCTGCAAGATAACGGGCCTCACATAGCTGCTGCCAGGCCCCTAATCTGCCATGGGCCCCTATATACCGCCTCCTCATGCTGCTGCCAAGTCCAGAGTCTCTCATGGGTCCCTGTACGGCCTCCCATTGCTGCTGTCTCCATCGCCACACTCTGCTGCCATGTGCCACTTTCAGGTCTCTTCACACTGCTGGTGTGTTAAATTTTTTGACATAGGGTGCTGCAAGATAACGGGCCTCACATAGCTGCTGCCAGGCCCCTAATCTGCCATGGGCCCCTATATACCGCCTCCTCATGCTGCTGCCAAGTCCAGAGTCTCTCATGGGTCCCTGTACGGCCTCCCATTGCTGCTGTCTCCATCGCCACACTCTGCTGCCATGTGCCACTTTCAGGTCTCTTCACACTGCTGGTGTGTTAAATTTTTTGACATAGGGTGCAGGCAGATTACGGGCCTCACATAGCTGCTGCCAGGCCCCTAATCTGCCATGGGCCCCTATATACCACCTCCTCCTGCTGCTGCCAGGTCCAGAGTCTCTCATGGGTCCCTGTACGGCCTCCCATTGCTGCTGTCTCCATCACCACACTCTGCTGCCATGTGCCACTTTCAGGTCTCTTCACACTGCTGGTGTGTTTAATTTTTTGACATAGGGTGCTGCCAGATAACGGGCCTCACATAGCTGCTGCCAGGCCCCTAATCTGCCATGGGCCCCTATATACCGCCTCCTCATGCTGCTGCCAAGTCCAGAGTCTCTCATGGGTCCCTGTACGGCCTCCCATTGCTGCTGTCTCCATCGCCACACTCTGCTGCCATGTGCCACTTTCAGGTCTCTTCACACTGCTGGTGTGTTAAATTTTTTGACATAGGGTGCAGGCAGATTACGGGCCTCACATAGCTGCTGCCAGGCCCCTAATCTGCCATGGGCCCCTATATACCGCCTCCTCATGCTGCTGCCAAGTCTAGAGTCTCTCATGGGTCCCTGTACGGCCTCCCATTGCTGCTGTCTCCATCGCCACACTCTGCTGCCATGTGCCACTTTCAGGTCTCTTCACACTGCTGGTGTGTTAAATTTTTTGACATAGGGTGCAGGCAGATTACGGGCCTCACATAGCTGCTGCCAGGCCCCTAATCTGCCATGGGCCCCTATATACCGCCTCCTCATGCTGCTGCCAAGTCCAGAGTCTGTCATGGTCCCTGTACGGCCTCCCATTGCTGCTGTCTCCATCGCCACACTCTGCTGCCATGTGCCACTTTCAGGTCTCTTCACACTGCTGGTGTGTTAAATTTTTTGACATAGGGTGCAGGCAGATTACGGGCCTCACATAGCTGCTGCCAGGCCCCTAATCTGCCATGGGCCCCTATATACCGCCTCCTCATGCTGCTGCCAAGTCCAGAGTCTGTCATGGTCCCTGTACGGCCTCCCATTGCTGCTGTCTCCATCGCCACACTCTGCTGCCATGTGCCACTTTCAGGTCTCTTCACACTGCTGGTGTGTTAAATTTTTTGACATAGGGTGCAGGCAGATTACGGGCCTCACATAGCTGCTGCCAGGCCCCTAATCTGCCATGGGCCCCTATATACCGCCTCCTCATGCTGCTGCCAAGTCTAGAGTCTCTCATGGGTCCCTGTACGGCCTCCCATTGCTGCTGTCTCCATCGCCACACTCTGCTGCCATGTGCCACTTTCAGGTCTCTTCACACTGCTGGTGTGTTAAATTTTTTGACATAGGGTGCAGGCAGATTACGGGCCTCACATAGCTGCTGCCAGGCCCCTAATCTGCCATGGGCCCCTATATACCGCCTCCTCATGCTGCTGCCAAGTCTAGAGTCTCTCATGGGTCCCTGTACGGCCTCCCATTGCTGCTGTCTCCATCGCCACACTCTGCTGCCATGTGCCACTTTCAGGTCTCTTCACACTGCTGGTGTGTTAAATTTTTTGACATAGGGTGCAGGCAGATTACGGGCCTCACATAGCTGCTGCCAGGCCCCTAATCTGCCATGGGCCCCTATATACCGCCTCCTCATGCTGCTGCCAAGTCTAGAGTCTCTCATGGGTCCCTGTACGGCCTCCCATTGCTGCTGTCTCCATCGCCACACTCTGCTGCCATGTGCCACTTTCAGGTCTCTTCACACTGCTGGTGTGTTAAATTTTTTGACATAGGGTGCTGCAAGATAACGGGCCTCACATAGCTGCTGCCAGGCCCCTAATCAGCCATGGGCCCCTATACCGCCTCCTCCTGCTGCTGCCAGGTCCAGAGTCTCTCATGCCATGTGCCACTTTCAGGTCTCTTCACACTGCTGGTGTGTTTAATTTTTTGACATAGGGTGCAGGCAGATTACGGGCCTCACATAGCTGCTGCCAGGCCCCTAATCTGCCATGGGCCCCTATATACCGCCTCCTCATGCTGCTGCCAAGTCTAGAGTCTCTCATGGGTCCCTGTACGGCCTCCCATTGCTGCTGTCTCCATCGCCACACTCTGCTGCCATGTGCCACTTTCAGGTCTCTTCACACTGCTGGTGTGTTAAATTTTTTGACATAGGGTGCTGGCAGATTACGGGCCTCCTATAGCTGCTGCCAGGCCCCTAATCTGCCATGGGCCCCTATATACCGCCTCCTCATGCTGCTGCCAAGTTCAGAGTCTGTCATGGGTCCCTGTACGGCCTCCCATTGCTGCTGTCTCCATCGCCACACTCTGCCATGTGCCACTTTCAGGTCTCCTCACACTGCTGGTGTGTTGAATTTTTTGACATAGGGTGCTGGCAGATTACGGGCCTCCTATAGCTGCTGCCAGGCCCCTAATCTGCCATAAGCCCCTATATACCGCCTCCTCATGCTGCTGCCAAGTCCAGAGTCTGTCATGGGTCCCTGTACGGCCTCCCATTGCTGCTGTCTCCATCGCCACACTCTGCCATGTGCCACTTTCAGGTCTCCTCACACACTGCTGGTGTGTTGAATTTTTTGACATAGGGTGCTGGCAGATTACGGGCCTCCTATAGCTGCTGCCAGGCCCCTAATCTGCCGTAGGCCCCTATATACCGCCTCCTCATGCTGCTGCCAGGTCCAGAGTCTCTCATGGGTCCCTGTACGGCCTCCCATTGCTGCTGTCTCCATCGCCACACTCTGCCATGTGCCACTTTCAGGTCTCCTCACACTGCTGGTGTGTTCCATTTTTTGTCATAGGGTGCTGGCAGATTATGGGCCTCCCATAACTGCTGCCAGGCCCCTAATCTGCCATGGGCCCCTATACCGACTCCTCATGCTGTGACGTTGCAACAACGTGGAATTCAACCCTACATATGTTAGACCGCCTTTACGAACAGCAAAAGGCCATCACAGATTTCCTGATGTTAAAAGCAGATAAAGGTACTCCCTGTGTAACTTAGATGTCAGCCATTGGCAGCTCATGCGTGACACCTGCGCTTGCTCAGGCCCTTTGAGGAGGCCACGCTATTCGTGAGTCGGCAGGACTATGGGATGAACGACGTCATTCCTCTGTTGCACGTCCTGGAACAAATGCTGTTAACAATGGCTGGTCAGGGTGCGGTAGACGTGGCGCACAGATCTCAACGCCACATGGCCCCTGTGGGGGCAGGACTGGAAGAAGAGGAGGAGGTAGAGGAGGACATTGGTGCTCAGGAATTATTGAGTGAAATGGGTGGTTTTTCCACTCAGCGGACAGGAGTGGAGGAGCAGGAGCATCTGGTAGAGGAGGAGGAAGAGGAGACAGAGGACCCAGACGCACCGTGGCAGTATGCTGTGGAGATGGAGGCAGGGAGTCCCTCGCATTCCTTGGCACAAATGGCCCATAGCATGCTCGGTTGCTTGCGTAGCGACAGCCGAATAATAACCATCAGACAGAGGGATGACTTTTGGCTGTCCACCTTGTTGGACCCTCGCTACCGTTCAAAAATGGTGGCCTTTTTCACACCTGCTGAGAGGGAGGCCAAAATAACGTACTATAAAAAACACCTATGTAGTCAGCTGGTCTCTGCCTGTCTGCGCCAACGTCCATCCTCAGACACTGTGGGCCCTGTGCGCTCGTGTTCCGCTGCCATGGCAGCAGGGGAGGGGTGGGGTGGTAGGAGCAGTGGCAGCTCCACCAGCAGCGGCTGCCTCAGTCTGCAGTCGATGATGAGTAGCTTTCTTCACCAGCGCAGTGAGGAAACTACTAACCAGCCGCAGCAGCAGCAGCAGCATCAGGTGGACCTGGAGCAGGACCTCAAACAACAGGCTTAGGCCTACTTGGACAGCACCCTGCCAACCGAGGTAGACAATCCCCTTGACTACTGGGCAACGAAACTTGACCTTTGGCCCCAACTAGCTGAATTTGCCCTTGAAAGGCTGTCATGCCCGGCCAGTAGCGTGGCATCGGAGCGCGTGTTTAGTGCGGCAGGAGGTATTGCAACTCCGCGGAGGACACGACTGTCCACCCAAAGTGTGGAGAGACTCACGTTTGTGAAAATGAATCAGGCGTGGATTAGTCTGGATTTCAAACCACCAGTTCCTGACACAACTGACTAAATCCGCCATGAATCATGCCCCAAACATGTGCCACTTTCAGGTCTCCTCACACTGCTGGTGTGTTCCATTTTTTGTCATAGGGTGCTGGCAGATTACGGGCCTCCCATAGCTGCTGCCAGGCCCCTAATCTGCCATGGGCCCCTATACCGCCTCCTCATGCTGCTGCCAAGTCCAGAGTCTCTCATGGGTCCCTGTACGGCCTCCCATTGCTGCTGCCTCCATCGCCACACTCTGCCATGTGCCACTTTCAGGTCTCCTCACACTGCTGGTGTGTTCCATTTTTTGTCATAGGGTGCTGGCAGATTACGGGCCTCCCATAGCTGCTGCCAGGCCCCTAATCTGCCATGGGCCCCTATACCGCCTCCTCATGCTGCTGCCAGGTCCAGAGTCTCTCATGGGTCCCTGTACGGCCTCCCATTGCTGCTGTCTCCATCGCCACACTCTGCCATGTGCCACTTTCAGGTCTCCTCACACTGCTGGTGGGTTCCATTTTTTGTCATAGGGTGCTGGCAGATTACGGGCCTCCCATAGCTGCTGCCAGGCCCGTAATCTGCCATGGGCCCCCGTACCGACTCCTCATGCTGCTGCCAGGCCCGTAATCTGTCATGGGCCACTGTTGTCGCTTGTTGGCATATTCCGCTCGTTCAGATGCTCCTTCTCCTGCTACTCCTCTTCACGGATTCCGTCAGCAGTCTTTCTTGGAATCCGTTTCCAAGAGACAACAGTTTGCGAGCACGCACCCGACGGTGCAGAAGCTGAACGTCCTCCTGTCCAAGTTGCTGCTGCCAGGCTCGTAATCTGTCATGCGCCCCTGTACCGCCTCCTCATGCTGCTGCCAGGTCCAGAGTGTGTCATGGGCCCCCGTACCGACTCCTCATGCTGCTGCCAGGCCCGTAATCTGTCATGGGCCCCTGTACCGCCTCCCCATGCTGCTGCCAGGTCCAGAGTGTGTCATGGGTCCCTGTACGGCCTCCCATTGCTGCTGCCAGGCCCGTAATCTGCCATGGGCCCCTGTACCGACTCCTCATGCTGCTGCCAGGCCCGTAATCTGTCATGGGCCCCTGTACCGCCTCCTCATGCTGCTGCCAGGTCCAGAGTGTGTCATGGGTCCCTGTACGGCCTCCCATTGCTGCTGTCTCTATCGCCACACTCTGCCATGTGCCACTTTCAGGTCTCCTCACACTGCTGGTGGTTTCCATTTTTGTCATAGGGTGCTGTATGGCCTCCCATTGCTGCTGCCTCCACCGCCACACTGTGGCTCCACACTCTGGTTTTGGCCCCGTGACTGCCCAAATGAGTGAAGTGTGCGGTGATTCTAAGATCGACGGCACTCATCTGCATGTCATACTGACTGACAGTATTATTTCTCTTCCCCAGCAGACTCCAAGGGCATTTAAATTAAAGGTACAGTGTTCTGCACTAATATTAAGTCTCTCTGAAGCCTAGAAACACCCTTTTTTAAGTTAAATTCACAGCGAATTTATTCGACTCGAATCGAATATTGTCCACGAATTCGCCGAATCAGTCGAATCGAATTTTTCATTTCTTCGCTCATCTCTAGATATAATGATTGCCCAACGCATTCAATTCAAACTACTAACATTAACATACAAAGCCATTCACAACACTGCCCCAAACTACCTCACCAACCTGATACCCAAATACCACCCAACCCGTACTCTTCGCTCCTCACAAGACCTCCTACTTTCTATCTCCCTGGTCTCCTCCTCCCACGCCCAACTGCAGGACTTCTCAAGGACTTCCCCCATCCTCTGGAACTCACTACCCCAATCCATCAGACTGTCACCTACCCTCCTCCCCTTCAGGCGCACCCTGAAAACCCATCTCTTCAGGGAAGCCTACCCCACCCTCACCTAACAGCCGATCTCCTACACTTCTCCTACCACTCCATCCCCCACAGCCACTTCCTCCTGTACCACTATCCCCTCCCTCCTAGATTGTAAGCTCGAAAGAGCAGGGCCCTCGAACCCCTCGTGTATTGTTCTGTTACTGTATTGTCTCATGTACTGTCCCCCACTATAATGTACAGCGCTGAGCAAACCTTTTGGCGCTATATAAATACTGTATAATAATAATAACAGTGATGATCTCGCAAGGCATGTGCATGGGAGGACGTGATATGTCCTCCACCCAGAACTGTAGTGCTCCTGTTCAGCCATCATTTGTCTACAGACTCGGCAGGAAGCAGTTAAATACTGGTTTCATAAAAGCCATTGCAATGCCTCATCACTGACTATGGATACAAGTGCAAAAAAATGACATTGCTGCTGGAAATGTAATAGGCTCCTAACAGGCACGGAACACGGCTTATATACCTGGGAAGTGTTTATAGCAACATTCTCGGGTCAGGAGCAGGTGCTGGTCGGGAGACAGCAATTCTGGTACTGGAGTGGTCTGATATACACACTCACTACTGCAACTTGGTCCACATTCAGAGTGCAGTTGAAGCCTAGGGGTCAGACCTAGAACCACCAAGAATACGGGGCCTTGCAACATGTGTAGTGAATTAATGTAAAATCATTGAACTGGTCTATTGGTGAAGATGTGCCAGGAACCTGTGACTGAAACAGCTTGTTGGAGTGGATTGGGCTTTGCCACTCCTTCCCTGTAAAGCCAAGAGGGTGACTGAGCTGAGGAGTGGCTTAATAACCTTTCCCCTGTGTTGCCCTGCTATGTCCTTGCTCATCCTGCTAGGTGGTCTGTTAAAATCTTGCTGCAGTGAATTATACAGAACACATTAAAATAAATCTAGTAAACCTATTGATTTCTGTACATTTCACTTGTAAGGTAAACCGGATTCCCAGCACCAGAAAACCAGTGTGGCCTTATGCTCATGTTGGAGTGCATGCATGTTGCACATATGTTCCTACTTCTAAGTGAAGAAGCAATGTTATGCATACTATTCCAGTTCGCTGTGTTCACGTTTGTGTGTGCACACTTGCACAAGCGCACACCAATTAGTGTGTGTACTTGGCACCCAGTGGCCTATTTAAACTGGTCTGTTACTATGAGAAGTTGCTGAATGGTCTTCAGCATGTACCTGTATTCCTGAGACCTGATTCACAGAACCTGCTTACCTGTGTGTGACTTGGCTTTCCCTTGAACTTCACCTTTGCTCCTGTCTTAATCTTTTCATCTGATCATTCTGACCTCAGCCTGTTTATTGGACTTGTCTTCTAATTCTGTACTGAGCTGCCTGACTGTTACTGACCTTGACTTGATTCCTGGACTTCCTCTGTCTGTTGACTCGGTCCCTCATTGCCTGGCTATCACTGGTCACTGCCTGCATACTGGCTCTGCTACCATCTCCTGCAGCTTCATCCACCTAAAGAGTGGACTTTGCCAACCAGTTACTCCGGCACTGCTGCCATTCCATGCCCTCACATTCTCTGTCTCCACCTTCAACAATGTTGGGCAGGAGGTGCAAGAGAGGCCTCCACAACATTCCAGTCGTCACCAGGTACTGCTTACTTGACAGCATTGCTTTCACTTATTATCTTTAACTAGTTAGGCCTTACCATTATTTTAAAAATGTTATCAGAACAGTAGGTCAAACAAATATAATACCAAATCTCTTGAAAATTCCAGGACTGTTTGGGAGGTGTAGATAGAGCAAGCCAAAGGCAGATGAGGTAGCTCTGGCTCCTTCCATAGAACAGGAACTAGAAGCACCACTAACACTGGCAAGAGATGACGCCACAGAAAAATTTGAAGATGTACAGTATATTATCTAAACCTTTAAACTCTTTACTAAACTTCAGCTTCAAAGGCTATCTAAAGCCAAAACATTTTTATTTATTTTTTGTTTAGAGAGCGATGAGGGAATAGAACCTAGTCATGTTTTAATTGCTTTTGTCCTGAATAAGGAATGAGAATTTCTCTCACTTTCCTTTGTGTTTAACAGGAACTTAATAAAAATGTCTTAAATAGGACATGGTTGGCACAAAAAAATATTCTCTACTTTATCCAAAACTAAAAACAAGATTTTGGCTTCAGATACACCAAAGCTCAATGAATGATCATGGGAGACAAGTGTACTATGGTAATTCCAGGGGCATGATGTAGATTGCACATAGACATGGAGTCATTTAGTTGACTAGCATTTGACAGTTTTCTATTGAAAGATACAGCATGCAGGTAAGTGTAACTTGTGTAAGTAACACATTACAATCACTGTACCTCAAGATGTCCTTTCATATGCTAAATTATGGATAAACTAAATGTGAGATGTAATCCTACCAGAATATTGTAGGGATACTGGGAACCTCCTGATCTGGAGATGCTTGCAACACAAGTATGGAAAGTTTTTGGAGATCATCTTTTTAGTATGTACAGTATTGTCTCAGCTTCCACCTAACAGTTTTGGAGAGAAATGGCCTATACTTGGAAGATCTCCCAGATCAGATTTTTTCTCACTGATTTGATGGCAGTCATGCAGAAAGACAATTTCCATGTTCTCTGCCTGATTCTCTAGGTTATTAGTCACAGTGCATTAGCATAGATCCAACGAGATAAACAGATATGCGGGAATTCTGTGTTTCCTACACCTATCTGTATGCTTCACTTTAACCTGTCCTTTCTTCCTTTCCACAGGGTTTGGCTGTCAGTTCTACAGCTGATCTTGATCCATGTATTTCACATTGTGAAATCTTATCCTTTCTCATTCTCCTCTTTTTTTACAATACATTTATTTTTCCTCTTCTACACATGTCCTATATAGGTGTTTTTTTCTGTCCTTGTACAGCTCCATCCCAAATTCTGAAACAAGTGTCATTTTAAAGAAGATTTTAAAGACTAATCAGTAATGTTTTTTCATGAGTTAGCACAACTGAGAATTCAGGAAAGAAGCCACATAAGCACTAATGGATCCAACGGTATAAAGTTGTCAGGTATGTTAGGCATAATGGATATTGTCAGTATCAAGCAAAGGGTACTCTCTATGTAATGGAATAACAGTGATGTGCCTATTTTATGCTTTATATGTTTTATTGCATATGAAGTGGCCTAAGACATTTTAGTTTATTATTGATAGGTTCTTGTAAGAAAAGTTGAGCATAGAAAATATTTTCAGCAGCAAACACCCCCCCCCCCCAAAAAAAACCCCAAAAAAAAACAAATTTAATCTGTGTAATAATAGCTCAATTCCAGAAATATGTGCAGATACACAGTGATATGAGTTGCATGGCCATCTTCTCTATTCAGTGTAAGTAGATCTGGGTCTCACTGAACAGCACCAGTACAAGTTGCAGTCTGACAAACTCTGCATATATTTGCAGTACTCTTCTAGAACCTTGAAAATCTGGTTGTAAATTACCCCTTTAGCAGTTTCCTATGTAGAAAGGGGACCTAAAGTAGATGTAAACTTTAACTGAAGGACATTTGTGTATCATGAACAAATGCAATTTTCTTTTTATTAAATAGTGTTTTCACCATATTTCCTCCTTTGTTCATTCTCAGTGCTGCTGATGTTACAGGATTATCAATCGGTGATCTGAGTGCGAGATATGGCAAAAATGCAACCTGTAGTATCTGTATCAAAGAGGAGAGCACAAACACATGTTGCTCACTTGCATTCTGATTGGAAATTGATCACATTATACAGATAATTATTTTATTTATAGTGGCAGCGCAGGCCAGATGGAGAAGCGCATCAATTTGTAGTAGATAATTACTATTACTAACATATAGGATACCAAACAGAGAAAGTGAATGTGAGAACAAACACAAAACTGAACAAAGGTAGCATGAACAAAGTGTAATTAACGTAATTATTTATTATACTATTAATTAATAAAGAGGAGAGCACAAACAAATGTTGCTCACTTGCATTCTGAGTTTAATGTGAGCATGTAGGTCTCCTGAAGTCACACTACAAATAATTAGAGCTCCCTCTAGATGCAGCCTAGTAATAGCATTACTGGGAGTTTTATTCATTTACTTGCTACACTAAGCTCCTGCCACCTTTTTGTAGCCACTTCCTGTCTAAATGCATGTACTCTAGCAATGGCTTCATGGCATTTCTCAGGACAGATTTCATTGCAGTAATAGCAGAATACCATGCCTGGTAAAATGTGTTAAAATGGCCACTTGGATGACAGGGATGAATTGTTGTCACCCCTATAACATTAAGTGCCTGACCAGGGATCTTCATGACTGAAGTAAAAATTTAAAGTGATTTTAAACGTACAACATTTAAAAAAAAATAACAAACATGTCATACTTACTTGCTCTGTGCAATGGTTTTGCACAGATCAGCCTGATCTCCCTCTTCTTTTCGGTCCCAGCTGGTGCTCCTGTCACCTCCCCCAAGCCACTTGCTCTAGGGGCACTATTGCATGCTCGCTCCTTAGCCAGCCCTGTATGGCCATGCTCCCCACTAACTCCTTCACTGGAGAGGATTAACAGCAGTGGGAGCCAATGTCTCCCGCTGCTGTGCCTGACCCAATGAGGAGGGAGAGACCCGGAAAAGGAGATGTTCTTGTGCACCTTGCTGGATCGAGAGCGGGCTCAGGTGAGTATTAGAGGGGGCTGAGGAGGGAGCTGTACACAATGTTTTTACCTTCATGCATAGAATGCATAAAGGTAAACAATATTTAGCCTTTACAAGCACTTTAAAGAAAACTGCAGATTCAAAAAACGTTTGAAAATTACTTTTACAGTATGTTAAAACTTATATGATATGTTAGTGATTGGGTTTACAAATCATTTCTTTTTTTTCAATCCCTATAGGGTCAGGCAGTGTTTGCGCTATGAAGATGCATGTTACATTGGATATGGTCAGTCTTAGATCTTAAGAACTGAGGAACTGCATTATTTTTAAGTTCCTTATATCTAAAAGAGCTTCTGTCACAAAAAATAAATCTGCAAGCAGGTATAAAGTGCAGCCACCAGGAGGTAATTATAGGCACCTGCAGAAGATTTAATTGTTCCCTGTATGGTAAAATGACAGGTCGTTCTGAACCAGTAAAGCACCTTTGAGTGCTTGAGCCATATACCTATTATTTATTTTTTTTATAGTGAGAATCACTTTAAAGCAGAGCTTACTGGCCCACCATACATGTATTACATCAAGCTTCTTTTTTAGAGAGGGTGACATCATGGTCCTTTCTGAAGAGATTCTGGAATCTTGAGTATTCTAAATCTTGCTAGAACACACTCCATCTGATTCAACACAAGGTCAACTATAAGGATTACAAAACTCCTTAAATAAGGATATCAGGCATTTTTTGTAAGTGAATTGACTGCCTTTAATTCCAAAACTGATTACAAATGCAGCCAAGAATTTTTATTGAAAAAGGCTTGTAGCCCTAATTTAAAACTTTAATCAGTGCTCAAATGTGGACATGCCCAATTTATTGCAATTCTGCAGTCATGTCTCATGAATTATCTTTCCATCATCCATGAATAAGTTTCAAGATATCTTCACTTGGTAATTGGTATCCTGTACTAATACAACACATATAATCTACTCCATAAAAGTCTTTATAATTTCTAAAACTTTTTAGGGTGCTAATTATTTTTTTTAATTCTGCCAGGGGTTATGCATGTCTACAAAACTCTATAGCAACCCTATAATCAAGCACCTTGTTATTTTCTCTAATTTAGATCATGAATAGCTGGTTGCCACTGCTAACAACTCATTTAGTAATGTGATGGATAAAAAAAACCCTCTTTGTGGTTATTTTTTTTCATTGTGCTTGCAAAACAAAAAGCTCTCTCTGTACCCTTAGTGTGCTAATAATTGGAACACTAATTAAAGGAAGCTAACTAAACAGAACCTGATGAAACAGAATCAGTATATAAACAAATTAAAAACTGAGGTTCTGCTGTAACCTTTAAAACAAATGGTTATACTATATGGATTTTCTTGTATAACATACGGACATGCACAGTATGGTATGCACCAATAACAATAAAACAATAAAACATTTGTTAATGTGTGTTTGTGAACAGACTCAAAAAAATACAAAATTCAGTAACATATATACCATTTAAAATACAATGTATTTTTATCTGTTTTTTTATATTTGTGTGAAAAAAATATCCAGGCTGCTAAGACAAGTGACTACAGACATGAGAGGAAATGGTGACAGATATGGTACCCAGGTATGGATTACATAGGGTCTGTGGTCTCCTTTTAGACAAGCTAAGATCAGATACGTTTAGCTCTTTGGCTTTTGACTTATCTTCCATCTTAGGCTTGCTCCAACTATTCATGTCAACAATGTTCTACTGCTCACACCACTGTTGTCTCCAACTCTCTGGTTCTCTAAATGAGAATATAATTTATTTCCGTTTACTTTGTGCAAGAAAGAGGAAGAAAAAAAAGATAAAAATAGTTAAAAAACACTAAAAGGTCAAATAGACAAAACTATCCTATATACTACCCCTCCATTAAAAAATACACACTCTAAATTAAAAAAACTAAAGCTTTTACTTACTCAGCTCACTGAGTAAAAATTGAGAGTTTTCTTTTAAGAAATAGATACGTTTGTGGCCAAATCTTTTTTCCTGATGCCTATTCATACCTAGAGGTCCACTGCTGGTCATTATATTTATGGGATTCATGTGGTCTTTAATTAGAGCTTGCTGTGCTTCTGTTCCTAGCCACAGCTATCCCTGGTTTGTCCTTAGCTGACTTGCTGTTTTCAGCTCTTCACATCTCACATTACACCTTAGCACATCTTGAATGATATATCATCCCCCAAAATGAACTGCAAGCAGCACCTGGTCATTATGTATTATCTACATAGTCTTAGGACCCATTAACATGTATATATTGAGGGAATGCACATGTTGCTGCATATAACATGTGTTGCTGCGTCATTAATTTTGGATGGCCCCGAACAAACTAACGTAGCATGCCACAATGAGCCATAGTCTGTAGCGGTGTATTGCATTAAAAGATTTATGGCACATCTGAGTTTTGGTGAGCTTGAGCAGCTCAATGATTTCAATGGGTTGCATTAACACAACACACATTAACATGGGACATAATGCACCTTAATGAAAATGAGTTAATTCGCCACACAAATGCAAATGGGAACTGTCTTTATCTTACTCCAATCGCATGAAATGCTAGAACCAAGAAGTCCATCGATGCTTTTGTCATGGTACTGGAAGGGTGTTCCTTTTTTAAGAGGTAACTTCTTTCAAAGCTGAAGGGCATGGAGACTGCATGGCCTTCATATTCTCTTACTCTCTCATGTAGAAGAACATGTCTATTGTGGTGGACCAGAATTGTTAAGATTGGGGAGGTGTGCTGTTTTTATTTTTGTAAAAAAAGAAAAAAATATATAACTAGCTCAGCGCTGATCACATGAACACATTGCATCTGGACAATAGACAATACATATTACTATTAATTTTAAACCTGGCACTTGCTTAAAGCTGAACTTTACCACTTCCAGAATAGGTGGCCTATTGCCATAATGTACTTGCCCATTATGACACGCTAACCTCCTAGAGTGCCCTCCTCCAGCCACATCTTTGATCCCCTCATCCCTCTTTCGCAGCTCCTTGCATTCTGTGCTTCTTCTTCTGTCTTCAGGCTCTGCCATTGGTCAGTCACTGATGATGGAACTGCAAAGTGAAACAAAAAGAAAGCGCACCAACCTTGCGCATTACCTCAGTAAACCATAATTTTATTAAATTCAGAATAATACTCACAAACAACGAAGTAATTCAAGCAGATAAGTCCTCAAAGGAACATTAGAAGTGTGAAGCCTGTGCGAGTCACATCATAGGGGTAGATTCTCAGAGTACTCTTAGAATCTACCCCTATCTACCCCTATGATGTGACTTTAGAAGTGTGAAGCCTGTGCTAGTCACATCATAGGGGTAGATTCTCAGAGTACTCTGAGAATCTACCCCTATCTACCTAACATTGTTAAGGTTGGGAACTATGCAGTGAAGAGTAGGCAGGTTAAGTGCCAAGGTAACCGCTACAGGTCCCCAGAATAATGAGTGGGTGTACCATAGATAGTGAGCAAGTACCATCCCTGTCCCTGCTAGTGTGGGACATCTTGGAAATGGGAGCTTGTATAAATAGTCTGTCAGGAGTCCACCTGGAGAGTGGGTTATAGGACGTAGTGCAAGGACCAAGATGTACTGTTTGAGGCTCTAACTTATGGGAGCTTCCCCTTAGGGAAGGAGAGGTGAAGGACTAATGAGACTACTCACATTCCTGTGTCTTGGCTAAACCCCTAAAGGTATGGGCTGCTCCTTGCCACAGCTCTTCCCACTTATGTTCTCTGTTTGCAACTAAAGAATGTACAGTCACGAATGAGATGCCTGAAAGGATTGATATATGTAAATAAAATGTAAATAAAATGTGCTTCAACAAGGCTTTCGATCTTTGGACTCTTTTTTCTTCTAACCTCAAGATGGGAACATCTTCTTGAATAAACAAACAAAACAGATGCTGGATAAAGCTGCTATTGGGGTCCAATGATATAAGGCCAGAGGAAGGTATGGAACAGGCTATTAGGTGCTCCTGGCCAGTCCAGGCTGGGGGCCTTCAAGGCAAAACTCTGTATTGGTGCGTAGAGGAATATCCTATGCCCATAGGGCCTCAGTGAGCCTAAAAGAACCAATCTATGCTGGGCAGTAATTAAATAAGGAGTACAGGTCCTTCCTCACCACATGGCTTTACATATGGAGGAAATGCAGCTTAGCACACAACTAGACTGCAATACAACTCTTGGCTACCGTTAAACAACAGTGCTAATTAGGCAATGACTTTACATCCTTCAGATGTCACTGGCCGTATCCCCAGTTAAGAAACTTTGCAACACATTCACAAAAATATTTGCTAAAGAAAACTTTTCACAAGAAGGCATACTGAAACATACTGAAAAATAGATTGTGGATGTACACTCAAAAAAACAATATGGAAAAGGCGTTGAACAAATAGTGATTATATATTTTCAGCAGTTGGAAAGAAAATATTATGCAATTTCAGCATATTTTTTTCACTGATTAATGACATGATTAGATAAAGAGAATCAGCACACTGTCTTCCAAATCTTAATGTTACGCATTTAGTGATTCCAGTAAGCTTTGAAGTAGGGGCTGTAAAACGGCTCTTTGATCTACTTACAGTATCGGCATTTTCATCAGTGAATTCCACAGCACAGTGATGTGTCCTCAGGTAATAATAACTTTGTGCGTATTATCTCGATATGAATGTGTGTTTCTTTTTCACTTTGTATGGATAATGGAGCATGAAGCCCAACAGCAATGTGCTGGAGCATCCCTGTGTCTAATGTACTAACAGAATTCTAAAGGGAATCTTGTCTGGGTAAGAGAACAAAGAATTGTTACACGCTGCCACAGTTAAATTAAGATATCTGTGTAATATTTACTGGAGCTTAAAACGGGAAAAGAGCAATTATTTTCTGTTCTTTTTTTTGCTGCCATGAGATTACATTACTGCACACCTAGCCTTGTCTGCACACACTTACTACCAGTCATATATTTCTAGGGCACAACAATGAATTGCCAATGTTGGGAAAACTGACTAGGTGTGGATTACAAATTAGAGCAGATAGACTCTAAGGGCTTAATACATTCAGCCTTGGAAGAGGAGGCTGTTCTATGGGATAACTGTGTTATATGGGTTCTCTTCCCAGTTTGTGTCTGATTCATCATTCTCATGCATAATTTGTTTTTCATACAAATGGAGGAGAAAATCATCAATAGAGAATACTAATTTGCCCTCTATTTTATATTCTTTCCTTTTTATTGGTGATCTCGCATACAGCGCACATCTTTCCATAGAAATCAGTAGTTTTCCAGAGGAGGATAACATTTCATTTCACGAGTGACAAGAACATCACATTTTTGGCAAGATCAAAAGGTATTATTTGTACTTGCTAAAACTGCTTGCAGCATGAATATTTAAAAAAACGAATGAAGCTACCACAACCAGCACCTAGTAAGATGGACAGTGAGGTCCACAACACACACTGTAGCTGAAATTCAATTCCATTACACACAGTTAAGATGTGCTTTGTGTTTAAATAATCTGCTCTACTGTTCATTCAATTTTCATAATTTTTGGTGCTTCACATTGTGGTGATGGATTGTATACAACTTTGTCCAACTGCCTTTATAGCTTAAGGGGGATAGTAAAAGCACAGCGGTATCACTTATGCCCTCCCCCCACTTCCTGCAAGTATATATTAAGCCAAACAGCTTTGTACTTTTGTTTTCTAAATGTCTTGCTCCATCCCAGTTTTGAATCCTACTAGTGTCAATATTTTAGAATAGACAAGTTTGTAATTCAATCAAATGGTTGAAAACCCCTATACCTAGTTGTAATGCCTATGAAATATGTGTTGGCCTTGGTACTTTGTTTCTTGGGTAATTTTTACAATAAAGCATTGTTTCCCAAATGCCAGGGGCTTGAGAGGTGACTGATGTAATTTCTCTAAGCCAAAGGAACAGAGTCACAAGATATTCTGCTGAGAGGAAGATAAAAACTTGTTTATGGAGTGGAACGTGTTTATAAAATCTAGTAACCTCACATTAGAAGATAAAAACCTGTTTAAAGACGTCTCTTGCTTGAGAAGTTAGAAATCTTTACGTTTAGGGTAGATGAGAAGAGGTTTAGGGTAGATAAGAAGCAAAAGTGTGACTTTTCAGATAACGAATATGGTGGCTGAGCGTAACTCTGTTATCCTTGTGGAACCTTTCTGCTAGCTCCTCTTGTTGTGGGTGTGGCTCCTACCCACTATTGGAAAGCTTCCAGAAAAATGGTTTAAAAGCCGGAATTCCAAGCTATCTGGGCTCATCGATTGGTCACACTTACGGCTTCCCCGTGACCCCCTGGGCAGAATGGTTCTGATGGGATTTGTTCCTTCCAGCTTCTAATATAGCTTTGGTAATGTATTAATTCTATGCTGTGACGCTGTCAAATGATGTGTCTATTTCATGCTGTAATGCTCACATTCTTATTGGTTTGTGTTATTATGCAGATTGTGATGACTATAAGATATATCCTCCTGTGTGTCGTGTGATAATAAAAGTGGAGTTTTGACAGTGCAAGAATATTGCAGTTGGATTCTGTTATTTCTTGGAGTGCCCAGTGAATGCTATGATGTGCCAGGGCAGGTATTCATTTGGTAGAGGGTCTTTCACATGCATAGAATATGTAATGGTTTAAATGCTGATTAAAAGGTACCTGCATGACCACATGTTGATTGCATGCATGTATATGACTTGCTTTTAGTTATTGCACCTAGCATTTGCTGTTCCACTAGTGAAGTGACAAGCTTTGGCTCATACACAGAGATGAAACAAATCCTCCTACATAAGTTATCCCTGTTAATCTGCAGCCATCTGGCCTCTAAAACACACAGACCAAAGGATTTTTTCACAGCTCCAGCAGCAGGGGGTGGGGATCTCAAGTTACTCACTGTGAGGAAAGCTCTGAGAGTTTATTGGGGGGAAGGGACACCCCCCCCTCCACACAACACAACACACAGAGCTAAGGATATGAATAATAGATTGTGTACTGAGCTCCCTTCCCCATCACCTTTTTAACTTTCCACATTGGGAAAACCTGTCAGAAATAACTCATACAGAGAGCAGAGGAATGAGGCAGCATAGAGAAATCACATTCAGTGCTTTGGATAGAGACAAGTACACTGTAAAGAAGGATGTGCTTTGGTCAAAATTTATGTCTGAGGTTTACAAACCTTTAAAGTCTTACTAAACCCAGGACCCTGTATACACTATATCTGGTTTCCCACAATACACACAGCATAGAAATGCAATTTTTAAAATGAATATAAACTGCTAAATACCTTTTCTCATCAGCAGTATATAGCAGTCTTGTGACTTCTATCAGTGTCCAGCTGAGTACTGCTAAAGCTTGTAGGAGGCGTTTTCACTTTGCTCTAACTGCCCTATGAGGCTGGTTGGCCCTGTGCTGATCACATGCAACCCTCCCAAAGAAAAGAAAAACTCTCTAGGAATATACACTACACTAAGCATGTGCAGAGTGACTCCTAGAGCTCTGTACTATCAGCAGATGGATTGGGGACATTAGAAGAAGGAGATGATCAGAGAAGACAGGATCAAACAGGCTTTTTTCACAGTGTGAAGGATTGACCCCTTAGGTTCCACAGTGATTATAACAAGCATGCTTTACTGCATATACAGACTGATTTTACTGATGTGGGTTTAGTAACACTTTAAGTCTGATTTAAGTATTTTTTTACCTAGATATATAAAATTGTAACCTTTCACCCACCAAGTGGCTAACATTTAAAAAGACGTCATTTATGAAAAGGTATTAAATGGGAATAATCAGTCTGTTGCAAAAACAGTTCTTATAATATATAGGGAATGAATGGTCTGTTACTTTTTTACAACAACCAACAGCCACCCACAATATAACTACATCTATGATATGCTTTGCTGTAATTCACACACCATAATTTTCTACCTGTGGTGGTGCCCCAGGATGCCCCAGACATTAAAAATCCCAGTCATGCCCCATGCCTTGGAATATGAATACAACAGTTACCCAGGAAAATTAAAAGGCAACGTGTGATAAAGATAAAAAGTAACAAAGGCTCTTTCTATTCTGTTTTATTTCTCTACTCTAACATTCCTCTAATATTACCCATAGTCTCTGATTCTAAACGGGTAAGACATTTTATAATACATTGCAGAGACCAAATGCTACCACTTAAATAAGAATATATGCACAGTGTAATTAGGTACAACCATATTGGCTACTTACTAGATAATAAAAATGAAGTTTTAAAGCAGCAGGTGATACAAGGTTGAACTTGCATCATTTTGTAGTGATTCGAAATCTGTATGGTCAACAAAATAATACCGAAGACCTTAAAAACTGTGTCAAATAAGCATATAACTGTAAGCCAAGATATTATGTGCTCTTCTAATGCCATCAGTTTAACGGATATCTAAGGGGAAAAAAATAAAATCTGCAGTGCATCTCAGTAATAGAAGTACAGTTTCCCATGTTTTATCTCTTTAAAGACTTTGTGAGTAAAAAAAAAAATCTTGTTGATCTGCCAGAAATGCACTCAACTCCTATTTTTCATTTGTAGGCTAATTACACACAGTATTTTTGTTGACTGAATGGTGTCAGCCTTGCGTCGTTGTCTTTTGTTAAAATACTGAATCTTTCCCACTCTCCTCATCTCCACAATGTAGGGACTAATTGTTCTGCAATCCGATATAAGAATTAGGTAGTCTTTTTAGACTTTTTTTTAGATGGGACAGGAAGTGTGCACTGGGGGGGTACAGCTCTGAATTACTGGCATGATATACTGATTTTATGTTGCACTTATGGAACAGATATAATCAAACACTTTGCATGATATATTTAACAGACCAAAAGTAAGCAAATGAGAGAAGTTTATTGTTAGGATTCACAAACACTTTACTATTGGCCCAGACTTTGCTATTAAATTAATATGAATTTCACTGATTTACAAGTTGAGGATTTTTGTTGCTTTTTCTTGAATGCTGTGTGCTTTCCCGGTATATTTGGGATACATTTAAACTTCCTTGTATTAGACGACAATAGTATGCAGTTTTTACCAACAAATAATTATGAAAGGAAACCCAAACCAGAAAGATCCCAAAGATCAGAACATTTTCCAGCCTTATAACTTTTCCTGAAAGCTAACTAGAAGGATTTCAGTCAAAATGAGTTCTGAACTAAAATTTTTTCTAGGTTAAAGGCCCTCAGGTCATCCCTCTTTGTTCCGCAGATGTTGTTCCTTCTGGTCCAGCCACGTGGCTGCAGCAGATGGCATCTCGAAGAAGTGGGTCACTCCCTGAGCAGTGACTCACCTCTTGGCTGCATACAGCATGGCGTATTGTATTGTAGTTGAAGACGTTGTAGGCGTTTCTTAATACCAGAGAATTACATACAGTTTTTCTGTTCTGAGAAGACATGGTAAAAAGATACTTTGATGCTACTGTACTCAACATTTTTGTGCTCCCTGGCATGCTTTAGAATAAGTTCCTGATCCTTGTAGCTTACAATTTGGCCAGCATAGATAAAGGGGGACTACCTGGTGGTAAAGGACTCAACAGGGTTCCATATATATGCCTGTTCAACAGAGAAGATTAATGTAAAAAAATGTCTCAAAAGTTGATAGTAGCCACTGCTTTACAGTGTTGGTAGGATTATTGCCCTGACATTGTTAGGACTCAATTGATTCTGTAGATCATTATTCTTAAAGTAGGCTTGCAGGATAAACCTACAGTGGAGATCGAAAGTTTGGGCACCCCAGCTAAAAATTTGTATTAATGTGCATAAAGAAGCCAAGGAAAGATGGAAAAATCTCCAAAAGGCATCACATTACAGATTAGACATTCTTATAATATGTCAAAAAAAGTTAGATTTTATTTCCATCATTTACACTTTCAAAATAACAGAAAACAAAAAAATGGCGTCTGCAAATGTTTGGGCACCCTGCAGAGTTAATATCTTGTACTGCCCCCTTTGGTAAGTATCACAGCTTGTAAACGCTTTTTGTAGCCAGCCAAGAGTCTTTCAATTCTTGGTTGAGGTATCTTTGCCCATTCTTCCTTACAAAAATCTTCCAGTTCTTTGAGATTTCTGGGCTGTCTGTCACGCACTGCTCTTTTAAGGTCTATCCATAGATTTTCAATCATGTTGAGGTCAGGAGATTGTGAAGGCCATGGCAAAACCTTCAGTTTACGCCTCTTGATGTAATCCCCTGTGGATTTCGAGGTGTGTTTAGGATCATTATCCATTTGTAGAACCCATCCTCTCTTTAACTTCAGCTTTTTCACAGATGGCATCAAGTTACCATCCCAAATTTGCTGAAATTTTATTGAATCCATTTTTCCTTCTACTCGTGAGATGTTCCCTGTGCCACTGGCTGCAACACAACCCCAAAGCATGATTGATCCAACCCCATGCTTAACAGTTGGACAGAGGTTCTTTTCATTAAATTCTGTGCCCCTTCTTCTCCAAACGTACCTTTGCTCATTCCGGCCAAAAAGTTCAATTTTAACCTCATCGGTCCACAGAACTTGTTTCCAAAATGCATCAGGCTTGTCTATATGTTCATTTGCAAAGTTCAAACAATGATTTTTGTGGTGAGGACGTAGAAGAGGTTTTCTTCTGATGACTCTTCCATGAAGACCATATTTGTACAAGTATCTCTTTATAGTGGAATAGTGTACCACAACTCCAGTGTCTGCCAGATCTTTCTGGAGGGATCGTGCAGTCAAACGTGGGTTTTGAATTGTTTTTCTCACAATCCTGCGAGCTGTTCTGTCTGATATTTTTCTTGGTCTTCCAGATCTTGCTTTAACTTCCACTGTTCCTGATGACTGCCATTTCTTAATTACATTCCGAACAGAGGATATTGACATCTGAAAACGCTTTGCTATCTTCTTATAGTTTTCTCCAGCTTTGTGAGCGTCAACTATTTTCAGTTTCAGTTTTCTAGACAACTGCTTAGAAGAACCCATGGTGCTGATTGTTGGGGCAAGGTCAGATGAGTCTGGGCATTTAAAACCTTTGAGATTGACATCACCTGGTCTTCCCAGACAATGATTGAGAACAATCCATGACACTGGCAGGTCTCAGCTTTGCAAAGGGGGCAGTGCATGCTATAAATTCTGCAGGGTGCCCAAACTTTTGCAGACGCCATTTTTTTGTTTTCTGTTATTTTGAAAGTGTAAATGATGGAAATAAAATCTAACTTTTGTTGAAGAATGTCTAATCTGTAATTTGATGCCTTTTGGAGATTTTTCCATCTTTCCTTGGCTTCTTTATGCACATTAATACAAATTTTTAGCTGGGGTGCCCAAACTTTCGATCCCCACTGTATCTAATCTTAAAAATGCTCCCTTCCCCCTTCTAACTGATGCTGACTAATCTGGATATGAAGGATCTGTATAATTACCTATATTCAGGCTGCCCCAGTCCAGTCACATGATCATGCTCCCCTGTGTCAGCCAGCAGTGGCTGCAGGGGAGAGGAGGGAGCGCTGACAGTGGATGCTCCCAGGCATTGGAAAAACAGAATGGTTAGCGGCACAAACAGCAATGTGGTGGATGAAATCCTTTAATGGAATCCTTTACATGCAATATGATAAGAACATGACCGCTCCAAGACAGGACAGAGGAGCAGTAGACGCATTTCACACGAAAACATGCTTAGTCATTACTGATTTTCACTTGTCATAGGAGGCTTTAAACAGAATATAACAGCTGATGACAATTGGCAATTAAACTTGAATCAGGAATAACATAGTATACAAATCAAATGACACAACTTTAAAAACATGACACATATACTGACAGAAATATAAAAGGAATCTCTGATATGCGTCGTACCTAGAACAAATCACAAATATAGAAACTTTGGAACTGGCATAATAAGCAGGGATACATAAAACCCTTATTGTGCATGGTGCAGACAGGAAAGAAGAAGGGAGAAAAAAAACAAAAAAACACCCTAAATATAATAATGAAAATTGAACAGGGCTTTTTTTTTGTTTTCTTCCCCCTTCTTTCCTGTCTGCACCATGCACAATAAGGGTTTTATGTATCCCTGTTTATTATGCCAGTTCCAAAGCTTATATATCTGTGATTTGTTCTAGGTACGACGCATATCAGAGATTCCTTTTTTATTTCTGTCAGTATATGTGTCATGTTTTTAAAGTTGTGTCATGTGATTTGTATACTATGTTATTCCTGATTCAAGTTTAATTGCCAATTGTCATCAGCTGTTATATTCTGTTTAAAGCCTCCTCTGACAAGTGAAAATCAGTAATGACTAAGCATGTTTTCGTGTGAACTGCATCTACTGCTCCTCTGTCCTGTCTTGGAGCCGTCATGTTCTTATCATATTGCATGTAAAAGATTCCAATAAAGGATTTCATCCACCACATTGCTGTTTGTGCGGCCAACCATTATGTTTTTCCATTGCATCGGGCCAGCACCTGCGTGTGGAGGGGTTATGCAGATTCGGCACTCACCTGGAGCGGATCTTTTGCTCTTTCAGATGCTCCCAGGCATTGCCAGCAGATGTTGACCACTCTCCTCTCTCTCCTGCAGCCAGATCTTTCCTACACAGGTTAATCAGAATAGGTGTTACAAGGGGGAGGGAGCATTTTTAGGATTAGTTAGTTAGCATTGTCCTTAGCAAGCCAAAGTGCAGAGGAACCTCTTGCAAGGTGATTCAGTCTATACTGAACATCACTCACCCTGTTCTCTAAAGCCACCATTCCCTCTCTGATTTTCTGCACATCTTGATGTAATAGGGCCACCATTTCTCCAATCCCCCCTGCAATCTGAGCTGAGTCACTAGGGAGTTAAATTTGGTGACGGCTGATAACAGTCGGTTCAACCTCTGAACCAGTGGGGCTTTGGCCTGCTAAGGTGGACTTTCACATCAGGGAGCCTTGCTGCTGTGTTGCTGGGGTAAGGGGATTATGGCGTTTCAAGGCCAAATTGTCTCCTGCAGGTCTACAAGCTTCTCCTGAATTTCTCCTTCATTAGCCTCAGGAGCAGCATAATCTGTTGCAAGGACAATATCTTTAGCCAGAGTATGGGGGTATCATTCTAATCTAGCTGTCATTTCTTTCCTCTTGTACATGTGCCAATTGTTGTGGGGTCGTCCTCCTGTCCACCAAAACGGCACCATCTTGCCCTTCAGCTGCTGCCACTGCTCCCTCCTGCATCTTGCGAGTCATGACAGCAGAGATGACAGAACCGAAACAAACCACTGTGTTTTGGGTGCTTACCCATGGGTGTCGGGGTCTGCAGTGTGAGGATGAACCATAAAGGCAAAGGATCAATGACAGGATACTACATGGGAGCTCCATCATTCACCTCTGCTCACATGCCCTTACTACCCATGGTACCCATAATTATTTTCCACTAGAAAAATTATTTAAAATAGCATAGAGTTCAATAATATTTAACAAAGAATTATGAATATCCCTCTTGTCATTTATTAACCCACTTGTTATTCTGTTACTTGTACAAACATTAACCTTACTTAGCAGTAGGTTTTTCCATGGTAGGTGTATACATGCTACATAATTTTTACGTAACACATGTACGTATCACTGATATCAGTCCCTGTGGCAGTGCCTTCATTTGCTTTTCTTTCTAAAAAGACAGCATGATTTTTGTTCAGGCATCATCCAGGGTCTGTGTCTACTTCCTGGGCTGAGATGCTGGCTTAGAGATGACACAATCAACGCCTGATACAAGGAACCATGCATAATAGCCACTGTACTTCTAAATGTCAATAATGTTAAAGGGTCACCAACATGTCTGTAGGTTTTTTATCTATCTGGGTCATTTTTTAGCAAGTAGTAGTTACATCATCTGAAGATGCTTCCTCACTTATCCAAAAAGCTTACTCTACTCAAATGAGTGTCAAAGATATATTCCAAAATTTAAAGTCACATATAAACTCTCATCCCATTCTTGAACAAAAAGCATCTGCCTTGAACCATTCCATAGTGTTTGGGTCAGCCCCGGTTCACATATATGCGAATTCGGATTTTGAACCACACCAATAAACATGCCATGTAAACCAAAAGACTTTTCTGTGGAGCACATTCAAATATGTGCGGGCCAGCCACAGTGCAATTTGAAAAACGGTCTTGTGCACTTTTCAGGCTGGTTCAGGTGCGATTTCCAACCTGCTACACTTTAACAATTCGTATTGGAATCATACCTGAACTGCTGCTGAACAAAATCACACCAGACAATTTTGAGGCTTAAAATCACACTGCAAACCGGCCTCACACATATGTAAACCCTGGTTTAGATTGACTGAGTTAATTGTTTGGCTGTAAATGCTGGGTTTTATTCATGCCAATCAGTAAAATGAAGAAGCTACGTTCAACAGTGGAAAAACATCTTTATTATTACTATACATGTCCAATTGAATGTGACTAGCTGATAATTAAGATCAATTTACTGCCAAATACATGTTAAGTCACAGGTGTAAACTAATGGATTGAGTCAACACCTGGCTTCATACATGCCTTGGATACTCCAACAGCAAGATCATCTTACCATAGTTTCCATCTCTGTTCCTTTCCACCAGAGAGTTTTGGGTATTCCAGCCCCCTTTTTCATTTTCTGGTTCCTCCTGTTACAGTCTCCATTATACAAAATACACGCAACGGCCAAAACATGTGTGCAGACGCAGAAATTCAAGTACAGAGATCTGACTATTACAGTAGCTGAGAAATATAAATATATGTCAGGTGGTTTAACTATTCAGCATTTACTGAAAACTAATGTTTCAAGTAGACACAATATCAAAAATTAAAAACCAACATGTTTTGCTAATGAACTGGCTTCATCAGTGAATTACTGCAGAAAACAAAGTACACATGATAGTAATAAACAGTACACTACATCACGATGGTGCACATCTGACATTTATTTGCACTAATTCCCTGATGAAGCCAATTACCTGGTGAACCATGCTGGGATGTGTTTTTATATAGGGTCTTTTCTGCATCTGTTTAAAAAGATTTTATTGCTCCAGTAAACAAAAGCAAAATACATTATAAAAAAAAGGAAAATAACTAGATTTAGAGATTGAAAGATAGAGGAGGAGACGTTGAGGGAAAGACATGACAGATAGGACCTCTAACTATTTATTTCCATCTCATTTCTCTATTCCTTGCTAGATATTAGAGCTTTTTTAGGGAGAGATTAGAAACTAGTACTGGGCCGTACTATGCATTAAGACTAAAAAGTACAAAGCAGAGAGTTAATTTGACTCTGTTTTAGTGTTCCTAGAAAGGCCTACATTTTATATGGTCTAAGTATTGAGCTAAACACCATCTTTCTTCTTTATAAATAATATGGTATAACCAACACAGAAAATCAGAATTTCATATGCACTATAAAGCTTATCTAAACCCAAATTAAGAATTAAGATTGAACATATTGCAGTTTATCAGTCCCTAGTTGTGGTGGCTGACATTTTTTTAGGCTTTTTCTTTTTTTACTGGATGAACTTGCCAGTAACACACTTCCTGCCCTTAGCTGCTTGCTCCTGGTTTGCGCCTGAAGTACACTATAGAACTCCTCCTCTTGGTACATTTAAAAGGTTGCAAACTTTGAGCAAAATTTGCCAAACGTTTTGTGTTCCTCCTTGGGCAAGTTTGCAGCAAAGCTGATAACATTGATTGAGATTATAGCCCAGCATAGGAAAACAGAATAGAAAATGTTCACCTTGCTGCATTTCTGGCAGGATCAACCATTATTTTTTACTCTTATTGAACAAATATAACAAAATGCTTTCAGTGGTATAATTAATAGACCAAAAGAGAACAAATAAACTAAGTTCATTGTTAGGGTTTACATGCACTAAAATGTCTTGGTGAAACTGAATATTTTTTATTTTAAGTAACCCCTTTACTTGAAATAGGTAGAGCTTCTTTATAAAGTCTATTTATAAATGAAATATCTCACAGTTCTTATTGTATCCACTGGATGCTTTCTTTGCAATTGAAAATTGATTTAAAGCCTGTATTGTTCAATATACATTGATTTGTAAAGATTGATAACAAGCCTGTTCTTAGCATAAAACATTAAGGTCACTTTTTCCTGGATATAAGTAATTGGTTTGAACTCCAATTCAGATTTTCCTGAACTATATTTAAACTGTGTTCTACGCTTTGCCTGCATAAACAAATTATAAAGATTAGATATGCAAATGGTTGATTACCTGTTGTGCTCCAGGTTAAAACAATGTTCAGGAAATATACTGAATGTAGTCTTAGCAGATATATAGCATATTATTGCATAGAGTAAATCCAGGGTTTTATAAATCATTTTCTCCTAGAAAATACTTATAGCTCATATAAGTAGAAATCAGATCAAGTTAATAGACCTTAATAAGAGACTTTGAAGTGAACTAGTCCTATACAATCCTTTTTGGTCTGTTAAAGAATAATTCCAGGCATGGCTATATTATACATAACTACATTGGTCCAGCTTGGACCAATGTAACTATGTATATGCCATACCTGGCTGATGCCCCTGGGAGCTGAAAATCAGAGTAGACATTGCTTGATCCCAGGTACCAGGCAGAGTGGCTGCACTCCTGCTTAATGAACAAAGGAGGTTGGCCTCTTGGTATGGGCAGCATTCAGAGAGTGCCTTACTGATTGGATTTGGCAGAGAGGAGGAGCAGTGACATCACACTCTCTACCTCGTCCAATCAGAAAATGCTTTTCATTTATTCAGAAAATGCAAAGCATTCTCTGAATGGTGCCTGTGCCAAGTGGCCAACCTCCTGTATTCACAATGCTTCAGCCTAGTCACTCAGTATGGGATCCAGAGGCAAGTGGAGATCACTATATAATAGCAGTGTCTATTTCAGTGATTTCCAGCTTCCAGGGGCTTAGGCTAGGAATAGTATAT
Source organism: Staurois parvus (assembly GCF_062004578.1). Classification (NCBI taxonomy): domain Eukaryota; kingdom Metazoa; phylum Chordata; class Amphibia; order Anura; family Ranidae; genus Staurois; species Staurois parvus. The sequence goes on along the minus strand of NW_028317813.1, from coordinate 66,564 downwards.
TCTTAGTTACATTGGTCCAAGCTGGCTAGATGGTTTAGAATGGGGCATATGGATTAGCCAGCCCGCTACTATAAAAGGCTGGCAATTTTGACAATGTGATTGGTCCAAGCTGGACCAATCTAACTATGTATATTATAGTTATGCCTGAAAATAATCTTTAAATATACAATTGAAAGCATATATGTCATATAAGTGCAAAGAAATAGCCAAAGATCCTGCCAGAAACCTGCACCTAGCTTGTTTGTAGTTCACAGATACACAGAACTAATGTATTATTTCGCTGATATAGCAACCCACTACCAATAGAGAACTTCCCAGCATTTGATAATTGGCTAGATGACTTAGATTGGGGCATATGGATAATCAGCCCCCTTACTATAAAAGGCTGGCCATTTTGACAATGTGCTTAGCTGTGATCAGTTAAAGCGGAGTTCCAGATGTTTTTGTGTTTATTAAAAGTCAGCAGCTACAAAAACTGTAGCTGCTCACTTTTAATAAACACACACTTACCTGTCCCGGGGTCCAGCGATGTGCTCACCCTTGCTGTCCCTTCTCTCCTTCTGTCCACGGTGCTGGCATCTCAACTGTGGGCACCAGGCTGTGACGGCTTGCAGCTTCACAACCATGTGCCCACTGCGCATGCATGAGTTGCGCTGTGCCTCCTAATTGGTCCGGCAGCCTTCTGGGACCTATGAAAGTTCCCAGGAGACTGCGGGAGGAAGGAGGGGGCCGAACTTCCGGCTCACTTCGCCTCAGCAAACTTAGCCAGGAGTGGGAGCGGGGACCTGTCAAAATCAGGTACCAGCTTGTCAGGGCTCCCAGGTATGACCAGAGGTGTGTGACTGAAGCAGGGAAACGCAGACTTCAGATATGTGATTAACAATGTAATTTATTAACACTAACAATACAAACATAAACGCAGTGCAATACTAAACATAACACAGTGCAAACAAACCCAACCAACCACCCACAGATAACAGTACATACAAGCAAGCGTCGTCAGGCAGGCCGAGTCAATATCAATTGGGCAGGTAGGTACAGGGGGAGCAAGCGGAGAATGGTCGGGGTCACAGGCCAGGTTCAGCAGGTAGCAAGCAGCGTAGTACAGAGGGTCAGGCAGAGGGATGGTCAGGGTCACAAGCCAGGGATCAGAACAGGTAGCAAGCAGCGTAGTACAGAGGGTCAGGCAGAGGGATGGTCAGGGTCACAAGCCAGGGATCAGAACAGGTAGCAAAGGAACAGAAACAGGATGCAGGACAGATACAGGGCCCAGGACAAACACAACACCAAGGCAGAGTCTGCAAGTCTGGCCATCCCTTAAATACACCAGTATCATCAGTTCCAGGTGTTAGCTGGCTGAAAGGTTGAGTCTCTGATTGCTGGGAGCACCCGCTGGCCAGCCCTGGTACTGCAGATCAAAAGGCAGGTGAGTCCCACCATTGCTGGCAAGTCCATTCCTGACAGTACCCCCCCTCAAGGAGCGGCCTCAGGACGCTCCAAACAGTCCTAGCTGGGAAAAATGTTCCACCGCCCGGGTCTGGTAACTGGCGGGATATCAAAGACTGGCACATCGGGCAGGACCCCGGGCAGAGGCACATCGGGCTACCAGGCGAAGCAGCAGGCAGCGGGCCACCGGGCGGAGCGGCAGGCACCGGGCCCCCGGGCGGAGCGGCAGGCACCGGGCCCCCGGGCGGGGCGTCAGGCCTCGGGCCCCCGGGCGGGGCGACAGGCATCGGGCCCCCAGGCGGGGCGACAGGCATCGGGCCCCCAGGCGGAACTACAGGTCTCGGGCCCTCAGGCGGAGCGGCGGGTGCCAGACCCCCAGATGGAGCGACAGGCCTCGGGCCCCCAGGCGGGGCGACAGGCATCGGACCCCCAGGCGGGGCGACAGGCATCGGGCCCCCAGGCGGGGCGACAGGCATCGGGCCCCCAGGCGGGGCGGTGGGCGCCGGACCCCCAGGCGGAACTACAGGCCTCGGGCCCTCAGGCGGAGCGGCGGGCGCCGGACCCCCGGGTGGAGCGACAGGTCTCGTGCCCTCAGGCGGAGCGGCGGGCGCTGGACCCCCAGGTGGAGCGACAGGCATCGGGCCCCCAGGCGGGGCGACAGGCATCGGGCCCCCATGTGGGGCGACAGGCATCGGGCCCCCAGGCGGGGCGACAGGCATCGGGCCCCCAGGCGGAGCGGCGGGCGCCGGACCCCCAGGCGGAACTACAGGTCTCGGGCCCTCAGGCGGAGCGGCGGGCGCCGGACCCCCGGGTGGAGCGACAGGTCTCGGGCCCTCAGGCGGAGCGGCGGGCGCCGGACCCCCAGGTGGAGCGACAGGTCTCGGGCCCCCAGGCGGAGCGACAGGTCTCGGGCCCTCAGGCGGAGCGGCGGGCGCCGGACCCCCAGGTGGAGCGACAGGTCTCGGGCCCTCAGGCGGAGCGGCGGGCGCCGGACCCCCAGGTGGAGCGACAGGTCTCGGGCCCTCAGGCAGAGTGGCGGGCGCCGGACCCCCAGGTGGAGCGACAGGTCTCGGGCCCTCAGGCGGAGCGGCGGGCGCCGGACCCCCAGGCGGTGCGACAGGTCTCGGGCCCTCAGGCGGAGCGACAGGTCTCGGGCCCCCAGGCGGGGCGGCGGGCGCCGGACCCCCAGGTGGAGCGGCGGGCGCTGGACCCCCAGGCGGAGCGACAGGTCTCGGGCCCCCAGGCGGAGCAGCGGGCACCGAGTCACCAGGCACGACAGTGGGCTCCGAGTCAACTGGCATGACCGCTGGCACTAGGTCAGACATTGGATCGTCTGGCTGGACAGCGGGCATCGGGTCACCAGGCATCAGGTCATTTGGCTCGACAGCGGGCACCGTGTCATCTGGCAAGGCAGTGGGCTCCGAGTCAACTGGCATGACCGCGGGCACTGGGTCAGACATTGGATCGTCTGACCGGACAGCGGGCATCGGATCACCAGGCATCAGGTCATTTGGCTCGACAGCGGGCACCGCGTCATCTGGCAAGGCAGTGGGCTCCGAGTCAACAGGCACGACAGTGGGCACCGGGTCATCAGGTACCGGATTGTCTGGCTCGACAGCAGGCATCGGGTCACCAGGTATGACAGCGGGCACTGGGTCACCAGGCATCAGGTCATTTGGCTTGCCAGCGGGCACTGCGTCATCTGGCAAGGCAGTGGGCACCGGGTCACCAGGCATTGGATCGTCTGGCTCAACAGCGGGCATCGGGTCACCAGGTATGACAGCGGGCACTGGGTCACCAGGCATCAGGTCATTTGGCTCGCCAGCGGGCACCGCGTCATCTGGCAAGGCAGTGGGCACCGAGTCACCAGGTACGACAGCGGGCTCTGAGTCAATTGGCACGACAGCGGGCACCGGATCAGGTACCGGATCATCTGGATCAACAGCGGGCATCGAGTCAACTGGCCTAATAGGATCGTCAGGCTGGATCAGTTCATCATGCTGGGTAGAGGCATCAGGCTGAATGCCGGCGTCCGGCTGAGTAGAGGCTTCAGGCCGAGTAGAGGCATCAGGCCGAGTAGAGGCATCAGGCCGAGTAGAGGCTTCAGGCCGAGTAGAGGCTTCAGGCCGAGTAGAGGCATCAGGCCGAGTAGAGGCTTCAGGCCGAGTAGAGGCTTCAGGCCGAGTAGAGGCATCAGGCCGAAGAGAGGCATCAGGCTGCATACAGGCATCAGGCTGAAGAGAGGCATCAGGCTGCGTACAGGCATCAGGCCGAGTACAGGCATCAGGCTGAGTAGAGGCTTCAGGCTGAGTAGAGGCTTCAGGCTGAGTAGAGGCTTCAGGCTGAACCACGGAAGGCAGGCTCACCGGTTTGGATACTGGCAGGATGGTATTGGTTGGAAAGAATTTTCGCTTTTTTCTGGTTTTAACTACTGGAGCACTGCAAGTAAACGCAGGTCTGCAAACGAATGGAGCAGCTGGAGACAGAGAAGAACTGGAGGATGGAACAGGAGAGGGAGCAGTTGCTACAGAGGGCTTTTTTACAGGGTTAAAGGCAGGATAGGTGCAGCGAGTGGGAACAGGGTACTGACATGCGGTAGATAGCCAAGTATACTGGGCTGTAACTGGAGGAGCTGTTGGGAATACAGGAGTAGAGTTAGAAGCAGGACTGGGTTTTTGTAAGCTGACTGAGGCTGGGTGCAACAAGTCTGTCCATGTCTGCAGTATGGGTTGAACAAAGCTGAGCTTACACAAAGCCTGTCTGACCAATGACTGCACTGCGTTTATACAATCTCTTAGTGGCTGTGGTGAACATGTGGAATAACGCTCCAGAAAGTAACCCACATCATCCTCTAATAACCACACCAGGGACTCTACCTGGTCTGCACTAAATGGTGGCAAAAATTCATCCCTGCATTCGGGGGTACCAGATGAAACCAACTCTGCACAAACCTCAATCAAAGGCTGCACCTCAGAGAACTCTGTGCCCTGATCTACTAGAACATGAGCGAGCCGTATACATTCTAGCAGTTCATCCCGGGTATACTCCTTCAGAGTTTGATAAGCATACTCCCTGTCATCAAACACTAGCAGATATAAATACGCAACCTCATCCAGATCCATCCTTCCCATCAACAAGCCAAGATGGCTTCCCTGTGCAGCCACTTCTGGTCAGGATTGGCCTTGGTGTAATGTCAGGGCTCCCAGGTATGACCAGAGGTGTGTGACTGAAGCAGGGAAACGCAGACTTCAGATATGTGATTAACAATGTAATTTATTAACACTAACAATACAAACATAAACGCAGTGCAATACTAAACATAATACAGTGCAAACAAACCCAACCAACCACCCACAGATAACAGTACATACAAGCAAGCGTCGTCAGGCAGGCCGAGTCAATATCAATTGGGCAGGTAGGTACAGGGGGAGCAAGCGGAGAATGGTCGGGGTCACAGGCCAGGTTCAGCAGGTAGCAAGCAGCGTAGTACAGAGGGTCAGGCAGAGGGATGGTCAGGGTCACAAGCCAGGGATCAGAACAGGTAGCAAGCAGCGTAGTACAGAGGGTCAGGCAGAGGGATGGTCAGGGTCACAAGCCAGGGATCAGAACAGGTAGCAAAGGAACAGAAACAGGATGCAGGACAGATACAGGGCCCAGGACAAACACAACACCAAGGCAGAGTCTGCAAGTCTGGCCATCCCTTAAATACACCAGTATCATCAGTTCCAGGTGTTAGCTGGCTGAAAGGTTGAGTCTCTGATTGCTGGGAGCACCCGCTGGCCAGCCCTGGTACTGCAGATCAAAAGGCAGGTGAGTCCCACCATTGCTGGCCAGTCCATTCCTGACACAGCTCCCCCAAAATGGTGCCAAATATGGCAGTGAGGGGGGGGGGGAGGCAAACAAGTGGAGCTTCCACTTTTGGGTGGAATTCCGCTTTAGGGATAGGAAGTGTTGCTGAAAAAGTGCATAGGGACAGATTAGTGTAGGCTTTGGTCTCCTAAAGTAGACGTAAACCCTTGCTGAATGTCCTTTAGATAGCAAAATGCTGTGTATCTTGGGGAATTTGGGGATGAGAAAGAGTTTTTCATCTTAATGCTGCTGATATGTGTTCTGCAGCTTAACAGCCTCTAAAAAGTTCTAACGGACTACTTGTATTTTTCTTTCACAGGTTACATTTCCTATTTTTGCTGTCTGCAATTCATTTTTTCACCACAGTCTGCCCCTGTCCACATGCACTAGAGTCATAGTGGGCTGCATGTGTTGTTTTTTTTTTTTTACAGGGCATTATTTTCTTTTTATTCTAGTTGCAATTGATTTTCTTTTTCATAGGCTGCTCCTATCAACTTTCACTACAGTCATTTCAGACTGCATGTGTTTTTTTCACAAGGCATAGTTTCTATTTTATGTTGGCTGCAATTAATTTATCACAGCCTGTCTCTGTCCACATGCTATGCAGTCATATCAGGTTGCAAATGATTTTTCACAGAGCATATTTCCTAATATTTGCTGGGTGCAATTGATTTTTTTCACAGCCTGGCCCTGTTGACATGCACTATAGTCATTTCAGATTGTGTGTTTTTTCACAAACATATTTCATATATCTTGGTAGCTGCAATTGCTTTTTACAGCTTGTCTCTGTCCACAATCACTGCAATCATATCAGGCTAAATTGGATTTTTATCACAGGGCATATTTCTCATTTTTGTTGACTGCGAATGATTCTTTTTTCACAGCCTGTCCCTGTCCATATGCACTACACTCATATCGGGCAGCATGTTTTTTTCACAGGGCATAATTTGCATTTTTTGCTTGCTGCAATTGATTTGTTCACAGCCTGTCCTATCCAAATGCACTGCAGTCAAAGCAGGCTGCAAATGTTTTTCTGTAGAGAAAACAAAAACAAAAACAAAGGGTGATTTATAGGTATGAAATTGTGGGGAACAGGGACAGAGCATTATCACAATACAAAGTGCCCAATCATGGACCTTTATACTAGTATCACAAGCTGTTGAAACAAGAGGCTGCAAAGACCTTGTGCATTACCTTACCTACACTTAATAATACTGAAGAAAAGCCAAATACATTATGCTCTGATGAAAATAATTTGTCCCTCAAAACACATTAGCTTGCTAGTTGGAGTGATGTTCTAGTTTCTGGTGATACTTACCCACAGCCTGACCACCCTACCATATGGTTTTTGTAAATATCTTTTTTATGCTTGTGGCTTTGTGGGTATGTATTTGGCTTTTCTTCAATATTAAAACATTTATGTAATGTAATGCCTTTGCGTCCTCTTGTTTGTGTTTGGCATTTTATATCAGGATTCCCTGATCTTAAGAGAGATGCACTGGTGGAGCTTATTAGCCTTGGATGAAAATGAATATTGGGATGTTCCTGAATTAATGATATCTTGGTTCCCACAACACCTTAGCACTACAAGGGCCATGCCTGTTTACTTATTAGTTTCACCAGCTGTTCAAGTGTGCATGAGATTTTAGAAATTGGGTTTACATTTACTAACTAATGCTCAAACTATGCTTGTGTTTATTGCTGTATTCTTTGTTGTATCTTTATTCTTCTTGACCAGCATTTGGTTTGCACACTATCAAAGATCATGTTTTTACTAACTCCATATTGTTTCAGACCCTTTCCTCTAACATCCTGATTAAGAAGGTCTAGTATGATTCTGTCTGAGCTTCATAAACGGCTGTAATTTTTTAACATTATCATGAACGCTGCTGCCAGACTCATCCACCTCACTAACCGTTCTGTATCCGCCACCCCTCTCTGCCAATCCGTCCACTGGCTCCCAGTTGCCCAACGGATAAAATTCAAAACACTAACAATGACATATAAAGCCATCCACAACACTGCTTCAATTTACATAACCGATCTTAAATATCACCCAAACCGTACTCTCTGCTTCTCGCAAGACCTCTTACTCTCTAGCTCCCTTATCTCCTCCTCCGATGCTCATCCCCAAGACTTCTCCAGGGCGTCACCCATCGTCTGAAACTCCCTACCCCAATCTATCAGACTATCACCTACTCTACTTGCCTTTAGGTGTTCACTGAAAACCTATCTCTTCAGGGAAGCCTATTCTGCCCTCTGCTAATTCTGGAATCCTCCACTCTTCCAACCACTCCATCCCCCACAGTTACTACCTACTGTATCATTCACCTCTCCCTCCTAGATTGTAAGCTCCAAGGAGCGGGGCCCTCAAATCCCTCTTGTATTGAACTGTATTGTTACTGTATTGTCTCGCACTATAATGTAAAGAGCTGAGCAAACCGTTGGCGCTATATAAATCCTGTATAATAATAACATTCAAGATATTCCTCTTTCTATGCTCACCTACGATGTGGGGTTCCTTGTAGCCATCACCGCTGCAAAGCCAATCTGAGCTGGCAGCCCTATCTTGCAAGCAACCCATTTTTTATTATTGCACAGGGACAAGGTGGGGGTTAAGGGCTTTCTTTTTCTAAAGGCAGTACCCAGTTTGCATTCCTGTCCATGCCTATGTTTGTTTCACAAGTGCAGGGATAGCCTTACAAGGAAAAATTGACATTTTAAATAAAAATTATAATTTGGAAATATATGAATTGTGTATTATGATTACATACACTAGCCACAAACAGAACACAACCTCCAGTCATAGCTGATGTCACAATCCAAATTTCCTCTCTAAATTGTTTTATTCCTGGAATGGAAAATTTGAGGAAGGTCTGGCAGCCTATGCTTGTAGGATAGTACGCTTATTCTTTTGTTGCTGCCTTCCCTTATAATTTCCCCCATTTATTTGCTGTTGCCTGGCCTTCCCTCTGTGTAAGGGCAGGCAGCATTTGTTATTTTTGCATGGGACATGGTGGTATGTAGGCCTTCCTTTTTCTTATAAAGGTGGTACCTGGTTTGAATTGTTGTCCTTGCCCATGTACTGTAAAAGGAAGCAAAATAAACATTGTAAATAGAAATTAAAAAAAAAAAAGAAATATATAACGATCCGGGCTGTCCATTCTCTTGCTTTTTTCATATATGAAATATTGATATGAAACAACCAACAGATTTCTCCCTTCATTGGTTTATGTGTTATCTTTTTATATTTATAGAAATAGGCTAAGTAGAATAAAACAATAATAATAAACCTTTTCTTTCACTAATATTCATAAAGAAAATCCAAAATTAATACATAAATAAATAAAACCAAATAATATCCAACAATAAAATAAAATAATAAAATGTCCAAAATAGTGTCCAAAATAATGTCCAGAAAAATAAATAATAAATAGGTCCACCAAAAGTATCTCAATCCAGTGTATTCAACTTTCAATTCTCCATTCCGAACCTCGTGATACCTTGAGAAAATAAACTATAATAGTGTATTATCTTCCAATTATCATATAAGTGTATATACCTTAAACATATAAGTATATACTAAATAAATGTAAAATATGTGCAAAAATATAACAATGTTGACAAAAATATACTTAGATTCAACTGTGGATAACACGTGAATCATGCAAAAATCAATCTGTGTACACTCCAGCAATAAGTGAAAAATAATGTACACTCAAAGCAATAACAAAAAAAAATAATAAAATAATTAAATAAATAAAATAAAATAAAAATTTAAATAAAAATTAAATAAATAAAATAATTAAATCAAGTGAGACAAATCAATCAATACAGTGAGCACTCCGTGACTAGTGAGATTAAATACAATTACCCTCAGGGAGTAATATAAAATTTAGCAGGATGTTCCTGGTGTATATAGCAGTCACTTCCAGGCTTTAATTCACTTTAGATACAGTGAGGAACAGAGGAACAGGGGTGGACAGGTGTCTTTAAAGAGCTCAGACAGGTGCTACTAAGTTAGATTAATGAGTGGAGTAGAGGTGGACTTTTTAAAGGCACAGTAACAGGTCTTTGAGAGCCAGAATTCTTGCTGTTTCTTAGGTGTTCAAATACTTATGTTCAGCAGTGCAAGACAAATACATTCTTTAAAAATCATACAATGTGATTTCCTGAATTTGTTTTTTAAAATTCTGTCTCTCAGAGTGGGAATGCACCTACAATGTGAATTTCAGACCCCGCCATGATTTCTAAGTGGGAGAACTTGCAAAATTGCAGGGTGTTCAAATACTTCTGTTTCTCACTGTATGGTAGTGGTGCCTCTAATCCTCCATATTCCTCATAAAGTAGAAAGGAGACTTTTGTAGTATGTATATCAAAGTGTAAAGATATTTTAATATAGCATCTTACATTGGGGGTACATAGTAATCAGCATAGAGCCAACAAACCAGCCTCAACAGTTTTTCTATTCAGAAACCATGTTTTTCCAGATTCCAAAATGGCCACGGTTACACTTCCGGTTTGGCGTATTACATCAGACGTCATGTGCTTGACGCGTTTCGTCACTTCCGGACTTCTTCTGAATCTGAGTATATTTTTGTGCACATTATTATATTTTTGCACATATTTTGCACTTATTTAGTTTATACTTACATGTTTAAGGTATATACACTTATATGATATTTGGAAGATAATACACTATTATAGTTTATTTTCTCGAGGTATCACGAGGTTCGGAATGGAGAATTGAAAGTTGAATACACTGGATTGAGATACTTTTGGTGGACCTATTTATGATTTATTTTTCTGGACATTATTTTAGACACTATTTTGGACATTTTATTTTTTTATTTTATTGTTGGATATTATTTTGGTTTTATTTATTTATGTATTAATTTTGGATTTTCTTTATGAATATTAGTGAAAGAAAAGATTTATTATTATTATTTGCTTTCGAGGGTGAAAGTGTTACTTTTCTTTAGGGGTGCATATAATAGGTAATATATTGTGTGAGGGTAGATTTTGCCAAGTGATCATAAATCTAGAATAAAACAATGTTAGTTTCTTGTGCACATGATGTGCAAGAAATAAAACTCTAGTTGGAGAATTGCTGGTATTCGATGTTCAATAAATTTGGCCAGCACGGCAACGATCCTTCTTGCCATGGTCAGCACACCAACAGCACATCAACCCTCCACCTAACTACCAGCATGATAACACTCCTCCTCACTGCAGGCACCCTAACCCTCTTCTTTATCCTCACTGCAAGCAACTAAAACCTCTTGTTCCCAGGGGCAGACTGACCATTTGGAAACTTGGGCACTGCCTGGGGTCAGTAGGGGGCCCCATGAGATGCCCCTAGTACCTTTCTCATAAGCTTTTTTGAGTTTGGACAAGGACACAGGGGCCCCATGATCCCCTATTTCCCGGAGGCCCCATGAGTAGTCAGTCTGCCCCTGCTTTTTCCCCATATTGCTCCTCTACCCCTTGCTGCCTCATGGCATTCCACATGCTAGTGAGGTGCATGGATGGCATTCTGTGAAAAATAATGGGAGCTGGTGAATGACCTACTGAGAAAGATAATAGAAGCTGGGTGTCTAAAACTGTGGTGTAGCACAGGCCTCAAACTCAGGTAAAGGGGTATTTAGAAAAAGCTGTCATTATGATGCTTGGCATATTTCTGCCAACTCCTTGCTGCCAGTAGGCAGGGCTTCAGTAGGATTAGCTGAAGACGAAGAGGAGAAAATGGTACATGAGAAGCACTAAAAAATAAAGGTGGCTGCTCTGTGCCATTGAGCAGGAGAAGAAAAAGGGCACATTAGCAGTTCATAAAAAGGCTACTATGCCATCCTTAAGGAGGAGGAGGAAAAGGGTGCAATAGCTGTTCTTTGAAAAATATCTGCTATGTGCTCTTGAGGAGTAGAAAGTAGGCACATTATCACCAAAAATGGCTGCTATACACCCTTGTGGAGGAGGAAGAGGATGCATTAGCAATCCTTAAAAAAAAAGGCTACTGTGCGCCCTTGAGCAGGAGGAAAATGTTGATTAGTAGAATGCTAAAAGAAAGTGGCTGCTATGTGCCCTTGAGAAGTTCGGGCTTTTTGCTGCATCTCATTGGTGTGCTGTTCCGATGAGCTTTCTGGGGCAAAGTCATGTGTTTCCTTATGCATGTGGTACAAAAATGGCTAATACTTTTACCATGGCTAAAAGGCTGCAGACCACAATAGTGTTGTTTGCAGTTCATAAGTTAGAAAATTCCTATACTACACAGCTCTTTTTTTTTTGCTGTCTATTCATGTGTTTGTGTACTGTCCTGCTGCTAGTCAATTTCTAACAAACACATACCTGAAATCTATATTTTGAATATTTTTGGAATAATTGGGGATCTCAGGATGGGAACAGTTTGGGAATGTGGGACTGTGTTTTGACATTTTGTTTAACTTTTTAGACAAGGGATTGTGGTACTGCTTGCGACCTGTACTATGAAACTGTTTTGCCATTGGCTAATTTGTATGAAGTTGGGGGCTTTAGGTTTATTTTTTTAAAGTTCTTTCTAATCTATCTGCAACACAATTACATAGATATGTCATCAGAATAGAAACAATGCAAGGTTCAGAAAGTATAAAGTGTTCCAATGCTTAAGGTACTGTATTTCGGTAAATTGAATAGCAATTCAATATGTGGTACTGACACTGGTATACAGGGCATGAAAATAACTAGTCTGTTTTAGGAATAGATGTGGATTTTTATTGTATAACTGTATACCATAAACAGAGTATTGCTAAAAAGAAGAACACTTTTCCAGCCACTGTGAAGTAACTGTTTTTTCTGATGGTACCTAGGAATAGATGTGGATTTTTATTGTATAACTGTATACCATAAACAGAGTATTGCTAAAAAGAAGAACACTTTTCCAGCCACTGTGAAGTAACTGTTTATTCTGATGGTACCTAAGATTTAGCATACATCTAAAGCATGTATAAACTTAATTAATTGTGTCCTGGTCTTAAAGTAGAGGTCTGATCATCTTTGTAGTGATGCGGAGTGAGTAAACCCATAGATCCTATCTCTTTTCAAATTTCTGTGGCGTGTTTCCATTGGGTTGCAACTAATTCCTTGCATAAAAAACAGGATATGCAATGTTTATTCACAAGACATCCAGTAAATAGACTGCTGAATAACAGATAATTGGTATATCAAAGATTCAAAATAAAATATCTGTGACCATTGACCAGAAGGGTCTGCATTTGGGACACCTCCATGTCATGTGTAGGAATATGCCAGGTTCATCAACACATTTAAAACAATGAGGTTGTAGGCAAGCATTTAATATGCAATAATTTTACAGCTGTGTAATATGTTTAATGAAAGTAAAGAAGCTTTAATACATTATCCCTGGAGGAGATGACCATTTATGAATATGTGGAGAGTACTTCCATTTTGTGTCTTTGATGTTGGGTATGTCCAAGGTCCATTTATTTCTAATACAAAAAACAAACAAAAGAGCGAACACCAGCCTAGTGCATAATCCCACAACATTTATTTTAAATCAGTATAAATTATATACAAGCATGTGAATTGACATCACTTATCAAGCTACTCATCTGTAGCCCAGTGGTCATTGACTTGTCACAGGCCAGAGTACAGGGGTACATCACTGGAGTCTTTAATTGCTGATACATTTTGAAGCCAACCCCTGATGAAAAAGCGGTCAGGGGTTATAATGTGTCAGCTATTAAAGACCCCTTTCTTCATTAGGGGTTGTCTTCAAAGGAGTTACTAGTTTAAAGAGTTTCTGAGGGACATAGACTGGAGCATTAGTGAAAACATATTGACATTTCAGCAGGTATATCATCCTAAAAAGACTAATTCTACCAATCATGTTAGAGTGTATGTAACTCCTAAAATTATTAGAAAGGTATGTTGTTGTCCTAAAACCGCAGCTTGTTGTGTCCCAATTTATGCCTTTAGACATAAATACCTGGTGATCCTGCCAGTGCCTCTCATTAACTTTTCCAAACGCTTTTCTAGAAAAGCAATTCAGATTACCACAACAGCGCGTAGAGAGTTTCATGGAATGGGTTTAAATGGCTAAGCAGCCAAGTGCAATGCAAAGTATCAGATGCAGTGGTGTAAAGCATGTCACCACTGGACTCTAGAGCAGTGGAGAAGTGTTCTCTGGAGTGACAAATCACGCTTCTCTATCTGGCAATCCGATGGACGTGGAGGGGAATTATGGTGTGGGGTTGCTTTTCAGGGGTTGGGCTTGGCCCCATAGTACAAGTAAAGGGAACTCTTAAGGCGTCAGCATATCAAGACATTTTGGACAATTTCATGCTCTCAACTTTGTGTAAACAGTTTGGGGATGTTCCTACATGACTGCGCACCAGTACACAAAGCAAGTCCAAAAAAGGCATGGATGAGGGAATTTGGGGTGGAGGAACTTGACTGACCTGCACAGAGTCCTGATCTCAACCCGATAGAACATTTTTGGGATGAATTAAGACGAGGACTGCGAGCCAGCCCTTCTTGTCCGACATCAGTGTCTGACCTTCCAAATGCGTTTCTGGAAGAATGGTCAAACATTCCCATAGACACACTCCTAAACCTTGTGGACAGGCTTCCCAGAAGAGTTGAAGCTGTTATAGCTGCAAAGGGTGGGCCAACTCTGTATTGAACCCTACGGACTAAGACTGGGATGCCATTAAAGTTCATGTGTGTGTAAAGGCAGGCATCCCAATACTTTTGGCAATATAGTGAAAGTACGATTGCAATTCAAGTAATGTATGCTTTGGATGAATAAAGCTTTCAATGAATATACTGTGGGTATAGAAAAGCATCACCCTCTTTAAAATAATCACATTTTGTTGCTTTGCAGGCTGAAAGTTTCAGTACAACTTATAACATCCAAGTGAAAGATATAACACCATCATGTCAGAAAATGTTTTAAAAAATTCAAAAACAGAATCACTGTTGTAAAAAGGATCACCCCCTCCTAAAAATGACTTGTAAAGTCAATCGGGTGTAGCTAATCACCTTCTCAATGGCACACAAAGCCATCTGAATTTCAACTGTGATCAGCTGTGGTCATTTTTATTAGTTCAGCATGAAAAGAGCTTTCCTGGAGTATTTCAGTCCCTGGTAGTGCAACTGAAGCAAGCAATCAACTATGGGTGGCAAGGCACTGACAAAAGATCTCCAGGGTAAAGCTGTGGACAGGCACAAGTTACGAGATGGATACAAAAAAAAGTCAAAGGCTTTATCAATGCTCAGAAGCACAGTGAAGCCTATTATTAAGAAAGTTTGGTACAAGAGAGACCCTCCCTAGATCAAGACGTTCCTCTAAACTGGATGACAGAGCCAGGAGGAAACTGGTCAGAGATGGTACTGAGAGTCCTACAGCAACTCTGAAGCAGTTGCAGTAATTTAAGACAAAGAGTAATCATTGTGTGCATGTGACAACATCACAAATTCTCCACAAATGTGGTTTGTATGGGAGGGCTGCAAGAAAAAAAGCCACTCCTCAAGAAAGGCCACATGGAGTCAAGACTAATCTTTACCAAAACACATCTTGAAGATTCTGAGACCACATGGAAAAAGGTGTTATGTTCAGATGAAACCAAAATTGAATTGTTTGGTCTCAACACTAAACGATATGTCTAGCAGAAATCCAATACAGCTCACCATCCAAATAACACCATTCCTACAGTAAAGCATGGAGGTGGTAATATCCCGTCATGGGGGTGTTTCCCTGCAGCAGGGACTGGAGCACTTGTCAGGATAGAATGAAAGCTGGATGGGGTAAAATACTGTCAAATTCTTGAGGAAAATCCGCTGCTCTCTACCAGAAAGTTGTCAATGGGAAGAAGTTTTACCTTACAACATGACAATGACCCAAAGCCCACAGCAAAAATGACCAAAGCACACAGAAATATTTTCTTTATGTCCCCTGGGGAGTCTAAAGGATCATCATTTGTATCTCAGTGTTCAAAAATGTCATGGGTTTTGTCCACCAGTTTTTTGAGCAGCTTCTACAGTGTAAGCTCATATACTCTATTGTAATGTTTAAAGGTACCAGAGTTCTCAGGGGAGAGGAAATCAATATATTGTTTCTCAGCTGATTATATGTCCCTTTCCTATTTAAGTTGTTGTCCATGGTTATGCCTTTTCCTGCTTATAATGAAACTGAAACAGGAGGCTGTTCCTTGGAAATGAGGACAAATGGTAGTCATATGCTAGTTGTCTGTCTGTCATGCTGATCCAGTGTCCTTAATGCTGTCACTGACCTGCAACAAAATATGCAGATCAGGAGTTGTGACTTCACTCACTTTAAGTCAATGACAACAAGCATTTAGCATTCAAACTACTGAAACTAGAGACTGTCAAGCGACTAGCATTTATTAGAAGAAGTCTCTATATGTCAGTAGGTAAGTCGTTATTGACAAAGTATGGAAATTAAAACTCCAGGAAGACAGCTAAATACTGTGCTGCCAGTTACATGATGCACACGTGTCAAATTGCAAATCAAGGTAAGTGACACCCTTATTTTAAGGTTTTTTTACAGAGTCACTTCTTCTCCAGCTTGCATACTGGGTATTGAATCAGCATGATGACAGTTCTAAATCAGTGTCTATTGAACAAGATGGTACAGGAAGCTGTAAAGGTGAGCCAGAACCTGTGTTATTTTCCTGACTGTGCAGAATTATGTAAATCATTAGCCTTGCTGAACAGAATTACAAATCCTTTCGGCATGTAAGTTCTATTTTAATAAAAGAACAGTGGCCAAATCTGATTTCCCATATGAGTAATTCATTGTTATAATATACTTTGTAGTCTGTAAAACAGTGATAGTGTTGTGTTAAGAGATCAATGAGTCTATGCATTTAAGGCCTCATGTAGACTGAACTTAAAAAATGCCTTTACAGGCTTTTGGCTTTTTTCAGCCTTTAAAAGCACCTTTATGTTAGTCTATGTATCCATGACACATAGGCATTTACAGGCGTAGTAGAAGGGAGCATTTATAGGCTGAAAAAAACCAAAAAAACCATCAAAAGCGTGTTCAAGAGAGGAGCTAAACAGCAAAAAGAACTGCTGAACACGTCTAAATGCACCTAAATACTAGGTATGTTTCAGCATCAGTGCATCCCAATGGCCAATATAAATGAATATTCTGGATAATAAAATCCATTAGTGCTCAAACACTTGACGAGCCTAAACGCATGTGCAATTTGCAGCTTTAGGCACGTTTTTTAACAAGCATTTCTCCTGCCAGGAGTTCTGGTGTTCACAGGAGAAAAGCAAATGACCAGTGTGCAGGACGCTTAAGATTGTTTTGCTTCAAAGCAGACTAATTAAACATTAGTAAGAAAGTCAATAAGCTGTACCTTAGCTGGAAATACGTGATACTTGTCCTTAGACAGCATGCGTTCCTGCTCACTGTTAGGAAAGCAAGCCTGGGGGTAAAATTTATGTAGCATACAAATATGGCAATGTTTAGCCTACTTGTTCAGTGTGTAACAAAGTGCCCAAGTGTCACTTCAGCATTCTTAACATACAGCATGTAACAGTGGTTTAAGAAGTTACTCATATTAACTTTTGCAAATTGTCCAAGCGGAGAACCATGTTATGCAATGTTTCAGTCACATATCCTTGTGACTTGTGTGTCGGCAGTTATAGGGCTTGGAAATGTAAAGCTAACAACACTGTAACATCAAAAGTGACCTCAATGAAGAAACATAATAATAATAATAATAATAAAGGATTCCCAGAGCACTAAGGGTTAGCTAAAGAAACAGCCCAAGTGAACAACCAGCACAAGTAGTAGCTACTGTTTCAGCCACTTTTTTGCTAATTAAAACTTCAAAAAAAGTTGTCCAATAGGCAATGACCAAAGAGCGAAAGAAAGAAACCAACTATACGTACATTCCATTTCAGTTCTGTAAAGATAATGGAGACATATCACTATTGTTTAGTCATGTTTTGTGTTTGTTCTAGTTAATTGATCCCAGCTTCAAGTTTATGCATTTTGGTACCATTTAAGCTAAACTCCAGGCACCATTATTGTTACAGCAGTGAGGATTTTCTTTTTAAAGTGTGTCTCCTTGTTCTGCCAAATACACCATGAAAAAAAGTGGAACTAAACCTAAATTTTACAAAACTTTGAGCAAGCAGCTCTTTTTTGCCGAAGAGACATACTTATACAATATCACAAACATACCTGTTTGCCTGAAGTTTTCTACTGAATGTACACTGAGATGTACATGTGCAGCTCAGCGTGCATTCCTGACACATTTTGGCTGTGCTGCAAAGACTGACTCCCATGCTCATGTGCGGGATGACATCATCCCCTGTTGGCCAATCAAGAGGCTGAAAACCTCTTAGGGAGAAGATGACTGCAGTCAGTGAGGGATGTAACTGCCACATTGCTGGAAGGTGGGGAGTGTATTTCCTCTTCAAGCTGTAGTTTGGGATATACAGTTGTGTTCAAAATCATAGCAATGTGTTGAAAAAAGTGAATAAAACTCAAAATCCTTCTAATAGCTTTTATTTCCATACACACAAATGCATTGGGAACACTACATATTCTATTCCAAATAAAAACATGAAGAAAAATATATCAAATTTGTGTTGTTCCTCTAAAAAAATTGAAGAAAAGTGAATATTAGACTGTTCAAAAAAATAGCAGTGTTTGTATTCTTCTTTACAAACTCAAACATTCACTATATAAAGTGAAAAATGTTTGAAGATTTTGCTTTCCTTTGAATCACTTAATGAATATTTAGTTGTATAAGCACTGTTTCTGAGAACTGCTGTACATCTGTGTTGCATGGAGTCAACCAACTTCTGGCACCTGTGAACAGGTATTCCAGCCCAGGATGATTGGACTACATTCCACAGTTCTTCTCTATTTCTTGGCTTTGCCTCAAAAACTGCATTTTTGATGTCACCCCACAAGTTTTCTATTGGATTAAGATCCATGGATTGGGCGGGCCACTCCATAACGTCAATCTTGTTGGTCTGGAACCAAGATGTTGCACGTTTACTGATGTGTTTGGGGTCGTTGCCTTGTTGGAACACCCATTTCAAGGGCATTTCCTCTTTAGCATAAGGCAGCATGACCTCTTCAAGTATTCTGATGTATTCAAACTGATCCATGATCCCTGGTATGCGATAAATAGGCCCAACACCGTAGTATGAGAAACATCCCCATATCATGATGCTTGCGCAACCATGCTTCACTGTCTTCACAGTGTACTGTGGCTTGAATTCAGTGTTTGGGGGTCGTCTGACAAACTGTCTCCGGCCACTAGACCCAAAAAGAACAATCTTACTTTCATCAGTCCACAAAATGTTGCGCCACTTCTCTTTAGGCCAGTCAATGTGCTCTTTGGCAAATTGTAACCTCTTCAGCACATGTCTTTTTTTCAACAGTGGGACTTTGCGGGGGCTTCTTGCAGATAGCTTGGCTTCACATAGGCGTCTTCTAATTGTAACAGTACTCACAGGGAACTTTAGACCTTCTTTGATCTTCCTGGAGCTGATTGTTGGCTGAGTCCTTGCCATTTTGGCTATTCTTCTATCCATTTGAATGGTAGTTTTTCGCTTTCTTCCACGTCTTTCAGGTTTTGGTTGCCATTTTAAAGCATTTGCGATCCTTTTAGCTGAGCAGCCTATCATTTTCTGCACTGCTTTATATGTTTTCCCCTCTCCAATCAACTTTTTAATCAAGGTAAGCTGTTCTTCTGAACAATGTCTGGAACGACCCATTTTCCTCAGAATTTCAGAGAGAAATGCACTGTAACCAGCATGTACAACATTTGCTGCCTTCCTTCCTTAAATAAGGGCAATAATTGCCACCTGTTTTTCAAAGAATGAATGACCTCACTAATAGAACTCCACACTGCTATTATTTTGAACATGCCCCTTTCAATTAGTGATTCAATTACACAGAATCAGCAGCATGCATGTCATGACTGTTGAGTCTGTTGGATCTCTATTACTCTACTACACCTGCTAGTAAATTATTTGCCATGTAGAAATATCATTTCTACCAAAAACAGTGATGGATCAGGTTAGTGATGTCTGACTGCTATTATTTTGAACACAACTGTAACTTGCACAGATGCTGCAGCACAGATTAGAAAACACACTGGAGTTGATTCTCAAACCCACTGTGTGCTTCTTGGGATCATGTTTATGTCATCACACAGAGCAACCTCCACATCCAATTTTGCATATTCCAGCCACACCTCTGCCCTTGCCTGACAATGGGCATTTATGTTATTGGGAATTCAGTAAATATCTTATCCAATTCACACCTCCCTTCTCCTTGCCTTTTTTCTCCCAAATATATACCTTTTGTACAATTTAAGGCTGGGAGGTGGTATAGAATGCTGGGAAATGTAGTCCTATTGGGTAGAGGGTAACACTGTTGGTCCCTCTTAAGAACCCACAGTTAATCACTCTAGAAATGGTCATAGATAGCCATGTGACCTTTTCTTAAACCCCACTTCACCTCCCACACCTACAGTATTTACCCCTTTTTACATTTCTGCTTTGAGCCTATTAATTTAGTAATACCTTTTTGATTACTTAAGATAACAAAGTAATGCATACTGCATTTTGTTTTGTTTTTTCACGAAAAATAATTTCTCGTCTTGCATCTATTATTTTATTTTCAATGTAATTTATAAGTAACAAAACTAAAAAATGTGGGTTTTTTCTACTTGGACCTGCTTTAAGGCAGGTATTATTATTATTATTATTATACAGGATTTATATAGTGCCAACAGTTTGCTCAGTGCTTTACAATATAAAGGGAGACATTACAGCAACAATACAATTAAAACTTAATGAACCGTATGAATAGGAACAAAAAAGGTGTGAATAGAAATAATTAAAAAAAGTAGCAGGAACTAAAAGTTAAGGGGAGAATGGAAAGAAGGAGTTACTTAGAACTGATCGATAGGGGTTAATAAGGGGTTAACTAGAAAAAAATAAACAAGTTTAATTTATTTATTCATTTTGCTGGTAGGGTTGCTTTAACTGACATTATGTGCGGACCAAAGTTTACCCCTTTGATTAGTAGATGAATGTAACAAAGTAAATGCTACATAACAACGTTATGTTGTTTTTCTGAATGATGGTTCTGAACAGTATGCTATGTATGCCTTGTGTATTTCGTCAAAGTTTTTATTGGCTTACATTGCATGCTTAACCACATCATTGCCGCCATACCTTTATGAACTGGTGTTAAACAAAGTAGCGGACTGTTATTTCCCCAGTGCTGTTTATGAACTGCATTGGAGAAAGTAGTACTGGACTATTGTTGAGCCTGTTAATGGCTGTAAATGGCGCTTGAGTCATTATTAGATGGTTTGATTCACAGACGTAATGCACCACTACTAATCTCCATGTTTTAAGGTTAAAAATAGGTTAATATAATCAAGCGCAGATTAGCTTGCCAAGGGTTTTATTGTACAGCACTACCTTTGTTTGTTTAGGCTTTAAATTGGAAGTCCGGTCTAAACTCATGGTTGCAGGAAAGAAATTTGCTCCATCTATGGTCAGCCTTAGCTTTATACTAACTAGTCTGTAGAGGAAAGATGTTTTCCCCCGGGCAATAGGGGATCATGGGGCCCCTGTGTCCTTGCCCAAACTCAAAAAAGCCTATCAAAAAGGTACCAGGGGCATCTCATGGGGCCCCCTACTGACCCCGGGCCCTCGGGCAGTGCCTGAGCTTCTAAATGGTCAGTCCGCCCCTGCATAGTAAGCCTATGGGTGACGTCACTGCCCAGGCATTGCAGCCGTTGTTGATGCTTTCTCCTCTCCACTGAAGCTGGCACTGAGAGTCGATCATGTGACTGAACCAGAGCGCCCTAAGAACAGGTGTCACGTACCTTGGTTGAAGGCCAAGTTGACGAGAGGGTTTCCCTTGTGGCTCTGGTCCGAGCACCCCTGAATGTGGTTACAGAGGTACAAAGCTCAAAGATGCAAAGGTGCCAATATCTTGAGAGCAGGTGATTGCCACAGTCAGGGATGTAGTCAAGGTGAGCCAGGGTCATACACAGTGAGACAGCAGCGTGGTCAGGAGGCAGGCTGGGGTCTGTACCAGGTTAGCAAGCAGAGCGAGGTCCAGTAGCAAGCTGAGTTCAGCACTAGGAGATCAGGCAGAGAGTAGACAGAGGTAAGCTGAGGTCAGCACCAGGAGATCGGGCAGACAATAGTCAGAGGTAGCTGAGGTCAGCACCAGGAGGTTGGGCACAGAATAGTCAGAGGTAAGCTGAGGTAAGCACCAGGAGATCAGGCAGAGAATAGTCAGAGGTAAGCTGAGGTCAGCACCAGGAGATCAGGCAGAGAATAGTCAGAGGTAAGCCAAGGTCAGCACCAGGAGATCAGGCAGAGAATAGTCAGAGGTAAGCTGAGGTCAGCACCAGGAGATCAGGCAGAGCATAGTCAGAGTCAAGCCAAGGTCAGCACCAGGAGATCAGGCAGAGTATAGTCAGAGGTAAGCCAAGGTCAGCACCAGGAGATCAGGCAGAGCATAGTCAGAGGCAAGCCGAGGTCAGCACCAGGAGATCAGGCAGAGCATAGTCAGAGGCAAGCCGAGGTCAGCACCAGGAGATCAGGCAGAGCATAGTCAGAGGCAAGCCGAGGTCAGCACCAGGAGATCAGGCAGAGCATAGTCAGAGGTAAGCCAAGGTCAGCACCAGGAGATCAGGCAGAGCATAGTCAGAGGCAAGCCGAGGTCAGCACCAGGAGATCAGGCAGAGCATAGTCAGAGGCAAGCCGAGGTCAGCACCAGGAGATCAGGCAGAGAGAGAATACTCAGAGGTAAGCCGAGGTCAGCACCAGGAGATCAGGCAGAGAATAGTCAGAGGTAAGCCGAGGTCAGCACCAGGAGATCAGGCAGAGAATAGTCAGAGGTAAGCCGAGGTAAGCACCAGGAGATCAGGCAGAGAATAGTCAGAGGTAAGCCGAGGTCAGAACCAGGAGATCAGGCAGAGAATAGTCAGAGGTAAGCCGAGGTAAGCACCAGGAGATCAGGCAGAGAATAGTCAGAGGGAAGCCGAGGTCAGCACCAGGAGATCAGGCAGAGAATAGTCAGAGGTAAGCCGAGGTCAGCACCAGGAGATCAGGCAGAGTATAGTCAGTGGTAAGCTGTGGTCAGCACCAGGATATCAGGCAGAGATTAGTCAGAGGTAAGCTGAGGTCAGCACCAGGAGATCAGGCAGAGAATAGTCAGAGGTAAGCCGAGGTCAGCACCAGGAGATCAGGCAGAGAATAGTCAGAGGTAAGCCGAGGTCAGCACCAGGAGATCAGGCAGAGAATAGTCAGAGGTAAGCTGAGGTCAGCACCAGGAGATCAGGCAGAGAATAGTCAGAGGTAAGCCAAGGTCAGCACCAGGAGATCAGGCAGAGAATAGTCAGAGGTAAGCTGAGGTCAGCACCAGGAGATCAGGCAGAGCATAGTCAGAGTCAAGCCAAGGTCAGCACCAGGAGGCTGGGGTCTGTACCAGGTTAGCAAGCAGAGCGAGGTCCAGTAGCAAGCTGAGTTCAGCACTAGGAGATCAGGCAGAGAGTAGACAGAGGTAAGCTGAGGTCAGCACCAGGAGATCGGGCAGACAATAGTCAGAGGTAGCTGAGGTCAGCACCAGGAGGTTGGGCAGAGAATAGTCAGAGGTAAGCTGAGGTAAGCACCAGGAGATCAGGCAGAGAATAGTCAGAGGTAAGCTGAGGTCAGCACCAGGAGATCAGGCAGAGAATAGTCAGAGGTAAGCCGAGGTCAGCACCAGGAGATCAGGCAGAGTATAGTCAGAGGTAAGCCGAGGTCAGCACCAGGAGATCAGGCAGAGAATAGTCAGAGGTAAGCCGAGGTAAGCACCAGGAGATCAGGCAGAGAATAGTCAGAGGTAAGCCGAGGTCAGAACCAGGAGATCAGGCAGAGAATAGTCAGAGGTAAGCCGAGGTAAGCACCAGGAGATCAGGCAGAGAATAGTCAGAGGTAAGCCGAGGTCAGCACCAGGAGATCAGGCAGAGAATAGTCAGAGGTAAGCCGAGGTCAGCACCAGGAGATCAGGCAGAGAATAGTCAGAGGTAAGCCGAGGTCAGCACCAGGAGATCAGGCAGAGAATAGTCAGAGGTAAGCCGAGGTCAGCACCAGGAGATCAGGCAGAGAGTAGTCTAAGGCAAGCCGAGGTCAGTATCCGGAATCCACAGAGCAAGGTCAGGAGCAAGCTGGGTCAGCAATGGAAGATCAGTCAGTACAAGCAGGAACACAGGTCACAGGAAGATGAAGAACATCCAGTGATTAGTACACAGCAGAGTCTCCTTTAAATAGGCAGCTTGGCGCCAATGCGGGAAGACTTGCACACAGATGGCACATAGAAATGTGCCTATGTGTCAGTGCACTGTATATTAGCTTTGGCTTGTCTGTGTGCTGGTACACGTGAACGAGCATTAGCTGCATGGGAATTAGCATTACCTGCATGGGCATTAGCTGCACGGGAATTTAGTAGGAATTGCTTAAAGATTTCTTACTGACTTTCAAATAGATACAATAATGAAATCTACCAGCTTTATCCTTATGTAGTCCAAATGCTAACTTAGCAAATCTTAATAATTTTTACTGTAGTGAGTAATATTTTTCATATGCCAATCAAACATGTATGTAAATAAGAAGCTTGAACAAAATCAAAGGTCATTCAGGATGATTTACTAAGTCCCCGGTCACACTGGATGCAAATTGGCATGTGATTTGCATGCCAGGTGACTTGCAACTCGTATGCCAAGTCGCACCCTATTGTCTGCAATTACAGCAGTCATATAGGTGCGGTTCCGACTTGGTGCATGCACTACTTTTCATGCAATTTGCATAGACATCTGTGTCAGATGTCTTGCAAATCGCACCTGAATTCGGCATGTCATCCAACTTTTTTTTCAAAGTTGGGTTTGGTCTGACCGGGGTGTAAAGGCAAATAGGCTGTTCACAAAATAAAATCTGATTTGAAAAAAAAATGAATTATTTTGTTCCTCCTCTATTCACAAAACAATTATACAGTAAGAACCTAACATTACAGCTTATCATAGGCAGATAGATATGCAAGATATACACAACAAATTAGCACTCATTAATTTTGAACAAGGATATTCCACATCATATAAACCAACTATCTAATGGGAAATAGAAGAAAGGCTGTTCACTTTTTAAGGGAAGTTGTACTTTAACTGGGAATTTTCCCCATAGCTTACTGAATGTGCTGAAATGTCACTTTGCAAAAAATACCCCAATATATGCAAGGAAAATTAAAAAAAAATTATAGTTGCTTGCACATGATTGTATGATGCATGTCAGCAAGAGCTTCACCTCATTTACTAAGCTCTCAGGATATTTCCCAGTCAAAGAGCAACTTCCCTTTGCAGAGTGAACAGTCTGTTTGCCTTAGTTAATCAACCCCATTATCTGCTTTCCTGACCAAGGAAGCTTAATGAGTATTGAAGCAAAAATGTCAACATCCTAGACAGGAAAAAAGCATTATTAGATGGTAAGGTCTGCAATCTCATACTCAATGTTTCTCCCATGACACATATCTGTTTGTGAATCTTTATAGGACAGGAGGGTTTGTGTCTATTTCCACCAGCCAACAGCACTACAACTGGAAGAACCAGAGGACCCCAAAACATACATATGGTTAGCAATGACCCAACAAAGGAATATGTTCACTCTATTTATGAGATGTTATTTTTTTCCTCTTGCTAACCATATGTGCACATTAAACACCTCTTTTATCTGCATTCTGTAAGATCATGTTAGGGAAACAGTTACTTTTTTAATTAAGTGAATTCTCAGAAGAAATCACACTGATATTGGAGAAATACAGTCAAGCTACAAAGGATACTTGGCCCTCGGGACAGAGGCTTATGATGATGTGGAAGCAAATGCAGTTATAAAACACATGTTTTGGATAAATACAATGTAATTCTGAGAATAAACTAAGGACTATAAATATATTACTGTGGTTCATTTTGTATATATCTTCATGGAAAATTAAGTATCTTGGTTCTGCGATACAGACCTAATTTCACTGTACTGTTTGTGTTTTTGTCCTCTCTTAGGTACTCCCAAATGTGTGCCAGTTTCCTAAACAGGTATATTAGAAAGCTAATGTTAAAGCACAAAAAATGGCAAATAGACTATTTACTTTGGAAGGGAAATTCCCCAGAGCTTAGTGAATGAGGTGAAGCTCTGCTGACTTCCACCATCTATGTGCATGCAAAAATCATTATTTTTTTCCCCCTTGACTGTCTTTGCAAAGTGCAACTTTCCTTGCAAAGTGAACAACCTATTTGCCTTTAGTAAGTTGATACCACAACCTTTATACGTGCATTATACTGACCCTGAAGGGTTCACACTATTGCAGGCTGTGCAGCCTGTGTTTGCTTGGGCACAGCAGCCTATTCATTTGAATGGGCTGCTGTGCCCACGTTTCCACACAAAAAAAGTGCATGCACCTTTTTGAAAACGTGGCCTCAGGGAAACTGCATGGTGTTTCTGACCATGCAGTTTCCCTGCAGTTCCTGCACCTGCAATTGTACTGCAGGCTGAGGTGCATGGGGGTGCCATTCAGGTGGTTGCGGATGCGGGAACTGCAGGGAAACCGCACAGACAAAAGCCGAGCTCACATAGTATGAACCAAGCCTTACTATTTCGATTCTTTAAAGCTTTGAATGAACAATTTTATAAAAAGTCTTCATGGTGAATGTGTTTTAAATTGACGACCTGTGAATATTTGGTGAATGCCCACTTGCCGCTTTATAAATATGCCCAGAGATTTTTTTTTTAATGGAAATGCAATTCCAGCACCTCCAGCACTGAAAGTATGTAATGGCGAGGGGTGCTGGGGTGTGCTGGAGGGTCTATTGATGCTGGCTGCTGGGGGATCTGTTGCTGTTGGGTGAATATCTATTGTT
Source organism: Staurois parvus (assembly GCF_062004578.1). Lineage (NCBI taxonomy): Eukaryota > Metazoa > Chordata > Amphibia > Anura > Ranidae > Staurois > Staurois parvus. The sequence continues at coordinate 40,300 of NW_028317813.1, read as the reverse complement.
GCTAGGGAGATCTTATGTTGATAGGGGGTTTTATATTGCTGGGAGGGATCTACTGTTGAGGGACGGGTCTATTGTTGCTGGCTGCTTGAGGTTCTATCAATGCTGGGTGATCCATTGTTGCTGGAAGGGGGTATTTTGTTGCTGAGAGGATCTGTTGTTGCTAGGGGGATCTACTCTTGATAGCTGCAGAGGATCTATTTTACTGCTTTTCTTATTATCATTAACAAATTCCATACAAATTACTTAGCACCACAAAATACTTGGTTCTGTATTCTTTAAAAGGGGCAGTACTGGGAGGTGGATAGGTGGTGAAACCAAGTGACAGTGCTCAGAGGTGGGAAGGGAGGAGTACCTGCACCTATTCTCTGAGAACAAAAGCCTTGAATATGCCCCATGTGTTTGAACCAATTAATTGTAAAAGAAAGTCTCTCATGTTGCTGTTGAGTGTATTTTTGCATTCTGGTAGAGCAAGATGGTCTAAAAAGAGGGCAGTGCCTATAGTGGCTGGTTGGTGAACATGGTACAAACAGTACTGGGGTAATTTGCTGTGATTTCTACACATGTAGAAAGCATCAACCACTTGCAAGGATATTCATGGCATGGACTTGACCTGAAGGACTATACTTAACCACTTGCCATCCCACCACAATACATTTACTGCGGCAGATTGGTACGTGATTGTTCCTGCTATGGTTTAGGAATGTTAAAAAAAAAGAAAATTAATGTATAAAAATTGAATAAAAAAGTATTTAACTTTTTTTTTTTTAAATACTGTCATCAGTCAGTATACCTGATCACCGCCACACCAGTCATATGATGACGTTGTACTGCACTGGTCACAGTATGTAAAAAAAAAATGTGAAAAGAAAAACATTTTATTTAGTTTCTCAATATTCCAAAAAATTTTGACAAAAACTTCCAACTTAAAAAGACTTGCCATGCCTTTTACAAAATAGCTCAGACTGTCTACTTTCTAAAAAGAGGTCATTTGTACTGTCCTAGTATTTTAGGGTCTCAAGAAATGAGGCTGTCAGTACATCAGGAGTGATCAGTTTTCAAATACATACAGTATATGCCATAGTTTGTAGATGTTGTAACTATAACACAAACCAATTAATATACACTTATTGGGATTTTTTTTTACCAAAAACATGTAGCAGAATACATTTTGGCCTAAATTTATGAAAATTTTGTATTTTTATATGTTTTTTTTTGGGGTATGTTTTATAACAGAAAGTAGAAAATATTTTTTTTCAACATTTTCAGTCTTTTATCATTTATATAATAAAAAATAAAATACTCCAAAAGAAAGCTCTATTTGTGTAAAAAAATTATATAAATTTAATTTGTGTACAGAGTTGCATGACTGCGCAATTGTATGGTGCAAACCTTCAGGAGCTCAAGTGGTTAAAGTGGTAGTAAACTCTCATTGTTTATTTTTACTTTCAGGTAAGTTTATAACAAAGCTTACCTGTAGGTAAAATGAATATGTGTTAAATGTGCACCGTTTAGGAGATACTCTAGCGAGCAGCAGCCAATTACATCAACGGCACATGTTCTCTGAAGGAATGGAATACCTGTGCCTTTCCTTCATAGCTGTATGCCGCAGCCGAGAGTGACCTCATCACTGTTCAGCCAATCAAGTGGACGCAGCCCGTGAACCCGGAAGGGAGAGCGGGTGAATCCTCTGTAGCGGTGAAAGTGCGCCACTGGAGGGCTTTGTTTTAAGCTAAGTCCTTCATAATGTGTTAGTAAGTGATGCATACTAGTATATTATGTCAGGACTTGCAGTTCATTCATTCACGGAAGTCTGTGAATGAATGATGCGGCCGTGTGGGCGGAGCCCCGCACGACTGCGCTTTTTTCAAATTTGACAGATAGTTGATAGTGTCAGCTAAAAACAGGTGAAGCATGTAACATATTCCCAAAGGTGAACTTATCCTTTAAACCCAAAAACAAAAATGTATTCAATGCAGCTTACCAGCCATTGGATGTGATGGCTGCATTAATTCTCTTTTTCCCTTTTTGCCCTGCTAATCCTGTCAGTGACAATTCCAGTCTGAAGGTGACAAGACACTGTACTGTATCTATGGAGGTCTGGTGCTGTCACCCTAACCTGCTCACTTCGTATTTAGACTACAGAACGCCACCCTGTCTTCTCACTATTTTACCTGGACAGGGCTGATAAGACTTCTTGATATTTGAGTGCAGCTGAGAAAATCTCGAGTATGCTGCTGGACTCTGCAAGACACATGTGAGATATTATGGTTTAAATACCGTTTTACCAAAATAGCCTGTGGCCTTCCCCTGCCTACTGGGGTTTAAGTGATGCTTTTCTTGCTCATTAAGGACTTATATTGTGGAGACATCTCTCTATGTTGTTAATCTCTTCTAATATAGGGTCATGGGCATCCAATGGTGTTTTTTACAACACTCCTTGATGTACTGAGAGAGTTTGAAATTTTTTAGATTTTCACCCCCATATCCCCCCCCCCCCCATGGGAGAAAGATGCTTCACATTGTGTGGATTCAAGCTGATCTTGTATTTCTCTGTTTTTAAATAAATTGTGGGTTCCATCATGCTGATACCATTCACATGTACTCCTGAGCAAGATCATTTGAAATGCTTTGCGTGTACATGTGGGTCATACTAGAACTAAAAATATTTGTGTCAACCCCAAAATAGACATATTTCAATGTTGTTGTCTTCTTCTTTTTTTATCTGATGTATAAATAAACTTTATAGTTTTATTATATACAGTGTTTTTTTTAATCAATATGTCCTTTTAAAAAGTCCATAGGTACTTGATGCACAATGCATATATGCTGAACTATATGGTCGAAGGCATAAAGCACACTGGGGTTTATTTACCACAGCTGGAGAGTTCAAAATCAGGCTCATTTCTGCATAGAAACCAATCAGCTTCCAGGTTTTATTGCCAATGCTTAATTGAACAAGCTGAGGTTAGAAGCTGATTGGCTACCATGCACAGCTGCACCAGATTCCCAGTGAACCAGATTTAAGCAGGTCATACATGGATCAAATTCCGAATGAATAATCGAAAACATTGTTCGTTCTGTAATCCAATGGTGCCACCAATGATTTCGAAAATCGGTAGTTTTTCATGAATTTTCCAGCATGCCCGATAAACTAAATGGGGAGGATCCACGAAAATTGGCCAGTGCCATTGCCTCACTAACAGAGCAAAAATTTCCCGATTATTCTTAGGTCCAATTTTCGAACGAACAATCGTTCGAAAATTGACCCATGTATGGCCGGCCTTAGTAAACCTCCCCCAAAGTGTCTTGGTTACAGAATAATTTATGTGTACCTGAGAAAAATTTCAGCTGACTACAGAAAGGTATCAGCTCACTGGATGCCGTGATGGGATCAACAGGTCTTTCTTTTTTTCTGTTACATGAGATGTAACAGAACACTTTCAATTATAGTTGACAAATCGAAAGGGAACAAATACATTTAGGGTTTACATACAGTTTAAACATTATCAAAAGTCAAAACTCTATTTTCTAGTTTTTATTGGCATGTGGATGTACGCGAACCCCTCTCTACACCCATTGTTGTCCCTGATGAGGAGAGTTAACCTCTCTATTTGTCCTGGTGAACTTTGTTGATAGGATATAAAATTATGGGAAATCTACAATTTTACAGTTGTCACTGGTGCTAAATGTGAGTGGAAATCTTACAAAGAGGATACCTATTTCTGTGACAACTGTCTGAAGAGATTTCCTGTTGTATCTATGGGTCAGACAGTGAAGATAAATCTCCACAACACAACAAAAAAAAACAGTTTAGATACTTTTGAACTGCAAATATTTTTCTGGGAGACATTTTGTGTTATCTGTGCATACTCCTACTTGTGCCCTGTCAAGAATAGCTATCAGCTTGACAGCTGATGTTCCCGATGATGTTGTCGACAGAAACATGTCACTGTGCCTCCTGCCTTGATGAATACTGTAACAGCTTTTTCCTATGAACCCATGTATATATATATATAAGGAAAGTTGAGGCTAAGAATGTTAGTCTTCATTATTTAAGTGTCCAGGGAAGTCCAGAACATTCAACCTCATAGTTCCTTGGTCAAGGTTCAAGCACCTGTGTGAGGCTCCTGACCTAAAACATGTTTCAATGTGTATTGTGTTTCCATGTGCTGTATTATAAATCTGGGTTTGGAGTACTCTGCTTGTGGTTAGCTACATTGGCTGCCTTTTTCCTCCTACCAAGAGAATAGGAATGAGCTTTGGGTAAACATGAGTTCGACTCAAACCCAACCTGTCCTCAGTTCAGTGAAAGGGCAAGCAAACAGGCTTTTTTTATATTTCAATGTTTTTATTAATTTATAAACAGTTTAAGACAGGAGCGACAAAACATGCCCACGCAGGGGCTATCCATTGCACATGAAAAAAAAAAAACAAAAAAACAGTGCTCTAACACCAAAAGAGCAAAAGGTGCACCCAAGCAGGGGCTATCAATGGCACATAAATGTCAAAAACATTAGTATACCACCGACAGTAACACAAACTAAAGCTAGCTATCCACTGCCACACCAAAAACAACCAGAAAAAGAAAAGGAAAGAGGAGTACAAAAAGAAAAAGACAACAAAGGGGACTGCTATGGCTGTCTAAATGCAGCTGTCATCCTATTGCTATTCCTGATTACATGCAGCTACACCAAAGAAAGGCCTTGGAAATACAATCACCTACAACAAAAAAGATACCTACAACAATTATCTACTACAAGTGAGCAGCTTGTAGAATGAGGACTACACTGCTTTCAATGGTTGACCTTGGTAGTACATGGGTGCTCATAGTGACTGTAGGGGAGGGCACTGAGCAGATCACAGTAAAACAATGAGACATCACTAGCACTCCATTGCCAACATGTAAACTAATTTATTAGTGCAAAGTCACATCAGTTGAATAAGCCAATGTTTCTGGGCCGTGAGGGATCCCTTTCTTGTAGACTTCCTTTAGAAAGGGACTCTTTGCGGTCTCATAAAGTTGGCTTATTTGACTTATTTTACATTGCATTAATAAATGAGTATTTAAGTTTGCAATGGAGTGCTGGTGAAGTCTCATCGTTTACTGAACCAGACATCTAAACATCAGCCAGGAGCAGCATTGGCAACTATCATCATGGATAAAGTATTAATCTTGGATTAAGTATTGAGCATTGCACTTCGGCTCTGCACCATCTGAATAACTCTTCTCTAACCCATCACATGTAAATGTCTGCAAGCAATATCCACCTGTACTATCTGCCACGTCATGTATTAATGTTAATTCACCCTGCACTGCTATATGGTAAATGTCTGCGAGCAATATCCATCTGTACTATCGCCCATGCCATGTATGAATGTTAATTCACCCTGCACAGCTGTATGGTAAATGTCTGCGAGTAATATTCATCTGTACTATCGCCCAAGCCATGTATGAATGTTAATTCACCCTGCACTGCTATATGGTAAATGTGTGCGAGCAATATCCATCTGTACTATTGCCCATGCCATGTATGAATGTTAATTCACCCTGCACAGCTATATGGTAAATGTCTGTGAGCAATATCCATCTGTACTATTGCCCATGCCATGTATGAATGTTAATTCACCCTGCACTGCTATATGATAATCTATACTGCTTTTAAAATCCACCTCTAACTGAAGCTGATTTATAACTATCAATGTTCTTATTGGTCATTCTTACTGCTTTAACTCTGGTCCATATAACTGTGGTGTTTATTTTGCTCTGATTGTCTAACCCAAATTTATGAGCTGATCCAAATCTTTACAACTTTGCCTTCCTGCTCTCTTGTTGACTCTTGTAATCCTCCTTTGGTGTGAGAAGTTTGCCCTGCTAGCCATGTGTCTTTGCTATGCATTCCTAATTGATTAATTGGCAATACCCCCACCCAACTCAGTATAAATTTAGGCCTTCCTTAGGGGAGGCACAGCCAGGGGCAGCACAGCCAAGAGTAGCATTGGCAACTATCTTCATGGATAAAGTATTAATCTTGGATTAAGTATTGAGCATTGCACTTCAGCTCTGCACTTCAGCGAATGCGCAAAGCAAGAAACCACAGCAGACAACTTCAAATATTAAACAGACTACAGGTGACCTGTTTCCCCATTCAGTTCTTATCCAGTCTGCTTCTTCATCTCACCACTCTGTAACATGCACTCCCCACTCCTTCTCACAGTTGTGTCCTCTCTCTTCAAACTCTCCTTCACCCCTCTTCTCCACCCCACAGTTTATATATATCACCCTCACTCCTGTCTTCACCTTACTACTGTACTCATCAACTCCTGCTAATTCTTAACTCACACACTAATAAAACCTCCAGGATACTGGAACCTGTCCCTCCATATAAGTCATACTCCCTCACCCTTCTGCTTCTCCTAACATCTGGAGACATTTCCTCAAATTCATCTTTTTTCTTTGATCAACACACCCGGCACCCCCTATCCTTTAACTGCAGCCGCAATCCACACAAACTAGTTACTATTCCCCTTCATCTTAGAACCAGCCTCCCCTTTTCCTGTGCCCTCTGGAATGCCCACTCTGTCTGTAACAAACTCACCTCTGTCCATGACCTTTTTATCACAAACTCCTTTAACCCACTTGCAATTACGGAAACCTGGCTTCATGAATCTAACTTTCCTTCTCCTGCTGCCCTCTCCCATGGTGGTCTCCTCTGGACACACTCTCCCAGGCCTAGTGGATGGAAAGGAGGTGGAGTTGGAATCCTCCTATCCCCTCAAAGCAATTTTCAGGTCCTTCATTCACCTCCCTCTCTGTCCCTCTCCACATTAAACCGCTGGAAGAATGGCCCAACATGCTTGGCCCTTCTTCCAGCAGCTTAATGTCTCTCTCCCCCCATAGGACCTTCCTGGTGGTTACAGTATGCTTTATCACTAGTTTTGTTCCATACAGTATGGTGGGCTGTGGGACATTTTTTGCGGGGACATTGTACAATGACTTTTTAAACTGAAAGATGTTTTTTCATGACTTATTGTCAAAATAAAGTACAAGTGATTTTACTAATATGTGTTTATAGTTTCTGTGCCTCTAAAGTCTATCTGCACTTCCTCCCCCTTTTTTTCCTTCTCTGTTTAGTTTGAAATAAGCTGTCTTATTAACAGCGAATTATCAAATCTATATCCTGCCATCAAGGTTTGGATATATATTTAGTGCCCATTTCTGCACTATCCATATCCATCCCAGCTTTTTCCTTCCAAACTTTTCTAAATCTTTTCACATGCTCTGTCACTGTCTTTTTTGTTCCTTGCTTACAAGCAACAGCAGTTGCTAACGATTTCCTACTCTTCCATATTCGCTCCATCTCAGCTGTCACCTCCTCCCACAACTTTTTCTAAGTGTCTTCCTTCAGCCATACATGAGTGGCTGACGGGGTTCCAGGATCAACTAGAACATATATTGTAGGCACCTTTGTCCAGTCAAACCCTGAGTCCATGTCATATCCCAAAATTCTGTCAATTATTAATTTCATGTCTTGTTATGAGCACTGTGCCTCAAGGCTCTCTTCTTCTTCTCCTCCTCCTCCCTCTGCCTCTACCTTCTCCCTTTCTGTACTATCAGGACTCTGTATATCTTCTGCTTGTACTACGGGAGGTTGTGGTGGTCTGTCTGCCCTCGGAGGTTTGAGGAAATCATCATCCTCTTTTTTTAGGCAAAGCTGGATATACTTGTGTATAACTTGGCGGAGCAGATGGTGAGGCTAAAGAGTGGAGATTTAGATTACTGGACTCTGGAATGTAACCAGGCGCATATTTCAGCCAGTGAAGACCTGCTGCTTTCATATACTTCATATCCAATTCAGGATCCCCTGAAAACCGCGGGAAAGCTTATCTCCCAAACACAATCCCCTTATCATGTCCATATGAAACTTATCATTAGATCCATCTCTAGGAAAGGGACTGCTTTTCATACCCAGGGACCACACTGCAATATTTTATATGAAAGGGACCACATAATAATCATCCCATGGCGATACTCTGATCACATATTCCTTACAAGTTAACCTAGATAATTCAGGAGTTTCTTGTCTTTCTTTATTTTTTCTTAGCAATATCGCTTAACTCATTATGTGGAGGTTTAGGAATGTTGGGCAGAGGTCCCTTACCATGGACTATACCCATCGTGAAGCAAAACAGCTGTTAGGCAAAGCACTAAATATTACAGCGTCAGTACTTATTCTCTGAAGTGGAGAGGCTGTAATGCCAACAAAACCTTCTCAACAGTTTAGGAGTTTAACACTTAAAATACTGAAATAACCCTATTCTGTAACACAAATATGCTACACAGCAGTTTCTTAACATGCAGCAAATAAGCACTTATACTTCTAAAATGGCAAAAATAAATGAGGACTCCTGTGAATTCACAATATTCTTCCTGCCTAGGCAATTTTTCCCCAGAGGTTCCAAACCTCTGAATTCCCTTTGAGGTTCCAAACCTCAAAGACTCCCTGCGAGATCCAGCAATCTCAAATGGTGACTTTGGCTACTATCTCTGGGTCTCAAAGGGGGACGATCAAGGTAAAAACTAAGACATATAGCTCAGCTTACCTGACCAGGTCTCAAAGGTGGACAATCAAGGTAAAAACTAAGGCGTATAGCTCAGCTTACCTGACCAGCCGCATCTTTATCCCAAAACTTCTGACATCAAATTGATAGGATCAATTTCTGACTGTAGCCCAACTGTCCTCGATTATTTTTCACCATCAGGCCCGGGACAAATAAAGCTCTAGACACTGAAGTGTAAAAGCTAAATATCCAAAAGTTTAATGCATGACAAGAACTGTTATACAGATTTCAATAGGCGTTTTTTAATTTTAGGATGACCAATTAAACATTCCACTCTTATCAGTATAGTTACGTGAAGAACAGAAAATGCAAATGCTTGATGAATACCATATAAGGTAGTTCTGTTTACTGAGAATAGAAACTAGAAATGAGAGAGGAGTTACAAGCGAAACTCAAAATCGAAACTAACTGTTTACACATCTAGAAATGGAGGCATTATACAAAATGGTTGCCAATTAAAAAGACATAATAATTAAAAGTACAGCACTAAAGAAAATGAATAAATAAAATACAATGAAAACCTGTATCAGATATATGAATTGTAAACATACAGGTGATATACAATAATAGGAAGTCCCCAAGCAGGGAAAAAATATTAATAGTCCCAACTATGTGATGTGATCAGCCAAGCAGATATATATATATATATATATATATATATATCAATATCAGTGACTTTTGTGATTTCCACGTTAAAATATAAATCAATATCTCAATATCAAACATAAATTGTAAACGTACAGATGATGTACAATAACTATGAAGTCCCCAGGCAGGGGAATGATAATGATAGACCCAAATATGTGATGTGACCGGCCAAAGAAAATATAACTATAAGTGACTTCTGTTTCTGTGACTTCCAAGTTAATCCTCCACTAATATGCACTCACCAGCAGTAAGCAGCAAACCAGCATAGAATGGACTAACACTTAAGGCAGTGTTTCTCAACTCCAGTCCTCATGGACCCCCAACAGGTCATGTTTTCAGGATTTCCATTATTTTGCACAGGTGATTTGATCAGTTTCACTGCCTTAGTAATTACCACAGCTGTTTCATCTGAGGGAAATCCTGAAAACATGACCTGTTGGGGGTCCATGAGGACTGGAGTTGAGAAACACTGACTTAAGGGAAGCTCTGCTCAATTCTCATATTTCAGTCCGTGGGTCTATCCAGAGATGAGATCTCTCCAGAAGCCAGCAGCAAGTCAGAAGGAAACAGACTGACACTTAGGGATAAACTTGCTCCATATTCATCTCCAGCCCACACTTATTCATGGATAGGATTCCTCCTACAGAGCAAGCTTTATTCCCTTTCCAGTGACAAATGACTTGTTTTTGATACATTTTCAATGTGTTTCAGCGCGTTTTTTCATTTTGACACTTGAAAATTATTATCCTAATTTAAGACAAAGTGCATTAACTAGCATTCTGGTGCATTTACACGTGTTCCTGTGCATTTACATGCATTTTTCCTCATTCCAGACAAAAAAAAAGCAGTAGGTTCTACATTTGATGACTGCAGTGGAACTGACCGCGCTGGTGTGAACTAGGACCATTTGAATACATGGCAAACACTGTGCATGTGTTTTCGATGCAGTTTAAAAATGCACAGGAAACCATCTGGTGTGAACTAGCACCTAGTGTTTGAGTAAGTGAATGCAGGAAGCATGAAAAATACTTGTAGGCAGGTGCAATGTTGCGCTCCAGTGTGCATTCCAGCTGTCATTGAGGAGTACGTGCACACCAGCCAGCTCCACAGCTGTCTCCCTCCAGCCACCACTCTGCTCCAGCGAGACGCAGACACAGTGGGCACCAATGACAGCCGTTCTATTTTGGTGTTACACCTTACATTAACATGCCTGTATTAATCTACCTAAATGTGAGTGTTCCTACTTTTATACAACATAAAAGTGGTCTGCTGCAGAGGCGCTTCTCCTTCTCTCCTTAACACACAGAGTCTGCTACAGTACTATATGGAGCTTGCCCTTAGTGCCATACGGACCCCCCAATTCAAGTCATCCTAACCATCTCTACCTACTATCAGACTGTTCCAGATTTGGTTTTAGTATTTGTGCTGATTATTACTTCTTCTTCTTTTGCAGACTATTTTCTCCACTGTAGGTGGCGCTCAGCCAGAGTGGTACCACAGCCTGAAGAGGAAGTCCAAGGGAAACATGTTTTCTCTATGGTTTCCTGGGTCAATTAAGAAGTGTTCCGGTTGGCTACACTGTGGCCATGTGACCCTTGGAGGCCATTTTGGGTCAGCAGAGTCTATTTAAGTCCCTGCCCCTGGGTTTTGGCACTCTTTGTGCGAGTGGCTAGTGTAAGGAGAGAGACCCCTTTGTTGGGGACAGTAACTACCAGTAGGGACAGGTTCCTGATGAGGAGGGAATGGCTAGGGATGCGCTAACCTACAGAAACGTCCCATCTTGGGACCAAACCAGCCAGGCCACACTTTACTCTCTAAACAGACACTGTTGGCACCTCTCCTCAGCTGCATCTGTGACTACAGTGAACTGTGAGTTATTTATCAAAGCAATGCTCTCCCACTAGAGTATTTGTAATGTTGGCCTGCTGTTTAATGCAAGTTTTAAGTTTTGCTATTACCAGACTGCCTGCACCACACTACACTTTCTCACATGCTCATTTAATATTTCAGTCCCAGTGGTGTGGATTTATTAAAGGCAAATAGACTGGGCACTTTGCAAGTGTTGTTGCCTTCACTTTCCCCAGAGCTTAGTGAATGGGGTAAAGCTCTACTGGTTTCCATCATCCAATCAAATACAAGCAAAAACATTTTTTTTTATTTTCCTTGCACCTGATTGGGTTTTCTTTCCAAGGTAAAGCGTCACCACATTACATTTACTAAGGAAAATGAGTGCAACTGCACTTGAAAAGTCTATTTGCCTTTAGTAAATCAACCCCTATATGTACGTCTGCCTTACCATCACTTTGTAGATTATTGTTGGGGGGGATCTGAACCAAATCCAGCTCAATCTATAAAGTTATAAAAATACTGCCACATCAATATTCTTTTAGTTGCAAGGCCAATACTTCCATATATCCTCCCTCTACAGAAAGTGATTACATATATTTCATTTAAACTGCCTAGGTCTGAACATTTTCCTGGGTGGATGCTTACTCATTCTTCAATCAAGAGAATTCTGACTGCTGTATAAGCTCTTGCACTATCTGTAAAAACGCACAATAGTAGAAAAAGGCTCCTTTCATATTATTGCAGTATTTGTATTACTAATCAGCATCTATGAGATTGTATAAAAGGTTCAAGAGCCACTCTGCTTTCTAAAAGCATCTAAAGCAATCTGTACACCATATGAGAAAAATTGGAAAAAAACAAGGACATTCATGTGGTAATAATTCAGGATATCAGAACCTACGTGATTCCTTCATATGAATCATTAGGTATATTCCAGTTTGCTGATGCTGATGTTTGTATATAGAGTGAGTGCCTGCCTGCATATGCATCAGCAAAATATCTTCTGCTACTTTGTGATTAGCTATTTCCTGTTTTATATAACACCAGCATATAACATAGTGCTCTTTTGGCTATTAGTGGTGGTGTGGAAGCAAGTCTCTGAATGGCAACTTGGGCTTGGATCCAGTGCTGGGAAAAGAAATGAAAAATGTGCACATTTAAGAAATAAAAATCAGCTCCGTGCCTACCTTTCCCTGCAGTAATAAGCTAAATATAACCAGTATTTCCCACTGCAGGCCCCCATGGTTAGGCCGATTATTCTTCCTTTAGCATAGTGGACTATTCCTTCCACTAACACCAAATACTCCTCTACCTGATACTAAAGATGGTGCATTGCTTACTCTCCCTGATTCCAGGACATTTCCTACTCCCAGTGGCCACGATCTGGCCTCCAGAAAGCATGAAGGACAGGAAACTGGACCTTTGTTTAAAAGTTTGGAGACTCCTGCTTTAGGTCATCTGTGTACCAAAGTGGCCACTGAGACCTTGTGAGAGTTCTATGGCAAAAGTGGACACAGGCTTTCCTAAGATGGCTTCTGGAGCCTATGTCAAAGGACACAATAGCAGCCGTAGTAAGCAGTAGTGATGAGCTGAACACCCCCACTGTTCAATTCACAGTCGAACATTCAAGCCTACCAAAAGTTTGACTGCGAACTTTGAACAGGGACAATTTACTGAGCGGTATCTTACAGTATCTGAGTGAGTTTTATTAAAGTCATGTGGTATTTTAGTAGTGAAACATTAATTCATGTTTCAGCTGTCAGCTGGGTTCCCCACTGACAGCTGAATGTCAAAAGAATTGCTGGCATTGCCTGACAATTAAAAAAACAAAAACAAATTAAAAATGGCATGGAATCCCCCCCCCCCCTCCATCCATATCAAGTTTTGGGTCTGGTATGGATTTTGAGGGGAACCCCCATGCCAAAATTTTTCTAAAATAAATTCCCCCCCAAAATCCATACTAGACCTTCATCTGACCATGCAGCCCGGCAGGTCAGGAAAGGGGGGGATGAGTGATAGCCCCCCCCCCTCCTGAACCATACCAGGCCACATGCCCTCAACATGGGGGGGTGTTCTCTCTCTCTCCACCAAAATGCTAATGTTGAATGATGTTACAGGCAGCATAATGTTCTCCATGGCTTCTCCAGACCCTTTCATGTCTGTCACATGTGCTCAGGGTGAACCTGCTCTAATCTGTGAGAAAAGCACAGGGTGTCAGTTGTGGACCTGCCAATTCTGGTGTTCAATGGCAAATGCCAATCAAGCTCTATGGTGCCAGACAGTGAGCTCAGGGCCCACTAGAGGGCATCGGGCCCTCAGACCACCCTCATGACATCTGTTTCTGATTGGTCAGAGACAATCACACCAGTGGCCTGCTGGAGGTCATTTTGTATGACTCTGGCAGTTCTCATTCTGTTCCTCCTTGCACAAAGGAGCAGATACTGGTCCCACTGATGGGTTAAGGACTTTCTATGGCCCTGTCCAGCTTTCCAAGAGTAACTGCCTGTCTCCTGGAATCTCCTCCATGCTCTTGAGGGTGAGCTGGTAGACACAGCAAACCTTCTGGCAATGACATGTATTGATGTGCCATCCTGGAGGAGTTGGACAGCCTGTACAACCTCTGTAGGTTCCAGGTATCGCCTCATGCTGCCAGTAGTGACAGTGACTAGTTAAATGCAAAACTAGTGAAAAACAGTCATAAAAGATGAGTAGAGAAAAAATGTCAGTGGCCTCCACCTGTAAAACCATTCCAGTTTTGGGGGTCATCTCATTGTTGCCCATCTAGTCCATCTGTTGTTAATTTCATTTACAGCAAAGCAGCTGAAACTGATTAACAACCCCCTCTGCTACTTAACTGACCAGATCAATATCCCAGGAGTTTATTTGACTTGATGCTATACTCTGATTAAAAAGTGTTCCTTTAATTTTTTTGAGCAGTATATATGTGTGTGTGTGTGTACTGATGACAGGAACAAAATGTGCGTTTGATCTTGTAAATACAGCCCTGAACTTGGTGTAGCAATTCTTAAAGCAGAACTAAACCCATTGATTTAACAGTTTTCCAAAATAGTTTAATAAAAGGCAAACTGTCCAGTCACCAAATGGTTGTTGTCGTAACTGATCACATGGGCAGCACTGCGGCAACTGCTGATCAATAGAGGCAAGGATGACAATTTCCTTGGCTGGTAAAGTTCTCCTTTAACATGTATGTCCATGTGCGTATTTAAGGTTTGCACACATTTGATACATAAGCAAGTGCTTAGAGTGCATTCCTGGGGCTTGTTGCAGAAGAATTTCATTGTGTTGGACAGCTTAATCCAGAGGGCTATTGGGGCTCTGGTAAATTCTTAAACCTGTGAAACTGTTTATTGATGTTCATACTATATAAGGACTGTGTTGTATTTTAAAGTGTGACTCCAACCTAATCTTTATGTGGTGGGAAAGGGTTATAACCTGTTATATATTTTTATCATGGTATCCCAGTTGGTGAGATATCCCCTCATTTTATGTCCATTAGGCAATATTAACACGGGGGTGGGGAATGAAAGGGAACACGCCAGCAGGGACAGACACAGAAATAAAAACTCATTAGAAGGTCCAAGGTTATCCATCAACTTAGAAATCAATCAATTCCTCTGTCCTCTCTAAAAAGCATTAATGGTGGACTCTACACTACTGGTTATTGTATTCAAACTCAAGGTTTCACTAGCACACTAGCTTCATTTCAGCAGCACTCTACAAAATGGAGACAGTTCAGTCCAGGATCTGAAAATAGATCACACAGTTGAGCCCAGGTTCTAAAAATAGATCAAACTGTTAAGGCCAGGTTAAAAAATCGATTGATAGATCGAGCAGTTGAGCCCAGGGTCCAAAAATAGATCGAACAGTTGAACCCAGGATCTAAAAATAGATCTATTTTTAGATCCTGGATTCACTTGTTTGATCTAACAAGTGAACACAGGATCTAAAAATAGATCAAACAAGTGATCCCAGGATCTAAAAATAGATCGAACAGTTGAGCCTAGGATTTAAAAACAGCGCAAACTGATGAACCCAGGATCTAAAAATAGATTGAAAAGTTGAGCCCAGGATCTAAAAATAAATCAAATAGTTGAACCCAGGATCTAAAAATAGACGGAGCAGTTGGACCCAGTATCTAAAAATAGATCAAACAGTTCAGCTCAGGATCTGAAAATAGATCAAACAGTTGCTACCAGGATCTAAAAATAGATTGAACAGTTGAGTACAGGATCTAAAAAAGAGATTGAACAACTGAGCCCAGCATAAATACATCAGTCAAACAGTTGATCCCAAGATCTAAAAAATAGATTGAACAGTTTACTCAGAATCTAAGAGTAGATTGAACAGTTGAACTTAATATCTAAAAATAGATGGAACAGTTGAGGCAAGGATCTAAAAATAGATCAATGAGCTGGTTCATAGCAGATTGGTTCATAACAGAAAAAAGTGTGAACGAAAAAAGCCAAGTGTCATCATTACAGATCTCTTCTAGCCATGTCACCACAGCAACAGGGAGTAGCAGTTTAGAAGCTACTATATTAGAACATAACATATACGTTGTAGTTTAGTGAACTGCACTCTGGTACAATAGAATACAGCTGAATTCAGTGAGTGTCAGAAAAAAATTACAGTGAATGTGTAATAAATTTACATATTTCCAAAATAGGATTACCATGTCTGTCCTAGACATTGGTCTGAAAAGGGCTGGGTCACTCCTAGACACCCTTCAGAGGGAAAAGTTGTGTCACATATAGAGGGACATTTGACAACCAACTTTGCAACAAAATTAGATGCACACCTACTGCAAATCAATCTTACTTAGCTAAGTGTTTGTGGGGATTTTTTCCCTCCTTTGGCAATTTCTGCGACGCTGGAAAGCAAAACAATAGTTTTGTAGCAGATTTACCACTGAAAACACATTCATTACCATAGTGCAACTTTAGAGCATTTATGAATGAATGTGCAATTTGTCTCATAATGTTGCTTACTGGCCCTGTTTAGCATTGTCTTGCATTGCAGAAAAAAAAATCCTCCTGTGTATTCTGTGATGAATGGCGAAGTGGACTTATGTACTGTATATACACACAGGCACAGCATTTTGGTGGCTACTTTTCCAAACTGGAAATGTGTGTGTGTGTGTGTATATATATCTATATATATAGATATATCTATATATATATATCTATATCTATATATATATATATTTGCACAATCACACACACATACTGTCCATGTCAAAGAGAGAACCAGGTACACCTGCACTGCACTGGGCACCCCACCTTCTCCAGCACAAATGATGAATAGTGATAGTGGCCATATTGTGCTACACAATGAACATAGCTAAAAAGGCAAAACAACATGGTTAAATAGAACCTGAGCCTTAATACCGCTAAATGACATACAGAGATATTTATGGACAAGCCTTGTTTGGGTGAAACGTGTCGGGGGGGGGGGGCAGTCCAGGGGTGGGTATTGTCACTGCCATGTCTGTGTATGGTTTATACAATACACAAGGAAGTTAGTGATATATCTGGAGTGCAGTTGATTTTTAAGGAGGTCTTATTTACCTCCACTTTTCTTACTACTGATATGGTGTTGTTTCTCAATGTGTTTGTTGCAGCCATAGCACCTGAATAGAAAACTGTTGCAGCTAATCCCTGAAGCTGACATACACATAGAGGTAGGCCTAAGGGCATTTCCTTGTGACTTCACAGCCAAATCCCCACTGTGCATGTGTGAACCGTGTTGTGATTTGTGAATGGTCCCGCAGCCTTCTGGAACCTGTGACTTGTCCCAGGGGGTTATGGGCAGGGGGCGAACTTCCAACAGGATCAACTAGGTGATTCCAGCAGAAATGGGAGTGGGTACTTGCTAGGAATAAGAGCCCAACCCACCCCTCCAAAAAAAAAGAAGCAAAACTTTTAGAGCAGGGTGAGTCAGCAGAACTACCCTTTTAGTGTGAAGTTCCACTTTAAGAAAGGCTGCTCTGGTTAGATCATATTCAATAAAGTACTAATTTTTGCAGCTTTCTTGCCTGATACCACACCTGTAGAGGAAGCTGTTTTATCAGCGAAATCTGACATTTCTGAACTGCTCCTCAAGCTCAGTATTTTCTGTGTTACTAAACACCAACAAATATGCCGATCAGAAAGTCAGAGAAAAATCAGAAGTCCTATCTTCATGCACTACATTTATCTACAGTATTATAAAGGAAAAATGTTACACAGAGTACATGATGGATATTTTCACTGAAAAAAGCTTAGGACCTGCAATCACCAGATTTACAGCTCACATGGAAAAAAATCTATTCCAGACTCTGGCTGAGTGTTTGACGTGGAGGCTGTGACTAAGACTAAAAGTTGCAAATATGGCAGTTTAATGGTTTTCACTTGGCAGAGGGCTGTTAGTTATACAGCTGTGAAAACATGGCTGCAGACCTCAAAAATAATGAATTTAGCTGAAAGTACCAGATCTATTAGACTGCTGAATTCTGGTTTTGCGTGTTTTGCTTCCCATATGAGACTGTTTGTTTTGTAAGCATTTTGTAAGTACTCATAAAGAACAAAAAAAAAGTCATCTGAGGCGATAAGCAGTCCTGTTTAGTTTCAGTTTCTGAAGGCCTCTGGGAATAGTATACAAGAACTCTCTGGAAACTTACTATACCTAAAGAGAACCAGTTATAACTGGGCTAATGTATGCATATGAATGTTCAGTCTTAAATTGTACTTATACTTGTGAAGGCTTAATTATAAGAGATGAATATTTTCTCCCCTGAACTAAGACCTCAGTATCTACCTGCCTTGATCCACAGTAGTTTGCTTTTCAGAGAGCTTATTATTATTTTCAATCCCAATTTTTTGTACTAAATTACCACACTACAACCGCAAGCAAAACGTGCTTGGGTCACAATTGCAGTGCAGTCACATTGACCTCAATGGGTGAGCTTGACAGGCAGTCCCATGGCCACAAATTCATAGTATGTGTACCACTCCCTCTAGTTTCCATAGCAGACCTTAAGTTGCTGATTAGGAGTAGGTCAAACTGTGGATCAGCAACCTGTTTTTACTGCATCTGCCCAGGTGAAAGGGGCCTTACTGTACAAAAATGAGCAATAATAAAGCCCTCTAGTTTTGAGAAATATATTCAAGTTGTGTTTAGCTGGCCCAACTCCCTTCAACCCACAGAAAGGTGATCCATCACAAGGATGGCTGACATTACTGGCCAAAAGAAACAGGCAGAGGCAGGAGGGGTTAGGGCCAGAAATTAAACAGGGCAGATTGACACCAAAAGATGCAATACATGCACCGCGAAAGGCAGTGCAATGCAAATCCTGCTTTGTGGTGTGCTGCAATACACTGTAAGAGCTCTATAAAACTATTGTAGCACCCTCCTAGATAGCTGCTAGGATACACAGATTATATTTGCTTTCTCTGTTTAACAGGAGAACTGTTAGGAAAATCTAATTAGGCTTTCTGCATAACAGAAAGCTGCAATTGTATACTAGTGCCTGCTCAGTGTGTTCAAGTGCTGCTAGTTCTGCCCCTGGCTTTTTCTATATCCAAGTAACCTAGGAAGGTTCTGGATGTATAGGTGGAACTCATGCAGAACACAGTATAAATATTAATGCCACTCCAGCCAATCCCAGAGAGTGTTGCCCTGAAGGATGCTGGGAGAGGGTATTTATTCTTTGGCCACACTGAGACCTGGGTCTTTCCTGGAGAGGATTGTACCAGCCTGGGGTATAGGCACGTTGCCTCTGCAGGCACCTGCTGCCATGGGTCTCAGATGGGTGTCCTGAGGGCCTGAAGTAAGATAGAGCGTGACCCTGGTTCTTTAGTAAGGTGACTGAAGGGAGCTGTTTGCCAAAGATCTGTCTAGTATCACTGGA
The DNA here is from genome assembly GCF_062004578.1 of Staurois parvus. Classification (NCBI taxonomy): domain Eukaryota; kingdom Metazoa; phylum Chordata; class Amphibia; order Anura; family Ranidae; genus Staurois; species Staurois parvus. The sequence goes on along the minus strand of NW_028317813.1, from coordinate 21,276 downwards.
GGGCATTGCTTGAAAGATTGGAAGGAGGCTATAATTCTGTCCTTGGGCCCTGTGAGTACCGAGACTGAGGGATCTTGGTGACTGATAGCCAGGGGATGTCTGTTGTTTCTGATGGTAAAGTCAATCTTCCCGACGTGTCCGTACCTTCAACAGCCTGATAAAGAGTGATAGCCAGGGGCTAGTGACAACCTTTCAGTGACTTTGTGTGCTTTGCTACCCTTGTGGTGCTGTATAGTCAGTATGGGTCTGTAAAAGTGGATACCAGGTGATGTCCTGAAGAGCACTGTTCATTTAACCCCTTTCTGACATTGGGACTTTGCTTAAGGCTTCTATTTAAGGAGGTTCTCTTCTCAACTGTAACTAGTTCTATTCCTGGAGTATCCTACTAAATTCCCCATCCCTACCCAAGTACAAACAACAACCCCTAAACTGATCATTGGAGACAACGAGCGAAAGAGCATGTGTACCTGATTGTGAAACTACCTTGTGCCTGGCTGTGGGGCAAAGTTTAGTGAAGACCTGGACAGTATCAGAGCGGCTCATGCAGAAGTAGTGGTACACTAGCTTCACCCTCTGTAAAGGCAACATATTTAGCACCCCTGGGGCCCTGACAGTTGTACCTTATTAATGGCTTCCCCTATGTATATGGATAATTACAAATTTTAACTTGGAAACAAGGGTTTTGAATGTAAACATACAGTATTTGTGGTGAATTACAAAAAGAGTGGAGGCTGTCCACATAAACTGAATTTTAGTTAATATGATAATCTGTATTCACTTTCTATACCCTGCAACGTAAAAAAGAAATTTAAAAACAGGATTTTTTCCGGTATATAATTAGGCATTCAAAGTGAAGGCAGCTTTCTCTGATTTACATTGCTCACATTTTAGGTGAACTGCCACTACACCTTTAGTAAACTGACCCTGTTTGCATGATTGTTTACATTTAGATTTTGGCATCTAAAGATTTTAAAAAGACTACAGTTCCCATTTAGTAACCCATATTTATGTTGAGAGCTAAGAATTGCCCTACATGATTGCAGGTCTAGGAAGGCTTCCCCAAGTAAGGGAGTTCATCCTAAGCATTTTTTTTACTGGCATGAGGTATATAAAGGTTGAAGCTTGAGATGGCGATGGGAGCATGAGTAGGGAAGCTTAAAGCTGAACTAAGGGAAAAAAATATTTTTGGACATTTACCGTGTAAAATTATGCTACCAATAATGATGTATGCCCCCTGTGTGACTGCTGAATCATTCACTATAACTGTCTTATGACTCCTACACTAAATCGCACTAGTGTGAACGGTGCCTCACAATCCTGCTTGGGTACAGTTCTCATAGCAGGTCACTCACTCTCCACCTCTCAGCCATTTAAAAAGCATTTGATATTCTTTTCAATGAATACAAGGAGTTCTGTGAGTGGAGGAGGGGAAATTATGACGTTCACACACTCCTTCTTCAATTACAGAATGTCTTGCAGTCAGTAAAAAGAATACATGACTCAATACAAACTGTACTTAAGCTAGAATTGAAAGTTTCAGTTCCAGGTGATCGGCACCTACTGTAGTGTATGGGAATAATAAAACTAACAGTTATTGAGAACACAGCAGCAGCCACACATGGAGCACATCATTAGTGGTAACTGATTTCAACATTGGAAATATCCAAAAATATTTTTCCTGGAGTTAAGTTTTAGCACTTGGTGTCACTGATGTAGAGCAGTATTTCTAAATTCTATAGAGACCAGTAAATTCTTATAAAATCTTTCATGCCCCAACAGTAAAAAAATTAAGTCTGCATTCTCACAATAAAAATATTGGAATGTAATGCCATGCAATTCAACCAAGTTCACTTTTTCAATTTTGCAAGTTCTCCCACTTAGAAATCATGGAGGGGTCTGAAATTCACATTGTAGGAGCATTCCCACTCTGAGAGAGAGAATTTTAAAAACAAATTCAGGAAATCACATTGTATGATTTTTAAAGAGTTTATTTGTCTTGCACTGCTGAACATAAGTATTTGAACACCTAAGAAACAGCAAGAATTCTGGCTCTCAAAGACCGGTTACTGTGCCTTTAAAAAGTCCACTTCTACTCCACTCATTGATCTAACTTAGTAGCACCTGTCTGAGCTCTTTAAAGACACCTGTCCACCCCACAGTCAGTCAGATGCCAACTACTACCATGGGCAAGACCAAAGAGCTGTCAAAAGACACCAGAGACAAAATTGTGGACCTCCACAAGGCTGGAAAGGGCTACGGGGCAATTGCCAAGCAGCTTGGTGAAAATATATCAACTGTTGGAGCAATTCTTAGAAAATGGAAGAGGCTAAAGATGACTGTCAGTCTCCCTCGGACTGGGGCTCCATGAAAGATCTCACCTCGTGGGGTATCACTGATGATAAGAAAGGTGAGGAATCAGCCCAGAACTACAAGGGAGGAGCTGGTCAATGACATGAAGAGAGCTGGGACCACAGTTTCAAAGGTCACTGTCGGTAGAACACTACGCCGTCATGGTTTCAAATCATGCATTGCACGGAAGGTTCCCCTGCTCAAGTCATCACATGTCCAGGCCCGTCTGAAGTTTGCCAATGACCATCTGGATGATCCAGAGGAGGCATGGGAGAAAGTCATGTGGTCAGATGAGACCAAATTAGAACTTTTTGGTCTAAACTTCACTCATCGTGTTTGGAGAAAAAAGAAGGATCAGTTGCATCCCAAGAACACCATCCCTACTGTGAAGCATGGGGGTGGTAACATCATGCTTTGGGGGTGCTTTTCTGTGAAGGGGACAGGACGACTGCACTGTATTAAGGAGAGGATAAATGGGGCTATTTATTGTGAGATTTTGAGCAACAACCTCCTTCCCTCAGTCAGAGCATTGAAGATGGTTCGCGGTTGGGTCTTCCACCATGACAACGACCCGAAGCACACAGCCAGGATAACCAAGGAGTGGCTCCGTAAGAAGCATATCAAGGTTCTGGAGTGGCCTAGCCAGTCTCCAGACCTAAATCCAATAGAACATCTTTGGAGGGAGCTAAAACTCCATGTTGCTCAGTGACAGCCCCAAAACCTGACAGATCTAGAGGAGATCTGTGTGGAGGAGTGGGCCAAAATCCCTGTTGCAGTGTGTGCAAACCTGGTCGAGAACTACAGAAAACGTTTGACCTCTGTAATTGCAAACAAAGGCTTCTGTACCAAATATTAACACTGATTTTCTCAGGTGTTCAAATACTTATGTTCAGCAGTGCAAGACAAATACATTCTTTAAAAATCATACAATGTGATTTCCTAAATTTTTTTTTTAATTCTGTCTCTCAGAGTGGGAATGCACCTACAATGTGAATTTCAGACCCCTCCATGATTTCTAAGTAGGAGAACTTGCAAAACCACAGGGTGTTCAAATACTTCTGTTCCTCACTGTATATAGTATCTAATAATCTTGGGGCTCCATTTGTGGACTACATGAGTATTGACCATCAGGTAGCAAATCTCTGATTAAGACAACACTTAACATTTCAAGATCCTAGGGCTTCCTGAACACTGGACATTTAGCCCCTGTGCCTGAGATACCAGTGTTTTTGTGCAAGCAAAATCCATAGGTGCACCATATAGCCCAGCTGCCAGCAGGCTGTAAAAGTCTACGTATAAGAGACTGAAAAATGTGGTGGCTAGACGCTGTACCGAGCAGTACATATTCACCCAGGGGAGACCATCCATTGACTTTCTGCATTCTTAGCATCTGTCCCTGGGCACATACAGTCCTAAGCGTTAGTACTACTCAGTGTAATGTCCAGCTCAGTCCAGCCACTGCATTTTTCAGTCTCTTATAGATATTTAGAGGCTGGTAGCAATGGGGCTGATGGTACACATCTGCTTTCTACCTGCACAAAAATTCCAGAATCTCAGGCACAGGGGCTAAACGCCCAGCGTTCATGAAACCTTAAACAACAGTGATGACCACTATGGTTCACACAACTCGCAATGTATGTACATAAGGTCAGGCATCCCTTAAATCCACTCACTATGAAGGGAGATGACACCGACCTTTGAAAGTCTTGAAAAAATCTAGGGCTGTGTCAGTTAAGGCAGACTTTTATCGTATCTAAATAGAAATCTAAATGTGAAAAAAATACTTTTTTAATATTAATAATTGTATGGCTTCCTTTTTAGAATAATAGATAAAAACACGAAGTGCTGTCCTGTTATCTCTATTATTCCTTGAAAAACATTCCAAACAGAAGTCTAAGCAAAGCTTGATCGTTTACAGTACCAGAAGGCTCGCTCTTATGTGCAGTGCCCAGAAGGTATTTCTTGTAGCTCTTGACACATCACTTATTTAGTTGCCATGGAAACTAAAAGCTGTTCTTATAAAGCTGCTATACGGATGGGGAGAGGTTAACAGGAGGAGTTAATCAAAGCCATTGTACTTTTTAGACTACATGTTGCCTGTGGCTTTTCATTTCCTGCCCACTGTGTGCACTTGTATAATGCCAAGGATTCTTTTTCATTCTCAATACAGAAATATCTCTATAGGAAGTACACAAGAAGTGGTTTAGGTTCCCCGATCCCTTCCCCACACGCACAAACACACACACAAGGATACTAATTCATTTAAGTGGGTAGAATTTACCCCTTTCAGAATTTCAGAGTTGCAGCAGGCATTTGCATGCATCAGTGATCTGGAGACGTGTCCTCATTGGGTTTGTAGTGGGCAAAGAGAGGTGGGCCTGACACGGCGTACCTAAAGATCGTCATACATGGCTTGAATGTTGACCGATTCCAGTGAATTCAGGGGCCTTGTGAACACCCTCTGGCTTGACAAACGTAGATTGAAATATTGAAGATGTTGGATTGAAAAAAAAGTTGAACAGTGAATGAAGCCATTGTTCGGGTATTTTAACCTCCCTAGCGGTATTCCCGAGTGTAGCTCGGGGTAAAATGTCAGTACCAAAAGCGGTAACCCTGAGCTACACTCGGGCTTACCATGCGGCGCTGCATAGGGAGTCCCTGCAGAGCTTACCTTGTCCTGCGCTCCCGCAACGTGTCCCCTGCAGCGTCCCCGGCCATCTCCTCCGGCCGATGCCAGCATCCGGCTTCTGTGTTCCGGTCCCTGTGACGTTGGGACGTACGGGCGCCGCCGGCAGTGGGAAATTTGAAAATTTTAAAAAATGTCATTTTTTTCCAAAAAAATTTTACATAGTAAAACATTGCTGTTTCAACCCATTTCACATACATTTTGTCCCTAGTGCTTTGTCCTGTGCACTGCCCACATTTTGTCTGTTTTTTCTGCCTGGAAACTGAGAAAAGTCCATGGCATCCAAAAAGTGTCCCTTTAGGTCAAAAGCGGCGTTAGATCAGCTAAAGAACAGCGATAGTAAATCAGAACCACTTGCAGAATTGAGTGATAATGATTCGTGGAGAAATTTGTCATCAGACACTGAAAACGATTTTGCGACTTTGCTCAGCAATGTGCAAACTTGCCGCTCTATTTCAAATTTCAGTGTTTTTGGTTTGATTATATTATTGAATTACATTTATTATTTTTTATGATTATTTATTAAATTATAATTTATGATCTCGTGTTTCAAATTTTATCATACCCGGGATGTTTAATAGACTCTTGTTCGGACAGATTTCAGTGAGTTATTCCTAAAAATTACAGCCTACAATAAAAAAACTACATATTTCCATGCAAAATAATGGTACCGCTTTCAGCACCAAAAATCTGAAATAATCAGACCGCCAGGGAGGTTAATAGCTAAGGGTATTTGCTGTTAGGATACAATAGTCCAATGGCTCCCACTGCTGTATCTAAGCCAATGAGGAGGGAGAGAGCTGAGACTCTTTTCTCATACACATTGCTGTATCAAGATTGGGCTCAGGTAATAAGGGTGGGGGGGAGAGCTGCATGCATAAGATATTTACCTTCATGCATAGATTGCATAAAGGTTAAAAAAAACACAACCACTTTAAACTTGATTTTTTTGTGGTGAGGGGTATAATCTACTGTCAAGTTTTTATTGCTGTCGGTGATCCCACTGGGAAGATTCCAACATTGCCACTAGGGTTGAAAATGAAGAAAAATCTAAAATTTTGCGTTGTCTTCAGAAAATTTGGGGGGAGGAGGTTCGACACATTATCTGGTGACAACTGTCTAAGGGATTTCCTTACATTTAAGAGTTTTTCTCTTACTTTCTGTTGTGCCTACAGAACAGAAAAGGGAAAGGAAATATTTCCAATAGGACGCACATAAAAAAAAACAAGAGTTTTAACCATTCCCCACAGAAAAAAAAAAGCTTTGGCTTTTGATATAGTTTAAGGATCTTTGTTTGTAATAATGCATTCTGCTAAAAAAAAAAATCCAATTAAAATTTCCCGTTGACGAGACCATCTGTTAATATTGACACAGTATTGCTATTATAGCACAGATAAGTCTACAACTACTTAGAAAATTTTACAGGCATCTCTCCTGTATAAAAATTGCTTGCTCTGATCCTAATGCACTATGTAAGCTTCTCACAGTGTGTATTAGAAGCTGCAGCAAGTCAAATAGAACCAGTCTCATTTCCTAGCTGGAAGATGTGCAGCATTATCTAGTTCTTTCCTCCACAGCCTGCTCCTTTCATTTATTGGATTTAAAGTAGAAGTCTGGTCCAAGCTTAAACCTGCTCCAATCCCAATTCTAAGCCCTATAATAAATACCCTGTAAAGGAGAGATGTGTATACTTCGCCAATTTAAGGACATTCCAGTCCAGTCAAGCGATTACCTCCCAGCTTAACAGGAGAAGAGGGACAGTGGACAGCAGATGCCTCATAGTAACTCTATGTATGACATCACAACACATATGGTGGCCTGTATGTTAATGCATCCTGCCTAAGAATGATCACTCCTCTAGACTGACATCCACCCATCAAAACATTTTGATTTCTGCATAACTCCTCCCAAAGGTCAGCCTGCTATTTGATTCATAGCTGATGGCTATTGAGGGAAGAGATAGAGTGCGGTGAAGTTTTCAGGAGACTTCATACAGTATTCTGCCAGCCCCTCCCATCAGCCATGATCTGCTTTTATTGCATAGAAATGCACCAAGACACAGTAATTTAACAGTAAACATATTACAGAGGTAAAATAATAAAAAATGTGCCTGGTCTCCTATGGTAATTACTTTTTTACATCAATTGTTCCTAAATATCAATTATACCATGACTCTATTTTTTTTGTTTAAAAAAATCTCTTGATGACGATTGTTTTTAGGCTTCTTTATGTCCTCTGCATGCTCCCTATCCTTCATTGCTGCACCTCATAGCTACCAGTGTAGAGTAAGCAGTGCTTTTATTTCAGATCACTATGTTCCACTCTATGTGTACTACAATTCCCATAGAGTCGAATGTGTCTGTGAGTAAATGTGTAGTCCATTTCAGAGTTGAGCAGGAATGGGTGGCTGTGTTCACATACACAAGGATGGCACAGAGAATGAACATATCCACCTTACACAAGTCTGAGAGTAGCAAAAAAACAAAAGAGATGAAACAAAAGAAGAGAGAGATATCAGGTGTATTCTACTTATATTTAAACATATATCATTAAATCTATTTTATATTAAAAAATAATGCAAGTTTAGTGTCACTTTAAGCCTCTGGTCAGCAGGGTGTCTATGCAGACCTTTATATTGATCTCTTTTATTTGCTTTTATTGATCCTCTTAAAAATTCCCTGAATATTCAGGATGTGTGGAGCTTTTAGGAATGTCATTACTGGTAGGGAATAGAAATTGTTGCTCGGGTCACCAGGCCCTGGCAAGCCCTCAGGTCTTGCCTTTAGCTATTTCCCCTACAGCATAATTATAAAATACCAAACACAAGGACTACATTTTATTACATTTTTAGTTTCTTAACTGCAGAAAAAATGAACAGTAATGTTACACACAAGTTGAAATGTCTTGTAAAATAAGACTTTTAATGGGTTTATGGTAAACAAATCAGTTATGACATTATTAGTCTAGTCATAAAATAAATAAAAAATGTATCACATTACTGGCAAAAAAAATATGTTTTGATATTAATAAAATAGCTATCTTGGGTTTTAAAGGGTACAATATATATGTCATATACCGGCAACTGTACATGTGTCTGTCTGGGCTCTCATCCAAGCAGACACTCTACACCCGATGAGTACTATTTTTTGCAAAAAAACATTTTCTGAGCGTAGCTGTTCCAAAATGTTAAGAGTAAACTAACATTGCTGCTTGTATAAAGTTTTCTTAAGCAATCCTAAATTACGCTGGACATCAATAGGTTTTCTTTTGCACAGACATGTGAAAACCGGTTATACCATGTAAATGACCATTAGCAGTTTTAATAGAAGAAAAGTGTAAGAGAAATGTTCCCTATCATTGGTAGGTCATACACATTGCCCTCTCCAGCTTATTGCTATGCTGAATAATTCTATGCATCTTGGAAACACATTGAGTGCTGCAAGTACACGGTGATGTTAAGAAACAGAGCAGTAGAAGTTGAGCTATTAAATATCTAGCTGGTATAGTTCAGGAAGTCTTTGGACAAAGGCCTGACATGAGGTCATATGGAAAATTGCCCAAAACGACAATTCTGATTAGGTGTAGGAAAGCTCAATACAGCTGGAAGAGTAGTAGGTGTTTGTATAACCCATTAAGTACAAGCTTTTGTGCAGCAGGTGAGGAAGGTCAGGACTAGGTGAGTAATAGTCATAGGCACAGCAGGATTCTCTTATGCGTAAAAATCAATGCTGAGCTGAACAATGTCACAGCAGTGTAGTTTTTAATGGAAAAATGGCAGGATTTATAAAGCTGTAGGAGAACAGCTTCTGGTAAATAGCACAGGAATTTAGTAGGTAGGTGAAGAAGTGTTGGGGTGAAGTTACTATTGGCTTTCATACATCCAGGTTTGAGGTGGGTGGGAGACCACATGGCCTTGGACTTACAGATTTTACTGATAACACTTGCTGCTAAAGGCCTTTCTATAAATGGATCATTTATAGAATCCATTTATGGCAGGTGGAGGTTTCACACTGGGGACATTGAAGAAATAGGGGCAGCAGAAGGCCTCTAGCACAAGATTGCTACGTTATTCCTTTAAAACAGAACACATATGAATTACACAGGTTTTGTGGCAAATTAAGATGGTTAATAGATTCATCTGCACAGACACAAAGCCTGTGTAATTCATTTATGTTTGATTTTAAAGAAATGAAGTGGCAACCCAATTCTGGATGGATGAAATCTAGTTATGGCTCTCTCATCTCTCAGGGTTGTCCACCATATTTACTGACATAAACCCAAGTTCTATCAGAGCAACAGAATGTAATAGGGCACATTGCAATGTATCCCATATACTCACCATGATCAGATCACCAAGGGGGGTGCTGGGGTGAGCTACGCCCCCCCAGATTCCAACTGTGCCCCCTGCAGGCAAGCCATTGACTGTAGCCGACAAGAGAAGCTGTTTGCAGTGGCTCACACAGCCCAGCCAGCATACTCCCCTTCTCTACCTTCCCTGCATGGTCAGTAGAGGAGAGATCGATGTGCACTGCCTCCTCTTGCCGCTTTCCTCCTGCCTGTCCAATTCCCAGCCAGTGCTGAGCTTGATAAGATGTGTGGGAGGGAAATTTGAAGCACTGCAGCTGCCAACTACATGATGGCTGCTTGAATGATTCCTCTGCCTGAGCCATCATAGACCAACCTGGGGTGAGTGAGCAGAGCTCTGCGCTATGTTTGAACTCTCCCAATCTCTCTCCTTTTTCTCCCCCCCCCCCCCTCTGTTCATGTACAGATAACACTCAGGGACAACTTTGGTATTATTGGGAGATGGCTGACAATCTGCTGGTTGTATAAACTGATGGAGTAATTACTCACAAGTTTGGAATTCCTTTGTTTAACCCCTTCCTACCCAACCCCAGCATCCCTTTAGGGGCTTGTTCACATGTGCTTTGGTCTCTGAAGAGCAATATGCATTCAGTTCGCTCTTCAGAGAGCATTTGGCAGACAGAGAGGAAGTGCTGTATCACCTCTTCACCATGTGCTGGAACCCCACACTATCACACTGCAACTGCGTGCATTGCACACCGTTGTGGGGTGCTTGCAGAGCAGCCTCATTCACTTGAATGGATCACATTCAGCAGGCAGGCCAGCAGTGCCAACCGAAAGAACAGTGGATATAATTCCTGCTACAGCCACAAAACATCACAGTAGCAGTATGTGTATATCCCACCCTGTGTTGCCAACCATCTGTAAATTTACAGACAGTTTGTTTAAAACAGACACTATTTCTCCTATCCGTAAATGTCCATCGACAGGAGAAATGTGCCGTAAAAAATTATTTTTCATGGGCTCTGACTGGGGGCACTCTGCTGGACTCTAATGTAAGGGGGGACTTTTGCCATACTCTGATGTAAGGGGGACCTCTGCCAGACTGTGTTGTAAGGGGGAACTCTGCAGACTCTGATGTAAAATGGTGCCACTCTGGGGACACTGATGTAAGGGAGGACTCTGTAAATGTGACACTCATCCTGACTACTGCACTTCATATGTTCTTTTATTTATTACTTACTCCTGACCCTTGTACTCTGTGCATTATGCATTGATGTACATAGCAAACAAAAAAGGAAAATTCCCAGCTCAACCTTGCAGCCAGCCTGAAACCAACTGAATTATCCTAACAGTTCACGCTAAAAACAGGGGTTTAGTTGGCACACATAGATATACATAGACCTGACCAAGGTATTCATTGTCTCAACAGTTGCTGGTTTTAATGAAATTCTTCTTTAAGGTATGCTCAGAAAGACAGCCTATATACATTAGTCAAAAATGACTTGATTCTCTCATCCACAAAATTGGTGTGGATGGGGGAACCACTCCCACTAAGGTATTATGTTCTGACAGTAAAGAGTCTTCTATGCCGCCAGAATACACTGATCAGTGCTGCCAGGTATATCCGACGGTGCTGATCATGCAGAAATTTTCCTAAAGGTTGGTTGTACAGAAGTCGAGCAGTAGATCGACTTCTGTTCAACCAGTCTTCCCATACATGGATCAAAATTCAACCAGTCCCTTCTGAACCAGATGATTTTTAAACTATGTATGGCTGCCTAAGCCAAAAATATCCTTTTTGTGTGCATAAAAACATATAAAATGGAAACATTTAATTAAAAAAAAAGTCCCTTTGCCCTGAGGTTTATTTGTGTCTGTGAGACTGTCAGTTGTGTCACAGTATGTAGTATTTTGTGGGTACAAGAACAGTACTATAGGTGTGCATTGTATACAGCAGACACAGATTCTGTTTAGGCCCCTTTCAGACCCTCCCACTGGCCAGCCGCAGGACTTATTTCTCTGTTCTTTCCCAGGGTGCTCCATGTCCTTCATGATCCCAGTTTTGCTCACATTTTTTGAGTTTTTACTTGCAAAGCCAGTCAGATTATTTGTTATAAGTATTGTTAATATTGTCAATGTTTACATATTGTTTATACTGTTTAAAGGCTAAGTTCACCTTTAAGAACATATTACATATCCTGTGCGCTGCTGACCCCTGTACACTCCCCTTCTGACCGCCCATCCTCTGCCCTGCTGACCCACTACACACTGCCCTGCTGACCACCTTTCCAATGCCCTGCTGATGTTCCGTCCACTGCTCTGCTGACCCCCTGTACACTCCCTACAAACTTCTGATCCCTGCCCTTTGCTCTGCTAACCTCCATTCTCTGCCCTGCTGACCCCCAGTACATTCTGGTACTGATTCCTGTGTTTGTACACTGCCCTGCTGACCTCCCATCCTCTGCCCCCCTGGCATTTTTTTACTGCACACCCACATCAGGCTGGCTAGATCCGGCCCTGGCTCAGATGATGATGCAGGCTCATTTAACTCAATTTCCCACATTCCTCTGTGATCCTGAGTGTTTCCATGGACTATGTTTGTATTTTTTCTGTAAAAGTTGGATGTGATTTTTTCAGTTCTTCCTTCTTTTTCGTAATTTTGTTGTGGAATTTCTTCGCTATTACAATAAATCTTATTTATCTAGATTTCTCAGCTTCCTTCCGTAGAAACTCTAAGAGGTCACACCTGATGAGGCAGAGGTAGCTGGGCTAGTGATCTGCAACCAGGGGAGAGACCCTCCATTGTCAGAACTGGTGCACAGTCAGGCCAGAGCCTAAGAGCACACAGTTTCTCCAAAAGGCCCAGCTGCTGTAGGGAGCACCTCCCCAATAGCTACTGGAGTACTGCAGTTCCAAGGGTTGGTACTTCATTTTTGTTCCTTGGATTTCACCAGCTGTTTTATATGTTACCAGAGCTACCCTCAACTTCAAGAATGTAATTCCCTGATTGAGTCACAGAGACATTGCTGTGATGAGTCCATGTTCTTTGCTATCCTAAGCCTGTTTTTCATTATTCTGCAGTGTATTTATGTTCTTTGGCAAATCTAGTTTGCATTATTGCTTCTAACTTTGCACCTGTTTACTAAACTGGAAGTTCCAGTTACTCCCTGCCTGATCATTTGACTGATTACATATTCTGCTAAAGCAGTAGTAGATCCCACATACACTAACTCTTTAGCCTTTGTGGAAATTTTAGCTGCGTTGTAGCTATGCCCTTAACCTCCCTAGCGGTCTGATTATGTCCATATTTCTGTGCTCAAAGCAGTACATTTTTTTGCATGGAAATGTGTATTTTTTTTATTGTTGGCCTGTAATTTTTAGGAATAACTCACTGAAATCTGTCCGAACAAGAGTCTAGTAAACATCCCGGGTATGATAAAATGTGAAACATGAAAGCATAAATTATAATTTAATAATCATAAAAAATAATAATAATATAATAATAATAAATTTAATTCAATAATATAATCAAACCAAAAACACTGAAATTTGAAATATAGTGCCAAGGTCGCACATCACTGAGCAAAGTCGCAAAATTGTTTTCAGTGTCTGATGGCGAATTTCCCCATAAATCATTATCACTCAATTCTGCAAGTGGTTCTGATTTACTATCGCTGTTCTCTAGCTGGTCTAAAACCGCTTTTGACCTAAAGGGACGCTTTTTGGACACCATGGACATTTCTCAGTTTCCAAGCAGAAAGAACAGTAAAAATGCAGGCAGGGCGCAGGACAAAGCACTAGGGACAAAATGTATGTGAAATGGTTTGATACAGTAATGTTTTACTATGTGATTTTAGTGTATTCAGTGAATGTCACTTTTTGTCATTTTCAAATTTCCCGCCAGTTCTGTCCCCCGTACGTCCCGACGCTCGCAGAGGATGGAACCCAAATGACAGATGCCGGCATCCGCCGGATTACATTGCCGGGGACACTGCAGGAGGGACATTGCGGGAGCGCAGGACAAGGTAAGTGAAGAACAGATGCCGGAGCAGCGCCGCATGGTAAGCCCGAGTGTAGCTCGGGGGTACCGCTTTTGGTACTGAAACTTTACCCCGAGCTACACTCGGGAATACCGTCAGGGAGGCTACAGCTAGCCTCACATCTCTGAGGGCGATGCTGCTGCAGATTGGCACAATAATCCATGCAGCCGCACCACCCACACAGAGGATTGCGGACCCGCGGGCAGGTGCCATTAATTCTAATTCTCACGCCGCCCGCACTGGAAATTGCAACCGTACTGGGAACCGAGGTTCCCGTGCGGGCTGCGTTTTCCGAAGACATGCAGGGACTTCTTCCCTGCGTGTCCCAGGGTACTGGAGTCCATTCAAATGAATGGGCTCTCGTGCCCGCGCAAAACGCAGACTGCAGGAACGCGGATATGTGAACCAGGGGTTAAGGCTGCTCATCTTTTTCTAGTAAACTGATGCTGCATGGTCTAATTTAGGTTTCTCTAATGTTCAGAACAGCATGACACTTGTCCTCCTTACCAAAAAGATCAATGTTGACTGTGGTTCACAGGTTAAATTACAAATTACAGTGGGTCATGCAATACAGCTCAGGGACTGCCTCAGGGGCACAAAATGGTTTCTAATTATTTCTGGAATGAAAGTAGAAATAGTAGCTGTTTGTACAATGTAGCATTGTAATTATATTTTCTCCTCTTTTTTTAAATGAAAATTGTACACATATTTTGTGTCAATTTCATAGATTTAGTCCAGTACTCTGATGTGTGAAACAGCATACTACCCAACTTTGGACCTGTCCAGTGTGTGTATGTATATATATATATATATATATATATATATGTGCTGGACCGGAAGCGGTCATACCAGGATCATGGCTGCAGCTGCAGATTTCGCACTTTGAGCCTGATTTCACACTTTCCAGCTTCAGTAAATAAACCCCTACATGTTCGAGGAAAATTATACTGTCACTACGTTTTATCAAGCACTGTGTATCAAAAATATTTTTGAATGAAATACATGTTTTCACCATCTCCTTGCCACACACTTCAGTGATGACTACATAGCATTTCTCAGGATGGGTTTCCTGATGGTGATAACAGCGGACCATGTCTGTATGATGTGCGATGACACAGCGACTTGTAGTCCCTATCCGAAGCATGTGTGATAGGCTGACGATGCAGAAGCATAGCTGGGAAACAGGGACAGAACACTGTCATCATGTAACTGGAATTGCCTGAACAGGGGCCCTCAAGGCAGGATCACCAGGTATTATTTTGGTGAAAGCTGCAGATTTAAAAATGTCTTTCAAAATGATGTTAATAAGTTGAAGATTATATGAGATTTTAATGAATGAGTTTACACATACAATACTTTAACATTGTTTTTTTTTTTTTGCACTAGGAACATTTAACCAGTTGCTATAGCAAGATGATACCTGGTGAATAAGTACAGAAGAATAGGTGTGCAGTTACATTTGTTACATTGGAGGAGATTTACCAAAGCTGGTTCCCTCAGTATCTGGTGCAGCTGTCCATGGTAGCCAATCAGCTTCTAACCTTCAAACCGAGCTCCTAGTTTTCCCCCCCAGCCCGCGACCCCCCCCCATCCTCTCCATCACGACTAACAACGCCACCATCAATCCCACCCCACATGCCAAAGTCCTAGGTGTCACTCTAGACTCAAACCTTTCCTTCCAACCTCATGTCCAATCACTATCAAATTCATGCAGGCTCCACCTCCGCAACATCTCCAAGATACATACATTCCTCACCCCAGACACTACTAAACAACTTGTTCACTCCCTTATTATCTCACGCCTGGACTACTGCAACTCCCTTCTCACTGGCCTACCCCAACACACGCTATCCCCGCTCCAGTCTACCCTGAACTCAGTGGCCAGACCCATCCACCTTACCAACCGCTCCTCTTCTGCCTCCCCCCTCTGCCAATCCCTTCACTGGCTCCCGATTGCCCAACGCATTAAATTCAAATTACTAACTCTGACATACAAAGCCATTCATAACGTTGCCCCAAACTACCTTACCGACCTGATACCCAAATACCACCCAACCCGTACTCTTCGCTCCTCACAAGACCTCCTACTCTCTAGCTCCCTGGTCTCCTCCTCCCACGCCCGACTGCAGGACTTCTCCCATCCTCTGGAACTCCATTCCCCAATCCATCAGACTGTCACCTACCCTCCTCACCATCAGGCGCACCCTGAAAACACATCTCTTCAGGGAAGCCTACCCCACCCTCACCTAACAGCCGTTCTCCTCCACTCCTCCTACCGCTCCATCCCCCACAGCCACCTCCTCCTGTACCACTATCCCCTCCCTCCTAGATTGTAAGCTCCAAGAAAACAGGGCCCTTGAACCCCTCATATATTGTTTTGTTACTGTTTTGTCTCATGTACTGTCCCCCCACTTTAATGTACAGCGCTGAGCAAACCTTTTGGCGCTATATAAACACTGAATAATAATAATAATAACCTCAGCTTGTTCAATTAAATTCAATAAAACCTGGAAGCTGATTTGTTTCCATGCAGAGGTGCATGAGATTCTGAGTGAACCAATTTTAGTAAATAAACCCCATTATGCCAAAATACATTGTTGCCTATTTACTGTGTAATCCCATGTGAAGTATATTTGCACACGTGTCTAATTTTTTTGCATTTTGTGGTTTCCCAGTTCCAGAAACATATCTCATTCTGGCAGTACACAGCGGGATCAGCAACCTTTTCCACATTACGTGTCAGTTTACAACAGGCATGTCAGTGAACAATAGTGTAGCATAGACTTATAGCATATTTTCAGTTTTTGCATGCATAGTTGTACTGTAAATTGAGCTCAGTTATTAAATTACCAGACACACACACAAAACATCTTCATATTGTGGCAGTACGTTGCCCTGCCAGGGTCTAAAATTAGTTGTTGTCCCAGGATTATGAACTAGGCAGGTTGATGGTCTCCAGGGAGCTTTTGTCATGCAGAGGAAACTGGCTTTTCTGTTTCCTCATTGCTTAGTAAAGTCAGTTTTGGGACCAGGAGCTCAGAGATTTCGCAGTGATCTGGGAGGAATTAAATCTCCAATCCTGGGTCCAGGTTTTTGGAACCACCAGCACACTAATTGGTCGGGTGAGTGCTAGGCTTTTTTGAAGTGATCTGACTATGGTTCTGGACTCCACCCCAGCAGATGGGAGAGGTCTTTGCCCAGGAGCCAGAAGGAATCCACCTAGGAGAGATGGTGGGAGCCAGAGCAGAAAGGGGCTGCTAGGTATGTGCACTGAGTTATGTGTAAAGTGCTGTGCTGAAGCCAGGAGGCTGAATGTCCTTTATTTTGTTCATGGAAGAGCAATACGGAATACCCCTGTGAGGGAGACTCCTGTTTTGATGTTTATATGAACTTTTAATAAAATTGGGCAAGAAAAGACCTTAAAAGAAGGAGTCCTTAAAACTCTACAGTTTTATGCTAGTTCACAATACTTATCTTTAAGGTGTACAGTACATACAGTCTTAGGACTCTATCATACGAAGGGTCTAATAGGTCAGCCTGTCAGTTTATCAGGCGGACCTGATCAAACAGTTTATTCATCTCTATGGCTGGGGGTGTAAATGGACTTGTGTCAGTTTACACCCACCTACCTCTAGTCCAATCCAGTCAGTTAAAAAAATCAAAAGGGGATCCATCCTCCTTTGTCAAGGTGGATCAGAGGGCAACTGGGTGTAATTTGACAGTGGAGGCTGTTTACTCCTGGCAGCCAACAGAGTAGAGCTGGCTCTGTCCGCGTCTGCTCTGCATAAATTAAATGGACATTTATGGCTCATGCTTTGCTCTGATCAGCCAGAGATCAGCGGACAGATCCCTGGCTGATCAGAACAGAGCCCACCCTGACTGAAAGGGGCCTTAGTGTGATCCCTGTCCCTACCTTTACAGTTTTAGTTGGCCATATATTAATAATTTTTTTCTGTTCAAATAGCGGGTTGAACGAAAAAAAAAAGACCTTATTCCCCCATTCCCTCCCGCTGTGCTATTTTTTTTCTATCATCAAAACACACTGATCAGCACTGCTGGCTAAAACCGGTGGCAATAATTGTCTAGGAAAAACTCTGACAGACTGGTTGTACAGATGCGAAAATAGACATGGAGTTAGAGTTTAACCTCTTACCTACAAGAGTATATATATGTGGCCTCACGGAATTGGGTCTTTATCTGCGGTGCCACGTATATGAGCCACTGTGTTTGACCTTAGAGCATGTCGCACTGTACTACAGGTACAAGCAACAAACAATATACACATATGTGTTATCCCAGCGATCCTCAGAAGTAGAATTTTATTTTGAGTTCTTTGGTGGCAGGTTATGGTAATAGCAAAAAATACAAACAAATGGCCATTGCCCCAATCTATAACTGGCCCTCACAGCAAGGAGCACATGGAGGGGTGACACATGTCAAACAATAAAAGAGAAATATTCCCAGCTCAACTTACAGACCCGTTTGCAAACAAACCGTATTGTCCTGTCAAACAGTTTGCATTAAAAAGATTGGGGCCGTGGCCATTTGTTTGTACTGTTGATATACTGGTGAGGAGATGCACTGGACATCTTGGCTGTCCCTGTGCTATATGCTGGGTGTCCAGTGCACCCCTGTACCTTTTAAGGAGGGGTGGGCTCCCTCAGGCTCACCTGCGCTCAGTCTATCCATTATGATACATGTTCTTCTACTATGGGGGCTCTCAAAATTTATATAGTTAGGAACTACAGAATATTGGGCTGCCATGAAGGGGCTCTTCAGTTTACGCATGTATTTGCAAATGTGTGCTAACTAAACCCCTTTTTTTAATGCAAACTGTTTGACAGGACAATTCGGTTTGTTCACAAGCTCGTCGGTAAGTTGAGCTGGGAATTCTTCTCTTTTATTGTTTTGAATATCAAAAAATGTACAGCAACATTTAAAAGAAAATATATTTTTCTGCTTTATGCCAGTTTGCCTTTGGTAATAAAACAATCAGAAGATATCCATTAATATTTACCACCAAATAAAGCAAATTTGTCCTGAAAAAACAAGGTATAGTCCACCTGGATACAGTTGCAATGATATGCACAGTCATACTAATATTAGAGTTTCAAAACCGTGTTCAGGTATTAAAATTTTGTCTTACTTCGGTCATGAAGGGGTTAAAGTGTTTCTAAAGGGTAGACATTTTTTACCTTAATGCATTCCCTGCATTAAGGTAAAAAAAGTCCCTATAGTTGTAATATCCCCTTTTCCCCCTATGTACTTACCAGGGCCGGATCTAGTTGGTCTTCTATGGGGCTGCAGTAAAAAATGTCAGGGGGGCAGAGGATAGGAGGTCAGCAGTGGAGTGTACTGGGGGTCAGCAGGACAGACAACAGGAATTATCAGAGCAAAGGGCAGAGATCAGCAGTTGTAGGGAAGTGTACAGGGGGTCAGCAGGGCAGAGAATGGTCAGTCAGCAAAATTGAGGACAGGGATCAGTGTGGTAGTGTATTGCAGGAGTCAGCAGTTTGTAGGCCAGTGGACAAGGGGTCAGCAGAGCAGAGGACAAGGGTCAGTATGGTAGTCTATTGCAGGAGTCAGCAGTTTGTAGGCCAGTTTACAGGGGGTCAGCAGGGCAGAGGATGGTTAGTCAGAAGGAGAGTGGATAGGGGTCAGCAATGCACAGGACATATGTTTTTATAGGCAAACTTAGCCTCTAAACAGTATAAACAATATGCAAACATTGACAATATTAACAATACTCATAACAAGTAATCTGACTGGCTTTACAATTAAAAAGTCAAAGCAGGATGACAAAATGTGAGCAAGACTGGGATCATGAAGGACATGGAGCACCCTGGGAAAGAACAGAGAAATACATTCTGTGGCTGGCCAGTGGGAGGGTCTTAAGGGGGGAAAGAACAGAATCTGTGTCTGCTGTATACAAGGCACACCTATACCACAGTACTCTTACCCATTAAATACTGTGCCACAACCGACAGTCTCAAAGACACAAACCTCAGGACAAAGGAACATTTTTTTTAATTAAATGTTTCCATTTCATATGTTTTTATGGACACATATGTTTTTATGGTGGCCATACGTGGATCAAAATTCTTCTGCTTCAGTGGGGAGTCACTGGGGACTGGTTTAATTCCAATTGGTTTAATTCCAATCCATGTATGGGCAGGCTAGTTGTACAGAAGTCGATGTACTGATCAACTTCTGTACAATCAGCCTCTAGGAAAATTTCTGCACAATCAGCACCGCCGACTATAGCTGGCAGCACTGATCAGTTTATTCTGGTAACACTGAAGTCTCTTCACTTTCAGAACACATTACCTCAGTGGTGGTGATTTTTTTTTTTCATTCAACCCATTGTTGAACAAAAAAAAAAAAGACTAATGTATAGGCTAATGTATTTTCTGAGTCTTTCTTTAAAGAATAACTTCATTAAAACCAGTACAGAGTACAGGGGTCAGGAGTAAGTAAAAAACAAAACATATGGAGTGTAGAAGTCAGGACGAGCATCACGTTGAGGTGTACATATACTACCACTGTGATATTTTGTGGCTGTGGCAGAAATTATATCCTCTGTTGCATTCTGTGGGCACAGTGCCTGCTGAATGGGACCCATTCAAGTGAATGAGGCTGCTCTGCAAGCACCCCACAACTGCATGCAATGAGCATGGTGGCAGTGCACTAGTGTGGGGTTCTAGGGTTAACGCAGGTGGAGAGGAGATAATACTGCATCTCCTCACTGCCAGCCAACTGCTCTCTGAAGAGTGACCTGGATTCAGATGACTCTTCAGAGACCAAAGCTCATGTGAACAAGCCCCTAAAGGGATGCTGGGGTTGGGCAGGAAGGGGTTAAACATAAGCAACACAAACTCGAGAGAAACCTCAATCAGTTTATCCAGCGAGCAGATGGTCAGCCATCTCCAATAATACTACATTTGTCCCTGAGTGTTAAGTGGACAAGAACATAGAGGGGGAGGGGAGAGAAGGGAGGGAGATGGTGGGGGAAAAGAAGGGAGGGAGATGGAAGAAGAGAATGGGGGAGAGAAGTGGGCAGATGGGGGGGGGTAGAGAAGGAGGGGGGAGATGGGGGGATGAGAAGGGAGGCAATAGAGGAGGGGTGAGAGAAGGGGGGAGATGGAGGGGGGTGAGAAGGGAGGCAATAGAGGAGGGAGAGGAGGGGTGAGAGAAGGAGGGAGAGGAGGGGGGAGAGTAGGAGGGAGATGGAGGGGGGAGAGTAGGAGGGAGATACAGCAGGAAGATGGAGGGGGGAGAGAAGGCGGGAGATAGAGGAGGGAGATGGAGGAGAGGTAGAGCAGGAGGGAGATGAAGGGGAAAGAGGAGAGAAATGGAAGGGGGAGAGAAGGAGGGAGATAGAGGAGGCAGATAGAAGAGGGATAGAAGGAGTGAGAGGGAGGAGGGGTAGAGAAGGAAGGAGATGGAGGGAAGAGAGAGAGAAGGGAGATGGAGGGGAGAGAGAAAAAGGAGAGAAAGAGAGGGAGAGAAGGAGTGAGAGGGAAGAGGGGTAGAGAAGGAGGGAGATGGGGGTAGAGAAGGAGGGAGATGGGGGGAGAGAAGGAGGGAGATAGGGGGGGGGAGAGAAGGAGGGAGATAGGGGGGGGGAGAGAAGGAGGGAGATAGGGGGGGGGAGAGAAGGAGGGAGATAGGGGGGGGGGAGAGAAGGAGGGAGATAGGGGGGGGGGAGAGAAGGAGGGAGATAGGGGGGGGGGGGAGAGAAGGAGGGAGATGGGGGGGGGGGGAGAGAAGGAGGGAGATAGGGGGGGGGGAGAGAAGGAGGGAGATAGGGGGGGGGGGGAGAGAAGGAGGGAGATAGGGGGGGGGGGGAGAGAAGGAGGGAGATAGGGGGGGGGGGAGAGAAGGAGGGAGATG